>NC_081430.1:8041203-9366203 GCF_949786415.1 Peromyscus eremicus | reverse complement strand
AAGTATATGCTATTTGTGATTTTTTTTTCCTCCACTAACTGTAAGACATACATGAATTAAGATGTCAGACAGGTCTTGGAGCTTTTTGTGTATTTTGGTACCAACAAATCAATAATGAACTGTCATTTACAGGCACAGGCTTCAAGAGCAGAAAAATGACATTTTCGTGGCATTTATAATGTCTATGTATTTTCATAAAGCTTTGCTTGCATGCCAATAGTCTTTGAAGCAGACATGAAACTTGAAATAAACCTCAATTCCAGCTGTTCAGACTGGGGCAGGGCACACTCTTGGTAACAAAGAACTTTATGCTGGGAACATGAAGTGCTTTTTTGCTCAAAGGAAAGTTGCAGCTGAATAGTGTAGACAAAAAAGCATTGAACCATTGTCAATAACTTACATAGTTAGCTATAATGTGTACGTATGAACTGAACTGGCATTCGGTGTTCAAAATGCCAAATGCTCTTGAATTCATAAAACCAGCAACATAATTCAGGATCGGTGTGTAAAATTTTGCACATTGGTAGATAAGACAAAAGTAGAGATTTTACAATTTACAAGGTATTTGAAAACACAAAATATTTAGGAAGTAATTTTTGTTCGTAACAGATCACTCCATAAGAATTATTGCTTAAAGTTTCCAGTCGCTTGAGTTTGAACTTACCTAGTTAACCCAAGTGTTGACCTTGGAAAGACTGTTTTGGTTGTAAGTAAGCCCAATCAATTGCTGGAGAGAAAGCAATGTGATTCTTAGTCGATGTACCTCAAATAAAAGCCTTCACATTTGACAGGTAGTATTAGGATTTTAAAGTCAAAATCTGAAGCTAGCAGAGTGGTATGGATTCAGAATTCAAAGGGATCTCTACGGATGTTTATTCTCGCTGTTGCCCTTGTACCATCCCATGCTTCTATTGGAGAAACACAGACATTGCTATACTGCTGATCTACCTTGCCAGAGGCTCTACTCATTCCATTTCAGAAACTCTTGTGGACCACATGCTCCCTAGGTAAACATTCCGTGTGTCTCTTTAGACAGATACAATTCATGAGAGGGAAGCAAAGATAACAGAAAATTCTTGGATGAGCGACAGATATGGTAAAGCAGTATTCAAGATTAAGTGGATACAGATAGTGTAAAATAATGAAATTGTCAAAGACCTCTAGTGTTTTAGGATTGATATATAGTTCTGAGGTTGGTACATTGTCTGGAATAGGGTGAAAGGTGTAATTTATACTAGGTGTTTATCACTTAAAGAGTATTACAATGTCCAGGATAAATGCTAATATGTCAAGGAACGTTACAAAGTAAAAGAAATAAACAAATGTGTAACAAGTTAATGACTATAAAATTTAGTAGTTATATGCAAACAAAAGAAGACTTGAAAGAATAAAAAGGTACCCAGAATAGAGGAAGAAATACTCAAGAGATTGAGAATTGTGATTGAATTCCTCAGGACATACATGATAGAAGGAGAACTGACTTCTGGAAGTTATCTACTAATATCTACCCATGTGCTGTGGCATAGGCATGTGCATGGAAACACACACACACACAGACACACACACACACACACAAGCAGGGAAGAAGAGAGACTAAACAAATAACTTAATATCTATTTTTAAATGTCATATGGATTTTTTAAAAAATAAGTTCTGTTTAGTTTTGTGTATTTTTATCTTATTATCTCCTGTGCAAGAAAGCTGTCTTATTTTGAGTCCTGGATGCCTGGAGCCTCATATTTCTAATTTCACATTATTCTAGCTCAAAGACAAGTACAAGTTACTCAGTAGCACTTCCTGAAAGGTTTGTTAGGTGTTCTGACCAACCACTTTCATTTTATGCAAACCTCTTAACTAAAAACTGAAGACACAAAGATGGATCAATTGAATGCTGTAGTAAGCCTATTAAAATCTCATGGAACCAGAGGTGTTTGCCAAGAAAACATGTTTTGCAGATTCTAAAGTTACATTTTTCTAGTGCTGTGACCTCCAAAGTCAGTCTTTGATGCTACATGATAGAACAATTGTTGTGATTTGTTGGGGCAGAAAGGTCTTTGCACCCACAGCTCACTAGGGAAACCAGAAATGTTAAGCACTCAGAAGAGATAAAATACCTGCATTCCACTGAGAAAGCTGGGAGTGAATGTTGTTAATGACCTGGTGACCTTTTGCTATCTATAAAGGCAGACCTCACCTACCTTTTGTATTCTACACAGGCCGACTTCACCCAAATCTCCCAGAATATTTATCCCAGACTCTTCCCTCCTTAGACCTTAATAATTTCACCAATAATCAACGTCCTATATGTGTGTATCTGATAAAGGCAGACTTCACCCAAATCTCTATATCTTAGAGATTTATCTTTAGCTCCCAGTTAATAGAACCCATTCTTAGGAGAGATGTGACATATATTTTATGGCCTGTTGATCTCTATGCTATCTTGGTCAGAGACCACACTAGATTCTGGGCCCTTTAACTATAGAATGCCCGTGTATGTACTTTGCAATGGAGTTTCTATGTAGTCTGCTAAGTGCTCAGCCGTCATTGGACATCTCATCACTGGAAAGAATGTAAGATTTTTCCATTGGAGAAAACTGTTTTCCCTTTCCCAGAAGGCATCAATTGCAAATAACATCTTGGTTAGGCATAGACCCCTGAGTTCTCTTTGCCCTCTCAGTGCTGGGACCCAATCTGGCTTGAATCTGCAAACAGCCCGTATGCATGCTGCCAAAGTTGCTGTGAGTTCATACATGCATCAGTCCTCTTGTTTCTGAAGATGCTGTTTCCTTGGAGTCATTCACCACCTTGGTTATTACAATCTTTCCACCTCCTCTTCCACCTAGATTCCTGAGCCTTGAGGGGAAAGAGTTGATGAAGACATCCCATTGAGAACTAAGGGCTCTCCAGGGCAGGAGTTGGGATGTCTTCGCGCCAACGTGAAAAAAATGTCACATATTCTTTGGGGGCGGGGGGGGGCATTTTGTTTTTATTTTCCTCTGTGTTTTTTTATTTGTTTTTTTTTACTTCTGTTTTTTTGTTTTGTTTTGTTTTTTGTTTTGTTTTTTGTTTTGTTTTGGTTTGGTTTTGGTATTTTGGAGTGAGAGAAAGAGACAAAAAGAACATGCAACACTGCTTCCCCCTTAGGTATCTATATCTGGGTGGCTGCCAGAAGATTCTGTCCACTATGGAAGAAGGGATTCTCCTCAGTTAGTCCTTCCTTGACATCCTCACTGACCTGCCCAGAGGTGTGTGTCTTAGTTGATTCCAGATTTCATCACGATGTCAACCAAGATCAAGTTCTTGGATCTCCTCCAACAAGATTCCTTCTGCTCCAGTCATCTGTAACTAAAAAGTAAATCATTCCAAATTAGTATGACTTCGTTTTTTTTTCTAATTTTTCTGCATTCTAAGAGTTGAGTGGCACTTTGGTACCATTCAGTTTGCTCAGGGTTCCTTCTTGTTAGAACAACTGGTTTGTTGAAGCCAAAGTCATCCCATGTGTCACTGATGTTGGTGTATCAGGCAGAAAACTGTCTTTCAATGCTGCACAAAATTCCTCAGTGTTTCAAAGAAACCAGCAGAGAGTATTTCCTCTTCTGACTCTAACTCAAGTGTCAAATGACATTACTTAAACACATTCATTCAAATGTAGAATTCGGTCATACAAAAACAGAACTTTACCCCCCCCCCCCCAGTTCTCAATATAAAGAATGGAATGCCAAATAACACTTAGTTGCATTTTTAAATTGCCATCACTTTTACCAGAGACTCTGATCTTCTTTACCTACTATGTCAAAGAATTCGCCTTCCTAACTTCTTCCTTCTTAATCAGGTTATCTTCAGGTGGATGCCAGTTTTTATTTTTCCCAGATACTATCAGTTGAAATGAGGTATGAGTGAATATGCTCTTAATACTCAATACTTGGGTCTGTTATCTTAACTTTTGCTTTGAAAAAAAATTATTAGCATGCAAAATAATGGCTTTAACTATCTTAGCACATGTGAATATCCTGAACTTTCCTCATGTTCACCCCCAACTACTCTTCTTTCTGCATCCTCCCTCTCTCCCCTTCTTTCCCCCAAATTGTTTCCTTCCTACTTCCATGTCATAAATACATGTATATTTTCTAGATTCTACATGTGAAAGAAAATATATATTTGTCTTTCTTAATCAAGTTTATCTTATTTAACATGATACGTATCTATTCACTAGTATGACTTGAAAATTATCATGCTCTGATTATATCATTCTTTATCTACAATCTGAAATATTTTTGTAAAGTGTCTTCTCTTTAATTAGTCAGTAGGAAGAGAAAAATGATTGAGTAATTGATTTTGTCTAGTAAACAATTTTCAAAATTACAAATTCTGTCTGCACTCATTTTTATATTGGCCAATTTTCTTTTCTATGTTCTGTATGTTTTTCCCTTTATGTTTATTTATAGACTTAAGAATTGACAACCCCTTACATCTATGGTCAGTTGATTTACAACAAAGGCACTGACAGCATCCAATGGAAGAGAAATAGTTTTTTCATCAAATGGAAAAGGGACAACTGGCATCCATGTACAAAAGAATAAAAGACTATAATTGGCACTTTGTCCTCCACTATAGACACAAATTACTTCAAAATGGATCCAAGACATTAGTATAAGAACTAAAACTCTAAAATCATAAAAAATCATTGAGGTTAGTGTTCATGACTTGGATCCTTAGATATAACAGGGAAAAAAAACACTGAAAAAACAGAAACATTGGACCATCAAAAGTGAGAATGTTCATGCTTGAAAGAATATCACCAGTAAAAGAAGACATATAGCATCAGACAAAACATCTGTAACTATATCTCTGGTAAGGACCTTTTCCCCAAACATGTACATTTATAAATGGTTCTTATAGTTCAATAATAGGAAGACAAAATGCATTATTTGAAAATGGTCTTCATAGACATTGGCACAGGAATTCTTGAGTGTCTCTGAATTTGATGGATACCTTTTGTTTCAAAGGGGCTTAGCTTAAGGTCCTAGAAAATGGGAAAGCCACTAAAGACACACATCCTGAGTCGGTGGCTTTTGGCTTGTCATCTCTTGAATTCAAAGAAGAAAACTCATGGGCCACAGAGAGTATTTTAGAGGAAAGTTTATTATAGATTCATGGGTAGGCAAGAGAGTAGAGGTTCTATTAGCTGAGCCTGGTCCCAGGAAGCAGGGTATCACATAGCTGCTGCTAGTCTGTGGGCTTATGAAAAAATGGATAGCATCAATTGGGTGAGCTGTGGGGAGAAAGATGAGCTGATCACAGAGTCACCACAACCAAAACATATCCAAATGCCTCCTCTCCAATTGAGTCACATCCTCACCTAAGAATTACAGAAAGAATAACAGGTAGTAAAGAGCCAGGAAGCAGAGCTCTTTTGGTATCTCTGGTCTCCACTAAGGACATTCTTTGATGCTACTTTAGAGTTCCTACCCTATCTGACCAGTTCCTATCCCCTGTTCTAATCAATATTTCATTAACAAGAAATATGCCTGGTCCACATATAGGAGTAAATAATAACACAAGATGGATGAAAATATTATAATAAATGAAAGGATCCAGCTACAAAGCAATGCATATGCGTATAAATGTACAGAGAAAGAAATCTATTGAGAATAAAAGTAAAATAGTGACTACTGAATACTAGAGGGATGGGATGAGGAGGGTAATAGATACATGATACAGGTATTTTTTTAATGTCATATTGACTGATAAGATCATTGAAACCTATGAATACACTAAAAACTACTTTCAGTACATTTCCAGTGCATGAGTCTATCATTTGTGAATAACATCGCAATACATGTGTTTAAAGCTTACTAATCAATTACAACATACTTATCACACATTCACATTTCTAGGCATTTAAATATATGAACCTATGGTGTCTGTTTCTATTCAAACCACACATTCCACTCCCTAGCCCACATAGGCTTATAGACATATCATGATGCAAAAATGCATTCAGTTCAACTTAAAAAATCCCAGTAGTCTATCATAGTCTCAACATTGTTTAAAGTTCAAAGTCTCTTCTGATGCTCATGACAATCTCTTAAATGTAACCTTCTCTAAAATTAAAATAAAAAAAGATTACATAGTTACAACATATAATGGCAGCAGATATACATTACCATTCCAAAAAGTAGGGAAGGGACCAGAGTGAAGAAATCCTGATCCAAAGCAAGACCTAAAACTGGCTGGGCAAACTCCAAACTCTACAACTCTACATCTGATGTCAAAACACTCTTCATATTTCCAACTCCTTTCAGCTTTGTTGACTGAAACACACTTCTCTGTATAGGGCTGGCTCCAAACCCGGTTAGCAGCTCCGCTTAGCAGGTATCCCATGACTCTGGCATCTCCAATATCTTGGGTTCTCCAAGGCAATCCAGGCTTCACCTTCACAGCTTCATACAATGGCTTCTCTGAGCCTCCCTTCAGGAACACCCCTGACACACATCTGGCCTCAGTGGCTTTCCTTAGTCACAGAGGGAGATTCCCCAACCTCTTTCTTGTATCCTTGATTCTAAAGTCAGAACTATTTAGCTGGGGCTGAAAAATGTTTCCTTCCTTCAATTACTTCTACATCAGTTTTCGGTTTTCAATGGTTTCCTTCACTGCTTAAGCTTTTCTTTAATCCCTTTTCACAAGTTAGAAGCTTAGCTGGGTGAGGTCTTGCCCTGAGGTTACCACTCCTTTTATTCCATTTAGCATCAGGCTTTTCTTTAAACATTTAATCTCTTTGAAACCTGTACTTAGCTCCATTAAACTTACTCATGCTCTTTTTCTCCTCACTCTGTACATTTTGCATTTTCATTTCTCAATTTGCTCTTTTTCAATATAGATCTTCATAAGAGTGACCACTAATAACTGTTAGATACAGACAATACTGGGCTGTCTTGAAATCTCCTCTGCCAACATCATTAATCCAAACTTTTCAGTTTAGCCTAAGCAGATTTTTTGGACAAGGGCAGAAAGCAGCCACATTCTTCACCAAAATATCTTACAAATGGTCTCTATGCCATTTCTTCTCTGAAACCCCTTGAGTTAGGCTGTCATCATCTACATTGACCTCAGCACCACTATCTTCCATGCTCCTGCTGGTATGGACCATTAAGCCCCACTTAAAGTGTTCAACTGCCTTCCTGATCTAAAGTCACAAAGTTCACATTCCACCAACAAACAGCATGGTCAGGCCTGTCACAGCAATACCCAGGATCCTGGTACCATCTTCTGTCATTGTTCCTGGTTTTGCTGTAAAGAGCCACCATGACCATGGCAACTCTTATAAAGGACAGCATTTAATTAGGGCTTAAAGTTTCAAAGGTTTAATCCACTATCATTATGGTGGGAAGCATGACAGTATGAAGGCAGACATGGTGCTAGAGAAGGAGCTGAGAGTTCTATGTCTGGATTGGCAGGTAGCAGGAAGAGAGAGTCACTGAGCTTGTCTTGGGCATTTGAAGCCTCAAAGCTCACTTCCGGTGGTACACTTCCTCCAACAAGATTCCACCACCTAATCCTTTCAAATAGTGCCTCTTTTTAAGTTTTTAAATGTATGAACCTATGGTGTCCATTCTCACTCAAACCACCACAGTAACTAATATGTAATGGCATGGCAACTTATAGACACATGATCCTTGGATTCAGATCTTTGCAATGGATTTCCACCAAGCACTCATTAGAAAGACTCAGGCAGTATAGCGTCCTGTCAGGAATTTAACTCATCTCCTAATTATGTATATTTAAGTTTTTCTCTTCTATTTATTGGCCACGACCCTATACTTTTTGCACTTGCATGTAACTTAACTTCCTTTTTGTATGTATATTTTCTTTGATTTTTTAAATTTAATACGTATTTCCTTCAATATCAAAATTGTTTGTTTTGGACAAATTTTCATGTGCTGTTTGTTTCATCTATGGCTGTGCAGCTCTGGAGACAACTGATTGAACTCTGGCTTTATTTATTTTTTATAACATAACTCTTAATTGATTCCTTGGGAATTTCAGATCATGTACCTCAATCCTGCTTACCTCCCAGCCTCTCCATATCCATCCCTCACCCCTGAAGCATCTCCCCAGAAGAAAACCCCCACAATTAGTTAAAAACAAAAGAACCCATGCTGTTAGGGTCAGATCTCTAATGCCTATGGTGAGGGGTGAGCCCATCTCCACTGAGTGAGGGAGCAGGTCTCCCATAAGGTAACAGGAGCCATGGACATCAATTCAGACCGGTATGTCATAGAGCCACAGACTCAGAAATAGCCCTTGACATCATTCTGGGCCCAGATGACACCATGAGTGGCAGCACAGGCCACTCAGATCAGCATGGCTCAGGTGGCAGTATGGCTCTAAGACAGGAAGTTGTGGCATTTTAGAAGCTACAGAGCTGGTGAGGTAAGATGGTTGGTGGCTCTCACTATTTCCCTGATCTCTAAGGCTTTCACGCCTGTATTTGGCTCCATGTTCTTTATTCAATAAGACCACTTAGAAATTCATCTACAGCAACAGATTGTGGCTTAGACCCTGAGCATCCGTGTGACCTTTGGTGACAACATGGGCCATAAACATCAATACAACCCCCTGCTGTGGTAGGACCTAGCTTTTTAAACTGTGATTCATGACCACACGTGGCTTTACATTACTGAATGTGGGGTTCACTAAAAACTTGGCAAAAGTAAAAACTGTTTTGTAATACACAGCAAAAACAATTAAAAAAACCAATGTATAATGAATTTGAGGTGGTTTGGACAACATTCAATTGTGCTGTGACATGCAACTTTATTGAAACTGTGGTTCTTAGCACATGTGCATTGTACAGTGTGCATGGCACCATGCTACTCAAAGGCAGCAAATGCTGCATAAAACACTGAGGCACAGATATGTGACTGCCATCTTTTAGGAATTATAGTGTTTTTTATTGAGCATGTGAAGTTTTCTAACCTTACAGAAATATAATAGTTTAATAACAGAAAAAAAAACTATCACTATTGTGAAGATATCAGCACTAAATTAGTGTGTCTTTGGATGGTGTTGTGCCGGAATATTTAATTCTTATTAGTTTTTACTGGAGAATTTTATACATGTATAAATGAAAACATAACCCAACTCTAGTTCCCCCTCCATTCTCTCCCAAATCCTCTCTCCAAGCATCTCAGTCTCTAGTTCATTCATATCCTTTGTTTTGAATAACACACTAAGTCTTGTGTGTGGGTGTTGGGACATCCAGTAGAACATGGGAAAACCAGTGGCTACACATTACAAAAAAAATGCATCTTCCCACCCCAGCCA
Source organism: Peromyscus eremicus (assembly GCF_949786415.1). Classification (NCBI taxonomy): domain Eukaryota; kingdom Metazoa; phylum Chordata; class Mammalia; order Rodentia; family Cricetidae; genus Peromyscus; species Peromyscus eremicus. Next base: position 9,356,876 of record NC_081430.1, on the reverse strand, counting down.
CTGTTAGCTGAAAACAACTCTTCTATAAGGAATGAGACCTAAAGAGCTCCTCTTCCATATATACCAGAATTTTAGCTGAACTAATCATGTGCTATTTTTGTACAGGTAACCACAGTTTGTCTGAGTTCATGAATGTGTTATCCACATCATATACAGAAATTTCATTTCACAGCATTCCTCATCATCATCTGACTCTTACATTTCTGCCTCCTCCTCGTCAATGTTCCCTGAGCCTTGGTTGGGAGAGTGTGGTGTTTTGAATAGGAATGGCACTTATGAGTTTGAATGCTTGACCCATATGGAGTGGTACTATTAGGAGGTGTGGCTTTGTTTGAGTAGGTGTGGCCTTGTTGGAGGAAGTGTGTCACTGTGAAAGTGAGCTTGTTTGAAGTCTCATATGTTCAAGTTATGCTTCTGCTGCTTGTAGATCAAGATGTAGAACTCTCAGTTCCTTCTCCAGTATTGCATCTGCCTGAATGCCATTATGCTTCTCGCCCTCACAATAATGAACAAAACCTCTGAAAATGTAAGCCAGCTACGATCTTTGCCATGGTCGTGGTGTCTCTTCATAGCAATAGAAACCCTTAGACAGAAGTTGGTACCAGGGACTAGGGTATTGCTGTGATAGAATGGACCATGTTTTTGTTTGGAGAAATGTGGGATTTGGAACTTTGGATTAGGAAAGCATTAGTGGAATGCTTTAATGGGCCATGCTAGTAAGAGCATGGAAGACAGTGGAGCTGAGGATGATTTGAACTGTGGGGGCCTGGCTCAAGAGGCTTCAGAGGAGAATTTTAGTATGTTGGCTAGAGAGTGTTCTTGTGATATTTTGGTGAAGAATGTGGCTGCTTTTTGCCCTTATCTGAAAACTCTGCCTGAGGCTAAAGTGAAAAATTTTGAAGGAAATCTCAAAACAGCCTATTATTAACTCTGTCATGTGGTTATTAGATCCATAATGAAAAGGAGAAGCCTGAGAAAGGAAAAATACAAAATGTACAATTTGGGGATGAAGAGAGTACAAGGAAGTGGAATAGAGCTAAGTCCTGCATTCAAGAAGATAAACAGATTAATGTAAAACCTGATATTAAATGGAATGAAAGGAATGGTGACCTCAGGGCAAGATTCTACCCAGCTAAGCTTCCAACTTGGGAAAAGGAATTAAAGAACATATTTTATCTTAGTTAGGGTTTTTCTTGCTGTAAAGAGACGCCACAACCACAGCAACTCTTATAAAGGAAAACATTTAATTTTTCAGAGGCTTAGTCCATTATCATCATGGTGAAAGCATGGTGGCATTCAGGTAAACATGGTGCTAGAAAAAGAACTGAGAATTCTACATCTTGATCCATAGGCATCAGAAGGAGACTGTCACACTGGGCATGGCTTGAACATATATGAGACCTCAAAGCCCACCTCCACAGTGACATACTTCCTCCAACAAGGCCACACCTACTAATAATACCATTCCTTATGGTCCAAGCATTAAAATACGTGAGTCTATGGGGGCCATAACTATTCAAAACACCACAGCATAGGTTCAGGTATGGTGGTACACACCTTTAATCCCAACTCTCAGAAGGCAGAGGCAGGAAGATCTCTGAGTTTTGAGGCCAGCCTGATCTACATATTGAGTATCAGGAGAGCCAAGCTTAAGTAGTAAGGGAAACCATCCAAACCAGGATGCTGGTAAAGATGTAATTGAACAAGGGGGCCATGTTCCAGCCCCAGCAAGGAGTAGAACCTAGCAGCTTTAGCCACTTGATTCTGGCTATAGAGTCAAGCATAGCAGAAAGGGGTTACGGAATCTCCCTCCACAACTTAGGAAAGCCACTGAGGCCAAATGTATGAGCAGTGTCCCTGCACAGAGGTCCAAAGAGGCCATTGTGTGAAGCTGTGAAGGTGAAGCCTGGATTGCCTTGGAGACTCCAAAATTTTGGAGATGCTAAAATCATGGGATACCTGTTAAAGACAGCTGCTAAGAGGGAGTGGAATCAGCCCAAAAGTAAGAAGTGTGTTGAAGTCAACAGAGCAGAAAGGAGTTGGAGATTTGAAAAACACTTTGATATGAGACATGGAGATGAAGAGTTTAGAGTTTGCCCACCTGGTTTTTGGTCTATCCATTATTTCCTCACTATGCTCTCTTTCCTTCTTTTTGGAATGGTAGCATACATCCTGTGTCATTGTATGTTGGAAGTGTGTCATCTGCTTTTTTATTTTGATTTTACAAGTGATTACAGTTAAGACATTGTCATGAATCTCATAAGAGAATTTGAACTTTGAACTTTTAAATAAGTTTGAGACTGTTATAGACTATGGAGACTTTTAAAGTTGTATTGAATGCATTTTTGCATTAAGTTATGGCTACAAGCTTATAGGGGTTAGGGAGTGAAATGAGGTAATTTGAATAATAATGGCCCTCATACATTCATACGTTTGATTGCTTGGTCCATAGGAAGTGATAACATTAGAAGGTATTCCCTTGTTGGAGTAGGTGTGGCCTTGTTGGAGGAAGTGTGTCACTGTAGAGGCAGGCTTTGAGATCACATATGCTCAAGCTACACCCATTGTGGCACACATTCTACTTCTCCTGCCTGTGGATCAAGATGTAGAATTCCCAGTTCCTTCTCCAGCACCATGATAATAGACTAATCTTCTAAAACTGTAAACCAGCCCCAGTTAGATGTTTTCCATTAAAAGAGTTACTGTGGTCATGGTGTGTCTTCACATCAATAGAAACCCTAACTAAGACAGGGTGGGGATGAGAAAGATGTCCCACTTAGAGCTGAGCACTAATCTCTTACTCTCAGCACTTTGGCTGGTTAGACCTTTCAGCATTGACTCAAACCCCTTCAAAAAAGAAGTGTTTCTGACCCAGGTTGAGAGCAGCTCAGGTCTAAAGGTATAAAGATAAATGTTTAAAAGGAGTGTTGGCTAGTTTAATGCCAACTTGACAAAGCTAGAGTAATCTGAGAGGAAGAAACCTCAGTTGAGAAAATTCCTCCATAAGATCAGGCTGTAGGAAAGGCTGTAGATTATTTTCTTAATTAGTGATTGATGTGGGAAGTCAATGCCATTGTGGGTGTGGCCACTCCTGGGGTGGTGGTCCTAGGCTCTATAAGAAAGCAACCTGAGCAAGCCACAGAGAGCAAGCCAGTAAGCAGAACTCCTCCACGGCCTTTGCCTTGTTCGCTACCTCTTGGTTCCTAGCCTGAATTTCTGCCCTGACTTTCTCTCATGATGCACTGTGATGTGTAAGTATAAGGATAGTAAACCTTATTTTGCCAAGTTACTTTTGGTCATATTATTTTTATTACAACTACAGAAACTCTCAGACAAGATGCAACTTGACAATATCAACATTTAACAAAATAACAATATGAGTTAGTTTAGTGATTTATTTCATATAGAATCATATGTGAATTTTAGTTTACAATTAGCATATAATTTCAACAATTTGTGAAGAGGCCGTAAACACATTTCTGCCATTTTGTAGTATATATTTATGCACAGCAGAGTTCTCTGCATTGACAATCATAAAATCAAAATATCAGTCAAGTTTGATAAATGCTGAAAATGCTATGAGTTTTGCAGAATCGAATATTCAGCCAAAATTTAATTCCTCATGCAAAAATTAAAAAGTATACCATATTAATATGCAGATTTACCTTCAACTTTAATAAATAACAAAAGTATACTTATAACATTTTGTTTTAAAATAAATTTCATTATGATTTGTTGTCAGTAAATGTTTGTTTCATGTGTCTATTTTATATATCTCTGAGCCGAAGGACACATAAGAATTTCTCAAGCACAAAAGGTCCTAAATGGGAAGTTTCAGAAGCCTTCTGCTAGGCTAAGTGCTTCCTGTGTCTTTGTCAAACAGCCTGAGCTCATGTTACTCATTGCTTTTTCCTATTCTGGGTACTTCTCTACACGGCTGCCATCACTTCTGATCAGACAGTGGAAACTGTTTTTTCTCCTGCTATGGCTACACCATTGTAAACACTTCCTCTCTACATGAATAATTACTCCTAGGTCTGCATGTACTTTTGGATTCCCCGGTTCTCTGGATATGGGATGTTATTCAGTCTAAGAAAATAAATTATTTTTTCCTTTAGAAGTAAAGAAAAGACAATGTTCTGAGGCCTTTACCAATGTTCCTCATAAGCTCAGAACATATTTACATCTCTCTGTAGCTAGAAATAAATCAATTACTCTCATACTCAATAAGCCTCCCTGAACTTCCCCAGTCACTAACCTTAACTGAAAAGATTTCATTGATTTGTTTTTGCATGGTTACCTTTTATGCAAGGATATAGCTTTGTTGTGTTCTCTAAAATGGCCTTGACAGGATTTTCCGCTAGTTGATTAAGCTCCAATGAAAGTTAAAATAAGGGCACAGCAGTCCATCCTGTGACCCAGAACCTCCACTTCTAAGAATTTAACTAAACACAAAGACAGAACTGCATAGATAAATCATGTGACTTATGATAGTACAAAAAGTGAATCAAAATAAAAGCGAAACCAAGAGCAACAGAATGTCCAACATCTGAAAACTTGTATAATAAATTACAGAATATGTATCAAATTTAATATTACACAACTTGAAAAACTGTACTGTACAAGAGTACTGATAACACAAAGCATCATCCACACAGATGGATTTGTTCCAGAGAGTAGGCGGGAAAAGCTGGGCCTAGCTAGGATTTCTCCTTCAAAGGAAAAGGAATGCAAAAGTGAGAGAAGTTCTTGACAGAAACCACAAAGTGTTGTGGGATGTTTGTACACTGTGTGAAGATGTATTGCTGTGAATAATGTAGTAAAAAGCTGAACGGCCAATAGCTAGGCAGGAGGTTTAGGAGGGACTTCTGGGGAAGAGAAAGAGAAACTGGAAGGAGAAATCTAGGTGTGCAATTTTGTTCACAAACTTGGAACGAGTCAAATGTGTCATACTAAGAAGAGGTAACCAAGCCAAGTGACAGAATGTAAATTAAAAAAATATATATTGTTTAATTAAGTTATGAGAGCTAGTTGGGAAAAAGCCTAAACTAAGGTCAATCTTTCATAATTAATAATAAGACTCTGGGTCATTAGCTGCAGGCTGTCGATCCAAAGACAGTTCAATGAGAAAGCCTGCTACAACAAAGTGCACAAAATCCAGAATACTATTTGTTTCCTGTGTTTCAGAACCGGTTCATTATAGTGTCTTACATATCAATAACCTTCAGTAAACATATGCTTTTGTAAAACGTTCTTCCCCTGGCCTATCAACAAATCCAACATTCGCCACAGTCATCTCCTCTGCTTGCTATGCTGAGGAGTCAGTTTCAGTCCTTACCAAGCTGTGTAGATGACTGGAAGACTTTCAGTAGTGTGCAGATCATTTCCTTTTATCTATCCCTTTCCTGGTGGTCAACCCTTTTAAACATATTTGCTATCCAATCCAAGGACAGAGTTTTCTTGTGCATAAGAAAAGCTTGAATATACAGTATGGTGCACAAACCAAAACTGTTGAGTTCTTTTGGATCAGGAAACAGCCCAAAGGGACTCACAATAGACTAAGGAGAGCAAACCAGATCTGAAAAGCCAAGACAACACACTCCAGGATAATTATGCAATGACCTTTATGGCTTTCCTCTTAGCCTCAGAGACAGATGGCAGTAACAGGCAAGTCAGTGTCTCTCCTCCATTGAGCTCAGGAAAGCCTTGCTATAGACTACCCAGCTTGTGGGTACTGCTCCTCTACACACAGACACGTGGAATTTCACTACTCCATTATCCTTGTTTGTGTTCATCAGATTGCAGTTTTAATGTTTATGCAAAATTGTTTCGTACTTTATTAACATGCACGCTGTGGATTAACAAATCCAGTTAGCAACAAGATAGCAATCCTGAATATAGATAAAATGAATGGAGATGAAGTTGGAGGGTGAGTTTTGACAACTGTTCAGTGTGATGTTTTCATGTCTGATGCTGAAGACGCTTCTGTTTATTTGTATCATTCCACACTGGGAACTTACACTGACCAGTGATGAATGCGGTCTTCAGTGGTTCGAACTGTGTTAACTCTGGTGTCTGGTCTACTCCTGCTCTTCAGTTGTGTTTCCTAAAGCACTAGCTGATGATGTCTGCCTGTCTTAGCCCTTTGATTCTCAGTTCAAGTCCTGGAGGAAAAACTCTCCCGAAGTTGATATGTTGTGGAATTTTGCACAATTAAATCATTTCTTTAGTAAGGAGTTTTCCACAGCTAAACACAAAAAGTTAAACAATAAATTCTTGCTATCCATTGGTGCTGGAAGCTAATTTTACATTGTCCACCTTCCCATATCTTAGTAATAAAGTCCATGGGACTCTATAGAAACAAATAACAAGGGCATCTGTGATATTTTTTTCATCTGGCAGGTCACTTGAGAGTCTTGGGCTTGATGTTGCTCTCTAATCACATCCCACCTTTCAAGTTACAAACACCACTGTGAATTGAAGTAGGTTCACTGTGTTGTGAAGTAGGTTCCTGGCTTGTCTGAGATATAATGACTCCAAATGTCTGTCTCCAATGGCTACACAAAGAGTTTCTTCAAGATAAGCACCAAGAGACAAAGAGCCTTGGATTCACCTTATGCCCATTCTTCAAAGCTGCCTTGGAGGAGGGAGTCTCATTATGCAGGCAATGAAACTCAGAAAGTAGCCTATGCTGGGTCTTTACATCTCCAGATCATGGGAATTGCTAGGCTACCATATCAAAGGCCTGCTTTAGGGAGGAGAGACAGTGAGAGAGTCCCAGATATTCAGTTGGTCCATTCCTGTCTCCAGATGATACATTCCTAGGACATTCTTCAGTAAGGCTTTGAAACCATCAATTAAAAGGCAGACAACTGGGTAAGTCAAGGCTACCCAGTGGCCTGTCCTATGGTCATCACCTATTGGTGAATTCTATTTAGTCTGATTTTTTCTCTGTAGAAGTAGAGCCACCTTTTCATCTTAAAAATTTCTTTCAGAATGGAATTTATAACTCGTATTGCAGACTCCCATGACTCTGAATAAACTTAAAATCAGTAGTCCATCTGGCCAGCTCTGCTACTTATTGACATGCTCTTCAATGATACCACAGTTGTTTGAACTTCCACTGTATTCTTTAGAGTGCATCACCCATAAGTTTCTCCTTTCAAAACTTTATATCTAAGTACACCAGTTTAGCCTAGGCAACCTCAGTACCTTTCTTAAATCCTAGAACTTAGTTAGCAAAGGACCCTGTTTTCATTTTTTTTTTTACACTTCCATGATTTTAATTGTACCCTTCTTTATTTTTAAGGCAAAGAAGTCTGTTTTGTGACCAAGGGACCAACTTACCATCTTCCCTCCCCAGTAACTGCCGACCCAATGCTATTCAGTCGGGTTCCTACCTTTCATTTATCCTAAGTAATTAATAGTCGTTTCATTTGCATAACAAGATGGGTAAAATGCATCTCCTTATGTTGTATAATCTCTAAGAGCAAGAAACTCCAGTTTATCCATTCTGTGTTTTGAACCTTTAGTACAGCATATGGCACAGATATGAAAATGCATAAACGCTTGTTTAAAAATGATTGATGCTCTGTTCTGGAGCCTTCATTTGGAAGAACACCTGGCTGGAGACTGTGTTTCCAAATCATGGAGCAAGAAGATGAAGGGTCAGTCAGCACTGAGTTTCCCAGAGTTCATCCTGAGACAAATATGCATGCTTAGCCAATGTTAAACTGCCCTGTTCAACTACTGTTCACGTTCTATGTGGAAAGTTTTTCTCATCCCAGGAGAACTCAAGGATATAGGTTGCAAAAGTGAGTAAGCCAATCAAATACAGAGACCCTAATTTCTTGCCACAATCTGGCACAGAATGAAACCTGAATAAATATTTGACAGTGTAATTATATTCCCCATAGGAATACAATTGGCAGTCCTTGATATACGGCAAATAGCTAGAGAGCAAAATAACAGTGACGTGTGGATTCTATCTAAACCATACTTTCTCCAAACTACAAAATTGCTACCAAATAATCCACTTTTATAAAGTATCTGTTTTACAAAAGAAGGACAACAATGTGCCTTTCTTCTGTGAGTCAGTTGTATAAGAAACTGAATATTATTTTTATTCCTAAGGTGTTTTAATTTTTTATTGGTCTCTATTAAAAATTACTACTGGATAATATTTTTATTTTTCTTTGCAGAATAAGCAATTGTTCATTGTTTTTTACAAATTGAAAAAAGCTGAAGTTCAGAGGAAAGTGAGGAATTCAAGCCCATTTACAAGCTGGAGGTTAGAAGAAGACTCTGATGTAGATCTGCTGAGTTCAGGTCTGGGCTTGGAATCATTATTCAGTAGTGAACAAAGAGGGCAGGGATCAAATGATGTCAAGCTGTGGAGAGAAGGAGAGGCGTAAATATTATTCTAGAACATGTTATGGCCAAGGTGTACTGTAGGAATGTCTTACAGTATAGAAAGGCAATCTTACTACTCTTGGGAAGACAGGGCTGGAAGACATAAAAATGACTCATAGTGGTGATTCTGTAATTATGTTCAAACTGCAAAAGGCAAAGGACTGTCTCTGGTGGAGCTCAACATGTGTTCACATGCACAGGTCCATATTTATAAACAGATATCCACAATTCAAAGATCTGCATAAAGTAGTAGTCATTGTCACCTATATAACGTGTGTAACACATCCCACCCTACCCCAGGCTTTACAGACAATTTATTTTTAGATTAGTCTACCTACCATCTGAGAACTGAAATAAATATCACGAAAAAATAAAGTTTATATCCCACAATGTGATGTAAAGTTTATATAAACAAGTTTCATTTGAACTTTTTCTAATAATCAGGTCCATCCAGGAACCCCGGAAAGGGCCACATGCAAACATCAAACTGCCTGTGCAGGGCTGCTTTATCTCGACAGGATATCTCATACTGAGTTTGTTGGAATCAAAACTGCTGCTCTTCCCCTCAGCATGTCCACTGTTAGTTAACTATTCTCCTCCAACGCTCACATGCTAGGTCTCTCCCCAGCAGTATTCAGTTGCGCTGGCCTTCTTACTGACTTTGAATAGTGTGGGCACTTACCTGCTTGGTATCTTCGCATTGACTGAGCTTTTTGTGCGACAGAACTTCCACCTTCATGCCTGTGTTCAATTGCTGCTATTGTTTATTCAACTGTTACCATTTTCATGGCGTTTTCTCTATTACCACTATTCGAATTTTTACTTACACACATTTATTCCCCAAACCCCTTTCTGAGTTGTAGCTCTTTACACAAAATACAACACTCTCTGACACAACTATCCTGTAACATGTTCCATCTCACTACTACAATGCACAATCCATAAGGCATACATTTTTATCTCTCATTCCATTTATGTATTCCAATGAATATATCACCTATCATATGAATAAAGAAAGAAATCACTTTCCTGACAGCAATCTATCATACTTATTCAGTCTAAAGAAATGTTGAACATCAAATGTTTTCAATTTAACATTTTTCCCTTTAAACTAATTTGATGGCCCCCTAAAGAAATTTCACCAGTGTCTTAGTTACGGTTCTATTGCCATGAAGATACGGCATGATCTCAGCAACTCTTTTAAGGAAAACATTTAATTGAGGGGGCTGGGTTACAGTTTCAGAAGTTCAGTCCATTGTAATCATGGCGGGAAGCATGGCAGCGTGCACATAGATGTGGTACTGGAGCTGAAGCTGAGAGTCCTACATCTTGCAGGCAACAGAAAGTCATCTGAGGCACTGAGTGGTATCCTGAGCATAGGAAACCTCAAAGTCCACCCCCAGAGTGACACACTTCCTCCAACAAGGCCATACCCACTTCAACAAAGCCACACCTCCTAATAGTGGCACTCCCTATGATTATGTGGACCAATTACATTCAAACTACCACAAGCAGAAATAAAAAAAATCACTATGTTATAAATTTCAAAATAATTTAGACAGCACACTGGCATTTGGATGACCAAGCAACTCATCTCTGCGGTTTCCTGGTTCTCCTGGGCTCACCTCTGATTCTACTGTGCTCCCCTTTCACTCATTTATCACAGGGAATAATTTAGGTTTGCAGTACTTGTCCTCAAGATACTGAGTAATTGTGGATCCCTCCCAGAGAAGGAGCCATTTCCTGTGCCAAATTGATCTCAAACCAAATGTATTTTGCTGTAATCTAAAATAAATATCTGTTCACTCGGTCTTCAACTTGTCCATTTAAAAATATCTAGAATTCCCTGTGCATTTAAGAGGATGTATATGAACAAGATAAAATATTTCACTTCATTATTCTAGTTGTTATAATGTATTATAAATGTGACCAAAATATAATTATTAAAGACGAATTATCTATTGTGTGATGATAGACAGACAATCAAAGTTATTTGAAAAAGTCTTGAAATAAGAGCAGAAATTCAAAATGGAAGTAGAGGAAAGAAGAGTGTGAGCAAAAACATGGAGGTAGTAGTGGCAATGGTGCGTATTCCAAAAGCCAAAGCTTGTTCTTCTACACAACTGATGAAAGGAAAGCAGTGTGTGGGAGTGTGTGTGTGTGTGTGTGTGTGTGCACACGCGCGCGCGCGCGCGCGCGCGCGTGGATGAGTGTATGTGTGCATGTGTGTGTGTGTGTGTATGTGTGCATGTCAGTGTGTGTGTGTGTGTGAGTGTGTGTATGTGTGCATGTCAGTGTGTGTGTATGTGTGCATGTGTGTGTATGTGTGTGAGTGTGTATGTGTGAGTGTATGTATGTATGTGTATGTGTGTGTATGTGTGTGTATGTGTGTGTATACGTGAGTGTGTGCATGTGAGTGTGTGTACCGTCAGTATATGTGTGCAGGTCAGATGACAACTTGCAGTAATCAGGTTTGACTCTCAAGTATCTGCCCTCTCATCTATGAAGTCTGTGGTCATGTGAGATCAGATTTCTGCAGCATATTCCAATGCTGAATATGAAATTCAGGAATGCACGTTTTAGAGGAAAATCCCCAAGTGGTTCTAATGGTAGTTGGTGGTTTAATTGTGGGGTGGTGCTGGTTTCGAGAACAGACTGACATTGTGCTGGCATGATTCTGGGAGCTTGACCAGAGTCAGCATACCTCCAGCTTTTTGTTGTGATTGGAGGTGGGGACTGAGACCAAGGGTTACGAACACTTTCCAGAGGGTTTAATAATCTGGGCTTCCTTCCTTTCCCACTACTTCTCCTCCCTGCCAGTGTCCATTCTCCTCCCGAAATTGTCTATCAAATTTAAACATCCAGATCATATATCAGCTATTCTATAAAGATGTCTCCATATTCACATTTGAGAAAGATTAACTGCTCTCATAACTGTACTCAAATACTTATTAGATATTTATAATACGAAATTTCCCACATTGAATTATAATCAGTGCCTTCTATAGCTTCCTTGTCTTACTGGTCTGAGAATTTTCTATGCATTTTCATCTCTGTTTTTTGTTGTTGTTGTTGTTTTTTCTCTCACACACTAATTTTGTGCTAGGGTATTATAGAGATCAGGCCAGTCTTGGATTTGGAACTAGGGTCCTGCTGTAGAGCCTGGGCTGGCCTCAGATCGCTATGATCCTATCTCAGCACCTGAACACCAGGATATGAGCTGAATGCCATCACACCTGGATTCTGTTATCCTTCTTATACCCAGAGCACATTCAATACATTGTGTTGAAGTAAGGAAGAACTACACCCTTTACAATCACAGTAAAGAAAATACCTCAGTAACAGCAATAGGGAAGTAGGGTATAGCCCAAGGCTTTGTGTGATATTGCCTATTGTTCAATTATGTGGTCCTTTACAGAGCAGTTGGAAACATGAAAATCACTGTAGTGACCACGATCTCATTTAAAGGCACCATCTCCACTAGGACAATTTTATAATATTAATATTGTAATAATTATAATAATAATATTTTCCTTGAAATCAAAATGTGTAGTAAAAAGTAGACAATTCATACATTTTAATTACCTCTTCTTGAAAACAAGATACTCTATCCTTCCTCACGCGATTTACTTAGGTGACATCACTATGCACAGAAGTGCCCAGCAAAACCTCAGAGGAGACACTCTGTGTCAGAGGATGGGTGCTGAGATGGAGAGTTTTATGTCAACGTGACAAAAGCCAGAACTGTATTGGAAGAGGGAATCTCAGTGTGCATCTTCTCCATTGGCATTGAAGGGCCGAGCCTACTGTGGTAGTGCCACATATGAGCTGGTGTTCGTGGGTACTACAGGAAATCAGGCTAGGCAAATCATGAGGAGTAAGCCTAAAAGCAATATTTCTCCATGGCCTCTGCATCCGTTTGTGCCTCCAGGTTCCTGCACTGCTTGAGTTTCTGCAGAACTTTTGTTTGATAATGGACTGAGATGTGGGAGTATACGTGAAATAATCCCCTTCCTCTGCATGTTACTTTTGCTCATGGTGTTTTATAATTGCATTAGAAACCCTAACTAAGGCAGACAAGCAAGATCTCTTTCTCATACTATAACCACCTGTTCTGACTTGAGAGTGCACTACCAGAAAGGTAAAATTAAGTCTGAAATTGACTCACAATGAACATGTAAAGACAGAAGAAAATGAACTTAAGATTTGCAAACCCTATTGCATAATTGGTATATCTTAAATGATAAGGACTCTTGTGACATCAGAGACTTGAAAATCCATAAAAAAAAAAGCAGACATGGCAATGAACTCGAGTATGAAAGCCTTAACCATGGCTTTCAAGTGGTGACTGTATGTAAGCTTTTTAGACCTTTATGTAGTGAGTGACTATAGGGACACTGACAAATGTGTGCATGCTTGTGTACATGTGTGTATGCATGCATTCAGGACTTGGCTGCCAGTTACTGAGAGACCTATTGGCATCTAGTAACTAAGGTCTACAGATGGGATGCCTCCTACAATGGGTTCTGTTTATGAGCAATCATAAGTCCAAATAACGAAGCATTGGTAAGGAGACTAGCTTGGAAAAAACAGTGAAAAAGCAAATTCAACAGCTATGTTCGTAGTGAATTTATGAACAGTATATAATGGAATTTTAACTCTTTATTAAAATATATTACTTAAACTATCAATTTGTGAGGATTTTGTTCATATTCTTGCCAAAATTTTGCTCAGAAATACATTACCTTTCTGTATTTCATTGCACATTCTCAAGCCATTTCCTCAGATTCATCAGACATACAGTGTTTTCCAACTAAGGTTTTAATTGTTACTAATGTAAGAATAAGTGTATTCATTCACAGTGTGCTTGCTTCCCTTTTAGAACTGTACATCTGTAGGATGACTTTCTACCTTTGGTTTCATAATTGTGTGTGCATTTCAATCTTTCATCACACGCTGGTCCTGCCACATCATAGTCATTCTCGTGTATGCTCTGATTTCCCTCTGTACCTCTTTGTTATTCCAAGAAGAAATGTTTCTAGACAGCATAAATCCTATCCTCTAGAAGTAATTTTAGTAATATATTCAGAAGCTGATGAATCATCTTGAACCTCCTCTAATAGATCAAACATCACATTGCATCTCTTGGGTGATACCTGATGCCATAAACTCATAAGTAAATTTCTGTTTGCTGTCACCTCCTTACATCCAAGGAATGAATGCTCCACATTTCTCCCCTTCCTAGTTATTCCAATGCTTTGTATTTAATACGGGCGTTTCTCACTTGTGCCAGGGCACTGCTATGATGGCACTGGCCTGGTTGCTTTAGCAGCATCTAATTTAGAATCAACTGTGAACTTCATTGGAATACTTCTACTCCCTCCTATTTATTTAATTCCGTCTAATATTCAACTTGCACCTAAAAAGCAGTATCCACACCAAGTACTCACATGGTGTGGTAGAATCAAGAAACCTGATCAAACCTGACCACTGCAGAGTCAGGAAATCAAGAAAGGTTGTATTGTCTTTTCTGTGAACCTTTATATAATGCCAGGCCAATCGAGTGGCTTAAAGAAGTGGCTCATTCTGAAACACAGAAAGCCCAAAATCAGCGCAGCCGTAGCAGACTTTTAGAACATGTAGAGACTAAAACGATCCAGTGATATAAGTAACTGCTGCTGTCAAAAGCAGTAAAAATGCAGGAGGCCAAATCTATGTTTTTCTTTCCCCTTTCTGGATTGATTGTGTATATTGTCTGAAGTCATGGGGTGCATTCTTAGTCTTTTCTTCCACAAGCCCAAGAAAACTGTGTGAACGTTAACATGTACTGAATAAATCCTGTGATCACTGTAACACACTGTAGCACCTTATAATGATGTGTTCCCAAGCTACCATGTCAACGGCCCATTGTTACTTTTTTTTTTTTTTACAATCTTTTCTTTAATATTCATTCCCTACACTGGTGTTAATATTCCTGACTACTTGAATGCATTTCAAAGTTCATGAAATGCTATATCAAATGTATTTCTGAACTTCAAATGTATTACATCTCCCACATTGCATTCATCTACTAATATTGTAATTCAATGAAAAAAAGCAATCAGATTTATTTGGCGTGATTTGTTCTGTGTCAACCCACGCAGCTCATTGCTCAATGGTGCTTAAATGATAAACAGTGTTCAAATCAAATTCTTCATCTACCTTTTGATTTGAGTTCAGGAAACTGATGATGTTCATGTTTTCTAGCTAGCTTCTGGGTCCTAAAGCCTAAAGAACAGTATTCTTTTTCAATACTGTTTTTTTTTTCTTATTTCTCTGTTTGTTTTGCTCTTATATTATTCTGTTGTCCATTTTTTATCTCTACATTTTCTTAGTAGACTTTATTCTAATTTCCTTATAACATAGTTTTAGGGGGGAAAGGCATTGATTTGTGAAAAGATAACAAGCATGAAAATGAATTTGATTCTCTTGGGAATAAAGGGGATGGCTTTGTCATATTACACAACTTTCCTTACAGTCATCATACCAGAAAGTACTGTGATTGAAGCCTTAATTGTACATAGGGATTCCTTTACTTTCCCTTTAGTCTATCCTAGTTAAAAGCAAATATGCTGTGTTTCATTGATACTTGTAGGAGACCTGCCCTTTCCTGGATGGAGACAGGACAGGAGGGGGATGGAGGGGTGGGAGGGAAGAATGGGGAAGAGGAACTGGGAGGGAGGATTGGGGAGAGCTATGGCCAAGGCTTGCTGGCACTATAAAAAAAAAGTTCCATGTTTTAGGAGGCAAGTGGTATTGGCACAAATGAAGAAAAAGCTCTGGAGTTCTCTTTCTAGGTTCCAAATCTTGATCTAAGTGATACAAGAACAAAAAGAGAGTTAATGGTCATTGACTTCAGCACTAGGAACCTAAGTGCTCAGTATTATTTCTTGAAGTCAGAGGTTTTTTTAAGCTAAATTCTTATGGTTTCTGAAAGTTGTGTCCCTTATTTGCTGTTGTTCTAGTCAGGTTCTTTTTTCTACCTAAAAGAGGTGAAGAAGAATTACCCTTTGTAGCTGAGTAATGGTGGCTCATGCCTTTAATCCCAGCACTTGGAAGACAGAGACAAGTGGATCTCTCTAAGTTCTAGACTCCTGGGCTACAGAGCAAGTTCCAGGACATTTAGGGCTGTTACACAGCAAAACCTTGTCTCAAAAAACAAACAAAGGACGTTCCTCATTTTCATGGAAACATATTCAGAGTCCTTAAGCCTTAACTTGTATTCAGTTTATTACATTCAGTTTAGCACTTAATAAATCCTCCTCTTCTTCTCCTTCTTCTTCTCCTTCTTTTCTTCTTCTCCTCCTCCTACTTCTTCTTCCTTCTCCTCCTCCTTCTCTTTCTCCTTCTCCCTCTTCTTCATCACAATATTCAGAAGTGTGGCTTCCCTGGCTCCTGCTTTGCTTCCAATTTTTATCAGCTGCACATCACTCAGAATTTCAGTGGTATCCCTGGAGACTTTAGTGTTGATGCTTAAAGCTGGAAAAAAAGAGGTCTTCTCAGGCCACAGACCAGTGTTCTGGGCTGGTACAGTGACCTCACATAGTATAATGGTACCAGTACAGGTGTCAGCCAGTACATTATCGGCCAACAGCGTGTCTCTAATCTTGGATATGAGGCAACAGGTTCTCCAGAGCTGGATTGTTATTCATATGCCCCAGGATGACCTTACACTTCATAGTATTCTCAGTTATCAGCACCGTAGCCTTCCAAAAGTTGGATGATCTTAAGGAAGTAGTTGGACTTCCAGGTTGCCTTGTTGTCCCTGGGCATCATGGTTTGCCATGCAAGGTTTAAAGACCATGTCACTGTAATAAAGATGCCTGGCAAGAGCTGATAAACATTCTTCAATAGGCAATCAGGATAAAGGTAGTCCAGAAGTGAATGAGTAAGCAGCTTGGCCTCAAAATGCTGATGTCTTTAATTACTACATTTTACCATTCTTTTGACTGATAGCATAATATCTTGGAATATAAAAATGTTAAATCCATGGTATTCATTGTGGGTTACCATATATAGAAAGGGGAAATAGATTAAGTTTATTAGATTTAGAAAAAAAATTCACTTTCAGGGCTGGAGCAGTAGTGTGAAAATTACTCAAGGCAACCTCAAGCAGAGCATTTTAGATATGCTTTTTGACTCCAGCTACATTGATAGTAAGACTGGGCACTATTAATGTTAGACAGGGGCAGTAGGTGTGAGCTGAGAGGGCAAGGTGCAAACACAGGCAGATACCAACTTGAGTTTCCTGCTATGAGTCAGGTCAATGGGCAGAGAGATAAGGGAATGAAATCAGCCACTGTGGGGATGATCTTGTGACTCATCTCTATAGCCCTTGGTGGGCATCTGTGATAGATAGGTTCAGGGTAGGAGGCCAGTTGTTAAGTGATATACCAAAAATAGCTGCTCCATCTACAAAAGGGACCTTTGGCTTGACACTCTGCACACCAGTTGGTTACTGTTGCTTAGAGCTAGCAACATAGAATAACACAACAACCCTCTCACTGCACAGTGAGGAGTCCCAGGATGTGCCCATGCTCGGAGTGGGCATTTGGCAAATCTAGAAGTTAATAAGTAAGCCTGCACTGCTTCAATTCTTAAATCTTCATATCCTGCACATTATGTTCCATGTGCATTTATAGTTATTGATTAACTGCTTTATGTCACAGCAATGGGCATTATTAAACTTCCAAACTAATTTGAATAAAGATATTTTTGTGCTTCTATTACTAGATAACATAAAAACTACTTTTGTATAGTCTCAAACACAGTCAGCATTCAATGATGTATTTCAACTCATTCTCATCTGTGTTTTAGATCTATACTACGTAGTTGAGAACAAGGATAATTTTCTATAAATTTATCTTACATGGGAGACAATTTGGACAAAATATGCAAGTAAATGATTTTATGTGACTGATCAATATTAATTCTTAGAAGATTCATATGTGGGGATATGGGGGAGTTTGAATATGTGGATTTCCAGTACAGAAAAAATGGAAACAAGTAATCTAGAATCCATCCTAGTGTAAGTGAAGTAATATCCTTTCTGTATATGATCCAATCAGGTAAAGGATTGAACTATTTATTTTTATATTTCTCATTGTTTTGGTCGTAGAAATATTGCTTCAGGGGTTCTCCATAATCATGAATTCTTGTGAAAGTAAGTACACTGGAAATCCTGAAAGGAAATCTTTTTATCATTTGATTGTTTTTCATGGTATTCTTGATAGTGAATTTCAGAGAGAAGCATGTAAATTAATTTGAAGGCAATATTCAGATCACTTGTACCGTTTACCACTTTAGGTGCAAATGAAGGTATGTATAAGACCCACAACTGGACAATGTGCAGAGAGTGAAACACTTTGGAGTGCTCATCTCTGGATGAGGTATCTTTATCACATCCCTCCCTTCAAGATCAGGGGTGTGAGGGCACACTGAAAGATTGTAAAAGCCAGATGTGGTGGATGATTTTAAGGAAGCATTTCCAGACACAACAGGGCAAATGAGCATAGGAACTCACAGAGACTGTGACAGCATCTACAGGACAAGAAAAACGTCAAACAGACCAAAAAAAAAAAAAACAAAAAAAAAACATTTCAGCGTGAAGAAGGGAAAGTGGGCACATAGTCCAACTTCTGGCAAGAAGATATTTGCAACTGATAGCTGCTGGGAGAGGGGACATCAGATTTCTTCAGTGGCTTCTCACTGGGTACATCAGCCACACTCCAGGGCAGGAGTAAGTGGCCATCACAGGGATAAAGGCCATCACAGCAGTAAATGGCCAACACAAATTAGATTCCATGTTTTTAATGGCTCTTTTCTTGTTTTTGTTTGTAAGAAAGAAAGAGTATTAGTTGGGTGGAGAGGATGTGGGGTAGTTTGGAGGACAGGAAACAATACGATTAAAATATACTGGATGAAATTCTCAAAAAAATAGATTAACACAGAAAAGACTTTTTAAAGGTATTTAAGGAGAAGATAAACAAGACATAGGAATTTTATATTTTAAGATAATGTCTTTTAACTAATGAATAAAAATCTATACCATATCATTCTTAAATCATTCTAGCTTCTACTAAGTTCTAGTCTATAACAGATTAAGAAAGAGTTAAAGAAGACAATTGGGAAGATTGGGGTAAGAAAATATTCATCGTGATTTAAATTAGAAAGTTCATAGTGTTTCAACAAAAACACAGTGAAGGGCAGTAAAGGTTTACCCACTTTACCCAGCAGCCAAATTTCAGATGAATTACATGCCAGCATAAATATGATATGCTTTGAAATTGTTTCTTTTTTAAAAGTTATCTAAATTACAGGTATCTTAGAAAGATTTATCCCACTCTAGAGTTTGTTTATTAATAAAAATCTTTCCATTTAAACTAAAGAAAGATGAAAGCAAAAGGTCACTTCATTGTTTGGTAGGGATTTTCAAAATATAAATTACACTAATTTATTGGGGTGGGGCGGCGCCCCCTTTCCACAGTGCACGTGTGCAGGTCAGAGTACAGCTGGGAGGAGGCAAGCCTAAGTCCTGAGGATCGAACTGAGGTCATCTGTCTTGGCAGCAGGTGCCTTTACCTCTGAGCCATCATACTAGCCCTGATAAGGTTTGTTTGAAGATCTGTTTGCATTTGTTAGCATGCATTTAAAAGGCTGAGCTGTTTAAAAATACTCAATTAGCTGACAATTTAGATATGATTTGTTTTCCCTGATACAACTATTGGACTCTTTAGACGTTTTTATTTTTTGTAATAATGATATCAAACTATCTTATAAAATAAAATTTAAGCCAATCTATGAGTAAATGAATCACAATCAAATTTTAAAATGCAGCATAAAGTTGCAATGCTTATATGTTTCAGACCCTAATATACAACTAAGTATCCACTGGAGTATTTTAAATAATATTTTGGCTAAGAAAGGTGAAAACATTTGAATATACACTCCTCTGAATATTATTAATGACACTGAGTGCTAAGATACTATCCAGCAGGCAGATTGTTTTTCCTTTTGTTTTCTTTTTTTTATGGGACACAGAGTTTTGAGACAGGATTTCTCTCTGTAGCCCTGGCTGTCCTGGAACTCACTCTGTAGACCACGATGGCCTCGAACTCACAGAGATCCACTTGCTTTAAAGGCGTGTACCACCACTGCCTGCTCAGCAAGCATACTTAAATTTGAATGGGTTTTAAATTTTTTTCCTAAAGTATGGAAAATTTTGCCTAAATTAAGTTTTAGAACTATTCTGAAAACAAAGAAAATCTTTCTGTGGTCCATTACAACCAGAAGAACAATGTTGTGGGGTGGGGCTCAGCATCGAAGCCTTGCCTTGCGTATGCCAGGCCTGAGCTTGATTCCTGAACAAAAGATAGCATTTTGCAGATTGAAAAGTCCTGTCGCACACGTTGTCTCTTGTTCCCACTGTCTTTTCAAATTAAATCCTTACTTTTAGCTTTCTCTGAGATGGTTTTACTAGTGACTCGGAACCTATCTATGATACTGTTCCTATCCCCTTTGCAAAAACAGGACGTAACAGCTGAGTCCTGCTTCTATAATACTGCCTATTGTGTTCAGTTCTGCTCTTAAACCACTTTTGTTTCTTCTAAATTATGTGATTGATCCTTTTGTGCTTCAGAAGTTTCCTGAAGACTCTTCTTCCCCCTCCCCTCAACTAACTGTGCTGTGAACAGCTTACTGAAGAGTAGAGTGTGTATATGTGCTTCTTTGGCAAACATTAGTCTGGAATCTTCTCCAATGGCAAAGATTCAAAGGGTACTGTGGTCATTTTCCTTTGTCTTTGCTGTTGTGTTAAATGGTGTTTGATTTACTTTTTAGTTTTTCTACAAGGAGTGTTCAAAAGGTAAGGCTGAGCAACCAATCAATAACACTGTTTCAGCCAAACGTAATTGTAATAGACATTCATGCCATGAGAAGCTAAAACAAGAACATAGCTAAGTCCAAGCTACGACTTTGCTTGTGATCTCCTGACATCTCAACACAGTGATGTTTCTTTGTCAGCTCATTAGACAAACCAAGTAACAACAGAGCTAATACAGACAAGTCTCGAATCTTTGTTGGTTCCCAAGTTTTGTTTTTTTTCTCCTCAGTGTTTACTGGGATTTAGCCAAATGTAACTAAAGAAATTGGAGCCCAACTGGAAAAGTGTGTTGAGTGTCATGGTGTCTAAGTCCTTCAGAAATGGAAGGAAAGATGATTCCCATGCAGGAATATTACAGTTTGGTCATAAATTATTCAAACTGTAGCTTATTAAGAGGCAGACATCAACAACTAAAAGGACATTCATAGGATCCGGATGTGCCACCATTCCAAGTGACCACAACAATCCAACAATTTCAATTTCTGGGCTTTTATTTTATACTTAAATTTTGAGCATATTTAATTTGCTATCACCACATGAATTTCATAATGTTTCCTCAAACCGTAATTATAATCTTAATACAACCAAGCAAATTAAAAAAAAAAAAATCTTCCCCCATAGAAACATAATTTTTGAATGGAACTAAGAATATTGGAGTTTATATGCAAAAACAAAACCTATTTTATATATGGATTCTTAAACCACAGCTATTATATATACATTTTCATCGAACATTCCCAAACCATCGATATTTCCATAAAGGCACCCACTAGTCTAAGTGCAGTTTGTTCTTAAACTATACTTTTCCATGAACTACTTTTTTTTTTTAATAAAGTGTCTAAGTCAGTCTCACTTTAAGAAAAAAAAAATCAGGGCCTAAAAGTACTAGCTGAGTCCTCACCAAATATGGTAAGCTTTCCAAAGCACCCAGGTAGCAGCTGCCATGCCTCCGTTCTGCTAGGGCAGCACCTGCCCAACTCTTTAATATCAAATGGGACACAAACACCTTTATGAAACTTAGCTTCTACACAATTCTTGTTGCAATTGTCCAGCATACATTTGTGCTGTTAATAAATTGATTCTTTCCCTTATTTTGCCAACTTTTAATCTTTCTTCTCCATAACAAACTGCCTGAAAATAGCCTATTTGTTTCTGACTTAAAAAATTGTTAAGACAATTCAACTGATTTTTTCCATGATGTTTTATCCTATAATCTGGGAAGTGCTGCATGATCAAAAACATGATTCATTTTAGAACGTTGTAATCTAGTCCAAATACCGTGACATTGGGCAAGAAATGTCCTTCATTGTCATATAAAGAGAAGTCAACTCAGTTTTTAGAATTGTTCCTTTAATTGATAAGAGACATTTTGTTTATCGTTCTTATTAAACAAGCAGTTACCATTTGCAGATGTGAAAATCATAAGGAATCAACTCATTACTGATACTAAAAAATTCTTTTTGAAAACATAATATGGTATGAGCAGCAGATGTAACTGTGCTACTGCTATTATTATCACAGCTTAGTTATTTTTCCTATCATAGTGTGTTTGACCAGGATAGGAGGGATCTTGAAATCTTATAAAGGCTCAGTGTGTAACCCAGAAAATTTACTAGAACAGGTGAATTTTTAACCCAGACATTTTTTTCAAAAGTATTTATGCAAAATAAGGGGAGATAATCTGAATGGTAAATGACAAAATGAGTTATACTAATCCTAGATACCTCAATAGAACTTCTTGTTCATGAACAAATCAGTTAGGAGTTTGCTCCCTGGGGTCTTTATCTGTGTGGGAAGCTGAACAAAGTTGAATAAACAGCCTTCACCAGCACTGCCCCATAACCACATTATAATCCCAGAAACCCATGAAGTGTTTATCTGTCAAAAAGGACATGACACGTGATTGAGGAGGCTGAGAGGGCCAGATCAACCTGGATTTTCTAGGTGAACCCTAAAGACAATCACAAGTGTCCTTGAAGGAAGTCAGGAGATGTGACAGCAGAGAGGAAGGGAAATGACCCGGGAGGCAACATTAAAACATTATAACTAGTAGTCAAGAAATGTTGACGGCCCAGAAACTGGAAAAAAAAAAAATGCCCCTTTAGAGCCTCTAAAAGGAAGTGGCTTTGCCAACATCTTGGTTTTAGCCCTTTAAGGCTGACTTTGAAATTTTGACCTCTGTGGAACCTGCATGGGACTGGACTAGACCCTCTGTATATGGTAGATAGTTGTGTAGCTGGGTCTGTTTGAGGGGCCCCTGGCAGTGTGGTCAAGATCTATCCCTGGTGCATGAGCTGGCTTTCTGGACTCCTTGCTCACCCTTGATGCAGGGGAGAGAAGCTTGGTCCTGCCTCAACTGAATGTACCAGGCTTTGCTGTCCCCTCATGGGAGGGGATGGGAGGGGGTGAGAAGTGGGCGGAGAGGGTTGGTATGTAAAATGAATTTAAAAATTTTTTTAAATAGAAAAATAAAAGAGAAAAGAAAAAAAAAGAAATTTTAACCTCCAGAACTGTAAGAAGATAAATTTGTATTGATACTAAAGT
Organism: Peromyscus eremicus; assembly: GCF_949786415.1. Lineage (NCBI taxonomy): Eukaryota > Metazoa > Chordata > Mammalia > Rodentia > Cricetidae > Peromyscus > Peromyscus eremicus. Next base: position 9,334,000 of record NC_081430.1, on the reverse strand, counting down.
AAGTCACTTGTTAAAACATCTTCAGGATGCAAGGTTTCTGTGATTTGAAGAAATACTACACAATCTCAGGTTTGCTGAGATTGTTTCATTTTGAAACAACACTAATAAAATATTTTCTCACTGATTATTTGGAAGGTAATATTTTTCATTTTAAGAAATTGTTGGATATGTGCACATCTTCAATGAGAGACATCAAACATTAGTGGATATATCTTTTCATTTCTTTTACCAAGTTGAAGACAAATATTACTTTACTAATTTGTATGTTTGATAGCCAATGCTGTTGAAATTGCAAAATGCAAGAATCTTGCAGAAATCAGCTGCTATATTTATTAATTTACTTGAAAGAAAAAGAAACAGAAAAACTCAAAGTATGAATTTTTTCATTTTGCTAAAGTTACGATGCTCTATTTTGAATTTTTCCATATTAGGAATACACTTAATGTTTGCTGATGACTTATTTAGTTCATTAAGTCACTACCTATGACAACAAAACTTGTAGTTGTCCTTAAATATGAGAATTAATACCTTTATTCTTGTGATCCTTTAAAACAGCTTAGGGTCCAGTTCTTCCTCCCTGACTGACTGGAACAAGAATATTAAAAAGGAAAAAAAACCAAAAAAAAAAGAACAATAGAAAAAGAAAAGACTCCTCAATACAATTTACATTTAAAGATGTACTTAGAATTTCCTTCTGTTTTACCAAATAGCCCAATCATACATCTCAGTTGTCTGTCCAGGAAATATTTCACTGGTTATTTAGAAAGTCAGTTTTATTCTAAGTGCCGTAAAGAGCTACATGATCATGGTGGGTGTCCTGATTTTTAAGGCATATTTATGAGCCTGGGAAAGGCCAAGTGACACACACACAGCACAGTCAATGAAATCATTTGTAGACATACATCGGCATCAAAACGTTTCTGGAGGATGCAGCTAGTACTGGTTTGGGCGTGCGGAGAGTGAAGGAACTGTGGATTTAGAGAAACAACTGTGATCTGTTGAGCATGGGAAAATGTGTACTGAGGGCTTATCTTCACAAGGTTTTTCTTGTGCTCAGAAATGCTTTCCCTATGTTTATTTGGGCTTTGTGTTTAAGGATTTTCTAAAAAATAAATATTTTTGTACAGATTCTTTACAAAGTTGTTCTCCAGAATAGTAACAGATTGAACACAATTCATTTCCTTTGCTTGGATCTTGAAAGCTGCTACTCAGGGTTATTAAGACACCATTTCCTTATGGTTTTCAGAATGAAAGGAACAACGTGGCATACTTTCAATGCTGTTGTTTTTAAATGTAAAACAAAACAAAACAAAAACAAAGGCAAAACTTTGAAACTTTAGATCTTTGAATCTTCTTTCACACAATCTGATCACATTTACAGATGTGTCCAGAAGGAGAAGATGGACAACATCAGTACCAGCTCTATGTCACACCATAACTTCCTCGTATTCTTTAACAGCTTATAAACAATGTTCCATTTCATTAAAAGTTACAAAAGTTTCCACAGTTTCCCTTAGCAAGCTGAAGCTCACTCTTCATTTGTCAATGTGCATAAAAGCTGCTTATAGCATAGCATGGTGTAAGCTATTTCTTAAGCAATAAATGGTTTGAGTCATCTATTTTGTCCTGAAATGCTATCTGTAGTTAACTGCATTGCTTATAAATGGTCATAGTAAATTCAGCATGAAAGAGAATATTACAGAAAAGACAGCAGCAGAAGCATTAGCATTATCTAATATTTATATATGTTATCAACAGAACACAGCAGTGAAACATTTAAATGCATATCAATGGGTACCATGTCTAAAAATTACTATAGTACCTATTTAGTGTAGTGGATATTTTTCTTAAAGAGTGCTTGCTGTAACTAGAACAGCATAATATGTGATTTAGTACAGTTAATTCTTATTGATTAAATAATGTATTTATGTACTGAAGATAGTGAAAGGAGACAGGTAATTTTTTTTTCTTTTTTTGCTTCATTGTGATCCCAGATTTAACACTTAAGTGAAGATTACAAAGGATCATGACATGTCATTATTTAACTGAAATGGGCATCAACATATTTAAAAGACAGTATTTGTACTGAAACAGCAAGATGGCACCAGATACATGTAATGCTACTGGCCTGTGACTCAAGTGGAGCCAGAGTCCAAAATTGTGCCCCTCATTTACAGTCAAGGCAATTACTCAGATTCAGAGAGAACTGCCCACATTTATGCTTATCCTTTACAAGTCGTCTGTAAAGCAAAATGGAACAGAAAGAACAACAAATGCAATTGCTAAATACCTTTTTTTTTTTTACAAGAGGTGCAAAAACAGTCATTTCTAACATTAAACTGCCATTTACAGTAGATTTTTGTACACCTGCAAAGACTTCAGTAATGATGGGGAAATGCCCAAGGCAAATAGTCTCCAAGTAGATATTTACACAATGTGAAATCAAATGTACCGTAGATACCGAGAAAATTATCTTATGTTATTATGAAATCGACCAAACATGATATAGCTTCATCATACAGAAAACCCGTAGGACCCCATCCCAAGCCTAAGTAAAAAGGAATTCCTCAGTTCCCTCTGCCCATTCACCCACCATCTTCCTCTTACAAAGAATCAATGTCTAGATTACTCCCACCCACCCTCAAATAAAGTGCGCAGTCCATGGCAGACCATAGAATAATGCAACAGGAAAAGCCCCCGTTTGTATTATTATTTAAAAAATCAAATACAAACAACACAAATAAAACAAAGATTGAAGAGAATTTGTTGATTCTCTATCTTGAAAAAAAGATGCGAAGCACGGGGTGCCCTGCTTGACTGTCACTCATTTTAGTACACGTAGCCTTCGTTGTAGGGGTGGGGGTTGCAGCAACCCCCTTCTGGCATGTAGGCCATGCTCTCATCAAAGTGAGACAGAGGCACCGTGTCCTCCTCGTTGATGTGACGTTCCATGTCTGTCTTCAGCAGTGGGCGCTGGTTATCCGGAAAGGCCATGGAGAAAAGGGCTTCCGGGTCACACACAAATTTGTAGACATATCTCTCTCCAGCCACCTGGGAATATCATGGAAAAGCCCAGTGTCACCGTCCCCATACGGGTAGGGGAGAGAGAAACAAACACGGATTAATACCCCAGCGGGGATGGAGGGCAAAAGAGAACGTTTGATTAAATAACAGATACATCTTCATGAGGGAAAGTCTTTACTTTGTGAAATGAGCCACGGTTCAATCAAGGGAAACACAAAATGTTGAACTAGAGTAATAATTAATTTATTTCACAAATAGCTAGGAAACTCAGCAGTTTTCTTTTTCCTTTTAATATAAAGGTGTACTTACACTCATTTGGGGAAGAAAAATCAACGATGTAATGCAAGCAATTCACATTGAAAATTTTGTTTTAAAGGTAACTAACATCTATGCTTTGAAAATGTCTTTAAGGTTTACCTCCCCCTATTACATTTCTACAACTTGTAAGTTTTAAAAGGAAAATATGCTTTATTCCTAATAAGACTACACTAGTGATCACTAATTCCCAAGATGCACTGCTCCCTTCCCCTTTATCTTTCCCCTGGCACTGTGTATTCTCATCTAAGAAAACCCCAAAGATACATAGCCTTATTTAAATGAAGGATGGAGCAAGAGGACATTATCCTGAGCACATCACTTTTTAAAATGAAGGCAAGATACATTAGATGAAGCTTAAGGATGTGTGTAAAGTGTCAAATTGAAGTAAGAGGCGTAAAAAAAAAGTGAAAGGAATCTAAAATACACACTGGGAAGGGAGGAAATGAGAAAAGGAAATGTGACAACTGCTGAAATAAAGGAGATGTAGCACAATTTGTAGGGAAAGACATGCCCCAAACTTAAGTTTTGAAGAGTAATGCTTCTGTAGAAAATGATAAACAATTGAAGGAGACAAATGTACCCGCCATTAATAGACAGTACTGAGGAACTCAAGACTCTGGGGTGCAATGGGGAACAAAGGCAGTTCCTTGTGTTAACTTTGGTGTCTGTGTGTGTGTGTGTGTGTGTGTGTCACAGTTTCAGAAAGCTGAAGAGGATTGAATGTCTCATGTTTCTGTGTCAAAAGGTCTTGCTAGTTGATTTGTGACATGGGGAAACAGTGTGCTCACAGTTTATAAACTCTCTGTACATGTTTGGGAGAGAGGGAATGACTGCCAAGGATCTCTGCTGCTCTGGACTCAGATTTAGAATATTTGTTGCCCTGAATTGAAGTAAAAGGAACTACATTAGAGTCCAAATAATCTGGATATGCAGAGGTTTAAAAGAACCAACACTGAGCAATGTTTAGGAATCTGGACATGTTTCTTAAACTGCCCTTCAGTTCCTTGTCTTGTGAAATGGAGACAGGAAGGGCTCCGTGGAAAGCCAGCTGTGACACATAGAGGGAAGTCTCTAGCACAATGCAGAGCAAATAGAGGCATCTAGTATAATTCCCTTCCTTTGGTCCTCATTTTAAAAAAAAGTGAACTAATGAAACGACTGCAAAACTGAAAACCAGGCAGTATCAAACAAAAGCCGAGAGATAATCAATCTTAGTTTTGTTTCCTTTTTCTTCTTTATTTTTCAAGGTATTTTCAGGAAATGAAAGTAAAATAAATGCTTTATTCTGCATGCCTCTGAGTGTTTTATAGCCCACTGTGTTTAGTTTGGGGCCGCAAACAACAATTGTTTGCCTTAGGTATTGGACATGTCATTTTGTCTGATGTGTTGAGGTTGTCTTTACTTGGAAGCGATGTAATAAATGAAAAACATTTCATCATGAGGAATTTAAACGCACAAGATGCAATTGTAAATTATAAAATCTCCTAGGGACTTCTCCTTCTGCTTCTTTCTAGTTTTCTCTGAATAAACAGTTTTAGTGCTACTCCTGTATTTATCCCACTGTTAGATATTGCTGAGTTTAGAATAGGAGCTGACAGACAGACAAAGTAAATGATGCCTTTCTTTGTTAGGGATACATTTCTCACAGTGTGAGAAATTCTGCATATTAGGTAAAACCTAAATGCAACAGTGTGATGAAAAAACACAAGCATTTTGTGGAGGTTTCCATCAGATGTACACAGGGAGGTGGGTGTGTTGTCAAAGCCTAGACACATATTTAAATTGCAATTCAACTTTTAAAATTTCAAGATTGCTCAGCAGATAAAGGCACTTGACTCCAAGCCCGGCAACCTGAGTTCAATCCCTGGGACCCACAGAGTGGAAAGCCAGACCTGATCAGTACCAAGTTGTCGTCTGACTTCATACACATACTGAATAAATATAATATTGTTTTCAAAATTTGAAGGAGAGGGGATGGGGGCATATTTGACCAAGATAAAGTGTATCTGTGTATGAATATTAAATAAAATAAATAAAATCCCAACTGTAAAAGATAAAGTAAAAAAACAAACATTATACATTTTTATGAGTATTGCTAAATTTTTAACTAGATGTGCAGATATTTTATCTACAAAGAGCAAGATTTTTTCCAATGCTTCTTATTTCTATTTCAGAATTATTGAAATTAATTACCATTTAAAATGTTTTACTTGTATTAACACATTTGGTTATTTGTATTTTATTCCCCAAGCTTCTAATTTAATTGTTCTTTACATACATCACAAATGCCTAATTAAAGCTTTAAGCCAATGATCAAATATCATCATACAAACTTGGAATGTAATTCCCCATTATATATCTTTTATGTAGTAAGAAGGGGAGGTAGTAAGATATAGAGGTCTTCTGAATAGACTATGCTACAATTTACTTAACCATTAGCAGGGTCCATACAGTAATAGATACAATGAAAAAGGCAGACCATTCTAGAAAGAACTCCCACAAGAGTCATGCGTGGTCTTAGAACAGAAGGGAAATGAGTATACATATACTAAGGTTAAAGGTACTTGCTAACATGGTAAGGGACCCTGGTTGGTCACCCAGCTACAGGCATGGTCCAAGCTCTACATGCTTACATGGTAAACAACCTGCCTTCCTTGTGCCAAACAGTGGCATCCAAAAGGTCTGCTCTGTGCTGTATTCACATCAAACTGCAGTGCCTAGATAAGCAGTAAACTACCCAAGGCTGAAGGAAATAATAACAAATATCCAAATGTTTTATCTTTATATATTCATTTATTCATGGCCTCCTTTATAAATGTTATATTTTAAGTACATTTTATCTTTATCCATGTTTTTGTATTTTACACAAAACAACTTTTAAATATTAAAAGAAGCTCATTTGAATTAAAATATATTGAACTCTGTTCTATAACCACATAAGATGAAACATTTATTTCAAGTAAGTGGTTTGGGATATTAAACTGTCAAGTGATGAAATCAGGCGAGATATGGAGCAAGAAAAAAAAGTGTTTTTTTTCTAATAAGTACAAGTGATGCCTGAATGTTTTAAGAATCAGAACAAGAAAAAGAAAAATACAAGCATTTCAAAAACGTGTGACTGGAGTGCAGTAAAATTACAGCTTCTAGAGACATAGAGATCAAGTATTGATACTGAAATAATTTCTGTTTACTATGTGCAGTAAAGTGGAAACTTTCAGAAAGCCTGTCACTTGGTAGATAACATTATACATTTATCTCCAGTGTCCATAACTTTTAAACAAACTTGTGATACTCCAAGCAGGAGCATCGAATAACATGGGTGAAAGCCTGGCTGAACCAAGGTAGTGATAATGTGATTTTAAGGTTTGACTTGGAGACCGGTGGTGGGCACATCACAGTGAGTTCGAATGTAATATCACCTCACCTTTTGCATGATCCCCTTCTCATAATAATAGCGAAGAGAACGGCTAAGTTTGTCATAGTTCATAGCCGGCCTGTTCTTCTGAATGCCCCAACGCCGGGCCACCTGCCGCCAAAACAGAGACACAGTGTCAGTGTTCAGTCTTCGTCAATCACATTGTTCAGTGTTAGTGGCACGCACACACACACACGCACACACACACAAGTTCATCAATGTTTGACTTCTAAACCCACAAAAACATGTCCAAATTCAAGGCATAAGTAAAGCAGCAACAGCCTTGGTGATCTGAGCTTCCTGTGTCATGGTTTAAACCAGGCTTGCAGTCCTCTTTCTTAAATGTCACAATAGAATCCTTTGTCACCATTGTTTTGGGTAGAAATTAAATGGAAATAAGGGAATGTGTTTACATCAGGAAAGAACAGGCTGCAATTGACCAAAACAAGGCAGAGTTTCCCTTCTGCAACACACCATCAGGCTTTTCCTTCCTGAACTTTCGGACAAAAATTCCAGCTTACGAACTGCTTGCTTAATGATCCCTTTGTAAAGGTGTTCTATTGCATTTGTGACAAATCAGAGGAGAAAAAAATTGCTCAGATTGTGCAAAAGAAAGAAGAACTGGCAATGTGTCAGCTGAGGGAACAGTGTGCTGATTAAGAAGCTGAACTACAAATAATTGTTGTTACCAAAAGTGGCCTCTGAAGAAAACTAGAGCCAACACCAAACTGGAAAATTAAGCTCACTTAGGAAACATTAATTGGATGCTAAAAATAAGATGGAAGTGGAAAAGTCACCATATATATGAGTTTTTTTTTTTTTAAGCAGAATGTCCAGTGTGGTTTAGTAAAGGTCTCAGAAGTATTTACTATGTGGCCATGGTGGGGCTCTGGGTCTGGCTCAGGCACAGCTCTTCAGCAGAGCTAGGGAAGCACTTCCTCCCATGGTGCCATTCCACCATCACACGGGGCTGATGGAAGCATAGAGAGAGAGGACCCTGCTTCTCTGACTCCAGTTGATGTCATGATCTCATTAATCCCCACTCTCTGGTAGACTGAGGAGAAACCATGCACTGCCTAACAAAGGCAGGAGAGCACTCTCTAACAAAACACAATCCTTTGTTTCCAAGAAATTCCTCGTTGTTGTATCCCATAAAATGAAAGAACACCTCAAACCATCTCTGTTCCTCTCCTCTTCATTAGCATCAACCTTTCTGTTGTTTCCTGCCCCCCCTTCAAAAACATTGATCCTTTCTGTTTTCCTGTCATTAATTTATATTCTTGGAATGAACATACAATGGTCTTTAATTACACGGGTTGGTATGCTATTTTGAGAGTAAAGTGACATGATGGAGCAGGGACAAGTCTATCCATTCGAGATAAAAGTCATAGTGGTGGGGTGGATACATCTTAACTTTCCACGAACTTTACAGTAAATATTCTAAGAACAGTGAATAGAGCAAGGAAAAGTGGCAATACAAAATAAATGCAAGCACCAGGGAGCTGAGTATGAACCTGGGGTGATGGCAGGAGAATGAAGGGTTCCAGACTACCCTGGGCTACGAACCCCTGAGATGTCGATGAGAAAGGAAAGGAGGGGAAAACTCAAAGGAAGAGGGTGAGGAAAGGAAGAAGGAAGGGAGAGAGGGAGGGGAGGAGGGAGGGAGGGAAGAAGGAGGGAAGGAAGGAAGGAAGGAAGGAAGGAAGGAAGGAAGGAAGGAAGGAAGGAAAGAAGGAAGGAAGGAAGGAAGGAAGGAAAGAAGGACAGGAGGAGTGAGTTTGGGTTTTGTCTTTTAAATAAAATCTTTCAAAAGTGTAACAGTGATGTCAGTGGCTCAGTAGAGACACAACCCACTATACAACATGCAAAGCTTGGGGAATGTGAAAAATGTTGCTAAGCAACAACTCCCGAAAACATTCATTTACAAATGAGGCTTTACTAGAGTTTTAGCAGAGTTCACTTCAAAGTTCAAATGCAACAAACTTGGAGGCACCGTGGAAGTCTCTGGAGAGAGTCATGTGATAGTTGCAAGTACTGTAAGAGAGAGTTGGAAGACTTTGGTTCCTGTAATGCCAACTAATTCTCAGCACTATGGATTATTAGCCCAGGCTTTCAAAAGCATGTACTTTGACTTATCCTGCATCATAACTGACACAAAGTAAAGGAAAAAAAGACAACAATGTGCCTATATGTTGTAGACAAATGGGTCTAAAATTAATAGGAAGCACAAAGCTTTGAGACCACCCAAAAACTTGATCAAGTACACTTGATCCCCATAAACACCACCAATGTCACACATGGCGTCACTTAAAACTAAGGTACAATTTTCAATATGAAGTCTCAACGGTGAGGCCAATACTTCCAATGACTTTCTCATGAAGTACTTTCAAATAAGAGTTTACCCTGTTAGGAAAGAGCATAAAGAGTATAGCAGCATGGCACTCACCCTTGTCAAGGACATTGAGTCAATGCAGTCGTTTAAGTACAACTCCATCCTTTTTATTATATTAGCAAATGTATCTTTTTGGTGTTGGTGTTCGAACGCAGGGCCCTGTGTGTGCCAGCCAAGCACTGTATCAGTAACCTACATCATGGGACAGTGAACCCAGAATTGGGGTCTGGCAATCTAACTTCCTGGTATTCATCAAGAATGTAGCATGGAATTTGGTAGGTGTCTTTCTACGTTACGGAATATTTCTAGAAACAATTCCCTAGGACACTGATTAATTTGGAAATAATATACCATTATCTCAAATATCTGAGTTTGCTAATGTCATCCAAGCTCACTGAGCAGATAAGCAGGACATATTCGGAAGTTCACTCATTATCGTTTTAAACTAAGAAATGAAACACGAGAAAATAAAACCTGTGAGAAGTACAATATGGTGGCTTCCAAGACATCATTCATGGATTGTAGGAGTCAACACTGAAAGATCTGTTATGTAGCAGAGGATAAGAGAGGGACTGTGGTCCACTCAGAAGAAAATAATTCACAGATCCTTTCCAAAGAAAAAATTGGAAAAGACAACACAGTCATTGTCTGGTGGTAAGTGTGAGTTAGGCAGCAATCAGAAAGGGGATACTTCATTCTTCAATTTCTTCTCTTTTTTTTTTCTTGGTGTGTGTGGGGGGGTCAGACACTGATGATAGTGTCTTCCTCAATCACTGTTGACCTCACCTTTTGAGACAGGGTTCTCTCACTAAACCTGGATCATGCTGATTCAGTCTGCCTCTAGAGCATTGGGATTAAAGGTATATCCTGTCACACCTGGCTTTTAGCCTTGCTGCTGAGAACAGAAATCAAATCTTCATGCTTGTGCAGACACACATTATTTACTGAGCTGTCTTCCCACGCCCCTAGGAAAGGATGTTGAACAAGAGTTTCGGAGACATGTAGTACCTATTGCACAATTCCCACTGAGCTAGTTACCATTTGGAAACAGTCAACTGACTGAATTACTGGGTCTTGCTTTTGACTTTATGCACCTGTGACGGCAGAGTTGTTGAAATGTCAGCTGCATGAAACAGACCTGATTGCATATCTTTCTCAAATTTAAATGATCACAAAAACTCAGAATGATGACACTAACTGGCCAGCTAGTCAGATCTTCCATTCTTCTATCCAGACTCAAACATCTAAATGCCATGGGTGGTTATATGAAGAACTTAATCCCTCATAGAATGTGGGCTCTTCTGAGCTCAAATGTTACTTACATCATTCAGTAATGCCTCCTGTCCTAACAAATATGACAAAAGTAAAATGTTCTGTTTCTGCTCAGTTTATTTTAGTCACAGGTGGTGGGAAATGGCTGTTTAACTGACGTAAATCCCTGTTGAACTTCCCTAGTCCAAGTCTTGCTTTGATTATTAAAATCTTCCATGAGGGGGAGGACACATTCCCATTATGGTAAAGGCCTCTGAGATTATATTGCTAGGCATCTTTAGTCTTGGTGGCCTGCACCATATTCTTGTGGTTCTTTACTTACATCAATTAATTGCATCTACAGAAAACCAAAGTTTCTTTACAGCCAAATGGAGCTTTAAATACACTACAAAATTGAAACACCCAAACATTTAGCAGTGGTATTTCCCACTCTTAAGTCCTCTGTGTGTGTGTAGTGTGAAGTCAGGACTACCACAAAACCAGCCCTCTGACCAGAAGCAAACCACTGCAAACCACTGCAAACTTGGAGAGACTACTGCCTTCAACGGCAAAAACCACGAAATCAATAATTTTACATTGTTTTGTACTACTTTCAAATTTAAAATATGTCTATACAGTTTTCAAACTTTTTATATATCTTTCTGGCATATTAACCAAGTCTCTTTATACTCTAGGAAATTTTGGCTTCCTATCCAGAATCTACTGGACTCACCTCTTCAGGCTCAATCAGTTTAAACTCCATGCCTCGTCCAGTCCAGGCAATGAAATGAGAGTTGGAAGGGTCGTCCAGAAGAGCTACCAAAAACTGCCAAAGCTGAAGGGATCCTCGCCTCTGGTACGTGGGTCCTTCCCGGTACATTCCTGGCTCTTGCTTAATGTCCCCTAAATTTAAAAAATCAACTATTATCAGCAACATTATGTCATTCATATAAAATTTACACCAAACCAACCATGGAAATAGTTGAACACAATCACTTCATGGATTTTGTAACAATGCCATTAAGTACAGATTTAAAATAATCAAATGACTAAATGTAAGCCAACAATCTACAGAAACTTAGAAACTTGCAGACAGGATAACAACATGTATTCTCATTAATATAAATGCACCAGTAAGGAGTTAAGTTCATAAGTACAATTTACTTATAAAAACCTAGCATAATTGTTGGTCTTTCATTCATATCTTTACAAACCATCAAACCTAATCACACTCATTTGCTTCGTTACTCCCGTTTGTCTATCTCAGAAGGCGTAATCAGCTTTAAGTTCTGGGCATTTTACTTGTATAAATTAATTTCTACAAACTGTAATTTGCAAATATCCATTGACCCACACATGACAAACTACTGAAAATCTCAGAGTACATAATTCAAAGTAAATTTGGCAATATCATCCTCAGCTCCAAAAAACGTACACACATTGCCAGGCGGCGCCACTGCCGCCGCCGCATGCTTTTAATCCCAGCACTCAGGAGGTAGAGCCAGGTGTATCTCTGTGAGTTCAAGGCCAGCTTGCTCTACAGAGCAAGATCCAGGACAGGCACCAAAAACTATATAGAGAAACCCTGTCTCAAAAAAAAAAAAAAAAAAAAAAAAAGGCCCAGAGACCTCGGGTAGAAGGAAACACTACTGAAAAAAGGGGTATAATCATAAATTGGTGTCTAGCCCAATCAACATCATAAAGGCTTCCTCCAGTAGTAGGAACAGACACAGAGACCCCGGACTTATTGGGGCTCACAGAGACTGAAGAGGCAACCATGGGGCCTATTTGGGCCTGCACTAGGTCCTCTACGTAAATGGATGTTTAGCTTTTGTTGGACTCCTAACAGTGGAAGTGGGAGTGTCTCTGACTCTTTTGCCTGTCCTTAGGACCCTTTTCCTCCTACTAGGTTGCCTCCATCCTTGATACAAGGGTGTGTACCTTGTCTTACTGCATCTTGTAATACCATGTTTGGTTGATAACCCTGAGAGGTCCACCCTTTTCAGAAAGGAAGGGAAATGGAGGAACAGTGGAACTGGGTGGGGAGGACTAGGAGGAGGGGAAAGAGGAGAGGCTGCAGTCAGAATGTATTGTGTGAGCGAAGAATTAATAATACAAAAAAGGATGTATATACCAGAACACTCTGTAAAATAAATTTTTTAAGAAAAAAAATGTGAGCTCTATTTACCTGGTATAGAAAAGCATAAGAATCTAATATGAATAAAGATGTTAATGCTTTTGCTGTACAACTGTCTTGGTTTTTCAAAGCAAAAAACCAAACCAGAACATTTTGTGCTGTGACCACGAATCATTTCCTTCTAACTCCAGCCATGCATCTCAAAACTAAGTGGACCTGCCTGCAATTGGTACTGTGTGGCTAATGCCGGCAGATAGATCAGATCTCTTCTTTGCTGAAGAAAGAATTCAGACATTTTATGGTCAAGGAGCTCTATTCACACTAAGTGTGACAACAAAATAAACTAAATCACAAGCTTTCTAGTAACTTCCAGTAGTCAGTAAGTAGGAATATACCTCATCACATGATCAGAAAAGAAAAGCAGTATTTGAACAGCGACACAAACACACACAATCGTCCAGTCAATAGCCACTAAAAAAATCATGAAATCCTTTCATCTTAACCAGGCAATGTAGGAGTGAATCTTCATGTTGATTTCAAAGTTAGTTTTATTTATCTGAGATTTTCCCTTCTATTATTTACAACTTCTTTTCATGGAGGCAAGTGGACAATCATGCAGAGTGAAACCTTGTGAAATATAGTTTCTATGGTGTTGCTGTGCATAAATGTGACTTATTCAATTAGCTACATGCAAAAAAAAATCCCCTTTGCTCTTTTTTCTTGTTCTCTAATACTTAAAAATGTAAGACATATGCTATCTATCTATCTATACTTATATATGTATATATTTAAAATGAAATTGCAGCATTTAAAGTCAAACCAAGCAAACTAGGACAGCCAATTCCCTAAGCACCAGCATTCTATTTTGCCCATAGTTTTAAGATAATTACCCTCCTTATATACCCATACTGAGTTTGAGATTATTTAACACATGAAACTCACCATAACTGAAAAGAAGAAACAATGGACATTCCAAAAGCAAGTTTGAGGCTCCATGTCAACAGAAAAGGCGGAAGGAATTTTAAGATTATGATGGCATGCTAATAGGGGTAGTTACCACAACTCACATTTCTAAAATAGAAGAGTATGTAACTATTACAGAAGGAAGCCACAGTGGTGCTTCCCTTGCGGGTTCAAGTCCATGATCTTTAATAAATTTAGCCATCTTAAGGGAGGCTAAGGAAATGGATTTTCCTAAAACTCACCCTCCTTTCCAAAAACTACAAGAGCAGCAAGAAGCTTGGCGGTTAAGCCCTCAAGTAATTATGTGAGACTGAATAGCAATCTGAGCATGCACTCTGCTGTTTAAATAATGACAATTAAAAACTCTGAGAGCGCCCAAGTCATTACAGCCGAGATCCCCAAAGTTTTTGCAATCAGCTAATCAGAGGGCCCCTGCTCATTTCCTGTTTGACAATCAAAGCAGGAAATATGGAGACCACTCCGAAGAACCAGTAAGTGAATTAAACGTTCCCTTTTCCTCCAACCTTCCTTGTAAATGTCGGCTTTCGCCACCATGCTTGTCAAGAAAAGAAGACTCTATCTAGTTTGACGCTCTTTTCTAATATCTGGGACCCTTTCATTGCACTATTGAGAGATATTTAAAAGGTAATGCTTTCCTAACTTCCTTTTAAGCAATTACGACATAATGCTACATTAGTAATGTACATCTTCCTTGGTGGGAGTGTGGGGGCAAGCAATCAGGAAACTCAATGGGCAGTTATGTTGTTCTTGTGCTCCATAATGCATCTTTTCATGAACAATAAAAAGAAAGGAGGCTGCATTAGTCATCAGTGCATCCACAGTAGCATGCTTTCTGTTCTGCTTTGTTAATTACAGGATCAGCTTTCAGTAAATCTCAAATAACAAGCTGCATGCGCCCAGCAGGGCAATGGAAAGATGCCTTGCTCTGCACAAAGCGCAACAACAATGACGTTCTTCTGTCCCATCTCCAAAAAAAAGGGCTCTCATGGAACCAAAGAGAAGAGAGAAACAAAGGGAGCGGGGAGCAAAGGGAACGACGTTCAGTGTGCTCGCTAGTCCATGGTGCGTGATAAAGGACGTGCATAGAAACCTCTAAGTGCCAATGTTAACTGCTTTCAGAAGAGGAAAGTGTGAACTGTACTCATAAAAATCCAGTGGTGAAACCGAGAGAAACCCACCATCGAACTTCTCTGGAACAACACAGGTGTCATCATAGAACTGCCTGGGGCCCTTTTCAAACATGCAGCCTGTGGGGGGAAGAGCGGGACACGGTTATTAATGATAGAATATGAGCTTAAACGCCAAAGTTCTTTTTTATATTGGGGGGGGGGGTTAAGGGTAGAGTTTTGAGACAGGGTTTATCTGTGTAACAGTCCTGGCTGTCCTGGAACTCGCTTTGTAGACCAGGCTGGCCTCTAACTCCCTGAGATCCACCTGCCTCTGCCTCCCAAGTGCTGGGATTAAAGGTGTGTGCCACGACCACCTCACCCTCCTAAACTCTTTAATCACTAACACAAAAAGATACTTTGAAAATGATTCTGCCACTTTCCAGCTGTTTGATATTGGATACATTAGTTTGGCTCTTTGCCTCAGTTTCCCCATCTATCAAATGGGGATGAGAGTAATAGTGCTTTTATAAAGACTCATGACTTTTGTGCACTCCAAAATTTAGAGGGTGCCATAGCACAGTGATGTGTAACCATCAGAGATTTATAACTGCTGACCTAAGCCTAGACCTTACCAAAATATTGGCAGACCTAGGCTTTATAATGCATCATTTCGTTTTCTGGCTTCTTTGTTTCATTATTCAAGAGAGGGACAGCAAATTGAATTTCTGGGATTGTCCTTTATTTCTGGTATTGCCCCTGGCGCTCTGAAACTGATTTAGTTTACCCTTTACTTCCTTGTGGACATATCTTGGGAAGCTAAGCTTCTCACTTCAAAATCCTTTTTATTATACTTCGTGTGTGTGCTGTGCATACATCACAGCGTGGGCCTGAAGGACAACTTGTGGTAGTGAGCTCTCTCCTTCCGCCATGTGGGGTTGTGCATTGAACTCTGCTGCTAGGCTGGGTAGCAAGCGCATTCATTCACTTAGTCATGTGACTCACCAACCTCTTCTCTTCATTAATACCCAAGAGAGTAAGAAAGGGGGTTTTATCACTGTTTTTGTTTTGTGCTGTACAATACCTCAGCTCACAGAAAGAGTAAAACTGATATCTTTTAATAATCATTTTCTCTCTCTCACGTACTTGACTTCAGCTAATTGTCACCTTTAATTATAGGGAGAAATTCCCCACAATTTAAACATAGCTTTATTCATCAACTACAATGTTCTCTATGGTAGGTTTATAATATTAACAACATCAGCAAAAGTAATTTTACGCACTGGTGTAAAGCTTTTGCTCTCAAGTATTTTAAAATTTATTGTCATCTGCTGTCACTTAAATGTTGATTAATATCATTCATATAAAATCATGAATATTAATCCTAACTGAAAAGGTTGTGTCTAAGGCAATTTTACAGAACAAACATGTTGTTTAAGTCAGAGTTCCAGGAATCCCTCAGTGGAGATAATATCCAGATAAAATCATTTCTTGTCTATTACTTCGCAGATGTCAAAATCTATTAGAGCAGAGAGTTCCACTGTGGCTACCTGAAACAATAACTCCTTCTCTACACAGCTTATGTGAATCCATTCTTAACAATTACTTTTCCAAAAGGTACAAAATCCAGGACACTGAATGGCGAAATCAATTTACCATGTTTTACTACAAAACTGTGACTTCGGTTTATAAAGTTATAGCTGAATATTCTCCAGGATATATGTCGGCAGAGTGGAGGAAGGTATGTAGTCTGTAAGGAGCAATTTCTAGTTTAAAAGATTGCCAGGTGCTGGCAGGGAAGAACACAGTTACTTGTGTGGAAAAGACTCAGGTTAATAACCAAGTCCGAGCTACCAAGATATCAAAGACTGTCCTTTCATTTTCCAAAGACAGAGTGGGGTTTGCTATTGCTTTGGGGTTTTTATTGTTTTATTCCTGTTTGTTTGTTTGTTTGTTTGTTTGTTTGTTTGTTTTTGGCGTTACTAGGGACTGAAACCAAGGCCTTGGGTCTATTGTCCAAGCACTCTGCCACTGATCATCCCCAACCCCAAAGGATAATTTTAAAAATACGGTTTTAGGATCACAAATGCATTTTCCCAAAGCACACAATGAATGAGTAAATCAATCCAAATTTGGATTGGGTGTTTATTTTTAATGTTATTATAAGGAATTTTAAAACATGGAGAACTTAACTTCTGTTCTGCTTGGATGAGCCAGGAAGCCTTCTTGCCTCATATAAATGGAGTGGCAGCTAGGCACTTCTGAAAGAAGAAACAAAATTTGTCAAAGAGAGGTAGGTTAGAAGGGCAGGACAGGTGGAAGGTAGACAGAAATGAATAAAAACATCAAGAGTCCGGAAGAGTGAGCCTGTCAGCACACGGGGAACATTTTCAGGGGGGCCTCCAAGAACCTATAGCTTAAGGTATCACCGTGAAGCTTGACCCTCTTCAATAAGCAAGTGAACATACTTTTACCCACTCAACTTTACTGAAGCTCAGCAATACCACACTATGTCACACCAGTCTGTTTAAGGGCAAGTGGAATCAATTTATATACCCCACATTATTCTGTCTATGCACACTGCAAAACTCCAAGGCTCACATATGGATGACTTCACAAATACTAGACAGAAATGACTAAGAAAAGATAGGATAATTAAATCTCATGAGTTATCTTGAGATTTTTAAGGTTTTTTAATTGTTTTTATTAGATAACAGCCTATTTGGCTTTTCATTTTTATTAAGAATATAGATCATGTTCAAAGCTAATAAAGAAACAGTACACAGTAAACAGCTTCACGGTGCCTGTGCTAAGAAAAAGCCCCACCTACCGGGCTAAGGGGTCTGGAAGGAAAAACAAGCCTGGCTAACCATAAAGCTCGACTCGCAGTGCTAACTCAGAACTGAACACGTTCAGTGATTATGACATGGAAAAATAAATAAATATGGCTCAGGAGACATGATTTAAATTCAAGTCCTTATTACCATGAAAGCTACTTAAGTTTGGACAAATCTTCCTTTACCTGTATTTCTATAAAATAAAAGGTTGAGACATATTCCCTAGCACCTATTACAGTTCTCCAGTTCCAAGGTGCTGAGGGCAGTCAGATGTATAACAGCCCCCAAAATCAAGGGTCTTCCTGTATTTTAGGAGTCTCTTATGAGCCCTGCCTAATACCTATATTTGTACTTCATTTTTATTTATTTTTCTTAAATCTAGTTCCTCAAAACACAAGTTTCAGATCTCCCAGACTGAGTCCTACCCTTGAATGTATAAACACTTGGTCAAGTTAATTTAAACATATTTACGGTTTACTAGTTGTTTTTTTTTTTTTTTTTAGCAACATAAAAAAGGAAATCTAAATGCGTATCACAAATGCAATACTTAATACAAAAAAATTCCCTCCTTTCCACTGCTTGTAATTCAAATATACCATCCTTAAAGAACGAATCTCAAAGCCCAGTCTCTTCTATCTATCCATCTATACACTCGTTGTAACAATAGATAATCAATACCCTTTATTTGGTCTGGTTTTTCCCTTGGTCTAGAATTTCCCATTTTCGAAGTCAGTATTTTTGTTTGTTCGGTCTGATGACAAGTGACAATTTTTTGGTTTAATGTCAACAAAAATATGAGAAATTATTAACATAAAAATATTTTAACCCACACGGTTTTAATCTAAAACATTTCACCAGTAAGCCATAATTCTAACAACATTTAAAAAGTATGTTTTTGGTGGTACACACCATAGTCCCAGTATTCAAGAGGCTGAGGAATAAAGACTGTGAATTTGAGATCATTCTGAGTTACACAGAGAGACTCTCTCAAAGCGTAAACAACAAAACAAAATCAAGCCAAGGAGGTAAGAAGCTGGACATAGAGTTCAGCAGTAGAACCCTCGTATAACATGCACTGGCCCTAGGCACAGTCCCCAGCACCAGAAAAACAAAATCCAATACTTACATGAAATAAAAGTACATGAGAAAGCACAGTCTATGGGGTGAGGACAGTGGTAAAGTTGCAAACACACGTTTTTCTATAACACAGTTTATACACTATTATATCGTGCATAATTCTGAGTCTATGAAGGTAAAGTGACTCTTTTCCTGACAATATTGATAATAGGCCAAATAGTTAGCAATCCACTTTAAACTAATGAGGAACCTTGAAATTAATTTTTAACGTTATTCTGATTTATTGCCAGGCATAAGGTCCCTCAAAACAGCTGGGCCTGGAAGGGACAGTGATAATGACTGCAGTCGGAGCAACAGCTGCTCAGAGGCAAGCTTTTTGTGTTGACATGTTGACACCATGCCACAAAAATACTCTTACTGACTGCTACACACCTGGAGCACGGCTGTAAGAACAGCTGGCGAGCTCTGAGGCAGCTAGAGGGAAAGACAGAGGCTGAAGTCACACACATATAAGTGTGACTGAACGTGCGTTCCTTCCCAGAGCAGGAGAAAGAGGAAACGCAACTATTTCTGAAGAACCTAGTAACCAAGGCTGAAGGACACTTAGGGAGAGTGTTCTAACACGGTGTAAAATTAGTGTAATCCTGGAAATCTAGACACAGTGTCAGAGGTACTTTATGCACAATTTGTCTAATTCTCCTGCAGCTGGAAAAACAGCTGCTCTTTTACTACACTGTTCTTCGAAAATTCTAGGTCTATCTAGATATTTAAAATAGATTGTCCTAAAATTTATATAAAAAAATCAGTGACACATAATAAGGTTCAGGTAGAACTTTCATTACAGTTTACAAAAGACCAGTGTATGATTTTCATTCTTAAGAAGACAATGGGTAACAATTTATGGAGAGAATTGTGCTTTTCCAATTCCTGCCATTTATTACATGAGAATAAATAAAATTAGCAACTAGTTTTTAAAGGCAAGGTCTTGGCTATCATTTTTAAATCCAGTCTGCCCTTAAAATGGATGCCATTTATATAGTCCAGAGAAGCCAGAAAAAAAAATTAAATAAAAGAAAGGGCTAGGAGGTTTATTCACTAGAATAACTAAAGTCATGTTATTCTAAAGTGATATCAGTTAATTTATGACTATCAGAGTGGGTCAGACTCTAATCAAATTGTAGAAACATTTCCAAAGTGATTATTCAATCAAATGACTAACATGGTTAATTAGGGGCCGTAAACATTGCTCTGAAGTTCATCAAAGTAATGACTTGCCCAGAAAAATTACTGCTAATTAAATTGCCTGCTGCTTTCATTTCTACCTTATCTAATAAAAAAAAAGTCCAACTGGTGAGACTTGGCATTCCATCTGAACTTTTGCTAAATGTTCAATGAAGATCCAAGCCAGGCTAAGTAGGGACTTCAAAGGCCAATGTTTGGTGACAGTGAATGGAGGTGTCACTGGGCAGGGCCTTCCACTTTCCTGTGGAAGGAAGGACAATGCAAGAGCTACAACCTAGTGTATCCTGACCTACACAAACACGCTAGGACGGCAAGATATTTACACTGTTCTATCTGGAACAGCCTACTGAAGTCTGACCTACACAAACACGCTAAGACGGCAGGACATTTACACTGTTCTATTTGGAACAGCCTACTGAAGCCTGACCTACACAAACACGCTAGGACGGCAGGACATTTACACTGTTCTATCTGGCATCCTCTGGTTATAATTTTAGGATGACCAACACAGCACAGTGATGGCCAGCAACCACTCTGTCACCTACTAGGCACAAATTCAAGTCTAGGGTCTCTTGTTTCAAGGGAGTGTAGCTCTTGGCAGGTTAGTTAACAGGTCTTTCCTCAACCTTCTCATCTGTAAAATGAGAGTGCTAGTGATACTTTTAAAAGTGTTGTAATATTTCCACTAGCAAAGGATTTAGGATATAATTATATATTTCAATAATTTACTTGTACATCTTAATTTCATGTTCTTAAATTCCATGAGCTGGTTGATTTGTTGGTTACTAGTGTAGTTATTCTGGAATAGACTCTGTAAATCTATCTCTTAATCTATGATATCTAAAAAATATATTGATTGAACAGTCATGAATTTATGATTAAGCCAGAATTTCCACCAGACATTTTAAATACTCAAGAATCCATCTTTGAACTTCATATTTTTGCAATATTAACCCTTGTTGTTTGTTCTTAAACAACACTGGCTTAAGGAGTTTAAATGTCAGTCTATAAATTGGATTATGTAAATTGAATTTAGGACAAAGGATTTTTATTGATGTAGAAACTTGTGGATCAAAGCGTTCTAAAACTCGATATTAGTGCTGACCAAATCAACTCTTACAAATCACAGTGCCTGTAATTTGTTTCAGATGAGCTCTTGTCGTGATGAAAGCTGATCTAATATGCTGTAAAAATTCAAAGCAGTGAAGTGCTGCTGGCATCTCCAGGCTTCGGTGCGTGGAGGTGGAATCAGGAACAAAGCACCGGAAGTCTCCAAACTGCCCGCTTGGGTTAGGCTTCATGTAGTATCACTATTAAAGGTATCAGATTTGAAATGATACAGAAAGTATCACTTCATATCACGATACATGTGTAAGAAACTTTAAAAAAAAAAAACTGCTTTCTCCCTCTTTGCCTTACAAAGTGAAGCTGTGCTGGAAAACACAACACTGACGTGGGAAGCTTTACCAAAAGTTTTACCACAAAATGCAGCTTTGAATTTTGCACATGTAATATGCCAGGCACGCCTCTGATTTGCATATTTGCTGCTCAGTTGTACAAAATGAAAATTCCCCTTTAGGGTATCATTTGTGTAAGCTTCCCAAAGCCATGCCAGACCCAGAGAGGAAAGATTAGTCATGATTGGCTAGGGCAGTTTTAGTGGTTGCTGAAACTGCTTTGTTACCAAGCTGTGTGTAAACCTGGGATTATCTCATATAACAAAACCCAACAAGGAGGTTGGGAAGGGAGTCTCCTTCATTTGATGCTTCTGGCTGGATTCCTGCAGTAATAATCAATGTACATCTTAATCCAGCTTCCAAATGTCTTAAGGTAAATGAGAAATCCCAGGAAAGTAAAAGTAGCTCATGACTCTGTCTTTGCTTTCCTTTAAATTAGAATGCAGAAGTTGACTGGCTGTACACTTTAACTCCTTGTGGGAGTGATGTGACTGCATAGAGTCCATATGGAACTATTCATTCATTCATTCATTCATTCACTTTTAAGATGGGGTCTCATTCTCTCTTCCTGAATGAGTCTACCCACTACTGGGATCACAAGCATGAACCACCATGCTAAGCTCTGTTCAACACATTCAGATAATGGAATAAAACTTAAAATATTAACTATACAGAATCAAAAATGTTGTATTCTGTAAAACAATGCAAATCTGTAAAAGGTGTAGGGGTGTGTGTGTGTGTGTGTGTGTGTGTGTGTGTCCACTTCAATACAAAGCTGGAAGATTTAATCACTTTTTGTTAGTATTATTAGTCAACAAATTTCTGAAAATTGGTGTATTAAACCCTGACATAGCTGGGGATATCCACAGTGGTAGAGTGCTTGCCTAGCATGCAGAAAGTACGTGGTTCAAGTTCAAGCACTGAAGAAAAAAATCCTGACAAACTGTAGCAACAGTTGATGACACCAACTTGTCTCAATAAAGATGAATATTAGACATGATTGTTTTCATTCCCTTCAGCTCTTCAAGTCCTTCCTTCACTAGTTTAGGTTTATTTATTCTTCTCACTCCTATTAATATCACATATTATGTTCAAAACCCCAAGCGTGTCTAGGGCATAAATAACACAAGCTTCATGAAGATACGTATAAACGCAAATGCAGAAACACCCACGTCACCCTTAGCTCTGCTTTTACAATTGAAGCATGAATGAACTTGGTATAGTTAATCAAGAAAACTATATTTTACAGTTTCTGAAAGACACAGTCATGTAAAAGATGGTTTTGCACCCATAATGTGCTCTATATTGGAGAAATCTGCAAGTTATTAAGTTCAAAATAAGTTCCAGCAGTAGAATGTTAGATTCACATGAGAAAGATGACAAAGGAGGAGTTGAAACAGAGAAGCCTTATGGACCAGCAGGTTCTCAGTCATGAAGGTCTGAACCTAATAGTCTGAAGATAAGGTGGAAGGGCTGGAGAGATGGCTCAGTGGGTAAGACCATTTTTTTTTGTTGTTGTTCTTTTGGAGGACCTAGGTTCGATTCCAGCACCCACATGGCGGCTCACAAGCATCCCTAATTCTCATTTCAGGGGATCCAACACTCTCTTTTGATCTCCCTGGGCACCGAGCACACACAGGATACATAAATATACGTGAAAGCAAAACACTCATAGACATATAATAAAATAAGCACATCTAAAAAAAGAAAGTGATGGATTTGGACATGGCTTAAGTTTTAAGAAAGGAGGGATGAATTTAGTATTGCTTCATCCACACTTGGGATATTTCTCAGCAAACTGAAGACAAAAGAAACTAAATTCACACTACACTGAACCAAGGAAGGAAGGAGGAAGTAATGCAGTGAGTGAATTCAGGATTTCGGAGAGATAAAAGCAGCACAGTGACAAACAATAGCACAGAATTTTCCCTCTGAAACCAAAATCTCTCATAAGCTTCTGAGACACTTTTTGGACAGTATCACGCACAAAACCTGAGCAGGCCCAAACAGTATATGGACATTATGAACTCAGGATATTTTAAGTTTTACAGGCTGGTAATTTTTATTAAACTAGAATACAAATAGAGTTCAAGTGGCAAAGGCACAAGCATTATTGTGACTTGGGGTATTTATTAGTTATTGCCATACTCTGGCAGTTGCGATGGGGTTTAAAAGTAAATATGAGAACCAATGCCGCTAGCTGACCCAATGATTCACAACAGCATTCTGCAGTGGAGGATTTGATGCTGCGTACCCAGTCCGCCCTAATTGGTTTCCTGTTAGAATCTGTATGATTTGAAAGGAAAGTATCTGAGGCAGAGTTTTCCTCCTGGGTTCGTTCATCTTTCCTGGGATTCCTACCTTACTTGGCTATAATATAATATGTATATAATTTTTTCTGCTTGCTTCCAACAAAAATGAAACTACTAACGAAGTTTAGCATGAACTGTGTCAGACACAGAAGGCTAGGTTTATAAATGTTGACTTCAGTAGACTATCTCAGATAGTTCATCTTGTCCTCTAACCCAAGTGTGAGTTTGGCACCTTGTTAGAGGATGTATTTATCATTGAAGCAATCTACAGAAATCACTATTAAAAACCACGCCAATGAATGCCCTGCACTATTGTGGGGTCCCTTCATATGTGCCAGACACTGAGTTAAGCACTTCACAATCATAACCATATTTAATCTTTACAAGAACACTAGTCTCCCCCTTTGGAAATAAGTAAATTGAGGGCCAAAAGAAACTACAAAGCTGGTTCCATGTGATACAAATGGTAAACCGATACCAGACCCAAAAGTTGGTATTTTCTGAATGTCACAGCAACTAGGTGGTTTTATTGTTTAATGCTGAGCATAAATCAAAACCAGATCATGTAGATAAAGCAACAAATTCTCAGAACTCACACACAAAGAGGAGTCAGAGTTCAAAATTAAGAGTTAAAGAGGCCTGTTAAATAATCACAACCATAGGACTACTAATTTTTCAGTTTGTTTTGCTTTATGGTTATTTTCCTATTTATTTGAAATATTTGTCCTTACAGAATGTACAAGGAACTATTAAAATCAATTAAATAAAAACATACACACACAATGAAAATGATAAGCATCTATTCAACCCAACACAAATTGTTTGACAGTTATTTCAAGTTATTTGCATCCTACCTAGATGAAAATATTTATGAAACCCATTCCTCCTCTTACCTAGCTCTTACTTCTTATTTTCTATACTAGCATTTGAGTATGGAAGTCCTTGAGAAACAAAATATTTTATAAGAATATTTAAAATCTAAAAACATACACTCCAATAAGCATGCACACACACAGAGAGAGGGAGAGAGAGAGTTCTGAAAAGAAGGTAATCTTTTTTTTGCCTCTTTTGTTGATATTCACTAGACACAGAGAGATAGCCAACGGTCTTTAAACTGTTTCCCTTAATTTCAAATCTCAGCTCCACTTATAAAAACAGTTCTATTCTCATTTCACCCATTGGGGGTAAGCAACTCGAAGCCTGTGTCCTGGTTGTTTTGTTAGAAAAGAAACCATAAATTACACACTATAAAAGTGTACTCCACCCCCTTCAAACTCCCTTTTCCAAGCTAGTACAACTAACAAGAGCAGGGAGTACCCCTCCCTTCCCCCCTTCCTGCCTGTAAAATCCAAGTTAGACAAACACAGTGGGGCTGAGATGACATATTTGAATGGAATTCAGACCCACCAGTTCCTGTTTATGTTTCTGATTTGAGAATGTTGTCTTCTCATTGACCATACATTAGGAACTCTGGAAGGCCATAAATGGTGTCAGGTTACAAGCAAGCAGGACCAATGAGCATTAATCATTACTTCCAGTCAACCGGCCGAAGCAGCCGCTGATGGAACACTACACCCTCCAGCTCTGTATAAATGACATTCCAGAGAGCCAGGCTGTGTGTGTGTGCCTGTGCATGTGTGTGTGTTTCCTTTCAGGCTCCATTTTATGAATGAAACTCCAGGCTCTGTGGAGTCCATTCATGGAAGAGAAATGCTTACAAGGCTCTGCCCCCAGGGATCAATCAGTCATGGGCAAAACTGATATGATTGGTTTAAGACAGCCTTCAGCCTTCCATTACTGACTTAAAATGCAGTCCCTGTCCATTTGACCTGTGTTAATGTATAAAGAGTAAATCCAGACTGTAGTCTCAATTCTCAAATCAAATCACTCGCCAGGGCCACTTACAGTAACTGTAGATTTAGAGTATATTGAAGCATTTCTTAGAAAAACTGAGAGCATAGACCAGTATCCTGGTTTGGAAGAGTTGCTATTTTAACCAGAAACCCACATAAGGCATGGAAGGCAATTAAAAGCAGTCAAATTGTGAGGCTGACCTTCGACAACTATTATAATAATGAAATCAATAAGGTAAATGCCACTGTCACTTCTCACAGTTGGAGCACCTAAAACATCATCCTACTTGTCCACAAATCCCTGGTTGGGTAAAAGAAAATTATCTTTGGATTCTAGAGCGACAGATAGGAGGTTAACATCTTGCCCAGAATCAATAGTTCATTCTTTAAAATTCCCAAGTGATTCCCAACTTGCATTTCTTCAAGCAACAGTGTTAAAAGTTAGGGAAAAACAAGCTGCATCATTCCATGAAATAAAATGTAGCCTTAAGTAAGCATGCTTCATGTGGAAGAGGGCCAGAGCTCAGCCTGTGGGAGTGTCGTCACATCTCAGGTACAAAAAGCCAGAGTTCATGGAACCATAATCATCATTGCACTGGAAATGACCAAAAATGGCAATGTTCAAACTTATCTAATCTAAGCAGCCACAGGGATGAATTGGAGGGGCTGGTGCTAACCCAAGCAGTGTTACATGGGTTTGACTTGCAATCTGTAACGTGCTTTTCCCTGTTGAGGGAAGAGAGCGTGTCTGTCTCCTGGTGACTTGAAGCCACATGGGAACAAAGTTACAATCAACAGGCCCCATGTTTACACCTGAGCAGTTTGCTAGGGAAGCGTGTCCTGCCTGGGAGGGCAGAGGAGAAAGTCAGAAGCAGAAAAGTGCAGCCTGTTTTAAATCGGTTTATACTATGGCATGATGGCAGTTCAGCATTTAACTAACAATCTCCAACATCAGCACATCAATGCTAGAAAACATTACAGCCTTATCTTGTAGGCTCAAAATTTAAATAATTGAAGAAGTCATGTGGGAAGATGAGTGGTAACCCATCATACAGAGCACTACTGATGATTAAATATACATCATTTTATGTGGTGTTTGGTTTTTGTTTGTTTGTTTGTCTTAAAAGACAGGGTCTCATTATGTATCACTGGATGGCCTGAGGCTTCCTTCATAGACCAGGTTGAACTCAAACATATGAAGTTCTGCTTGCCTTTGCCTCCACAGTGCTGGGACTAAAGGCATGTGCCACCAGACCCAACATTATTTCATATTTTTGATAATTTAATGTGTTGCATAACCTCTAAGACTCAATTCCTTTAAAACCTCATTGCAAACAACTATTTGGGGATGGATATTAAAATATTTAACTTGTTGATTGGTGATTTAGACTCAGTACTTGTACTGAAATGCAGACAACCTCCTACTTAACTTTAACTTTGTGATGGTGCAAGAGCAATATGCACTCAGTAGGAGCTCTAATTCAAATTTTGAATTCTGGTCATTTCCAGGATTGGTGATAAATAATTGAATTCTTTCTTGTGATGCTGGGCAGTGAACTGCAGTTCCTTGTTAGTCACATGACCACAAAGATAGGCAAACTATAACATGGTAACTATACACTATAACATAGTATTCTTACATATACTGCTATGTATGTTAAGCATGTTAAACAGGTTTTACTTATTTTTTCTTTCTAAATCTGTTCAAACATATAATTGGGGACCTCTGTAATTTTTTGAAGAGTTAAACTGGTCTAGATACTGTGGTCTTTTTCCTATTTTAGGTGTTCCATTCTACCCACAATGAGGTGAACTGTGACCGTGTGGCTTACCAGAGAAGGTATACATTAGGAGGGATGTGGTAACTCTCATAGTTAGGGATTTCAAGCAGAAAAACATATCCCTCTTCTTTGCCCACGTGACTATCTAAGTAGAGCCCAATTCTGATTAGATTTTTAAAATAACTAAAAATGGAAAAATGGTTTCTTCAGTATGAAATCACTGAATTACCAATGGTATAAAAATGCTCACCAAATAGAAACTACACATTTCTTGCATTTTGAAAATAATGAAGGTGGATATTTTATGACGTCTTGGAATATTCCAACAAATACCAAGAACCTTTGCTTGCTACATCCTGTATTATACTTGACTCTATTAGAATTTTCGACAACTTTCTTTTGTGATCATTACATTCCTTGCATTTACTGGACAATATTTTTTCTTCCTGAAAATATCCAGTTGTTGAGAATTTGTTAGAAGGTATGTTTGAAGTTGATTTTGCTAGGATGTATGTCTCTTTCTGTGAGCTAATAACAAGTTGTTCTTTAACACAAGCATATCCTGGCATTATGGTTGAAGTATGCACATCCCCCCATGGGCTCCAGTACAGAAGACTTGGTCTCCCACTCTGCGCTATTTGGAAGGGATAGAAATTAGGAGTTGGAAGAAATCAGTCTCCAGAGAGGAAACTTTGAAGGTTCTAGTTGGTCTCCTCCCCTCCCCGTATCTGGTTATGCAGACCAGCATAGCCTCCTCTTCCTCCTCTCTTATACGTCCCCACTTCAAGGATGCTTTGTTTCGCCATATACCAAGAACCAATACTGCCACAGACTATGGACTGACATATCAAAAGCTTGATCCAAAATAAATCCTCCCTCCTCTTCAGCTGTTTGTGTTAGGCTTGCTGTTGCGGAGGAAAGAGCTTTGGGATATTGTTAAAGGGGGAAGTAACAACAGTAGAAGTCATAACCTGCAGATGCACCATGAGTAGTTTTGTTATCTTTTTAAAATGTTTTAGAAGGTTAGCCAGTGAATTAAGTTTCTGACGAATCACTTCCAAACACATAAAGGCCTCTGTACATTAGACAAATGCAAAAAATAATGGCATTGCTCTTACTGCCTTTCCCAGTGACTTCACCTTAACTTAAAACCGTTTTCTAAACCCTGCCACTGGAAGCCCAAGCTACACTCACTCAGTGCAGTT
This sequence comes from Peromyscus eremicus, assembly GCF_949786415.1. Taxonomy (NCBI): domain Eukaryota; kingdom Metazoa; phylum Chordata; class Mammalia; order Rodentia; family Cricetidae; genus Peromyscus; species Peromyscus eremicus. The sequence goes on along the minus strand of NC_081430.1, from coordinate 9,305,609 downwards.
AGGACTCACTTCACCGCTGTCCATCTGAATCTGTGCTTCTCAACCTGTGGGACTCAACCCCCTTGGGAGTTGAACAACCTAAGACCACCAGGCAACACAGACAGCTACATTCCAATTCATAACAGTAACAAACTGTCATGCTTTGAAGTAGCAACAAAAATAATGCTATGGTTGGGGGTCACTGCAACAAGAGAAACTGTATTAAAGGGTCGCAGCTTTGGGAAGGTTAAGAATCACTGATTTAGATGCTCAGGATGATGATTCACCAACACAGCAAAACAGAACAGAATTCACAACACAAGAATCCTCCACTAGCCCCATTTCTGAAACTGAAGAGGACTCAGAGCCCTTTGGGAATATTAGACATATACGTCAGGTCTGACAGTAGAAACTTAAAACATATTTTAGTTTTAACACATTTAACATGAGGTAAATATTTTGGAAGTATTTATTTTCCCATTTCTCTGCCCACATATCATATTTTTACTAGCTAATGACAGAAAATAAGTCTTTACATTTTTCTAAGGTGATAAATATATGTGGAATATGAGAGAGGTTGCCCAGGTAAAAATGGTTTGCAATGAAGAGTGAGAAAGGGACGTGCTATTCTTCTAAAAGTTTCCTTTCATCTGTTTCAGATTCTGCAGTACCTCACAAGCCTGCTCATGTAAAGTGAACCCAGCTGACAGAAGTCTCAAGTCCTCTGTTCTGGTTTAACTGTATGCCTCACATACTAGGATATTCGAATAAAAGTGGGAAGTCTGGTAAGAGAACGGAGACAAAATCAAATTTCATACAAAGGACTTGAAGCTAGTGGGCCATTAATTTGCTCTCTTTCTTCTAATTATTATTGAGCTTTTGACAGAAGAACTTTATAAAGAGCCACCTCTTTGATAAACTCAACTCTTTTTCTTCAAGATTTCATTCAAGATTGTTCTTATTTCATGTGTATGTACCTTCACCACATGTGTTCCTAGTGTCAACAGAGGCCAGAATACAACGTGGATCCCCTAGAACTGGAGCTACAGGCAATTGTGAACTGCCATGAAGGTGCTGGGAACCAAATCCAGGTCCTCTGCAAGAGCAATGAGCACTCTGAACAGCTGAGTCATCTCTCCAGCCGCTGATAAACTCAATTCTTAAAAATAAATGTTGGAGGAGCTAGACAAGGTGGCACACGGCTTTAATCCCAGCATTCGGGGAACAGCTATCTGTAAATTCACTGACTGCCAGGTCCACATAGTGAACTCCAAACCAGGCAGAGCTACACAGTGAGGCCCTGTCTCAAAGGGAAAAAGAAAGTTTGAGATAAACTTGTTAGAAAAAAAAAAAAGCATGAAAGCAAGGAAAGAAGAGAGTACAACCTAGTCTTTTACAGAGTTTGAGGTCTGATAATTTGTTATGTCAAAGCAGTGAGCACCTCAAATTAGAATAAAATTTGGCCACTGGGCCATGTGAAATCCATTCTTTCCTAAATTAGGGAAGCATATCGCCAGGTCTGAAAGCAGCTGACGCTATTCTAGCCCCAGATCTCATAGAGAGCCTTCAACCCATACAGATGTTCTGAATCCAGATTAAGGTAAGCAATAATAATACATGCAAAAATCTGTGGCACACTCTCCTTTATTGTGAACAAATACAATGAAAGACCATGAACTGATTAATAAGCTAAGAACTACAAATAAAATTCATATGTACGCCCTGGAATAGGATGGAAACGATGTTTCTGCAGAGACTATATATATCTGCTGCATGTGTAGGGATGGTGGTCATACACCAATTCTAGCTGCAGTCCAGAGGCTGAGGAGGAAGGACTGTGAAAAATTCAAGGCTAACTTAGTCAACATGATGAGAACCAGGTCAACTGGGGTTACATAGAAAGACTGTCACAAAAATATACATACAAGGTGAACAATAAAATACCTGTATCATTGGCATTCTCAAGTGATATAGATAGTTACAGACATGGGCAAAGGAGCTCGTATAAATGGGATGCTGCCTAAAGTCACTGTTTTACACACTGCAGACGAGGCACTCGACACATCTTAACTGTATGTGGCCACTTGGGCAATGAGTGCTGTACATGCATTGAATTCTAGAAGGCAACTAACTGGTAAATAAAAACCTGTGTGGTGCTTTACACAGCACTTCCTGGCTAGTGGAGAGAAAAAAATCTACAGAACAGACATACTGCATTAACTTTCCAGCATAGTACCACGATGTAACTGCTACACTGTATAGCTAACACTCTGGCTCCCTGAATATCTAGTTGTTTCTCTTCTCTGTCTTCTGATCCAAGTTCCCCCAGCCTCATCCCTTGAATAAAGATTTCTACTTTAATAACATAATATTTTGAATTTTTTATCTTAAATATTCGGCAGTTGAAATTGCATTCCTGTAATTATAATTATAACTAATAGACCTTCCATTTCCCATGTCATAATTAATGTCAGGTTTTATTAGAGCACAATCATGCTGTCTTTTCTCTTTTAAGACATCTTTTATTGTCACAACATTTATAGTACATTAAATTAACCAATAAAGTATCCTAGAATCCCTCTGAAGTGATAACTTCGTGTCACAGATTCTAGATTATTTGCTTAGAAAAACACATTTTTTATTGTTTTAAAATCACATATAAAGTATTTCCTAATAAGCTACTGTTTCAAAACCAATAGGAAAGAGAGTGGTGACTCAGTGATAAATACATTAGAGTTTCTAAAAGGTAGTTTAATGTGCTCTTGGGAAAGACGAATGAGCTAATGACCACAAACAAAATATCCAGAAGTCATCTTTGCTGGTTGCAATAAGGACACATACAAAGGATCAACTTCAGAGCAGCAAAATGCGTTTTGATACCAACAGATTAGTGATTTGCTTCTAAATCATATTCCAAAGTGCTTTCTTTTAAATTGTACCCAAAAACTCAATCTTTACTATTTAACTATTCAAATAAAGCTGAAACCTACAGGCAAAACTGAAATTAGAACTAAGAAATGTTGGATAACTGTGCCAATTTAAAATATAATGGGGTGGTAGCATAAAAGTAATAGCTTCTCAGAAGTTAAGGAGCATTTTACAAGCCAGCTGCAAGATACATGGTACACTTAGGAGAGACATCCACACTTAAGGCAGGATGCTGGACCTTTACTTGGAACTCGGGAGGGGCAAGCACTGTGCTCCTGAGGCACACACGGTGGCCGACTCTAACATCCACACTGTATTTGACCCACAGGTAATGCAATTATCTCTTACAGACCCACCCCTTACAGTTGTGTCTCATTAGACTCCTTCAATTTCTCCCTGCTTGGTTCACATAGGATAAATGCTCTATTCCACACTACGCATATCTGTGTTTGCAATGTAAACATGAGGAGACACATGTGGAACAAATCACAGAATCACAAAAAAGGTTTGATTTTACTCTTTCTTGGCACTACACATAGCAAAACCGCAAAATTTTCAATATATTATACAAGTCCCATTGATTGACTATTTGTATTAATTTATATAATTTCGATCTATACTTATTTAAAATCATCAATGAACTGTACTGCAGCAAATGAAAATACAGTTAGAGATAAGCATAATAGCAGCTAACAGAATTTGAAATTCACAGAGAGAAATGTTTCCTACCTACAGTAAAGTCCATTGGCTTACAAGGTATTTAATTACGGAGATCCAATGGCAGATAGGAACAATCTCTAAACTCAAATCCCTAGGAAGAATTCCAGGTTTCAAAGATGCCAGCCCTCATTCAATGGGCTTATTTTTCTAAATTGTAAACCATCTACAAAATAGATATTTATTCTTTTTCTCCCTCTTCCTTCTTCAACCCAAAAGTCCAGATAAATATAGCTTTAAAAAAAAAACCTCTTAAAGTGAGTCCTGGAATAGGATAGAACCAATTTTTCTGTAGCGACTAGGCCACACATCTTCCTATCCCTCAACCCAGTGGTTATCCAGACCTAGCAAGTCGAGACATAAAAACTTAAAGGGCAGTTCTGGTTCTGCCCCCATGCTCTCTTAAACAGCTGACCCTGGTAGGCCCTCTGGACCTAGGTAGGGTCACAAACAGAAGCTCTGCCCTCAAGAAACCAAACCTGAGGTGAAATATACTCAGGCCCTCCGAGTGTCAGCCAGACAGGAAACACAGTGTTGTTGGGAAATTACTGTGGTTTCAGGATATTGAGGCATGCTTTATAGTGGTCAATATCCTCAATCCTTTACAGAAGCTGAGGGAGAGCCTCTAAGTCACAGGGCCATCTTGTGTTGAACTCTAAGGGACATTCATAATAAAGCAGGTGGTTTTATTCAACTTAAAACCTGCAAGCAGCTTTCTGGCCCCTCAAGCAGAACTCAGCAGTTACTAGAGTGGGTGCAATAGTTTTTCCATAAAGGATGTCCATACACTTGAATCCAGATGGAAGGAATTGTGATGTACTCAAGTATCTCCACATCTAATAGCTACAATAATGTTAGTAATAAAAATTTACAGGTGTACGGTGCCCTCCTTATACCCTTTATTTGACACATCTCAAAATACCTACAAGTGTAAAAAGCTTGTGTCCTAATTTCACAGATTTACAGCAGGAAAAACTCAATAGAGATGAGTTAGTAAGTTTTTGAGTTTCAAATTAAATGATGGCCAAACTTGGCAGTAACGCTTGAAGTCAATTTTAAGCTTCCTTTACCTTCAGGAAGACCTCTTTCCTCTGATGGATGATATGTAGTAGAATTTTCTAGCTCTCTGAGACAAAGCTGAACCCTATGAAAGAAGCTGAAACCTGGATTTTTTTTTTTCTGTTCCCTTTCTAATGTGTAAGAATTCTTACTTTAGGGCCACTGGAATATTTGACCACAATAACATTTTTGAAGTTATCAAGTGTAAATGCCTAACATAAAAGACTATTATTTTGCAAGCATTGGTTCTAAATAACATTACCATAGAAAAATTAAAAAAATAAAATAAAAGAAAGAAAACACAGGATCGAGAAAGAAATTATCATTTGCTGCTCTAGGTTGAGTGTGTGTAAAATTAAGCTTCGTACCTTCTTTGAACTGGTTTCATTTCCAGACACTATTTTGATCACCATCACATGGCCAAGTCATTTGATAACCATATGGGATAAAATCAGAAGACGCCATTTACAAAGCAGTGGTCAGAAGCCACCCAGTCTGACAACAGTAATCAAATGGGCAGAGGAGGAGAAAGGATGATTTACATAGAACTCCATCAAGGGACAGGCCTACCTGAATCATATGCAAAGTCTCTGGGTTCCTGTTTGATCATCAGAGGAGTGGGGAAGCTTTGGCTGGCTGCACCTCCAACCATGGTGTTATGTTCATAGACTGGGTCGTGATACTCCTGCTTAAAGCCTTGAGGTGGGAAGGGGATGTTTGGCTCAGACATCTGGCGTTGGTACATAGGACGCCCTTCCCTTGGCAATGTCGGCAAAGGAGGAAAAGAATTACAGGGTTCAGAAAGCTGGCGACGAAATCTGGAGAAGAGAGAGTGTTTCAGATGAGATGATAACACAAAATTGTCTTGAAAGGACTAATACAATGCCTAACTGCTAGGGAGCAGTTTAATACGAAACAGTCCAATGTGAACCGATTTAATGAACCTCAGATTTCTGTTTTTCAGAACAGTAGTGCTATGATTTTTGAAATCACATGATGATGTGTGTTCCCCTTTCAATCCATCCATCGCAAACACTTCAGCAGATCATGCAATTCAAAGTGTACTGCCAGTAGCTGTAGAACAATGAACTGTTTTGAATAAATATGAACCCTAACAGCTAAAATGACCAATTTTAAACTAATTGGATCATTTACATAACTTCTGGAAGAAAGGGTTCTCAAACAATTACACGTCGGAGAAAGCAGGAACAACAGGGTCTGATCTCCAACGCACTCCTTCTCTTTAGGTTCTGTCACCAAACTAATCAGCAGCCAGACAAAAACTCCTTCCTGGCTTCCTTCCATAACCATCCCTAGTGCGGGAGGCGTGAGAGAACCGAATCTCTTCTCAAATCAGCAGGCCCTTAAATTCTTCAACAGTGTCCAAATTAACAACGTGTTCTTGTAACAAATAAATTTGGGGATTATAGGGCTTATGTTTCTTTTTTAAAGACTGTCTCTGTCCTGTCAAACAGCAGCGCAGGACATACTGGCTTCCACAAGTTCCAAACTATTGAGTTGGTTAATAACTAAGCCTGTGTACAGAGCCGACCACCAAAGATGAAGATAATAATACACAGAGGTTGAGCAGGTCTGGGGTTAGCCAGGCTGTGACAAGGCATGGGGGAGCTCTGAGGCCTAGGCCGAGAGCTAGAAGTGAGTGAGGCCCAAGCTCCTTCGTTCTTGGTAACGATTGGCTAATCACACAACTGTTCTGTGCTGTGGATCTCAGCCGTAATATCATTGACCCACCACAAAGATGTGGACTAATTAAAGATTTAAAAGTACTCTAAAAATGCCTCAGAGTGCTTAAAAAATAACCTCTAAAACATATCCATAAGCAAATATCAACCTATTAACCCCCCCACACACATACACTAAAAGCATTCATGAGACTTTAATTTTGAAAGTTTAGCATTTAATTTCAGTAATGTTAAATGAAAATAAGGTAAAAGCCGAAGAATGGCAAAGCAATTGCTTTAGCATTTCGAAGCATGCTCCATGCCAGGGCTTAACTCTAGGTATACCGGCTGCCATGAAAAGCATGGAAATTCCACTTACACCTGCACAAAATAAACTTAGAAACTCGGATATTGTGAAACAGCTAGGCTGGCTGGCACTGCATTCATTTCCCTTCTCTTGCTTATTTCATTAGCCAAAAAAAGAAACAGAAATTATCATTAAGAACTGTCAAGGAGTGAATCAGAAAATTGTAACTTGGAGATAAAATAAGAAGCGGGCTCACTTGTGAAGCCTTAAAAGGAAGCTAATAATGCCTGCACTGAACGCTTTGTAAGGAAGCAAGCCACTGACTGGCTTTTACGAGGCAACCTGATTTGTACTTGTTCTTAGCTAGAGGCCACATTTGTGTCGGTGACACACTTCCCAGCAAGATGTATGGTCTGTGTGTCATTCTGATGAGCCACTGACCAACGGGAAAGAGAAAGATATGGAGAGGAAAGTTTGGTGATGGAGGACAGTATGCTAATGCACTGGGGGCACCACTGAGGGAAACAGGCAGGTCTCTTGCACAGTAGGTTCAAGAAAAAGTGCCAAAGGGCTGGCCTGAGGTGTGCAGGGAGGCTGAGGGGAGGAAGCAGAGTGCAGGCCAGCTGGCTATAAACCGTTCCCAGAGTAAGGTGGGGTGCCGGGGCTGGAGGTGGCTATCTGGGGAAGGGATCTGTTCCCAGAGCAAATTTGCCATTTATAACCAAGGGACTGCCATTTGTTGGCCAGAGCCCTCTAAGAAATCCTCATCAGAAACATAAGGTTTCCGAGATTTTCCTGGGATTGGCCAGCTGGTACGGTCCTCAAAACTCAGTGGGGGGGCACTGGGAAAAGACCCCGAGCTTCCCTCGGGTAGTTCCGGGCCGGCTGTTCTCAGTCTCAAGTACTTGACATCAAGTTGAGAGACCAAAATGGATCTGGCTGAAGCATTTCCAGTTAGGTCATCTATAAACAAGCGCACTACTTACTCAGCAGTCCCCTTGCCTTAGAAATAGCCTGCGCAGAGGGCAGACGATATAACCCATAATCCAGTGCCCATTTGAATTGTGGGGGGCTTGGTGCTGACAAATTCAGGGAGGTCTTCAGAAGCGGACAAAAGCAACTTTGATAGTGTTTTATGTCTCCCGCTATTTCTTTCTGGTCCTGCACAATGCGCTTGCTTCTATTTAATGGCCCACCCTGCAATAGGCATTCTTTCATCTGTATTTACAAAGCTGTTTACACAGATGCACACAGCCCTTCACTCTAAATACCTCTCAAGTCTACGGGGTGCAAAGGAAAAGACAATAGGAGACATTTAGTCACTGAAGCATGGGGGCTCTGGGTCCCTGGGCAAAGGTAGAAGATGTGACTCGGCTTCACACGGGAAAGTATGATTTCATCCTCTTCGTTTATAGCAAGGAGGGGCTGTATTTGAGACTGAGATATAAAGTGTCCCTTTATATGTCCAGATTAGCCTGTGGTTCACCTGCTTCCTCTGTGGACTAGGAGGAGTCCTTTCAATCAGCTATTTTTACAGCAATGTACCTCAGTCAGTTATGGTTGTTGCTCATGGATAAATGTTTGGGATTTGGGAGGACCAATTGCTAATGTAATCCTATATTAAGAATCTAATTATACAACTTTTCAACTAAAAGGCAGATTGAAAACAGAAAGGCAATAGAAACTCTAAGCTCTGAATTTCCTAATGATTTCACTCCTTCTTGTGCTCTTAGAATTGAATGCAGGCTACAGATACTACCTAGTGGAGTGTGACACACGTTTTTTTTCAGTTAGTATTCAGGGCTCTCAAAAAGACAGTCACACATGACGTTGTATTTTATCATCAACTCAGTACACACTTCAGATAAGGTCTTTTTCTCCCATGGAGACTATTGTTAAAGATTTTCCAGGACAGAACTGGTTATAGGGAGAAACGTAGGCAGGAGGAACTTAGCCGGGCAGAGGGACCCTGTGTCCTAACGCACATACTGAGGTGGTACTTCCTCCAGCATTGTATTATACTTGGATTTCATCATCTCTACAAGTCAGCCATTTCCTACCACTGCCCGCTCACTAGTTCCACACTCCTCTCCATCTTCATTTCTAAGGGACAGTCATTTGGCAGTTGTCTCTGAAGCACATTCTTAGTGTCCACAGTCATGGGTCTACTGACATTAAACAGTCATTGAAAAGGAAAGCAAACAGATTAATCCAGTAAGTTATACTCTGTAGACTTGGACTATGGAGAACCAAATAATTCAATGAACGGTAAGAAATCTAATTTCATAAGCCACCCACTAAAAACAGTCTACTAACTTTGCAGAGCAAGTGCACACATATCCTCACGGAGAAGCATGATCTGATGTGAAGATTGAGTGAAGTGATTCAAGAAGTGAAGGAGAAATAGTCAATTGTCAGTCTACAGATTGATTTTTCCCTGTTAGCAGCCAATTTAATTGTTTATAAAAGAAATCTTCTCCACAAATTCTCTTTTAGATAAGACAGGGCAAGCTTTACTAGAACTATTTTGTACAGATGTGCCAAATTAATATGCTTAGCTTAAAACACCATAGCTCTTCACAGCAGCTGAGAGTAATGGCCTCCATGAAAGCTGACACTGGTGGAACTTTGGCCTTGTCTCGTCTGAACTGGCATCTGCCGCTTACCTGTGGTCCATGGGGTAGGTGCCGTCTGGTATGGACTGAGAAGGAGGGGGGTGAGCTGGGAAGGCCCGGTCAGGTTTCGGAGTATGAGCTGTGTTTGGAGATGCATGATGTAGTGGGGACACTGGAGTACTGGATGGTGTCGGGGGGTTGGAGGGCCTCATTCCCACATGTGGCTTCTGATCATAGGCACTACCCAGAGAACAAAAGAGAGAACAGGTTGCGTTGGAGTAATTTTTAAAGATTCCCATCCTCGGAAAGAAAACATATCCTAGGCATAAGTGATAAGGAAACTAAAATCTTTGGATTTTTTGTTGTTGTCGTCGTTTTTTTTTAATTCTAGAACTTAAAAACTTCAAAGTCCCAAAACGGAAAATAGAATATGAAATCATATAACAACATGAATATTTGTAACACAAATTTTTAGTACCTAGACAACTTAGTTAAGGAAGCTCCCTGCAGCTGAGGGCTCTCCATCAGCTCCATCGATTCTCCACATATACCTTTCAGTAAGCTGGACAGATCCGTCCTAAACCATTAAGTACCTGATCATAATTCTCCCTCTGTATTAGATTTTAAAACAAGACCTAATATTAGCTTAATAAGAGAGATCATATTTGATTTGCCTTTATTTGTGGTAGAACTTTAAGGCAGTGCTGTTGCCTTTGTGGATGTTTTATATTAAATAAATGATGTTTGGCCTTGAATTCCTCACGTGGCATAATAAAGATTAATGAGGCAAATTAAAATGTCTCAGATATATTTAAACTTTCTTTGATTATGAGTGCAAAATAATATTATTAAGAATAAAATCCTATTAGCTTAGACTAACTTCCACTCTCAATTACAAAAGCAAAAAAAAAAAAAAAAAAAAAAAAAAAAAAGAGTAACCTGTTCGTTTCATATTATGAATTTAAATTGCTTCCCAATGTGTGGCTCTCTGGAATATGACTTAACTAATGTCTCTAATCTAGAAAAATACCTTACTAAAATCAGATTTTACTTTATGAACAACAACAAAAAATATTTCCGTGTAAAGTATTTAGATTAACTCTTCTAATAAAAATATTAATGTGAACTGGGTAAGGTGGTGCATGCCTTTAAATATAGTAGAGCAGGCAGTTCTCTGTGAGCCAACTGGGTCTGCAGACTGAGTTCTACACCCCAGCCAATGCTCCCCAGTAAGATCTCATCTCATATACATACAGTGATAGACATTTGAAAATAGCTATTTCTGTCAGATTAATGTGTAATAACTTACAGTTTCTCTATTACTACAACAGAATTATATCCAAGTTTACATATGCTTTCCAGAAGGGCAGGGGCATGTGCTACATACATCTACTCCAGCTTTAAAGTAATCTGTACTCATATGCAGAACACTGGGAAGGGAAATTAGTGGAGGAGAAAAGAGAGGAACTGGAAGGGAGGGAATAGAGGAATAGATTTAATCAAAACACATTATACACAGTATGAAATTCACTTGTGTTTAGTTCTACATATGTTCTTTACTGATATTTCTGAACAAAAGCATGTTCTTTTCATAAAGTGGCTTGGTCGAGTCTTTCCCATAAAGAAGAAACAAATGACTAATAATCCTAAGATATTACTCTCTTCCCCCATAAGCTGTTATATTAAACATTATTTAGAGAGCGATGGAAGTACTAGAATGTATTGTATATACCATATATGCTGAGAGAGATGTTAGTTTCCACAAAACCCTCCAAACTGTCAGCCAATTCCTCAACTGTTAATTTATGGATCAGAGATATATTATTGGATCAAATAGTATTTTTATTGTCACCATAATGATAAGTGCTGAATTGAAAAGAGAATCCTATATCTAACCTGTTCAATGACTGGAAGTTCTCCAATGTTCAAATAACTGTGATGTGAATACATGCCTTAAGGAGAAAATGCAAACAACAAAACTAAATCTTCAAACGTGTGTTAATATCTTGCGTGAACACAATATGCTTCCATAGTTCACTTTGACAATAGATATGTTTTATAAAACTTTGTAGTTTCAACTAAGCTGCCCCATAAGTTCAGTGAGCCTCTTCGGAAGTCAGACATCAAACAATAAATTTCAAGAACAAACGGGAACAAAAGATCTCAACATTGGTCCGTTGCCATGAGATGGTATAATTTAATTTTCTTAAGTCTTACATCTCACAGATGGGAAAGAGGGCATATAGGAGATGTATTCGCAACAACACAAGATTCCTCGGGATCCTAATGCATTGTGATACATCTTATAAAACAGTGCACATATTTGAAATCATTTTTATAAGTTCTCAAACCACCTCCCTTTAAGAACTAAGTTTCTACTGTAATCGAGAGTAATAGTCAATAGGTAGCACCAACTTCTTTTTAAATGCAATTAGAGGCCAAGATGAAAAGTAAAAGCATGCAATTCACTACAAAGGGTTTTTAATGAACATATGTGTTATGAAATTTTCTAGCAAATGAACAATGTTCTTCCAATGCACCACCCTTTATTATCTCTCAAGAACAACTGGCTTTTTAATAGATAATAGCCTTGGCTAGGCCTTATAAAATTCTAGTTTTATTACAATTGTCCATGAATGCATCTTATAGATCATCTGTAAAGCCTATCAGATAACTAATGTACTGCTTTTGCTTGCCAAATGTTGTATTTTTTCCCGACAAACTCTTTACCTAAAGTAAATAATGCATTCATTCCGATGGGAACCTTCAAAAGTGCCGGTGCCAAGTAAGACCCTCTTTCAAACCCATGATGCTTCAGTACGGCAGAAAAACAACTGATGATTGAGATGAGAATTATTACTTTAAGATGACGCTAACGTGTGTGATTGTATGGCAAATGGGTCTTTAAAGCTCTGCTGAATACATTACCTAATTAGCTTATTATAGAATGAAGATATAACCCATAAAATTGACTTGAGATTGTTATATCATTCTGTACTTTCTGTTTCAGAAAGCAATGCTGCTCTCGAAAAGAGCACCGAGCTGCTTACCTGACACTGTACAGGCACTTTTCTCCATAGCTGAATTTAAAGGGCTGCTCTTGACTGCAGGCAGACCCGAGTTCTGAACATGGGCTGTGGGGTTCTTTCTTGATTTTCAGTGGTAGGCCATGAAAAGCCACTAAAAACAGAACAAAAATATCCATATAAAGATTCAATTCAATTAGGAATTAAGTCTATTAGTTTGTTTTATTCTCTTATTTAAAGTATCGTTAACATTTCATAGTAACTTATGCTTGTAAGAACAATAAAATTTGGTAATCCATGAGGCTGAAAGGATTCTGGAAATGTTCTGTGCTCTCCACACCCCCCTTTCTGCTTATAGCGTGTAACAAAATGCAAGCCTGAAATGTTTTTCTGCTAAAGTAAATCAAATCAGTAGTAATTTGCTTTGCTGATATTAACAATTCTAGAAGCTCAGTTTTCAGAAAAGAAGTTTTGAAAACATGTCATAAAGATTTCCAATGACTAAAACAGAGAAAGAAATGCAACTGTGAGTCAAGGCTGGAGTACAGCTTTAGGTGTTATTCAGTAGTAATGCTTCAGTAGCAACGATTTCATAGCTCATGACAAAGAACTTCTAGGTGTAGGTCCAAAGGAAAGCCTGCAGTAAGGAGAAGTCCCGACATCTTTGAGGCCGATAGTTATTTTTCAACAGAAACTGAACTACCTTCCAATCTATTTACCAAAACTATGAAGATAAAATATGATATATGAAACTGTAATAAAAATTATTCTGTATCAAATGGTGTTCTCCTTGTTCATATAATTTAGTGTGTAGCTGTGTTTAAAGCATAGTTACAGTTCATGTACATTCATTTGTGCTTAATTTAATATAGATTATGTCATAAAATATACACTACAGGAAATCTATATACATATATTCACATAAATGTGCTTATTTTATGACTAAAAAACCAACTAATAAATTTCACTGTGTTTTTAAAAGTCTGATGATCACTCAAGGGCTCACTATATTCTCTTTAGATTTATTTCACTATTAAATGTCCATGATAAACATTCTGATCCATGCAAAAGAAAACCACAAAAGCATTCACAGTGTCCACTAAGAAAACTTTCTCCTCCTGTATACATGTGATACATATGTGTACACTCTTTCAGTAATTTGTAGAATAACAAACATGTATGTTGCAACATATTTATTGGTATTGTTGGCAAAACTTCTTAATTATTTTCTAGCTCTGTGAACATAGACAACAAAATACATGTACTAAATCTCTAGCACCTTGAATTAAAACCTAGGTTTACATTTTATTAAATCAATTTGCCTCAGAGAAGAAACTTAAAGATCTGGGAACTCAGATTTAATTTCCATGAATAAAAATTTGTGAAGACCTAAGATGCTATATTTCTATATTTTTGGTACAAAGGGTATGAAAAGATTAATAAAATACAACTTGCAAACTACACTTAAACCAAAAGAAAAAAAGCAAATTAAGCTTTACTAAAATTAAAACTGTCTCTTTAATTGTAACATTAGAAGAACGAAGGAGAAGCCTAAATTCCACGATGCTTGCAAGAGAAAGATCTGCTAAATAATTCTTATTTAACATAGAAGGAATTGTTGTATAGCAATACAAATGACCAACTGGAATGGCAAAAGACTTGGCCAAGTGGTTCTTAAAAGAAAATACCCTAATAGCAAGATAGAGTGGATAACAAAATAAGTGAAAATGTAATCAAATTTTGCTCATCAGGAAATTGCCAATAAAAGCACAAATTATCACCAAATACTCATTAGAAAAACTAAAATGTAAGATCTGACGATATTGATACTGAAGAAAAAATAATTGGAACTCTCATTTATGCTGCTAAGAGGATGGGTTGGTATAAGCATCTCCAAAAAGGGTGTGGCTACCTGCTAAGGTACAACATGAATGTGCCTTATGATCTAGTAATTACACTAATATGTATTCTCATGTATGTGTGCATGCATATATGAGAAAGGAGTGCATATGTTCCCCAAAAGACGTATGTAGAAATGTTTGTGAAAGTTTATTCATGAAAAGAAAACTAAAAATGTTTTAAATATTCATTGGTGGAGGTAAATCAGTAAAGCATGGCATCTGCAAGCACAGAACATTCAGAAATAGCAGGGAATAAAGTACCTTCCAACGGGTCCACAAACACAGATGCTCTCACAGCTATGGAGGTAAGCCCTGCAATTTCCAAAACAAAGCTAACTGGGAGTGTAAAGCTTTCCTTCTGTGTTAAGTATGTGGTTTTGTTCGGAGGCTCAGTTAAATTAAGTCTCTAAGTTAAGCTGTAACTTCATGGCTAGCATCACATTTACACAAAGGGGAGATGTGGACAAGAGATGTGGACTCTAGAGACCATCCCATGAAGCTGAGGGAAGAAGACATCAAGGTTGAGGATTCTGCAAACCAAGATTGACAAGAAAGTGACAGAGACTGGGGGAAGAACTGTGGAGCAGATCCTCTCTTATTCCTCAGAACCCTGTTCACATCTTCACATGGCTCTGTAACCTCTGAAAATTAAGACAAACCATACCTGCTTTTAAGCCACCCAGGACGTGACACTTCGTTATTGTAGCCCGATCAAATTAATGCCCCATTCCCAGTAATTTTTGTCACCAAGCTGGCTGTGTAATGATTTTATGTTACAGAAATTTCTAGAGGATTATCATAACTGGACAAATGCTGCCTCCAATGTGAGGCTTGGCAGCAACAATGTACATTGTATTCAAGTAGATCAGCACTTGAAAAATCCATCCAGGTGCCAACACCTGTAGGCTCTTCATCTTGTAGATCTCCAGCTCTAGCAGTGGGGGGCTTTGGCTATCTTTACAGCTTCAGTCTATGCATGTGGGGCTGTTAATCACCATGGGCCAGGGGTTCATTTTGTCTTTACTAGTCAGAAGCCAAATGACTAACCGGACAGAACTAAGATGCCCAGGAATTTTTGTTTGGTTGTTTTTTTTTGTTTGTTTTGTTTTTTCAGGTTTGTTGTTGTGGTTGTTTAATTTCTGCAGGTGAGGAATAAAACTTAAAGCCAAACTGAAGCCTTCAATTATCAGCACAAGAACATGAGGTTTCTCTTATTTTCCTCATTTTAGCTTGCTTGATTACTGGGGACCCTACCTATGACTTCATGTATACAACTTTTTTTTAAATTTCCATTTGCATGGGAGATGTAGAGACTCCTGGTAGAGAGGGCTGAGCTGGAAGCTGGCTAGGTATATTTCATCATAGGACTTGAGGCTTTGCGGCTGCTAATAGGAGGTTTTTCCAGATCATTGGCACCAGCGCAAGAGAAAGCAGCACATTCATTTCGTGCAATTTGCTGTACCTTCCCACATGGAGTTGGTGCATGTAAAAGGCTGTTAAGTACTAAATTATTCCTTATCAAATCACCATCATCTGGAGTCATGATCAACACTAATTAAATTACTTTCGCTGAACACGGCTCCAGCCTGCTGCAGAGGCTGCTTACATTCCGCTTGCAGTGCCATCGTCCCTGGGTCTGGAACACAGACCTGCAGGCATCGGCATTGTTTGTAGTTTAATTAAAGTGAATCTTTCCTTTTTCAAGTGAATTAAATCAAGTGAGTTAGCCTCTTCATTTCATTGACAAAGAAATGATGTTTCCAAATGATACTTTATTCCTGACTTCATAGAGTTCGAATCATTGATCTATGTATGAAATTCACAGTTCACCCTAGGCATTCCTCAAAGAGGGTTCCTGTGCAAACCTTGAAGACCCACAGTTCTAGGAATCAACTCTTCTAGGGAGAGGCAGCAAGAACACTTGAGATGTGCCTTGCATTCTGTGCTTTGATGGAAGCTTGACCTTTGAAACCATGTCTTAAGTCTGACTAATGATGACTGAGTTTGTCTAGTGGTTAAATTTAAGAGTTCCAAAATACTGGGACTTAAAAATATACACTTCCAAAAAAAATTTAACCACTTCTTAACCCGAGAGTTTACTCTCGGTATTCATTGTTAAGTGACTGGTAATTTAGTGATTGTTCTCATTTTAGAACTGTGAACTGTGAGACATGCATACTTCCTTTTATTTTCTACCTACATCTTAGAAAGAGAAACAGTTCAGTCAAAACACTACAGAAGTACCGAGACACCCTTGGCTTTCCAAGAGCACGGATGCTACTTTAAAAGCACATCTTTGATTGTGCAAAAACACAATATAAAGTAACATGTAGGTAGAGAGAATGTATTAAATTCTCTCAGGAGAATACTTTCATAATCATGACAATAAGGCATTCCCTGTAACCTTCTGCTGAGAACAGACCATGTTTGTTATAGCTATCCACTAAACCCTCATCCACAAATAGATGGAGTTTCTGTGTATGGTTCTGTTTAGAACTCTAATGGGAAACGGCAACCATGTTTGAAAGTAACTCAAATTTACATGATATTTTATGATCTTCAAAGAACCACCACAGCTTCTACTAGGACTATTCCAGTTTGGTAGCTTTTGTTGCTGCTGTGGTTTTAAGGTTGGACTTGACTGTCAATCAAATGCTCAGATGTTGAAGTGTTGGTGCCCAGTTTGAGGCATTGTGGTGAAGAGAGGGACCCTTTAGGAGGTAAGACATAGTGGAAGGTTGTTGGAGTAAACTTCGAGACACCGGTGCCTCTTTTTCTTCCTAGATTAAGAAGGTTGGGGATTTAGCTCAGTGGTAGAGCACTTGCCTAGCAAGTGCAAGGCCCTGGGTTTGATCCTCAGCTCTGAAAAAAAAAAAAAAAAAAAAAAAAAAGAAGTCTCTGTGGCATGATACATTGTGTACTGCAGATAAAAGAAGCATAGCCCCGCCACCTCAAATCTCCAAAGCCATTAGCCAAAATAAATCTTTCTACTTTTTGTTTTATTGGGTATTTAGTCACAGAAATAGCAAGCTAACATAGTCATAAAGAAGTGTAAGCATGCTGTCTTGGTAAAGATCTAAGACTATATTATAGCAGGTTAAGACTTAGTTTTGGGCTGGAGAGATGACTCAGTGTTTAAGAGGACCTCTTGCTCCTGCAGAGGACCTTGGTTTGATTCCCATCACCTACAAGGTGGTTCATGACCATTTGTAGCTCTAGTTCCAGTGGATCTGATGTCCTCTTCTGACGCTCCCAGGCACCAAGCATATACGTTCACAGACATGCATGGAGGCAAAACATCCACACATAAAGCACACATAGTTTAAAAATTGAAGTATTATTACATGCCTATAATCCCAGCACTGGGAGTGGAAGCAAAAGGATCAGATGTTTAAGGTCTAAAGGCCAGCCTGGGCTACAAGAGACCGTGCTTTAAAAATTTATAACAAATAAACAATTGTTTTAAAGAACCTTGGGATTTGGGTGGCAATAAAATTCAAATTTGTTTGTACTTGCACTTATAATGTTTCTTGTTGACGAGCACACTCCACCATTATCTAGAATCACATCAGGTATCGCTGAGCCTTTCCTTCCTTAGGTAATTTCTGTATCTCCTGGGCCCCAGGTGCAACGGTAGGTGCTGAGAGCGAGAAAGCAACAGGGAACTATGGAGTGAGTGCAGGTGCTGGACAAGATGACTTCATACCGCCAAGTGCACATATGGGGCTAACCAGAGTTTTATTTAGATTTCTAAAAAATATTTCCTCTAGTGAAGATCTTAGGCTGTTCTATATTCCTTCTGTTTGATTAATTCATGTGTGTGTGATACACACAGCTGTATGCATGACCTTCCTAATAGATTCTTGGCACTTGTATCTAAATGCAGAAACTTCTCAGAGCATTTGTGTTTGTTTTAGGCATTCTGCCTTCTTTCAATTTATTCCTGAGACCAAAGACATTTAAATTTCACACTGCTCATATGACACCAAAGCCACGATGGTGCTCTCTCACCCTGCAAACTTTCCCTACCCTAGGATAACCAAAACGTCACAAATGACACGCAAGTCTCTTTCTAGACACGGATAGAAAATGTAAATAAGCAGTAAGTGGGCTTGGCTTTGACCTTTCCCTTTTTTTTAATCCCTTAATTCTTCTAAGAGTAAAACAGAAGAGTAATTTCTATGAATATAAAACAATTACCTTAGGAGAAAAAACATTTATTTTTAGTTCTTCTCAAAAGAGAACCTGGTCTTTGAAACAAATCTACAATTCTCTCTTTTTTTTTTTTTTTTTGGTTTTTCAAGACAGGGTTTCTCTGTGTAGCCTGCCTGTCCTGGAACTCACTCTGTAGACCAGGCTGGCCTCCATTCACAGAGATCCACCTGCCTCTGCCTCCCGAGTGCTGGGATTAAAGGCCTGCGCCCCCACTGCCTGGCCAAATCTACAATTTTCAAGGGCTATAAGCCAGGACTGCAGCTTCCTCACAAGACTCTCCTCACCCTGGTACTTAGACTTCTGGCCTATTAAGAAAATAAAACCAAAAAAAAGTATGATGTTTAGGATAGTCTACTATATGATACTTGAAGACTTCTTAAATGAAAGGCTGTGGTCACCTACAACTTACAACCTGATGTCATAAATGCATTTCTAATACAGCTCTTTCCCATCCTATTCATTGGTGGACAGTCTGTCTAGTTTGAGCCATGTGGCTAACTTGAGTCGTCATGACCAGCGGATCTGAGAAGCCTAAACCTTGACGCTCTGACTCTTTCCAGAGAACAGCTTGCTGACCCTTGCTTGAGATCGGGATCTATAGTGACAAGGGAGATAGCAACCATGGGAAGCTGGCAGCGTGATGTGTGCTCACATCCACTGCTACCCTAGTCCACAAGGTCTCTGGAATCTGTTAACACTTTGTGTGGCCTCTCAGAATCAATTCACTGCGCTATACACACAAGCTGGTGAAAAATGGCACCCAAATGAGACTAAAACGCTACAAATTTATGAGGCATGAGGAATTTCAGAGCACTTACTTAGACCAGGGGGACATATAACATGCAGAATTTTGTACACCTGTCTAGAAAATATAACTGAAAAAGTCAAAAGAAAAACAAATCATGTTGTAGACATCAAAGTGCTTATGGAAAAAAATTACTTGGCTATGGAAGTGGTTTGGAGGAGGGAAAACCTTTGTAGAAGGTGAAAAAATAAATGGTATACATAAATTAGATTATTTAAGACCAGATACAAGTACCCCATGAAAAATGCATGCAGCCTTTTACACAAATATATGTAGTTAGGAGTACACTCATAGATGAAACATTCACTTTAAGTTGGTATCACTTCAAGTTCAGGTGATAAATGGATGGCAATGACCTCAATTAGTGTTCCGTTAAATTTCAGAAGCAAAGGGGAAGGCTTACACAAGTAAGGACAATAATGTCATATGTTCTGTAAATACACCTTGCAAAGCAGAGAAGCTCAGAGCGTCCTTGAGCTCCATCTGAGCCTCTCAAAAGATTCTTTCTCAGTGCATTTACCTCTTCAGGCTCTCCCTGCCCTACAGCACACACACACACACACACACACACACACACACACACACACACACACACACACACACACCCTGACATCCATTACTAAAGAGCCTAATCTGAGCTATCAGCAGAGTGCCTTTATGGGGCCATTAAACCATTTCTCTTGTTTACAGTGCCTGAAGAAAGATATGAATTATGTCTGTGACAAAACAAGTGATAACATTTCTAAACTGCTATCAAAATGCAAACTGAAACACATTTAAGGGCAGGAACCCTGATCTGAGCTTTCATGATTTTCCATTGTTTGCAGCATCTGGAAATACATTCACCTATAATATCTCTGAGACAGAAATTCGGGCCATTGCACGGCAACATGATATCCATTTCTTTCCTAAATAAGATTCTTTAAACAGTTATAAAATGACACAAAAATTTTAAGGGGATATTGCTGGTTCACAGAAATCCACTGTGTAGCGGGCCCCTCGACGTTTTAACAACTTAAAAGATGTTTAGTCATCGTGAGAAATAACCATTGTTTTCTGAACCTCAGAATTTTTAAATTCAAGGTGATGTTACATATGTTCAAAGTGTTGAGACTGAGACAGTGTTGGTTTAATCTTCAGAACCCTCTGAATACAAGAACACTATGAAGAAGATTCTGAGAGAACAGAAGGGTCAGCTCGGGGCACAGCCGACACCTGCTGTCAGCAGGAAATCTGGGTGGAGTCATACATTTCCTAGGAGAGGGATCTAAGCCTTCAGTGACTCCTATCAGCAGCAGTGAGTGTGCTCTCTGCCGCACAGGTTTCTGAATAATTCCCGAACAAAGAAGAGATCACACGTGACAAGGTCCTGGAGGTAACGGTGACCCTAGAACTCACACCCCCATCCAGCATCACTTGTCCACAGACTGAGGACCTGAAGGCAAAGCTGAACTAGAAACCCAGAATCCTCACAGTCTGCAGAATGGACCTCTTGGTGGAGCTTGACCTCCGGGGGCAGCTCTTCCTCAAAAGTAGACTCACTAATGCAACTTTCTATACATTGCAAAGCACCATTACAGTACCATAACAGAACACAATGGGAATGTATTCTGAGTTTAAATGTGTTACCCCTCACCTCAGAAAATGGTGGGCATGCAAAGTGGACTTCTCTCACTTGACTAAAATGACTTTTCCTACCAGCTCTGATGATCTCAATCAGTCGCCAACTTTTCATTGGTTTCAACTACATCTGGTTACTTGTGATAAATTTAACATATCAGATTCAAATTATTTTTATGCTTTAAAAGTTCAAAATTAAGAATTCTCCAGAAAGGAATAATAACAACAGAACTATGTCACTCGTGGTGGTCAACATCCCACCATGAAATACAGGTCAGTAGTTGACTAAGCCATATCAGCTGATCCCTTCTGCCAAGACCTGGGTTTTTATGTTTGACACACTCTCTTCTGCTCCCATCCCAGTCTCCAGCAACATCTGCATTTAGTTCACTTCACCTACTTATCTGCTAGGCATATGAGTACCTTGTCCCTTATATAACACGTAGTCATTGTGTGTCCACATGCTGGCATGTATGTTCATACTCACTTTCTATCTATCTATCTATCTATCTATCTATCTATCTATCTATCTACCTATCTATATTTTTACCTGTCATACACACACACACACACACACACACACACACACACACACACACACACACCAGCCCTAACCATAAATATTATGTTAATGGCTCATACCTGTCAGGCCTTCCTCAGGCAGCAAGGAGAAGTAGCAGACTTACTGCTGAGCAGACATAAGAGAAAAAATGGCAAAGATCTGATACAAGACTTCAGGGCATATGTTTCTCTGGGGCCATATTACGAACATGGGCACTGGACTCTGCCCCAGGTGTTTTGCACTGTGGAAATAATAGTAACTCACATTTGCAATGAACCTTAATAACTATAAAAAAGTAAAATCAGGTACTAATACTGTATTTAAGCAAGGAAGGTACATAATGCACATGAGAAAGCTGCGCAGGCAATATGGTTGACATTTTAAAGCACTCACTGTTTTCAAAGGTGTTTTAAATCTCTTTTAAATTAGATTACATGGACCACCTACTTTCTGGTTGATATGGGAAAGTAAGATGTTATTATACTAATAAAACAAAAAGCCATATCAAAAACAGAAAGGTATTTTCCTAATTTTAAAAGCATCATTAATTGAAAAATAAAGAGACTGAATACACAATGTGTTGATTCACTCCTCTAAGTTTATAGCCCAGACTTCATATAATGGCTGTTCAGCTCAGTAGTACTAAATGATCCTCACCTTCCCAGGCTAATTGCCAGCAAGAGTACCCTGGGAGGAACAGGTTCTTCTATCTGGAAAAGGGTAGGAACATGGAAAGGAAGTTCTAATGGAGGAATGATCCAAATCGAAACACTTTTGCATTTTGCACTGGCTTTGAGTCAGATCTCCCCACCCCTACTGGTCCAGTAGGTGGAAAGCAGCACGACACTGGTTTTTGGAAACCAGTTCTGTGCCGTGAGCCCAAACACACAGCACTCCACATCCAACTGGCAGAGCAAACCCAACAAGATGCAGCTATTTGAGAAACAGATCTAATCAATCGAAATGAAGTTCCCAAATGAGAAAAGCCATCCAAATCCACCTCCCTAGAGCTTCCTGCTTAATGAAGTCCTAACCCCGACTTTTCTGAACCCAGAAAGTACTCGTCTATTGAATCCGCCCCACTGGGCTTTAAAAAAGATACTCTTGAAGACCTGCAAAATCCCCAAAAGAAAGATGACTTCTATGCATCCTCATCTGTAGTTCCTTTCAAATGATAGGTAGCAGGTATCTGGGAATGACTAGGAAGTAAGTTATTATTCTTAGCTGGGCATAGCCTGGAAGATTCAAATACTTCCTGGTGTCTCTCCGTCCTGCATGAAGAATCTCTGAAGATTGTTATAGCACATGGGCCTGTGTATCCAGACATGAGGGGTGCTCTGGCCTCACCACTGTACAATCATGAAAACCACCTCCTTTCACAAGGAACCCGGCACTCCAACCTCCTCCAGCCTCTAGAGCAAATCTTAGGGTGCTACCCTCAGTAGGTAATGAGGACAGTTTTCGAACAAATAGCTTGATAAAAGGGTGTAAATCTGTTCTTCAAAATACCCTGCTATAAAAAAAGGAAGGAAGGAAGGAAAAGAGTAAAGAAAGTAGATAATACACAAAAGAAAACACTAAATGCAAATGATAACATCAAAATTGTATTGCTTAAAAGTGACAAGTGATTAATGTGACCTTCAATTTTCCCTTTTAATTAACTCATGAACACAGAAAATCTAACCTAAAATTTCACAGTAATTACTTTAACTATGGGCCATAGTAATATGCAAAACAAAATTAAGATAATATTACATTACTCCAAAAGCCTGCCAAATCCTAACATGCCTGTCCCTGCGGAATAGATAGCAAACAACAGTTCTTGGGGCTTGTAAGTTTTACTCACAAAAAACATGCAGTCAGGCTGAGCAAAATGGCTCGCTTGTAAAGGCGCCTACCACCAAGCCTGAGGATCTGAGTTCAATCCCCAAGACTCACACAGAGAAGAGAACTCCCATAGGCTGTCCTCTGACATCCATATGCATGCAGTGGCATGGGTACACACACACACACACACACACACACACACACACACACACACACACATTCACACAAATGAATAAATATGCATCAAAAATGTTTACAAGCAGCCAGTATTTTTCTGAAGGAGAACATAAGCTATTTTTCAGTATTAAATGCACTGACGGAAGGTAGGAAACAAACGCATGTTTAAGTGAATTCACTCACTGAAGGCTTCAGAAGCAGAGCAGTACGACTATAATTTTAGAAGTCATCTCACACACATTAGCATGATTTGGACAAGGCTTCAAATAAACCCAGGAATAAGAGGCAGGGTCTATGGCTCAGGGAGGGGGAGGTGAGTGGGACGGGGGAGAGCCTGACATTCCTTTCTATAATGTACAACATACGCAAGTCTAACAAACTTTTATTATTCTCTTACTTTAGATATTTTTTTGCACTGACTGTTTTCATATGTACCTCCTCCAAATGATCTTTTGGTTACTTGGTAACTCATTACTACTTGTATAATTCTACTTCTTTGTAAGCTACTGAATCCTTGTCTTTGATTAATAAGTTCACATGCCTTTCTTTTCATCTGTGTGGGGGGAAAATAAAGCCTGCAATTTGCATAGTCTTAAATTGACCATTTTAGCACCAAAATGATCTGTGGAGTAAGTACGGAGCAGAGCTCCTGGGGCTGCAGCACACCTGCAGCATTTCTGTGTGACCCAACAAAGGACATGATTGACATCAATTCAAACATTAGTCACTCGGCTCCTTGTTCAAAAAGACCCCAACAGTAGACAATCAAAGCTGAAAACATGTTCTCAATACCAGAGCTAAGAAAGTTTGCCCGGAAAAAAGAAAGCCAGCTGGCTAGAGCCCAAAAAAAAATACCTTTCAGTAAATACCAATAAAACTTCACTGGCTGCCAAAATAACAAAGACACAGTGATCACGAAGGAAACCTGGCGATCTCCCTGACAAGAAACACCTTCTTCAGAAATGACCTGTCACCCGGCCACATTACAGCTGTTAATTCTGACTCAGGTAAATACTCTGAGTGCATTTTATTTAAAATAACTATTAACTTAACACAACATACGTGTAATTTATATACTAAAATAAATTTGAGAAAGGTCCTTCACAATGTCTCGTAACAGGTGGCTGAGATGGCTGAGCAGGTACAGGTGCCCTCCACCCGGGCTGGTGGTCTCAGTTCTGTAGAGGACTCATGTAGTGAGAGAACTGACTCCCACAAGCTGTCTTCTGACAGCCTCCACACATGTGTGAGGCATGCACATGCGCACACATTAAATAATAGATACATAATAAGAATGAATAAAATAAAAGGCTTTGTAATGTTTAAGTCACTGTTGCGTGAGGGTGTGTATGTCACCACTCTTATAGAAATGCTTTTACACGAAGCATTTACTACCTCAAAACATTTTTCTGTAACGCTATCAGACTGAGAACTGCCTAAAGGGGCAGGAGAGATGGCTTAGCATTTAAAAGCACTGGCTGCCCTCGGAGAGGACCTGAGTTTGGTTCCCAGCACCCAGATGGTGCTCACAACTGTCTGTAACTTCAATTCTGGGGGTTCTGATACCCCACTTTTGGTCTCTACAGATACCAAACGTGTGGAACATAAACATACATGCAGGCAAAACATTCATACACATTAAATAAAATAAATCTTAAAAAAAATGAACAATCCGGGCAGGTGGTTCTCCTCCATGCTCTCGCGCCTGCCGGAAGCTGAAGAAGCAGGACTTAGTTAGTGTCTGAGGCCAACACGGCTATGTAGCAAGAACAGGTCTCAAACACACAGCTAGAGAACAGCCTCACAAAAAAAACGAACTGTGAGACAGGTAAGAGAGTAGAGCTGGGAGGACCACATTCTTTAGTCAAGCAGTTCCCCCATTTCATCGTTTTTAATCATCAACAGTAACATCTACTGCACAAGAGTGACACCAAAATGACAAGTCCAGCCTATGCAACTGAAACAGGAAGCAAAGGAATCCAACACAATGACAAAGGAAACCCAACAATAAAGACTTTGATAGGCTTCGCCATAACCACTACATCAGCACTGCTACATCAGCACTGGACAGACACTTACATAAGAATCTGACTTTGCAAGCATTGTAAGAACAAACTGTAAACAATCAGCAAACACAGGGCTCACATTTCCATAGCTAAAGGACATATTAGACTCCAAGAAAACTGATACTGAAATAGATAATTCCAGAACACTGCTACATTTTTGTAAACAGTTTTTGCAATTGCTTTGACATATTCACTCTTTTTACTTGTTTTTTTCTGCAAGAACAAATCTCTCACTTTAAAGTGGAATCCAGCTGAGAGTTAAAATCACAAAGGTACCAGGTCATGTTACAGTATTTCAAGAGGGATTTAAGAGAGAACTCTCATCCACCTTCACAATCTTGAGAATGAGTATTTACTTAGAAGCACTCTAGTCATGGATATTTAGCTTATTAAAGCAGATTTCAGTACCTTACAGCAATATAACAAGACATTTACACAAAATTATGATTATATTTGACTTAGATGATATGATCTTGTGTAACAGTTGGAGTACCTGGAATTTATAACCAATAGTTACCCATATACTAATTATTGCCTATGCTTATGACCTATGAAATGTTCTTAATTTTTGCTCTGCTTATAGAATCAGAGTCCTCTACAAAATATATAGAAAATTACTTTTAGAATTGTATTATACTTGACTGATGTCAATTCTCAGAGGCCAGTTCAAAGGACTCTTATCCCTTCTGTTCTGCTCTAGGGCCTTCCTGACACAATACCCACAAGTCTCCCGTGGCTGCAGTAGAGGGCTACTCCACATAGTGAGCGCCATTAGGAACGGAGCCAGATCCAAGGGGAACAGAGGCGCGTCACCTGCCACTCAGTTAACTACACAGCAAAAGTGTCATGGCAACACTCCAATGTTTTTTTTTTTTTTTTTTTTTTTTTTTACTTTGACTTGCTAACTGCAAAGCAGAATAAATTAAATTACAGCATTAGACACAAACTGTGGAGCATAGAGCATAGCAATGTAGCCACGGTGTCCAGGAACTATCCGAAATGGAAAACACAAAGCAAGATTTTCTGTTATTCGGTGATATAGGGGCACTAACTGGAAAATAACTTCTACAAAAAACTTTATTTTCCCAAAATGTTCACTCATAAAAATATTTCTTACTAGCAGCTTCTGAATTTCCAAATGCAATAATGTGTTTGTTATTAGATAAGGCCTAAGTAACATATCTAAACATTGAAGTATTCTAATGTTTAGCTGCCTTCTTTAAAACTTTCAAAATTATATTCATTGCTATGTCAACCTTCTTAACTTAACTTTAGTCTTTTGAGACTCTTACATGCTAGATTAGACAATATAATGACTAGTGTAGGTCATGACTATGGGCATATCATTTTCCTATAAATTAGTGATCAAACAGAGTGACAACTATCCTTTTTGTTTACCAACACAACATGATATAGGAGATTGTGGACAGAATGGCTTTTCCTCCCTACATTTCCCTTTTGGTTTTCCCCCCAAATCATCACCCCAGTCTTTTGCTGTCTCCAGATGTAAGGGGCCATTAGGTGCATAAAATGCTAGAGCCAGCTGACAGATTCAGAAGCTTATACTAGCACTTAAAGGGGTGTGTGTGTGTGTGTGTGTGTGTGTGTGTGTGTGTGTGTGTGTGTGTGATACAGTCCTTTTTATAATTGATAATTCCAAGAAACTAAAAAATATGAAGACAAGAGAGCACTCTGCTCTGCTTCCAAATGTGTAAATAAAAAAGGATAGAAAAAAGATAAGCTTTGAAAAAGCACATGGATACCAGCTGCAAAACAATCATAGGATTCCAAATAAAATAGGCTGTTTTGCATTCTCCTCCTGGCCCTTTTGAAGTAAGTAGAGCTTTGTAAATTGAAGGTGTACATAGGATGGGCCCACTTCTCCTCTCCCCTTACTATACAAGCATGAGTTTTAGCCAGTGCATACTTTTTTGAACTATCACATCAGATGCCAAAATAAATTATAAAATTCCCAAAGTATATTCGTTATTTAATATGTATTTTTAGAAATATGGTTAATTGAGTACAAATGTGCTGATATGCTAAAATACACTTGAAAGAAAATCTTTGGTTTTATTGTTGCTCTTTTTCAATACTGTGATTAGCTCACTTCATCCTGAGAAATTTCCAGGTTCACTTGTCCATCAAATAAATTCCAAATGCATCTGATGTAGTTTTGCTAGTCCACAGAATTTTACTTATTCCCACCTATGAATCTTATACCTGCCTTTCCCCCTCATCTAACACCCTTCTCTCTATTCAGACACTGCGTCTATCCTCTCTGAAACGCAGGAAACATACTTGCCTATCAGCAGTGCTAACACCTGGTCTTCATCTACCCCGAAGACCTTCCCTTTATTACAAAATGAGTGGCTAGCACAAACATATTGAAAATTCTCTGCCAAGAGGCCTGTCACTATTTAGCTATCTTAATCTACTTCTGTCAGTATTTAGCACCACTTGACCAAACTGCTTTGCTTTAGAAATCTCTAATGGGCATTGATTAAGAGTAATTCTCAGTCGGGTGGTGGTGGCACACACCTTTAATCCCAGCACTTGGGAGGCAGAGTCAGGCAGATCTCTGTGAGTTCGAGGCCAGCCTGGTCTACAGAGGGAGTTCCAGGAAAGGTGCAAAGCTACACAGAGAAATCCTGTCTCAAAAAAAAAAAAAAAAGAAAAAAAAAAAAGAATAATTCTCCAGGAAGATCTACCTATAGCTGGTCATGGTTACCCACACTTAACTTCTCTCTAACATAATTTTATCCCTCAAAAAAAATCAACATAAAACAGGACATGGTAGTTTCTACTAAATTAGGTTGTTGTGAAAAATCAGATGCCTTAAGATACATAGAGTGCTTAGAAGAAGACCCAACACCCAGTGAGCCTTAAGCAAGAGCTATTAGTGTCCAGCAAGTACAAACATAATGGGTAGGTAATCCCTAGGTTCATGTCATTTCTAATTGCCTATAAACCTGCTTTATAGTTGAAGAGCATGCTTCAATTTCTTCATGAGGCTTTCCAATGTGTATTGATGTCTTGAATAGGAAGAAACAAAAAACAACAAAGTAGAGAACTTAGGTTGTATACCAGCAACCTGTCGTTGGGTTTTATTGTGAATATCATAGTAGTTGTAGTAATAATAAAAAAGTTATCCTCGTTCCATCCTTCCTGTCCTCACCCTTTGGAAGATGCAGAGATGGGAGCAATGGAACACTGTTTAGTGACACACTGAGATCATAGTAGTAGAGGTGGCATAATGGCTTAGCTTGCTCCCAAGTCTGAAAAACTGAGTTCAGTCTCTATAACCAACATAATAGAGAGAAAGAACTGACTCTCACAACTCCCTCTGAACCCCATTTGTGAGTCATGGCACACCGGTACATGTACCCATACACACAAACAGACAAAATAAAAAGAAAGAAGTAAAGGGGGAATTGAGCCTGACTTGCTGGACTTCATTGTTCTCTGAACTTAACCCACCCTACTGTTATTTAAATATTTTGAACAAGCCTCTATTCTTTCTTCAAGCTTCTCTAAATGCTTTCTGAAGGCAAGAATCAAGATTTTTTATGTAAAAACTATTTCTCATATAAATGAATAACTGGTATTCTAATCATGCAAGTAAAACCAATAACTTCAAATTGACTTAAAAATGGTGAGTTCTTGAGGAAACGATTTTGTTGTTGTTACTGTTGCTATTACTCCATTGGCAACCATGAAGATAATAAAGAAAACACTTAGAACACTGTGCTCAGACAACACTGCAGCACAGACAGAGAACAGGGTCTTTCTTAAATTCGGAATTTACTTGCTGTTAGAGCTGTAGTACTTGCTCCATTTCACGGGTAGTGGAGCTGATCTCTAATAAGAATTACACCAGCCTAGGAAGGTATGCTACTCACATGTATACCAGGAATGACATCAGAAAATAGTCTTTGATTGCCACAGCAATCAAACACAATCACCTCACATTTTTTTTCAACTGTACTATTGGCATCACTACCTAATTCTTCATTGTTATGAATGTATCTTATGAAATTCTCTGACCTTCAAAATAATTCATGTTGAATATCTATATAGATACTGGTATCGTCAAATTTCCACAGAGTTTTTCCAGACTAGGTGCTAAAATCCTGACAAAACGCAGCACCGTCACTCCTCCTATTCACCCAACTACTTTCACCTTTTATTTAGAAAACTGGAAAGAAGTGGTAAGTCCAGGGCTAATTTTGGATCTGTGCATGCTGCACTGACAGGTGTGTCGCTCTTTCTAAGCTCGTAGCTGTTTCGAGATCCTCCTTCGAGGCTAAATAGTCCTTGAATGCTAGCTTTTCCATTTGGCAGGCAGGAAAACTAGCGTGCACTCTTAAACATATTCAGCATGCAAACGCCAATTGTCGGAACTTCAAATCTAAGTTGCTTTCTTTCCGGTGATTGGTGATCCTCCCTAAGGCTGTTAAGAGCCATCACTGATACTCATCATCTAGTCCTGTTGAAGCAAGTGACTCTTCAGCAGCTGGAAAGTATCTATTTTACAAGGGTGATCTTTGGCCACCCACAATGTCAGCAGCCAATTGCTTTTAAGTGTCTTTCATGGAGGCTGCATGTAAAGTGCAATACCACCTAAAGGAATAGTACCCCAGCAAAGGTCCTGTGGATTTTTTATTATTTAAATAGAGATGATCATAAAATTAACACCCTTCTGATGTAGTTCTCGTCTTGATTATTACTGTTTAACTGGTAAAAACGTTTTTCTTCAGGTTGAGTGAATGCTATAATTATTATGCATTGCA
Organism: Peromyscus eremicus; assembly: GCF_949786415.1. Taxonomy (NCBI): domain Eukaryota; kingdom Metazoa; phylum Chordata; class Mammalia; order Rodentia; family Cricetidae; genus Peromyscus; species Peromyscus eremicus. The sequence goes on along the minus strand of NC_081430.1, from coordinate 9,275,330 downwards.
TTGAAAAGGTTGCATCTTAATTGAAAAATTAACACTTTTTTCCCTCAATGAATACGTCAACTTCAAAATCAACAAAAACACTGAAGATGTGGGCAGTTTTACTAGACCCACAAATCAGTATGTCCTTGATCAACCAGAATTCTTAATCTGAAACATAAAAAGCTAGCAAATCCTATAACTGTCTGTATCACAAGAACCAGAATGGTCTAGCTGAACTTTCTATTTATCCATTCCCATGATCAATGAGTGTGTCAGCTGGTCTGAAACAATATTTCTGAGTTTCTTCTCAGGGTCACTTAACAGTAACTTAATAAGACCTGAGTTACTTAGTGTGATCAACCAAAAGGGCCACTCACTGTTCTGGCAACCATTTTACAGTATTTGCAGGTGTGGCCTAAAGACTATGAGTTGTACATGCCAGTCCTGAGGACATGGACAAGCAAACAAAATATATAGTGCAAAGTGATAAGTTGATCGCAATGAACTCACTTAATAATATGAATAGTAAGTTCGAGATAGTTCACACACTATATTTTTATGCAAGATAAAAGTTTAGATGGTGTTTGTTTTCTATGTCCCAAACTTGGATAGATTTCATATAAACACATGCAATGTTACAGAAACACACAAATATATTCTCATGTTATATCTGGGCCACTCATCATATGGTAGTACCTAGTCCTTTTTAATGCATGAGATAACTAAGTCACAATGATCTTAAGTTACTTGTACCAGGTCACATATATTCAACAATGGAGATTTAAACACAGATGTCCAGGGACAGGACACTGCATTCTGATTCCTAGGTGGGAAAACCATGACGATTATAGTACATGGTTCCAGTGTCTACAGCATCAACCCTACATGTAGCAGAAAAAGAACTTTTAAAAGCAGTTTCATGTAAAATATGATAACAAATGTGGCATTCAATTAATTTTAGCAAATATTAGCAAACGTGTTGTCCTAATTATACATTGCCCAAAGATCAACAGTGTCCAAACTAGAACTCTGAATTCTCTTTGGGGAGCATCATTATTTTATTGAGCAAACACTCAGGCTTCCTGAGGCTGCAGTTGTGTATACACAGGACTTAACCACATTTCTCCAATTCAAAGCCCATGAACAGAGATTTTCATAGATTAATAAGGAACTCAGGATGCTGTCTACTCCACCCTTGCTTTCTATGAATGCATTATTTTGTCCATTCGGGAGGAATTAGAAGGATCCTATAAATAAGAAAATGCATTTCTTGTTTTCTGTTTCCTTTACTGCATTTTATGAGCATGTAAATGTATGCATGCATACACGCATGTATCAGAAACACTTACTTACATACATCCTGCTCACATAAACAGTAACAACAACTCAGTGAATGCCAAGCTAGCAATTTACAGAAAAGAAAATGCTCTAAAGTGAGTCTTGATGCTGCCCTACATGAGACTCGGAGAGCAAGTGAACTAGTGTGAGTCTTGACAAGAATGCCTGCCTACCGAAGTCACGTTGCTAAGTCAATCAGGTGTGAAATGTAAAAAGGGTCCTCAAACTCTAGATGGCAAGCACATGCCGAGGATCAGTGCTAACTACACGTATAGGACTTAGTTCCTAGCACCTAGCTCAATGCCTGGCACTGTGAAGGGACATCTGCCTAAGTTGTTTCTCTTTCCACAGAAGCCACAGTACAGATGTAATTAAAAGGACAAACTGAATTTGGTGAAAATAAAAATGATAAAGCTTATTAAAATCCATGTTCATTTAACTATATAATTCATATGAATAAAACCGTATTTACAAGGTTTGTAATCACAAGAGGCTTAGAAGATACTACAATACTATACTTAAACACACACAAAAAAATGTTACTATCCTTCCATATGTATGTGAAGGTTTTTTCTTCTCTCTCTCTCTCTCTATCTCTCTCTCTCTCTCTCTCTCCCTCCTCCTCCTCCTCCTCCTCCTCCTCCTCCTCCTCCTTTTCCTCCTCTTGCTCTACACACACACACACAGGCACACACAGACATACACACATAGACACACACTTATATGTGGAAAGAGTTGCTGATGATTAAGATTTAACACAAAACAAGAGATGTGAGTGTAATTTTATGTTACACACAAGAAGAGGCATTTATATATGGGTTTGTATATGTTATACATATGCATAAATTCATGCCCAACTTCTAAATACAAATCCTGTGATAGGCCTATACATTCCACAAGAACTCTCTTATCCTTCTGAAATTGCCATCTAAAAGCCCAGGACCTAAATTTGCACTTTGATCAATGGATATCTTCATCACAAAATGGCACAACTGAAGCTTATTGATTAACTGATAACCTTCTAATGTACCAGCCTTTAATCTGCAATAAAACAGTGAATGAAAGCAGGGCTTTCAGAAAGGAAAACACTGTTTGATTATCCTGGAAGAAAACACAATAGGAGAAATCTAAGACTGGCAGAAACATCCAGAAAAAAAAACAGAGCAATGTCCTCCAGTTATGTGGCTGTCTCAGCAGGCCTATGACAACTGCATCACCTGACAGTCTGGCCCTGTGCCAAGGAATGGAAAGTCAAATCCAATCAACAGAGTAAGGCTGTTGTGTCCATGAGGACACAACCTCAACCAGCGATGAAAGTTCACTCCACAGCGTGACCACCCTTTCAAAGGGAAAGCGAACACCGTGCAGTCACAGTCAATGCTGTCCATACATCTTCCTGAAAGGGGTCACTGGAAGGGAGGCCTGTGGTCTTCACAGTGTTTGACAGAACCTTGGCTGGCAAGTCTGCAGCTAGAGGAAACTCTCAAAACAGCCTCTTAAGCTTCAGCACTAAATGTCAGTGTTGAAAAGTTTAGTGAAAAATGTGGAGAAAAGTGGATGCTTCTAATCTGAATTTATCTAGAACCTAAAATGGGTTAATAGGTCTTGATCACAGCTAATGTAAATACTCTAAATAACAGTTAACTAAGACTATATATATATATATATATATATATATATATATATATTATAATTGAAATAGACAAAAAAAAGCTGGGCATAGCAATAAACTGCATTGATTCATCTTTTCATCTATTTTACTTTTGTACTTACAAGGCAGTAGAATATAAAAATAATTTTTAAACAAGAAAATGTGCACTATCATATTCCAATATTACAAACAGACAATTTTGATTAAAAAAAAGTTTTACATTTTTTTTTATTTTCTATTTCCCCAGAACATAACTAAGGGCATGCAATCTTCTTTTAAAAACCAGAGAGACCCCAAGAACTCTTTTGGACCTCAGTATTTCATCTTTAAACTTCAAATGTTGACATCATTAACTTGTAATATCATTTGAAACCAAAGCTCTGGGCTCCAGCGAAAGTTGATTTACTAGACACTGGAACTCACGTGTGCTCCAGTCCTCCCAGCAGGCTTGCTGATTTTTCTTTCCCTTCCTTCTCTCTCCCCTTCTCTCTCCCTTAGTTCTTGTTTTGGATTCTGTTGCTTCTTTGCTTCTGATTCAAGGTCTTGCCATGAAACCCAGACTACTCTTGAACTCGTGGTTCTCCTGCCTCAGTTTCCACAGTACTGGGCTCACAAGCTGGTGCCCTCTAGCATTCCCTTCAATGCCTCTGCTGCTGTGGCTGCTACCTCCAAGGCCCACACAGACCTCTTTAAATTCAGAAACCAACACCTCTGCATTAGTAGCATGCAAGTACATTGTACTTTCAAAAACATCCTTTACATTTTGAATAAACAAGAAAAACAATCTTCAAGACAGTGAAAGCTAAGCACAGCTTCCCAGATGACAGCTGAAGTTTGCAAACACCAAGCTTACCATCTTGTTTACACAACTAAATCAAATGAGTTCCCAGGGTATCTTTCCAGGGCCTATCACCTGCTAGAAGATTTCTTCGGCCTTACCTACGTCTCTTTTAATTCTTCAGATCTTCATGAAAAAAATTTTCAAAACAATCAATGCTCTGTACGAGCAATCTTTGTTAATGATAAATGTCTTGGTGTGTGTGTGTGTGTGTGTGTGTGTGTGTGTGTGTGTGTTTTGCCAGGACTCCAGCTCAAGGACTCATGCATGTTACTCTCCCATTCAGCAATTTTCATAGCCTTCGCCATGTATGTTTTGTTTTGTTTGGTTCTCAAAGTAGAAGTAGTTTTGACATTTGTAGGTAGTTTAAGGATTGGTTATCCAAGAAGGAAGATTAACACAAACTAAGCAACTGGGAGCTGAGAGCCAAGCTGCATGACGTCATTCATCCCATACTTTACTCATTTGGTGATGTTATACTTTCTTAATTTTTCTTTAAATAAAACAAGAACAATATCAAATAAATTCTCAGTATCACTACTAAAGAGAGATTATTTGGAAATGTATTTCAAGATAGAAGTATAAATTAATACTTATTAGAGGGCTCTAATCTGTTAACTAGGGTCTAGTTCTACTGTTGCATACATGCAGTCTCCATAATTCCTCATAGGAAAATGAAACAGAAAACTAAAGCAGATATTTACATTAGATTTCTGACAATTAAAGTCACCTATGCTTGAATGTTTAAAAAAGAAAAATTCTAACTACCCAAGACTTTAGTCATTCAACCAATCGATACACAGTGAAGACCTAGAGCGTGTGATTCAGACAAAGATGGAAGGGACATAACCCATCCACTAAAAGCCAATCAAAAGAGGAGTCAAATCAGGATGTAGATGAACACATACTGACACAGAGAAGCTACTACGTCTAAGACATTGAAGAATAAGTGCTATCCAAAATGGATCAAAAAGCACAACTATAGACTCAAGCATAGAGAACAGAATTCTGTACTCAGCAATAATGAACATTGAAATTGTGAATTTTAATTAACATTAGCTCAGATGTAGCTCAGAGGTAACACATTTGCCAAGCACACAGCATGCACAAGGTCCCAGTCTGATCTCCAGCTCTGAAGCACAAAACAAAACAAACCCAAAGTAAAAAGCCAGAAACTACAAGTTACAGTGTATAATCTTTAAAAATCCACAGGATAGTTATTGGTGTAACACAAAGAGGTTGGATTACAAACACTGAGCTGTTGGCTGGGAGACCCAGGGATTACTCCTTTGTGCAAGATACACTTTGTAGAAATAAATGTAAAATTAAAGAGACATGACTTAGCCACTCTTTTTCTGCATACAGTAATAGATCCAAATTAAAATACACAATAATTACTATGCATAGACAGTTCCCCTCATACAATTTAACATAAATGGGAATGGGGAGGATCCACATTTATCTACAAGATGGAATAAGATCAGACATGCTACCATTGCAGAGATGTTTGATCTGGTTGTTCACCGCGTACCAGGCACAAAACAGGGCTTCAAATCATATTTGCTGAATAAATAAGCTTGCAATCTTATAAACCTATGGTATATCATGTACTCAATACAAGTAAGACTAAAGCGTGAGCTCAGTTGGTAGACTACTTGTCGCAGATTCCAAAGCATACCCAAATCTCGCAAAAAGAAGTAAACTGGACATACTGGTGTGTGCTTTTAATGCCAGAATTAGCATTTGCCAGACGAAGGTAACAAGACCAGAAGATCAAGGTCATCCTCAGCTCATAACAAATTTAAAGCAAGACTGGCTGCACGACACTCTGTCTAACAAGGAATTTAAGAATTGTTTCACTATTAAAATATATTATTCATACTTTAAAGTCACAGGTTGACATACTCTGAATACAGGCTGCACTTGTAAGAACACAATTATCTCAATATTACTAGCAGAAATATAGGCATAGATTCCGGTCTGTAGTTCAGTGTGTGACCATTCGCCTACCATGCACAAGACCCCAAGTTCAATCCTCAGTAAAATAACAACAACAAAATATAAATACAAAATCCCCCTGAAAAGCAGGAGATAAGGAAGAAGGAATCATAATTCAAAACTTTTCTACAGGATCCAAAATCATTTGTATCACAATTGAAAAGTGTAATTGGGGTTGGGGATTTAGCTCAGTGGTAGAGCGCTTGCCTAGCAAGCACAAGGCCCTGGGTTCGATCCTCAGCTCAAAAAAAAAAAAGAAAGAAAGAAAGAAAAGTGTAATTGTAGGCAACTGTAAAATACATGTTTTTAAATGGCCTGATATATCACCTACAGCAAAAGGGGTTCTTTGTTAAATCCCATTTTTAAATATTTGAGCAAGGTATCGTGGCATTAATCCACTTATCTCATCCTTTATTAAATGCTTTTAATGCCAGCACTTGGGAGGCAGAGGCAGGTGGATTTCTGTGAGTGTCAGGCCAGCCTTGTCTATAGATCGAGTTCCAGGATAGCCAGGACTACAGAGTGAGACTTGGTATCAATAAAATAAAACAATATTTGAAAGCTTGCATACAAAACCATTTCACCTAAGCATTTATTTCTGTTTAAAGTGTCACCAGGCATTCTATAAACAGAATTTTTCCTCTAGTCATTTACAATATTTTATGAATAATTAAATCAATAACTAATAATACCCCTAAGCTATTGTCAAATGCAAATAGTATTTTAGAGTATAACTCATTAGATTTAAAAAAGCAACAGTATCAAACCCACATTCTTACTTTGTGAGACACAGCACAAAGCCTCAGGTAAAAAAGAAAGAAAGAAAGAAAGAGAGAAAGAAAGAAAGAAAGAAAGAAAGAAAGAAAGAAAGAAAGAGAGAGAAAGAGAGAGAGAGAGAGAGAGAGAGAGAGAGAGAGAGAGAGAGAGAGAGAGGGAGGGAGGGAGGAGGGAAGGAAAGAAGGAAGGAAGGAAGGAAGGAAGGAAGGAAGGAAGGAAGGAAGGAAGGAAGGAAGGGAGGAAGGAAGGGAGAGAGAAAGAGAAACCAATAACAGACAAATACAAATATGTACCATGAATCTAAGCGGGTATTTCTTGTGGTAAATAGAAATAAGGGAGAGAAACACAGAAATAAAAATCCTTAAGAAACAGCCAATACACAAAACTACATAAATGAACCCATGCACTCATTTAGCACAGACTGTTTCCAGTTTACATCTGATTTGATGATATTTACATATTTTGTGAAAAATATTTTCAAGTACTAATAAATGTCATATACTAGACCAAACAGTGAATAAGACTGGAGCAGATACTGTGAATACATGACAAAACTCTGGAACCAGGACACCAAACTGTTTCCACCCTCTTCCTCTACCCAGATTGTTTCATCCCTAGTAATCCAGTCGCGGCATAACAACATGTCCATTTAATATTGAGTGAACTTCAATCAAAGACGCAAGTCACCGACCACTTGTCTTAAAAGAATTTGTTACTAATTGTAGGCAGGAAGAGTGGAAAGTACTTGTTACCATACTTCCTTTGACCATGTTTTAGAAGGAAGTTTCCAGAGCATGCTGCTGCATCCCGGGCAAAGGAAAGGAAAGGGAGACGAGGAAAGCAAAGCTAACAACTTGGGCTGAAACAAGCACCTTCAACCTTCAGCTACAACGGAACAGCAAACCTCAGGGCTGGTAGCCTCACAGTCTTGCTTTTCAGTTTTTCTCTTGGGATTATGTCTGACTTATCTACCTTAGTAAGAAGAAACTGGGAAAAATCAAATGTTTTTGTTTAATTCTAGAGAGTGCATTAAAACCAAGACTAAAGAAATTTTCCAGTTATAAATATATAGCCCTTTATAGTAATTTCTACTTCTACATTAATCTCATGTCTTTTTTTTCTGAAATCCACCTTAAAATTCAGGCATGCGTTTCTCCACATTCAGATGTTACCCTTTCTCTTGTGTGGAAAAACTATCATAGGATCAAAATGTGGCCTGTGCCTAAGAAACCAGTCAGCTCTTTCCCATATCACGGTTAAGCCAAGTTTGAGTGACATGCTCAAGGTTTAGTCTTATTTCTTCTCTTGGACTCAGTGGATTTTGATATCACTTAAAACAAAAACGCTTGCAAGGCAGAGTTTGTGTGGCTTTTCCCCATCTAAGAACTAGGCGCAGCCTAGCTTAGCTTCTGAGAGTGGAGAAGACACGTCACAATCGTGATACTGTGTCTGGAGACTAGTCATTAGGTTTCTACCTTGATTAGAAAAAGCAGCTCTTGTGAAACCACCGTGGACCAAACAAAGATTTCCGCCTTCTTCCAAGCGTGTCGGGTGGGCTGTCTGTGGAGACAGCCATGGGTCACACCTGCACCGACAGCAGACGGAGCTGTTATGGATGAGAATCCTGGCTAGAAAAACTCACAATGGGGTGGGGCCAGCAGCAGCGCCTTGCTTCTCTCTAAGTAACACAGAACATTCACTGCTCACCCACTCATGGTTCTCTACTGGAGTCAGCAATGACTCTCAAAACTGAAAGAAAAAGTAAATAGATATAGGCTTTGGGATTGGAAAGTATACATTTACTACAGCAAAGCTTTCAAAAGAGAAACATCTTAAAATATTTTATACAAACTACATTTTGTAATTTCCTAGTACGCTTAAGGAATAAAAGGATGATACACTATTTAGATGGTATTGTTAGAAACTGGCCATGTTGGCTGCATAATAACGTCTAGATACACACATAATCTCGAATCAGGGACCATCAGCTTACTGCAGAAGACCCACGTTGCTGTCTTTGCTCTGGGTGAGCACATGACAGGGTAGGCAAAATGTCCAACCTTACACTCCCTGCTAGGCCTGCATGGGAATCACCTACCAACCCCTCAGGGATTCGGAGGCCATGTTCTAGAATTCCCTATCTCTTATAAGATAAAATAATAAAATTTAGCCAAAGCATTTCTTTGTCTGTATCTATCTTAACAGGCAGGAGATGAAATCTAGAATTGGGCATGGTAGTTAATGTCTCTAATCGCAGCTGGGGTTTATGATTTTAAGGTCATCTTTGACTACATACCAAGTTTAAGTCCAGCATGGTCTACATAAGATCCTGTCTCAAACTCTTTAAAAAAATGAAAGGGCTGGAGAGATGGCTCAGCCGTTAAAGGCTAGGCTCACAACCAAAAATATAAAAAAATGAAAAAAGAAAAATAGAAAGAGAAAAGAGCTAGATGAGAGTGAGCATTCACCTCTGGCTCTCAATATGCTCTGAGCTGATCAAGCAGCTCCATGCTCCTGCCTTCATACCTTCCCTATCATAACCAACTACGCCATCTCAAAAACATAAACCAGCATAAAACACTCTTCCCATCAAAAAAGAAAACTAAAAAAGGGAGCTGAAGCCATGGCTAGACAGTAAAGAACATGCTGGTTTTCCAAAGGACCCAGGTTCAATTCCCAGCACCCACATGGCTCCTCACAACCATCTGTAACTCCAATCCCAAGGGATCCACTGCCCTCTTCTGACCAGGGCAGGCACTGCACCCACATGGGTGCACAGACAGACTTGCAGGTGGAACACCTAGACACATACAGTTTTAGAAAGAAGAAAGTAAGAACTCCAGGCTCATACAGTTAAATGGAGACTTCAATATCTGCTTAGTATCTGACACTGGAGACAACCAGAGAAGAGAGAAATACATGTTTATCTCTAGGAAGGACTCTGAGATAAGGAACTAGAGGCACAGGGAATGACTTTATGTACCCCAACATTGTGTATATCTTGTCTGTTGCCTAAGGAGAGAAGGGGGAAGGGAGGGGAGGGGGAAAGAAAGAAGAGAAAGAGCCAACAGTACACTAACAAACTCATGGTCTACAACGGTGGTGACGGAACTCCTCCGAGAACACCCTCTCTCTTTGGCCAAAGCAGTGAAAGGAGACCACAAAGTCCTCTTGGCCAGTCAAACCCCCGCATTTAGTCGAAGGAGAAAGATGTGGAGACTAGCGGTAAGAAGCAAGCTTTTTACAAAGGTCTCACTGTGTGCATAGAAAGGAACAGGTGCAGAAAGTTGTAGATGACTAGAAAGGCAAAAAAGTTAAGAAACATAAATCATAAGTGGAATTTTCCCAAACAAATTAGTCAGTGAGAGAGTCTTCACAGAACTATTAGAAAATAGATAGATGGGCACACGACACAGCTCTGGTAGAAAGTGTGTGTTCAGCTAATGCAAAGCCCTGGCCTTGTCCCCAGTATCTGTCCTTCAAGAAAAGAAGCAGATTTCTAACAAGAACTTATAAATGCACCTCCTCTACTGCCCCAAAACTCAAGGTGGGTGTTGTTTTAAAAAACTTGGGAAAAATTTCCTTATGGCTTTCATTTATTCAAAGGTATCATCATGTAGAAAATGCTTTTAAATCACCGATTCCCTGCACACTGTCTGCCTTAACTAATTGTAGATGCTCCACTAGTACTCTATTACACTTATCAGATAAAGTACAGTGGTTGAAAATAATTAGCTTCATAAACATATTAGGTTGTTCCTCCAATGTCATCGTTCTAATTGCCTTGCATTCCACTGTCCCTTTGAGAGTAAGATGACAGGGCAGAGCTACAAGATGTGCCCCGCCGGGAACGCTGCAGAGCTCCTGAGAACATCCTGGGAGAACGTGAAACCTAACCCTGAGCATTGACCATCCTGCAAACCCCTACTGAGAAAGACTGAACTGACTAATGTAACCTAAAGAAAAAACTAGCTACAAAAATAATGTATAGCTGTATGATGAACAAAATGAAGGGTAGATTTTAAAAGACTATTGTGATATGACAGCATTTAAAATGCGAGTTGATATATGACTGATATAATTTTAAATCCATATTTGTAAAAAATTCAGTTCATATGTACACCTGTACGTACTACAGAAAGACTCATCTATGCAGTTTTAATTATTCAAATGATATTCTGTGCATGCGTATGTGTGCGCACATGGGTGCGTGTGTGTATATGTGTTTGTGTGTGTGTGTGTGTGTATGTGTGTGTGTGCATGCACACATGCAGTGTATGTGGACATCCTTTGGGAGTCAGTTCTGTCCTTCCGTTATGTGTATCCTGGGAATAGAACTCAGATCCTCAGACCAGGAAGCAAGTATCTTCATCCACTGAGACACGTTGCTAACTATGCATTCATTACATTTTAAATGCCCATCGAAGTCTGTTTTCTAGAGAGATACATTAATAGTTCCTCACTAAAGTTATGAATATCATAAAGTGATTATGTGTTTCCACACATGTCTAAGTTATGGAAACATATTGGTACAAAACAAATAATGTATTCGAATCATTTGTTTCTTGGAATGAATTAATTAAAAGTTATTTGCTTTTATTTGCTTTAATGGCTATCCTTGCTTCAAGGTTTGGAAATTCTCAAAAATTAGCAAGCAACAGCATAACATTGGGTTCCAGATTTCTAATTCAAATATTTTGTCAATAAAAATAAGAAATGTTCAGAAAATATTTTAGAAGTCCCAAGGGTTATAGTTTTATACGTGTTCACAATTTTGAAATTTCTCTTCTCTTACCTTCTGTCTGTACTTAAATATGGCATAGTCCCATGGATACTCTATGGTGTGACTAAAGAGAAAAAATTTGCTGTTAACTTGGCTAGCTTTGCTTTGCCAAAGGACTGTAGCAATAAAGACAAGTGTAGAAATGTCTTGTTTCATGCAGGTCTGTAAGGGGACACAATTATCTGTGTTCATCTTGGGCAAATGTAGGAATGACTGGTCGCATTTGGGGTGAACAGTTTCTTCCTGTTCCTAGAAGTAAAAGCCTGTCCCACTGAGCATCCCCAGACAGAACGCTCTTCAGAGACCACATGACCTCTCCAGTCTAGTTCCTGAGAGCATCTTTACAAAGAAATCCTTCCTTCACTCCAAGCCCAACTACTCTACTCCTTTCTCCAAGTCACTGTCTTGTTCTCTTCTTAGCAGCAAGTAAAATTAGCTGGACAGAATTAGCTGAACAAATAGTTTGTCACATCAGTTAAAACTTGAAATAAACTATGCCTTGAGTTTTATTAAACCATTTCAGAATTATGTTTACCCTTTGTTTACATTTCTTTTATAAAGAAAGATGTTTCACTTGTAAGTCTCAAAGTCTCATTAACCTGCCAATATTCAGTGGTTAAAGTAACATTAAGACGATTAGGATAACTGTCTTTACTTCTAGTGCATCTGTAACGTGCCAGTCACATTGAATATAACATGACCCTCACTCTTAAGAAACTCACAATCCCTGGACCAGGTATGATGATTCACCCCTTTAATGCCAGCACAAGGAAGGCAGAGGCAGACAGAGGCAAACTCTGTGAGTTTGAAAATAGTCTGGTCTACATACTGAGTTCCCGGCTAGCACAGGCTGAATAGTAAGTAGTGAGACCATGTCTCTTAAAAAAAAGAAAAAAGAAAGAAAAAGAAGAAATCTACAATTCTCTAATCCAGTAGATACGAGACACATGGTGTTGTAGGGTAACGCTGTAAGACAGAGCAGCAAGAGCCAAGAAAGATGGACAAGATATAGTCTGAATTCAGTGTGAACTAAGACCACTGAAAGCTCACAGTGAAATCTTTTAAAGCAATAGGAGACATAAAAACTGTGTCATGCTTGAAGACTTGAAAAGTGAAAACGATTAAGGTGTAGAGACAGCTGGAGGGGACAGAGAACTGGAGGCACAAGAGTCAAGAGCTGAGTTGAAAAGAAGGTCGAGGCCTGGGTTATAGAACAATTTTCTGCAGCGCTCAAGCCTCGGGACTTTGTCCAGCCAGAGGTGCAAGGAGAAAATTAACAAGGCCAGTCAAGTGTGTGTGGATGCAAAGGGCAGGCTGGAAGAAAGGAAGGAGCACAGGCAAGAAAACCAACCTCCAAACCTGTTCCCAACCTCTGTGGCAGCTGCCGCCTGAGGGGCCAGAAGCCCAGGGGACAGGGATGACACAGGTCAGAGATTTGAGATGCTTCTAAGAGACAGAATGAACTCAGTAACTGCAGGGTTTTGCAAAGAACTGAAAGGACAGTGCAAACCAAGAATTTCCAGCTTGGACAGCAGTGTCTCTTCATTCAGAGAGACAGCAGAACTACAGAGGCACATTTGTTTCAGCCAGGCGAGGTGGTGCATGCCTGTAATCACAGCATTTGTGAGGTGAAGGAAAAACCAGAAGTTCAAGATTCTCCATGATCATCCACGATAGTGAGTTTGAGGCTGGCTTGGAAACTTATAAGACCTATCTTAAAAATATAAATAAAAATAAAAGTACGAATCTGTAAAACATTCGTCTTTCCAATGTGAACTCTCTATAGAGTTTCACGTCGATTTAAACAGTGTTTTTCACCAATAACAGCAGAAGGTGAGGGGAGATTCCAGAGGTATCCTCCAGAGGATCCTTGTGGGGCATTAGGGGAGAAGATGGAGGAGACAGAAGAGAAGAGATAGAAGATGGAAGTAACAGTATGGTGGGTGTGGCTGCTCAGAGCCTTGCTGATCAGAACACTAACCAACACTCATGTGAGTCTCAAATGAAAGTAAGGTAATTTAACTGAAAGGAAAAAATTCACTTCTGTGATCCCACTAGCCACACATCATCAGCTTAACAGACGGACAGTGGGTGGAGGAAGAAGAGGACCAACAGGGAGCAAGAGAGGAGAAGGGTCACACTGCTGTCACTGAGGGTTTGACCGATGAAACACTCAAGAATAAAAGCTGATAAAGACAGAGAATAAGAATAGGAATAAGAATCACCTTCGGGTATTGTGTTCTATCCTGACAGCTGGTGCAGTACTGAAATCCTCACCAATTTATTAGGATACGAAATGATCCAATGAGACTTCATCCATTCACTCAGAGGACAGGTTGAGCTTGTAGAAAAAAAAAAAATTCAAGAACCTTCACAGGACAGGAAGTGGTGGAAACCTGACCATCCCCTTCCCATGCTTTCCCCAGGAAGTGTGGCCTTGCATCGCTGCTGTCCTTAGTCATTGTCCTTCTGAGAGTTTGGAAGGTCTCTAGTTTTTAAGGCTGAAGTCTCAGGAGTACGTTTCAGAGATATGTGAAATACTTGTACCCAGATATCAAACAGCTCAACAAATTCTCTTCTTTGATCCAAATAAAGGAGACGGAAGAACGTTTGCCGGGGCTGAGGAGACAGAGCTCTTGCTTTGTGAGTATAGGGTTTCAGGGCTAATTGAAAATTCTGAACTGTCTTGATGATAGTCCGGCAATCAGAACGTACTTAATGCCGTTGAACTCTACATTTAAGATCATTTGAAATGATAGAATTTGCTTTATGTACATGTCACTACGTTTTTAAAAACCAGGCTATAATACGAGGAATTTGAATTATTTTTTTTCCTACAAGCGAAATCGGTCTCTTAATGAACGAAGCTTCTAGTACCCCGGCAGCTGTGGGAGCAAACAGACTACCTGGAGGTCATGTTTTTATACCTTTTCTTCTTTTGACCTCTTAAGTGGCTTTTATTCTTGAGAAACCTCTAACTACGCTCTATGCCTAACAGTTAACAGACATGGAAAACAAACATTTCCAGCAAACATCTGTTACTTAAAGTAATACAGGTGCTTGGGAGATCAAGGTCTACAGTATGGGTTTCATGAGGTGTATGCTAGTAATAATCTCTTGTACCCATTGACATCTACTCATCTGATGCTGTTAACAGTCTGAACACACAAAACAGGTTAGAGCTTTAAACAGCACTGAAAAGAAAAAGAATACATCAGACAAGTTTCATACTATGGCATAATTTTCTCACTCACAGTCAGTTTCACTTTCTACAAGCTTCGTTTTCTGTGGCCTGCCACAGGCCAGATATTAAAAGGGAAGTTCTAGAAATAATTTATAATTTTAAATTGACTTAATGATAGAGCTTTGTTATGATTGTTCTAGTTTATTATTACCACTGTTAATTTCTGGCTGTGACTAATTTATAAATTAAGCTTTATCATAGAGGTGTGTGTACAATGAGAAAACAGTCTCTAGAATACAAGGTCCAGGGCTACCTATCCATGGAGACATGAATCCACCAGTGCTATTGGAACACGTCCCTGGGGGGATGAGGAGTAGCTATGCTTCTCCTTTGGATTTACTTCACGGGTCAGTAGCTTCCGTTAGTGCTAGAACTGCAAAGTATAAATATCAGCAGTAAACCCTGGGGCAACTATGTTTGTGCAGGCAAAATGCTCACTCTGCAATTAAGGGAGGGCAAGTATCGGTGAATCACTCTCCTGCGTTCTGACAGGCCCTGGAGCAAGGCTCAGGGGTAGGAACACAAAGATGCTGTAAGAAGCCAATGGCTACTTCTGTTTGTGCTGCTGCAACCTGGAAGCTGAAAACTTCAGGCTAAAAAGTACATCAAAGCAGGTGAAAGTTTGTGGATACAGAGTGCAATTAACCAAGGATGTCGAGCCAAGGTCTTTTTACAACTTATAGGATAACTAATTTCACGTGGGTTTTTACTCTGCCTCCCATCAGCATCCAGACTTTTCCTTGTGACCGCATTGGCTAAACTGAAGTAAACACTTGCACGTTCGACTAACACACCCTGTTTCCTCTTCAAGGAAATGTACTCAGTATGGAGCATGGGGCCAGCATCCCAACAGTTCGGCCTTCCTTGCCCACCCGTGGAAGCTTCGCTCAGATTGTGCACACAGTCTGCTGATGTCAGAACCAGACAAATAAAAGTACCTCACGACTGGAAGCCAGACACAGCACTGGCACAGTGCAAAGACAGACACTAGAATAGGAATCCAACCACGGAGAATGAATGAAAGAAACAGGACAGACAAAGGGAAACACAAGAGATGAGTCATGCTGTACTTACAACTTTCAGCCTGATAGTCTGGCACAAACTGCTCATCATTGTCAGGTACCTGAGCTGAAGAAGAAAAAAAAAAAGTGTTTAAAAATTAAGAGAGGAACTGCCAAGACATAAGGAATGTCAAGTCAGATGTGTCAAGCAAGGCCTATTTTGATGGAGCTCAGGCCTGTGATTATTTGCCAATAACCTCCTCTTTAAAGCAGTCTTGACAAAATTGGAAAAGGAAACTAAAAGGTCCATGGATGCAACTGGAAAACATGCGTGTGTCAGAAATACCGCGGTGGCAGGTATGATCCCTCTGAAATTCACCTGCCAGATGGAATTAAAGAGATGGCAAATAAAAGGTGCAGGATTCCTGTATCCTGAACGGATGCATCTTGCAGAAGATGTGCTAAAGGCATGGCATGTGCATTCACCCACTGCTGGTGCTTAAGCAGACCATCGCAGAGAACTACGAGGACTTTTTTTCAAGTGTTGTGCAGCGATCATACAAATCCCCCACGTTTTGAAATGATTTCTTTGGGTAAGTTCTGTCTCCTGCCAATAACTACCATAATTAAACATATTTGCCCTAAATTTGTTCAAAGCAAGCTATAAAGCTTTAAAAATGAAAAAACCGTCATTGGCTTGGGCCACATGTAACAAAGCAATATATCTTAACAATTGTATTCACAATAAAAATAACAAACAATAAAACAAATGTCATCTTTTCATGCAAAATATTTTCCTGGCTATGCTAGTCAGCACTGAGGAATCTCACCATTTGTCAGCCCCTACGGTCAGTTGACTTCCGGTTTTATTAAAGGAAAAGGACTAATTAGGCAAACATAACAAACACATTCGGCTGCAACGAAAGTGCAAGTCCATTCTTTCACCTTGCAGTGTTTATTGCCTTAGATGTGGACAGTGAAGTAACCTATTCAATCTCGTAGGATATTACTGAGAAACAAACTACACAGAACAGAAATCAGGTTACTTGTAACTTGGTGAACATGTAATGAACTGTCATCCTTATTAGCTCTCAATGTGATCTCATTAGCTAGTATTACTTTACTAATATTGTATAATACTGTAACTTTTTATCCGATCAAGTCATATTAAAACAGATGTCAATCAAATTTTTTTTTGAATGAACTTATTCTGTGTGGGGAATGTTAATTAAAATAATCAGTCTTAGCCAGGCATGTAATTGCAGCATTTGGAAGGCTGAGGCTCATCCATAATGTGAGGCTAGCATGAGGCACATAGTGAGCTCTGGGCTAGCCTAGGCTGCAAGTTGGAACTCTGTCTTAAATATCAAATATCAACAACAACAACAATAGCAATAATCACTCTCTGTTGAAATGTTTCAGGCTGATAAGTGACTTAAGAAAAAATCCATATTTTAAAAAAATGAATTTCATGATACAATTCCATGTAAAAACAGAAGACAGTCTCAATAGGTTTTTCTTTTCTATGTTTATCTTTGTAAATGGAAACATTATGATGAATAAAGCATATGTTACCTTGGTCAAGAATGTAACTATCTCAGGATAGTTTTGCCTAATATTAAAATGTATATACCACAGAGTTGTTCTCTAATACCAATATTTTATGGAAGACATATTATTTTTCCCTCATACCTGTAGTTTATGGAAGACACACCATTCCCTACTGCCAATAAAAAACAAATAAGTAACCAACAGCAATTTCAAGTCACAACTGGTACCAACTTGATCAGCCCACGCTAGAAGCAAGTTTTTCTTCTTATTCCACCGGTATTTGATGCTATGTTTAACAACTTTCAAGTCAGACAAATTTCACCTCACAGACCGATGACTTGCCTCCCCAACACTGCAACTTGATGTAACAATAAGGGGATTTTTGAAACCAATAAATGCAGTAGTTTAAGCATGATCCCAGATAATTGGATATTAGATATACTCTCCTTTACAATCTCTACCACCACCACCCAAAAAGTCACACTCACAAATGCACTCACAAGCATTACCGTGGCCAATTTAGTGTTTTTATGTCTAACAAACATGACTGAACAAGATGGGTGGTGGTGGTGCATGCCTTTAATCCCAGCGCTCAAGAGACAGAGGCAGGCAGATCTCTGTGAGTTCAAGGCCAGCCTGGTCTACAGAGCAAGTTTCGGGATACCCAGGGCTACATAGAGAAACCCTGTCTCAAAAAATAAAAAATTAAAAAAAAAAAAACTGACAAGAGGAGAAGAAAGGGGTTGAATTAGCATTCTCTTAGCTGGTGACAAAGTATTTTTGCTACTGACAACACAGTTTTTGACTTTCTGCTCATACTGATGAATTACACATGAAGAAATGTAATTTATAATGCCCTTTTAAATATAAAATAATTACAAATGATTTAATATATATTTAATAACAGCAAATAAATAATCAAATCCTGACCTTTTAGAAAATATATCCATATTTTAATTTTTCCTCTAAATTAATAGCTAAACAAACACAGGCCAGGTGTGGTGACACACACCTTCAGTCCCACCCAGCACATGAGAAACAAAGGCAGGTGGATTTCTGAGTTGAGGCCATCTTGGTCTACAGAGTGAGTTCCAGGACATCCAGGGCTGCCCAGAGTAATCAAAACCAAAAAACAAAAAGCGAAACAGATATAACAATTGAGGTACAAAATATGCTTTTAAAAAGCTAACATTGGGGACCAGAGAGATGGCTCAGTGGTTAAGACCTCTTGCTGCTTTTTCAGAGGACCCATATTCGATTCCCAGCACCTAGCACCCCACATGGTGGCTCACACCATCTGCAATTCCAGTTCCAAGGGATCCGATCTCCATGGGAACCAGGCACACACATGGTGCACAGACATACTTGCAGCCACAGTACTCATACACATAAAATAATGACATCATTTTTATTTAAAGTCAACCTTCATTCCAGTGTAGTGGCACAAAGCAGACAAATAAAATAAAATAAAGTATCATTTACAATAATCTAATGAAAATCTAATGTTTGTTTATAGGAATGGTTGAAAACAGGTAATGAGTTATTCACAATTTAATATGCTTGCACAGATATGCTCAGCCAGACCTTTTCCTCAGTTTAGCAGGACAGAGCTGCAGCGCCATAGAACAGATCACATGAGGAGCAGCATGAAAGGCCCCAGTGGGTGTGTGGTATGTGCTGGGTGTTGGCCTATGTATGGGGCTAGGGAAAATACGTAAGGGACAGAAGAATCTAGAAGGTGTACCTCACAGTACAGAGAAAATAGCTCCATACTAACAATTTGTAAAAAGAGTAAGGATGAAGGATGCTATTTCTGTTCTAACTCCTTAGCATACTGAATAAGTACTTCACACTTATGCTTGAACATATTACCGAATTTTAACAAAAAACATATGACTCACATTTTCACAGAAGCTAATCTTGAGAAACTGAATAGACTGAACGAAGCAGCACGTTACTGAAATAGACAAAGGCTTAAGTCTACCTCCAACTTCAAGCTGGAGTAAAAGGAAAGCGTTTAACTAAAAACACAACTTGGATTTGGGCAAGGAAACTATGACACAGTATCATCACACTTGTATCATGCATTTTCTTCTTTAATTCACAAAAATTCTATGAAGGAGCAGACTACAGCTGCCTGAAATATTGTTGCAAGCCATACCAAATCCAAAGTTGAAAATTAACAATATAAGCCAATCTAATTATTTTTAAATGTTTTTTTTTTTTTTTTATTACATTACTGTCTAGTCTAAACTATGCTTGAAGTGATCGTCTTTGGGGAATGAAAATGTTTCAGTACACAATGTAATAAAAGAGGAAGGAGAAGAAAAGAATGGAGAAGGGGAGAAAATATATAGCAAAGACCAGTAAAAGGCTTTCATGAACACTGAGCACGTAGATTTTATTGGTAATAGCTGAAGCAACTCTATCAGTTCATTGCACATTAATGGACCAGTTGCAATTGAGTCTCTGAATCTTTGCTTTAAAGCGATAGTAACCACACTCTCAGCTTTTGGCTTCCTCTAGCTTCCTATCCAATGCTGCTCTGTAATACTCTTTCCTGCTAGGACACAGCAGCACTGTAGGAAAGAAATTCATGAAAGTATTAATCGCAACCAAAATGTCACAGAATCAATGCCCCACTTTCAGACTTTACTATCGGTTCTTAAGCATCAGTGCCCTGGGGAAGAGCAGTTTTAAATACAGCTTGCTTGCTTTTACTTTATGCCGATTTCCAACTTTTAAATAAAACAATATTCATTGCTTAAGAAATGGTGAACGTTTAAAATTTTTTCAAATTTTGCTGCAGGCAAGTAAAAACTCTCTTATTCCTACAAACGGCTGTCTGGTGAGTTTTCTTCTAAAGCCAACGGGGGCGGAGGGAGTTGGGAAAATTACAAATGAAACAAATGTCAAGTATTAAAGGGGTTAATATTTAATTAAAACCAGTTCTATCCACTGTAACAATGACCTGGAGCCAAACAAGGCGGAAGATGTATGACTCATTCTTTCTACCCGTGAATGAGACAGCTGATCTCCTCAGCATTTCCTCAAGACAAGCAGGCAGAACTGGATTTCTGCCTCCATTCACAAAAACACAGTCCAGCATGAACCATGTGGCCCAGCCGCAATCTTTTCATGTCACACCCTTCCAGAGAACTAAAGCAAGTAAGCTGAACTTGCTGCTGCGTAAACACACCAGTTTTATTGCTCTGTCTCAAACAGATCCATTAAGAAACACATTAAAATAAGTGACATAGAGAGAGAGGGGGGACGGGAGGGAGACAAGGAGAACACAACACACGTACACACACTTATTTCATCCATCATATTTTACGGGGTACCTTGGTCCAAAACCATGGGTGTACAAAACTTAGGAAAGAAAGTGGACAATAAGGAAAGGTGACGAAGGAAGGAGGAAAGAGGAAGGAGGAGAGGAGAGGAGGGGAGGGGAGAAGGAAGGGCCACTCAAAGGGGTCGATGTACCAGAAGTGATAAGATATATGCTGGGCATGTGGGAAGTCCTAAGTTTGATTCTCAGTACCAAAATAATACTAGTGATAAAATAAACACATGGACTTTTTTTTTTTACTCATCTGTCATTCAAGCTTTGAGTCATAAGAATGTAACATATTATTGCTGAGGTTTGTAGCATTCGGATCAAGAGTTTAGGAGCAAATTTATCTGAAGAAATTTAAATTTTATTTTCAGTAAAACAAGAAAATCAACATTTGCACTGTGGTACTCCTTCTAATCCTAAAATGAGGCTTCAGTCCATGGAACAAAATAATCATGCATCCACTAAGCCTAGTTTTATACCACATCCGGTTTTAACATTAAAATGATTACAGAGTAAAAGCATTAATTAGTGCAGAAATATAAACATATTTAAGTAGAAAGGGGAGGGGACTTCCCTAGACAGAAAGTCCTTTAATGCTGGACACTCTCTTTATATGTGCAGGAAAACAGGAAGGTCTCAAGTCGGCTTCAGTTTCTAACTAAACTGACCTTCAGTGGCTTAAAAACTTAAAAGGGAAGCCCAGAGCCAGGGAGCGGCAGTCTGCAGCCAGATTTTCTCCCTCTACTTCTACACAGGCCTGACCCTATCATTATTCTTATTGTTTTTAATTACAAAATTGTACATAAATTAAAGAAATAAAGTTGCACTGCAACATGCAAGGTATTACACATTCTACACAACTGGAAAAGTTCAGCACCATTTCACATGTCAGCACTTTCTAAAAAACCTGCGCTGTGCTCCACCAAATCAAATTTTTCTATTTAAAAATAAGTT
This sequence comes from Peromyscus eremicus, assembly GCF_949786415.1. Taxonomy (NCBI): domain Eukaryota; kingdom Metazoa; phylum Chordata; class Mammalia; order Rodentia; family Cricetidae; genus Peromyscus; species Peromyscus eremicus. Next base: position 9,253,876 of record NC_081430.1, on the reverse strand, counting down.
CTCTTCTTTTGTAAGTAGATCGCAGCACCACACTTGCATTCTTCCAGTGGATATTTAGAAGTAAAATGCATTCATTCTACCTGTTACCTTTACTCCCCTTGAGGGTTTTTTCACATCTTATAGAGCTTTCTGGTACAACAAAACAGGGCCATGGTAGCAGCCACTACTCTAATACAAAACACACACACACACACACACACACACACACACACACACACACACACACAAGAATCATCTCCCATCTCATTCCAAGAACTTGTATGGACTTCCTTAATGCTGAACTATCAGATCCTATTTTAGATAATCGTATAAAATACTAAAGCTATAAAAACTGCACCAAATAAGAAAAAGAAATATGAACATATCCAATGCCAACCTTGTGTTCTACTTTCTTTTTAAAGTAGAGTGTTTGAACAATCAAAATGAGTGCCTCAAGAGTACTGTGTATAGTGGAGGTCACATGTAGAGAATAACAGCAACTCATATTCCCTGTAAGTATCATAAAGACATAGTTTGGACATAAATTTTGTAAAAGAAGCAAACTGAGGAAAATGTAGTTCTGTCTCTATTTCTAGGCCAACGTGACCATTATTTGACAATTTCATAAAACCAAAAGGCGATCTCCTTATTTGTATGTGATAATAATGAAGTTTGGTGTGGAACATTGTTTTGGTGATAAAACTCTAAGATGTAGCTGTAACTGCGCCCTGAAACTTGGCTTCACTGTGTCACTGAAAGCCTTTTACCCTGGTGGTGGTGAATCACCACTGGTGACTTTCTCCTCAAGCTCGTTCATCACAGAGAATCTCAAGACACAAAGACCACAAGAAAATAGGACAAAAGTAGTCATGTTTCACATGCAATGTATGCTGAAATACATTATTTTCCTATAAATTGTATTAGTAGGTAAATGCTGATAGAATACTTAGAAATATGCAATGCTTCCTAGACTTGTCTCTTACTCCCTTCTACTTCTGTTCCCCAAATAAAAAGTTTTGGACAGCACTTAACTATATATAGCTTTCAAAACAAGTTAAAAACAAAAAGTTGCCACGATGCTGATAGGAGTGATATTTGAACTAGTTATTTCAAGGGATCAAATAATTCCAATTGCCTGTCAGTAGCAATCTAATTCAAATGACTGAGAATCAACAAAGAATTGTCCATAGTAAAGTCCAATTTAAAGCAGCTACAGTAACATTTAAAATAAGTATAGTCTCTATTTCTTTATCTGGTATTGTGGTCATTGAAAACACTATTTTACATTGTGGTATGTTTGTTATAAGCCTTTCAACTGCAGCATTAGTGTTTGGAAAGTGCTTCTAATGTGAAGCTGCATCCTATAAACATGTTTTAAATCTCTATATGTGGATGAAGCTGCAGGGAATAGTGCAATTATATTTTTAGAGAGGACTGTAGTAGATTGAATACACAAACTCTATCATTACCCTCCGAGAGTCTTGTCTTACCTACCTCAACTGCTCTTCAGAGATCAAACATATTTCATAACCCACAAGAATTTACTCATGACTAATCAATATGTTATACTGTGTATAATTTATAAAAATTCTTACAGAAAAAAATTCAACATTCTAAGATGTATCATTTCTATCTAGACACTTTGAGAGATTTTTTTTTAATGTGATTATCATATGACACTTTTTAGCAAACTGGATTCTCATGTCTAAAAAGATTTTGAGAGACCTGTGAGACTTCCCAGAGGGATTCCAACTCATGGGAGAAACTTGGTAAATTGTCAATGATGTCTTTTAATTCAAAATTCCTTAAAATTCTATGTTCATTTCCTTAGCTATGGAATGTTAAGAAAAGAAATAAGTTTATAGTTTGCCAGTTAGGTAATCCATTAATATCTGCCTGTCCAGCAGAGCAGAAATGAACAAAACTAGCAACAAATTAAATAGTCTAATTTTGGAAATCTCTTATTGTTCAAGTCATAAGATAAGCCAAATTAAAATATATATGCATAATAATTATATTTAATTGCTAAGGACAAAAACTAAATGTGTATTCTATTAACACTAAAGAAACCCCCTTATTATTAGATTTTTAAAAATTATCTTAATAAATTTTGCTTACATCATAACTAGACATATTAATTTAACTACTTTGAAAATGTTTATATTATTCTAAAATGCAGTTTGTAAATAGTAGCACACCTGGGTAGTCAATAAAAAACTCCAACTTAATTTCTGAATTTAATTAAGCTTATGAATTATTTTCTAAGTAAAAGCCCGGGCTCCTCCAAATACATTAGTCCTTATCTAGGTTTACTTTTTATAAAGATAAGTCTTCAGAGCTGATTTGCAGGTAATGAAGAGATAAGAATATTCCATACTGTTTTAAAAGACAAACTCGGATAAATTATTCAACTCTCTTATCTGAAGCCTAAGACACAAATAAAACAAGGGATAAGTGAAAAATGAAAGAAAGAAAATGTACTGAAAATGATAAAAGTCTGCCACAGATCCACATTTTAAAATTCCAGAAACAGCTGCTATGCACATTCAAAATCTGCCAGCCAGTGCACTGACTTGGATTCAGTTTTCAAATCTAAACATCTTAAGAACCAATAAACCTTCCACGACAATTAAGGTAAGTATGATAACTTATTTTGGATAAGCAAATAAATTCTTGAATAAACAAAATTCTACATAACTTTCAACTTGGCAAACCCGACATATGAAAGTGAATGCAAGAGCCTCTGCGATTTTTCATGAATTAGCTGTTTCAATATATGGTTTATGTTGCAATACTAAGTAATCTATTGCAGTAAGTTTCATTTAGAGACAAGCAAAAATGACCTTAAATTTAAAAAACAAAACTTTAACTAATACTTACCATTCATTAACATATAAATGCAATCCCCCTTTCAAAGGATAATTAAGAGCTATTTAACTTAAATGATTTTGAATCATTTAAGATTGTAAAAGCCTTTTGAAGAACTAGAATTATCAGCAAGACAAAGAAACTTGTTTACATGCTAAGAGCAACTTGATCAACTGCATACAAGACCATAGCTAAAAGCTCATCTGTCTACCTCAAAGCAGCTACAGCAGTCCTGGGTTCCATGTGGAGACTCTCCCGTTCACTTTAAACCATCTTGAAAATCGGTTGCCAGAGTCAGATTCCCCACAGAAAGTATATATACATATATATGTATCATAAATATACTAAATACTTAACAAAATATGCTAAATATTTAAATATCAGCAACTTTCTCATTACACACACACACACACACACACACACACACACACACACACACACAAATCGTAAAATAACATCTCACAAACATGGCAATTCCAAAAGAAAATATTAAAATTGTAGATACCAACAAAAATCCTTCTACCTTAAGCATATCTGAACATATGTCAAGCTTTACTAAGTCACATCTCATTGTCCCTATAAACAAAGTTGCACACAATAAAAGATATAATAGGTTGTAGCGTGGAATTTTTTTTAAAAAATCCAAAATGCCATTAATTGTCTCCACATTAAATCCTAATAAAAGTGACAAGACATCAAAAGTCAAACTTCGACAAACATTACATGCATCATAACACACAAAACAATTTTAAAATCTTCAACTCCCACTAAAAGATTGGCTTTAAACCCACAGATTTCCTAACTGTGAGATACACACCTAAGGTTCTGTGCTGTGAACACGGAGGGAAGAAGACACCTGCACTTAAATCTTGAAGCATCCCGTCCTGATGAGCCCAGAGAAACTAATTTCTGCCATCAGAGAAGTCCTCCACCAGAACACCAAATAATCATATGCGCTGCTCTAAAGGAAACAGCAAGCCAGCCGGTTCTGGCTCGAGGTCTCTCGAGGTACAATAATATAAACCTGATCAATTGCAATTAAAATCTGAACAGAGACTTAGAACCTGAAGTCTTGGTGCATTAGTTCTTGCCAAAAGCAGATGTGATTGTGAGCTGGAAGCAATTTCTCCTGGTAATTTGTGATGACACTGGGTAGTGCAGCCCCAGAGTCCCCAAAGACAAGCTCATCAGAGGCTCTAATGTATGCATGACACATGAGGTGGCTCTTTTAGAGCTCAATTAATTGGGTTGAACATTAAGACAGCAAGTTCAGGATTCCCTCCATCCCCTTTTAGAGCTGCTTTTCCCCTTTAAAACATTTTTTTTTCTGCCTTACCTTCAGCAAGCCATGTTTCTTGTAACTGACTCAGATCCTGAAAGAGTTCTAAAAAGCAAGGAAAAGACACATAAGACTCAACAGTCTGCAGTCTTCATTAACTGAAGATGTATGTCATGATGCTGGCATTCAGTACAACATCAACTGAACACAGGAGTCATCGCTGAAGTATTTGAATAATCCTGCTTACTTATGACATCGATTAGGTGACACTTAGATCTCTTTAGACAACTAAATAATATCAATTATCTTCGTTTTCTCTTTAACAAGTAATTAAGAAGTAAGCTCAGAGAGAATGAAAAACAAACATGCATTAAAATTCACCCAGGTGTTGAACTAAAGATTATCTACATACAGAAACCTTTCCTAAGCACACTTAACTCTTGCTAAAATAGGACCAAGGTAAAGATTAGAAAGACAAAACATCTTCTAAGTTTATAAACAAAGTCCCAACAGAACTTGAGTCAACTCCCAAGTTATATTTTTGAGCCCAATGCCTTGACACTAACAGGGGCAACTTCACATCCAGACATTTAAAGAAAAACTTCTGCATTAGCAGACTTACAAAAGTCGAAGACAGACAGTGCCCTGGCTTTGCTTTATTATCAATTCCAAACTGTATTCTGGCATTTGGGGCGTGGGGTGGGCTTGGAGGGAGGGAGGTATCTAATAAGAATGAAAATTTGATGAAGTTTTAGAATTCAGTACATTTAATTTAAATTCAAACTGAACTTTGGTAACTGAGTCTAAGTTTCTTCAGTCCGGTATGAATGCCCCACAGAGTTGAAATAATTCCTAATATATTGACCTTTTACCAACAGTTTATAGAAGAATCTGAAGCCTCATTTATCAAATAATATAATAACTACTCATTAAGCCTGAAGTTTGATATAATGAACACTTCAAGGCCTATTAACAAGATGTTATGACTTCACAATATAGTCATCAAACTCACTCATAAAATTTCAACAGTAGTATATGGCTTCATTTATATTGTTTAACTTGTAATAAAGTTGAAAGAAAAACGTAAGCAGTGTGCATAGCTGCTTACTTTGTCCCAGGCTGTTAGAAAGTTCTCAATTGTTACCTCAGTGTAGGGGATTAACAGTTATATGCCATATGGACAAGAACAAACACGAAATAATGTTTAAAAGAAGGTCACTGTTAGGTGTTAATTTCCTTCTTTCATTAGTTTGTGACCAGACCATAAAATAGTCTCCAAGGCAAACTGAGTGTGGGCATGATTGCGTGTAAAGTCCATGTTAAGTTCAGGAGTTTCAGTGTTTGTTATTTTTTAGATGAGATTGAAATGGGCCTCTTCTTCGGAGGGTGTCAGTAAGAGAGGGGTTCAGCTCAGAGTCAAACCTCACCTTCTGAATCATGAGCCAGATCTCTGTTAATGAATTTTCTTTTCCTGACATTTGTTGGTTTCTCGTTACAATTTCTCCCACGCTGACTCTACAAAGGGAAAGATAAAATCCTTTAAAATATAAACCTCAGATGTCACACATGAAAAAAAAAAACATGCATACATAACATAAGCCTACTGGATCCTCTCTCTGAGTAGAAAAAAATATTGGCGTTCATAGGAGAACTCCAATATGTATTGTCTGACTTGGACAGTGAAAGCTCAGGCTGAGTTCAACAGTAAAGGAGAGTGGCTTCCCAGAGCAGATCTAACACTCCTGTTTATTCTCGTCACAGTTACATGTAATCTCAGCATCGAAACATTAAGCTAGAACACTTAATGTTTTGTTTTTTTTTTTTTTTTACTAAATCAACTCTAGATTAAAACAGTGATTCCATTCTCTCTCAGACAACACCCCCACCCGCAGTAAGAGAAGCCCCAAGAGTGGAAAACTGAAAAAGCGAGGAAATGAGAGGGGAAAAAAGCAACCCCCCTCCCAAGACACCCCATGTAAACAAAAAGTGTCAGCATTTGTCTCAACTTCGTTCTTTTCAATGTGGCAGACAAACCCAGCCACAAACTTTGAGTACAGCTGCAGCTGCCCTCCGTCTCCTCTTCCACTCATCGTGGGCACTTGGACCAGAAGGGGTCTTAAAACAAAACTATGCCTTATCCAAATCACTCAAAGGTAAGCTCATTTTGTAGATGGGTCTTCAAGAAGCAGAGTCGCCCTACAGTGGCAACAAAGCAGATAAAGTGTCTGCAGTCCCAACCCCCTGCCCCCTCCCTTCGCATCTCTCGCTCTCCCCACCCCCGTCCGAGTCAAGTTTATAAACAGCAACTTTCGAACTGATCACTCACGTTGGTGACCACGTAAGGCACTTGCTGGTCATAAAATCCATCCATTTTGCTGCTCTTCGCAAATATTAGCTCAGTGTTTTATATTCTGAGCATTTAGCTGGAGATTTCCTCGGGATCTGGACTTCTATCAACCTAGAGGGGAACAAGATGGCTTTTAGGCTTTAAAAAATCATGAATGAAGCTCTTGTATTTGCATAGCTAATTGCCCTCGACAGTCCCATTCACAAAAATAACCCTCCCCTACGCCGCCTTCTTCACCTGGATCCAAAGAGAGCTAAGAGAGTTCACAATTTACATATTTTCGGTCGTATCAAAAAATCCTAACAAGAGGCAGTGTATTTATTTACACTCTGGACGTTCCCTGCTCAGTCAGTGTATCCCAGCCAGCTCGGATTCGCAAACGTGTGCAAAACTAGCAATGGCGATCAACGAGACTTGCTTTTCACCTAACGGGACTAAAGAGAAGGAGACACCTCTTTCATAAGGATAGTTTTTGCAACCCACAACCATGCAATTATCTGGAGAGACATAAAAAGTTGTTGGAAAGACCCACCTGAAGGCCACGCTAGGCGAACGGCTGCAAAAAATTCCCTCCAAATTTAATAAAAACATTAATTATTGCCCAGCACTTCCCCTTGGAAGCCGAAAGCGCCTCTGACCGAGCTCAATTCGGTGGTTTTTCCTCTACTTCTCCTCCAGGGGCCTCCAATCCAAACTGATGGATCGCTGCCTCCCATTGGCTCCACGTCTCTTTCACAAGATCAGATTTCGGGCTGTCAATCAGGCGGCTTTCGGCCCCTTCCCTTGGGTCTCCTGCGCCCCTCTTGCCTACGCGACCGCTCTGCGGGGAGGCGCAGGGTCCGCACCCAGAAAAGCCACCAAGGAAACCTTCCTAACTCGCTGTTTGCTCAAGCCCCGGGGGATACTGAAACCTAGTGTACCGAGCCCACCAGTTCTCTTTCCTGGCGTGTTCGATCCATTATTAGGCAGATGTCCCTAAAGCCCTGTCGAGAGGTTCAGGTACAGATCTACAAAGCGAGTGTCCCTAATCCCTCTTCTCTACCTCTGACCCGGAGCCCACCGCACGCTCCAGCCTCGCTCCCCACCAGCTTTCGGCCCAAGCTATTTTCTCATTTTTTCAACACTAACCAAACACTATAGGGGTTATTGGACCTTTAAAAGAAATACATTCTCAACTCAAACGACCTCCTTTTGTCCATAGGATTTAAAGATACTGTAAGGAAAGCAAGCGGGAGAAGCTGCTTCTTAGGAGAGGTGGTATCGGGAGGGAGGATCCGGAGGAGTACGGAGCAGAGAAGGAGAGGAAAGTGTAAAAATCAGATTCACTCTGGCGGGTGCTGAGAAAAAAAAAAAGAAAGCTCCTGCAGGCCACAGAGGGGTGGGGGAGGACTGGGTAGTTCAGATGTGTCCCCCACCCACCCACCCCCGACCCGCCGTTTCCGGAGCTTTTGTTATGTATACAGAGAGGCGGAGAGTGTCACTTACTGTACTTTAGGATTTCACTTCCTCCACCAAGGAGGGGAGGGCAGAGCGGGGAGAGCTCGGGTTACAAGGACAATGATGGGACGTTTGGAAGCAAGGACATCTCTGAAGCCGCCTGCCCACGGGGCTTAGCTCGGATGTCCCCCCTCCCGCCCCCCAGCTGCTGTCCCACCCGGGATAGGAGGAAGAGAGGAGGGGACCCGGAGCCTCATGGTGCTGAAAGTCACTCGAGACCCTAGCGGCGACCTAGGCTGGTGACTAGAGGACTTTTCCAGCAGCTGTTTCGCCCGTTGACAACGTGCTGCAGTTCTCTATTTCTATCTGAAAGTTTCTTTCCTTAAATGGAACATGGTGGAGACATTCAAACCGGAGCGTGCGCGCCTGGCACTCCAGACCCGCCGAGGAAGAGCGAGGTCTATGACAAAACACTCTGCGTTTCCTCTTGGGGAAAAGTGTAGTTTTCGAGGGCACACACAATACTTGTCCCGGGACTAGTCCGAGCACCTCGCGCGTCCCCTTTGCGAGAGAGCTGCATCAGAGCCTGGGCGACCGCGGCGTTAGGGGCGCCGCGAAGCTGGCGTGCTTTGTGGGGGTGCAACCAGGGCAGGGGACAATAGCGCGGGTACCCAGCCGACCTGCAAACCGGGACAAGACAGCAACAGTTTCCAAAGCCCTTTTCGGAGGCCAGAACCAGACAGGTATCCAGGGCAACCGGGAGAGGGCGGAGCTTCTCCAAAGGCCCCGCGAGTCTGTCCACGCAGCCAATGAGGAACCGTAGATTTCCAGTCCATTGTTGTTTATTGCTGACCCCTCAGCGCTCCGCCAGCGGATTGGCTACTTTCGAGCAGGGGGTGTTGCCCGTGCCGTCCCCTTAACCACCTTTCGGCTCCATTCACAAAAATCCCAATCTCTCTGGGTCACGTGGCTAGGGGCGTGGAGGGACAAGGAAAACGATACAACAAAGGCCCAAGTTCCCAACACCACAAAAGTTCTTATTCGTCACTACCTCCCCTATGCACCCTCGGTAACAAATGGCAGTAGGTGAGGAAAAGGACTTTGGGTCTAAGAGGTCTGAGAGAGTAAGGGGAACGAAGTCCAGGTAAAAAGAACACTCACAGAGGATAATTCCGGGGTGCCCTGCAGAAAATCCTGCAAAAGAACAGAGAACTAAGAGTGTGGAGAAAGTTTAGAAAGGACTAGCAACTTCTGCTTGCTCTTCAGCAAGAGGCTGTTTAAGCGTGCAAGCTGTCTCTACAGACAGTATTCAGAGTTCTCCTCTTAACGTTCTTTTGTTTCCATTTCTACTTTTGATTTATTCCAGTGTAGTGTTCTCTCCAGCTTCTTTTAGTCCAAGTTTTCAATGACTGGCAGTTTTAGTTCCGGCTTCCGAAGTCCATCAACCCTACACAGGCCCCTTCACCTCTTAGGATGGTCCATCGTGCAGCAGGGGCTCCACATCTCCCCCTTGGAGCTCTGACTCTCACAGTAGTTGAAAGTGATGTTTTTACGTGACTAAGCTGCCATTCTCTGTACAGCTCTTCTAAGCATACTAAACCACCTAGCTAAGAATGTGCTTTTTGTGACCAGACATCTACCTGAACCAGAACCCCTTCTCACCGAAGCTTTCTCTGGCTTCATAGTCAATGAGACATTCTCTCTCTTGCTTGCTCTGCTCCTGGCTACTTAATGAAAGACTCAGGTGTAGCCTGGCGCCTAGCTATGGTCTACGCTTGTCACTGAGGAAAAGAACAATAGATCCAATAGCAGAAGGTAACCAAAGGGTTGAGAATTTAATTTTCAATCGTGTTACAGAGATGAAAACTGTCTGCAGAAGCAGCTGTATATATAAGAAGAGGTACTCTGGGTTTGCACAAGTTTCCACCACTTTTTGAGACTGTCTTTTTAAATCAGTTTAGTACACTTCAGTCCTTCTTGAATGGAAAATTTCATTTTGGCAATATTTCAAACATAGAATGGCAGCGCAGAGGCCAAGAGGCTTTGACATTTATTTACTTGTATTTTGAAATCCCATTTGGGTTTTGAAATAAGAGCTCTTGAAAGAACACACCCCCTCCCCAAGTCCAAGTCCTTTTTTTTTTTTTTTTGGAAAGTTTTTTAACTTGCATATAAAGCTATTTAAAGCTTTATGGTTCCTTTGCTGCTATTTTATGAAGTAAAATAATATACATTAGTGGTTTTTCTACAGTTGACTTATGACATTGAAAATGCACATTGTTAAGTAATTTAATTTCTAAAAAATGTCTAGAAAAATACAAAGTCTTGTGGTCCTGCTTTTTTAAGAATGCAGGCAGGGTGCCCATGCCTGTAATCCCAGCACTCAGGACACAGAGACAAGAGAATGGCTGCAAGTTTGAGGCTAGCCTTGTCTATAAAGCAATTCTAGTCAAGGATACAGAAAGATACATACCCTCACTCTGAGGAAAAAAAAAATAAGAAAAATAAAATTACTAGAATAATTAAAATTTTAAAAAATCCTCAAAATTATATTATTAAGTAAACTAGCAATTTTTGTAATTTGTTTTACTAAAATACTATATAGTTGAATTGTTGATTACCTAGTTTTTTTTTTTTTTTTAAACAGGACTACATCAAATAGATCAGGGTAAGATATTCTATATACCATTATACAGAATTATGAACAATGTGAAAATAACCCAAGGGGAAATATGGTGTCTTAGCAGCATGATGAAAGATAGCTGCTAACCTCACGGGGATGTCCTTGACAAGAGAAGCAGGAATTTGAGGTGACGGTTAACAGTATCAAAGACAGAGCAGAAGACATTGTCCTCCCTGCCAGTGACACTGCCATTGTCATCTACTGAAAGTCTGTTCACCATGAAGTCAAAAAATGACTCCTAATGCCTAGAAATGTAGATGATAGAGTGAAGGAAGTCATATACACTGCAGCTTGGACTTTATGTAACATGGTAAAGGTAAGTATACATTATTTCCTGGTCTTTAAAATGGGAACTTCCTACTAAACCCTAAGCTAGAGTCAATAATCCTGACTTGAAAAATTCTACAACAGCCACAGAAGTATTTATTAGGAAAACAAAAAACAAAACAAAACAAAAAAAAAACCTCTAGATAGAATCCAATCCCACCAATAAAGCAATGGGTTTAATGAATTATTATGCTTTGGAATTCAATTGCGATTATGTATCTGTTTTCTTTTATTTTTTCTATGTGATTTTCCTGGTTTTCAAATGAGATTACATAAGAAACTCCTTAAGAATTCAGGTTCCTAGATGCATTCTGTCTTGGGCACTGTGAGCTGCAGCTAAGGTCCCGGGATCTGAACTGTAGGCTGATTTCTACAAGGGTACAAGGACAAGCTCTCAGTGTGTGCCAGTCAGACATGTTTTACTTGACCAACACATTGACTTTCACAGAAAATTCACAGATAACATTTAAAATTCAAATTATATCTAACAACCCATACCAGCATGCCTGTAAACAAATCAAAGACTGATAACACTGGGCCATGAATAAAACAAAGGAACACAAAAGAAAGGAAGGACATGGCTGGCCCTAGGTATGGTGGAGCAGGAAGTTTATTATGCATTTGTGGGAGAGCATAGCCAGAAGCGGGGACATCTGGGAGAGTCCAGAGTGAACATGACCAGACTGAGCTGGGCCATGTAAAGAGAATGTGAGGGGAAGTGAGAGGGGAGACAGGGGCGGGATCCAGCAGCCAGGAGGCCAAAGGTACAAAAAAGGGTGGGTAACTACAATGTCTGGATTACATAGAGGAGAGCCCCTGGAGGAAAGACAGCCCAACCCTTGGGATGGAGAGTTCAGGGTAGATGGTGAGGTATGACAGACACTCTCTAACAGATAAGAACTGAGGGGTGCTGGGAGAACCTTGAGGCCAGAAGGCTTTGATATGTTAACTAGGCACCTCAGCCTTTGGCCAGGGTTTGAAACTTAACAGGCCAGAACTCCTAATTCTGTTGTTTTGCAACAGAAAATTGTGGAATATTCCTTTAAACTGTATGAATATATGTCTCTGTGAAGCAAGATGGACATGCAGTACTGAGAAGAGGTGCCAAGCCACATGTCAAAGTGTAGATGAGAAATGTGGGTTAATTTAAAATGGAAGAGTTAGCTAGTAACAAACCTGAGCTATTAGCCAAGCATTTATAGATAATATTGAGTCTCAGTGTCAGCTACTTGGGAGTGGCTTGTAGAACAGAAACTTCTGCCTACAGAAAACAACTTGTTTGGGGTGGAAACTACCAAAAGGAAGGAATATTTAAAGCAGCTAACACTCCTTGTGAAGGGACATGGGCTCTCAGTTTTGTCCTTATTCACTTCTATAATTTCTGTTTTGATGTACCACTCATGATTTTAGCTGTGTGTGTGCATGTCTATGTTTTCGAGTGTCTTTGTGACTTACTTCTCAAAGAAGCAGCAAAGAAAACAAACCAGGGAACACAATCCATGGTACCGTGTATTTTGTTTTTAAAAAAGGAGATAGTGTGAGTAAAGACAGATGTACTTATATACAGCATACATATTCTTAAACATTTTTTCTAGATCTAGCTTTGAACACCACTGGAGCATTGGAGAGATCTGCACTACTTGATTTCTAAGGGGCGTTTCTCTGAGCTCTGTGTTCTGTGTTAACGTTTGTCACTATCTATCCGATGATAAACTCCTCAGAACTGAAGCATTTACCTAAATTGTTCTATTAATAAACACTTGGGAGTCAGATATTGCTAAAAACTGGATAGATCAAGAAAGCAGCAGAGGAATGACCAGCTGATCCTCTCTCTCCACATTTCTGAGATCAAAAAGACCAAGAACCTCTCCAAGCCCCTCCCTATCTCTTCCTGTGCCTCTCTATTTGGGTCCTCCAAAATCTCTATGGCTATTTCCAGTCAGTTAGTTATGGATTGCACCCCTTGATTCAAGGTTTAACGTTATTAACAGTCTCAAAGTGTCACAATGCAATCAAGTATCCCAGAACACAGAACTCTAATGTTCTTAGTGGCAGATATACGGACAGTTGTGTGTATATTGTCAAGTGAATAAGTTAATAAATACATGACATATTTTTGAATGGCTTCCTCCAAAACATAAACAGAATTTAGATACTGGCCTTGACTACTTTGCTCTCTTTTGTTGTGGTAAAGACTATGACCCAAAGCAACATGATGTGTTTTGGGGGTTGGAAATAGGGACTGGAGTGATAGCTCACTGATTGGGAGCATTTGCTGCTCTTCCTTGAACCCATATGGCAAGTCACAACTGTATATAACTCCATTTCCAGGAAATCCAATGCCCAAGGGCATGAGGAATGCAGGTGGTGCATACACATGCATGCAGACAAAACACTCATAAAGATAAAGAAGTCTTCAAGCAAACAAACAAACATTTCTAAAGCAGCTTGTTTGGCTTGCACATTCCATCATGAAGGGAAGTTAGGGCATGAACTCAAAGCAGGAAATCCAGGGGCAGGAAATGAAACACAAGCCATGGAGGAACACAGCTTATTGGCTTCCTTTCAGCTGTTTTTGTTTGTTTGTTTGTTTGTTTTTTGTTTTTGTTTTTTTTTTTGTTTGTTTGTTTTTATAGAACACAGGATCATCTGCCCAGAGGTGGTGCTCTGGACTCTGGTCTGGGCCCTCCCACACCCACATCAATCATCCATCAAGAATAAGCTCTACACACTTGCCTATAGGCCAATCTGATGGATGCATTTTGTCAACCTCAGTTTCTTCCCTTTTTAAAATGAGCTTAGCTTGAGTCAAGTAGACAAAAAACAACCAAGCACATAGCCCAAGCCTTGTGTGGATGATGATGTTGTGAAAGCACATAGGCCAAGCAAACATAAACTCAAAACTCTCCATTAGAGAACTAAGGCCAAGTATCTGCATAGAAAAAAAGTTTGTTCTTGCAGGCATGAGAGTGCATGCCTGTCATCTAGCTAATCAGGAGTCTCTGATGGGCAGACCTGTCAGAATAAACAGCCAGATCTCTGTGTCAAGAAAAACAATGTTGTCCCTGATTTTCACAGCATGTTTCAAATGTTGCTAACATGAAGGGATGCATACATGCATGCATACTGTGGGATGTCTTTCTGTACACTGTGAATATGTGTTGCTCTGATTGGTTGATAAATAAAGCTGCATTGGCCTATGGCAGGGAAGGATAAGGTGAGGCGGTACATTCCAACTGGAGAGAGAGCAGAAGAAAGGAGAGTGGGGCAGACTCTGCGAGCCACCACCAGGAGAACCAAGATGTGAAAGTACCGGTAAGCCACAAACCCACCTGGCAGTGCATAGATGAATAGAAATTAGCTGAGTTAAGTTGTAAGAGCTAGCTAGCGAGAAGCCTGAGCCAATAGGCCATAGAATTGGTAATTAATATAAGTCTCTGTATAAGTGGCTGAGGGACTTCGGGGTCGAGTGAGACTGAAGAAACACAGGAACTCAGGGAAGGGTAGGACCAGAGAAACTTAGGGCTACACACGTATGTATGTATGTATGTATGTATGTATGTATAACAGCTACATGAGTTAATGGCTATGTTAGTTTGGTTTATCAATCATTTCACAGTACACATACATATCAAAACTAAGTTCAATCTGATGGAGCAGACTGGTAATCCTGGCTACTTGGCAACTGAGGCAGGAAGGTCACTATTGCAAGGCTACCCTGGGCACTTAGTAAGACTGATTCAAAATAAAAAGTTGAGCCAGGCATGTTGGCACACACATTTAATCCCAGCACTTGTGAGGCAGAGGCATGCAGATCTCTGAGTTTAAAGCCACCCTGATCTACAGACTGGGTTACAGGGCAATTAGGGCTACTCGGAGAAACCTGTCTCAAACGAAATAAAAAACAAACAAAAAATGATGATGATGATGATGATGATGATAACAATAATAACAATAAATGACTAAAGTGTTTGGAAGAAAGAAGGAAGAGGAAGAAGAGGAGGAAGAGGCCGGGAATATGCCTCAGTTGGAGGCATGTGGCTAATGTATTTGATGTCCCAGGTTTCAACCATAATATTGAAAGTAAAATTCATTATGTACATTAAATGAATATTTTTTTTTTATTTTTCAATCTCACTTTCGCAAAGCTGGGAAATAAAATTTTGCTCTAATAACTGAAAAATTATGATTTAAAAGTAATACAGAGCTCAGTGTATTTCTCAAATATATAGGTTTATCTCCTTTTCTCTTTTTGGCACAGAAATATACATTCTCTGATTTCTAGAGATACGATATTGATGTGTATAACATCAAAGTGTCTGAAGTATATGACTCACCATCCTATGATTTTTATATTCCTAATAAATGGCTTTCCTGAGCATACCAGTTGGAAGGAAAGAAATACACACACACACACACACACACACACACACACACACACACACACACACACAAACACACTACACCAGAGTAATGTGTAAAGCATTCACAAATCATTGACTAGAAGGAAGTTTAGCTCCAATACAGGTCAGATTACTTCTCTCCAAGTGTCAGTTTCCATATTTACAAATTGGACATAAAGTTTTTTTTTCCCAAAATTTCTGCAAGGACAAGACAAACCAAAGAACTGAATTGCCTAGCAGAAGAGGAGTCCCACCCAAGTTGCTACCCATGTACATTTGGAGAGTTTTCTAACAGTACAATGGAAATCTCTTCTCCAGGCAATTCTTCATTGAGAGCTATGCATACAATCTTGTGGAGAGTTGGCAGGACTATCCTTGACACAGAAGCAGCCCGATTGCCTCTCACAATGAAAATGAAGTTCTGGTTCCTGTCCATGCAGGGGCCAATTCTTGGTCCCTAACACAGATGAAGGATTGTCTGCTGCTCAGAGGATTGACACTTCAGCATCCTCTCCCTGTCTTTGGTGGTTAGCTGACTTGATGCCTGTCACAACACACTCATTATCTTGCGGTTAAGATCTCCTTTCTAAGTTCAAAAGTCTGGCACAACAGAAGACTTGGTTGCAAAAAAGTAAAACATAATAGTGGTCCAAAACCAAGCAGTCTCTAAAAGGGGGCAAAGAGTGGCCTTGTGTCCACCACTTCCTTAAACCCTAGAAAGTCTCCCCTGAATAAGGGTCACCAATGATATTTAAGTCAGCTTCTTGATATTTGAAGAACAATGTGTCTTTGAACTTTGTAATAGTGATTTTACTTCTTTGTGATCTTCCTGAATTCCCTTTTATATTTAAAATGTTCCTTTTGTCCCGAGTTTCTTCTCAAGTTTAAAAATAGCCATTTGACTACAGGCGTTTCATGTGAGCACATCAAAGAAAGCTACAAATCTTCCTTGTATCTGTGTGGCACGCTCTAAATAAAACTCAGGGTTTTGTTCTTGGTTCACTTTTAGATTGCAGGTTGCAATTACTCCTTGTAGCAATGGTACAAGGAGTAATAGTCAAATAATATCAGTGCTGGTTGGTTTATCATATGCATTTGGGAGCAACATCGTCTACCTGGGAAAATGCTGTTTATGAATGGAGGCCCATCTTTCTGAGGGAAGATGATTGACATGTGATACTTCTGGCATCATTTGGGCTAATAAAAATGGCAATATTACCAGAAAGCCCTTCAAGAAGAAACCCCAATTCTTCAGGAATTTACATTTCAAGTTAAAATATGGGTATTATTTTTTGAGCATGCATGCATTATCAACTACTCCTGTTGACATCTACTCAGATCTATCTCCCTCTCCCTTTCTCCTTTCCTCCCCTTCCCTTCCTCCCACTCCCATTTTCCCCTTCCCTCCCTGCATCCCTCTGTTTTTTTCACCCTCTTTCCTTTATTCATTTTATTTTTGAAAAAGGGTTTTACAATATAGCCCAAGCTGATGTTGAACTCCCTATGCAGTAGAGGTTGGTCTTGAACTCCTGATCCTCTTGCCCCCACCTCCTGAGTACTGAGAGTATAGCCATACACTACTATACCCTGTATGATTCTTAAAAATAATATGTTATCAGTTAAAATGGAGGAAGAGATCATGACATTTATTAAACAGCTATAAATGGTTCTTTCCTGATATAATGTGGGATATTTATTAGATGATTCAATCTTATAAAAGGAAGTGTATCATTCATTCACCTAGTTTGTTATCAGCATCATCAATGTCATAATTACTCCTATCTTTTAACACTTGGATCCATACTTAGTAATACCTTGTCCATTTTATTCAAGCTTCCAGTACCTGGTCTGTGGTCAAAAATACTCTAAATTATTAATTCTCAAGTTATCTGCACTTGAAAGGCATATGTTATCTACTCTTGAGTTATAGGTTAGTGTGAAGTTTAGAAACACCGATCAATCTATATTCATTGTTACCACATTACTTTGACTTAAGAATCAGGAAGCACTTTCTTCAACATACATTACTATATCATATGTCACTGAATCAGGATCCTAAAGTAAGAACAGAGACATAAAATAGAAAAATGCCTCTCAGAGGAGCTTCCAGGATATCTGTTGTGTTTCTCTATTAAGGAAAAGACAGCAGACCTAAAAAATGGTGGCATCACTTATGCTGAGGCTCCACATTTCTTACCAAACCCCAACCTGTTTATTTCTAAGATGTAATTTCATGAGCAATCTGGAAGATCACCAGATCACCTCGCCAGCAATGAGTCTTTTGTGTCCCCATAAGAAAAATGACCAATCTATTGTCAGTGGCCAATCTTTATTTATTTATTTTTTTCTGCTTCTAAAAGTTGCCTATGGGTTTCAACCCACTGATGTCCTTTTTCCAGTTAAACTACTGAACATCACCGAGTTCATGAATAGTAAATAAAAAGCTAATTAAATCATTCATATCCAAGTTGGTAAAATTTTGTCCATTAACATTTGTGGTAGTTTGAAAGAAAATGTGCCACCCTGCCCCTGAAAAGAATGGCATTATTAGGAGGTGTGGCCTTGTTGAAGGAAGTGTTTCACTGTGGGGTGGGCTTTGAGGTCTCCTATCTTTAATCTACCCCCACAGGCACAGTTCACTTCCTGTTGCCTTTGGATCAAGATGTAGAACTCTCAGCTCCTTCTCCAGAACCATGTCTGCCTGCATGCCATCAGATCCTGCCATAATAAAAATGACAGACCCTCTGAACTTGTAAGCCACCCCGGTTAAATGGTTTCCTTTATAAGAGTTGCCGTGGTCATGGTGTCTCTTCACAGCAATGGAACCCTAACTAAGACAACTCTGCTAACTCAGGCATTCTGTCACATGTTGATCCATGGAGGTCACTAGATACCTTAGCACATTCAAGGCAAGGTAGAATCTGTTTCTCTTTTCTCCAAACCCTGTTTCTTGTAAACTGAATTGTTAGAATTTTGGGTTGCCATCATCAGGGGCTAGGAACTCTGCAAATCATCTCACTCATGGTAATTGGCAAGTCTGTTTCTCACTGACAGTTGGTCACATAACCTCAGCTTTTTGAGTGTGGGTTTCTCTGAAAGGTTGCTCATCATTTGGCCCCCTGTGTGAGACCAAAGAGAGAGCTCATAATGGAGTCTTTCCAACCTCACCTTAGAAGTGACTCACTGTCACTTCATTCATTACTATCTTATACTTATCAGCCTACTTGACAAAGACGGAGTGACCAAGGAGCTGGAACCAGTAGTGGTCATTTTACACATTTTTAGCGTCATTGAAAGCCCTTTGTCTTAGGGTTTCTATTGCTGTGAAGAAACACCATGACCATAAGAACTCTTTTTTTAAAAAATAAAATTTATTTATTCTGTATGTTTTTCACATCATGTATGTTGATCTCATTCATTCCTTGTCCCTCTATTTTGCTCTCTGCCCCTGCACCATCGCCTGTGTAAAACAAAATTAAAGAGAAAAAAAATGAAGACAATAAAATGAGACAGCTGAAAAAAAGGGAAGGAATCACAAATCTCATCTCGGAAGCTGCAGTTCGGCGACCTAACAAGTCACACTGTACACACCCCTGTGCCCATACATCTCTACTTGCAAGTGATCATTCCAAAGAATCACTGGTCTGGTTTGAGGCCCCTGGTCTCCACTACAAGTTCGATGCTGGGTCCCCACTAGGACTCTCCCTGGACACCCTGCCGGCACTCTGTGTTTTGGAGATCCTGCAGCTTTGGGTCTGCAGATGTCCACTACAATTCGTATAAAGGAAAACATTTAAGTGAGGTGACAGCTTACAGTTTTAGAGGTTCAGTCCATTATCACCACGGCGGGGAGTGTGAAAGCACGCAGGACGCAGGCAGACATGGTGCTGGCTACATCTTGATCAGAAGGCAACCCGAAGTTAACTGTGACCCTGCACAAAGCTTGAGCAAAGGAGACCTCAAAGTCAGCCCCCACAGTGACTCACTTCCTTCAGCAAGGCCACGCCTCCCTGTAGTGCCACTCCCTATGAGCTCATGGGGGCCAATTACATTCAAACTACCAAACCCATTAAGGGGAAGATATTACTTCTGGTGGAAAGACTATACTCTATCCATGGTAGAAGCATGCTGTTGCTGTTCTGTTAAGAGTTAATACTATTGGGCAGGTCAGTTACCTGGCAAAGGGACTACTCCCCAGGAAAGCTGATTCATCTTAAGACATGGAAAGAGAAGGGAGAAATACTCACCCCTTTAATGAGATCATATACTTCTTCTTAGCAGAATCTCTGAGGTCCCCCCATGAAGTTTGTCAGGTCTGTCTGTCTTCAGAATGGTGGCTTCCCTCTCCCACCCCCAACCCCTTTCTTTTGTCTTGTTCTTTTGGTTGTGGCCAAAATCTAAGTATTCTTTCTCTAGTACTGTGGACTTGTTCACTCCTTCTCCGAAGCCCTTTTCCCCATCAGGTGACTGCTTGTCCACCATGTAGTTACTTCTAACTAGCATGGTTTTCTCTCTTTCTCATCTCCATCTCCCTCCTTTGGGCAGCTGTCAAGATTTCTAGCTTGGCTGACCTAGGGTTTTTCTTTTAAACACTAATAAAATTGTTCTAGAGCTCTCTTCTGAGTCCCTGCTCAATTTGCTTTATCAACATGACTAAGAACCCTAAGAGGGGACTCTGATTTTCCCAGTAACACAAACTGACAAAAGAATCTTTTTTTTTTTTCAATGTGTGAGACACAACACATTCTATATTGGACAAATTTCTTCTGCTATTAGATTCCAGGTCAGAGATTTTACCAGATTCAGCTTACACTGCTATCACTCTGGAGCAACATCCAAAGAGAGACATGAAATGGTTGTTGAAGCAGTTGATAAATGCATCTTTGTTTATTTGTTTCGGTTCATTCAGAGAAAGGATCTTACAGAATCTGGGTTAGTCTCACATTTGCTGTGCAGCCTAGGCTAGCCTTGAACTCCAATCCTTCTGCCTTCATTTCCCAAGCCCTGGGATTACAGGCATGCATGCACTACCACAGCAGATCATTGTTAAATTTGTTCAGGTAAAGGAAACATAGAGCTTCAAGATACAATATCATTTATGAATTTGACATTGTAAGATGAAGTTCTGTGTATTAAAAATGGAATTTTATGTGCTGGAGTTTCAACTTCCTTTCTCAGGCTGAATTCTCTCTTTAGCATTCATCAGCATTGTGCAGGAATTGGGAAAGAGCACAATTGGTAAAGTGCCAGCTGTGTGAGCATGATGTTAACAACATCGTGTGGTGATGTTTTGTTTATGCTCTAACAAACAATGCTTGCCTGAAGATCAGAGGGTGGAGCTAGCCATTGGCTAACATAGAGGTCTGGAAGTCTGTATAGACAACAGACAGAAAGTGATAGGGCTGAGTGGAGAGAAAAAGTAATAAGGCAGGGCAGAGACAGGAGATCAGCCCCTTTTTGGACTAAGGAGATGGAGATGTAAGAAGTGACCGTGGCTAGTTCCTTTACTTCTCTGATCTTTCAGCATTTACCCCGATATCTGATTTTTATTATTAAGACCGATTAGAATTCACGCTACAACACTGATCATGGTGTGCATATCTGTAATGCAAGCGCTGGAGACAGAGCCAGGAAGGCTCTTGGGACCTAGTGAGCTTCAGGACAGTAACAGAGCATAGTGTGTGCGTGTGCGTGCGTGCGTGCGTGCGTGCATGTGTGTGTGTGTGTGAGAACATTTTTGTTGTTGTTTGAAAATAGATTCTTCTTTCATACAATACATATAAACCATAATTTCAAGAGAACCCACTAAAAAAATAAATAAAAAAGTAAGCAGCACCTGAAGGACAACACTCCTATCTTGTTCCTGCTTACTGTGCTCATGCACACTCACACAAACATGTTTCCTGACTACCACCCCAATTCACCACTGGCCTCCTCACTCTATGCATGCACACCCATACAAACATGTTTCATAACTACCACCTCATTCACCAATGAACTCCTTACTCTATGCATGCACACCCACACAAACATGTTTCATAACTACCACCTGATTCACCGATGACCTCCTCACTCTATGCATGCACACCCACACAAACATGCTTCATGATTACCATCCCATTCACCACTGGCCTCCTCACTCTTTGCATGCACACCCACACAAACATCAAACACGCTTCATGCTATGCAGACTATACTATTCTGTTTTACTTATGCATTTGCTTAAGATCTTACCTCTCAACATTTTGACAATTTTGCTATTTTATGCCAAGTCCTCTTCATTTCCTTAGTCTCTTTTATTTACACATGATTTGAGTTCTAAGAATTGAGGCCAGTGCCTTGCTTGAGTCGACTAGTCATGACTTTACTGACACAAGATAGAAAGGGGAAGTCTAGGGAACATAAGAGAGAAACCTCGCCGGGCAGTGGTGGCGCATACTTTTATTCCCAGCACTCGGGAGGCAGAGCACAGGCACCAAAACAACACAGAGAAACCCTGTCTCGAAAAACAGAGAGAGAGAGAGAGAGAGAGAGAGAGAGAGAGAGAGAGAGAGAGAGAGAGAGAGACCTTCTCACCTTGGAGCCTGGTTTCTTGCCCATTGGTAGTCAAGAATTTCAGCACAACACTAGGTTTGTAGTTTAATTGGCAAAGTGGCTGCCTAGCATGTGTGAAAGCCTGGATTTGATCCTTAGCACTGCATAAATCATGCTAGGTGATACATGCTTTCAGTCCCAGCACAGGGAAGCCTGGGGACAGGAGAACCAGAAAGTCAAGGTCATCTTCAACTACATAGAAAGTTTGAGGTCAGCAGAGGCGATATGAGCTATCTATCTCTCTATTTATGTATTTATCTCTGTGTGTGTGTCTCTATCTATCATCTATCAATCTGTCTATCTATTTCTCTATCTAGCTATCATCTATTATCTATCTATCTATCTATCTATCTATCTATCTATCTATCTATCTACAAGTCTTGCACAATTACAATTTTCTAGAAGTTGCTAGAACAGAAGCAATACTCCATTTATATAACAATATTTCAAATAAGAATGTTCAAATAGAAACAAGCCATGTTTTAATGTCTAAGTGACCGTGACCTTTGAGAACAGCCTTACTCCTTCCCAGTTGTAAGCTTGTCTTTTTCTGGGAATCTCAAAACAAAACTATAAACTTTATTCACAGTAAAAATGTGCTTAACTCTCTTGTGCAACCCTTGTGACCTATGGTTTTTACCTTAACAGCCAGTAATCTTATCCAGTGCCCCTAGGATCTACCATATGATCTCAATTACCATTAAAATGAATCCACAAATCTTAGAACTATGTAACTTCAGAAGCCACCAAAACCGTATGCGTACATATATAGGTACACACACACACACACACACACACACACACACACACACACACACACACACAACACCACTCACATATTAAATACATGTCAGCATGACCAGCTTTTGTAAAGTTTATACTCACATTTGCTGTGTCATATCCTTCTCCTAAATACCTATATTTCTGTTAATGCCAGTGCTTAAATCCATATAAAATTGTTTTCTTCCTTCCTTCCTTCCTTCCTTTCTTTTTTTTTCTTTTTGGTTTTTTGAGACAGGGTTTCCCTGAGTAGCCCTACCTGTTCTGAAGCAAGCTGGTCTCAAACTTAGAGATCTGCCTGCCTCTGCTTCCTGAGTGCTGGGATTAAAGGAATGCACCACCACCTCCCGGCACAAACATTTACTTTATTATTATACTGTGTATGTATGTGTGTGTGTGTGTGTGTGTGTGTGTGTGTGTGTGTGTGTAAATGTTCATGTCCTGAAGCCCAGGGAAGGCCAGAGGCATAGGATCACCTTAGAACTGGAGTTACAAATGGTTATGATGTTATCTGGAAAGAAACAAAAAAGCAAAGATTTGAGAAAGGATGGGTTGGATACAAGTGAATTTATAGCAAAACAAAAATCCATCTGTAATTATCAAAACTAAAGTCTATGACTCAGAACTCAGAAGGAGCTGGTGTAGGGCAGACAGAGAGCATCTCTAGGAGACAGGAAGGATAATGAAGGTAAGGTTGAGAGAGCCAGCACTGAAGTTTACAGATACAGCTATCTGGTCATCTAACATCTTTTGCTCTGGCCTGACATCTGTATTAACTAACATTGTATGAGCTATGCTTCATGAAAAAAAATGTAGAAATGACTTGGATCACAGTAAGCCAATTTTGAGGGAGTTTACTGCAATGCCTGGCTGATTGTACTGATGTCACCTTGGGGACATAAATGATGCCTTTTCCAAGGAGAGGTTCTAATGAGAAGAGTATTAATTTGGTGTCAATCAATATTTGAAATAGCAGCTGGAGACTCAACTTTCTCACTGTCTTCTTATCTCCATTTTGAATTTCTTCTATCGTTCCCTAACTTTACCAACATACAAAACACCTATGTAGTCTTGAACTCAGGAAAACGGAAGAATTCTTTCTCACCTAGAAGTTCATAGAGACACCTGCAATCTCAGAGTTTGGGAGAATGAGACAAAATGTCAATAGTTAGAGGCTGGCCTGGGCTACACAGTCAGATTCTTTCTCAAGAAATAACAACAAAATCATGGGGATTATTAGTTTATGTCTATAATTGAATTTCTACAAAGAAATTTCCTTGGAAATCTAGGACATGTGTAGCTAGAGAGTTTCTCTCTAGCTCCCGCCAAGCCCCAGCAGTCCCGTAGCCCACTTGTAAAATAAACACACACACTCTTATATTATTTAAACTGTTTGGCCTAATGGCTCAGGCTTCTAGCTATCTAGTTCTTACATCTTAAATTAACCCATTTCTATAAATCTATACTTTGCCACATGGCACGTGGCTTACCAGTATCTTACATGTTGGTACTCATGGCGATGGCTGGTAGCATCTTCTGACTCAGCCTTCCTATTCCCAGAATTCTCTTCTCTGCTTGTCCCACCTATACTTCCTCTCTGGTTACTGGCCAATCAGCATTTTATTTATACAGAGAGATATCCACAGCAGAGATGATTGGTTGGCTTGTTCATTTTGGAAGATGAAGCAAGGTCGTACTGTGTAGCTCAGGCAGGTTTTGAACCTGAGATCTTCCTTGCTCAGACTCCTAGTTCCCCTCAATGTTTGCAGAGCAGAGGTGAAAACATCATGCATGTGACAAACATACTGTGTTCTCAACTTTTCAAAGCAATGGAAAGGTGAGAGAGAAGATTACATATCTTGGACTATCAGTCGATTCTATAAAAGAACACACTCTGCCAAGTGTGCCTGCCTGCCAGTGCACTGCAATCTTAGAACTCAGAAGATAGACAGGAAGGAAAAGGTCAGCTCCAACTACACAGTGAGTTCCAGGTTAAGGAGGTCCAATTGCCTCAAAACACATAAACAACAGCACTACAAGAATCAAAAGGAGAAATACATTTTAATAACAACAACAAAAATCAGCATACTAAGAGGATGTTTAATACTTAGAGTAAGCTCCCAGAGAGAAATTGGATACCTTCATAACACATGTGTGCATATGTGTATATGTTCTTTTTAGTTTGCCACGCCCTTGTGAGAGCTTTGTCTGGACATTAGACTGCAGGCCAAATTAAGAAACTACTGTTTTAACATCAACCACCCAACCAAATTTCCAGTTCATAATTTTTTTTTTCTTTTCTTTATAATTTACTCAATAGTATTTCAAGCTTCCGAATTACCTAGTGTCTGAGAAAATTGAAAACACTTCCATTACTTAAAACAAAACCCAAAAAGCACAATAATATTGTGGTTGTGTTTCTTTATGAACAGCATGTGAGCCCATGGAGAGCACTGGGTCCCACTGATTGGAATCTATGGGCAAAACTGCTTAAATGCATCTAATTCTCTCCCATTCTCTTCTGCCCTTCAACACTTTTTTTTCCTTTGGTTTTTCGAGACAGGGTTTCTCTGTGTAGTTTTGGTGCCTGTCCTGGATCTTGATCTGTAGACCAGGCTGTCCTTGAACTCACAGAGATCTGCCTGGCTCTGCCTCCCGAGTGCTGGGATTAAAGGCTTGTGCCACCACCGCCCAGCCCCTTCTATACTTTTAATAATGAAATGTGGTGAACTGTATCTACCTATATTTTGTGTGCATAATCTCATTATAATAGCTAGTTCTTGTTAAAAAAATGTGGCATGTGTTTAATGGGAGAGTCATAAAAAAGAATGTGTATTTCCTGTTTGGTAAAATGGATACAGTTTATAGAATTTAAGGAAGATTTGCTAATATTACTAGGAGGCAGCTTAATACAGTATCGCAAAAAGTCTTCTTTCTGACTTAAATCATACACACACACACACACACACACACCACACACCACACACCACAAACACACACACACACATACACAAACACATATATATGAGTGTGAATCTACAGTTTCTGGGTCTATAACATAAAGAATTGAGAACATTTTATGCACACACACACACATATATCTTTTAAGCATAAAGAGGAAAGAGGAAATATATTCATGACACATTTTCCATCATAAAAAATTTATTAGAGTTTGACAACCTGGCTTATGTTCAAGAGTAAACAAAAGATATAATTCCTTTGTTGGTTAGAGATAAAAATTTCCTAGATGTTTCCGTACAACATGCTGCATACTTCTTTGACATTACCTTTTTGAAACTGAGTGTGTACATTAGTGTGGAGGTATATGCATGTAACAGCAGGTGTCAACATAGGCATCGGAAAATCCTGGAGCCAGAGTTACAGGGAGTTATGAGCTGTCTGACGTAGGTACTGAGAACCAAATCCATGTCTTCTGTAAGAGCAGTATGCCATCTCTTCGACCCTTCCCTCACCTTGGCCTTAACTTTCTCTATTTTGGCAATGCTAGGGACCAAACTCAGAACTTTGCCCATTGTAGGCAAGTAGTCTTATCACCAAGCTACACCCCATTAGTTGTTCATAGTTTAGTTTCTTTATAGAGTGAGAAAAAACTTACTTTATTACTCAGATATTCTATTTTTATTTATCTATCCATTTATTTATTTAATTTGTTTGAAACAAGGTTTCTTTTCTTTTTAGACTTTTAGGTAATTATTTGTTATTATTATTAATTAAATTTGTTCATTTATTTTATATCCTGACCACAGTTTCCCCTCCTTCCTCTTCTCCCATTTCCTCCTCCAACTTACCCTCCCCCCCAATCCACTCCTCTGTTTCAAGACAGGGTTTTTTTATGTACTCTGGCTTCCTGGAACTCACTTTTGTCTGGCCTTGAACTCAGAGATCCACCTGCCTCTCCCCGCTTAATGCTGGGATTAAAAGCATGTGAAAATAGTCTCAAGCTGAAAATAGTCTTGAACTTTAGTAAGTACTATGGCCAGAAAGATATACTGAGGAAATTAATCTATTTGAATTTATTTATAATATCTGTTGTTTTGAAATGAAATGATATATGATTCTCTGTGTTCTAAATTTAATATTGCCCACGCCACAATTTAACACAAGCCAAAGCTTATCCTTCAATTTCCTTAACTATGAAATGAACTTACTGCGTTTTTCTATTTTCTCTCCCATCCCAGAAGCACATGGCCAAGTTCAAATATTTTTAGTTCAAATGCCTGTCTCCATCTTATTCATTCAACTATTTTTTAAATTTCCCATTGATAAAGCACAATGTGGAAAAATACATGCACCAGACATAATGAATTCACAGTGGAGGGTTCGCCTGTTCCTAGGGCCCAGGAGGAGGAGATGGGGACTCTCTGGAGAGGCTGGTCAGTCAGGCCAGCCGCAAACACAAGCCCCAGGGGCAGTAAGAGAATAACAGTCGGTGGAGACACCACTGTTAACCGTGGACCTCCACATGCATGTGCATACATGTGCAAAGTCCACCTCCACACACACATGCACACCTTACACAGAGATACTGAGAAACAAAACCACTTCCATAAAAGCCAAGTTCAGTTCTTAGAACCCAAGTCAGGTGGATCACCACTGTCTGTAACTCCCACTCCAGGGGATCCAACGCACAAGTGTTATCAGACAGGTGGCACACACAGACACAGGTATATACACACAACAAACCTTGGAAAGAATCAGAGTCCTAAAACCAATCAAACGAACAGCACCTGCAGGAGTGGGGCAATTGGGAGAAGGAAACAGAACAGATAGAAAGGAAAAGCCTAGGGGTTTATTAAGTCACATCTCTGAGTGTGTCTGGTTGTCATGAGGACTCTGATCTAACAGAGGGACCACTACATGGTGTACTTATCATGGGAGCCCACAGAGGTTTCCTAGTGAGATCTGAGCTTGCTTTACCCAGCAGGGCTGCATAAGGGGATGGACTGACCACGTGCATGTTTACCAGGTGTTTGGAAGGGTTTACACTTGGCTGTGCTAGGAGGAGGTCTTTTGCTCCACCCCTTGGCATTCTTTTAAAAAGCCCTTTAGAAGAGACAGAGGGGTGGTGGTGGATGAAGATCCAGGCCCCCCCAAGGCTATCCTATGTTTCTATCTGTCTTTCTCCTCTCTATATTTCTATCTAAATCTCTTATCTCTTACTCCTCAAGAGCACCCTGGGGATAAAGGTGGAGGCAGGTCCCCCACAACTAATACTATGATAGTATTATTGGGCAGTAGTGAAACACACAAGCGTGCCCTAGTTAGGAGTTAGTTCCCTAGGGATGTGTCCTTGGGGCCATACTGCTCACTGGCCTCCTCCCATATCCCCTTCATGTTTCTGTACACTAAGAAATGAAGGGCAGCCTCTGCCTCCCCCACCACCGTTTTCTGCGAGTTGCCGTAGTTGATTCCTAAATAAGTTCTTTCTCCTCTAAGTGGCTTTGGTCATTGCAGCAATACCTATCTGGCACAAGAGCTTCAAGTTTTCAGTACACTGAGAACTTCTAGCGGACTCTTTCCTACAGAATAGCCATAGAATCTATTCTCACAATGTGTCACTCTTCCCATTCTACTGGAATCTGTGCCTTTATTGATACACTGTATGGGCTTGAACTCTGCCTTTCATTATTTTCAACCCAAAGAGTTTTTTATTTTATTCACCTAGATTTATATTTGTAACTATATGATCAATGGATATTTTATTGATCATTAATTTCAGCCATTTCATTGTATTATTTTTAAGTTCATAGAAGTATTAACTTATGTTTGTGTTATTAAATCAAAGTGAATCTGGTTCTAACCCCCATCTTGGTTGGCTAGTAAGAGAGCCAACCCCAGTCATTTGGCCAACATCTGTCTCCTTTCTTGGGCCTGACCAAAACTCAAGAGTTTCACAGCATAACTTGAGCTCCATCAAAATTCACATTTATTTATTGCTTTTTTGAGACAGGATCTCATACTGTAGCATAGGCAGCTCATAAACTCTAGATAATCCTCTTGATTCAGTTTCCCAAATTTTGGGATTGTAGTTGTGAGCAATAATACCTGTATTGTAGTTTGTTATTGTTGTTTTTTAATTGTCTTTTATGTTTCAGGAAATATGCTGAGAGGGAAGGCAGCCTTCTCAGAAGTCCTAAAACACACACTTGGAGGAGACAGTAAGAACCCAACAGGCCAGAATCAAGACTGTTGGGACTTACCTGCCAGCATAACGCACCGAGACCCCCAGATAACTCTCGATCTGTGTGTTTCCTGTCATTTGATTTCATTCTTTCTAGAAACTGTGATACTGCTCTGGGGAAGGCAGAGACAGGTGGCTTGGTTGGTTCTCTTTCTAGTTTTGGCCCAAGCTGTCCATGAATCTACTTTATATATTTTATGTTGTTTTTTTTCTCTATGCAAGTGAGTGGTCAGACCCAAAGCCAGGGCCTGAGGACCAAGTGTCTCCAGGAACAATAGAACCAGTGGGAAACTGGAGAAGGCCTTGCTACTCAATGGCTAAGCCTTCTTCCTCTTCAAGGTAGACAGTGCCAGTCAAGTGACTCTACCAAGACTTTCAGAATTAGTCCACCCAGAAGTTCACTACATTCAATTAACTCATTAAGTTCTTCTACACCTTTGTATTTCATTAAGGATGGGGGCACAAAGGCTCTCATGAGCCAGTAATTCCTCTCCCTTTCCAACTCAGTTCAACTTTCTCTTCTATTATGTTTTGGGCTTTTATCATCTGTCTCATGTTTCTAGTTCTTGGTCACCCTTCACTGAGACAAGGAAGAGAAGGAATTTATCTTTTCTTTTTCTTTTTTCTTTCTTTTTTGTTTTGGGTTTAGTTTTTCAAGACAGAATTTCTCTGTGTAGCCCTAGAACTCACTCTGTAGACCAACCTGGCCTTGAACTTACCGAGATCCACCGGCCTCTGCTTCCCAGGTGCTGGGACTGAAGGCCTGCACCACCACCACCTGGCTTTAAATTTTATCTTCAAGTAACAAATGAAAAACAAAGTCTGGCATAATGAGAAGATAGGGAATTTTTTATTAAGAAATTTTTTATTCATTTTACATACCAATCACAGATCCCCCTCTTCCCTTTTCCTGGCCCTCCAGCCTTTTCCCCCCAACCCATTCCCCAACTCCTTCCTATAAGAAAATAGAGCCTCCCATGGGGAGTCACAGCAGAGCTTGGTACATTCAGTAGAGGCAGGTCCAAGCCCCTCCCCCTGCATCAAGGCTATTTAATGTGTCCCACCATAGGCACTCGGCTCCAAAAAGCCTGCTCATGCACCACGGATGTATCCTGATCCTACTGCCAGGGGGCCCCTTAAGTAGATCAAGGTACACAACTGTCTCTCTTCTGCAGAGGGCCTAGTTCAGTCCTTTGGAGGCTCCACGGCTGTTGGTCTAAATTTCATGAGTTCCCACTAGCTTGGTTTGGTTGTCTCTGTAGGTTTTCCCATCATGATCTTGATGCCCTTGCACATATAATCTCTCTTCTCTCTCTTCGACTGGACTCCTGGAGCTCGGCCTGGTGTTTGGCTGTGGATTTCTGCATCTGCTTCCATCAGTTACTGGAGAAAGGCTCTATGATGACAGTTAGGGTATTCACTGATCTGATTACTGGGGGAATATTTTTTAAAGTCAGAATTCTTTCTGATCTTTACAATATAGTGAAAAAATCATAAATTCATATCTCATCAGTTCACCTATTACATACACTAAGAATACACTTTGTATTCTGCTTCTTGTGGATATTGAGGTATTAAACATTTAAAACAATGTTTAAAGTGAGTGTGGTGGTACATGCCTGTAAACTCAGTGCTCAGGGTAGTAAAGCAGGAGGTTCACAAGTTCAAGGTTACCCTTGAATATTTTTAAAGTTTGACATCAGCCTGGACTACCCATCCTCCCCCCCCCCCAACACACACACTCCATGACAATATGCTAGTAACCTAGCACCCCAGGAGGCATTAGATATGATGAAGTTATTTGTGGGTATTTCCTTTACTTCTCCAATCCCAACAGTTCTTGGGAGGCTAAAGCAGGAGGATTGCCATGAATTGGAGACCAGTCTGGGATAAAGAGTAAGACTGCCTCAGAATAAACAGAAGACACCTAAAATAACAAAACAAATAGCATAAATGAAGCTAGGGACAGAGTGGGACAGCATCTTTCCCACCGTCACATATTGTTACTTGGAAATTTTATGAATCACCTTCACAACTTCTGGAGAAAAGGCAGAACCAGCTGATGTTAAACTGTGTCAAGAGGAAAAAAAGTGTTAAGGCTGCTTGTCATGACATTTGTTATAAAACTGGGTTAATGTTTTTAATAGCAATCAAACATATGAAGTGAAATTTAGAGAGAATTTAGTATTTAATCCTTAAATGTTGCTACACTAACAGTTTATTTTTAATTTTTTACTTAGCATACAAAATAACATGCTTCATTATGACAGTTCCATACATACATCTCCTTCTATTTCATTCCCATTCATCTGCCTCATGACTCTTTCCACCTCTCATGCTGGCCCCTCCCTTATCCCTTCTGCTTTCATGATATGTATATATTATATTATGTATATGCATAATATAATATATATGAAGACAGAGAACATATGCACACCAATACATGTTATTTATTTCCTTTATGAAAGAAAATATTGTTTTCCCCATTATACTTTCTTCCATTTTTATTTTTCTTGCCATTGTCAAATGAAAGATTGCAGGATTTTATTTATTTATTTATTGCAAAAGATTTCGGTGGTACAGAGCTTCTCTCTCTCTTCTCTATTATTTCATTAGTTTTTTTGAGAACTTGGTATAACGTACTTTCATCATAATGACACCTCTCTACTCCTCCCAGATGCAATTCCTTTCCTCTAACCACCTATGTGCCCTCTCTCTTTTTAACTCATAAAGTACTATTAGTTCTGGTCATACATTTTTGGATTTTTTAAATATATGTCTACATGCTATATTTTAGGAAGCTCCTATAGGAGAAGGTAGGATTCCATGTGATTTTTTTTCAAAAGGTCTTTAGTGTTATTTACCCCTCCCTATATTCACTCTACCTTTACCACCCATCCTCCATCCTAATTTAAACCTTTCTTAATACCCTTTAGGACTAAATTAAATTAAATTGTTTAAATTTATTCTCTCATCTATTTCATCCCGCCCTCAGTTTCTTCTCCCTTGTCTCCTCCCAGTTCCTCCTCCTCACCCTCCCTCTATCCCACCCCCACTCCTCCTCCATTTCCCTTCAGGAAAGGGCAGGCCTCCCAGTGATATCAACCAGCCATGGCATAACAAGATGCAATAAGACAATATGCACCTCTCTTCATATTAGGACTGGATGAGGCAACCCAGTAGGAGAAAAAGGGTTCTAAAAGCAGGCAAAAGAGTTGGAGACAGACCCTTATCCCACTGTTAGGAGTCCCATAAGAAGATCAAGCTGTACAATCATAACATATATGCAGGTCAGCCCCATGTAGACTCCCTGATTGTTGGTTCAGTCTCTGTGAGCCCCTGTGAGCTCAGGTTAGTTGATTCTGTGGGTTTTCTGGTGATGTCTTTGAACTCTCTGGCTCTGTTAATCCTTCCCTGCCCCTCTTCCACATTAGGATTCCCGGAGGTCCATCTATTTGGCTGGGGCTCTCTGTATGTTTCCAATAGTTGCTGGATGAAGCCTCCCTGATGATTACGCTAGGCTTCTCTCTGTTAGTACAGCAGAACATCTTTAGGAATCATTTCATTGACTTTCTTTTTTTTGGCAGGGGCAGACATGTTTGGTTCTATCCTAGGTCTCTGGGCTATCCAGTCTCTGGTCCATGGCCCTCCAGGCAGTGTTGAGGTAGGCTCCCTTTCCTGACATAGGTCACAAGCAGGATCAGACTTTGGCTGGCCACTCTCACAAATTTCTGCTCCACCTTTACTCCAGTACATCTTTCTGGCAGGAGAAATTGTGGGTTGAAGGTTTTGTGGCAGGCTTGGTGTCCCAGTCTCTCCACTGTAAGTCCTGTCTGGTCACAGGAGATGACCAGTTCAGGCTGCCTGACCCCCACTACTAGAAGTCTTAGCTAGGGTCACCATCATAGATTCCTAGGAGTTCCCACTGCACTGTTTCTACCTTGTCCCTGAAATGTCCCCCAATTCCAGTTGTCTCTCCCAGTACTCTCACTCTCCCTCCCCAGATGATCCTTATTGTTACTGTCCCCACACACCCCCCAGGCCACCCACAAAATGTATTGTATTTTTTCTTCCCGGTAAGATTCATGCACCCCCCCCAACTTACCCTCTCTGGGTCTGTGGTTTGTGGCATGCTTATCCTCTACAACTAATATGCACCTATAAGTGAGTACATACCATGTTTGTGTTTCTGGGTCTGGGTTACTTTACTCAGGATGATTTTTTCTAGTTCTATCCATTTGACTACAAATTTCATGATGTTATTTTTTAAACATCTGAGTAGTACTCTATTGTATAAATGTAACACATTTTCTTTATCCATTCTTTGGTTGAGGGACATCTAGATTGTTTCCAGTTTCCAATTATGAGTAAAGCTGCTATGGACATAGTTGAGCAAGTGTCCTTGTGGTAGCATGGAACGTCCTTTGGATGTATTCCCAGGAGTGGTATATTTGAAACTTGAGGTAGATTGACTCCCAATTTTCTGAGAAACCACCGTATTGATTTCCAAAGTGGCTGTACAAGTTTGCACTCCCAACAACAATGGATGTGTTATGTTTATTTTTTATCTTAGCCATTCTGCAGGTGTAAGATGGAATCTCAGAGTCGTTTTGATTTGCATTTTCCTGGTGGCTAAGGATGTTGAACATTTAAGTTTTTCTCAGCTACTTGAGATTGCTCTGTAGAGAATTGTCTGTTTAGGTCTGTACCCTATTTTTAATTAGATTATTTGGTTTGTTGATATCTAGTTTCTTGAATTCTTTATATGTTTTGGAGATCAGCCCTCTGTCAGATGTAGAGTTGGTGAAATCTTTTCCAATTCTGTAGGCTGCTGGTTTGTCCTATTGACAGTGAGCTTTGCCTACAAGCTTTTCAGTCTGATGAGGTCCCCTTAGTGCCTGT
This sequence comes from Peromyscus eremicus, assembly GCF_949786415.1. NCBI lineage: Eukaryota > Metazoa > Chordata > Mammalia > Rodentia > Cricetidae > Peromyscus > Peromyscus eremicus. Next base: position 9,220,075 of record NC_081430.1, on the reverse strand, counting down.
GCTATTGGTTTTCTGTTCAAGAAGTTGTCTCATGTGCCAGTGTGCTCAAGGCTATTCCCCACTTTCTCTCCTGTCGGGTTCAGGGTAGCTGGTTTTATGTTGAGTTCTTTCATCCACTTGGTCTTAAGTTTTGCACAGGGTGATAGATATAGATCTATTTGTATTTTTCTACATGCTGACATCCAGTTATACCACACCAGTTGCTGAAGATGCTTTCTTTTTTTCCACTGTATAATTCTGGATTCTTTACCAAAAATCAGGTGTTCATAGGTGTGTGGATTTATGTCTCGGTCTTTCATTTGATTTCATTGATCAACCTGGCTTTTTTTTTTTTATTTTGCCAATACCATGCAGTGTTTATTACTATAGTTCTGTAGTAGAGCATGAAATCAGGGATGATGGTACTTCCTAAAGTTCTTTTATTGTACAGGATTATTTTAGTTATCCTGTGTTTTTTGTTTGTTTGTTTGTTTTTTCATATGAAGTTGAATACTGTTCTTTCAAGGTCTGTAAAGAATTATGTTGAGATTTTAATGGGGATTGCATTGAATCTGTGGATTGCTTTTGGTAAGATACCCATTTTTACTATGCTAACCTTACTGATCCATGAGCATGGGAGATCTTTTCATCTTCTGATATCTTCTTCAATTTCTTTCTAGAAAGACTTGAAGTTTTTATCACACAGGTCTTTTACTTGCTTGGTTCGAGTTACCCCAAGGCATTTTCTATTATTGTGGCTGTTGTGCAGGGTGCTGCTTCCCTGACTTCTCTCTCAGCACCTTTGTCGTTTGCGTATAGGAGGGCTACTGACTTTTTTGAGTTAATCTTGTATCCAGCCACTTCACTAACGGTGTTTATCAATTTTAGGAGTTCCCTGGTAGAATTTTGGGGGTGGCTTATGTATACTATCATGACATCTACAAATAATGATATTTTGATTTCTTCCTTTCCAATATGTATTCCCTTGATCTGGAGGAAGTTGGGTGGGCTCTCAGGAGTGAGTGTTGGGGGGTGGGAGTCTTATTTGTGGTTCTGGGTACAACGTGGCCTCTGACAGAGTAGGGAGTTTCTACTGGAGTTGTGGGCTAGAATCTATTTTATTTTTGTTCTTTTGGTTTGTTTGTTTAGAGACAGGGTTTCTCTGTGTAGTTTTGGTGCCTGTCCTGGATCTCACTCTGTAGCCCAGGCTGGCCTCAAACTCACAGAGATCTGCCTTGCTCTAACTTCCATGTGCTGGGATTAAAGGCATGTGCCACCACCACCTGGCAGGATCTATTTTATTTTTAAGACAGGATCTCACTATGTAAGCCCTGGCTGGCTTGGAACTTTATATGTAGGCCAGGCTGACTTTAACTCACAGAGATCCTCCTGCCTTTATCTTCCTGAGTGCTGGGATTAAAGGCATGTTCCACCATGCCCCATCCATCATCTTTCCCAGTTCTCACCAATAAATAAACTTTAAATCATTTTAAACTTGAAGTTTCAACTTTAATATCTTAAGTGCAAAAGTTCCATAATAGTTATTAATCATGATGAAAAATGAAACAGTTAAAATTAAAACATCTTTAAATTCTCCTCATTATATCAAACATTTTAACATTATTCTACATTTTATAAAATCAATTTGGAAGAAATTTAAGGATTTGGCTGTTTCAGTATTATTTATAAGGTCTTCCAAAAATACATATTTCAGATTTTAATAGGAATTGTGTTAAAGTAGGAAACATTTTGAAATAAGACTGTGTAACATGGGCCATTAAACTGTTTTTATATAAAATTGTGCTTAGAGCATAGGTAGTTTCTCAGGGAGGCATACTTTCATAAAAATATTTGTTGTAGAATATTATTTTAAGGTGTGTTTTGTTTATGTTGCATTTATGTAACTCTGTGAAGCTGTGTTACTTTGCCTGCCTAAAACAGCCAATGGTCTGATAAAGAACTGGCCAATGGCAAGGCAGGAAAAAGGATAGGCAGGGCTGGCAGGCAGAGAGAATATATAGAAGGAGAAATCTGGGAGGGGAGAGATCTAGAAGTAGAGGTAGCCAGAGAAGGAGGAGGACTCCAGGGGCCACCCACCCAGCTACACAGCAAGATACGGAGTAAGAGAGTGAGAAAAGCCCAGAAGCAAAAGGTAGACAGGATAAATTAAGTTAAGGAAAGCTGGCTAGAAATAAGACATGCTAAGGCCCAGCATTCATAAATAAGAGAAAGCTTCCGTGTGTTTATTCGGGAGCTGGATGGTAGCCCCCTCCAAAGAGCAAAAACAAACAACAAATATTAAATGCTGGTATTTTGTATAATTGATATTATTTTAACATAGAGACCACCTTAAATGTATAAAACATGCTTCAATATATTTATACAGACACACCATATGATGTTTTATTTAAGGTGGGATTTAAGGAGCTTGTCAGTTTGGGTACCATATAGCAGAGTCAAGCAAGGTAAGTAGTAAACATGTTAGCTGTATGCAATATTTTAATAATTGTCATCACTGTCGATTAAACATGTACCTTTTCATTCTTCTGTTTAGTGCAAATAGAAAATAAAGCTAAAATACACTGACATTTTTAAACATCAGTTTGGCTCAATTAACTACTGTGGGAATGAATTTCTTAGATTTTTCTCACACTAGTGGAGCTATGAGAATAAGGAATGACTCGTATAAGCAGGGATGTAGACAGCTTTTTAAGTATGCAGTTAGAATATAACTTATTTTTTTATCTCATGGTATGTCAGTAGAAAATATCTGTGTGATTTGCTTTGCTTATTTTCCTACAGGTTGCATATAAACTAATAAGAAATATAAATATAATTTTATCTTTAGAAATAAGTATTTTGAGAAACTGTATTTATTTCATATATATATATATCAAATAATTGTCACAAGAATAACGTGGAGTTACAGAGATTTCTGTGTTATGTTGATTGCTATTCTCAGGTCATTTATCTTTGCCATGTTTCCGTATACCTGGCCGTGTGACTTAGGATTTCATTCTAAAAGCAAAAATGATGGACTTGGTCAAATTATCTCTGTGAACTAGTAAAACATAGGCAAAAATAGCAACATGAGTTCAATCCATTTTCTTTTTAATTTCAGTACCACACCAAGGAATCAAATCAGGTCCTGGGTGGGTGCTACATGTATAGATTGGTCCCCAGATCAACAACACACATATAAATTACATCTCACTTGCTGTGGCCTATAATATCAGTACTGAGGAGGCTGAGGCAGGAGGATCTCAGTTAAAGGATTGTACGGGCTACAAATGGAGACTGTCTCAAAAACATGGGAACTGGAGATGCTCTTAAACTTCTTTCTGTTGAAATCATGTTCACTAAGATCTGGCTCAAATGTCACCTCCTCCCAAGGTGCTTCCTGATGTGCACATCTGGAGATTATAATCCTGATGTGCACATCTGGAGATTATATCTTAAAGTGCTTAATCCACAAAACTCTCATGACACTTACATGCTTCTCTGATGAGCATTTATTGACTGCAGGAAGGGCATGAAAGTGGGGCAAACCTACTTATTTAAAGTGGGAGGGAAGATTTTTCTATTTCAGTGGGGGTATTCTGTGTCAGAGACTGGGTGGAGAGAGAGCTGAAATGGGGCATAGACCTTTTTATTTGTAAATGCAGGAATGACTGCTGCAAGGTTATGAAGAGCTCCTAAGGACTGTTGTGGAGAGGGTTCACTGCTCATGTTCAGGATAAGGAAGGAATCAGGAGCTTGGAGGACAGAGACACTTCTGCCAGGCCCTGAGCTCACAGTGTGAATATTTCTGCACAGACTCCAGCAATGTGATCCATTTTCCTCTGGGAGGCATAATTTCAATAATGGAACATGAGGCAGGTATCAAAAAGAAGCTTTCTAATACTTCAAGATTATAAGACAGATTTTACAAGTGAAATGTCGGTATTTGGGCCATGGAATTTTAATGTGCATAAGAATCAGCTGGGGTTCTTACTAAAACTACACATACCTGGGATTCGACTTTAGGGCATTTAAAGTAATAATTGTTAGAAAATTCCAAGTAAGCTATAGTTTAATAAGTCTCTTGTGTGATGAGGAAGCTGGTTGTCAATAGATCAGACTTTGGCCCTAGATGGGGATCATAACAGTAACAATAAAGAGAAACATTGACTGCTCACTTCCCATTTATCCAATGTTGGACAAGCATACATTCATTATCTCCTTCATATGGTACCTTAAGATTCAGTTATTGGGATTATTTTCCAATTTAGTGAGAATCTAAAGTGGAGAGATTGAGCAATCACAGCGTCTGTGTAAGGCACAATCAGAGTAGGAACCAAAGATGCTCTGACTTCAGAATTCACACTGGAGAAATCCATGATATTAAAAGCTGGAGCTTTTGTCTTCCCTCTTGTCTTCCTCTTTTCAAAAGTTTCAACTGATTGGGCCCAGTGCCACATTTAACAAGATTGCCTGATTAAATTTACTCCAGTAAAAAATTTCATTCCTAAGTAGAGAAAGACCAGCTGGAACATAATCAGCCATCATAGTGGGATGCCCTAGATATGAAGATGCCCATCCTACCAAGAATAATACATATGCACATAGCAGTAATTCCAAAATAAATATAGAAAACTTCCACAGCATGTGTTATTATAACCATTTAAGCAAAAACATAAGAACTTTAAAGTGGGACATTATCATTGCCTTGAACACTTTTTTTTTCACTCTGTCTCAAAATTGACATCTCAAAATAAATTCATGATCATAAAGCCTAAGCACTAATTGTCTAACGAAATGGTCTGTAATAAAACATAATCATAGTCAGATTTAACTTTATTTTTTCCAACTACTTCTTGACCAAAACAGCTATATTGTTTTAGATGGACAAGACACCTCTATTTCCTGTGACATTAGAAGCAGAGGTAGCTTATACTCCTTGATAAAAAGGAATGATGGAAAATATTTAAAGTTGGCGGGTTATATTTCAAGTTCAGTGAACCTACTATGGATGCCACCTCTGTCCAGATGAAGAGACAGGCTGAAAGAGGTAATAATGGGGCTGGAGATGGCTCAGGCAGCAGAGTGCTTGTCTAGGCTTCACCATATCAACCAAGCATGGTGGCTATAGCACCTCAAGTCGCCAAATGAAGGCAGGAAGTCGTTCAAGGTCATTCTTGGCCATAGCAAGTTGGAGGAAAGTTTGAGCTAGATTTCCTGGGGCGGAGGAGATATTAATGGATATTTTCCCCATAGAACTTCAGAAAAAATAAAATGTTTTCACGTGTTAGATTAGGAGTTGATATCTGCCATTAATTCTGGTTTCTTTCTTTTTCCTTTCAAATGTAGTAGCTATCCATTGTGATTGAGTTTGTTCTTAAAGACTATGGCAGTGTGTTCCACTTTCAGTTGATGAGCTTTTATTTGCTTTTTGATGAACAGTCTTTTTTCATGGAGTATTGTTTTCCTTCTGCTAGAGAAGTGCAAAGTATTAGATGAAGTTACTTTTAATTTCCGATTAATTAACAAATATCGCTTTCGTCAAGTTATTGTTTTAACCCAGACCACTGCAAATGACTTTTCTTTAAACTTTCCTCAGAATCACCTCTGTCCCAACACTGTGCTAAACAACATGGAGGCACCGTGGCCACTGATTTTCTTTTCCTTCTCATTTGTCTCCTGCTTGCTGTGAACCTTTCTGTGGCTTGAAGGAGCTAGCTAACTCCAAACTAGAGAAAAACCAAGAGCCTGCTGAGTTCTGTTAACAGGGGTGTTGTAAAACAAGTAGACATATAAGCTTAGCCTGCTACAAAGTCCTTTTCTCACTGACGTCTGGAAGCTTTCACACTGAACTTTAGATTTCTTGGCTTCCAATGAAAGGCACATCTATCAGGCTGGCAAGTGGCCGCATGCCTGACCGTTCAAGTTTGACCTCTCGAACCCATGTAGAAAAGGTGGATGTTGTGGCAAGCATCTGTAATCTCAGTGATCCTATAGTGAAATGGGAAGTAGAGATAGGAGAATCTGCAGGAAGCTGGCAGGCAAGCCTGCAGCCTTGGGAGTACAGCATGGCAGAGCCTGTGGGGGACATTTTATAGAACCAAGGTACTATTTTTTTAATTTTATAATTAATTTAATTTTACATATCAGCCACAAATTCCCCTGTCCTCCTTCCTCCCACTCTCCTCCCCCCCTCCCCCCAATCCACCCCCCATTCCCACCGTTTCCAAGGCAAGGACTCTCCTGGGGATTCAGCTCAGCATGGTAGATTCAGTTGAGGCAGGTCCAGTCCCCTCCTCCCTTCACCTAGGCTGAGCAAAGTGTCCCAGCATAGGCCCTAGGTTCCAAAAACCAGCTCATGTACTAAGGACAGGTCCCGGTCAGGTCCCACTGCCTGGGGGCCTCCTAAATACTTCAAGCTAATTGACTGTCTCACTTATCCAGAGGGCCTGGTCCAGTTCCATGGGGGCTCCTCAGCTATTGGTTCATAGTTCATGTGTTTCCACTAGTTTGACTGTTTGTCCTTGTGCTTTTTCCAATCATGGTCTCAATACCTCTTGCTCATATAATCCCTCCTCTCTCTCTCGCCAACTTGACTGCTAGAACTCTACCTGGGGCTTGGCCGTGGATCTCTGCATCTGCTTCCATCAGTCTCTGGATGAGAGTTCTATCACGACAGTTAGGGTGTTTGGCCATTGGATCACCAGAGTAGGTCAGTTCAGGCTTTTTCTCAACTATTTCCAGTAGTCTATTGTGGAGGTATCTTTGTGGATTTCTGGGGACCTCTCTAGCACTTTGCTTCTTTCTATTCTCATGGGTTCTTCATTTATCATGGTATCTCTTTCCTTGTTCTCCCTCTCTGTTCTTGAACCAGCTGGGATCTCCTGCTCCCCTAAGCTCTCTTTCCCCCGACCCTTGCCCTCCATTACCTCCCCACCCCCAGTTTGCTCCAGTAGGTCTTGTCCATTTCTCTGTCATTAGGTGATCCCTGTGTCTTTCTTAGGGTCCTGTTTTCTAGGTAGCCTCCCTGGAGTTGTGAGCAGCAGTCTAAGTCATCCTTTGTTTCACATCTAGTATCCACCTATGAGTGAGTACATACCATGTTTGTCTTTCTGAGTCGAACCAAGGTACTATTATCTCAAAGAACCTTTTTCAATTTACACCTTAGAATAAGCTGGTTTCCTCCCTGAATTTTCCCAGACTGTCACGTGCTACTCCAGCACAGCACTTAGGAAATCATGCAGCAGTTGTAATTTGTCATTCTAGATGAATAGTTTTCAGAAACTCTAACCTCTTTCTGAAGACATGCACTCTAATATGCTGAGTTTCAGGGCACGTCCAGAAAAAAAGATGCCAATAAGTTCTGTTGTTTTGCGGCTTCATGCTTGTCACTGATACGCAAATTCACACCTAGCATTTGTGTCTTACCAACCCTGTGTGGCTTACTTGCTGGTGTGTATGTCTAGTGTGGGTCTCCACCTCTTAAACTAATATAACTCTAGTTGACAAATGCTGATTACAGTCTCATTTCTGCAAGGCCAACTGTATTCTCTGCTTCAGAATATTCAATTCTGAAAATGTAAAGCAAAAAAGAATTCTAGGGATGTGATCGTGGGCAGTTTGTTTTTTCATGGTTGCTGTCTTTGTACCTTCACTTCATGTACAGAAAGTGTAGAAGATGGAAGTGGGTAATCTTCCAACTGGGCACGTTGTTGTAAATGTTTGTGAATCACCTACTTAACACTAGTGAACCTCCACTTATTCAGAGCAGACATTTATGGTGTCACGAAGTACTTTAAGCTTCTATTGGAAAAGCTAGTTCCTATTTATTTAGGTCCAAGATACAAAGTGAAGTCCCACTAGTAATTCCCTAGTTTTAGTTAAGACCCAACTAGTTAATATTTATTGGAGTTCATGGGATGTACTAAATGAGTCAAAGAAACAATGAACGAGCACATAAAGTATGCACATGTTTTCACATGTTGTCTGGGTATGGAGAAGTGGGAGCCATGTCCGTAGTCCGCTTGGTTGTCCAGTTCTTAGCAGTACATGCAGTCTGCGTAAATATGGGCTCTTAAGCTTAAAGGCCCACACCAATGAATCTAACTCTATCCAGAATTCCCACCACACTTATCCATGGCTAAGTAACGATAACCACTTGGGTTAAACTTGCACATTCTTTGGAACTATCCCAAGCCTATTGAATCCCTGTCAGGACAAGTGGAAGGTCAATCTTCAGCATGCACCAGATTTTTAGCAGCTTTTACTCCCTACCCCATTAGATCCCTATAGCTACAGAGGAGAAAAACAGCATACTATGTGGTGTCACAGAATTATCAGAAAAGATTATAGAAAATGAAAAATAACACCATTTGCACAAACTGAATAATGAGGAGTTATACCTGATTTGTGATACTAATTACTCTTATCAATAAGCACTCAGATATCAAGCATGAAAGCTGAAAGAGCAGAGAAGCAGAGCAGCAGCCACTAGAAACTTCTTACCTCTACGAATCCTCAGACCAAATGGGATGCGGGGTAGGGGGGCGAGATCCTGTCTCTGCCTGCCTTATATTCCTGTCTCCATCTGCCTTATATTCCTGTCTCCATCTGCCTTATATTCCTGTCTCCATCTGCCTTATATTCCTGTCTCCACCTCCCAAGTGCTAGGATTAAAGGTGTGTGCCACCAGTGCCTGGCCTCTCTGGTTAACTAGTGGCTAGTTCTGCCCTCTGACCTCCAGGCAAACTTTATTTGTCAGAACACAAACAAAATATCACACAACAGATACTATTTGTTAGACAACCATTAAACACAAACATTTCATTAATAGATTTTAAAATAAAGAGATGGCAGAGGGAGGAAAGAGGGAGGGATGGATGGAGGGAGGGAGGGAGGGAGGGAGAAAGGGAGGCTTAAGAGAAAAGGGCTTTATCCCTTTCTTATCAGGCTGTGTTTCTGCATGAGTTGTTTCTCACTCTACACATTGGGTAGGATTCAGAAAATCTGTTCTTTTCGCTTAAAATCTCATTATGACAGACTAGTTTCTTCCTTGAAATTTGTATGTCTGTGTATTTTATTTTATTTTTTTCTTGAAATGACTTCCTACTTCCAACTTTTGCTTCGTTTTTGACAACTATTCTTTAAATGAATTATCAGCATGCAAACCTCCTGTTATTATTTTTTAATTAAATTTCTTTCATTTATTTTACATACCAACCACAGTTTCTCCTCCCTCCTCTCTTCCTGTTCCCTTCCCACCACCTGTCTGCACCCCCCTCCCCCATCACTCCTCCTCCTCTGTTCAGAAAGAGGCAGGCCTCCTATGGGAGTCAACAAAGCATGGCATACCAAGTTGAGGCAGGACCCAGCTCCTCCCCCTGCATCAAGGCTGAGCAAGGCATCCCAGCCAGCTCATGCACACAGGTCCTGATCACATTGCTAGGGGCCTCACAAACAGACCAATCTATACAACTGTCACACAGATGCAGAGGGCCTAGATTGGTCTCATGCAGGCTCCCTGTCTGTTGGTCCAGAGTCACTAGCTCAGGTCAGCTGTCTCTGTGGGTCCCCCCGACCCCCATGATCTTGACCCTCCTTGCTCGTACAATCCCTCCTCCCTCTCTTCAGCTGGACTCCTTATTTTTACTGGTTTAAAAAAGCCTTTCTTGATCTCATATATTCCTTAAGCTAATAGTTTCTCCCTTCTCGTCTTTACAGTAAAGCTCTATTGGATATTTGGTCAACACCTCCTTTAAGTGTTTTTCCACCTACCCGTTGTTCTTTTCATACCATTGGCATTCCCGAAGTTGCTCCTGTCATGAGCACAGACAATTTCCATGCTGAAGAAGTAAATGTTTCATTTTCAGTCCTACATCTGGATGGCCCGTCAGCAGCACTGGACGGAGCATATGTATCCACACAGCGTATTGAATATTTTTCCTCTTGATTTCTAGGACATGAGCTTTCCTTATCTTCTTACTTATTCACAGTTGCTCCTTCTCAGTGCCCAACTTGAGGATACCTCTGCACTCTAATTTTTATGGTGCCTCCTGGTCTGGTGCTTGTATTGCTTCTATTAATATGTCCCTCTCAATGGTCTCACAGACTCAACTCAGGACTTTAAATGCTGCCTGCATTTCAAATGTTTCTAAAGTCATATTTGCATCTTGGACCTCTGCCCTGAACATTTGACTCATACTGAGCTAATCACTTGGAACTGCACAAAGGATATCTAATATGGATATTAAATGGAACAGCCCTCACACCAAGCAACTTTACATCTTTCACCTCCAACCCACTTCTGGCACAGCTTTTACCATCTCTGAGACTACAGTCTCCTCTGATATTTTGGAAACACCTTTGATTTCTTCCTTCTTTCTCATGTCTTACTATATTCCATTATCAACTGCTCTTGGTTCTTCTTGCAAATGTATTAGACTCTGACCCCTTCTCATTTCCACAGCTTCTGCCTTAGTTCAGCCCTGAATCATTTCTCACTTGAACTAGTGCAATGGCTTCTTAGCACTTCTTGATACTTTTGCCATTGTGGTCCTGAAAGTGTGCCCAGTGTGACAGTATGGGAGCAACAGTAATTCCCCCTTTCCCGTCTCTTTTGATATAGGTTCTAAGAAGCCCAGGTTTAATCTGAACTCAGGATCCTCTTACATCAGCCTGTTGATTTCTGGCATTGCAGGTGTGTATATCATACCTCAAGATCATTTCAAAATGCTCTTTATGCTCATTCCCCAAATTATCCAATGGTTTTACATTTCATCCAGAAAGATGAATGAAAACCACCACAGTGCAATACAAAATCCAAAGGACTATATGGTGTCACACTATATGATGTATCCACATGTTTCATAATAATTTACCCTGTAACCTCATGATCTCAGACACGAAATATTTGTGTAACATAGTTTTTTTCTGGGTCAGGATCTAGTTACACACTAACTCATTCCTCTGACTTAGGGTTTTGTACAAGGTGTCAACTGGGGTTGTCTGATGGGAAGGATCCAGTTGTCAAAGTCCTTTCCAGTATTTCTAATGTGGTTGTTACAAGTCTCCAGTTGCCTGCTGGTCATTGAATGGAGGACTCAGTTCTTTTCATGGGCATATCTGTAGGTCAGCTCACATTGTGGCAACTGGCTTCTGTCAGAAAGAGTGGACAAATGGTAAGACAACTTCACCAAAATAAACCAGTCTTCCTTATACACTAATCTGAGAATTGACCTTTTCTCAGAGCATTTCTCTGGGTCCAGCCCATCAGCTCCACTCAAGAGTGGGCGTTAATTGAAACATTAAGGTCAGGAGGTAGGCAACACTAAGAGCCATAATAAAAGCTACCTATGACAAAATTCCTTCCTTTCCTCATTACGTATCTTATCCCTTGTCCCTTGTCGTCACTTTGTATTGATTGCTGGGCTTCTATTTCACCGGCTTCTTGGTTTTCGCATATGGGAGTCAGACCCTTCCATGACATTGGGCTAAACGTGCGTGTGATGTTACTTTCAATTCTTGAAAGTTGTATCCAAGTCCTAAGAAGTTATCTGAAGTGACTGGCATGGTAGTGACTTCGTGGGAACTTCGCAGGAGGCCATTGTTTTGAAGTCAGTCACATATTTTTTTAAAGCTGTTGCTTAGAGGAGGCTACTCAGTGCATGACTGTGAGTCTTCAATATTGTGCACAAAGGAAAAGACTTCAGGAGTTTTAAGGAGCTGGCTGGCCAGGGGCTTTGGTACATCTGGACTAACCGGTGGGAAGTTATCTCAGGCGTCCTGAACTTGTTCATTGCTTAGGATAAAATGCCATGGGGGCTGCAATGCTAGATTGATCAAAGAATACTGCCTAAATATTAAAGTACAGATTCCGATAGGATGTGTAAAGTGTATAGCTACACATTTTTAAAGGAAGAAAGCAGAATAACTACAAAAGCTACCTAGATTGAGCTTCACAGGAGTTTGAAGCAAGGACCACACCCACCCTGGGGATACTTTACAAATGGCTATAGTGTAGTACTGTAGGGCTATAATCCCTGTGTTTAGGATGAGACCCAGGAGTTCAAGGCCCTTCACAGCTGTGCAGGGAATTTGAAGCTAACTTGGGGAACAGAAGACAACGTCTCAGAAAACAAAGTAAACAGAGAGACAAACACACACATACTTTACATCTGATATTCAAAACTTAATTTGAAGGGTGCAGGTAAAATACACCATTACTGTGGAAGAAAAACCCAAGATGCAGCTCTAAATTGTCACATTAAAACAGTGAACGACGATAGTCTGCTTTGATGGACTCTCAGCAGAAACTGAGGTCTAGAGGAGAAAAATGTTGTCAGAACTCTCTTTTGATAAGGTATTTCTTCTCCCTGCTCTTTCATTAGCAAGCCCCTTTTAAAGGTTGCTTATGTTAGCATACACTCCTTCAGACAAAGATCAGGCTTTATGGGTTCCAGTGAACTTCATAGATGCTTCATAAATATTAAATAATCAATTTCGACTCAGCAAACAATGACAGGATCTTCAACCAAAGCCCTACACTTTCCCGATCATTACATTATATACAGATAAACGCGTTTTAAAAAATTGATTTAGTAGAATGTTTATTTAAAGTACTTTTTAAAATTAATTTACAATCTCTCACAAACATGCATAGCTCATATTATAGGTAATCACATTTTCTGATGAAATATCAACATAATTTTTGAGTACTTTAATTAACAGCATAAATATCAAATGTTAAGGATGAATATTTAAAAAGAAGTAGTTTTATCACATTTTTAAAGGTCCAGACCTTTAAAAAAATTCATATTAAAAATGTTACTGTAAGTTGGATTATTAAGGCAAACATTCTCAATTGCTATGGATTACACAAATAGCAAGGATTTTAATATATTAATAGATGGGGGTCATGGTTTTATTTAATATATCTGATGCTAGCTAATCATATTGTAAGTTCTTTATACTCAACAGTGTTTATCTGACATTTAAAAATTAAATGGAAAGAAATGCATTTAAATCTATACTATACATTTGAAATTGATAGTTTATATTTGGTATAAAAGGGATAAAATTTATAGTCCTGGGTGACAATTTTATGTAACAAGGCATGAGAATGTAAAATTCCATTCAAATTCCTTTCTTATCACTATTCATGAAAACAGCATTTCTCAGCTGGGAAAGCTAACAGTGATATTACATGGTGACATTATTTCAGAAGAGTTGTCTACGATGCAGAATATCTAATTTTTTCACACATGAGTAAGGACTATGTAGAATTTAGCATTTAATTTGCATTTTCTATGCAGAATTCTAAAGGGCAAGGTTAAGTATTTTTGAATTATTGTAATAACCTAAAATTAATTTTGAAGCAAGATTTTAGTATTTATGCATCTTTTTTTGGTCCAAATCATTCCAAAGAGCTTTGCCAAAAGAATAGTATATCTTGATACCTAAAGACACAAACACTATTATTGCTGCTTTAGTGAAAAGGAAACTGGAGCATGGAATTGCATAAATGATTTTTCTAAGGCAATCCAAATAAAGAATAGGCACATAACACATCCACAGTTTCAGTATTCCTCAGTTTAATGTTGGATGCTTTTCTTTTCAATATTCAAATAAGTAGAACACTGGATCACCTCCCACCAGGGAAGACGCTCTAACCTGCTCTTTCGTAACCTTAGAGGACCATAGTCAGTGTGATGCTGTGCAGTTTAACCCACTGCCTCTGTGGATAGCTAACTAAAATCTAGAGGACCCAGGATTTGTTCAAGGCTTTGCTGTTTGTCAACAATACAGACTGGAAACAAACCCAGGTGTCTGTTTTTCTCATCTACTGCTGTATCTACTGAGGTTATGGTGAAGAAATCACATCAGATTCTCTGATCCACTGCTCCATTATGTAATTAAACAATGGCACAAAGAGTTTTGTTGCAAGAGAACCTGATTGTAATGTCTTCAAATATAATCCATCCTAGTTATGTTGTTCATTCACCTTTTATACTTAAATAACATAATTTTAAAGAACTATTTTAGTTCACAATACTAAAATTTTCCATTCATTTCTCCTTAACTTTGATTCTCTACTTTATTTGATTTATTTCTCATTTAATAATGAAGTTAGACTTCTATTCCTGAGGTGTAACCATAAACAGGACCAACAAGGTTTTCTGTAAAGTGTCAGGTAATAGAAACTATTCAGTTCAGATGTGATTATTGATTGATGTTTGTAGAATCAAAGTAGCTATAGTGATAACACACACACTCAGGCACACACACACACACACACACACACACACACACACACACAGAAGTGGCTGTAAATTCCTTTGTAAAAATAGAGGACAGCTCCATGGTGCCTGGCACCTTGAGCCCAAGCAGAATGACAGCAGATTGAGGGATTAGTATCTTGATGTGTGTAGGGGTGATTCAGTTAAGCAGCGCTCCCATTTTAAAATAAAATTACCATCAAACTCTGAAGCCACAGTTTTAAGATGTCTATAGTCTCCCCAAATTGGCAACTTATCTTTACCTCTTCTGAGACTTCTTTTTCTTTTTTCTTCCTCTTCTTTAATTTTCAGTATTATTATTGCCATCATTCTTAGGAGATAAAGCTAAGGGACTAGACAATGTAGGGTTTAAATAACACATTAATGTTTTTTTAAAATATAAACGAGTATTTCAAAACCTTTGATGAGCGTACCTTTTCCCTTGAAATTCCCGATGAAATACTAATTTTAATAGGTGCAAAGCCACAAGTCCGTCAAGCCCAGGAGGAGAGCCACCTGCTCAGCAGGATTCTCTGCGTGCAAGGAAGGTGGGGAGCAGCGTCCGCATAATTCAGATCGCTGGGGGAGGCTGAGCACCAAGTTATGCAGAAAGGGTCATGCAGGAGAAGTGGCGCAACTCACACTTCCGGCTGCACAATTTGGGTCGACTGAGCACTCAGAGGCATCAGTTCCCAGAGAAGTTAAGAGAAAGACCATCACGGCAGAGCAGGCCATCACTTACAGGACACACACAAACTGTATAGGTGTAGTCTTTCACCAGCTAGATGCCCACCTCCGCAGCACCATCACCATCTTAGCAGAATATCCTTAAACGGCAGGACCTTGAAGCTCCATCGGAATAAACAGCAGGCAGGAAAAGTTCAGAGCACAGGGGAACTCATCTAAACAGGAGCCCAAGAAAGGAATGAACAGCAACCAAGGTAATCAAGTCCTTGGGGGCCTCCTCTGTACCTCACTGTTAGAAAATTGGCCCTAAAGCTAGTGGAAACTCCCCTTAAAGAATGTATGATTCTAATCAGTTTCTATCTACAGGTTAATGCAGTCCTCAGCTTTTATCAAAGAAGGTTCTCTTTGTAGTGAATGGGGTTAATGCAGACTCAGGGCTGGCTCTCAAGGTGATCAGAACAAGTGACTGCTGAATGCCCAGTGTTCGAGGGGACACCCGTATCATCTCCTCAAAGGCTTTGAGAACATCATGAAGGCGTGAAAAAGAATCGAAGAGCTGGGCTATAAGGAGGAAGGCCAGAAGACGGTCTTATGAGTATGGCATGTCCATGGTTCCCTTGAAATCAGAGCAGCTGCTGCTGCCTCCATAAGGCCTGTACAACACTGAACCAGTGAACATTCTGTTATGGATTTGGATAGAGGCTCATGGGAAATTAGGGAGATCATGGTAGTCGTAGGCTGCTTGTGCTATTGTCTTCAGTGTCACATCCTTTGATGAATTACTCATGATTCACAGGTAGCGTCATCAGACACATCATGCCCACACAAGTGGCCCTGGTTAAACCCAGTGAGTCATAAAGCCAAAACAAAAATAAAGCAACAAGACATAAATGTTAGAAGGGAAATCAGTGGAAGGAAGCTGATGATAAAGTCTCATTATATACCAGGCTGGCATTGTGGTCGGTCACTGAGGACGAAGTTGAACATGACTTTGAGCACCTGAGCCTTTTTTGTCAAAATCTCAGATGTTCAAATTATGGATGTGGGCTATCAAGACACACTTAGGGAGTTGTTTTTGCTTTTTGTTGTATATTTTTTCTTCAAATATAATTTTATTTATCTAGTATCCAGGCTGTAAATTAGTGTGCCTTTTAAAAGAGACTCTTGTACACTAATTGGTGATGTGTAGCTGACTAATGTTACCTAATAATAAGCAGGACAATTTATAGGAGTAGAAGGCAGAAATCAGAGAGGATGAGATAGAAGGAAGTTCAGAAAGACAGGGAGAAAGCGATTTGGAAATTTATCACTGTGTAGCTGGTACCTCACACACCAATATATAGTAGAAAGTTGGGTTTTTTATGCAGAAGCATGAATTATTTTTAGAATTTATTTAAATATTTCACACATGTATATAATACATTCTGGTCACATTCATCCTTCTACTCTCTCCTACCTTCTTCCCTCCCCCATAAGTCACTATTTTGGGGGATCCTCAGTTTGGTCTTTGGTCAACTGAGCTGCTGGTCTTGTTTTGATTCATTCAAGCAACTGCAGTCAATCAGTCTGCTGCTGGACGCCTCCTCTGAGTGTTTGGAGGTTCGTGGTGACTGACAGTTGAGTTATTCACTGTGGTAAGGCTAGTTTCAAGAGAGTGACAGTGTCATTACAAGCTTATGTTTAAAACATCCAGAAAAATCACCTCTGATGTGTCCGCCTGGTCAAAGCAAGCCACAAGACCAACTCAGATTCAAAACTCTTGTACATCACTGAACTACATGCCCCTATGATTGGAACCCTATATATACACAAAGAATGAGAGAATGTGGCTATTACTATACAGTCTACTGTATCTTGACCCTCAAACTGTGTCAGACAAAGAATGTTTGATTTAAAAAAAAGACTTGATTAATCTTAAACCACAGCAAAAGAGCTATGGTAGATACTTTTTTGGACCTTTGGACTGATACAGTATGAAATGAGATTGCATTTCTTATTCCTACTAGCCATATGAAATATGAAGAAGGGACTTCAGTCAATTTATACCCAACATAAAGAGGAAGTCTTTAAAATAATTGTGAAGTTTCCAGTCCCAGAATGCATTAGGTTTGCGTTGGAGCACATTTGCTGTGGATATGTTGAAAGGATGTAAATATGGAATGAGTTTAGGATGCAGGGGTTGTATGATGTCTTCCAATCCTAAATCTCCATGTACCTTTACAATTATTAGCAAGTGGCCAGTATCATGTTTGGCCTGGGAATGACTCACCTCAACTGTCAGCTTATAATGAGAACAGAGGAAAAGACAGAGAGATCAGAACCTTAGAGAGATTGAGGCCCTGGAAAAGGAATAAGAGGCAGAGTCTAACAAAGGGACAGCAGAGGAAGGGAGAGAAATCCACAATCACTGATTTTACATGGGCCATCTCTGCATTTGGCTCTGCATGGAAAATGTGATTCTATATTCAGAATACCCACTTTACCCCACTCCTCTCTCACTCGTAAATCTTTTTCACCTGAAATTCTTATTTGTGAAGTTACGACTTGGTCAGAGTTACTCAGGCTCGAATGCTCCCTCCCCTCTGAGTTTTCCATCTATAACAGCATCCAAACTAGTGTATCTTCCCTGAGAGGATAAATTAGCACAGCTGTGGGTTTAAAATCTACGGTCACTTTCAGTCTCGTGCATTTTTCACTGAGTGTATATTCAGGCACTTCAGAGAGAAATATGACTAAGCAGCCAGGAGGATGCTGCATTACCTAATCCATCTCTACATTAGTGGCAGGATAAAGGCAAAACTCCAGGCCCAAGAACCAAGGGAGACAATTCTCAGGGGACTCTTTGGGCTCTCCTCTCTCTATTGAGCTTTTACCTGGGGCTGACTCTAGTCTGATAATGATAAAAGTTTTGATAAAGAGACATCTACATTTCTGAAAAGGCTTCTCTGTTGGCACAAAAACAATATGATAAGTTTAGTAGACAGAAGTCTACAAGGAGAATAATTTTTTTTTTTCCGAAACAGTTTTTTTTTCCTGTGTAACCACCCTGGCTATCCTGGAACTTGCTTTGTAGACTAGGATGGCTTCGAACTCAGAGGGATCCACCTGCCTCTGCCTCCCAAGTGCTGGGATCAAAGTTGTGCACCACCACACCTGGCTCTACAGATTAATTTTTAGAAAGGCATTTTCAGTGGGGTGGTGGTGGTGCATGCTTTTAATCCCAGCGCTCGGGAGGCAGAGCCAGGCAGATCTCTGTGAGTTCGAGGCCAGCCTGGTCTACGGAATGAGATCCAGGACAGGCACCAAAACAACACAGAGAAACCCTGTCTCAAAAAAAAAAAAAAGAAAGAAAGAAAGAAAGGCATTTTCAAGGATTCATACAGACTGCAGGCTCAACTCAAAACATATAAAAACATAAATTCAGTACTAACAGGAGAACTTAGGCTCAAATATGTCCCCGGTAGAATTTCTTTTGCATAAAGTGTGGACTAGGACATAGTTTGAATTGAGAAGTTGGAGTGAGGAGGAAACTACTGTTGGTCCTTGGGAAGACAGTTTGACTGACTCTCATGCATTCCTCAGACACCACTAAGCCATGATGCAGCAATGTCCATGGATGGTGTTAACTTTTTTCTACTTCGAGATTCTCCGAGTTTCACAGTTGGCTCTATTTCCTTGAGGCATTTTAGTTAATAGAGATGTCTAGTCTCATACAACCCCAGTAGTACTTTTTCAGTCTCTCTGAGCTTTCTAAGGAATTCACATTCTTATTTCCAAGTTACTTTAGAATTTTATGATGACCATGTTCAGATGGAAAAAGATTAAGTTTTCCTTCCCCATGTCTTAGGAAGTGTTGGAACATCACAACAACTCTTTCAAGATTGATACTCATTTTCCCTTTTAGCTTCACTGAACGTTGGTCTTTATTCTTAGTTATCAACAGTCAGAATCCTCAGCAACTTATTCACACCCAGAAAACTGAATACAATATTGAACCTTGCTTGCTTTTAACTCTCTGAGCATGGGATTCTACTGCTTCTGCTCTGTATGTCTTGTTCCCCCAACTCCTTTGTCATTGAGAACTGATTCTAGGGCTCATATATGTAAGCATGTCCTTAATTCTGAGCTATACCCCCAACCAGGCAAGTGTTTTCCCATTGAGTCTCTCAGTCTTCCAAGTATACATATTAGTGAGTATAGTCACCATGTTGACCCATGCATTTCAAACATTTATCCTTTTGTTTAACTGAAATGTTTGGCCCTTTGATTGGTCTCTCCCCATTCCTCCCTACTTCTACATTTGTTTTTGGTTAGCTACTGTATTCTTTGCTGCAGAGTTTAACTCCTGTAAGTTCCACACATAAATGAAACCATGTGGTATTTGAAGTTCTATGCCTGGTTGATTTCACTTTGCTGTGTGTCCTTTAGGTTCATAGATTCTATAGAAAAGGCAGCATTTCTTTCTTTTGTAAGAATGAGTAGCATTCCACTACATAGCACAGTTTCTTCTCCCATCCATGGTGTTTGTGTAGGTTGATTGGGTAGCTTGTCTAATGTGAATAGTGATGAAATGAACATTGGAATGTAGGTATCTTTAAAACACTGATTTTACATCCTTTGGCAACCAACCCAATGTGGGATTACTAGATCATGTGTAGATTTTTTTTTTTTGTTTCTTTGTTTTTTTTCTGAGGAACTCTAATACTGTTTTATGTTCTAAGCAATGGTATATGAAGGTTGCCTTTTGCCACAGGTTCACATTTGTCATCCTTTGATTCTAGCTGTTGAGACCTCTGTGAGGCGCCTACAAGAGAACAACTCATTGTCCCTTTGATTTGCATCTCCCTGATGATTACTGATGTTGAGTCTTTTCCAGATGCCCACCACACATTTGTATGTCTCCATTTCATACATATTTTTAAGGCTATTGGCCTATTTTTTATTTGGGTAATTTATTTGTTTATTTATCTTGCTATTGAGTTGCTTGCGGTCTCTGTGTATTTTTAGATAATAACAATTTATCAGTTGTATGTATAAATTATTTCCCAAAATATTTTCACTAAATAGTGTCATTCACTTTTATTTAATAAATTTCATTGGTCTGTTTTGTTCTTGAGGCAACCATAATGTAAGTATGACTCTTAAAAAGACATTGGAATGCAGTTAAAAGGGAATAAAGTGAACCATTAGGTTCACTCAGAAGTTAAAGAATGTCACTTGTTAGAAAATCCATTCACATGTGTTATACTACAACTGTTCATTTAGTGGGCACAACAGTAGGTTGAAAGTCAGGGCATGTCTGTTGCTATGAGTTTATGATACTAATCATTTTGACCTATGAAAAGAGAGGTTGTGAAGATTAAGTAAACTATTTAGAGGAGTTTAGGGATAAAATAAATTTGAAAAATTCATAATCTAGTTCTCCCTTAATGGTTTTACCAGATGATTGCTATGTTATGAGATCCCCAAGGACAACAATGACGTTATTGTCACTTTTCATCCTTAAAAATTGTGGTAAATGATCAATGCTCATGCATTTAATGGATGTCAAGTCACCCTGGGGGGAAAGGAAATGTAATTACAGTATAAAACACACTTGAAGTGGGACTAGTAAACCTGCAATTGTAAAAGTGAACTGGCAGGCCCTGAGCAGGAGTGTGCACACAGAAGCATCAGACCTGGAGAAGCAGAGGTCATACTGGGGCTGGGCAAGGAAGCAGGGAGACAGGGAGCCTGGCTGAGTTCTCGGCTCTGTTACCCCAACAGCTGTCCATCTTCCTCAGAGCTAATGCCAGCTTGGCATTCTCCCCAATTCTTTGAAACGATGCAGATTCTACAAGAATCTGAGGAATATTTATCTTTTATGGCTTTGGAACTTTAAATCATATTCGGTTGATATTTGACATACTTGTTGACAGCCCAAATGGATATTTTAATAGTGTAGCTTAGATAAATCTTTCTCTTGCTGTAGGGGAGCCAAAAATGTTTTTATGGCTAACTCCAGCTTAATAAGCAGCCAGAGTTCTCTCTTTCTTTTTTTTTAATGCAACCATTTAATTTTTAATATGGATCGGTTCTTTTTGGTAATTAAAAACAAACATTTTTGTAAAACTGCCAACATATTAATCAAAATAATGTAGGGTTTTGTACACCAGGCATTTAAATATCTTTTTAACCTTCTGAGATGAAATCATGGAATAAAATTAAAACAGATTGAAATAGATTCTTTCATTGCTTGTGTTCTGTAGAGCAAATGTCATAGATAAAGTTTATCATGGACCATACTAAATTTTAATAAATTCCAAAGTTTACTTAGGGCATGCATATAAGAATGTTTATATCCCCATGATAACATACAGCACCAGGAAATAAAAGAACTGTGTGTTACCTTGGTTGTATATTCCTCGAAGCTTTTTCCCCTAGCCAACTCTGATCAAGGATGACCTAAATTCCTGGTGATTTTCATTGGTGTTCATCATCTGTTCTTAAATCAAAATTTGTCTAGACACTTTTTTTTTGGCAATCATTGCTAGTAAGTCTCTAGATTAGTCAAGCAATAAATAAAGAAATAATCAGAAGAGGAGAAACTTATTTATTATTTATTTATTTGTTTGTTTATTTAGGCACAGAAGGCTATGACTCCAGGATATTCTCAGGCACAACATTTTACAGCATTACTATCACAAGGGTCTTGAATTGGTACTGCCTTCTTCCTTTCTGTTTCATGCTCTGCACATGTATTTCACTCACTTCTACTATTCCTCTTCTGGTAGACTCCAGAATCCTTTTGTCATCGAATTTATCAGTAAGATGGAGATCAAGTACTAATTTTCTTACTTTGTCTTGTAATAAAAGTCAGCATGTTAACAGTCTTAACATTAAATGACATGTGTTTCATTTTTTTTACTAGTATCTTATTTAATTGTCCACCCTTAAATGCAAATTACATAATATGTATTAATTTGCATTTTGAGACAGGGCCTTGTATGTATCCCTGACTGGCCTGGGTCTTGGTATGCAGAATTGGCCTTGAATACAATACATGTTCTATCATGATGTCATGCCTGGTAGCTCTTTTGGTTTTGTCAGAATGTTAGATTATTAGCATATTAATTAATCAGCTGCATCCTGACTATATCAGTTCAGTTATATTTTGAGAAGGATAAGATGAACCTGTAAGTTTCTTAATTCTGAACTTTATTTCACTCAATAAATAAAGCTAATTCAATGACAGTAAATGATGTTCATCAGTAAAACAATGAACCTAGTGAACTTAGTTTGACTAACTGAATGCCAAAGACCATTCCCTCTGCTCAAAGACAGTGTCACATCATTAATTGTGAGAGACCTAATATATTCAGGAGCTTGTAGTTTGGCTTGAACTGCTTAGAAGCTTGAAATAGCATGAAATTACATATGGGGGTAGAGTTCAGGTTGGAAGTTGGACTACCCTATAGATCTGTCTGCTTCCTCCTGCTCATTATATTTTCCAAGTATTTTTACAGTGATGCAAAAGTAAAGCTCACTAGACTCTCATTTTCTTTATGCTGATGGAGCCACTGAAAGCCCCAAACCACCACAAAGTCAGGAAATGCAAAGTGTGGTCACTTTCCACAACCTATTATGAAGTAAAATTGTTTAATATTCTTGCGTTATATTATTGATCTGAGCATACATCATCACCAGCAAGCAAGTGAATGTGTCCCTCTTCTACTTTTGTATTTTATAAAGAATCAGTCAGCTGTAGCCACCTATAAATTCTTCTGTTCCCCCCAAATCACTGGAATAAATGTTCTGCAAAATAATAATAAGTAACATTTTTTTCTTATAGTACATAGTTAAGGTGTTTATTTTTGAGATGAGATTCTAGAAGTACTTTATAAAAAGAGTAACCATATTTCTATATTTAGGAAGCATAAATATTGTTATAAAGAAATAATTCAATTGAAATATGTTGTACTAAAATTTTGTTTCGGAGGGTATGAGTCAGTTTCATAAATGCCACTGACCTGAATTAATTTTAATTTTTACTAACTGAAAGGTAGTTTAAGTCCTATGTTTTTCTGCTTCACGCAGTTTTCCAGTGAAAATGGTTAGGCTAAGATAGATTTTCTTGTAAAACTGTTTTCCTCTACAACAGGAAGCAAGTACATCCTTGAAGCTTTTGGTACTTTCTTAGAGAAAAAGAAATTCCATCAATTTTTCCCAATAATGATCTGTATCTTTCCCAATGAGCTGAGACCATTAAAGACATTTGTAAGTACCAACAGCTTATGTAAGCTCATCAAAGTCGATGATTCAACATATGACAGTATTTATATTTGATTTTTTTTGTTTTTGTATCTTTTTATCACTACCAATCTCTCTGTCTCTCTGTCTTTCTTTCTGTCTCTCTTGTGTGTGTGTTGTGTGTGTGTGTGTGTGTGTGTGTGTGTGTATGCATGTGTGTGCGAGAGAGAGAGAGAGAGAGAGAGAGAGAGAGAGAGAGAGAGAGAGAGAGAGATTGAGTTTAAGTAGGGTTGCTTTTCCACATGTGAGTTGAAAATTATCTCGTGTAGCAAGGGAAATTTATAAGTAGCTACAGCACTGAGGAAAATGGCCACCCCACCCAGCAATCTTTAACTACCAATAAACCCTTAGGGGTCACAAGTCCCTCTCCCACATCCATTATGGAATGTAGTCTTGTACAGATCTTGTATGGGTAACAAGAGCTACTGTGTGCATAAGTACAAAAGCCACATCCTGTCCATCAGACTTATTCACCTACACATCTTCCCATCCTCTTGACCCGACATCATTCTTTCTGTCCCATTTTCTGTGTAGTAACACTATCGGTCTTTTTACATCTATCTCTCTGTCATCTATCTATCTATCTATCTATCTATCTATCTATCTATCTATCTATCTATCTAATGTCTGTCTATCTGTCCATTTGTCTATCTGTCTATCTCTATCAGCTATCTGTTGTGTGTATGTGTATGTGCACTTACATGTAATGTGTATGTGTAGGTGCATGCCTTGGCACAAGTGTGGAGGTCAGAAGACACACTGTAGAACTTGATTCTCTTTCTCTATCATGTGGATCACAAGGATCTAACTCAGAGTGTTAGATGTGATTCCAAGTGGCATCTCGCTGGCCTCATGACCAATCTTAAAATGCCCACATTTTTCCTAGAATAAAAAAAAAATTACCCCCATCCAAATCTATCTCTATTTATAATGTAGTTGCTGATCTTATAGAATTTGAAAATAGATGTACTTGTTATCTTAGACAAATTTTCTGAGTTTTACATTTTTTTTTGTTTTCACTTTTGTTGTTGTTATTGTTTTGGAGACAGGGTTTCTCTGTTCAGCCCTGGTTGTTTTGGAACAATCTCTGTAGACAAGGCTGGCCTCAAATTCAGAGATCCATCTACCTGTCTCTGCCTTGCAAGTGCTAGAATATAAAGCTCAGGCCACCACGCCTGGATAAGTCTTATCTTTTTATGTGAAGTTGTAGGCAATGCTAGGGTTCATCTTACAAGAACCTTGTCATGATTTTACAATCTGCTTGGTTCGGCTGAGCGCTGGCAAGGAGGAAGATGGTGAGAGGACAAGGGTCTGGTGGCTCTCGTCTTTTACCACCATGGAGAACTGACCTCGGTCCCTGCAGGATTCACGTGTGGAGCTACTTAGTCTCAATACTGCAAAATGCAGCTGACCTTGGAGGTGGGATCTTTGAAGTAACAGAGTGTAGCCATATTAAGTACTAATGCAGTCTGCCTGCTGTCTTGGAAAATGTTCAGATTCCCTGAAACTGAGTTACAGATACTTGTGAGCTTCCATGGAGGTGATGGGAACTGAATCCTGGTCCTCTGCAGAGGGCAGCTAGTGCCTTTAGCCTCTGAGCCATCTATATACAGCTCCAGTCCATCTCCCACTTCTATGAGACATTATCCTGTGCTTTATTAAAGGCTTGGTATCCAGTCCATTTCACTATTTGGTGGGGGGTAGTTGAAACTTTAAGAAGAGAATCCTAGGGAGAGAGCTTTTGGATACTAGAAGCCCACATTGGAGGGGGAACTGGGATCCTCATCTCCTCCTCTCCTTCTTCTATGCTTCCTGACCTTGGCAGGAATGGCTTTTATGTTAGAAATAATGTATCCCTCTTGTAAATCTTTGGGATAAAGAAACTTATAAGGAAGAGGGGTTTATTGTGGATGATGATTTCACAGTTTTGTGACCAGGATCGTCCAGTTTCACAACTTCTGGCCCTAGGGTGGGCGAGTGTGGTAGAGGAGGAGGCTCACACCATGAATGTCAGTAAATGAAGGGAAAGATCTGGTCCCAATATCTCCTTCAAGGACACACTCTAATAACAGTACCCTTTCCATAAGGAATGACCTCTTAAAGGACTCACCACTTTCCTTTATTGTTAAAGGCTGCCAACCAAGTTTGTAATGTGTGAAACTGGGAGAGATTTTCTGATCCAAACTATAGAAACTTTGCTTTGCCACACACTTCAACGTTGAATGCTGACTCACACAGACCCCACAATAATGGGCTCAATCAACCATGGGCTTAAACCCGTATACAGTAGGCAAATATACCTTGTCTTATAAAAATTATTTTCTTGAGTATTTCCTTAACACACACAAGTATGCATCTCTGAAAAAAAGTCAATAAATTCAAGCTTGACAACCACTCAGGGTGTGGGACACATTCTCATTAAAGCGAACATCCTTAGCAAAGGTACCCATTCCTGACCTCCTTTTCCATCTCACATTCTTTCATGTAGGTCAGGAGAAATGGTCTTGATACTTTTTCATGTAAGTGCATTCCTATCTCCAGGACTTTTGATGCTGTAGCTCTAGTCTTCATGCCCTCCACAGGCAGATTCTAAAGCTTCTCTTTAAAACCCCTGTGTAAACACTATTTTTTCAGAGGAGTGCTGTCCTGGTTTGCTTTCCAAGGCTGTAATAAAACAGTGTCTAAAAACCACCTAGATGGAAGAAAGGGTTTATTTCATCTTCTGACTCCCAGATCGTAACCCCTGACAGAGTGAAGTCAGAGTAGGAAGTTCAGACAGGAACCCGGAAGCAGGGACTGAGGCGGACTGTGTGGGAATGCTGCTTATTTGCTTGTTGTGCATGGCTTACTTTCCATGGCTTGCTTAGCTTGCTTTATTCTATACCGCAGAACAACCTGTACTGCTCACAGAGGGCTGGACCCTCCAATGTAAGTCATAAATAAAAAAAAATGCCTGACAGTCTTGCCACAAGTCCAATCTGACAGAGGCGATTCTTCAATTGAGGTCTCCTCTACTAGGGTGACTCTAATTTGTGTCTAATTGATGAAAACTAACCAGCACAAGTCCATACTATTAGGACCCCACTTCCCTCTTTTATTATTATTATTACTATTATTATTATTATTATTATTATCCCCTCACCCTCTTTTATTCATGGTGATCTTCATTGCACATTTCAACATCCAAAATTATGCATTTATTGCCTGCTTTCATCTGTTTCTGTGCTAGAATGAAGATTCTTAGAGAACAAGAGAGGATCTTTAAGAAGAATCACATAATGGTGTGCTGAAGTTACTGGTAAAAGAATGAGTCAATCAATTGTTTTAGTTTTTAAATGATAGACGTCACTTCATATTCCATTATTACACTACTAATCGTCTATCACAATGTCTCACTACTGTTGTGTAACAGTTTCCTCTGAAATTAAAACCCTCCATCCTCAGAAAAAAACTTCTTAAGACAAAGAATGTACAAGGGAAGTGAAAGAGCAGGGCATTTAAAGAGAAGATATTTACCTGAAGATGAACCGACCAGCTGTAAAAAGGAGGTGAAACACTCCATCTTTTAGGGAAGCTCATGGAGATAGGAAGTAAACAACTTAAAATAGCTTCAGGAAGTCCCTGAAACTGACAGATTCACTAGGAGCTTCCCTCCTCAAGAATGTGTAAACACTAGAGACTGCCGAGAGACACTCTCAGACAAGGCAAGTGGCAGAGAAGACTCTGAGACAAGCTGAGTTGCAAAGACTCTCTGACTAGGCAAGCTGCAAGGTGGACTCTCAGACACGCTGGGCCGCTTGGAAGCAGCTCCGAAGAAGCCGGAAAGAAGCGGAGGCCAGCTGAACTGCCCAGAGGAAACAAAGACCAGTTGAGCTGCCTGCAAGAGGCTCACATCACCCGAGTCACTGAGGAAGGACAGCTGTCAACCTGTTGAGCTTCCTTTAGGCTGTGCAGTGTGCTCCAGGTTGCCTTCTTTCCAGAACCGTCACCCGTACCAGGGTGGGCTTTGGTGCTGCAACTGTCTAGTGATCACTTCTGCTGCAGTAACTTACCCCTCATACGCATTCCTGTGAGTCACCCCAGTCATACTCACTGCTTCGTTAACTGGACTTCGGTGATGTCCACACTTCCCATCCTTTGGTCTGTCATTGGTTCTCTGCCTAGAGATGAGCAGACATTTGTTCGTGTCTACCTGGTAACAATGTCACACAACAAATATCAAACACTGTCTGTTGAAGCAACATTCATGTGATGGCTTCTATCATGAATAAGTAGGAGAAACCTCAAAATAAGTTCTGTGTGTGAAGTGACAGGCTGCCTTTGAAACATTCGTTTTGGATTTAGTGTTTTATTTGTCTGCCTTTTTTCTCTTCTTTTTTTTCCTTACATGGTCCCACTATGTAGCTCTGGCTGTCCTGGAACTCACACTGTAGATCAGGCTGGCCCTGAAACCAGAGATCCGCTTGCCTCTGCCTTCTGAGTATGGGGATTAAAAGAGTGCACCACTCCTACCCGGCTTTTTTTCTGCTTTTAAATTATTTTATCTCATTTCTCTTTTTTAGGTTGGGTTTTCAATTTTCAACACGCTGTAATTTCCTTGTATGACATATTCAAAGAATGGGCGTGTTCAGGTCTATACTGGAAAAGTCTTACATCTTGAACTCCTCTAAACACTTGAAAATGTTAAAAGTGCTGTATATCATTTAAAAAGGATCATAACTCACATGTTATACATAACAAAAGATCAAATTAGAGTCTCTGTGGATCATTATGACTTTTTAAAATGAACAAATGGAAATCACAATAAACTAGGCTTTTTATACCAAATAGATGATAAATAGCAATAACTTGCCAGAAAAGAAAAATGCGCAATTTCATTAAAATGTTTATGCTTAAGAAATATTTTAGAAAATCTTTTGTATAAATTACTGAGCATAAGAGTCCCTGAGTTGAATCTTGGAAAATCAGATTGAGATTTAACTGTATAATAATTGTAATTTAGTTCTAAATGACTTAAACTTAGCATTTTAGCTTTCTTATTTCTCTCTTCAGAGCAGCTCATCAAGATACATGAAGTGGAGAACCTTGTTCATCATTTCTACAAACAAGGTCTTATTCATACTTGCAGGTGAGGCTTCAGCCCTGTTATAGAAGTGAAATCCTATGGCACAGACAGACTAGGGAAGTTGTAGAACTTCCTGTAGTACGAAGTTGTCTACCTTCAGCCAGCGTATGCACAGTAGGGAAGCCATGCAGTGTTTACCCTGACTTAAACCTGTCTCCGCTCATGCCATGTAAGAAGAAGAGAAAGTGGTGAAGGAGAGAATTTTTTTTTTATTTCTTTTAAATCTTCTAAGCTTCTAATGTTTGGATATTATTTTATTTGAATTAAGTATATTATTAGCTAAAGAAAGAAAGAAAGAGAAGGAAGAAATGAAAGCTGCATCCACTACAAAAGAAATCCCCCGAACTGAGGGAGTAGGTGGGTGGTATTCCAAATTGCATCTTTATTTTGAGCAGGATTCAGTGGCCCCCACAGGTCTGTCTGCTGAGGGCTTGATTGTCCTCAGTGATGCACTGGGGGAGGGGAGGGTCGTTATGAGGAAGGGCTAGTGGAAGGAAGTTAGACTGTTGGGTATGTGCCTTTGGAGGGGATATTGGGGCCTTGCCCTCTTCTCTTCTTTCATTTCTAGCTACCATGAGGGTGACGGAATCTTGCCACCATGTATTATACCACCGCACAAATAGCCAACCAGCTACAGGCTGTACCCTCCAAAATGTGAGCCAGAATTCTCCGTTAAGTTTATTGGTCCCAGATAGTTGCAAGATGATGGAAAGCTAACTAATAAAAGATATGGTAAAGAAAGCATATTTTTGATCAAATATGAAATTCTATATTAGAATGTTAGGATCTGAGGTATATCAAACTCAGGGTCCATAATCAATTTCTAGGGACTTGTGAACTTCAATGGAGAAAATTAAAGATTTATTCTCATTAGTTTCCAACATAAAGTTAGTGTTTCTTCCAATTATGAATATAGGCGGCAACATAAAAAGGACTAATTGTAATTTATCAGCAGTAGAGATCAGAAGAACTGCAAAGTCATGCTTCTTAGTGGAATCACAACTGACTGTTTATGGTCCACGATGCTTGTTTCAAAAAATGGTAGATATCTAATGAGTTAATAGAGCTTACAATGGAAAATATCGTCAGGATCCACATTTCATTGTAATTAGTTTCCTTTATAAACACATATATCTTGCTTTGTGCCTTTCAAAGTAGTTTTCTGAAAATTTATTCTGTAATACAGTATCCAAAAAGGTCTACAGTATAAAAACAGCTTAAGAATCTGACAGTTTTGTATTTTGCACGAAGTCATTATGTTTTGCTAAGATTTACTTTTTTAAGGCAATTTAAAGGACAAAGACAAAATGTGTTTGGGAGGAAATTTCTTGAATACCCTGAAACTAACATTGCAACAAGTTTGTGATGCTTAACTTAATGTCTACCTGGACAGAACCTAGACTCATGTGGGATATGGGCCTTTGGGAGTGTCTGTGGGAGACTGCCTTGATTATGTTGGTCAATGTGGGAGGACCCATCTTAATCTTGGATGGGACCATTTTGTATGCTGGATGCTGAACTGAATGAAAGACAAAGCAGACTTGAACACAGATGTTGATGTGTTCTTCTTCCTCCTCTTCCTCCTCCTCCATTCCCTCTGCCTCCTCCTACTCTTTTTCATTTATGAACACTTTATTAGTGTGAGTGTATGTGTTTGTGTGTGCCCTGGCACACGTGCAGAGGTCAAAGGGTCACTTCAGAGACTCTTTTCCCTTGCTCCTTTATGTGGGTTCCAGGCATGGAATTCAGGTGGAAGGAAGGCTCTACAGCAAACGTTTACCCACCAAGCCTTCCTGTATGTTCCTAATTCTGCTCTTTGACCACAGATGCAGTGTGACCTGCTCCCTCGGGCTCTTGTCGCTAAGACTTCTCTGCCATGATGAACTGTAACCAGAAACTGAGAGTCAAGTAAAAGCTTTCTCCCGCAAGCTGCGTCGTCAGAACATTTTATCACAGCAACAGGAAAAGAAATTTAAACAGAGATCAATTAAGAAGTACATGATTGAAAGTAATATAAATTAAGTCATAAGGGAAAGCAACTCTCTCCCATTCAGGTGTAGCAGTGTGATACTGAATGCTGCTCCTGTCAGGAAGGAAAGGGCATGGTGTTACAGACCTCTCATCTCGGGACCCTGGAGGCTGGGGGTGGAGGATTGTGAATTCAAGGTAAACCTGAGCTGCACGGGGGTGGTCTGTCGCAAAAACTGAAGACAAAAAAGGAAAGCTTGATGAGCTTCTAGAAGAGCGTTTCTGCAGTCTGGATGTGGGCCTGCCTGAGGACAGACAGTGAGACTTCACGGTGCCTTTGAAGTTCCATGCGCAGCAGTCTTCCAGGGTGATTAGAGCTTCACTGATTTGAACTTCAGTATCCCATGACACCATTGCTACGAGATGTCCTAGATAACTTTGCTTCTGTGACGTTTAGAAATCTAAAGAAAAATTGTGAAGCTCGCACTGGATTTGAGTACTTGGATATGCCATCTGTATCGATCCCTGTGTTTGAGGATACTGTCTTTAGTTTTAGAAAAAAAGTAACCGGGAAAATTTCACATTCTTTCTTAATCCCTGAGGAATCATTGAAGCATTATTTCTTTCTTCCGGTTTCTAATTTTGTAAATTTTTATTTTTATTTTTCAGTGGTGAGTCCCTGAAATCAAACTCAGATCCTTACACTTAGCTCCATTGCCTTTGTGCACTGAGTCATCTCCCTGGCCCAAAGCTTTAGTTTTGAGTGCAAGGACAGTCTTTTTTGTTAACTACTGTATTTCAAAATGTTTTATGGGGAATTACGAAATCGCCAGATGGGGTATGAAAAACTCAAAGAGAAATGTAGACAAGCAAAAATAAGTCTATCGCTACTTACAACAGCTCAAAGAATCATCAACCTAATTTTTAAAATGAGTCTAGAAACAGGCTGCCTTCAAATTCCTTGTGTAGTATGGGTCCTGCGAAATCATTTGTGTGTACATTAGTTTTTGTGTATGATGTAACCCAGGATCTTCTGATTTCTTTTTCCATGTATTTATCTTTCCTCAACTTACAGGGTAGGAAGAAGTCATGAGGAGGAGAGAAAGGATGAAGGGGAGATATTTAAAAAGGTGCCCTTTAATCTTGCCTGAAAAATTTATAGTACAGTAGATGCCATTTCTCTCTAACCACAATCTGTTTACTAAAATAGATATTATCATGCCCTTCGATTTCTCCATAGGGATTTCTCTTAAAGGTTCATTTTATGAGGGGTTAAACTAAAAATAAATATGCTTTCAAATAGAGTAACTATATTTAGAAGGTCTAAAACAACATGTATTAAACAACTTTCCAGTTTATATTTATTCTTTCATTTTGATGAAATGAAAGCATGAGACACAGTTGGCCAATAAACTCAGAGTTCGTCAAAGTTGGCCAAGGCTCATGTTACAGGCACAGAAAAAGGGATGCCACTATCCAAAATGCTAGTAGCTCACATTCAACAGAGGAGGTATGTGGTGCTGGGACTCAAGTCTAGGGCCTAGTGCATGATAGCTAAACACTCTAACAGATAGCTAAACAAACTACTAGCCCTAGTTCTGGAAAACATGGTTTCCATGTTAATGGTAAATACTACCCAAGATCCTACAATATAACAACTCATAATGTACAGATTTTGGGTTTTGTTGGAGAGGAAGATCTTGAGGTAGGTCTTTCAAATAGCACAGGCTGGTATTTAACTCATTATGTAGCATGAACTGAACTTAGACTCTTAATTCTCATGGCTTCGTTTATAGAGTGCTGGAATAACAGGCATATACTACCACACCCAGCTAAATTAAAAATGTATTTTGAATATTAACTAATGCACAGACACATAGAAATTGTATATATAGTGGTATTGTATAATGTTGGCTGTATGAACATATTGAGTAATGTTTAAATCAGACAAAAGATATTTATCTCCTCAAACAGCTTTTCATTTCTTTATGTCAAAACCCTTAGAAATTTGTTTTTTTATTTTCTTTTAATATGTGTGTGTGTGTGTGTGTGTGTGTGTGTGTGTGTGTGTGTGTGTTTTGTCTGCATATGTACCTGCACAGTACTTTTATGCCTGATGATCAAAAAGGCCAAAAGAGGAAGACAGACCTCTTGGGATTGGAGTTACAGCAGGTTGTGAGCTACCATGTGGGCGCTGGGAACTGAACCTGGGTCCTTTGGAAGAGCAACATGTACTCTTAACTGCTGAGCCGTCTTTCTAGCCCCTTTTAGATTTTTGAAATGTAGCATTGGGTGCTATTGTCTGTAGGGACTACACTCTATAGTAGTGCACTAGACCTAAGAAGGTCTCACCTAATGAAGTATTCATTGAAATTTTTGAAGCTTTTTGCTTGATTTTTCTAGGTTTTCAAAAAAGCATGCTGAAGTAGTAAAACAGCGAAGTCAAGTACACATCAGCTTTCTAGACAATGAGTGGGCAGAGGGTTCAAGTCTCCCTCTGTATTTTTAATTAGAGTGTTTTTTCTCTCAAATGGTGAAGTGAGGCATCGAACCTGTCCATTAACTTGTTAATTACCCTCTACTGAGTATAAAATGTAAATTCTACCCCAGATAAGGCAGATACTACTGTTTCTTTTTCTTCTGTTTCTTAAGATTTATGTTATTTTTAATTATGCTTGGGGGGGCAGGTGCTGTGAGTCGAGAAGAAGGTGACAGATTGACTGAAGGTGGACTTACAGATAGTTGTCAATCATCGTCAGATGTAGGTGCCCGGAACTGAACTTGAGTCCCCTGGAAGACCAGAAAGTGTTACTAACCATGTCTCCAAACCTCCTTTTCCTTCTTAAGATTTATTTATTTTTAGTTTATGTGTATGTGTGACTGTCATAACACAGTTATTTGTCCGACATGACAGGCCACAAATACAGGACTTAGAGAAATGATTGGTGTAGTTAGATTCATTTTAGCATGAACAGGAAACTTAGTCAAGCTTACCCTAGTTGTCGGGAAGTGATTCTGAGTACATGGATAGCAAAATAAGAAATTTGAGATTTACTCCACTGTAACTCCAAGTTGGTGCAGGGGCCTTTATCAGGAAGCGTTGAGGGCTATGGCTCTGTGAGAACGAACCATCAACTTAACTTAGCAACTCTGGGTGGGTCTTGCTCTTCTCTTCCTGCCTCTCAGATCTTCAGTCTGTGCTGTGTACCTTCTTGTGGATTGTTGTCTCTACTTCAGCCCACCCTCTGTGTTTATCCCGCACTCTGTCCACTGCCTTGCGTGGACTTTGAGTTCCAGTTCTTGCCACCGTCTGCTGTTGTTTGTGTCTTACGTGGACATGATAGGAGACAGCATCTTCTTTAGCAAACGTTTTCACAGCTGAGGCAATGGGCTAGTCGGAGACTTGGCTGCCTTCAGACATACGCCCATCACACCATCTGTGACAATGACAGTACTGTCTCATGCATTACATAATGGTTCCTATGGACCGGACTACAATTCAGTAGTCCATCAACAAGGCATGACTAATGAGAGTCGTGGGCAAATTATGGCATTTCAGTTGCTGTATTCAGTAGAGCACAATGATATAAGAAATATCACAATTATCATAATGCACAGGAAGGTGACCAGTCATTCTCTGCATATTTACTGAGCAGCGTTTTCCTTCACATATTGTCCTAGGCAATAAGCTATGGAAGAGAACACAATAAGCAAGGTAATTTCTGGCATTAAACTCGAAAGGGAATATGAGGAAAAGAGTCAATAAAAGAAACTCTCATAGCAGAATAAATGTCATGTGCACAATTAAAATTAGATGCCAGGTGCATTTTTCGGAGGGGAAAGACAGTCCCTCTTAGTTGGGGATTAGGTTGAGGCAGGCATGGAAGAATAATATTGGCTAGGTGAAGATTTGGGGACACACAATACGGTCAGTGCAGTGATTGTGTGAATCTGCCAACACATGATAGTGTGTTTACAGGATCCTGGCTGAAGGGCAGAGGGTGCTTGTTTGTTGGAACACAGTCCAAGAATGGAGTTGTGTGAGAATTCTGAGTGCTTGAGAAAAAAAGTCACAAAAACAAGACCAGAGTCTTGTGACCATGTTTTTTTTTAAAACACAGAACTGTCTTAGAATGTGTTTTTATGCTTCTCCCAGGTGGAGCGGACATGAGTGAGTTTACTTCAGCTGTTGTTATTCATAGGCTTTTAGAGAAAAACAGACTTTGCCACACGTGGCTTGTCCTTGTGATTCAACACCTTACTCTTGTGATTCTTCTTAACCTTCAGAGTATAAATTGCCTGATGCTCAGAATGAAGTTGGCTACTGCATGAGATTTTAGCCCCATTGTTAGGCCCTGCTCTCCTGGGTTCATGAAACTAACACAGTGGTAAACATTTGTTGAGAGCTGAGCCTCTACAGTGACAATCTTGGGTACATACTAGGTGGGATGGTGACTGACTGCTCAGAAAATTCTTAAAATTAGGAGAAACAATATGACCAAATTTACATAAGAAAACATTGATGCTGAGCATGGTGGCTCACGTCTTTATTCTCAGGTCTCAGAAGTCAGAAGCTTCCTGAGTTCAAGGCCAGGGTGGTCTACATAAGAGTTCTAAGACAGGCCACAGAGAGGGATCTGTCTAAAAAAACAAAACAAAACAAAACAAAAAGCTCCTTATTATTTTCAGTTATGTGCATGAGGGTGTGTCTTCATGCAAGTATGTGCATGTGAATTCAGATGCCCATGATGACAAATTCATGGTATGCTGTGGAGCTGGAGGGACGATATCTGAGACTGGCCTCTGGCCTCCACACACATGCATGCATGTGTGCCATACACACACGCACATACTTGAATGCACACATAAAGGATAGTAATGCTAGAGCTTGCCTTGAACAGCTAGATGTGCAGCAATACTAATTACCAAGGAGGGGATACCAGTGTGTAAGAAGCTTGCCACCACGTGCCCGCCATGATGAAAATAGACTAAGTCTCTGGAACTGTAAGCCAGCCCCAATGAAATGGTTTCTTTCATAAGATTTGCTGTGGTTGTGGTGTCTCTCCACAACAGCAGAACACTGACTGAGTCATGGAGGAGAGAGAAAAGGAGTGGTCAGAATAGTAAGTTTAGAGATAGAAATTCTTAGAGTCATTGGTGTTCAAATAAAAGTATCAACATGAGGCAGAGTGGTTCCCTGCAGAGAGGGATGAGAAATGAGAAAGTCCTGGAGATTTAGATTAAGGGGGGTGAGGGACTGAGGGAAAGAAGGTAGGTAGTGAGTGAGATAGGAAGCAGCAGGGAGGATATTAGAGAAGAGTGTCTGCCTGGCAGGAGAGTTCTGTGACTCTAAGTGGGTGCCATGGAAAGAAAGTGTTTCTAAAAGGAGGTTATGGAAGATGAGGCGGGATGGTAGGGAAGATCAGTTGAGGAAAAGTTATCTTGAAAGGTGAATAGATTTTAGAACAGGAAGGAAGAACTGTTAAGCTACTTATTGGAGAATAATTACAACATGGTTTTGAACATGGGACAGAAGGGCTAATCCATATAGGGGTCTTTGTGGATGGACCAGTTTGAAAAGATAGTAAGACAAACATTGAGAAAGCCTCAAATGATCAATTGGAGGTAGCCATCAAGGCTAATCAAAGATGTTCATGATCTTATTTTCTGTAGCTAATGAGAGCCTCTAGACTTTAGAGACCAGAGGTTTCAGAATTCATGGATATTTAAGAGGAATAGACTGTATAAAACAAAAAAGAAGAAAAAATTTGAGGTAAACAAAATATATTTTGATAAAAGACATTTAGCAGGTTAGGATTGACTGATTTATTAAATGTTGATACAAAATACATAACTTTTCAACGATTTTAGGTTGAGCTCGTGAAGAACAGATAAAATTGATGACAAAAGGGGAAGTCGAGAGGGAAAGATGATAGTGTCTTTTCTTTAGTGAGGGCATTTTAAATTAAATACAATATTTCTGTTAATTCCTTAAACACTTCATTCATCCATACATTGTGTTTTGGTCAGATTCATGTGAACTCCACTGACTCCTTCCATATCTACTTTCCCTGGCCCAATCCCTTTCCTCCCTACTCACCCAGAGTCTATCTTGTGCTAGCTATGCAGTCCTGGACTGTGTAGTCATGGGATATGTAGTTCTGGGCTGTGTAGTCATGGGATATGCAGTCCTGGGCTGTGTAGTCCTGGGCTCTGTAGTCATTGGCTGTTCAATGGAGCATGATCAACCTACCAGGACCTCATCCTTCAAGCTGAGAGCCCTTCCTTTGGAAACCATCGACTGTCAATGACTCCTTAGGTAGGGGTCCAAGCTGGTGAGCTCCTCCCCTAGGATGTACTTTAAAAAAAAAAAAAACAGAATAAATCACTCAACAGAAGAACTTAAAATCATTTAGTAAAAACTTTATTTGGAAATAAATAAATTCCTCTATTATTATTATTATTATTACTAAAATTGTCAGTAGAGGCCTGGTCTTGTTTCACTAGAGATTCATCTATTTCTTTTTAACCTTTGGATTATATTAAGGCTAAATCCAGTCATTTTTTATTTACTCTGTAAGCATTTTAGTAGGTGTCTTCAAATGAGAGGTTTAAAACACCATGGCCATAATGATATACATACCAAAGAAATTATTAATAATCCTGTAACATCATTAAATGCTACTAAGAGTTCCAGTCTCCCTGATGTCCTAGTATTTTTGTAGGTTTGTTGAAGTTAATGTCCAAATTACACAGTCAATTCTCTTTTAAAGCACATTCTGTAGTGTTAATACTTATAGAAGGAGACATATATAAAACATATGAAGCACAATCATAGAGAAATAGTGGTACCCATGATCTCAACTCCAGAGCTAAAACTGATCAACACAGCAATTCACCTGTTTTTGTGTTGTTACTGTTTGTTTGTTTTGTTTTTTGTATTTTTCATTGTTCGTTCGTTCATTTGTTTTTTTCTTGAGAGGAGATTCTTCTAAATTTTTTCTTTACTCTTTGATAATTTTATACATGCTGTAATACATTTTGTTCCTTTCCC
Organism: Peromyscus eremicus; assembly: GCF_949786415.1. Lineage (NCBI taxonomy): Eukaryota > Metazoa > Chordata > Mammalia > Rodentia > Cricetidae > Peromyscus > Peromyscus eremicus. Next base: position 9,182,700 of record NC_081430.1, on the reverse strand, counting down.
ATCCTCCTTTTTATCCTCTCTCACCCCTTTCATCTTGTTGAACCCCAGATTCTTCCCTACAAATCCCCCAAATATTTTCATTTTGTTTTTGTTTTGTTTTGTGGCCCACTGAGTGTAGTTACGGTTGCTTACGTGGGTAAGAGTGGGAGATTATTTACTGGAATGTGGGCAACTGTCCAGTGGTTATACCTCTCAAGAAAATGACGAATGGGAATGGGTTCTTGAGACAGCATCTCAGTACTGGTCAGGCTAGAAGGGAATTCACTTTGTAACCTGATAACCCTGAACTTGGAGCCATCTTCCGGCCCTAACACCTTGAATATAGATATGCAGGCCTGAGTTGCCACGCCCTGGAGGGCTGCCTTCTTGCCTCGGCTGTCCTATCCGTGTGTTTTTCTGTGAGAAGTGAGCACCATACTGGCTTGTACTTACTATTCTCTTGCTTTCTTTTCTTATTTTTTAAATACAGTCTTACCACATATGCATGTGTCCTCAAACAATATGTTGTTTACTTTTGCTTGTTTTGAAGCTTTAGAAAAACAACACATAATGTGTTCTGCTTCCTTTTAACTCAACATAATGTATCTAAAGTTCATCCATATTGTTGGTGTGGCTACGGGAAGCTCCTTTTTACTGCTATATAATCTTTCCCAGCTTGCTGTCATTGCTTGCCTGTTTTCCTCCTGGGTGGTGGGTCCTAGCCTTTTCTAGTATGGACAGTTCTTAAGAACAATGTGTCTCTTGTAACACAGTACAGAGGCTCAGACAGTGGGGGCCTAGGAATGGACTTGCCTCAGTAGATTTGCCACCTTTGACTTTGCACAATGATGCCAACATGTTTGGGAAAGTGATTACGCCAATTAATGTTGACACTAAGAGTTCATTAGTGTCTGCCCTGAAGTTGGTGCATTTTCGCCAGAGTAGCTTTTCTCAAATTCTGTCCATTCTATTGGTAAAGGAGTATATAAATAGAAAAAGTTTTCTTTTTTTTAATATTTTCCTCCTTGAGAACTAGCAAGATTGAACATTGTAACACATGAACATTTGACATTAAACCCTTCTACTATGAAATTTTGAGACAGTTGGGGCTACAGAGTAAAACTCTTTCTCAGAAAACCAATAGATAGATAGATAGATAGATAGATAGATAGATAGATAGATAGATAGATAGACAGACATTATAGACTATAGATAGAGATAGATAGATAATAGATGAATGATAGCTATTTTGATAGATTGATGATTGATAGATAATAGATAATAGATGATAGATAGATGATAAGTGATAGATTGATGATAGATAGATGATAAGTAGATGAGTAAGTAAACTCTAGAAGATAAATAGCACTCTGAAAATGAACCACACCCCCAACATGGTTTTGCTACCCATTTTGTGGGTTCAGTTACCTGTAGTTAACTGCTATATGGAAATATTAAATAGCAATTTCACAAAAATTCCTGGGAAGTTTAAAATCAAATGTTTGTGTTTGTTTCTTCTCTTTCTTTTTCAGTAGATTTAATTCATATCTGGATCCTGAGTGTTGTGAACAGATACTCTGGTGTGGCTTTTCACAAGATGGTCCATGAATTACTGCTAAGGAGACTTGGTTGAATACAGTCTCTTTCCAGAGGTCAGGTAGCGTAGGTCTTGGAGATAGCCTCAAAGGTGGCTTTGATGAAGTTGCCCAGAGTGGCAGTGTAGCCCCTGGCTGATGTGTAGCAGTCATCAATACTGGCCGTCATTAGTAGCTTCATGGTCACAGGAGCAGGGACAACATTACAACATTAGTATCTTTGGGGGCAGGGATGATATGATCCAGCACACAGCCACAGTGGCCTGTCACTTTGCATGGAACAGTGTGGGGCTTGACAGTCTCATTCCCCATAGCCTCTCTGAACAGGGATAATGGAAAGTTTCGATAAGACGGTGGCCCCACAGATGGCAGTGGCTTTCTCCTTGGCATATGTTACACCAAGCCAACATGACTATTGTAGTCCCCAGTGGTGACTTTATCTCAGCCTAGACCACAGCCAAGGCCTCTACCACAACTGCAGCCCCCAAGTCCACTGCCGAATAGTCTGCAGAAGTAGCTGTGGTTGATGATCCTAATCCGTGCCCCCTGCTTGGAGAAGCAGCTTGTTTGTTTATTTTTGAGACAAGATTACACTATGTGGCCCCTGTTGATCTTGAATCCATGATCCTCCTGACTACTCTCCCAAGTGCTAAGATTACACCCATGTACCATCATGTAGGTTTTCTCATGCTGGTTTTGTTTATTTTGTCTTTTGAGATAGGATCTCTCTCCATAGCCCTGGCCGTCACTGACTGAGCCCTGGAGCTCACTGTGTAGACCAGGCTGACATAGAACTCACAGAGATCCACCCTCCTTAGGTTTCTTAGTGCTGGTCTTTCACGCTGTTTTATGGATATGATGAATATTTATATCACGCCACTCTTTTTTCACCAGGAGACTGCACTATATGTGCTACCTACTTATTAGTTACATAGTAATCACCTTTGCTATCAGATTGACTTTTCTTGGTGTCAAGGTGATTGTTAATGAAACTCTGAATTTATCTAATAATTATCCTAAAGTATATGACTTATGATGTAAAAGAGGCATCAGAAGTTAAATAAGGAATATATATTCGTATATATGGATATACGCACATATATATGTATATATACATATATACACACATAATTACCTACATATACATATATATGTGGAGAGAGAGGCAGGAAGATTGGCATACTATCAGGAGTCTTGAGCACCTCTTTGAGACACATCTACCATGGATAATGGGAACCATGTAGTACCAATTGAAGCAGGTGCCAGGTCGTCCATTAGTGTTCTATGTCTACCAGTCATTGGCTAGGCTGGCCTAGAGGCTCTGATTACAAATAAGCAGAAGACCTGAGACATTTTTCGGCAGGAACTGAGGTCTAGACCTTCAGTGGCTCAAATACTTGGCCAAGACCCTTGGAAGAAATGATTCCTATTAGAGGGAGTCTGAGCAACACGTAGATCTACTAAAATGAGTTCACAGAATGATTTAGAAATATGTTTATTCTGTATCTTCAGTAACAGTAGAATATTAGAAACATAGTCTGCATCAAATGCATATTTGATGAGAGAATAAACATGACACAGTGAGAAAATATCTCTTCCCCTAAAATGCTTTAATCTGTGCATTAAACAATTAACAGCATCTCATTAACTAGACCTTGTATAAATCTATGCTTGATCATCTTAATTGGTGATTAACCTATTGATTCTTCTGTGTATTGGCTTTTTTTATTTTTAACCTTTCCTTCATTAGAAAAACACAACAGAATAAGCAAAATATGATTGGTCATTAGCATATCAATCTCGTCATTATTGTAAAAAGTGAGCCTTGTTCTTAACTACCTTAAGGAAGTAGCAAAGAAGACTTGGCAGAGATTTGGCTGTGTTACATACACAACTTTCAATTGTCATTCATGGTCACTCAATGGGCAGAACACTCTGTAGAAGCCTGACTCATGTATCTCTCCAGGGAGCTCTACAAACTGGTATCCACCTCAGTGAGGCTACTACGTGTGCTGAGCACCCATGTCTACCCAATAACATCACATGAAATAAAAACTGTGGTATACATTTCCCAAGCCATGTGAGTAAAACAGTCCCATTCCAGTCACGTGGACTGAAGAGTGTGTCCACTGCATTCCACATAGGGGAGCCGAACAACATTTCCAGCTCACTCCAGTTATGTCCTGTCCTGTTGGTTATGGGATGGAACGGGGCCTCCATCTGTTATAATCAAAGAAGTGGTGAAGCCTAATATAATTGCTGTTTTCCCAAGAATCTCTACAGAGAAACCAGATTTTGTTGTAAATGCCAAGTACGGTCCCTACTCGTACTGGTTGTCTGGGACACTCTGTTGAGTCAGATGACTCTATGGAGGGGGAAGAAGCTCAATCATGTAGAACAGAGCTTCAGGCTCGGTGAAATCTACATTCAGAGCCAGAAATTCATTGCTGTGGGCTGTTCTGTGTAATTTATGATGTTTAGTAGAACCACTGGCCTTTGCTTTTGGATAATATTATTATTATAAACACAGTGGGGTCAACTAAAAATTCCTCTAGATATTGACAAGTGCCCTATGAGGGGACCTTGACAGTGAGATACTGATGCATGAATATTTACAAGAAGTGACAAAGAGGAAGGAAGTAACAAGATGTTTTCCAGTCTCAACATGAACCATATAAATTGCACATCTAATATACAAACAATTACAAAGAACATTTATCTCTAAATTAGTTGCTCTTTTGGTTAAAATAAAAAGCAACACAGTCACATAGCTAAAGAAATGTATAGTAAAGTATGTGTGGAAAGACAGGTGACTGGGGAGCCAAACAGGATGGGTCACTCATGTAAGTCCAAACATCTACCAGTAACTGGAAGGGTTTCACATATCTGACTGATGAACTTGCTTTTCTTCTTAAATTTGTTTGCTTTGTACTTCTTTTACTCACAGCTGTGATGGTCTCCAGTAGCACATAAAGGTGATTTAAATAAAGATCCAGGAGACAATTCTTCCATTATAAATTTTCTTAGGTTTATCTTTTTATAGAGAGAAATGGTTTATTTTGGCTTACATTAAATCCATTTTGATGTTGGAACATTGAAAAGGGAATTTATGAAAAAATCTGAAAGTGATCCAGTGAAAATAAGTGCAAAACATTTCATGAGATTGAAAAAAAGGATCTTGTGAAAGAAGTTAGAGCATACAGAGAAGGGACAATGTAGAAAAGTGGCTATAGGTTTTTCTTTTAATGAATAAAGACAATGATAGGCAGACAGACAGATAGATAGAGATAGACAGACAGACAGACAGATGAAATGTCTTAGTCCACTGGGGCTACTATGACCAAACATCATAAATCAAGGAATTCCTAAGCCAGAAATTCATTTCTCACAGGTATGAAGCCTGGGATGGTCAAGATGTAGATGCAAGCAAGAATCAGGTGAGGGTCTTCTTTCTCAAACATGGTACCTTCTCTCTCTGTCCTTGCATGTTGGGAGAGTCTCTTTCGTAAGGATGTTAATGCCATTCATGAGTGCCCTACCATCATGATCTAATGACTCCCAAAGATCTCAATTCCAATCTCAACACCTTGATGGGTATATTTTATTGTATGAATTGTTGGAGGCCAATACATATCATGCTACAGCACATGTGGGTACACATATACACACACAGACATCACATTTTCTCACCCCTTTTTGCACACCCATGTGTGGACTTTGGCTTATTGCCACCTGTTTTTTGTCTGCCCAGCCATTACTGACTACCTCTGACCTGAGTTATCAAGAGAAGTGCAACTCTATCTTCATGAACAAGGCAACAACCTTCTACTCCCTTGGGAACTTACTTTCAACCTTTCCTGTTGACTTCATTTCCTGTGTACTTTCTTTCGGGCTTGATAAACCTACGGAATTCCCTCTCCATTCTTATAGCTTAACCCTTATCATTGTTTAATAATTCTTCCTATTACAACTTCCCTGTTCAGATTACTGTGCTTTCTTTCTTCTTTTTTTGGTTCAGATGGATATATCTCACTTATGAATGACATTTCTCCCACACTGGTTTAGATGAATGTGTTGCCTGTGATCATAAGAGATAGCTTCAAACAGGTAGGATGCATCAAAATGCTCCCTCCATTTGAGATTCTGGTGTTTCTGAACTTACCCTTCTCCACAGAACTTCATGAAACTAACGTAAAGGTCTACAACTGCCTGCGTATGCCAAGGTACAGGACACTTAGATCAGTTTTGATGAGCACGAGGTTTGACACATTTGTCAATAGTCCCAGGAATAGTTTTGCATAGTATAATATTTAGCAGCCACCGGAGAAGGGCAAACCAATATAATTAAGGTTAAGGGTATTTGGAATAACTGACTCAGAGAAGCTTAATGTGTCCCTATTTCTATTTTAACTTTGTTCAAGCTCAGGAATCAATGACCTCGGGCAAAGGTATGTAAAGGAATACATTTCCAAATAAGATTTGGCTATTTTGCTTAAGGGATTGTTAGCCATGAGGTTAACCTATCCAACTGGAAAACATGCTATTTTTCTCATGTACAACATATAATCTGAGAATGTAATTCAATTTCTTATTTTAAGAAAAAAGTCACAAAATAACATCAGTGTTTATACAGTTATTGATTCTGTTAAGAAGAATGTCCAACTAATTCTGCAGAATCAGTCATAGAAACTAGATTATTTTAGCATCAAAAAGTATAAAATATGGGAAGTAGGCATGAAAGTATTACACCTCTTCTCTATTACATATTTAAATGTACTCAGTCATTAAATACACCAGTGACAGATTCAAAATATATTGTACCATTTACCTTTGGTACGCATTTCTATAAAAATATAGAACAGACTTTTTTAGAAAGGACATATTGAAATACGTTGAGGAAATTTTAATACAATAAAAATTTAAATTATGCAGAGTGTGTTAACAGAGAATTAAATGTAGTCTGACAATCAATAATTATGTCATAATACCAGAAGAGCAGAGCACAATAATTTTCTGTACAGCTGACTCTTTACAGATAAACATCTTGCATAATATAGAGACCAAGAGGAGCTGGGCTGAGAACAGCTGATTAAACAGCATAGTATGCAATCAATACAGTATTTGCGGGTCATCAGAAATTAGTAACTAAATATTAATCTCCTCAAAGAAAATATGGCTAGATCATACCACACTAGAGAGTGACTTTGAAAGGAGACACATAGATAACAGTCTAACTGAATACTTTTCTCCTTTTATAGTTGAAAATTCTAAGATCAGATTGTGAATAAAATAATAAAACATGAGTAAAGCTTTTAAAATGCTTGAAATACATTCTGAAAATAGCATTCAAGCAAAGTCTGTGTTTGTATTATGTGGAGGTGGAAAGTGTAACGGCATGAATGTTTTTGGTCAGGAGAAGTGGGAAAACAATTGGGGTGACCACAGAAATGCTTTCTCCTGAATTAAGTCAATAGTTTTCAACTATGTTCTTTATATGGCTTAATGCTTTTCTAAAAGTATGCTAATTCTAACAAAAATACTCTTAAAACAGTATTTTGGGGATATTTACTTTATCTTCAACACATTATTTATAAGTACAATGATACAATTAAAGTACAAGCCAAAGGTGTTTAAAATCCTAACAGTTCAGCAAAACTGAAATAGAAAGAAAGTATGAAAATTCCCAATAGATTTTCATGCAAAATGAAGATTAAGAAAAGATGCTAGGAGGAAATCCTAACATCTACCACAGGGCCTCAATAAAGAAACTTGTGTGAACAGCACAAAAATACATATGTCAAAATGAAATTTTTGGTTAGTGATGTAGCAGTTGGTAGAATGCTTGCTAGTATACAGGAAACCCTGTCCTAAATCTACAGGAAATAAAACAAGGCAGAGTGCTACATGTCTAAGCTGGAGGATCAGGTGTTCAAGGTCATTCTCACCTACATAGAAATTGTGATGGGTATCCTGCACTATACATGACTGTGTTTTAAGCAATAAGCACAAAACAAAAACCCAGCAACATTATTATGCCTTGCTTTTATTAATAATAAAGTAAGTTCTTAAGTACAGTTCTCTAACCAATAGTGTTTCATGAAGAATTTAATTATTCCTTAGTAACCTTGGGCCAAAATTTGAAACAATGAATAAATGACTTCAAATATATCATCTACTTCTACTTTGGTTTTAAAAACCCAGGAACCTATGGCTGCATAGCATAACACCCAGTGTTGGCTGAAGATATGCTTGCACTGAGCTCCGTGTTTCATTGCCAGCAGGGACTTGGATGGTTCTCTTAGCTTTCTGCACCTCGGTCACCATTTGTAAAAGGAAGGAACAATGTTTATCTCATAGGATTATGTGAGGTAGAAAGTGCTTGACTTAACATGCTAACTTAATTACACTGGAATTTTCAGGGATATTCATTTGCATATAAGTATGGTGGGCATCATTGAGGATCATTATTTTTATTGCAGTTTTGGGGGTTACTCTCACCTACCAGATGTAGTCATATTTTAACTTTTTCTGTAATTTTATGATGTGCTCAAAACTTATGACTACTCTCTGATGATTCAGCCTTCAGAAATAGTTGGATTTGGATTCTCTCAGTCTTCTCCCTATTTGAGTTTCTTCACTGTTTATATCAGCTCACATCCCATGGGCTTCTCCTGAGATGCTCATCGTTGCTGCATCTGCTTATCTGTCCACCTGGCTCAAGAAAACTACATTTTCCAGTATTTCAGAGTCATTTCCAAAAAGTTCTTCAAGACACTTTTGCATTCAAAATTTCTGTGCTGTGATTCTTTAATTTATCACAATTTCCAATTAGGCATATAAGTTACTAGACAGGGTTCTTGATGTTGACTTTACATGGAAGAAAGATGACAAGATAAGCTTTTCAAATGACCAGTGTAGACAAATTTCTAAATGGTCTTATTAAATAAAAAACATGGAGCCAAATATAGGGGTGAAAACCTTAGATCAAGGAAATAGGGAAAGCCATCAGCCAACTTTACCTCACCAACTCTGCAGCTTCCAAAATCGAGTTACTTCCTGACTACCCACACCTTTATTGCCTTGCTGTTCTACCCTCTCATTGGCTCTCTTAGCCCAGTTACCTCACTTCCTCTTCCTACACAGCTCTGTCACATTCTATCTGTCTGTACAGACCTCCAGGTCTCTACAGGCAAGCTTTATTTATTAACGCACAAATAAAATATCACCACAGACCAGCTCTATCTCACCATTCATATCTCAGCTCCAGGACCACCTTCCATAGATGCTACATTTACTACACCATTTAAAAACAACACATGTGTCCTTGTGGTAAGATTGAGCATTCCTTGGGTATATGCCCAAGAGTGGTATAACTGGGTCTTGAGGAAGACTTATTCCCAATTTTCTGAAAAACCACCATACTGGTTTCCAGAGTGGTTGTACAAGTTTGCATTCCCACTAACAGTGGAGGAGTGTTCCCCTTGTTCTGCATCCTCTCCAACATAAGCTGTCTTCAGTGGTTTTGATCTTAGCCATTCATTCTAACAGGTGTAAGATGGTATCTCAGAGTTGTTTTGATTTGCATTTCCCTGATGACTAAAGATGTTGAGCAATTCCTTAAATGCCTTTCAACCATTTGAGATTCTTCTGTTGAGAATTCTCTGTTAAGCTCTGTAGCCCATTTTTTAATTGGATTGTTCAGTATTTTGATGTCTAGCTTTTTGAGTTCTTTATATATTTTGGAGATCAGCCCTCATGGCCAGACACCAGGCTGAGCTCCCGGAATCCAACTGATGAGAGAGAGGAGAGATACTGCAGGCGAGGGACGTTGAGATCATGATGGGAGGACGTGCAGAGATGACCAGCCACACTAGTGGAAGCCCATGAACTGTGGACTGGTGGCTGTGGAGTCCCATGGGACTGGACTAGGCCCTCTGGATACAGAAGGCAGTTGTTTGGCTCAAACTGTTTGGGGGACCCTCAGGCAGGGGGATCAGGATCTGACCCTGGTGCATGGGCAGGCTTCTGATAATCGGGTGCCTGTGGTGTGACACCTTGCACAGCCTTGGTGCAGTGGGAAGGGGCTTAGACCTGCCTAGGCTCAGTGTGCTGGGTTCTGCTGACCCCCCATGGGAGACCTCAATTTGGGGGATGTGGGGATGTAGGGTGGCTTGGGAAAGAGGCCTGGGGGGTGGGAGGAGGGAAGAGGGGGGATCTGTGGATAGCATGTGGAGTAAGAACTGAAAAGCTTCTCTATGGCAAAAGACACTGTCAATAAGACAAAATGACAGCCTACAGAATGGCAAAGAATCTTTACCAACCCCACATCTGGCAGAGGGCTGATCTCCAAAGTATATAAAGAACTCAAGGAACAAGACATCAAAATACCAAATAATCCAATCAAAAAAAAAATGGGCTACTGTGGTGATGTATTGTGTCCCCCAATATACTTTGTCCCCCAATAAAATTTATCTGAGGATCAAAAAAAAAAAAAAGCTGTCAACTCTGAACTGCATATTGAGAAAGCTTAACCTTCAGGAATTAAAGGGAAACAAAACATTCTCAGATAGAAGAGAACTTTAGACATTTTCTTATAGATAGTCATTCAGACAGAAAAGCAATGATTTAAAATAAAATCTTGGGGTGTTGGGATCAAACAAAGAACAAGAGAAAGAAAGTAGGAGTGCGTGGATCAGGTTGTCCTTTCATCATGAACATACAGGTGTGTATTTGCTATCTGAAACAAAGTTATGTCATCTGTCTTAGCCTATTGCTGCTGCTATGACAAAACATTTTTACTTTGGGAAATTTATAAAACAATAGAAATTTACTTGTCATGGTTCTGGAAGGTGAAAATTTCTATAGCAAATTCTGTAGGTCTGTCTTCTGTTAAGAGCTTGCTCTCCATTCTGAAGACAGCCTTTGACTGCCGAATTTCTATATTAGCAGAAGTAAGTGCTATGTCCCCAAATAGTGCAAGCCACAAGGGATCTCCCTTTCATTAGGCTGGTAAGGGTGCCACCACCTGACATTGATCCTACTGCATTGGTTTCAACATACGACTTTGAGAGAACATGTTCAGACCAGAGAACTGCTCTACAGTACAGCCAGAGGCTGTAATATATATAAAGCTATTCTGTTGGGAGTATGGGTTCTATTGTGTTACAACAGCATTAAAAGTATTGGGAAGTCCTGATCTAATCTTCACAAAGTCTAAGACCATGCTACTCAATGGTGACCTTGTCATTTTGGACTATAACGTTACCAGATGCTGCTCTCTGATAGATGGTTACGTATTTTTAAGTGGTCCTCTGATAGAACAGTATAAATAAGGAAATGACTTAATTATTACAGTATCAATACCTGAAGTACCCATTAGCATTGATAATTTCAGAAAAACATTTCAAAGACTTGAGAAATAACCCCAAATGCTCCCTCATAAGGTGAAATAAAATGTCATATGTATACACAGATATATGTATATGTGTACATGTGTGTAGATATAGGTATATCAGCATCCCCACAAAGGACAATGGAAACATGTAATTGTGTTAATGAGTAAGAATCTTTTCTTCCTATGACCACAGTGGAGCTTCCTCAGGCATTCCTTACTACTATGGGTAAATGGGCATAGCTTTTGAACAGTTGCCTAAGAATGCCTCGTGATTGGCCTGGATCACAGAGCAGTTCCAGAAGCAAGTATCAAAACTTGGAATGAAAATCTGTCACTCTACATCCAGCTCATAGTAAAATATTCACGGAAGAGATGAATTAGAGTCTGTGTTCCTTGCACCAATAGAACTAGAGACAAATGACCCACTATTTGAATCTGAACTGTCTCCTGGATTTTCCATTTATTTTAGAAAAGTAGCTAAATGGACCATAAAGGGACCCTATGTGGTTGTACATCGCTTTGAAAATCTCTATGGGAATTCTGAGAGAAAAATCAAAGGCTTGGTGGTGTTCAGCATGTCAAGCTCAGGCCAGTATCTGAGGTGATGGGATTTAAGAAACTGATTTCCTAGTTGGAACTCAAAGTGGTGGTGACTTTGGTCTGTGACATGAATGAACATAAGAGAATTCAAATCATACAATGATACGTCAAATGACAGTATACAGTGGTGGCTTCTCCCAAAGCCCAAACTGTTCATAAAATGACCCCGTGTGCCAAAAGAAAAGACAAAGTCCACAGCACACTCTTGCCAAAAGCTTTTGACCTTTGGCTAGGGGAAAAGATTCTTAAATGGATATTGACAATTCTTGATCCATGTTCTTGGTTTGAATGCCTATGCTTACCAGCTGTAGTCAATGCCACTAATACTGCCAAGGTTCTTGGATATATTGAAGCTGTTTGATCCGCCTAATTCAATTTCATCAGAACAAAACACTTTTCCTGCAGCCTTAGCTGAAGAAACAGAAACATCACTCTCAGTGGAGTTTTTATATTCCTCATTATCTCAAATAGTAGTGGGAAAATAAAAATTTACAGGGAAAATGAAAACACCTGTTTGAAAAGTTGTAGATGACAAAGGATTGCAAGTCTTCGTTCCAGACCTATGTTTTATGTTCAACACTCAAGAGAACTGACCAACAGTTCTCATTAGATACATTGTTATGGGTTTGTGTTGAAATTGGGGATTAGGAAAAAAATAGTGTGATCCAGGGTTATGTATGTGTATATATGTATATATTATATAATATATATGTAAATAAAAACATATGAGATATATATATATATATATACCTCCTGTTCCAGACTCAATGGTGCCTGGACTATAGCTACTTTCCTAAAGGTAGATGAAGCAAAAGCAAACAAATAAACAGTGTCTATTAATGACCTGAACTTTTGTTTGTTTTTGTTTCTGATTACCTAAATAAAACTTTATTGTAACTCAGTCACACACATTCACATATTCATTTAATAGTATTAATAGCTATTTCCACGGTACAGTGTCAGGCAGAGTTGAGTCATCATGACAAAGTCCAAAAAACCCACAAAGCTTAAAATATTGCAGACCCAAACATCTGCCAAAAAAAAATCTCCCCCTCAGTGTGTTAAAAATGCTATGAAAAGTTTGAGAAAGGTGATTTTTTTTTGTTGTTCTCTGATGATCTTATTTGATGTTGTTATCAAGATCTGGGATATACATATATTAAATGTCGAAGACCTGGAAATTTTTTTTGTTGCCTGGCAGATATGGTCCCATTTCTGTATGCTCAGCGCAACTTGATGTCATTGGGACTGGAGTGAACAAGAGAATCTCTAGCCTGTGTCATCTCAGTAGGAAATTTTTGTGTTGAAAACATGGAAGGAAGATGAGATAGTGATTGAGAGTGTGCAGTGAGTTAAGGGGTGTTATGAAAGGAAAAATGGTCACACAGTCTTCTTTCTCCCAGAGGGTGGTGTGGGGCATGAAAACAAGGGTTCCTTTAGTTTTGCTTCAGATGCTCTCGGGTGACGTACTGTGTTAGAACTTATGCTCTTGCGAGGAACTAAAGTCATGGTAGCAACAGCTATCACAACACACATGCATTCGTGAGTATTAATAAGTAACCCTGTCCCCAGTGGGTGCAGTAACCGGGGTTATGGTGACCAGTGTATATTATGATTAAACAAATGGTTAAAAACATAAGTGCTACTAAAATAGAAGAATATATGTTGATTGTCCCACTGGTCATTATACGTAAAAACACTGTTTTCTGGGTAGAGAACTAATATTGCAAAGGTAATAAAATGTGACAAAAATGACGTCAACGTAACTCAACAACAGTGAAAATAGTCTGTTTATAAAAGAACAAAGGACCTGAAAAGTCACTTCTCTAAATACTGTATACAAAAGGACAAAGGCTAAAAATCATATGAAAGGATGTTCAAAAATCACTAATAATTAGAAAAATACAAATCAAATTTATAATGAGTTAGCACTGCATATTAACATGGTCACATTAACATGGTCACAAGTGAAATGGACTGCGTTCTGTTGTTATTCTTACAAAAGCAGTAAGTGTAGTAGCAAGGATATGGAGAATACAGAACTCTTATGCAATGCTGAACGCTGTTGGGACTGTAAAACAGTGAAGTCTCTACTGAAAACAGTGCCAAGTTTCCAAAAATCCTAAAGATTTTTATGTCAAGATCCAGCACTCTTACTTTGGGGATGGATACACACACACACACACACACACACACACACACACAAACACACACACACATTTTAAATCAGGGTATTAGAGGAATATTTGCACAACTATGCTTATTATAGCATTATTCATAATATCCAAGAAATGAAAGCAGGATAGAACAAATAAATGGGTGAAATAGGATGATATATAGCTAAAGTGAAATATTGTTCAACCTAGAAAGAAGAATATCTGTAACCTAGAAGTCATCATGCTGAATGAAATAAGCCATTCACACAGGAACAAACAATTCATGACTCCACTCGTGGGAGATATCTAGAGTAATCAAGTCACAGTAACAGAAAGTAATGTGATGGTTGACAGGGTCTAGGATAAGGGAAAGAGATCAGAAATAGAATTTTAATGTGTATAACAAGATAAAAACATATTGGATATGTGTTACACAGCCATGTGAATGTAGTTAGCACCGTACTGTGACATTGTCACATTGCATCCTTAGTTCTGAACACACAACTTGAGCACTCTGCACTGTGTGTACTGTCACACCTCTTGTCAACAGTTCACACCCCCTTAAATGTCTCGGCACACATCAAGACTGTCACACAGTACGAAGTTGCAATGTTTGTACTGTACGTACAGAATTTCGTGTTCTCATGAAAACAGATTTATGTGTAGAAACTAAAGACTTTTACTACTTTCCTGCCATCATTCTTCTGTATACAAGTATCAAAATAGCCTCTTTGTATGTAGGTTAGAATGTTGGAGTTTTAGAATTACTGTTTTGTTTGCCGGCTTGAATTTCATTAAAAATTTGTTAAGAGACTTTTACCTGCAGAAAAATTTGATTCCCATAATTTCTGAAGTGGACCCAAGCATATTTTTGCCATTTTGCACTCTGTATTTATGGAATTAGTGTCTTCAGAATTGATGATTCCAAATAGGTAGAGACCAATTTTGAAGGATGTTGAAGATACTTCCCATCCTACACTGTAGAATATCCATCTAAGATTGAATTCTTTCTGTGAAAATAAACAAGCGCATACATTTTATTAGTATACAAAGGTGCTTTAGTCTTTATAAAGGGTAAAATTCTATACATAGCAACTACATTGTTTTAAAACAAATGTCCTTACAGTTTATTGTTAGTGAATGCTTGAACTATATTCCTACTTTATATACTTATATGTAGTGGGCAGCTGTTCCAGCTTTGATCTGGAAGTACTACCCCCACTGAGGCTTTGGTAACTGTCATGCCTGCAAGGCGGGGCCTTGACAGGAGTCCTTAAGACCCAAGATCCGGATGGGCTGGCTCTCTTGGTTCCTGGATTCTGGACGCTGGAGGTAGATTGAGCAGAGCTTTTCAGAGAACACTGCTGGACTGTGCTACACTTTTCCCGGACCCTGTAACCTATCCCTTTACTTGTAAGTTACCCCACAAAATAAACTTCCCTTTTAACTACGTGGAGTTGCCTTAATACTACAACCAATACTTATGTATCCAAGGATGTGTAAAAAGTTTTCAAACCAAAATGAGTTATGAGTGAAAATGTTTAAGAAACCCTTGTCTCTTGCCCCAAAGCATGGATGGGTAAAGATTAGAGAAACATAGGATTTAGCAAACTAATAATAAAAATACTCACATATTTCAGCTGGTATTGCTCCATCATTCAGTTCTATGGTTAAATGCATACGAGCTTCTGACAAGTGACTATAAAGGAACAAAATGTGATCTGTGGCTATATTTTAATTATCGACTTGGTCCTGCAATGCTGCACAACAAGTGGATAGTGATCAACATGAGCACTGAATTCCTGAATCTGTAACTTCACCAGAATCACTGCACGCTGGAGCCCAAACTTCACTCTTTGTAGTTTACTGTTAGAGACTTAGTCACCGTCTCCTGTAACAGATTACTGTAGAAGTGTCTTCAGCAAACAAGAGCTGCCTGGGCAGGTGTGGCAGTGCATGTTTGTCATACGTGGGAGCCAGAGAAAGGAGGATCAGAGTTCAAGACCAGTTTCAGCCTAGGCAGCATGAGACCCTGTGTCAAAAACAAAACTCAGAAAAACTTTACTTCTCATATTTCTAAAGAACAAAAGTTTGACCCATGCCAGCATGGATACAGCAAAGCCATCCCCTGTTTTATAGCTTGCTAACTTCCTGTTGTATCCTAATGTGTCAAAAAAAATCACCAGCTAGCTCTCTGGCCTTTTCCACGTAGGCAGTGAACCTGATTAAGGAAGGTTCTAACAGCCCCTTAAAGCCCAGAACCTAAATATTATTACACTGAGAGCAGAGACGCCACACAAGAATTTCGGTAGGATGCAAAACTCTTGGCTAGTGAAGCTGCAAGGCTTTTTGTTTGTTTGTTTGACTTTAAAATTCTTACTTATTTGTTTTTATGTGTATAAGTGTTTTTCTTGCATGTATGTCTGTGTGCCATGTAATGCCTGATGCTCTCAGTGGCTAGAAGAGGGCATCAGATTCTCAAAAACTGGAGTGACAGATGGTTGTGAGCTTCCATGTGTGTGCTGGGAATTGAACCTGGGTTCTCTGGAAGAGCAGCCTGTGCTCTTAACTACTGGGCCATCATCTCTCCAGACCTACCCGAATATTCTTTGAGTGATGAAGACTCAGGAGTAGCTATCAGTTCTGTTATCTGCCACAGGAATTTCTGCTGGGGAATTCCAGTCTTCCTTTTAAGCACAGTTAGTGCTGATGGATTTGCTAAAAACTTGTCAGACTTTAAGGAATGTGGGTGAAAGGTTTATTACTTTGTTTATACTTAATGATTAAAGTATCTATATGATAATTACAAAAATCTGAGATTTCTTTCCACTCATGCTACATTTATGATTTTAAAGGTGAAATAACAGTAATAGAATATTCTATTGTCACTTGAAGACTTCTCGGTTCATTAGCCTTGATGCTTTTGAAAATGATGGCAAATTAGAATAGCTAATTCCACATGGACCAGCAAATATTGACAATAGTATATTCCATTTGTTGAAGTTAGAATTTTCAGAATAGTTTTGAGGAAAACTGAGGTTTTCAGTAAAAGATACAGTAGGGAACTGGGGTGATAGCTCCATTAGTAAAGTTTTTGTCAGATAAGCATACGAACCTGAGTTCAATCTCCATCACCCATGTAGAAGGCCAGGGGTGGCACTGTAGGCATATGACCCCAGGCTAGACCAGCCAGGCTAGAAGAATCAGTGAGCACCAGGTTCACTGAGAGAACCTGTTTCAAAAACTAAGATGGAGTTAGTCATGATCATGCATGCCTTCAATCCCTCCACTCGGGAAGCAGAAGCAGGTAGACCTCTGTTAATTCCAGCTCTGCCAGGGTTAGAGAGTGAGACTCTGTATTAAAACAAGCAAAACTAAATCTGAGAGTGATTGATAAAAACACCCCACATCAACTTCTGTTACACACACACACACACACACACACACACACAAACACACACAACTACACAAAAGAATGATAAAGATTTGAGCTCGTCAAATGTGTGTCTAGTTATTGAGCTAGCTCTAAAGACCATGTAGTCATAATAATATTAAGTCTTCTTGCTATCATGAAGTGCCTAAGTTCTTCATAAGTTATGAAGAAGAGGAGTTTATTTAGCTTACAGTTTTGTAATTTCAAGGTTAATTTTGGTGATCTTCCTGTCTTTTGCTATGGTAAGAGAGGAGAATGGAGTCCCATCATGGCAGAAGTGTATGGAAGAACAAATGGCTCCTTTTGAATGAGAAACAAGGAGCAAACTCCTGATGACCAGGGGCCTCCCACTGGTGCACACCTCTTGAAGGTTCTTCCTCCTTGAAATAGTATAATGGTCTCTAGTGATGATTCCTAGTGGAACATGCTGACCTACAGTCATCAGTTATAGAGCAGGGATAGTTATCTACAGTGACCAGCCAATCTGCTCTTCCAAACCTGTATGCTATTTAAAAGGTTGTGAAAATTCTTCAATTTAAGTAATATAATGAATGGTTTCTTGTTTTGGATTCTCGGTCTATTTGTATATTTTATGTAGTCCCTCAGTTGCTCCATGTTAAAAAAAAATCATAAAATAAGGCAATACTTTTGCAAATTTGTTATGAGTTAGCTGTGAATTAGCCCCTGGGACATATACATATGTATTATAGCCCTGAGATTTTTAAAAAATTGATTTTTTTTTTAGTTGGAATAGGATTACATCATTTCCCTTTTCTCCCTCTAGCCCCTCCCTGGTATCCTCCCTCTAATCTCTCCTGAAGGAGGAAGGATGTCAAACATGGCTCTGGCAGGCCGTGCCCTCCCCCCCCATTCCCTCTGCCTTGCTAAAAAAAAAAATGGTTACATTACATTCCTAAAGCTGTCCCCAAGGTCCGATCCCCTATTTGGCCACTTCCTCCTCCTGAGGCTGACTACCAAGGTCCAGCTATGGAAGTATTGAAGTCCAGCAATCAAAAGCCCCCTTTGGTTCACCTCATTAACATGCTTAATTAAAATTAAATGCCTAATCCTAACACTGGGTTCCCCCCTTTATCGTTATAAACTACCATTTGCCTATGTGCCATGTCTGTCTCCTCTCTGTCCAGAGGCAGTCCTTTGCACCCCACCCCCACCTAACAAGTATCTCTTCCCACACTCACTTCTTCCCTTCTCTTTCTCCCTCATCCTCTATCTCCTGTCTTTGTCTCTTATTCCCTGCCCCCTGTCTCTCTGGGGCAAATAAATCTCCGTTGTGCTGAGAACTTTGTCTTGTCTTGTCCTGAGTGGATACTGGTCCTTACACCTCCCATACCTGCCAAATCTGTTAGCTATTTTTTATTGTTTTATTTTCATTATTAATTGAGCTTATTTATTTATTATTATTATAAAAACAAATAATTTTTAAAAATATTTGAGGTATGGTCTCACTGTGTGGCCCTAGCTGGTCTATGAATCATTTTGTAGACCAGGCTGGTCTTGAACTCACAGAGATATGTCTGCCTCTGCTTCCCTATTGCTGGCATAAAAGGTGTGCACCATTAGGCTTAGCATAACATTTAACTAAATTTTCAGTCTTGAAAAGTTTACTTAAAGTCATTAAAAAAGCTTAATATGAAATAGAGACAAGAGTCAAAGTTTTCTAATAAGGACCCCCATCTCATGGGAACCTTATTTACAGTCTCCCCACTCTTGTTCCAATCAAATCCATGTCTAAAAAGGTTTTTCAAATTGCTAGAAATTCATTTAGCTCAATTTAAAAAACTGTGGAATCAACAATTTCCAATTTCATTTACTGACCCAAATTTCTAAGTAGAAAACTTGGTTTACATTTAAACAATTCCCACAAGAGCTTAGTCAACACTCTAGAAAATTTCTAGATAATCACTTAAAGGAATTAAATAAAATGTCTTCTGTATGTTGTCCTGGCAAACCTTCAGGGCAAAGAGACATAAAAATAAAGCAACTGAGGGTAAGGAGATAGCTGAGTGGGCAAATACTTGCTCTGCAGTCAAGAGGGCCTGGGTTTGAGCCCAGCACCCACATAAAGGGCCAGACACTGCAGTGAGGAGCCAAGCGTTCGAGCATGTGCTTATAAACCCAGAACTAGGAACAAACGCAAGTGGATCTCCAGAGCTTGGGTTCTGACTCTGGGTTCGATGAAAAACAATCTCTCAACAGCTAGAGAAACAGTTAAAGAAGACACGCCATGCTGACCTCTGGCCTCTACACAAAACAAATCTGTTGCTTTGTAATTCTGTACTATGGAAGCCCAAACTAGAGATGCAGCGGTATAAAGCTTCATAAATTAGATTATTTTCTGTGTGACACCCAAGAGAAAAGATGAAATTCCTAAATTGTTTGACTTAATTCAAGCAAAAACAAGACTAGATTCATAAAACTAACATATTTTTTTAAAGTGAAGATGTGTGTTTACAACTGCAGTTCATATAAAGTTGAATATCTTGAAAGGACATTGGTACCTAGTTTGTGTCAATAGCAGTTCCATGATATGCAATTAAAAAAGAAAAAACAAAAAACCACTCAGCATCCAGAAAGGTAAAAAGAGATGCCGAGATGAAAGAAGACATGGGGATGCCTTGGGAGCTCTGCCAAGAGTGTTTGGATGCTCTGTTTTCACTTCTGTTTCCTTAGTTCCAGATGGTACAGTTTCTCAACATACCTAGAGGAGCGGCAACAGCAAAGACACTCGCGAGCTAGCGACTCCCAGTGACGAACATGTGACTGGTAATTGAAGGTTTCATTTCCAGATGTTTGGATAGCTGAGAGCTCTCAGACAGCCCAGAAAACTGTCAGAAACAATAAAGATCAAAAAAGCCTGCTTTGGAGACTGAGAAATGGGAAGTTATTATAAACAAGAGGCTATTCAAAATTTGTGGTGATGGGAATACATAGGAGCTGTGTGGAAGATGCATTAAGAAACAGAACCTCCAGTTTAGCGTTATCTGTGAAAGCTCAGCTTACTCTAATTATTTATCTAGGGTAATAACATGTACTATCCCTCTTTTACTAGTGTGGAACTTAAGAAGTCAAGAAGAGAACTTTAACTTAGTGGTTTCTAAAATAAGTGCAATGGTTTTCTGATAAAGGTGCATAGATGTCTGTTAATGTTCTTCTACAGTTCCTTCTTTCAAAGAACATTCCACCCATGCAGAATATTGCCATATCCTTTAAAAAACAACACATTTTTACTCTTTGAAAAATTTTGCATTTATACATGTTTTGATAACATCCAGCCACCACTACTTCCCTTCGAATCCTCTTGGCACTTCACACTCCTGCAATCCAGATGTGCATACTGGTTCAACAGCGGCATGGTGATCATGAGGGTAACCAAGTGTTCTGAAACTGGAGATCAGCCTGTCCCACAGCAGGGATTTCATGCCTTCTACTATAAACCTAATCAAAAGCCCACCGCTGGGAGACCATGCAACCTACTGCTTTGTTTTGCTAAATGATCAAACTACTTTGCTATGTCTTTAATAAAAGACTATTACAAATGTCCATAGCTATGTAACTAACAAAAATCAGTCTCTCTCTGTCTACATATATTAGTAAGAACCATGGAAAGGCTTGATTTCTGTTGGAGACTTGTGAGCACACATCGGAGTCATTTTATGAGCTGCTTCTCTGGCTTTCTTAATCTTTCATCTCAAATGTCATTGCCTCTTTCTTGGTTATATAAAGAGATAGTAGCCATTTTTAAGCTTGGAAGTCAGGACGGTTAAGGGCATTAATTCCCAAGCCCAATCAAATGAATGCTGGAGTCTGAATAAATGTCTCCTTCACTTTCCTCTCACACTAGACCTTTTGAGATTTTATTTTTTATCTTTGTGTGTTTGTGTGTGTCTACATGAGTTCGTGTATGCCATGTGTGCACAGGAGCTTGCAGAAGCTGGAAGTGTCAGGACACTTGGAACTGGAGTTATAGGCACTTGTGAACCTGCCAGTGGGTGCTGAAACCCAAACCTGGATTTTCTTCACTGTGTCGTCTCTCCAGACTCAAGACTAGACTTTTTGAACAGTCATTTATGTGAGACACCAGCCAGTTGACCTCCATCCCAAGGAAGGTTGAATTTGAAAAGGTAATTTCCAGTAGTTGTTTCTGTCCTGTCTTTCCTCTTCTTTGCCTTCTCCGTTTCTCCATTCTGCTTCTCTTTCATTGTGCACCTGAGAAATGAGCACATCGAAAAATCCATGCTTCAACATCTCCTTCAAGATCTGCTTCTTCGGGAACCTCAACCAAAACATCACTTATTTCCTTTCTCATCTACTTCATTAACTAGTTCTAGAAACATGTCTTTAAAGGAAAATACTTATCTGTATATCATGTACATGTGAAAACATCTTTATTTCTCATTACCTATTTAAATATTATTCTGCCTATACAAGGTTTGAAGTACTTTAATGACAAAAATGTGGGTTTTTTTCCATTTTCAGATGACAAATTTAATGCCTATTTTAACTCTAAAAAGATAATTAAATGTTATTATTGGAATATTTTATAAGTTTTCTTATACTTATCTTATTCCTTTTATGCTATCATCTTGAACTGCAGGAGTTTCAATCTAGCATATACAGTATTATGAAACTCTAGGTTCAATAGTTAGTACTGAAAAAAGCTATCAGCCATATATGCTTCATATTTTATTATATCTTTTCACATTCTATTCCCATCTCTACTGACCTTCCTTATTTTCTATCTCCCTTTTTTCTTTTCTTTTCATTTAAAATTAATTTTGTGAATTTTTTGAGAATTTTGTATATTGTAATTTGAGCATATTAGACCCCTCCCCTATCTCCTCCAGATCAACCCAACTTTGTATTCTTATTTTTTTTAAAAAATTTTGTTTATTTTTGAGATTATAACTGAACCACATTTCTTTCCTCCTTTCAAACCCTGTCATATACTTCTCTCCTGTTCTTCTTCAAATTCATGCCCTTTTTCTTGATCAATTATTATTTTATGTATATATGTATGCATATATACTTACGTATTTTAAACTATAATATGTCGAGTCATTATAATTTTACTTGTATGTATGTTTTCAGGGCTGACCATTTGGCACTCTTCACTGGAGAGCATCACCTCTCCTGCTTCCAGCTTTACTCAGTTACTTATCATTCTTTGTGTAGGGTTGAGGCCTTGTGGGCTTTTCGCCATTCACTTTGGCGTGTTCTTTGGAGTCCTCCATGCTCAGCTCACATTGGGTGGTCATGTTGGTGAGGCTTTATGGGTCTAGCTTCTGATACTACTAGGAGACACGATCTCACAGAAAGCCCCAATCCTCTTTCTCTTACAATCTTTCCCCCTTCTATGATGTTCCCTGAGCATTAGGTGAGAGGATGTCCTGAAAATTTGTCTATTGGGACTGGGCTCTGGAACCCTGCATTTTGATTGGCTGTAGTTTTCTGTAGAGGCCTTTGTCTATTGTAGGGAGATGTTTCCTTCATGAGGTGTGAAGACTACACTTATATCTGAAGACTTGAAGATCCACTTAATTTTTTTTCCATACTCACCCAACTTCGTTTCCTCATAAAAAAAAAGAAAAAATTCATCGTCATTTTTGTTGTTACTTTTATCATCTAAGGGAGTGGTTCTCAACCTTCCTAATGCTGCAACCCTTTAATACAGTTCCTCATGTTGTAGTGACTCCCAATTGTAAAATTATTTTCATTGCTACTTCATAACTGTAATTTTAATACTGTTTATGAATCATAATGTAAATTTTTTTGGAGCTAGAGGTTTACCAAAGGGGCTGTGACCCACAGGTTGAGAACCATTGTT
Source organism: Peromyscus eremicus (assembly GCF_949786415.1). Lineage (NCBI taxonomy): Eukaryota > Metazoa > Chordata > Mammalia > Rodentia > Cricetidae > Peromyscus > Peromyscus eremicus. The sequence goes on along the minus strand of NC_081430.1, from coordinate 9,159,698 downwards.
CAAAGGATTAGACATCTAGTTCCTGAAAACACCTTTAAAAAGTTGTTTTTATGTATGGGTGTTGTGTCTCCATGTATATCATATGCATGCCCAGTACCCATAGAAAACAACGGCCAGAAGAGGGCACCAATCATGTGGGTGCTTGGAATCGATCCCAGGTCTTCTGACCACTTCACCACCTCTCCAGTCCCCAAATACACCTTTCATGCCCTGACACAATGGAAATTCACCTTTTTTTGTCCTTGCTCTACAGTTTGAAAATTCTTTGATTTTAGTTTTTCACCATAAATAGATGGTGATACCATATTGCTGAAAATGTCACACACTTTGGTTGCAGGATGTACTGATTTATTTTATATTAATATATTCTGGTGTGTCGGAAAGAAGGCCTCGCTGGTTAGAGGTTGCAGTCTATCATGACCTGGCAGCTTTTTACAAAGCTTGATGATATGGAGACTCCCTCCCCAGGGTGACTTCCTGATCTCTACCTGCCCTTATCTGGAGAATGGCCCTGGGCCCAGAGGACTGACCTTATCTGAAAGCTATCTCCAAGCCTGGATGTCTGATTTTATTTTTCAGCATGGCCCTTGGCACAGTTTCCTGCTAAAATCCTTTACTCTGCTGCACATATGGTAACTGAGACTTGTGCTAGGAGCTTTGCTATAGGACCCTGCTGTCACATATGAAGCCTTATGAAAGGAGCATGCCACTTAACGCAAATTATGGTTTGTCCCCAGGCTCCTCAATCCTGTATATTTTCCATACTCTGGAATAAAGCTGAGCTGATTCACTGAAGCCATCTCCTGGAGGGCCATCTCCATTATATCCGCAGCTGTCTGAACCCTGTTTCCTGCTTCCTCTCTCTCCTCCCTCATGGACCAATGTAGCCAACCATGCCAGGGAAGAAGCAGAGACACACTGGTGTTTTTAAAATAGAATTGTAGTTTGCTAATGATTTAACTGTTTGTTGTTCTTGTACCATTCTTTTTAAATACCATCTGATCTGTTTTTATGGTCATAGAAACTTCCCAAATGCTTCTCAGAAATGATCATTTTATAAGTCCTTGTATGTTTTGTGTCTCTTTTACAGACTTAATTGTTTTATTTATTTATTTTTGGTCCCTCTATTTCCTGCTATTGATTTTCCCTAATGACAGATAAACCTTAGTCACCTGTTTATTTCACTTGAGTAATAAATAGGATGTCTTGAGTTTTATAAATAAAATGCCTGCCCAAGTGGTCAGGCATGCTGAGACAAGACTTGTGCTCATTTCTCATCTCTGTTTCTTACAAATTCCTTTTCCTTTCAGATTGCAGTTTCTAAGAAGAGATTGTCTTTGACAATCTCAGGCTAGCATCATACTACCTCACCAACTCCAGACTCTGTGTTGGCTTCTGAAAGCTTCATCAAAGAATTCAGAGAATGACCTCACCAGTTGGGTCTACACCACATGTCCTAAGTCCATTTAAAAAGAATTATCACATTTGATATGAATGTTTTATTTTATTTCATTGAAATGGCAACACATTTCAATGAAATAAAATAAAACATAATATTCTTTTAAAAACCAGTTCCCTTCCTCTTATTTCAAACAGCAAGGTAAATGTCTTACAAAATCTTGGATCATACAAAGTCCATCATTTTCCTCAATGAGATTTTTAAAGTAAATATTTCTGTTTCAAATTGCTATCATTTTTTTTCCGTGTAACTAAAATATTTAGATTCTGTCTTTGGTATATTTTGATATTGCAAGGAAACTCTTGTGTTCTTTTGTGGGACATGAATGAGAGGGCAAGCTGAAAATGCAAAATGTTACCTATTATTATATCATGTATATTTGGAAGTTCATTCCTGATTGTATACAGAATGCTAGAACAGAAAACAGACTATAAGTTATAAGCACTACTTTTTAAAACTATGACTAACCCATAAGTTCTTGGTCCTTACTTTGAGTTCTACTAACTAAATAGATTGTGTCAGTTGTAAAAATACACTATTTTATATGATGTAATGTATACACAACCAAGTTAAAAAAGTTGCCAAAGCTCAAAAACATTAGTAGAATTGTGGATTAAATTGTATTAATAGAGAGCAGGAGGCTAGCCTATAAAAAAGAAACATTTCCAGTACAAAGAGATTGTTGCCAAGCAGGAGAAGTAGAAGACAGAATCACGAAGATCGTCATGAACCTGGAGAATTGTGTAAGCAACTAAAGAGAAGACTTCTGACTTAGCCACAAAAATTGTGTTTGGAGACAGGATCAAAGTCCTGGTGATAGAAGGAGAAACTGCAGAGAGCAAACTTCAGGAGGAGATCACAGACATGAGCTTTCTCCTCTGGGAATGAGCTGTCTGAAATTCTGAGGACCATAAAAATGCTTTAAATACATCACTGAAGGGCTTCTTCAGAGGGGACTCAAATCTATAGTTTAAAGTTTGCTAGTTGAAAGTGGCAGAAGAAAAAAGGTTTTGTTATGTAACATGCTATGTTGGCTTGGGAGCCCTTTGTAGGTCTCCCAATGTTCGTCCTATAGAACCAAATCACATGCTAACTCAACTGGGATAAGATATGTACTCTAACAAACAGACCAGAGAAGGACACAATAAGACAAAGCATGCTCTTGACAAGGTAGATTAATACATAGGTTTACGTGGGTTCCGGAGTGCAGAGGTCTGTCGTACGTGGCAGTTTCTAATTATGTTATTTAAGAGCGTGAGCATTACACAGTAGGAAGCTAGAGGTGATCACTGGACTGCTGGGGGAAGCGGTCACTCAGCAGCCTCATTTTATGCTGGCCTTGTGTTCTCCTCTCGAATTTGCAGCCTATGAAGTTAAGCCCTGCACAATTGTGTTTCTGTATGGGAAAAAGCACTGTACAGAAATCTAGTTGGTCACCATGGAGATCTCTTCAAACTATTAGTGGTCTTACCTAGAAACTCACATTATCCATAAATAAAGTGTGGGTTGTGATATTATATGTTAGCTTGGAAATTTGCAGTTGTCAAGCCTAATGTAAGCTGTAGTGGAAACAAGAAAATGTGATTTGTGAAGCTGATTCAGCAAATGTTCTAAATAGCCCCGAATTTGCTCTTATTGTGAGAGAGAAAACTTCAGTAAAATCTGAAAAGGCAATTAACTTGTAATGTGAAGTGTAATGTTAGAAGGAAACATGCTTCGAAGAGATTTATTTCAATAGCTGTGTAAATAAACTGTGGGCCCATATTATCTAGACATGCAGAAAGTCTGAAGGTATCATTGACATTTTCAGTTCTGGTCTTTGCATTTGAAGGAATGAATTCAGAGTTCTTGAATTTGGGAATACATCAAAATTCCTTCTGCCAGAATTTGAAAGGTGAACTTTCACTTACAGCCACCAGAAAGATTCTGGGATGTAGTAATGCTAAATCATATTGCTACCTATTAGATAAAGGATTTAGGGGCAGCCCATTTGCTCTTCCCTGAGTTAAAACCCTGTCTCTTTTTACATAGAGGATAGCATAGAGGTTAGTCATAAGTAGGGAAGCATCCTTTTAAGGTGCTGTGTTCTCTGCTGGTCTGACACTCATCAGCGCCCTGCAGATGAAGGCTAGCCTCTCCAGGCCTCCTCTCTCCATGCTGGTGGTGCTGTGTATCAGGAGAGGTTTTAGGCTGTGAGATGAGTAAGGGCTTGAGATCCCTCTCTTCTGCAAACTGACTGGCTTCTCTTCCCTCTGCCACACGCCTTCATGTTGAGTGGGATGCACCTGCCAAGCCAAACTTGACGAAAAAAGATTTGTACATTAGCACAAAATATAGAAAAAAGCTAGATGCTATTACGACTGCCTATGGTTCCATTTATCCTTTAGATAAGTGCTCATTGATAGGATTCTGCCATTTCAGTGCATTTTGGTATTCAAATATTTCTGTAACAGCCTTCTCCATTCTTACTTCTTGGGGATAATGTTTCTGTCGTTTCATTTTCTCTGTGAAGACAGGTGAAGTGAGAAAGGCAGGTTAGGCAGTGTAAGTCACTTATGCTCCCAGGAACAGAGAAAGAGCTGAGACTCTAGATCTAGTGCTGGCCTCAGAATCACAGAGATATTCTGGCCTCTGCTTTCTGGGTGTGGTACACTTGAAGTCTTAAGACGGTTGACAAAGCAAAGCTCTGTCATCAACCTGCTTTCAAAGGCCAGAGTTCATTTTTTCATGCCTGTTGATACTGAAGGTGTATTTATTCTGAAACAGGCTTCTAGAACTTACTTATACCTGAGTCCCTTCTGATCCAGCAAGCAGGCATGATTGACTGACCGTCACTCCCAGCTCCCAGGCACACTTCCACACATATTTTCTATTACACATCACTTTACAATGTAATTTATCCTGTTACATGTTTGCAGATATCATGGAGATGCCCTTGAGAAAAAAAATGGCTGTTTTTAATCATACAGTTGAGGCGCACCTGTTACACAGAAGGCATTTAAAACTGCATGCTTAACAAAGGCGTGAATCCCACGCCCCCACGTTCTAGTTGTAGTCTTCGGGAAGATTTTTTTTTTTTTTTTTTTTTTTTTTTTTTTTTTTTTTTTTTTTGCCAGATGATCTGTAGCAGATGATGGTTGAGTTTTGTCCAACAAATTAATCACCAAAAAAATTTTAAGAGCAATTGAATTTGCCTTTTCAAAAATAGTAGAAAAGTTATTGAAGCTAGTGTTTATTCTAGCTAATATTTAGATAGAGCATAATGATGGCACTCTCTATGTTCTTTACATGCACCATTTTTTTAGTCCATAACCTATCATATGTGAAAGATACTGTTTCAATGTCTATTTACATATAGAGGAAGGAAAGCACAAAATGTCTAAGTAATTTCATCTGTCAGACATAGGTCAAGTGACAATTTAATACATGCCATGTTTTTCTGATGTTCATGTTGCTAATCTCAACGTTATGCTTCTTTCTTATTGCACAATTAAGTTTAAATGTGAAGCATCTTTCAGAAAACTGGGTTGAAGGCTTGGCACTTAATTTAGCAGTGCTCAGAGATGAGGTCGTGGTGCATGATTGACTCCTGTGACCTCTCAATCTACTTATGGATTCACACTTGAGAGATGGAGGAAACACTTTGAAATAGGCACTAGTTTGAGGAGATAGGTCATTGTGTGTGCGTGTGTCTGTGGGGGGGGGGGATCATGCCCTGTAGGGTGTGATTTGTCCCCAACTTCCAGCTTTTCCTTCCTTCCTTTCTCTCTTCCTCCCTCCCTCTCTCCCTTCTTTCCTTCCTTTCTTCTTCCCTTGTTTCTTTTTATTTATTTCCGCTTCCATCTACTTGGAAATGAATTTCTTCCTCTGCCACATGTTCCCCCCACCATGATGTTTGTTTCACCATGTTCTTCCCAAAATTGGGTCTGCCATGAATTGAAACCTTTAAAACCATGAGCTAAAATAAAATTTTCTTCCTTTAAGTTATTTGCTTCAAGTTATTTTGTCTAGTGATAAAAAGATGACTAACAGGGATGTCACCAGCTTAGTGGAAGTGAATTTTATTGACTTTTAACTATAGCACATGTTTTAGAAGAATTTATAGCTCACAACTCTGTCAGAAGCCCCCTGAAAGGATTTCTGTTAACATATATTAATTATAAGTGTCGAGGACAAATATAAGAACCTGAGGCAGTTACCATGGCCATGATGCTCCTGCCACACTCATTTCTAGCTCCAAAAGGACCTCACAAACTTCTGGCCCCACCTCTTATCCCCAGGGCCACTCTTTCTCTCCTCTTGGGTCTACCAGGGTCTCTTGCCAGCTGAGTGTGAACTCTGCCTCTCTGATCAAGCACTCTATTCAATTGGATAATAGACTATAGCAAAAACAGAATTCCTGTAACAGCACTCTAACCCATCAGAGGCCATGTCCACTGCCAGAACCTGAGGCCATAAGTCTGCTGAGGGCCTCAAGTCCACCAGACTCATTCCCACCACCAGAACCACCATTCTGGCAAGGGATCCCCCTGCCGGACCAGAGACCATTTACCAGCTGCCAGAACTCCAGCCCCCAACTCAAGCGAAACTCCCTGTACAACCAGGGGATATTTTGAATATCAGAAGTCTAGCTCCCAACTCAGATAGAGACCATCTACTCAATTACAAACCACACCAGTCAGAAGACCAGTGAGGAAACAGAAACGAAGGAACAAAATACTCTCCAACAAAGACAAACTCAGAAATTGGCACCTAGACCTATAATCACCTCAAACCCAGATGCCTAGACACCAGTGTAAGAACACAACCAAGAACAGCAAAGGCAATATGTCACCACTGGAAGTCACTCTGCTACAGAAAGCCCTGGATATTCCAACATAGCTGAAGCACAAGAAAAATCATCTTAAAACCAACTTTATGAAGACAATAGAAGTCCTTAAAGAGGAAATGAATAAATCCCTTGAAGAAATAAAGGAAAAGATAAGGAAAAAATTGGAGAAAATCAATAAATCCCTCAAAGAAAGCCAAGAAAAAACAAACAGTTGAAAGAAATGAATAAAACTGCTAAAGACCTGAAAATTGAAATAGAAGAAATAAATAAAACACAGTTTGAGGGAATTCTGGAAATGGAATATCTAGGTAAGTAACAGCAACTACAGACACAAGCATCACCTACAGAATACAAGAGATGGATGAGAGAATCTCAGGCATTGAAGATACAATAGAAGAAATAGATTCATTGGTCAAAGAAAATGTTCAATCTAAAGAATGGCAACACAAAATATCCAGGAAATCTGGGACACTATGGAAAGACCAAACCTAAGAATAAAAGGAATAATGGAAGTAGAAGAATCCCAGCTCAAAGACCCAGAAAATATTTCCGGCAAAAAAAATTTTCTAACCTAAGGAAGGACATGTATATAAAGACACAAGAAGCTTACAGACCCACAACTATATTGGACTGGAAAAGAAAGTCCCCTCACCATATAACAATTAAAACACTTACCATATAGAACAAAGAAAGAATATTAAAATGGCAAGGGAAAAAGGTCAAGTAACATATAAAGGCAGACCTATTAGAATTACACCTGACTTCTCAATAGAGACTCTAAAAGCTAGAAGGTCATGACAGATGTCCTGCAAACTCTAAGAGGTCACAGATGCCAGCCCAGACTACAATATTCATCAAAACTTTCAATCACCATAGATGAAGAAAACAAGACATTCCATTGGAGAGCTGTCCTCATTTCCCAACTGGTGGACCAATCCTATAGCTGCTGAGGCTCAGACCCAGAATTGTTATGATTTGGTCAGCCCCAACATCTACCTCATCGATGAGCTGCTGGAGCATGTGAAGGGACCTGACCTGCAGACCCAAAGCTGTAGGATCTCCACAACACAGGGTGCCAGCAGGATGTCTAGGAAGAGTCCTAGTGGGGGCCCAGCATCAAACATGCAATGGAGACCAGAGGTCTCAAACCAGACCAATGACTCTTTGCAATGAACACTTGTAAGTAGAGATGTACAGACAAAGAGGTATACTTCATGACTTGGGTTGCACTGCAGCTTCCATGATGAGATTTTAGTTCCTTCCCTTTTTCAAAAAATTTTCTCATGTTATTTTCTTCATTTTTTTCTCTTGAATACTGTTTTACTTGGGGGGAGGGAGGAGGAACAGATGGTAGATGCAAAGAGATGGGAAATGGATAGGATCAAGATACATGATGTGAAAAGCACAAAGAATAAATAAATAAATTTTTAAAAAGGAATCAAGATATTCCATGATAAAGTCAAATTTAGACAATCTCTATCCATAAATCCAGCCCTACAAAAGGTAGTAAAAGGAAAATTCCAACCCAAGGAAGTTAACTGTACCCATGAAAATACAGGAAATAAATAATCTCACACAAGCAAAACAAGAAGAGGGAAACACACACACACACACACACACACACACACACTACCACACAACCACAAAAAAATATGAATTTAACAACCCTTGGTCATTGGTATTTCTCAGTATCTATGGACTCAGTTCACCAATAGCAGATACAGATTAACAGGACAAATGTGAAAATAGGACCCATCCTTTATTTGCATACAAGAAACACACCTCAGCATCAAAGATAGGTATTACCTCAGAGTAAAGGGATGTAAAAATATTTTCCAAGTAAATGGACCCAAACAACAAGCTGGTGTAGCAATTCTAATATCTATCGAAATAGATTTCAAGTCAAAACTATTCAAAAGAGAAAGGGAAGGACACTTCATACTCCTCAAAGGAAAAATCCACCAAGATTTTAATTCTTAATGTCTATATTCCAAATTCAAGGACACCCAAGTTTGCAAAGGGAACACTACTAGAGCTTAAATCACACATTGAACCTCACACATTGAGAGTGGGAGACTTCAGTACCCCATTCTCACCAATGAACATTTCACCCTGACAAAAACTAAACAGAAAAATACTGGAGTTGAAAGAGGTTATGAACCAAATGAACCTAACAGATATCCACAAAACATTTCAACCAAACACAAAAGATATACTTTTTTCTCAGCACCTCTCAGAACATTCTCAAAAATTGATCAAATACTCAGTCGCACAGAAAGTCTCAACAGATACAAGAAAATTGAAATAACCCCCTGCATCTACTAGACCACAACAGATTAAAACTGGATTACAACAACAGAAACAACAGAAAGCCTGCAAACTCATGGAAACTGAACAACTCTCTACTGAATGACTACTGATTCAAGTCAAAATTAAAGAAATTAAAGACTTCCTAGAAATCAGTGAAAATGAATGCACAACATACCCAAACATATGGGACTCAATGAAAGTGGTGCTAAGAGGAAATTTCATAGCACTAAGTGCCCACACAAAGAAATTTGAAAGATCTTATACTGGCAAATTGACAGCACACCTAAAAGCTCTAGAACAAAAAGAAGCACACACACCCAGGAGGAGTAGACTGCAGGAAAAAATCAAAGTGAGGGCTGAAATCAATAAAATGGAAACAAAGAGAACAATACACAGAATCAATGAAACAGAGAGTTGATTCTTTGAGAAAATTAACAGGATAGACAAACCCTTATTCAAGTAACTAAAAGCTAGAGAGAGAATATCCAGAGAGAATAACAAAATCAGCAATGAAAAGGGGGGACGTAACAACAGACACCAAGGAAATCCAAAGAATCATTAGGTCCTACTTTAAAATCCTGTATACCACAAAAATTGGAAAATCCAATAGAAATGCACTAATTTCTTGATAGGTATTGCTGTGGGATGGTCTGTATGTCAAATGTGTTGCTGATTGGTCAATAAATAAATCACTGATTGGCCAGTGGCCAGGCAGGAAGTGTAGGCGGGACAAGGAGGAGAATAAAGCTGGGAAGTGGAAGGCTGAGTCAGAGAGACACTGCCAGCTGCCACGATGACAAACAGCATGTGAAGATGCCGGTAAGCCACGAGCCACGTGGCAAGGTATAGATTAATAGAAATGGATTAATTTAAGCTGTAAGAACAGTTAGCAAGAAGCCTGCCACGGCCATACAGTTTGTAACCAATATAAGTCTCTGTGTTTACTTGGTCGGGTCTGAGCTGCTGTGGGACTGGTGGGTGACAGAGATTTGTCCTGACCGTGGGCCAGGTGGGAAACTCTAGCTACAAATGGCGCCCAATGTGGGGCAAGAGTTTCCACCTAAAAACTGAGAAAAAAGATTCTAAAACGAAGCTAAAAACAGCTCCTAGTTGTCTCTTTCAAGCTAGTGGCAGCCTGCGTGTTTGAGCTACTATGGCGGGTTCCTGGCGTGCATGCTCGACCTGCAGTATGGTGGGAATGAGGCCTCTGCAAGTGGCACATTAAGCTGTGTGGTGGATTTAGCCTTTGTTAGTACAAAACAAAACAAAACAAAACAAAACAAAACAAAAAAAGAGGTTTCTGGGCTACACGCTGCTTTGATAGAAGCATAGACCCACTGTTTCTGAGAGTTGATGGCTCCCAGGAAAACGTACCACCGCCATGTTGGGAAGCTGAAGTGGGCGGAGCAGCAGCCACAAAGCCAGAGCCGTTTCAGGCTTAGAAGGCTGCGGTTTAAAGCAATAGGCTCAAGCTAATATAAAAAAATAAGCCACGTAAAGATGGCTACCACACAGAGAATCTGGATTATGTTCTCTTTGATATTTGTAACTGAAGAAAAACATTTGATTACAAAAGCTGTTGAGTTATGCCAAAATGTATATTTTAAAGGTACCTTGACTTCAACATTTGGATGTAAGGATATGTTGCTTTGGATAGGAGGCTCTGCTTTTGTTTCCACAGAAAGCCAAAGGCTATGGATTTGTTCCAGATTAAGATACATCAGGTTTGACCAGCCAAGACCACCTGAAAGGTCTCTGATGACACCATGGCTCAGATGATCCAACATCCAGAACCATTTCAAGGCAACTGGCTCAGACGATACACCCTCATGGACTACTCCATAATCCTAAAATATTCTTTGTGTCTCCATAAGATACAGCACCCCCCTCCAGCAGGAAGTAGTAAGAGAAGCTACGCCCAAATTCCTAAATATACCAAGCTGACTTTGGAGATGTATAAAAGTTAAAACCTTCCTTTTTAAGAAAAGAAAAGGGGAAGTGCTGTGGGATGGTCTGTATGTCAAATGTGTTGCTGATTGGTCAATAAATAAATCACTGATTGGCCAGTGGCCAGACAGGAAGTATAGGTGGGACTAACAGAGAGGAGAATTGAGGGAACAGTAAGGGAAGAGAGAGACTGCCTGGAGCCGCCGTCAGGACAAGGAAGATGTAAGGTACCAGTAAGCCATGAGGCATGTGGCAAAGTAAAGATTAATAGAAATGGGCTAAATATAAGAGTAAGAGCTAGACAATGACAGGCCTGAGCTAATGGCCAAGCAGTTTAAATAATGTAAGAGTTTGTGTGTTTTTTTTATAAGTGGGCTCTGGGACTGGCGGGACTTGGTGGCGGGAGCTGGAGAGAAATTCTCCAGCTACAAGGTACCACTTAGCAAAGTTGAATCAAGATCAGATAAACAATTTAAATAGACTTACGACACATAAGGAAATAGAAGCAGTCATTAGAAGTCTCCCAACCAAAAAAGCCCAGGGGCAGACAGTTTTCATGCAGATTCTACCAGACTTTCAAGGAAGAATTAATGCCAATATTCTTCAAATTATTCCATAAAATAGAAACAGAAGGTACATTGCCAAATTCATATTATGTTGCCACATACACACTGATACCCAAGCCATACAAAGATTCAACAAAAAATAGAATTACAGACCAATTTCCCTCATGAATTTTGATGCAAAATTAATCAATAAAATGCTCACAAACTGAATCCAAATACACATCAAAAACATCATACACCTTGACCAAGTGGATTTCAGTCCAGAGAGGCAAGGATGGTTCAACATATGAAAATCTGTCAATGTAATCCACCATATAAACAAACTGAAAAAAAAAATACCCACATGATCATCTCCTTAGATACTGATAAAGCCATTGACAAAATCTAACACCCCTTCATGATAAAAGTCTTGGAGGGATTAGGGATACAAGGGACATTGCTAAACATAATAAAGGCAATTTGTAGTAAGCTGATAGTCAATATCAAATTAAATGGAGAAAAACCCAAAGCAATTCTACTAAAATCAGGAACAAGACAAGGCTGCCTGTACTCTCCATTTCAATTCAAAATAGTACTTGGAGCTCTAGAAAGAGATATAAAACAACTGAAGGAGATCAAAGGGATACAAATAGAAGGGAAGGAAATAGTCAAAGTATTGATATTCATAGATGATGTGATAACATGTATAAGTGATCTCAAAAATTCTAGCAGGAAATTCCTACAGCTTTAGTGAAGTGGCTGGATACAAGACTAACAACAACAACAACAACAACAACAAATCAATAGCCCTCTTACATACAAATGACAAATGGGCTGAGAAACACCAACCAATGCAACAACATCCTTCACAATAGCTACAAACTATATAAAATATCTTGGGATAACTCTAACCAAGCAAGTGAGGATTTGTATGATAAAGACTTCAATTCTTTGAAGAAAGAAATTGAAGAAGATATCAGAAGACAGAAAGATCTCCCATGCTCATGGATCAGTAGGACCAACATAGTAAAACTGGCTATCCTACCAAAAGCAATCTACAGAGTAAATCAATCCTCATCAAAATTCCAACACAATTCTTACAAACCTTGAAAGGACAATACTCAACTTCATATAGAAGAACGAAGAAACCTAAGATAGCTAAAAACATTCCTATATAATAAAAGAACTCTTGGAGATATTACAATACCCAATTTCAATCTGTATCATAGAGCTATAGTAATAAAAACTGCATGGTATTGGAAGAAAAAGAGACAGGTTAATCAATGGAATTGAATTAAAGACACAGGTATAAAACCATACACCTATGGACACCTGATTTTGATAAAGAAGCCAGAAATATACAACTGAAAAAAAAATGAAGCATCTTCAACAAATTGTGATGTTCCACTGGGATGTCAGCACGTAGAAAAATGCCAATAGATCCATATTTATCACCTTGCACAAAACTCAAGACCAAGTAGATCAAGCACCTTAACATAAAAGCAGATATACTGAACCTATTAGATGAGAAATTGGGGAATAGCCTTGAATACATTTGCAGAGGAGACAACTTTCTGAACAGAACACCAATAGTGCAGGCACTAAGATCAACAATTAATAAATGGGACCCATGAAACCTAAAAGCTTCTCTGAGGCAAAGGACACAGTGCATAGGACAGAACAGCAGCCTACAGAATGGGAAAAGATTTCCACCAACTCCACATCTGACAGAGGGCTAATATGCAAAATAGATAAAGAACACAACAAACTAGATATCAATAAGTCAAATAATTATCAATTAAAAATGAGGTACAGATCTAAACATAATTCTCAATAAAGGAATCTCAAATGGCTGAGAAAGACTGTACATGAAATTCTAAACAGTCTTAGTAAATAAGAAACACTGAGCCAAATACAGAGTTAATAGCCAAAGAGATCAGAGCAAATAGCCACAACTAGCTTTAGCTTACCACCAGCAGTAGCTTTCCCAGAGAGAGTTTCTTCCTGCCTGACTTGTGTTTTTATTGCCTTTCTGTTCTGCCTTCTCATTGGCTCTAAGCCCAGCCACATGACTTCCTCGTCACTGCCTGTCTATACAGACCTCCAGGTCTCTATGGTTGGTACTGGGATTAAAAGCTCATGTCACCACGCTTGGCTGTGTCCTTGACCACACAGAGACTCTGCCTGCCATGTAATTGGATTAAGGGCATGTGCTACCACTGCCTGACTTCTGCTTAATGGTTATTTGACCTCTGATCTCCAGGCAACTTAATTTATTAACATACAAATAAAATATCACATTTCATCACAAATAAAATATCACCACAAAAGACTTAAAGAAATGTTCAACTTCCTTAGTCATCAGGAAAATGTATTTCAAAAGTACTTTAAGATTCCATCTTATATCTGTCAAAATGGCTAAGATCAAAAGAAAAAGTGACAGCTAATGTTGGGGAAGATGTGGAGCAAGGAGAACACTCCTCCATTGCTGGTGGAAGTGTAAACTTGTATAGTCACTATGGAAGTCAATACGACTATTTCTTAGAAAATTGGGACTCTATCTACCTCAACACACAGCTAAACCATTCTTGGGCATATATCCAAATGAATCTCATTCTTACCATAATAACACTTACTCAACTATGTTCATATTCAATTTATTCTTAATAACTGGGAACTGGAAACAACCTAGATGTTCTTCAACCAAAGAATGGGTAAAGAAAATGTAGTACATTTACAAAATGGAATATTACTCAGCTATTAAAAGCAATCACATCATGAAATTTTCAGGCAAATGGATGGAACTAGAAAAAAATCATCCTGAATGAGATAACTCAGACCCAGAAAGACAAACATGGTATGTATTCACTCATAAATGGATACTAACGATAAAACAAAGGATAATCATGCTACAAACCACAGTCCCAGAGAGGCTGAGTAACAAGGAGTCCTCAGGGGTGTGTGTGTGTGTGTGTGTGTGTGTGTGTGTGTGTGTGTTGGGGGCTTGGGGGGACACATGGATCTCTCTGGGAAGGGGAAAGAGAATAGCTTTTGTGGTGAACTGGCGTAGGCTGAGAATGGGAACAGGAGGGATCAGGCATGGGTGTATGGGTGAAGGAAGAGAGTACTGGGAGAGATGACTGGAATTCAGAGACATTGGGGAGGGAGGTGATGTGGATACCTAGTGCAGTGGAACCTCCCTGGAATCCTCAAGAGTGATCCTAGGGAAGACTTCTAGTAATGAGGGATATGGAGCCTGGACTGACATCTTCTATAGTCAGGCAAGGCTCCCAGCAGTGGGATTGGGACACCAACCGGACCACAAAACTTTCTACCTACAGTCTGTCTTGCCACCAAGATGTGCTGGAGTAATGGTAACACAGAACTTGGAGGAGCCAACCAATGACTAGTCCAACTTGAGTTCCATGCCTGGAGAGGGAGCCTACACCTGACAGTTCCTGGATAGCCAGGAACCAGATTCTAAATAGCCCAGAGACCTAGGATAGAACCAAACACAACTGGGAAAAATGCAATGAATTTAATACTAATGATATTCTGCTATACTCAAAGATGGGTACCTAGCCCAATGGTCATAAGAGGGGTGTCATCCAGCAAATGATGGGAGCAGATGTAGAGACCCACAGCCAAACACTATGTGGAGCCAGGGGGACTCCCTCCACACACATGAGGGGTGAGTAGATAGCAGGAGGCAGAGGGGTTGAGGACATTAATAGAATACAGCCCACAGGGTCAACAAAGCAGGGCTCATAGGGAATCACAGAGATTGAAGCTACAACCATGGATGGGTCTGAGCTGGGTCCTCTGCATGTACATCATGGCTGTGTAGTTGGATGTTCTTATGAGACTCCTAATAGTGAAAGTGGGGGTGCCTCTGACTGTTTTGCCTGATTTGAAGAACCTTTTCTTCCCTCTGGCTTGCCTTTGTAACTTGTTATGCCATTTTGTGCTGATGTCCCTTGGAGGCCTACTCTTTTTTGAAGAGCAAGTGAGGAGGAATGGATCTGTGGAAGCAGGGAGGTCTAGAGGGAGCATTGGGAAGAGTGCAAGGAGGGTAAACTACAGTCAGATGTAATGTATGAGGGAAGAGTAAGAGAGAAAAAAGAACGAAGAACCCATAGCCAGCTCTTCTGATTGAAAACTCATTTGGGGTCAGTTTTGTTATATAAAAGTAACTATTCCTATAGGATAAATGGAAGTAATTGCCCTATTTAAGAAGAGGACTCATTTTTCAATTTTTACTTATTGAGTCTAGTTTGTAAAATGTCTTCCTCATCACTCATACACAATCTACTGTAGCTCAGACTACTAAACCAAAGAGTAGTTCATGGAAGCTTTGACATTCCAAGTGGCCAATGGCTGCTGCTTCTGCTTTCTCTTCAGCTTCACTGGCACCCAGTACTGTTGACTTCCTGGCTGCCTCTGTCAGAACGAGATGAGCAATGGTACAAGGATGAGATTGTATTTGATCCAGAAAGTAAAAATAATTGAACAGCCAGGCATGGTGATGCTGACCCTTCATTCCAGCACTCAGGAGGCAGAGGGAGAAGGATCTCTGGGTCTACCTATATAGTGATCTCCAGGACAGCTGGGGCTACATAGTGACACCCTGTCACAAAACCAAAAACACAAAATAGAACAATCCCAAGGAGATACTTTCCTGGACTCTGTCACCTACACAGCTACATTGCTATATTGCATTTCAGGAGTGATGGGGAATATATTATTATCCCGAGGTTACCTTAAGAATTAGAAGAGTTTGGAAAAGCTGAAAGTAAAGAAATACTTGGCATCAAGCACTTGTTGGGTTCATATGTCATTATACTACTCTGTGAATAATAATGAATATATATTAAAATACTTTGTATGGATTGCCACATTATTGCACATATTGATGGGATTTCACGGGATATTTTCACACATGTATACAGCATGCACTATTTTTTCTAAAAAATAGTAATAATGCTTTATAAGACTTGCAAGATTATTAACGTATTTATTTCTTCTTCAACTTCAGCCTCTCATTGTAAACTGTTACAACAGTATCTGACAAAATGAACCAAAGTTTTAAGTTAAATTAGTGAATGAGTTCCATTTTTATTACCTTGAGTGATGTTTGTGTTCTTTGCTTGTTTTGGCTTCTGAAACAATAGTCAATCATGCATACATACATATATATGTTGAATTTTGCATTAGAGAATTTAAATTTATATTATCAATCCAAAGAGCTGTGTATTAAGTTTTTTTTATAGATACGGTGCTTCATATAGAAAATGTGCTACAGAAAGATATTTGTGATGGATTTTTACACTTCATAAATTGTCCTGCACTTTTGGAGAGTATTTAGAATCTTCTCCAATCTGGACGGATTCCTGCAGTGACAACGGCACCTGCAGTGAGACTTACTCATTCATTATTCAACAACTAGACTGAGATGGAGCACCTAACAATAATGCTAGTTCAATGACTGAATCCCAAATCAACGAGAGTTTACTTAAGAGATTATGAATATATTGTAAAATTAAAATAAACGTCAACACATTAGAAATATTTTGTGTTCTAGAAAACCTGAAAAACTAGTAAGGTCTCATTCTAGAAATTTCTGATTAGCAATAGAACTATAGCAATGTGTGCCCCATGTCATAAAAATCAGGTGTCTTTTAAAAATCTTTGTCATTTACCTGCCAGAATCTTTCTATACTATCGACTTATCTTTTTTTCTCATCTTCTGAGACATAAAATACAAGGCCCTCATAGTTTTTGTCTTAGGGACCTGTTTGTTTCTTTTTAGTGTTTTAATTAATTAATATTACTAATATCACTTCTAAATTTTATTTACTTTTTATTTTTTGAGATTATAGTATTACATCATGGAATTTTTGAAATGTTTTCCAACTTTTTCATTTTTAAAGTTCATTGTTGTGGGATGGTCTGTATGTCAAATTGCTCTGATTGGTAAATAAATGAAACACTGATTGGCCAGTGGCCAGGCAGGAAGTAGGCGGGACAAGGAGAGAGGAGAATTCTGGGAAGTGGAAGGCTGAGTGAGGGAGACACTGCCAGCTGCCACCATGACAAGCAGCATGTGAAGATGCTGGTAAGCCATGAGCCACGTGGCAAGGTATAGATTTATGGAAATGGATTAATTAAGCTATAAGAACAGTTAACAAGAAGCCTGCCACGGCCATACAGTTTGTAACCAATATAAGTCTCTGTGTTTACTTGGGTCTGAGTGGCTGTGGGACTGGCGGGTGACAGATTTATCCTGACTGTGGGCAACGCAGGAAAACTCTAGCTAAAGTTCATTTTTTATTGTTGAATTTTAAAAGTTGATTAAGAAAAAAACCTTAGGCAATATAACACTTGTATGTAAAGTACTGTGATTACATCCATTACCCCCAAACTTTTCTGACCCCCCCCCCATTATTCTGGCTGACCCTCCTTTTCTGCCCAAGTCATCTCCCTCCTACGCTCATTGCCTCTCTTTTCCTTTCTTTTGCAGACCTCATGCAGGCAGTCACAAGAGCTTCTGCAGGACAACTGGTTTCAAAATTGTCATGTAACCAAAGATTACCCTGAACTACTGCATCTCTTGGACTCACTCCCCAAGTGCTGGGATGAGTAGTGTGTGACTGTTACCTGGCACAGTTCTTCAACTCCTACCCAACCTGTAAACAGTAATGGGCTCCAATATCTATATCCCAGAAATTCCTCTGGAATTATTTTCACCTACAGATGTTTGACTCAACATATCCATTCAAAAGACTAATATTTTCTCAAAATAACACTTTAAATTTGAGGCCATACTGTCTTTGATCCTCTTCTATTGAATCCTATATTTTATGACGGCATCAATGCCATTTCTTGGTGTAAACCAGACACTTGTTGCTTACAATCAATCATACAAAAACTATTTACCTCTCAAATATTGTTATATTTGTAGCACTTCATTCATCTTCTGCATGTTCTTCCTTCATGTTGAGAGCACTGTCTTTCAGCCAAGAATTGAGAATAAAACTTTAAGTTCCAATCTTGCATCATTATATAATTTAACCATACGATAAGCTCTCTCTCCCAACTCCTCCTTGATCATCCCTCCCTCCTTACCAACTTCATGTTCTTTCATTAAAAAGACATTTGTTGACCGACTACTATTAGTTGTGGGGCTTGTCCTTCCTATTTGTCCATCCACATTACCGGTTTTCATCAGACACTGGGGCTTTGCAAGTCATCAGTTTTGATTTGAGTCTCATCTGAAGGGTGCTCTTGACAGCCTCTAAGCTGAGTTAAACATCCACAAAACCTTCTGCACATAGATTTTGATTACATTTTTATGAATGTTAAAATATTTTGACTTGCACTGTTGATTGTTAATTTGTTTCATGATTTACCACTCATATTATAAGCCACATCTCTAATTTCTTTATAATCTGGTTTTTCAGACCATTCTCATCATCAAACTGTTAGCTCTTCATCCGATGAACTGTGTGTGTGTGTGTGTGTGTGTGTGTGTGTGTGTGTGTGTGTGTGTGTGTACTGAAAGTATAAAGACAATTTTATTAGAGTTTGAGATAAAAACCTAGCAAGCAAGCTATACACCCTGGCAGCTGCTGGGATGAAGAACATTAATAAGAGAAAGAAAGAAAGTCATGTCTTCTGAGTTTGAGTTCAAGAAATTTGGTGTGTTCAGCATAGTAGGCCACCATGAAGCAGTTCTATGGGCTGAGGTTTTTTTCATTGAAACGGGCTTAAGGTCCTAAGAGTATTATTTTGAGCTATTCTATACCAGTTCACAGATCTTTTAAGAAGTTCTAGTGTACACTCTTGTTACATTTTCCAATTATTCATGGTCTTGTTTTGTATTGTTCCATCTTAAATGAGGAAACCTTGGGTTTTCCATTTCGTATTTCCAAAGTTTTAGATGATTTTCATATACAAATAAAGTCCATGTTGTACTTAAGATACATATAATACTAAAAATACTTTGTATAACTAATAGTCATTTTCCTTAATATTCAGAAGCTATAGTGAATTATTGTAAACAGAAAAACAACTTAAATTTGACTCAGCTTTGCTACTGTGAGGATTTTTGAGTTCTTCAAGGTAACTACAAACACAAGGGAAGAACTGAACCTTAAACCACAGCTTAGTCATGTCCTTGCTTAAGTCAGTGACAACCCCTTCTTATTTATGTTAAGAATTATGTCTCTTTAAGGCTCGTTTATAATTATCAGTCACAATTGACCTAATACTTTCCAGTCCCATTGTAGTAACCTGGCTTCATGGATACCTTCCTTCCCATGTCACTCAGGATTGGAGGACATAGTGGCTGTGTCTGTTGTTACTCAAGAAATGATGCCAGTCTCCTCTAAAACTTCTTTGGTAGCATGGATGATTTCAAATGCTGCATTCTAGGTTTACTCCTATTCAAGCTGAAGAGCTTCCACACATTTCTACAAGGTTTCTTAAAAAATGTGTCTGTCTTAGTTAGGGTTTCTGTTGCTGTGATAAAACAATGACAAAGGAAACTTGAGGAGGAGAGGGTTTATTCTGCTTACATTTCTACATCACAGTCCATCAGTGAGGGAAGTCAGGGCAGGAACTCAAGGCAGGAAACTGGAGGCAGGAACTGAAGCAGAAGCCACAGAGGAATGCTGCTTATTGATTCACACTTGATGGGTTGTTCAATCTGCTTTCTTTTATATCCCAGGATCATCTACTCTAGGGACAGCACCACCCAAAGTGGGCTAGGCCCTTCTAAAATAATCACTATTTATGAAAATTCCCTATAGACTTCCCTACAAGTTATTCTTATGGAGAATCTTAAATGAGAATCCTTCCCAAATGACTGTGGTTTGTGTCAAGTTGACATAAAACCAATCAACATTCCATCATTTATCAGTTGTCTAATAGTCATCTATATATCTTCTAGCTATTATCTATCTACTCTTTTTCTTCTATCTATTTATCCATCTATCACTTACATACCACCAAATATATTAATCTATGTATCTTTTTAGCCATCTATCTGGCTGCCATCTATATGTCTACTAACTACCTATCATCAATCAATCTGTCTATTTATTTATACTATCTGTCTGCCTATCTATCTGCTATTTGAAATCTAGATAATGATTTGTTGATATCTCAGAGGGAGAAGATCTCTCTGGTCCTCTGGAAAAAAATAATGGAATAATGAACTTACCAAGAAAAAGGGGTAAAAGCAAAGAAAATCTGTCAGAATGAAAACTACCTTTTATCCTTTCAGTCTCTTAGTTCTGCTGAAATAAAAATCTTCAGAAAAAATTCTTTGTAAAGATCACAGTTTTTCCTAAACCCTGTTATATTTTGTCACCTAATTTGTCATTATTCCCAAGGACAGTTCATAGTTGCTTATTTCTGCAGCATTGCAGAGTGGGACTCCTGTATGTCTGTGTTTCTCTCTGCTCAGGACACTCTCAGAAGTGGTGATATCATTCCTCCTTTATCATGTCTACTTCTCAAAATCCCCCTGTCTCTCACCCTTGGGAAGCTGGAGGTCCTCTTCCTTTGCCTGTCTACTTCTTCACTTTGAGTATTTTCTTTGCTTCCTTCCTATCCTCTTCTCTAAAAAAAAAAAAAAAAAAAAAATGAGAGGAATAGGATGGTCTGACCTGCCTTTTAGATGAAAGAAAGAAGCTTTCAGCTTGACTTTGACCCTGTACCTTCTTTGATACATCTTGAATTGCAATATCAAACAGCACCTCCATTCTCCAATCCTCCTGAAGTGGCTCAGAATTTTTCAAGTTAACTCTTTTCAGTCCGGTTCTCTATGGCCTACACTAACTGAATCTAGCGTGTGCTCCTATTTAGCCTCGTCATCAAAATATTTTAATTTTAAACAAATGCTCATTTTTTTTATCAGCTGGGTCTCTTACACTTTTAAAAATAAATAGCAGCAGTGAGCAGTGTTTTCTTAGAGCAAATGTCCACTTTTACTGGTCTGATGCATCCTGTGTCCTATTAGATTTTTCAAAGTAATTGTATTTTTCTCCAAGAGTTCTAGAGAGATTATCTCTAACTCAAATGCTTCTTTTTGACTCGAAAATAATTTTTCTGGATGTTTAAATTATCAATGAATTCAATTATTCTCTCTTTTATGGAATGCCACACTACTAAACTTTTCTTCTGGAAGATGCTGAATTAAACTTAAGGACACAGGATTATTAGTGATTGATTCTTGTCCCATGATCAACCAAATGAGAGCCCTCCTCTCTTCCTTCCTTCCTTCCTTCCTTCTTTCCTTCCTTCCTTCCTTCCTTCCTTCCTTCCTTCCTTCCTTCCTTCCTTCCTTCTTTCCTTCCTTCCTTCCTTCCTTCCCTACTTTGAGACAGTATCTTACCTTGTAGATCAGGTTAGACTAAAGTTCTGTGTTTAACAAGGATGACCTTGAACTTTGTATCCTCCAGCTTTCCTCTCTTCAGTGCTGGGATTATAGGCAATTATTACCATGTCCTGCTGATTAGTTTATCATTTAGAAACACATAAATTAACCTTTTCATTATTTCCCAGTGCTCTGCAAATCTCTCAATGAACATAGGGATAAATTATTAGCTAATATCTTCTTTTCCTAAGTCATAAAAGTGTCCAACACATACAATAGTCCAATATTAAAATGCTCATCTCTAAAATAAAAAGAGAAATCAGCGTCATAGTCAAGGGAGTCTGATTTTTTGCAAATTGTATAAAATATACACCGATAATTATTTTACCTTTTAGCAGTTGAATTTAAAACTATTTTGCGTAAAAGTTTTTCTCAATATGTTAGAATATCAATTTTACAACTAACCCATGGGAAGTGACTCAGCTCTCTGGATGAACACTGAACACTAACATTCTTGGACGGTCCTTTTCTGGTCTTTTCTTCCCTGACTGTTTTTGAAGTTTCTGATGCTCAGTGTCAGTAAAAATTCTCTTGGTGCTAGCCTTTGATCGGCCTGTACCATATCTTTTTGGGAAGTACAGCATAAATCCGCCTTGAGAATGGCAAAGATATTTACATATTGGAAAGTTCCCTCTAGCTTTGGCTAAACAATTAAGTCAACAAACTAGCTTATAAGTCAAAAAGAGAAGTGGCATGTGACCCAGCTAGAGCACTGCTGAGCATATACTGAAAGGGCTCTCTAGCCTACCACAGAGACACATGCTCTGCCTGTTTATTGCTTCACAGTCACAACAGGAAGGAGCCAGAACCAGTTAGATGCCCATGAATGGATGAACGGATAATGGAAATGTGGCTCATGTGCATGATGAAATGCTATTCACAAATAAAGGAAAATGAAGTTATAAACATTTCAGGAAAAAATGGATAGATCTGGAAAGCATAAAATTAAGTGAGGTGCCAGAAAGACAAAACCAGAAGTCTCCTTCCAGGATATTAGTTATTGTGTATGAGTATAAAAGTGGGTAAGACCTGGAAAGTTAGAAAGGAGAGGGAGAGAGTAAACTGAGGCACTGAGGAAGGGAAAGAGGTAAAACAGCACATGGAACATGAAAGCCGAAGGGAGACAGAGAGGAGGCTGCAACAGAGTCAAGGACAGGGAGATGAGAAAGAAGAACCACCAGAGCACACTTCGTTAGAAAGTGCGCAAATGATATCTAATATTCAGTTTGCCAATTAAAATAATTTAAAGTGTAAAATAAAAAACAGAAAAAAATTGTTTTAGACATTCAATTTCAAATACACTAATCACGCACATACCATTTCTAAGAGGCAGCTGGCATACACCTTTCTAGTAGGTAACTGTATGTATTTTTTAATATGCTATGAGAGATTAAAGTAATAGTTTTCATTTGCTTTCTCTACTTTTTGTAGAGAAATGACTTAATCTTAGCTTCGGCTTGCTAGATAACTTTACCCCCGTGTCCCTGAGAAACTGTTGCATGACGTCATCTCTCAGCACAGACTATACATCCTTTGGTTGTGAAGTAATTCAAAAAGTGAGCCATACTAAATATGGCTTTGGTTTTTATTGTGTGACTGATGCCACTGCCTGTATTGACAGCAGAGCCACGTCTCGGTGCTGCAGATAGAAAATGAGAGGATTGGAGACTGCTATGTGAAAGTGCTGAGATCATCATCATATATTATTCATGAAAATAAATAAGAAATAAAAGAAAAAATGACTTTTGTTCCTGAGAAAGTCTGTGCAAGGTCTGTATTGTGCATCATCTACTGATCAGTTCAATTTCCTTTTCCCACATCACACACCACACGTACACTAGGCGGCTGAAAACCTCTCTCTGTGACCTTGTCACTTCACGTTTTTATAAATCGTCTCACCCCAGCATCTATCTCACAGTCACAAGACACTGAAGCTCCTTTCACCTCGTGTTTACGTCACAAAGCTCAAGAGAGCTGTTTGGCTTTGGTGCTTTATTTAAAAATAACTAGAAAAAAGTAGGAGCGAATCTGTCACCAAGAAAAGGTAGACTGAGCCCTGAATTTTGCTAGGTGACCTCCTAGGAAACATTTAGGTCATCCCTGCTACTCTCTGTCAACCGAGGTTATCAGCAGAAGAAACATCAGAGGAAACTCCAAGCTAGAATTTTCCAACCTCACTTCTCCTGAGCTTGTCAACCATGGAAACTATGAGAAATAAAAAATGGAAATTGCTTTTAAAAGAGTAAAGTTTTGGAGCAATAAATATATGTATATAATATTGAAATAATAATACTTAGTTACAATGTTAAAAATTTTAATTCTCTATTGTACTGTCTTTGAATTAAAAATGGGGGAAATGTTTATTTCTTTATATTCCTTCACTTCCAACTTGTTTCTTTTAATATTTCTCTGAGGATTTAATGGAAAAATGAAAAATTGGAACCAAGGAGTTGACTCAGAAAATAAAGTTGCTTGCCACTCAGGCCTGGCAACCTGTACTCAGTCAATGTAACCCAACTAAAGGTGGACAGAACTGACCTCACAGGGTTGTCCTCCGACCTCCACATGTCTGTTAGGATGCACACTGTGCATGTGCACACATCATGCACACACATATACAGAAAACTTTTAATATTTAAAAATGAAAACTTGTCTAATCAAAACAAATATGAGCAGATTGATGAACATGTTCAAATATGAACATGACTTTAGAATGTGAAGGATCAAGATCATCAGTCTTTATCCTATGAGTGGACCTTTGGCAGATGAAAGAATCACACAGGTACAATATGCCCAGGACTGGGTTAAGATTTTATTTTAAAAATATTTTTCCAATTTTATTTATTATTGCCATATTTTTCTTTATATTATCTATGCTAATGCTTATCACTCTTCTTTGGAAGATTTACCTTGGTTAAAAATTAGCAGAAAATCAAATATAGTTCTGAATGATAAATTTGGGAATGGTTGGGAGTAGAAATAAATAGAAATATGCTATCCTTTACTTGGAATTTTGAAAAAATATATTTTATCACTTATATTGTTTGGTATATTCATTTATTTATTCTGAGATTCACATTTTTTTCTACAACAAAAGCACAAATGTTTATTTAACATTTAATTAGAGCTATGATTTTTTTTGCTTTCACATGGTGAGTATAAATTTGTTTTTTAAAATATAGCACAATGAAATATAATAAGATAAACCAAAAACTATCACACTGAAGTTTCACAGGACAAACGAAAAGAAGGAAAAGAACTCAAGAGAAGGCCCAAGAATCAGAGATCACTTGTTCACACACTTGGGAATCCCATAAAAATGCTAAATTGGGAGTCCTAATGTATACCCGGAGGACTTGGTGCAAACCTGTGCAGGCTCGTGCGTGGTGCATGCTTCTTCAGTCTCTGTGAGTTGAAGTGAACTTTTCTCATGATGATGTAGAGGTCCTGTTCTCCTGGTAACCTCCATCCCCCCTGGCTCTTACACTCTTTTCATTTCTTCTTCCACAGAGTTCATAGAACTCTGAGAGGAGGGATTTGATGGAGACATCCCATTTAGAGCTGAGTGTTTCAAGTTTCTCACTGTCTGCAAGTATGGCTGTGAGTCTCTCTAAGTGTTTCTGTCTGCTGCAGGAGGAAGCTTTAGAGTTACATTTTCAATGAGGCAAAGGAACACAGTTTTCAAATACTACCTGGACGTAGATGAAGCAGGAAGTTATTGTGTGAGAAATAAGTTGATTATTTATCTTTTCAGTAAAGCTAGAACTTAATATTTTTGTAGCCAGGACTTTAGGATTTGTCTGATATTATGCTTTTTGCCAATATGCATGATAGTCGAAGTCCACAAAGTCTGGGCAGTGAGTGTGGCTAAGAGCAAAGGGCTTCCTGTCTAGTGGAGAGTTCTTTCAATTGTATCAATTTGCTGTTTGTTTTGAAAATATAATTATCATCTTGTCAAGTTTACTTTGATACCGGAGTTGGTATCTTATTCCCCAGATCTTAAAGCACTGTTTTACTTTCCACACAGCTGGGCTACTAGAACCCGGCGTTTAAAACTTGTACTGCTCTTGCAGAGGACACACAGTTTAGTTTTCAGTACGCACATTGGGCAGTTCCTGGCTGTCTCTACCTCCAGCTCTAGGGGATCCAACACACTCTTCTGAACTCTGGGGGCACGTTAATTCGTATGGGCACCACAAGCACATGAAAATAATTAAAAATAAAATGAATCTTTAAAAAGCTGACTGAGAAGGTGTACGAATAGAGTTCATGTAAGTTTGGCACCAGTGTGACTCTCAGCCTTCCCTTTTGTCACCCTCTGTTCCCAATGTAGAACTCTAGATAAAACAGGGCAAACCATCGGTAGCTTTGGTTCAACAGTTCCTGTGTATGTATGTCTGTGTTGCTTGTATTCTTCTGTACTTCCTATTTTGAGGTTGTTTGTGTGTGTACATATTCACATGTATAGGTGTACATACATGTGGGAGTGCATGTGTGTGGAGATTAGAGGTTGGTACTGGATAATTTCTTCAATTGTTCCTTAACCTTTTTTTTATATTTATTTATTCTATGTACATGAATGTTTGGCTGCACATATGTCTGTTCACCACAGGGAAGCCTGGTGTCTGCAGAAATTGGAAGAGGGTACCAGATCCCCAAGAACTGGAGTTACAGGTTCTTGTCAACCACCATGTGGCTGCTGAATAGCAAGTGCTCTAGCCCCTGAGCTATCTGTTCAGCTCCACTACCTTCATTTTTTGAAACAGGCTCATCTGAACTTTCACTGCACTGGTGATTGGCTAGAATGATGGTCCATTGAGCCCCACAGATCCCCATTTCTGTTTTCCATCACTAGGATTATGGATGTATGGTGCCATCTCTGGCTTTTTATGTGGTTGTTGGGTATTTGAGTTCAGGTCTTTATGGCTGTGCATTAACCATTTTAACTACAAAGATGTCTCTTCAGATTCTCTAAAAGATTTGTTTTTTTCTTTTTTTGATGCTGTGATGATTAGCCTTCAATGCTAGCTTGAGTGGATTTTGAATCCTTTAGGAGTCTCTCTCTCTCTCTCTCTCTCTCTCTCTTTCTCTCTCTCTCTCTCTCTCTCTCTCTCTGTGTGTGTGTGTGTGTGTGTGTGTGTGTGTGTGTGTGTGTGTGTGTGTCTTTGAAGGAGCTAACAGAGAGATTTAACTGAAGGAGAATATGTTACCTTGAATGGGGGTGGCAACATCCCATGGACTGGAGTACTGGGCTGAATATGAAGAAGTAGAAAGCAAGTTGAATAGCTATATTCATTCATCTTTCCAGTTTCCTGGTTGCTAATGCAATGCCGCTACCTTCCTCTGCTGCCACAAGCAGAGCCCTACTCACTGCCATGATTCCCTTGCCGTGGTCAACTGCATCCTCCAAGTCTGAGCCAAAATATGTCTTAGCTTAAATAGATTTTGTCACGAACATGAAAAAATAACTAATACAAACTTATAATAAAGTTATTGATCAGTGGGCTATGCAAACATGCAGTTGATGACTATATTTCATCATCAGTAAGATCACTACATTCTCATACTCTTTGACACTTCTCTACTTTCACGGTAGATGGAAATTTGCCTCAGACCAATTGATCCAGGACTCCTCTATGTCTTATTACCTTTTTCATTCCTTGAAGAGTTTAGTCTTGGTTCACAGTCACTCCATTACACTCTGGGCCATAACTAAGAATTTCAATACCCTCTTATACAGTCTTTTTAACACCTGGGTCTTCCTACGCTGTGTGACTCTCTTTCTTTTAATGCATAAAGCCAAATAATCACTGTGTGTCAAAACCTGCCATTACTGATAACTGTGGTTTCTACCAATTTCACAAACATCTTGTTATCCAGCATCAGTTTAATGTACTGGTTTTAAAATCTTGCTTCCATCAGTCCCGTTAACTCACGAACCTTATAATCAATTGACTCATATCCATTCCCTATCCCAATCTGCCTTATATTTTATCTTCCTCTTTGTCCCCCTTAAGGACTTACTCCTTAGGATTCTACCTCAGTTCCCTTGTGTTTTCCTCAGCTTACTGTTGTGGAAAAGCCAGAGCGTGCCATATGTACATCCAGCAGGTCTCCATTTACAGGCTTGCACAGACAATAAACTGAACATGGCTGGAAAAACATCTTGTCATGTTAAATATGATCGAAAGTTTCAAGTGAGCTTTGAAGGAAGCCTGGAAGCCACAGCTGTGTTTTGCTAATCCAGCTACCCTTCTCTCGTCCCTGATGACTATTTTTGTTGTTGTTTGCTGGATTGCCTTTGTTGTTTGTTTGTGATTTTTGAGACAAGGTCAGGCTATATTTCTTGGCTGTTTTGGAGCTCATTGTGCAGAACAGGCTGGCCTTAAACTCACAGAGATCCACTTGCCTCTGCCTCCTGCAGGCTGTGATAAAGGTGTGTATCACCACATCCAGCCCTTGATGACCATTCCAAACAGCCTTTTCATTCTTCAGATCTCCAGTACTTACCTTTATGAAGTAAATTCATGAGCCAATGTGCTACTTTTTCTGAGAATACTGAGACAATCCTGAGAGAAGTTTAACTGACTTCGACAAAGGTGTACCATGAGCAGTCACCACCTGCGTCTGTTGATAAATTACCTTCACACTGAGCAATGACCAAATGCCAACTCCTGTGCCAGGCTCTACTTCTTCACTTACATTCATTGTTCCAGAAAGCCTCCCTTTCTCCATCATTCTTTCTTTTACTGAGTTTGTTTTTTCCTGGTAAACAAAATTTTTCTGTAATGTCTCCTAGTTACGATAGCTATCTATGGATCTTTCTCTTTTTTCTGGTCATACAGTGAATTTTTTTCATTACTTACATAGGTGGCGTAATTCTGAAAACGGTCCTTTTGACCAGCACTCTCTAATTTCCTTCACTCCAGTCTTCGTAAACTCACGATGTACAGGACTTTGTGCTTGTAACTCCGTGACCTTCAGTCCTGTCCAAGGTACATTTGACCTTGAGTTGTTTCTGTCCTCAGTTCCCAACTACTCATCCACCTAGCTGCACTGGACAGAGCTGAGGGTGTATTGTCCTAGAAATGCCACCCATATTTTGCTTCCAGGATATTGACCTCCATGTTATTATTTCACTCTCCAGTCCTCAGGTGCCTCATTCTCAGGCTTCCATATTGATATCTGTAAAATGGAAGTACTCCAGGTTTGACCTTGGAACCTTTCTATTCCTCGTTTCTTATAAAGCTTCATTTTAAAGTTCAATTATGTCTTTTCTCATCCTAGATGGACTTTTTTTTATCCCAGACTTCACCTTTGGCCTCCAAGTTGAATAACTGACTGCTTTCTTGACATTTTCATCTGGATATCTGAGGGTCCTTTGGGTATCTCATAGTTAACACACAAAGGATATCAATGTTTATAGTCTTAATTTCAAAAGTTAATTTTCTGTTAGTCATTCCCATCACTTAAAGACAACTCCATCAATGATGTTCCTTATGCCAAAAATATTTGAATAACCCTCTTTCTCTAACACTCCAATTGAATCTGTCAGCAAACCATTTGGCTGTGCCTTTAAAGTACATGGTGGATCTGGCCCTTTCTTCCCACCTCTGCTTTTACCATCCTGTTCCAGGAGCCCATAGTCATTCCCTGGAGTCAGTGCCTAGGCATGCTCAGAGTTATCAGTATCTGCCCTAGTACCTTCAGTTTGGCTTCTTTACAACTCAGATTATTGCTTATAAAACAGAAATTGAATTAGAACAGACCTCTCTTCAAGGTTGTTCAGTGGCTTCTGATCTCACTCAAAACCAAGTGACTGGGAAAAAAAGACTCCCCTTAAAGCCTCTGGCCTCATCTACTACAATACTCCTTGCTCACTTTGCTTCAGCTATATGCACCCGCATATGTAAACAAATCAAACATGTTCCCACACAAGGCCCTCTGCATAAGCTGCTTCATTGGCCGGTGGTGGCTCTTCCTTTGGAGATCCATATGACTTTTTTTTTAAACTCCACTGTATCTTCACTCAAATGTCATCTTCTACATGAAGAAATATTGGGAAATTAAAAAATATTTCTTCCACGTGCTTTCTAAAATCCTTTCCATCATTTTTATTAATAACACAATCTACTATGACGCATATTTTATAGAGTTTGTTTGTAGTCTCTGTGCACTCATTCATCAGATAAAGTTCCGTGGAAGCAGGTGTTTTGTTCTTGAGTCTCTTTTGTATCTCTAGTACCTATAATAGCACCTGATACTGAGTAGAAATACTAGTGGTTTCTATTGGAACAATGCTGCTACATTTACTACTAATAAATATAATTGAGTTTGCATTGTGAAACTTTATGTTTTTGATATTTATGAATAACATGGACTAGAAAACTGTTTCTTGGTGAATATTTAACTCTGATGGGTCTTAGTTTAGAATAAATACAGATAAACATGTCGGAGATCCAGAATCTTCTTAAATTGGCTAGACAAACCAGCATGAAGATGGTTTGGAGGGAAATACGAAAATTGCTTTTGTAAGACAAGAATGTCCTTTCTGAGGTGTTAGTGGTAAAGCTGAGATTTAAATAAAATAGATACCCATGTCCACATAGTGGAAAAAAGTTTTAAAGGCTATTGTATGAGTCACATATATATCTGGCAATTAAGTTAAAAATAAACACGTAAAGAACACAAGGAGGATGCAGCTTTCATATTTTAGGTTAGTTGTTATGAACCTATAATCACTAACATAGGATATAACTCTTCAGTGTTAAAACATGTTTTCACATGTGTTCCCCTTATTATACTTAGGAAAAAACTGAATTACTTAAAATTTGTTAAAAATCAAGTTTAGAAGTTATTGTCATGTTCAATGTCATGTGCCTTCAAATAATTTCAATAATCTTCAATAATGAGAACTGTTATCTTCTCATCCCAAATATTTCCCTTTGCAGCATTCCATGCATTAGGTCAGGGACCCAGATAGAACTGAGCGTATTCAGAGAGCAAACCGTTATCAGATTTTCCTAAGTTGTTGAACGGCCTTTGGGTTGGAGAGTTCTGTCTCCAGATTCCAAATGCAAAAGGCACTGTAACTATTCAGGCATAGTACCACTGCTCTAATTGTCATTGAATGTGCAGAACAACTGATTCCAAAACTCAGGGCTCACGGTGCATTTATCATCTTCCATTCTCTGCTGCTCATGGAGATGGGTGCAGAATAATTGAGTGCTTCCGGCTTTCATGAGGGGACCGTCAAGACAGCTGAAAACTGAAAAGTTTGGTTGCTCCTGGAGGACCCATCCGTACAAGTACCATGCACTGATAGATGGCACAAGTGCAGCACCCAGAGAATCTGCTTCTTAGATCGCTGTCACACATCTGGACAGCTGCTGCTGGTTCTTGGCAAGCGGTCACATTTACTTGCCATGTTCCTTGCCCATAAAGGTTCTTAAAAGTTCTTGTGCAACAACAGCTGCCTTGCCCACAGTGGTTTCCAGAGTACACAGCAGAAGCGGCAGGATCTTCTCTGTCCCAACAGTAGACATCATGTTGAACATTTCCATAACATGTTCAGATGTGCAAGCAGTGAGAGAGCACAACACACGGGCACAAATGCAAGGAGAGAGGACCATGAGAGCCCTTGTGAAGGTTAGTTAGCATAAAGAAACCAACTGTCACATTTCCAGCATTCGGGCATATTAACTTCTGCAAGAATGTGTCTGAATGCTAATGCCTGGATAAATGGTCTTTTAAATACGATAAAAGAGGTATATACCTCAGTTATTTTTGTTGGAAAAGAAGTTTCTAGTTCTTGACATCCTGTTTGAATTCAAAATACACCTCAGTAGTTAATTCTTTAGGAAGCTTGATAAGATCAATCTGTTACAAGCAGAGATGGAATCTCTTGAGTCACAGAATAAAACGTCTCTTACTGGCACTCTCTGAGTAGTAACGGTTGTATAATCCTCATTAATTTAACATTAAATATCCAGCAAACATTACCTCATTATATAGGTTGTATTGTTACAGCACTATCAGTTCAATTGCCTTCTAATCAATTTAAGTGCAGTTTTGAGCGGAAATAGTGGTAAAGGCCAAGTAATCTGTAGATTTACAATGTGATATTTAGAGGTTACTAAGAAGCCTGAGGCAATTGAATGGGGGGTGGATCACCCTGAGAGTTTTGTAACTATTAATGAGTTAGTGTTGCTTTTATTAACAAATAATGGCAGAGTTATGAACATTCATAAATCAATTATAAGATGAACTGGAAAAAGGAAGTAATCGTAATTTCAGGTAACATAGGCCATAAAATTATCTAATACATTTAAACATCAGTCTCCCATTCAGGACAGCCAATACCTGCACATGTGGACAAGCCTCCAGTCTGTGATGAGCAACAAACTCAATATTTCAGATTTCTAGGCCACAAGGCCTTCTACAGTGGCACAAAATTGACTTTGTAGTGCAAAAGTAGTCACATTCATAGATAAATTAATAAGTGTGTGTGTACATCAGTACAACTTTACTTGTGAAAATAGACAGTGAACTGGATTTGATCCACAGGTCACAGTTTGCCAACCTCTGTTAAAGAATATGGGTTACTGGCAATATCCAAGCCTAATGTATGAACAAAATGCAACTTTAGTTTAGCCAATACTAACTCCATGTTGTATAAGCTAACACATTCTTGACGACAATACAGTCATTTAAGGTCCTGCGGTTTCAAGCTCAGTTGGTATTTACACTATCAGGTTACTGTACACATCTGAGAACATTTGAGTCCTCTTCAGACTTGGCTTTGAGGGCTTGTCTTTTGTGATTCTTAATACCTCTAAAATTACCTGAGTGTTGATTGAGCAGACTTAAGTGAGGTACCTACCACTTCCTCTGTGTCCCCTTAATACGTTGTATGACTTTATATGTTTTTGGTGATTTTAATTTGGTAGCTATTTATGTCTGCCCCTGCTTTTTTTTTTTTTTTTTTTTTTTTTTTTGAGACAAGGTTTCTCTAAGTAGCCCTGGCTGTCCTGGATCTCACTCTGTAGCCCAGGTTGGCCTTGAACTCACAGAGTTCCACCTGGCTCTGCCTCCTGAGTGCTGGGATTAAAGGTGTGCGCCACCACCACCCAGCTAGTTTTTCTCCCTTCTGATATTCTTTTTAGGATGAGGATACAGCTAAGTGGTGATATACTTTCCTATCATGTCTGAGGCTCTGGCCTTGATTTCCAGTACTGCAAAACCCAACAGGTATAGATAGAGGAGTAGACAGAACGTTTTGAGAATAAAAACTATGTTTTGTGTACTCATGTACTGTTGGGGGCACGGAGGTCCTTGTGCCAAAAGATCACTACAGAAATTAAGAATATTAAATACACAGGGGCCTCTGCTCAATGGAGGTGATAAAATACCTATTTTCCCACCCAGAGGTCTGGGAGTGGATTTTGTTAATGAAATGGCAACCACTGTGTTATCTGTGGAGGCAGACCTCATCCACCTTTTGCAATAGAAGCAGACATCAGAATGATTATCCCATTGCCCATCCTTGGTGATATGTCACATGGACTTTATGGCCTGCAGACTTCTATGCTATCTCAGTCAGATGTAAGATGAATTTTAAATGGTCTTATTAATAAAAAACTCAGTGCCAGCTATTGGGGTAAATTCTGAAAGATCAGAGAGACAGAACAAGCCACAGCTAAGCTCACCTTGCCAACTTCTCAGCCGATCCTATTTCCTCAAACTGAAAGCCTCTGAGTCCTCATCTGAATGGATCTTAGCTGAACTGCTACTAAAAGCCTAAAAGCTCAAAAGTCTCTAGTTCCTGGTCCTCAAGCCTTATATACCTTTCTGTTTCCTGTCATCACTTCCTGGGATTAAAGGTGTGTGTCACCATGTCTGGCTGTTTCCAGTGTGGCCTTGAACTCACAGAGATCGGGATGGATCTGTGCCTCCCAAGTGATAGGATTAAAGGTGTGTTTGCCAATATTTTCTGGCCTCTATATCTATCTAGTGACTTCTGTTCTCTGACCCCAGATAAGTTTATTAGGGTGTACAACATATTGGGAAACACAATATCACCACTGTCAGAGACCACAATAGACTCTAGACCTTTTAGCTATAGAACCCATCCTCAAGGTCACATGTATTTAGTAAAAGAACTTCTATATAGTCACACCTTAAGCTTTATTGTGCACCTGGGATGAGAATGATTGTTGCCTGGAATCCTGAATCAGAATGATAGTTTCCTTGAAATCTTTTATGAAATTGTACTATGTTTTAAATATGCTGACAGTGACTCCCCAAAGTCTGATCTAGGTTGACAAAGTCAACCTGAACCGAGTTTCCATTCTTACTTCTTCACAAATCACTGCCTGTATTAACACCTGCAGGGCCTCCATCAATGTACCTCAGCATTGAGCACACTGTGCAGCATGAGGATAGATACGTGAGGGCAAAAATATTTGTGACATTAAATTAAACCAAAATGTCCTTATCTTCTTATATTTTCACTTCTAATTTCTTTATTTTCCTTCAGGCCTCTAGTTCCTTCAAACAAAATGGTTGAAAGCGTTGCCAGTGTCCACATAAATTCTAATTTCTTATCATGGAAATATGTATATTTCATCTCTGTGTGTGTCTGTTTTGTATTTGTGTAATAGGTATGTGTGTGTGTGTGTATGCACGTGCATTTGTGCTTGCAAGTATACATGTGTGTTTGCATGAACACTTTTGAGGCCAGAGATGGGCATCACATTTCTTCTGTTATTATTTTATCCCTTACTTGTCAATACAGGATGTCTCACTGAACCTGGAGCTCACCAGCTCAGCCATGTTGGCTGGCTAGAGAGCTCCCTGTACCCTTCTCTCTTCCTTCCCAGCTCTGGAATCACTAGTATGTGCCTTTGTGTTTACCCTTGAAAGTTGGGCTAGGGACCTAAACTCAATTCCTCATGTTTGTGTGGTGTATGTTTTACCAATCAAGTCATCTCTTGAGACCATATCGCTTTAGAAATATTTTGAATATTTGTAGAAACTCAACAAGTACTTGTTAAATGGGATTGAAATACAAGGCTTACATTTAGTTTTCACAGGAAATCTCAGAGGCAGAGCATAGTGAGTGGGACAAATAAATACATTCTCATTATATTCAATACACTTGGCCCCTTGAATAGCCTTCACTAGTCATTTCCTAGCTTCTCCAGTCTATATGAGAATTCTTCATTTTTATCATGAACCACAAGCCATTCTTTCCACTGGAGGTTTTCTTCTTCCCAAAGATCCCAGGTTTCCAAATTAATGTTAATGATTCATAAAATCTACCCACAACCAACACTGTTTCTCTTCAATCAAGTGATATCTTCGGTTTCTCTGAAATGCAGACATTTAGACCAGATGATATGTACAAGTTAGTTTATGTAGTACTTGAAGCTAGGAGTAGCAAAAAAGAAAAAAAACCCAAACAAACAAACATAAAACAAACTCAAATAGATTCATACATTACTCTTATCATGGACATCGGTGCTGAGATCCTACTGGATTATTCCTGAAAATGTGTATGTAAAACACCTTAGAAGAATGTAAGAGAAAATTTTTCTGTTGGCTCCAGTCCCTTAATACACAGTGATTACCTTCAAACATGATATTTGCTTCATGCTCTGAAGGCTGTGTTTCAATCAGAATGGTTGACCCTGTTCTCATATAGACCCAAGAAATTGTGGTTGAGTAGAAAAAAACAAGAAATACTAGGTAGAGGCGAAGTTACTCCTACTACCATTGTGTATAAGAAAAGCCATGTTCAGTATTTAGTGTACAAAGCATGCCCTGACACCAGCGAAACAGAATAGAATAGGATGGGTTGAGATAAAAAGAAGCATTACAGTATGCGCCATGTAATAATGGCAACATTTCATCAAATTGTGTTTTGGTTCATTCTCCTACATGCCTGCATTTAATTGTATGTGCATAGATGATTACATGTAGTCAAGGAGGTTTTATTTGATTTGTGTTAAAAGTTCAAAAGTCCTCAGTACCACACTGTCCTTTTCTGGAAGATACTGTTTGCACTTTGCCATTTTCCTCTATAGCTCAGATTCTTATTACTTTCCCTGTGATAATTTTATACTAAACTGTCTCTAATCAGCAGAACCATACAAAGAAGATTCTCAATACTCTAATGTCTTTCTCCTACCATTTGTAAATCAGTAATTGCAGTCTAAATATTTTGAATAACATACAATTAGCTTTAACTGGAGTATGGTTGGAAAAAGCCATTCCATTTATTGGACTTTGCTCATAGTAAACAACAATGGTTACATCTTGGAATAGACTTTTAATAAAACCAAACAAATAAATGTGGACAATGAATTGAATTAGGGAAGACATGAACTCCAAAGGTTTAAATTCTTAATTGTAAAATTGGTCCAGTTTTCTAAATTTGTTTGATGCCTGAGGTCGAACTAACAAAGCTGCATTTAGAGGCCTACACATGAGGTACGTTCTTTTTTTGAAACTTTAGATTATTAGAAGACTCTGATTTTCTCCTTCATAAAAGACACTTTGGCTTTCTATCTGGTTATTTTTCCGGTGGTAAAATGTTTGAGCCTGAAAGAACAACCAGGGGTTGGTTCTTTCACCTTGCAGGCATTTGTGTTGAAAAAGTACATCAGGGCATATACATTGACAGCTTTAGATAAATTATTCAAACCCTCTATATATTTTGGTTGATACAGAGCAAAACCTTTTCCTTCAAGGTGTTCTTCATGGCTTTCTTTAGAAAACACAGTAGAAGTAGGGAAATATGTGGAGTAAATGGAAGCTTTCATTTCAGGCCTGACATCTATACCATTATCAGGCAATATCTGTCAGATGAAATTTAGAAAGGTTGTAACCTGGAAAACTTTATTCTTATGAAATGAAACTAAGCACATACCTTCAAAGATAAGCTTATCCTTATGCTTTGTTTTGAAACTCCTATGTCAGTGGTTCATTTTATCTGTCACTGCAAGCACTAGAAGTCACGATTAACTTTACTAAGTATTCTGCTTTGGATTTGGACATTAAGCAACCCTCCATCAGTCAACTCTCTTAATACTGAGATGCCCCTCGTGTCCAACTGCACTACACAGTTCTCTGCATTTTCTATTCTGTTTACAGCTTGAATGGTTATGAAGGGGAGCAACCATTTATTTGACAAGCACATTTCCATTCTTTTTAAAAAGATTTTCTCAGTTATTGAGCATTTCATACCTGCACAGTGAAATATGATCCTCTCTACCTCTCATTTACCTCCCCTAACCCTCTCCCTCTACAAGACATCTTCCAAACAGACACTTTCTCAACTCCATGTCTTTCATTGTTGTTGTTGTTTGTTTTGTTTTTGTTTATTTTGATAACTCCCTAAGTCCAGTTAAAACTGCCCACATGTGAACAGGTAAGGGATCATCCACTGGACCATGGGAAACTTACTAGTGACCATATTCTAAAGAAAGAAAGACTCTCCTCCCCCAGTAACTATTACCTAAGTAAACAGGAAGTGCATTGTAATCAACCTCCAAAAATCTAGAATGATAGAGACAGCTGGCTGCCTGGACAGTCATCCAAAGTTCCTCTGCAATGTTGGGGCATCTATCTTCAGCCTATAGGCTTAGAGTCTCTCGGTCGCTTCTCTCTGTGTCCTGTACAATGTCTGCAAGTTTCTTCTGCGAAGCAGAAACACAAAGGACCATTTTGCCTCGCAAAGTTCTATGGGTCCTGCTTGTCTAGTTGATCAAGCAGTCAAGGCAAGAACAGTTTGTTGCCCAAATGACTATTTTTTCCAGGAAGAAGATAAACCCCATATGGAGTGTCTTCGATGCCCATCCTCCTTTCTGAAGTAAATCATCGCTGCCAGGAGCAGACATGTCTTACTGTCCAGAAAGTCTAAGTTTTTAAAACATTTTGCATGCAATATTCTGTAGGTCTTTGAGGTGTTTGAAGATTACCTAACTAATTGAATTATGTCTATGTATACCTAGAAAACTTAACATGACTATTAAGTTTGACTAGCATAGAAGATTAATTATTAATCTATATTTCTTAATTATCCATTACAATTTAAATGAGTTACATAAACATAATACCTTAAACAAGCATAGAAATATACATACACTATAACAAAATTAATTTTAAATTTGTATCAATAAACTAAAATCTATAGCAATGGAAAACGTTTTAAACAATTGTTGTTCTTAAAAGTAGATTCAATAATCTACCCTTTTATCCTATCATATCTATATCCTAGATTTCTATATCAAATTAATCCGCCTCCATTTTCACTGAAGATTTCAATATTCCCCATCTTCTTTCATTTCACATATGTTCTATTATTCAAGTTACTTGTTAAACATTGGTTATGAGATGGTAAGTATCGCTGTGGATTTTCATAACCTCTCCTTTGGTTAGCCCTCCCCTTCACATCCTGATTTTCCCCATAGTCCTGCTGTGCTCCCTGCTTAAACCCTTCTGCCCCCATATTCTACCTCACTACTTTACTTTTCCTAGAACCTGTTGTCCCAGTTCCCTTAAACATGTCACCCCAAAGGCTCTTACTAGTTCCCTGACTTCTACCTGTGTCTAGCTTCAAGACATAAAGCAGGAGATCTGAAGCCAGACTCTGTGCAGGAGAGACAGCCTACAGCATCTGTCTTTCGGGCTTGAGTTATCTCACTCAGTGTACTATTTTCCAGTTTTATCCCACTCCCTGCAAATTTAATGATTTATTTTTACTTTAACGCTAAGCAACATTCCATTGTGAATGTGTACCACATTTCACTTCTCCATCCACCTGTTGATGGACATCTAGGTTGAGTCCATTTCCTATGTATTGCACACAGAGAACTAAAGAATAGTGAAATTATTGTGGGCATTATTCACAGACAGCTAGTTTGTGGCATTCTAGCTTTGCATGCTGAGCTTGGAGCTAGTATGTTGTTAAGTGACCTCACCAGGTAAAAGAGGTAGGGGAAATTTGATGATAATAAAAATTCTCTTTACTGGGAAAAATAAGCATTTAAATGTAGATAAGTGGATTTACAGAAAGAAAGTGCTTAAGGTGTTATCATTTAGGCAACAACAACAATTCCACATGTCCAGTGTTTGTGGCTTTCTATTATTGTAAGTTTCCAAGAAAAGTGTACAGTAGAAATTGGTACAAGTGACCCCCAACCTTCGCTTACTCTCCCTTTCATCTTCTGAACTAGACTGGAATTTGCAAGAGCCAGAAGGTTCTCTTTGTTTTTAACCTTAAATTTCAGTTGAAATCAAGCCAAGCATTCTACCTTATCTTTTTCCTCCTTTTCATCTTAGACCTGAAAATGAACTAATCTACTTTGTTGTTGAGGACGCTTGAGAAATTTCACCCATAGAAAGAAACAGAGGCTATCTCTTTGTCTTCTTTCTGAGTCTCCAAACCCCACCTAGACCTATGAGCCTTTACAAAGGCCGAAAAGGAAGTCTACGTTTGTCTCAGCACATTCTCCGTGTGGGAGGGAAGACAGGAAGGGAGACTGTGGAATAGTCCCCAAATCCACAACCATTGTTTGCCTTTGACTCTGCCCAGTACTGCCCTAAACTCTTTGTATATAGTATTTTATTCCTTATAGTGTTGGAAGCACTACGGCCTTCATTCTGTAGATATTAAATTGAAGCACTAAAATCCAGCAGTCTAACATCACATAGCTGGAAAGTGAGTAACCTAGGATTGTAAAGCATCATTTGTGATGGGATCAAGGAAATGAAATGCTGTGTCACCCTGATTATCATCTGCAGGCTATGGTCATTATCCATATGTTTCTGTCATGCATAGTAAAGTCCTCTATTTCATAGAAGTAGGGATAACCAGAAACTTTGATCCACTGAAAATAAGCATTTAAATGTATTTATACCTTTTGATTTCTACCATTTTATTTTCTCCCATTTTATAATTTATTCCCTAGATTTTCAAGTAGAGAAAGTCAAAAGTTTCCTGGGAGTAGAATCCACTGAGTAATGTGTTTGTTGGGGTGGTTATATAAGCAGTTAGCCTCTGTTCAATCCCAATGTCAAAACCTCCATGTGTGCTTTCAGAACCAAGCATAGCTAATTGGTTATTATATCTATTCATGTCCTGTGCCACTGAGAGTTATGGTCCTGTGGGACTGCCTCACTCGGGAAACAACTTTGAAGGAAGCGATATCTTTACCAACTTTGTTTTTACATTTGGCTCTCCTGATGAACTTGCTTTTTCAAATATTCTCTAAGGACAGTAGAAATTAATAGTAATGAGCTCATTTGGAAAGGAATGGGCTCGTGATCATTTTCGCTCTGTTCACTCTGCTGCTGTTCGTTTTATTTTAAGGAAGTTTGCTGAGGCAGGATGCTGAGTGCAGCAAGGTAGTTTTCACTAAAAGAAACTATTGAATTTTGGTAAGACTCTGGAACAAAAAAGTAAGAACGA
Source organism: Peromyscus eremicus (assembly GCF_949786415.1). Taxonomy (NCBI): domain Eukaryota; kingdom Metazoa; phylum Chordata; class Mammalia; order Rodentia; family Cricetidae; genus Peromyscus; species Peromyscus eremicus. The sequence goes on along the minus strand of NC_081430.1, from coordinate 9,119,690 downwards.
CAATTGCCCATAAAGTATAGAATTGTTATTTCCTGGTGAAAAAGAACAGTAGGTGTATGTGGCTTCTAAGCGATAAACACGTGCATTTCTAACGTCATTTGTACACCTGCCAAGTCTCCCAGCAGCTGTATTCATTACAGCCATCTGAGCGTTAATAGAATGAGTCCAAAAATGGCCTCAACAACATGCATCATACTAAACTTTGAAAGGTTTTTATATCACCAGTTGGGAAGTTTTTGACAGTATGCATAGTAAATCTGGGGCATTTTTAGAGAGTAAAGTTTGTGGAGATTTTTATTCCTTTCATTTTCCATAAACTTTGGGTTTTAGAGTGAGCACGTTTAATAGATAGTAACAGGGTTTTGTTAGTTTCTTTGATTGTCTGTTTTTTGTTGTTCTGTTTTTATGAAACAAAGGCTCTTTTACTGATTAGAGATGTTGGCTTATAAAATTGTCTTGACCTAAAAATCATAGAAAGCTGACCATATCATATAACATGTTCTCCTTTTTAATATATACAGGTTTGAGAGGCTGATTCTCTATCTCTGTTGGGAAGTGTGGAGAATGAAGGTAAGAGGGAGTAGTTCCTCCACATACAATGGAGATATATGTCACCATCAGGTGACAATCCTCATCTTAAGTCTGATCTGCTCAGGCATCTGCTTGTCTGATGTAAAGTATAAGGTTGGTAGACCCTGGAAGCAGACCTCTTCACTGGATTCTCTACTTACCTTGTTGCTTTGGTAATTTTCTTCACTTTACCAAGTTTATACTTTGAAAAATAGAGACAGAGACACATAATGAGAGCCTCAATTGTCTATCTGCATCAATTTATTAAGGGGTTCTGTGGGGGAAAACAGACTCACTGATACAGGATAAGGTAAATCCCGTTGCAGAGCCCTTGGAAAGCTGGGGACAGATCACACACTGCTTCACACTGCCTGATCCAGGCTTCACCACCCAAGAGACTGAGAATCCCTTTCTCCTACCTCTTTAGTGGTCATGTAGGCAGATAAGAAACACCACCTCTATCAGGCCAGATAGCCCAAGGTCATGGGCAGAGTGAATTACCAGTACAGGTATACAGAATAGCATCAGTTGCAGAGAGTTATTATAATTGATATATGTGATAACACATGCAACTAACATATGTGTTAAGCATTTATCATGTTAACCAAAACACATTGTTAAAAGAATGCAACCATCAGTTCATATGACGGCTAAAGAAACTTGCCATGAACTGATTTTTAAAATCTGAAACAAAGGATTGATTGACTAGGGTTAGAAAAGACTTCAGAAAGCATCTGGGAGGCCATCTTGCGTTCTTTCAGCTGGCCCTCACAGGGACTTGACAGGTTCCTAGGTCATGTTGTGTAGACATGTAAAGCAGAACACTGACTGGAGACAGGTGGTCATGAGACCAGCCATAAGATTTTTCACAGAAAGAAGTCAAACAGCTTTTGGTTCAAACTGCTAGGGGAGAAAAACATTCTAAGGCCACCAATTGGTGTGCAGTGAGTGGCAGAGTGTTTGCATCTGGCATGTGATTGAGAGGGAAGCAGTGTCATAGCATCTGAAGTCATGTGCAAGATGAATCTTGACGTACCAAGCCTCCAATAGAACCTCATCTTTGAGTGCCAGTGGAATGGGAACTGTGTTCAGAAACTGATTTTCGGGCCGGGCGGTGGTGGCGCACGCCTTTAATCCCAGCACTCGGGAGGAAGAGGCAGGCGGATCTCTGTGAGTTCGAGGCCAGCCTGGGCTACCAAGTGAGTTCCAGGACAGGCGCAAAGCTACACAGAGAAACCCCGTCTCGAAAAACCAAAAAAAAAAAAAAAAAAAAAAAAAAGAAAGAAACTGATTTTCAGGTGTTTGTGTCACTCAGGCTCTTCAGAGGGACAGAACCAACAGGATCTATACATAGCTATCAGAGGGGATTATTTTCAGTCGACTTCAATGATTAAAGGCTAGATAATCCTGCAATGGCTGCCTGCAGTCTACAGAACTGGGGGAACTGGGAGCCGTTCATTCTAGAGCCAGAAGTCTCAGAGGAAGAGAAGGCTAAAGATGCTGCCTGAGGCTGAGGGCTTTGAACCACCTGGACAGTTCCTGATGAGAATCTATGTGGAAATGCTAAAGAATCTGGAATCTTAAGTCCATGGGTGACAGCAACACAGAAAAAATGTCCTGTAAAAAATTGAGCAGATGAGAGACATGTGACTTTCTTCTCTGCTGTGTGGCCCCTCTGGCTCCTGGAACTGCGGGACGATTCCAGCCACGTTAAGCTCTGCTGTGTGGCCCCTCTGGCTCCTGGAACTGCGGGACGATTCCAGCCACGTTAAGCTCTGCTGTGTGGCCCCTCTGGCTCCTGGAACTGCTGGACGATTCCAAGCACATTCAGGGTGGTCTTCCCCACTCCTTTTTCTTTTCTTTTGTTTTAAACACACATGCCAAAGATCTCTGAATAAAACCTTCACAGACATACCCAGAAGTGTGCTTTACCAGTTTTCTGTGCATGTCTTACTACAGACAAGTAGACAACCAAATTTAACCATTATACGCAACTGAAAAAATTTTTCCTACCAAAAAGTTTGTAAAACACTTAAGGAAATCAAGTTACTCCAGCATTTGGATTTTGCAACTTCCTTTTAGAGTGGGAAATTGACTGACTTCAAGAGCTAGCACAGTGGAACTGTAATTCAGTATATTTCACGTTGCTGTCGTGTTTAACAAATTATCTCTGTGCGTGTTCACGATTTTATTATATTTATTCACCTGTGTCTGGGGGCATGCATGTTGCAGTACATACATTGTGGTCTTAGTACAACTCGGACTCAGTTCTGTGCTTCCCTTATGCAGAGCTCAGGGAATGAACTCAAGTCATGAGGCTTGGTAGCAAGCATTTTTACCTTGGAACCAACTTGCCAGTCTTTTCCTTAACACTTGACCTGATAGTATGAAGTTATGGGGGACATGTTATGTTTTTTAATGCAATGTATATAGTATAGAGCTTTTAAATCAGGGTAATATCATATATTTTCAAATAAGACATCTCTAGAGTGAAAACATCAAAATTCTTCCTTGTGGGATTCTCAGTCTCTTTATAAAGAAATGCTATATCATCACCTTAAGTCATTCTGCTATGAAACAGAACACTAGGACTTTTTGTGCATTTGCCTATCACTTAGTATCTGTTTAACATCCTTCCTTACTGCTGTGCTTTCCAGATTCTAATGACAACTTTTCCTATCTCAGTTTTGATAAAGTCAATGTTTATATATTTTACCACTGAGTGAGATGGTATGGTATCTGTCTTCAATGCCTGGCTTGTTTCATTTCCCAAAATGGCTTCCAGTTTCATGTACTAGAATTTTAATCATCCTTCTATGACCAAGTGTTCAGTTTTAGACAATACCACAATATCAAGTTTTAATAGCTACCGTATGAGATTATTAGGAAAGTCAGCATGGAGGCACACATGGCAGTATTTGGCTTGTTATAACAGAAACATTATGTTAGTCTCCTTTCCTTCAGTAGTTATGGAGCTACTAGTTAAATGAGTGAGCTGTGTCCCCTAACAAGTTTATGTAAATGAGAATAAACAATGTTTCATGTAAAGGAGAAAGTAATTGAACCAGAAGATATTATGTAGTTGGAAGTTTCTCAGGTCGTGCAGTCCGGTGGCCCACTTATAAAATAATCACTCAGAAGCTTATATTAATTATGAACTGTATGGCCATTAGCTCAAGCTTATTACTGTCTAGCTCTTACATTTAAATTAACCCATAATTCTTATTTTTGTTTAGTCACATGGCTTGGTACCTTTTCTCGGTTCTGCCTTCACATCTTGCTTCCTCTGTGTGTGGCTGGCGACTCCTAACTCAGCCTTCCTCTTCCCATAATTCTCCTTGTCTGTTTATCCTACCTATATTTCCTGCTTGGCTACTGGCCAATGAGCATTTTATTTATCAACCAATCAGATCAGCACATTCACAGCATACAGAACGATATTCCACAGCAATATTAGAAAAAGATAATGACTCAGTAAGACTACTCATTAGTAAAATAATTAAAAACTAGTTTATTGACCTCTTCTTACGTATTCTTTCTGGACAGCATTAGTAGTAAAACCCATGTTACAGATAAGGAAACAAATGTAGAAATACTTAGTTATAGTGTCTTTTTTTTCTAGATTTGTACTCAATATTCTCTCATTACAGACTGAAGATGAAGAAAAGCAGACACAGTTGATGAATAGATAGGCAAGTTGCAGTCAATTTTCTCAAACTGACTGACAGTTTCCCAGTCTGAACTAAGTCACAGGAGAAACCTAAGAATCATTCATATTTTAGTTTCAAGTAAGTACTTAAGACAATTGCATTACTGACAAAAAGCTATTCTTTTTTTATTTTTGTAATGACATCTTAATAATGATACCCTACACTGATTGGTAGTATGTATTTTTCAGAGCCATAGAAAGTCCCAAGTCAATCAGAAGAAGCCGAAGGAAGATCTTCCCACTAGAACCCTGGAGTATTGATTCAAAATCTACTGCAGTCTAACTTTGTAACTTTGGCAAAGTGAAAAGGTTTTGAACCTCTCTTTCTGAATCAATCGTGGAAATGAGAATAGGGACTGAGTACTCTTTTAGACCCATCCTCATTCTCAAATGTGTTCAGGCCACATAATAAAAATAAGGTAGCTTTTGTGTATGCTCCTCTGTGTGAAGGCAAAATCATGATGAAATAGAAAATGCCCCTTCCTGCCACCAGGATGGGTTGCGTCATCTTCACCGCCTGCTCACATAGATATTTTAGTTATACACATGATACTATTTTAAGAACTAACCAACCAATAAACTGGCAATTTTATTCTTTGAATGGCTGCAGGCTGGATTTATTAATGTTAACTCAAATTACGTACAGATTTTAATTATTTTACCATTTAGATGGTGCTGTTGAATATCCTTTTAAATAAGTCCATATTGATTGACTTTGTATCTTGATTTGCAATGATCATATTAAACGTAGATCTACCTGTATTCATTACATGTAAAGCCATGTGGTCACTAGTAGTAATCCATCTGAAAATTGTTCTATAATCAATTTACATTTCATATTCAGTTTACTTTTCTGTCCCTTTTCAGAAGCCATAAAGCTGGCGCCCTGAGAGGGCTCTCATTTACAAGTAAAGGTCAAGTGGAGTGGTTTCAGGTTTTTGTTATATGAGGAAAACATTAGCAAAAGAAATAAACGTGATTTGAGTATTTCTAGCGCTTGGAAGCATAGTTCACTTTGAACTCTAAATTATTTATGACACAGGAGACACTTTAGTAAATCACAGGAGAAGCAGACTGCAGCATTTGCTGACTTTAACACTTGGGCTACCAAAACCTGGGTCTGATGATAATTTATTTATTTTGAATTAATTCCTAAATAATAGTTACATTTCTAGCTGAAATAATAAGTTAAACCACTAGCCAATGACTGAGATAACATCTACAGGAAAATGAAAATAATCATTCAGGGCTGATGTTTAAGCTAAGTGTATGAAATCGACAAGAATGCTAAAATATGAATGATTGATGAATTGCCAGTGTTATTTTCATGTTACCTGATGATGACAGCTACCTATGAAATGTAAGATTTCATCACCAGGACAATAAATTAACTCACACAGGAAGGTTAGAAAGCTAGGTACATGTATAAATACATGTCTGTCAGTAAAATAAATGCATATACATTTTAGTATATTCAAGAAAGCTACCAACTTTTAAAAAGTTAACATAAAAACGTACTGCTTTTGTAAAACACTTTGAGGAAGTGCATATTTCAAAACCTACTGAAGTTTAAAAATGTGAACTCTTGTTTTCTCTGTTTCATTTAATGCACCTAACTTCCCTCTGTGATACGCCATAGTTATCCTGCACTTCTGAGAGTCCCCTGTTTCTACTTAGAACTTTCATTTAAGACAGCATAGGCTTGAATCCCATGGCCCTGGGTGGCCTCCTTGTTCATGGAAGGAAGTGATCATAGATGATGCTTCCTTTCATCAAATTAGTAGTAAAATTCTTCATGGGTATTTGCTTCTTATAACATCTAATTCATTATGGAACAGGTTTACCTTTTAAAAAGGTATAAGTCAAAATATTTCCCCCTGGAATTTCTTTCCTTTTATAGTCTCACTGCATATGCTTTTCAAAAATCCAGTGCTCATTCATCACTACTCATTTATTCTTTCCTTCCTTTCCTTCATGGTGATTTTCATTCTATCAGGATCTTGGAACTAAGCCTGGTTCATTGCTAGCACAGTGAGCGTTCTGTTACCTTAGGTATTTCTTAAAGGAAACACATGCAAAGATAATTCATATATATATATATATATATATATATATATATATATATGGTTATAAATATTCTCCATTAACATGGACAAGATCCTCAATTGTTTCATTCCTAAAACAGTAAAATCTTTTTCAAGAAGAAACATTCACCACATTTGGAAAAATGCAAATCTATAGTTTACATTGGCAGGGAGATTATAGAGGGAGAAAAGATATAAAAAAAAGATATATTTTGCAGACCACACCTGGCTACATAGCCTGGTGTTGAAATGGGACTAGAACAGGCAGAATGTCTTTACTTATTTGTAGCACCTATAAAAGATGTAGGTAAATACAGGCATGAGTTATGGAAGGCAAGGGATAGGAGATGACGATGGTCCAAAATCAATTGAGGGATTTGATGGAATCTCTCATGACTCATCGTAGAAATTTTTTTCCTGGAGCTTTTGCTCTTCTGTACTGGTCACAGGAAATAAGAAGGAGACAGTGGGCATGCTTAAAAGGAATCTCAGCCCCCCAAGAGATGAAAGTTAATGAGATGAGAGTTGAATAGAATGTACTCAATGAGGTCTACAATCTGAAAAAGTTCCCCCAAATAAAATAATTTTGAAGAAAAAAGGAGTTTAGATTCTTCATTTGTGACCCTGGCTTAAGGAGTAATATAAGATAGTAGATATTAGCATGCATTTTACCCAGGGAAACTCAGCGGAGCAAACCATGCCTAGTGTGGTATTTTGGAGAATAATGGGCAAGTATTACAGGGGAGAGAAAGCCAGCGTTTGAGACTGTGCTTGGTCTTTCTATATGCCCTACAGCATAGACAGGGATCAGTCCACATGTCACCAGAAAGACTGGGTTGGTCCTGTACACCGGCACATGGGCCGCACATCCTCATCAGGGTAGGCAAGAAGGGAATGACCACACAAGCAAGATCGCTTGTCTTCCTTCCTATGGGGAAAAACAAAACAAAACAACAAATGCTGAGGACTAATCTTAGAGACAACTTTTGCCCATATTGGTCCATATTAAATTGGTAAAAGAAAAGCAAAAAAATGCGTAAGTATATTACAAAATACACATAATGATGTCTATTTTTATTTTTGAAAGTGTTAAACAAATGAGCACATTTATTGGTAAATTACTTTAAATTATTATTTTTTAGTAAATAAATTTATTGTTTATTAAAATAAAGAGGAGTATGTTTTTCTCTAAAATGTAATGATAATAGAATGCTAGTCGTAATTTTGCTTAGGATAGTGGCTAAGTATACACATACACGTGCATGTGCACGCACACACACACACACACACACACACACACACACACACACACACGGAAGCACACAAATTCCTATGATATTTCTAAACTGAGGTCTTGAAACCAAACAAGCTTGAAAGAGCTTAAGATCCTAAATTTTATGACTTGCTAATACTATCTCTGTACTTATTCAGAGTGTGTCCATAATAGCGTTTTCTTCGGATGTTGTTGCTCTTCTGTATTTATTTCCATTATAACTTTCAGTTATGACCTATAGTGATGTCAGGTTTTTGCATTTCATTCACAATAAATTAAAATCCTGAAAAAATGTCCCTAACCACTGTCAACCTCACTCTTCAATCATCTCCATCACCATATGACATACTTTATTTAGGAGAAATAAGTTAATTTTAATATTCCTCTAATAAAGATGTTAGTTGTTATAATCTGAAGTGTCCTCCACAGCCTCAGTGTTTGAGACTTGGTCCCCAGGTGATGGCACTCTTTTTGGAGGTTGTGAGTGCTTTAGGAGGTGGAGCTCAATGGGAGGTCACTGAGGCTTGTCCTAAGGGCACATTACACCTGCTCCTTTCCTGCTTTGTTCTCTGCCTCCTGTCAATCAAAGAGGCTCTGCTAGGTTCTCCTGCTGCCGTGTGTTCCGGCCAAGCTCACAAGATCAAGTGAACATCTACTGAGCACCCTGAATCCATGACCCATAGGCGATTTTTCTTCCTTTCTATACTTTCTCTAGGTATTTGCTAATAAAGATGTGATAGCGATTAGTACATTATGTAAGTTTCTTATAAAATTAATCAAAATATTCTCTAAATTAAATATTACATAAATAACTTGTGTCATGTAAATTTATTTAACAATTTAGATTTCATTAAAATAATTCTAAAAGCTTCAGTCAGGTTTTTTTTTTTTTTTTGGTTTTTCGATACAGGGTTTCTCTATGTAGTTTTGCGCCTTTCCTGGAATTCACTTTGTAGACCAGGCTGGCCTTGAACTCACAGAGATCCCCCTGCTTCTGCCTCCTGAGTACTGGGATTAAAGGTGTGCACTGCCATCGCCCGGCAAGCTTCAGATTTTTATGAGTAGTTTTTTTCCAATTTGAACTATTTTCAGAGTTTATTGTGGAATGTATAGGATTACAATTCTGAGCTTTGTTGTTAGGTAACTCTTAAGATGACCAATGACCTAAGGTTTACTCAGGAGTGGTAGTTTCAATGTAATTGGCCCCCGTAAGTTCATAGGGAGTGGCACTATTAGGTAGTGTGGCTTTGTTGGAGTGGGTATGGCCTTGTTGGAGGAAGTGTATCACTGTGGGGGCAGGCTTTGAGGTTTCCTATGCTCAAGATACCACCCAGTGTTTGAGTCAACATCCCGTTGCCTGATAAAGATGTAGCTAGCACCATGCCAGGCTAGTAACATGCACCCCACCATGATAGTAAAGGACTGAACCTGTGAACTATAAGCTGCCACCTCAATTAAATGTTTTCCTTTAGAAGAGTTGCCATGGTCACAGTGTCTCTTCATAGCAGTAGATACCCTAAGGAAGGCATCAGACACATCAGACACAGTTTTGAGGAAGAAATTATTCTACTTCTAAATCTTTTCTGATCCTAAAATAGAGAAAATTAAAAGCTGGCAAGATGTCTTGATTGTTAAAAGCACACAGTGCTTTTCTAGAAGACCCAAGTACAAATCTCATTACCAAGGTTAAGGTGGCTACTGACTCCTCTAACGCCAGCTCCAGAGGTGTCTCACTCATCTGGCCTCCATGATCACTAGCACTCATGTGTGTATACTCACATACAGATGAGCACACAAACACAGGCATAGACACATACACTAATAGGTAAAAATTTTTATAAAAAATGAGAATAGCCGGGCGGTGGTGGCGCACGCCTTTAATCCCAGCACTTGGGAGGCAGAGCCAGGCGGATCTCTGTGAGTTCGAGGCCAGCCTGGACTACCAAGTGAGTTCCAGTAAAGGCGCAAAGCTACACAGAGAAACCCTGTCTCGAAAAACCAAAAAAAAAAAAAAAAATGAGAATAATGTTGGTAGTATTCCCTCACCTAATCTTGAGCTATACCACAGAGTCCCAGTAGTTAAAACAGACATGTGGATCAATGAAATAGAACAGAAGATAAATATTTAAATTCACAAAGTTATAGTCATTTTATCTATCTATCTATCTATCTATCTATCTATCTATCTATCTATCATCTATCTATTTATTTATTTATTTGAAACATTCTCTCAATGTGGCCTTGGCTTGCTTTTATGCTATGGAGACCAGGTTAACATTGAACACAAAAAGATTTGCCTGCTCCTGTCTCCTGAATGCTGGGATTGGAGGAATGCACCACCATATCATATTTTTGAGAAAGATATCAAAATATGCATTGGAAGACCAACAGCATCTTTCACAAATGTTGACCAGAAGACTGCAGAATAAAAGTAAATTCACATTTTTCACCCTGTATGAAAATTAATCCCAATAAATCAAAGAAGTTAATATAAAGTTTGAAATTCTGAAATTGCTGGAAGAAAAGTTAGGGTGCACACTAAATCATACAAGCATAGGTAAAGACTTTCTACATAGGTCTCGGGTCACTCAAGAAATAAGGCCAACATTTCACAAATAAAGCCTCATGAATAAAATGCCTCTGGACAGCAAAGAAAACAGCCAATTACATTAAGAAACACCCTACAGAACAGAAGAAAATCTTTGCAATCTATGTTTCAGACAATGGGCTGTTATCTGTAATACACAAGGAACTCATAAAGCAGATGATCAAGAAAACTAACATTGTAATTAAAATAGCTATAGAATTAAATATGCTTTCAAAAGAAGACATAAAAAAGCCAATGAATTTTAAAGTTGTTCAAAAACATTAGCCATCAGAGAAAAACAAATAAAAATTATTTTCAGATCATCTTATCCCAGTTAGAATGGTCATTACCGATACATAAAATGACAACAAATGCTGATAGTAATATAGGGGAAGGAGGAAACTTATTGATTGCCAATGTGAGTGTAATCAGTATGGAGGTTCCTGAAAAAATTAGAAATGTAACCTAATTTAGCATTATTAACCTTGTACCTAACAGTCTCTACACTGTCATACAGAAGTACTGGCTCATCCATACTCAATGATGCTCTGTCACAATAGTCAGTAAATGGAATCAACCTACATGTCCATTGACTGACCAATGGATGTGAAAATGAGGTATTTATATACAACGAAACATTACTGAGCTGTAAAGAGAAAGAAAATTATTAAATTTACAGGTAAGTGGATGGAACTGGAAAAATTAGACTGAATGAGGTAACCCAGACCAAGAAAGACAAATGCTCCAAATTCTCTGTTGTTGATATTTTATTCTTTTTTGGGGGCCCTCCACCCAGCTCCCAAATAAATCACACACACAGAGGCTTATTTTTAATTATGAATGCCTGGCCTTAGCTTGGCTTAGTTTCTAGCCAGCTTTCCTTAACTTAATTATCCCGATTACCCTTTACCTCTGGGCTTTTCCTTTTCTCTAACTTCTGTAAATCTTACTCTTTCTCTGTGGCTTGCTGTGTAGCTGGGTGGCTGACCCCTGGAGTCTTCCTCCTCTTCTGACTGCTAGATCCTAGATCCATCTTTCCAGATTTCTCCCTCTATACATTCTCTCTGCCTGCCAGCCCCACCTATCCTTTCTCCTACCTTGCTATTGGCCAGTTCTTTATTAGGCCATCAGGTATTTTACACAGGCACAGTAACACAGCTTCACAGAGTTAAACAAATGCAACATATACAAAAATAACACACCCTAAAATATCCTACTACAGTTCTTTCTCATCTGTAAATCTTGCTTAAGATTTTTAGTTTCATAAGTTTAATTTGGAGCGCTTGTGGAAGTCAGGCATCTAGAAAGGGTTGGTTGGATTAGGAAATCCTATAAATGATGGGGGGTGGTGGTGGTATAGTATAGATGATCTGAAAGTAGAGAAGGGTCATACTGGAGGGAGAAAAGTATAAACAGTGGAGGTGAGAGATGGAGGAGATGAGAATGTAGCAAAGGAGACTTAACCAAAATGAATGCTGCATGATGGCAACATACTACTTTGTAAACCAAATAAAATACAAATTACAGGCTGGAAAGATGGCTCAGTGGTTTAGAGCTTATATTGCTCTTGTAGAGAACCCAACGTTAAGTTTCCATAACCCAGTCAGGTAGCCCATAACCCCCTGTAATCCCAGCTTTAAGAGGATTCAATGTCCTTAGCCTCTGTAGGCACCAAAGGCTTTGAAAATAAAAGTCTTTTGCCATTCCTTCTGATTGCTTACCAGAACCAGTTACCACTAACTTTTATTACAGAACTTAGAGAAAAACTAAGATGGAACTGGACTGCTTTGAAGCTTGCTTCCTGATGGCTGCCTTTCATAGTGCTGGAAAGACCTTTTCAGGCTGGTGGGAATTATGAGGGTAACATCTGCTTCTTGATTGGATTTGAGACATACTCCATAGGAGAGAATTTATGCCTGTACTGTAACCCTAGTTCACATCCATGACTGAAGAGGTCTTAGGCCATGGGGTGAAACTAGGACAGAGGGTGAAACTGAAACTATTCCAATTTCACTAAATTGACATGGCATCAAGCTGCCTTCAAAATACTCAGGTTTATACTCATAGAACAATGCTACTCTCAACCTGAATCAGAGAAGCTTCTCTTTGCAATGAATGGTGGTGAATGCAGAGAATCATGACTCATCCAGGTGCTGAGAACACGTGATTGTTGTGTGCTTAGCTTCAAAGAGAACATTTATACCACACCCTCTAAAGGTCAAGGGACATTGTGGAGGGAGAGGTGGAAAGAATATGAGAGACAGAGAAGCATCTGTAAAATGTCTGAAGGACATGACAGCTATTGCAACCATGACCACAAAGGTCCTGCAGCTATCTGTAGTGGGCCTGCACAAGACTGGGCCTGGACAGTTAGTTAATCATGGGTTGGAGAAGAACTCACTGGGCCTCACTTTCCCCTGCTGAACAATTGGTTGCTAATGGATTCTAAGGAGAAGAAGTTATTATCTTCAGTTGTGTAGACACTGAGGAATTCACCTATGGATAGTTTCATACTCGTGGTAACACAAATATCACTGGTTAAACTGAGGGGGGTCCCAAAACAAGACAAAGAAAGCTATGAATACAATGTGGGAAAGTACCTTTTCCGAGGGATGGAGGAAGATAGGAGAGTCTCATCATTCAAATATATTACATGTATGAACAAAACTTGCAAAAACAAATCTAGTAAAATTATAAAAGCATGGCTGGAGATGGGCTCAGTAGGTAAAGGTGCTCACCACAAAGCCTGACAACCTGAGTTCTAGTCTTGGGACCTTCATGAGGGAAGAGAAAACTGGTTCCTCCAACTAGTTCTCTGACTTCCACATCCCCCATAAGGAAATACATGAAAAATTTCTCTAAATGTAGACGACAAAACCAAAATACCAACAACAACAAAAGAAGAAGAAAAACTCTCTAGGAGATTAAGGAAGAGGAAAGAGTTCTCATTTGATGTTCTTGTTGCTTATTTTCAAATGTCTACTTTGTGTTGTCGGGGGTTTAAGAGCATGTGTAAACTATGGATATGTCTCAAACCCAGTAAAAGATTTTAAAACAGTTAAGGATTTTTTCTTGAATTTACAAATATTGATGACTGGAAATATGAGAGCAAAGAAGGGTAAAATTATTTGTAAATAGAAGGTTTCTCAATGGAATCTTAAATTTGTATTTACTAGGCCACAAAACACATTTACCACGGCATTACTTTGAGATTTCAGGTGCATGAAAAAAATTGGGTGGCAGTTTTTGGTGATGTGTGCTTTAAAATAAAAAATGTAAGGGAACAAGATGGAGTATTTTCAGTAACATTTAAGATTTTTACCCTTACTATGAATTTCAGTGACTTGCAATTGATATAGATGATATACAACTGGGTTCCTTCTAGTTGCCAACCAAATTTACCAATTTGTGTGTGAGAAATTTTGGGGAACAAATGTTAGAAAATTTTGTGTTTTTCTCTAAAGAAGTTTCTGAGGATAGAATATATACATTGAGCATAAGGAAAAAAAAAACTATGACGTGACAACCTCAAAAGAACACCAGATATTTAGAACTACATATGTTAAGGTAATCTAAAATATTACAAGCCAAAGCCAACTAATTCTTCACAGCTGTGCAAGAGGAGTTCCCAGCATGTAGTTGCTAGAGAGCACAGAAAGAGTTACAAACACATATAAATATTTTGAAAATATCTTTTAGCCCATCTGCAGCTCTTATATATGGCGAAGTACACTAAACTCCTTTTATTAATTATACCCAAATTTCGTTATAAGTCACAATGTGTTTAATGGCTTGATATGGTGAAACAAGCTTTGAATGTTCTGACAACTTTTTCACTAACAATTAGATATGGAAGGGATGCATTTTCTAAGTTGCAAGGGCAGAAGAAGATAAAGAGAATATGAGGGCAGCATTCTGGGAATTCCTTGGAGACCTGTGAGTTGCACTGGCCTTCTAGGTCATTATCCTATAGTGGTATAGTGATAAAGGCTAAATATTCCTGCATTCCTCTAATTAACTCAGAACTGTGCTGTTGAGAAAATGTAATTCATGTGTATTTTCATTAACTTTGTCCTTTACTCACTCAAAATATTTTATTATAATGCAAAGGAATACAGATACAATGCCACACACAAATTTTTTACATTTCTATGAAATTCAAATAATTTACTTGTTTTTAAGCACATAATCATTTTTTTCCAAATGTATTCAGTAGCTTAATCAGCAAAGGGCTGGAAGCATGCTACAGCATTTTTGTTCACTGTGCTTTTGAGTCAGGCTGTATGTTAGCTCTTTGTAATAGAAGTTTCAGTGAGAAGGACCTTTCTCCTCATTCTGTAAATGAAGAGTCTGAACTCCGGTGTTCCTCAGTTACTCTACAGATTACAATGCTAACGTGATACATTGCAGTTCCATTCTGGGTTGATACTGCTTGTTAACTTGTCTCCCATTAGAAAAGCACATCTCTGAATGCATTTATGAAATGTTCTTAGAGACAGTTAAGCAGAGTGTGAGAACCCACTCCACATGTGTATGGTACTATCCCCTAGGCTGGGAGCCTAGACACAACAAAAACGGAAATGGAAAAGCAGGAAACTCAAGCTTTCTCCTCCTGCTTATTGGTGGCCACAGCTCTGTCTTCCAGCCCCTCCTCCCAGAGCCCCTGAGACTGATGGGAAATCTGTCTTGAATAGTTCCGTCAGATTCACTGTCAACAGCAGTGCATAAAGCTGTAACAGGGACAGAATCACCGGTGGGATTCTAGGTCATGTGGTCATGAAGCCTTTGGAACCTGTTTGTAGAAACCATTTGGAGAACTCGCAGATGCAGAGGAGCCCTAGAATGATGGAAGTAAGAGGTAAATACTCAGCTGTGTTGGGAGCTTGGAAGACCAGGAATTACCTAGCAGAACGCACTGGTAAAGTCGGCGCTCAGGAATTTTCAGGTGGAAAGGAGGACCTGGGAATTTGACTAGAGGCCACTGGTGTTCTTTGTTGGCAAATAGCACGGATAGGTATTTTATCCATGCTCTGAGACTTTGAGGGAGGATGACTTTACGGGAAATGGGCAAATTGATCTGAAAGGGCAAAGTTCAAGGCAGCTCAGCACTTAGTTTGTGGGCTGATCATTATTACCTTCTTGTTTTCAAGTTTATAGTGGGGATTGGTAACAAAGTGCCTAACAGGAAGGTTTGAGGGTCTATTCAGATGAATGGTATGACACTGTTTATGTTTAGTGTGTGGCAGTGCGTCCCTGTAACCCCAGTGTAAAGGGACCCAGGCAGGCAGATCCTGGAGCCAGCCTAACTTCACGCTTAGTGAGAGACCCTGCTCAAAGGAATAAGGTGGATGTGCTCTTCTGTGTCTGCATGCACACTCACATGCATGTACAGACCACACACACAGATATGCACATGCACACTCACATACATATACAGACCATACACACACAGATATGCACATGTATGTACAGACCATGCACATTCACTTGTATGTACAGACCACACACACAGATAGGTACATGCACAATCACATGAATGTACAGACCACACACACAGATACGCACATGCACATTCACATGCATGTACAGACCATACATACAGATATGCACATGCACACTCACATACATATACAGACCATACACACACAGATATGCACATGTATGTACAGATCATGCACACTCACTTGTATATACAGACCACACACACAGATATGCACATGCACATTCACATGCATATACAGACCATACATACAGATATGCACATGCATACTCACATGCATGTATAGACCAAACACACAGATAGGCACAAAAATTTTCTTGTACTGTGATAAAACCAAATGAAAGAAGAAAATTGTTTTTTTTAGTCCAAAGAAGAGACAGGGAAGAAAGTTCATACCTGGAATTCTAGCACTTGAGAAGAGGAGGCAGGTGCTTTGTAAGTTAGAAACCAGCCTCATCTACATGAGAGAATGAAATATTATTTCAAAATGAAACAAAACAAAACATCAACAAAGATGATAAGAGGTAATAGCCCTGGGGGACCATAGAAAAGATGTGAAGTCAATGTGATAGGAAAGTCTTGTGACTGAGGTATCTGGAACAGGCCATGCGTTGATGAGATGGAAAGCAAGCGCAGACATACATGGGGTCGTGTGAGAATGAGGGTCAGTCATGACTGTGTGCAAGTGGATCCCCAGCACCTATGCAACGTCCAGGTGGAGAGGCAGGAAACACATGACTTTGTCGTTCTGAAGGAGGTTCGGGACCACCAGGCAAGTCAGTGCTTTCCTCAGAGAATGGTCCCTTCACCTGGGGAGGTGAGGGAATCATTTAAGTGAAATGTGAAGCTTCGCTTGGATTTCTTCTACATTGCTATATGAAACACGTGTGTACATTTGTGTAATTTTTTTTGTTAAACCTTGGGTAAGAATAACCATTCCCAAATATTAGTTAAATATCAGGTTCAAAGAGATATTCATTCATCTTAACCTGTTTGACTTACAAAGTGGGTACCAATGAAATTTATTGGGTAGGTCAAACTGGGGGTAGAACAGGTCAATAATGGTAGTTCAGGTAAATATTTTAAGGAGATTTTCTGCTTATTGTGCCTGTGTGGAATTAAGTTTAAGATGTAGAAATAGGTAAAAGATATATGGGTTAGACAAGAAATATAAATTAGAGAATTCTAGGTGGTGCTTAGGTATGTTAAAATCATATCTGTGGGTACCACTTATCAGGAAAATGTAACTAAGGAATGAGAAAAAAAAGAAGGCATGATGCTAAGAATATAACTTGAATGGTGGATGTAGAAAGAGGGGAGCTAATGTCCCAGGCCTGAAACTTGAAGTGGTCAATAGTTTATAAAAAATATAACGGGGAATCCTAAGGTGACTTAGTAGGTAGAGGTGATTGCCTTGAATCAAGGCAATGGAGCACACAGGACTTGATTTCTTGATTTATGTCTCTATGTGCTCATATTCTCTTACTCTGAATTTTCTTAATTATATTTATTTATTTTTTATTTATATTATATTTATTTTGTAAAATTCTAGATCTTCACAAATATCCTTTGTGGATTTACATTCTTTGAGGGCAAAGCCATCATTTCTCTTAGACATAAATCATACTTTATTTACAGAATTCAACCATGTAATGTAGTTATTAATACATTTAGCTCTTCTAGTAGATGTAAGTATTTAGGGAAAAGAATGGGTCCTTGAGAAACATTTTATGATAGTTGCAGACCCTTTGAAAAATACTTTTTTCAACCAATGCACAGTGGTAACTAATGGCCTGTTATTGAATAAATTTAGAAATTAATTTCATCTTGAAATTCAATTTTATTCTTTTTTTAGCCATACTTTTTTATCATTAAGAGATTTTCTATTCATTTTACATACCAACCACAGATTCCCCTTCTCTTCCATCGTCCCATCCCCAGCCTTCCCTCCCTAACCCATCTCCCCCCATTCCCACCTCCTCCAAGGCAAGATATCCCTGCTCTAAGGCTGCACAAGGTGTCCCACCATAAGTACTGGGCTCCAAAAAGCCCACTCATGCACCAGGGATGGATCCTGATCCCACTGCCTGGAGGCCCCCTAAACAGTTCAAGCTAAACAACTGTCTCACATATCCAGAGGGCCTAGTCCAGTACCATAGGGGCTCCACAGCTATTGGTCCACAGTTCATGTGTTTCCACTAGTTTGGCTGGCCATCTCAGTATGTTTTCCCATTGTGATCTCAATGTTTCTTGCTCATAGAATCCCTCCTGTCTTTCATTGATTTGTCTCCTGGAGCTTGGCCTGGTACCCGGCCGTGGATCTCTGCATCTGCTTCCATCAGTCACTGGATGGAGGCTCTATCACCCATCTGACAACCGGAGTAGGCCAGTTCAGGCACCTTGTCAACTATTGCCAGTAGTCTAAGGTGGAGTCATCCTTGTGGATTCCTGGGAACTTCCCTAGCACTCTGTTTCTCCCTGTTCCCATTTATGTCTTCATTTATCATGGTATCTCTTTCTTTGCTCTCCCATTCTGTCCCTGTTCCAGCTTAAACCTCTCTTTCCCGTATGTTCTCATCCCCCATCCCTTGCCCTCCATTACCCTCCACCCCCAGTTTGCTCATGTAGATCTCATTTATTTTTCCTTCATTGGGCAATCCATGCATCCCTCCTAGGATCCTCCATGCTAGGTAGCCTCCCTGGAGCTGTGGGTTGCAGTCTGGTTATCCTTTGCTTAACATCTAGTATCCACTTATGAGTGAGTGCATATCATGTTTATCCTTCTGAGTCTGGGTTACCTCACTTAGAATGATATTTTCTAGTTACATCCATTTGCCTGCAAATTTCATGATATCATTGTTTCTTACTGCTGAATAGTACTCCATTGTGTATATGTGCCACATTTTATTTATCCATTCTTCAGTTGAGGGGCATCTAGATTGTTTCCAGGTTCTGGCTATTATGAATAATGCTGCTATGAACATAGTTTAGCATGTGTCCTTGGTGGGAATCAATCTACCTCAAGACCCAGCGACACAACTCTTAGGCATATACCCAAGGAATGCTCAATCATACCACAAGGATACATGCTCAGTTTTTTTCTTTGCAATCTCTCCTTCAGCTTGTGGCTTTTCTGGGATCTGTAAAAATACTATACAAACACAGATACAGTGTAGGGCAAAAAGCATCACAAAGGGTAGTAGTTTGAATGTAATTAGCTCCCATAATCTCATAGAGAGTGGCACTATTAGGAAGTGTAGCTTTGTTGAACTGAGTATGGTCTGGTTGGAGGAAGTGGGTCACTGTGGGGGAAACCTTAGAGGTTGCCTATGCTCAGGATACTGCCTTGGGTCTCAGTTGACTTCCTGTTGACCAAAAGATGTAACACTCTCAGTTCCAGCACCATATCTGCCTGTATACCACCATGGCCTCATCATGATGACAATGGACTGAACCTCTGAAACTGTAAATGAGCCACCTCAATTAAATGTTTCCTTTATAAGAGTTGTCGTGGTCATGGTGTCTCTTCACAGCAATAAAAACCTTAACTAAGACAGAAGTTGGTACTGCTGTGTCAGGCATGACTATATTTTCTTTTGGAGTAATATGGACTTTGGGACTGTGGATTAGAAAAGCAGTTGAACATTTTAAGTGCTGCTTAATGGGACATAATAATAGGAGCATGGAAGACAGTGGGTGCTGAGTGTGAATTGATGAACTGTGAGGTGATCACTCAAGATGTTTCAGAGGAGAAGAATTTTAGTATGTTGCCTAGAGATTGTTCTTGTGATATTTTGGGGAAGAAAGTAGCTGCTTTTTGCCCTTGTCCAAAGAGTCTGCTGAGGGTAAAGTGAAGAGTTTTTGATTAATTCCATTGACAGAGGAAATCTCAAAACAGCCTAGTATAGATTCTATCATGAGGTTCTAGTGTTCATGCTTGTAAAGACTTATAATGAAAAGCAAGCCAAGCAGGGAAAATTATAAAATGTAAATTTTGAGGGGAAAAAGAGCACCAAGAAGTGGAATGCAGGTAAGTCCTGTGTTCAAGGAGAAAAATGGATTAAGAAATGGAATATAGGGAGTGGTGACCTCAGGGCAAGATCCCACCCAACTAAGTTTCCAACCTATGAAAAGGAACTAAAGAAAAACTTAGAGCTCAGAGAGGTGGGGCACAATTTTAATCCCAGCCCTGGGAAGGCAGATGTCGGTGGATATTTGAGTTTGAGGCCAGCCTGGTCTAGAGTTGCAGTTTTAAGACAAGCAAGCTTAGATAGTGAAGTACAGAAAGCCATTGAAGTTCTAATTGAATGAGGGGGCCATGTTCTAGCCCCAATAAGAAGCAAAACTTGGCAGAAAGTAGCAAACCTTGGCAGCTTCAGTCATGTGGTTCTGGTTTTAGAGATAAGGATGGAAGAAACAGGTTATGGAGTTTGCCTCTGCACCTAAAGAAAGCTACTGAGACCAGGCATGTGTCAGGGATGTCCCTGAATCAAGGCCTACTCGAGAGGTCCTTGTATGAAGTTGTGAAGTTGAAGCCTGGATTGCCTTGGAGAATCCAAATAAGATGTTAGAGGTGCTAGAGTGCTGGAATACCTGCTGAGGAGAACTGCTATCAGGGAGTGAAATCAGCCCAAAAGAAATAAGTGTGTTGCAGACAACAGAGCTGAACCAAGTTGGAGATCTGAAGAGCACTTTGATGTAGAATTTGGAGTTTGCCCAGCTGGTTTTTGGTTTTGTTTTGGTCCAGCATATCCTCACTATTCTCCCTTCCCTGCACTTTGGAATGGTAATGTATAGCCTGTGCCATTATATATTGGAAGTATGTGATCTGCTTTTTTATTTTAATTTTTACAGATTATTACAGTTAAGTGATTGCATGAATCTCAGAAGAGGCTTTGAACTTTGGACTTTAAAACGTTGTTGAGACTGTGATAGACTATGGGGACTTTTGAATTTAGACTAAATTAATTTTATATTAAAATATTGTTGAAAACCTATGGGGCCAGGAAGTGTAATGTGATAGTTTAAATCTTATTTTCCCCCATAATCCATAGTGAGTGTCACTATTAGGAGATATGGTTCTGTTGAAGTGGGTATGACCTTGTGTGTCATTGTGGGGGGTGGGCTTTGAGGTTTCCTATGCTCAGGATATCACCCAGTGTCTCAGTTAACTCCTGTTGCCTTCAAGATGTAGCACTTTTAGCTCCAGCACCACATCTGCCTGTATTCGGCCATGCTCCTCATCATGATGATAATGAACTGAACCTCTGAAACTGTAAGTGAGCCACCCTCAATTATATGTTTCCTTTATTAGAGTTGCCATGGTCATGGCATCTCCTCACAGCAATAAAAACCTTAACTAAACCACAAAGTAGTTTGATCCCTAAATACGAAGTTCTTGCTCCTGATAAAGGCAGGGTGGCTGGTCCAGGTCCTCTAATGGAAAGCTTCTGAGGATGTTCTCATGGATATTAAAAATGAAGGGAGGATTTGGTGCAGAATGAATGATACACAAGCGAATGGTTAACACTTTTATTTCAAAAACCAGGATTTATACATAACACTTTCTGAGAAAATAATTAAGATACTTTAATTAAACAAACCCTATGTTTTAGACACAATAAGAATATATAGAAAGATTCAAATGAGAATTTCCTCAAACCTTTAAACACAATGCAGTTCAATTGGCTGGTTTAAGGGTCTGATTTCTGTCTTTCACAGAATGAAAGGCTTTTATGAGATTTATTTATTCGTTTTTATTAAATTCCACAGCCTCAATATACTTTAAAGGGCTTTACCTTTTAATGTGAAATATAAGTTATGCATTGAGTAATTCTTCGAGGGTTATCTGTACCATAAACAGTATACTTTTCTTTTCAAAACAAACAGAAAACCAGCTAACACTAACAGAAAAAGGAAAGGGACCATTGAAAAGTCCGATCTTGCTTGAGTAGCATAGACAGTCTCAGACTCAAACAGATTCTGCCCTGAAAACTGTACTTGCCTCCAGCCCCTAAAAGCAGACAACTGGACAATCTGTGGAATGTGTGCATGACTCCTTGGTACTCACTTTTTTACGTTCAGGAGATTGTCTGGACTGAACACCTGATCAGTTACATCTAGAATGAATACAGGCACATGACCCATTCAAAGTAAAAAGATTTTCCCTTCTATTACAAAATCCTGATCATCACTTTCCACATCAATTACAGATAATATGCACATGGTCAGAAGTGAGAAAATACACACATGACCTTTGAAATTCTAGTTCCACTGAGATATCATCCTTCCTGTTTCCCGAAAGTGTGCGCTTTAGGTTAATTCTGGCATCTGTCTTCTCTCATTAACAATTTAGTATATGGCAGTGTGTAGCAGGGTATGAAACTCCATCCTCAAAATCCTGACCCTTGTAAGTTAGGGCAGTATTCATTTTCACACCCCTTCACTTAAAACTCTATCACTAGTATGCCTACTCTAGCTAAAAGAGGTTGACTCAACACCTCCAACACCCACACGCCTGGAAGAAAAGTTTCCATTTTGTAAAGCTAACATTCATTATTCAGTATTTTAATATGCCATAGAACTCTCCATTTAGAATTTTCCTTAAAATATATATTCTTCACATGAAGCTGTCATAAAAAAGAAGAGAATATCTTCTCTTATTTCAAAATCATCAAAGTAGATTTTTAAAAAACTACTTTCCAAACCCCAGGAGTAGTGTACTCAAAGGGCAAGCACATCATTTATCTTAAAAAAAAATGAGTTTAGAAAAGTCAAATTTGATTTCTTTTTGAAGATTTATTAGTGTTACCCATGAATCCAATGGACTGAAATGTAGTGCCTCTTAGCACAGGCTGTGATCCTGCAGCAGAGCCCACTAGTTCTGTTCCTGAAATCATACAGGCCAGCTCTTTCATTTTCTACAATCATTTCCCAGTGCAAAAATGCTGCAAATGACTGAGAAACTGCTCCTGCCCAGGTGTCCTCCTGAACATAAAATAATTTGTGGATTCAGAGTAGTATTTTGACACAAGGTCTGCCTGCCCCATTTATAGAAAAACTCAACAATTTGTGTAAAAATATTTATCACCTGTAATCATAGATGGACAACAGCAGTGGGTGTGGTAAGGGACATTATGTTGGTGATGCTTTTCTGGTTGTGTGGAGTGTTATTTTGGTCTAGATTACTGTTCTGCTGAATAACTACTTTATTATTACTATGCTAGGACAACTGATTGCTGTACTTGATTTGTAATTTTAATCATAATTTTCCTGGGAAAGCTAAATTATGTCTGAATTCTATTCAAAAGCTTTTATTTTTAAAGCAATTAAAGTTATTGTTGATTGGTGTTTAGCATCCCATGTTCCTGGAATACTAAAGGAATACACTTTATACATAATCTTCCATTACAGACATTGCTTGAGAGCAGCTATTTGATACAACAGCATTCACTTGAGTTTTCAAACCAAAGAACTAAAATTACAGCAATTTCACTTGAAATCAATAAATCCATGCACAGGGTTGTATTCAACAGAATCACTAACTGCTATTTGTTATTCAAAGATGAATGAATCAATAGAAAAATAGAACTGATAAATCATTAGCACTTTAATGCAGAGCAGAGAGGAAAGCTGATAAATCATGCATTTCAAGCACACGTTTTCCTGCTAGCGTGTTTGAAAACATAAAACTTGCAGTGATGAGATTCAGGTCAGTATGACTGAACTACACTGAGGCTGCTCAGAAGTATTTCATTTCATATGATAGCCTCAAAGAAACACAATGAAAAGTAATAGTTCCACAATTTCTTTAAACAACCAAAGATGCAAACCATGCCACGAACACCTTAAACAGTGATCTAGGCCATTCTATATTCCCAAACATTTGAAATGTCATAGATATGGGGCTGGAATGAATGGGCAGTAAGGGGCTAATTGCATGCATGATTTGCTTTGATGAGCTCAATATTATTGCAGGTACCAATTTACCCTAGAAGGGAACCAATGCAGTCATTCGCCTTCTTGAAGTATTCTTAAAATAGCCATTAAGAATTAGTCATATATGGTAGAGGGACCCAAGGGCCACGAAATTGGCTGTTGAGCTTTGATCGTGTTGCATGATTTACTGTTTTTGAATAGTGAGCATTTTAATACAACAAGTGGGTAACTCACTCTGTTCCAACATTTTGCTTTTCACAAACTCATAAGAACTATAATTTTCTGATTCTTTGGTGGGAAACAGATTCATTAGGCACATAGTTTAAAACATCTATTTGGCTACTAGTGTGATTATACATCTGTGTCTACATTCTCATGCAGAAAGGACTAAGGCTCTTTATATTATCACAATTACTGCCAGTAACATATTTTCACTCATTTTTTTAATTGAAAACAAAGCTAAACAAAAAACATTTTCTATTTTTTAGCACAAGAAAAATCTTATGCCTGATATTTTAATGTCCATTCAGAAGAGTAAAGATGTTGAAGAAAGACTATTTAGATATAGCATGGTATCAGAGGCAACTACTTAATAAAATCTTTGATTTCAGCTCCTCCTTGAGACACAGGTCTAATACCATGGATACACTGATTCTAGCAGGGCAAAGGATGGCAGTTTGCACTCTGGATCATTGCAGCCTTACTTATTAGTGCTTGCCAACAATAGCAATTACGTCAAGAATCATTTCCCATCAGAGTTCCTTGCTCTTTCACAGGTTTTTCCTCACAGTTTGTAAATGGAGATGGGGTAAGACGTGTGTGGGAGACAGAAAAACCTAGGGGAATGCATGCAACTGAAATCTGCAGTATCACATCATATAAACGTCTACTTTTTTCATGCAAAGATGCCTATAAAAACAGAGACGATAAATTTCCTAATAGCCAAATTTTACATCAACCCAATAACAAAAACTGTTAATTCCATGATTCTGTCAGAGCAGGAGACTTGAAATCGTTCAAAGTGTTCCATGGCACATCCTATTGAAATTTCTCCTGACAGGGTCACTCCTTGCTTCGGTTTCTTGTTCTTTTGATGAGTGAACAGAATAACCCAGTTTTGGGGGGAGGGCCCATCAGCATTGGGGCTTGGTTCTTGTGTGTAATTTTTATCTAGGAAAGAGTAAAACAGAGGAAGAGTGGTATGAGGACACAATACCAAGTTCTGAGAAACTCTTCAGCTATATTTCATGAGTAACGAAAATAACACAAGGTTAAAATTCAACTTCAGAGTTTCATGATTTCAGAAATATTTTAAGGAAGACAAGGATATACATTTCAGTGGTACCCAAATGTTAACCCAAAGTAGAAATTAGTTGAAGTCACGATTTCAATATGGTCTTATATCTAGCTAACCTCACTTGTCCTACTTCAGTCTCCCAGAACTTTTACTTCGGAGTGCATGATTACCCAGTGTCATTTCGTGAACATTAGTCTTGTATTATTGAAACAGGAAAAGAGTCGCCATTACTGTATTCAGAGTCCCGACCATGGCCCAGCGATAGGAGGTACTTAGCATTCGACAAATCTTATTTATCTTTTTAATCAGATTGTTTCTCTCTTTGGACATGAGCTGCAAGGCTTCATTTCCAAACAATCATTAGAAATGAAAGTCAAAAGTTAACATGCATCAAAGGTCAGAAATGATCTTTCTAATTTGTTAATTAATTGGTGATACAATAGAATCAGACACCAAGAAGCCTCAGACACTCAGAGGCAGTGTTCTCAAGCTACTCATGTTGATTTCTGTGATATGAAACCACGAATCACCTTAAATGAGACAACCTTAAAGTAGATTATGTCTGCAATTTTCTCTAATTCAACTCTAAATTAGAGAAGACATTTTATGAATATATGCTATGCTCAAAGCTAATTGAAAGCAATTATCAAAGTGGCATTTTGTCTGTGACTTTAAGATACATTGTAAGATAATAAATGATTCTCATTATGTAATAAAAAGGTCACATCTTGCCTTTGGGCTACTGACGCTACGAGTTTTTCAAAAGCAATCTGAGACATTTTCTTTAGCGAACTGCGACTAATACAAGAGCCATCACTTATTAAATATCAGTTGTCACCTGGGCAGCATCCGCACCAGAGATGAGTATTCCTCTCGAAAAGAATCACCACCTCATTAAAAGCTGAAAAAGTGTATCTCCAAAAGTGCATACCTGACATTCTTCACTTGTCTTTCGCTAATAGCAATGAAGCAAAGAAAATAGATGTTTGTCACGTGAATTACATCATTAAATCAGTACTGGGACTTTTGGGAAATGAAAATTCACATTTTAGAGAGATATTTAAAAAACCAAATAAGCACAAAACTTTAAATATGTTGGACAGACTATGCTGTAAAAAAATACTTTTTTTATTATAAAAATAAATTGCCTTTGTAAAGGCCAATAAGCTCAGCATGGCCAAAACTCTGTGGATGCTAACTCTGTTTTTATTTTCGTTATCTATGAAATGAGAAATGGATAGCCATCAGTTAATATGTCAACATACGCACTACATATGTAGATTAAAAATCATCTCTACCAAACTTCCCTAATTCATTTTTCAAACACACTGAATCTTTTTTTTTATTAAGAGATTTTCTATTTGTTTTACATATCAACCATGGATTCCCCTGTTCTCCCTCCTCCTACCCCTCAACCTTCCCCCCAACCCACCCCCCATTCCTGCCTCCTCCAAGGCAAGGTCTCCCCTGAGGAGTCAGCAGAGCCTGGTATATTCAGCTGAGGCAGGTCCAAGCCCCTCCTCCCTGCACCAAGGCTGAGCAAAGTGTCTCAGCACAGGCACTAGGTTTCAAAAAGCTGGCTCATGCACTAAGGACAGGTCCTGGTCTCACTGCCTGGGGGCCCCCTAAACAGTGGAAGCTAAACAACTCACCTATCTAGAGGGCCTAGTCTAGTACCATGAGGACTCCTCAGCTATTGGTTCACAGTTCATGTGTTTCTACTAGCTTGGCTAGTTGTCTCTGTTTGTGGTCTTTAATCATCTATCTGTTTGTCTGTCTGTCTGTCTGTCTCTCTCTCTCTCTCTCTCTCTCTCTCTCTCTCTCTCTCTCTCTTTCTCTCTCTCTCTGCCCCTCTCTCTCTTCCCTCACTCTCTTTCTGTCTTTCATCTATCTATTTTATATTCTGGCTGCAATATCCCCTTCTTCCTCTCTTCCCTGTCCCTCTCCCCTCCTGCTTCTCTCTGTTCCCACCCCCACAATCCACTCCTTCATTTCTGTTTAGGAAAGGGCAGGTCTCCCATCAATATCAACAAAACATGGCATATCAAGTTGCAGTAAGACTAAGCACCTCCCCATGTATTAAGGCTGGGGGAAAGATGACCCAGGATGAGGACTAGGGTCCCAAAAGCCAGTAAAAGATTTGAAGACAGCCCCTGTTCCCACTGTTAGGAGACTCACAAGAGGACCAAGCTACACAACTGTCACAGATATGCAGAGGGCCAAGGTAAGTCCCATGAAGACTCTCTAGTTGTTGGTTCAGTCTATATGAGTCCAGGTTAGTGGATTCTGTGAGTTTTCTTGTGGTGTCCTTAACCCCTCTGGCTCCTACAATTCTTTCTCCCCCTCTTGCAGGATTCTCAAAGCTCTGCCTAAGCTTTGACTGTGGGTCTGCATCTGTTTCAATCAGTAACTGGATGAAGCCTCTCTGATGACAACTGGGCTAGGCACCAATCTATGAGTGTAGCAGAATATCGTTGGACATCATTAACATTGACAATTTTCTTCTTCCAATTGTGTTTGGTCCTATCCTAGGTCTCTGGGTCATCCAGCTTGTGGGTCCTGGTGCTCTAAGCAGTGTCAGGGGTGGGCTTACTCTCCTGGCATGGGTTTTAGGCCAGACAGGTCATTGGTTGGCCACTCCCTCAATCTCTAGACTACTCTTACACCAGCACATCCCATAGGCAGGACAGACTAGACTGAAGGTTATGTGGCTGGATTAGTTTCCTACTCCCTCCACTTGAAGTCTTGTCTGGTCACAGGAGATGTGTCCACTGTTGCTAGAATTCTTAGCTGGGGCCATCCTTGTGGATTCGTGGGAGATTCCCTTGCACCAAGTTTTTACCTGACCTTGAAATGTGCCCCCCTTCCAGTAGTCTCTTTCAGTACGCTCCCCCTCTGTCTGCCCCCCTGCAGACGTACCTGATCGCTCATGTTCCCATCCCCATCAGCCCTCAGCCCACTCACTAAATCTCTTTTCTTTCCCCTTCCCAGGGAGATCCCTGTGTTCCCTATTGAGCCCTCCTTGTTACCTAGCCTCTCTGAGTCTGTGGATTGTAGCACGGTTATTCTTTACTTTACAGCTAATATGCACTTATGAGTGAGTGCATACCATGTTTGTCTTTCTGGGTCTGGGTTACCTAACTCAGGATGATTTTTTTCTATTTCCATCCATTTGCCTGCAAATTTCATGATGTCATTATTTTTAACAGCTTATCACACTGAATCTTAAGCAATTGATTTGTTTTTATTCTTGTTTATTGGTTTATTCTTTGAAAGTTTCATTCATTTATCACTTATCTTCCTCCTGACCAACTACCTTTTCCCTTTCAGCAAGTCCTTTTCCCGCTTCCCTGTCTTCTTATTGTTGAGTGACCTGGTGGTTTAACACGGCCACTTATGAAGATGTGGGTGTTAAATTATCCTTTGGAGCGCAAACAATTCACCAATAGCTCCACCTGTGAACACTTCCTCTCCTCTAGGGGCCCTGGATCACCATTGACTCTCTGGTGGGTAAAAGACTCCTCGTCCATCCTCTGTTTACTGGCTCAGTCTCAAAGCAACTGACTTTTAACTCTGGATCCCTTTGATGGAATCTCATACAGCACCATTCATCATTTACTCACTTCGTAGAAATTATCTTAATTTTACTTTACTTCAGACATTGTAACAAGAAATTAGAGTAAATAAAATATGTAATCATTGTTGCCATGAAGTTATAGTGCCCTAAGAAAGAAAAATGAAGAAGCATGTACAGTAATATCATAAGTGCTGAAACAGGAAGTTAACCAGAAAAGGACTATTTTTCTGTTCTGAAGTTGAATCATTTTATGCAAAATATTGTTTTTCAATGAGCACCTAAGAGCGTAGTTATCGTATATTACTTACATGATGACTCTACTTTCAAACCAAAATAAACAAAATAAAAACATAAATTTTGTATTTGTAGTTCCTGGTCTACATCTATTATCAGTTCTAATAGGATTGGGTCATTTTGGAAAATGAGATAATTATCAGCAATATTGTTAAGATTTTCAAAGAAATAGTTCTAGCCACATAAAACCAGCATCAATTTAGGATGAAGTACAGCCAACAGTTCACATGGTGAATATCTATGAGACTTCTATACTGGACATCATTTAAAAAGAATAAGTCTTTTGTTTTTGTTCTATCAAAAAACAGCATAATGTCTCACTCAGTCCTTTTGATATAATAGGGCCGTAATGCTCAGCTTGCATCTTCAGGCTGGAAGACATGTATTAGCCAGTTTTGTTTTTGCAGTTTTCTGCAAACTGTTCTCTTGGTTGTTTGGCCTTTCCTATGGTCAATGTACACTATTATATTTTTAAAATATAAATTATTTCTATAAAAACAAAATGAGAAACAATTGGTTTTATTTTCCTTTTTGCCAGAAGATATAACAAGGAAGAAATTTGCACTCATAAACTTGCTAACATATATCCAAGCTGTTAGTATACAGCATCTCATTGGATAATTATATGTCTTCGTACTTAGCTGAAGTGAAAACAATCCCATTAAGGATGTAGATGCATGAAGACCAAAGAACATTACTATAATATGTGCAAGATGATAAATATTGTCCTCAATGGCCAGGCATTCTACTCTTCTAGAAAATTACAGTGGGATAAGGAAGGCAATTCTTCTGAGTGGGGCATAGTACATGCCTATAATTGTTACACCTGGGAGGCTGAGGCTGGAGGAACATGGCTAGATCCAGTCTCAAATGGAAAATCAAAAACCAAACCAAACTAACCAACAAAGAAACACACACACACACACACACACACACACACACACACACACACACACACACGCGCGCGCGCGCGCGCGCACAGGGATTCCCACTGATTGGAGTTTGATGGTGGTGGTAGTATGAGCCTGTAATGCCAGCCCTCAGGAGGCTGAGGCAGGAGGAGAACCGGCTAGAACCAGTCTCAAATAGAAAATTCCACTGGAAACTTGGAGGTAGAGTGTATTAGAGTGGAGAAGAAGAGGAAGAGAGGGAGAGGGAGAAAGAGTTCAAATGCAGTTACTCGGTAACTGGGAACAGCATCCCTACTAGCTAGCACATGCTGTCAAATGAAAGCCACAGTATCAGGAATGGGTTACTTTTTTTGTTATTGGCCAGGAGGTTCCAGAGACCCCCAAATATTATAAGCTATTGCCATTCCTTTGGACTAGCTTCCAGAACTTGATAGCAAGTCCTCACATATATGAGTCAGAAATTAAGAATGATAGCACATACATACACAGTTTGTACATGGCAAGTAAAAAATTTAAAGAACATTAGCAAGAATATATGAAGATTTAGTTAGATTTATTGTAGCAAGATTTCTGCTAAGTACTTTGCACATGCTGTTGGATGCTGCTTGGTTCATCCAGCTCTGAGCTGACCTCAACTAAAAGTCATTCAAATGAAAATAAACAGTGTTATGGAAAAGTATGGAATTGAAGTATTATTTCATGAAAGTGATAAAGGAAGGGGCTGACACCTTCTTGTGTTCAGAGCAGAAGGTAAACGGCATTAGCACTTTCTTCAGAGATTTACTGCCACAAACGTACAGCAGGAGAGAAGAGATATGAGTCTTCTTTTTTTTTTTTTTTTACTTCCTAAACATCATGTGGCTCAGGTCATTGGTAAATATTTATGTGGTTTCCTGTCACCTAACATCAAATATTTCTACCTAGTTTTCCTATGAAAATTAGAGTTTACCTTGCTTTTCTAGTCTGAACAAACGCTATAAAACACCCTTTCCCCTGAGGCATATCTATTTATGTAAATTCTTCAAGCATTTTGATAAGACTGGAACAGAGGTGGGCTTCATTTTTTTTAAGGAACTCTCAGATTGCTATAGGTTCAGTCTTGAGCATCTCCAAAGGCATTAAAGGTTTACTCCGTAGCTTGTGGTGCTATTGGGAGGAAGTGGAACTTTAGTCTTATGGGAGGAAGTTAGGTCATTGGGGGTGTGCTCTTAAAGTGATATTGAAACATGTAGTCCCTTCTCTCTCTTGTGTTTAATGGCTGCTTTCTCTGCCAGGTGTTAGCTCCATGGTATTCACTACCATCATAGACCCGACAACCGGACCGTGGAACTCTGGACTACAGCTTCTGAGGTTGTAAACCTTTCCTCCCTATGCATTATTTCTCTTGAGCATTTTTATCAAGCTGAAAGAAATCTGATTAGCATACCTACTTTGAAAAGACTAATTCTGTGATTTTACATTTTCCTTTATCTGATTTTATTCATCCATCAATCCTAAGCTGTGTGTGTCAACATTTTTGTTTTATGTAAAAGGCTAAATAAATGTGGTTTCGGTAATCTGAATAACACATTCATTTTTAAGTGCAAGAGCAGAGTTTGAGAACTGACCCTCCCTGATCTCACCTTGCTAACCACCCCCTCTGTACCTTGCTATCATCTATTTTCCTGGAAAACTCCTCCTTTCTGATGATGATAGCCAAAGTTCAACAGAGGAGTGCTGTGTGTGTGTTGTGCATGGAGCTGCAGAGACACTGTCAAGATGCAATTTGTCACGGTGGAATCTGCACTTTGTTCTCATCAGCATAATTAGGGATTAGGTGCCAGACGTGAGGTAGGACAATCAGAAGGCAGGGCAAGGCCGTGATCCATTCAAGAAGTGAAACAGACTTTAGTTATGGGAGTGCCAAACTGAATTTAGCAGGGGCAGGGTTAAAAGACGCCAAGCAGGCACAGCCTATGGAACATGTGATTTGGTTGTGCTGGGCACTGGAAAAGGAGAATGTGTTTTTAAGTCTTTTATGCCTCTAAATCTGAATTGCCATGTGTGAAGTTATAGAAAGGAAAGCACTTTTGGCAGGGGTGATGACTGGGAAGTTGGTGATGTCAGTGTTCAGTATGACACTCTGAAGGAGAGGTCCAATGTCTTTGGATTTGTGGGTGTGGAGTTCAGAAGGAATATGTAAATTTAACATACCCACAATAACTCTAGAATAGGTTACTGACACCATAGCAAGTGTGAAATGTAGGTTCATGATTTTTTTAAACAGGAGGATATTGAAACTGACAGTTGAAGCAAGAGAATGACATCCTGTGAAAGACATGACTACAGATTGCCAGAGAAGTGAGTGATCACTGAAAGGCAGTGATACCATATTCTGCTCTGTCTTCAATGTGGGCTAGTCCTTATCTATTACATAGTATGTAATTTCCAAAGCAGATGTGCTTGAAGGACATGCATGCTGAAATTTGTCACAATGGTCTGCATAGAATGTATGCAAGCTATTAAAACATGTAACCTCATTCTAATTATTTAAATTGTGTTTGAGAGCTGAATGTGGCAAGGTGTTTAAACAGATGTTCATACAGTTGTGAAGCTGGTAAACGTCCACATTTCTGTGGAGGGATGGATAGTAAATGCTTGTGGCTTTGTGAGCTATGTGGTCTTCATCTGTTCCACTCCACACTGCTGCTTCGGTTCAGTGTTGTTGGACTATGTGAAAATCAAGGAGTAGCACTGTTCCAATAAAACTTTATTTATGGAAACTGAAATTGGGATTTCATAAAATTTTCACATTATGAAAGATTACTCTTCTTTTGATTTCTTTTCCTTACCATTTACATGAGAACCATTATTATAAGCAGCCATATAAAACATGGGCACAATTTGGTGACCTTTAGTGGAATTAAGTTCTATATTGAAAAAATCCAATGCTAAACTGGGAGTTACAAAGTGAAACCTTTTTAAATTTAAAATTATGTTATAGGAAATGATCAATAGCTGCATGATGAAAATAATTTTTAGTGGTATGTCTTTGCTATATTAAATGCCATCATTCAGAACTTCTTTAGTGAAAAATTCTCAATTGGAATGTATGCTAACAGTTCTGAGTTTCAGAAAAACCCAGCCTTTAGTGTTAAGGCTCCTCAAGGTAATACAATTTTGACATCACAGTTACTACAGAATGTCCATTGTATGATGCCATGATAGTTGACATTCTCAACCATGTGTCTAGTGCTTTGATGAGTGAACGCACTCTAGTTAACCCAATCTGAAGTAAAAAGTACTGATAGTTTTCCAGATTCCCCCACTTCAAGGAATTGTTTCATCATTTTCAGCTGCTCAAGAAGACTCAGAAACTTAGTTCATCCTTAAATGACCCTTTTCTCACTTCTCTAAACAATTTCCTACTGAATGAGGTTGATTTTCTGTGTTTAGGCTCTACTGTTGCAGAAGCCCTGCAACACTGGTTACTCCCAGTGCACAGTCTCGACACGATCACTTCAGCCTGTATCCCTCTTGCTCAAACCTCTCCTCAGTTCAACATGACTCTTGACCCACAGCTGAAGAGTCTTTCTGTGAGCTTCAAGGCCCTGTTGCATCACAGGAATCACTCCTACTGAAGTACCTGCTTTGCTTATAGCTCCTTTCTTTCAGTTCAACTTCTGTCTTGTTTACGCTCAGGTCCTTACATGCTATACACCTTCCCACATTGCTACTTTTTCCCTATTGGACATGTTTTCTTCCCTTTTGGATTGGTTATTTACTATTCATCTTTTGATTTTCAATTTGCTTTGAAATTCTGTGAAAGCTTTCCTGGACACTCTCTCTCTCTTTCTCTCAGTTCTTCCACAACTTTTGTATGAATTTTTTGTCACCCCAAATAAAGCCTGTGGAACTGTGTTCAGAATTTTCAAATAAATAGAAACAATAAATTATTAAATTCTATGCAGGTTATTTTCATTAAGAGTTATTGAATTTGTATTGGTTAAGATTCTTATGAAATACTGGTTCTTATTTTGGAATCAATACAGTTGCTTGCCTCTTTATGAAAAGCTTATAGTACATTAGCTTAGTTACTAATCTTATTATCTGCATGAACTCCAAGCTACCAGAGCAGCAGTGAAATGGGCACAAGGCAAATATGAGACAAGACCCGGGCTCAGGTCTGGCGATCCATTCGAAGATGATCTTTAATTGCTGAAAGAACTCAATCCTGTGAGTCAGTCTACTGATGGACATCGGCTAGGATACACCTCTGAGCTGACCCACTGTAGAGAAAGATGCCAGAATTCGGCCTACGTACATATTTTGATGCTATTGAAAGCTAATACTTCATTCATCTCTCCTTGCTCTCTGTTCCCTGTCTCGTGTGTCCAGAATTCTGTTAGGTGCAATTAGTTCTCTCTCTTTTAACAATTGCAGTCTTGCATTACAACATTCTAAATGCATAAGGTACTGTGCATTGGTACACTGCTCATTATGTATCATGTTTTTACATATTGTGTCCAGTTGGTTTTAGAATTCTTACTGAAAGGTTTAAATATGAGAGATTATTATTTTTAGCTAAATAGAATTAATTTTCAAAATGAAACCAACAATTCTTTGAAAATAAGCAATGAAAGACCATTTTAGTTTTATTAATAATATTTAAATTGAACATATTAAGGTGAAGAGCTATAAGACAGGTAAGTCTAATTATAAACATAGCATTTGGGATAACTTTAAAAAATATAATAGGGCAATAAAAATTATTTAAAATATTTTGCTTGAATTGCAATCAAATTTAATCAGTGTGGCATTAATTAAGCTCTAATAATGTACTTCAGTATCTTTCCTAAGTAGTGTGATCCATTTCCCCTTCATCCAGTTTGAATTGTGCACATTATGGTGTCATCATCATTTTAAAACATACTGAGAAAATGACAGAGCTGCAAAATTAAAATAAATGATTAATGATATTTTTTTCATGTTTTATACTAATAGGTATTACTGGGCTTTTAAATTAATAGAGCTGTCAAGCAATGAACCGAAATGGAAATTATATATTCCAGAAACACCTAGAGATGACACTGTGGAATATTTTAAGTTTTAATTAGGAGGGGCAGTTGTTTTGTCCCCTGTAACCACTGAAAATTAATTGGAAATTAGTCACAACCAATGCGTTTTTTTTTTTTTTTCCCTTTAACAACCTGAAATGAGGAGACTGCAGCTTTGTGCCTTGCCAGTCTTGTTTGGGGGCCAGACCGTGCAGGCAGTAAATTGCATTGTCAATTACAAAAAACAACAACTGTTGTGAAAATAGGAAAAATTAGGTACAGGTAAACAGAACTAATTAATGCACAAGTAACAGGGGAACACATAAAATAATGCCCGCCTAAACACTAACTTGTCAGTCTTTGAAAAAAATTAAAGTTTAGAAATGTAAATGTATGCAAAATATTTACCAATTAAGACTTAGTTAAAGGACGCATGCCCTGTATTTTATCTTAACCACGTTTGCAGCATTATTTCTACTCACACCTTAGACTATGTCGTGCACTCCTAGAAGGAGCACTTTGCGTGATCAAGTGTATTTCATGTTAATTTTATAGTCCTCCAAATAGGAAGACGGATACTCACTAAATAACAAAATGTAATATTTCCTTCAGTAGGGAGTTACAACTTTTCTGTGTTTAAATATTTAGGCCCAATGTCATTTCTTTTGTTCCTTTGGTATTTATTTACTTATTTTATTCCTTGACAGTTTCATAATTGTACATGATGATTTTTTCACCCCATCATCCTGTCTCATGCTCCCCCTCCTGCTGAAATCCTTTTCCTCAGCAAGTCTCTCTTCTACTTTCTTGTCTAGTGTGTGTGTGTGTGTGTGTGTGTGTGTGTGTGTGTGTGTGTGTCCTACTGAGTTCAACTAGGATTATTTACATAGGTGTGGGTGGGAAGATTATTTACTGGAACATAGGCAATGTCCCATGTATCAGTGGCTACACCACTAGAGAAAATGACATCTGTTCTTCCAACAACTATTAACTGTCAGTAGTCAGGGAAATGTGTGTAGGCCCAGTCCAATTTCTAGGCACACACACAAATTCACTATTTGCATTTTTCTACTTATAATTTATGGATTACTCATTTTCATTCATAACTAAAAATACATTTGCTTCTTGCTGGATATGTTCCACACCCTTATAAAGTAAACGATTAGAACAGTACAAGATTCTCTGAAACTAATATCTGTCAACTCAGGAAAGGGACAAGCAGGAAACAAAAGAAAGGACTGCCAAACTTTGCCAAGACAAAGTAGGACAGCCCTTCACAGATAAGTCTGTCAGATTTGCTAGGCCTGTAGGCTGAAGATGGATGTCCCAATGTTGCAGAGGCCCTGTCACATGAGGAGTTGGTGAGGTAAGACATGGTAGCTGTGGCTTGCTCTGCTTCTCTGATCTTTCAGCTTTCACCCTGATGTCGGGCTCCAGGTTTTTATTATAAGACCATTTAGGATTCGTGCAACACAGGAGTGATAAGTTACAGTAGCTATGTAACTGTCAAAGAGAAAATAATCAACCTGGTGCTTCAAACATTACTTAATAATACTTAAAGTTAATCAGTTTAGTGTAAGGGCCTGAAGAGATTCAAGTTAGGAAAATTTACTGATAATTTTACAACATTCATCTATTCTGAATAAATTCTGATCTAATTTTGTTTTTAGATGATTATTAAACATAATCTATATTATTGTGACATACTGTCATTTTCCTGTGAGATCATCTGCAAATTCTAGTGGAAAACAATGAAACTCACTATTTCTTTTTCTGTCCAAACACTCTGTCCAAAACTTAGACATATGTCAGACTTTGTCCCATCATAAAATCAGATGCATTTATCTCTTCTTTCCAGTTCCATCTAAGATTATGGCAAAGTTACTCTAAATATAAAGCAAGAAGTCAGGTGAGGTGGCACATACCTCTAAGCCTAGCACTCAGGTAGGCAGACCTCTGTGAGTTCAAGGCCAGTCTATTTCTACATAGTTCCAGAACAGCCAAAGCTACATAGTGAGCTCTTGTCTCAAAAAACCAAAACCAAAACCACAAACAAAATCAAAGAAACAAAAACCAAAACAAACAACAAATGAACAACCCCCCCCCACACACACACACAAAAAAAAAAAACCCAACTAACCAACCAACAAAGGAACAAAAACCCAGGAAGAAATTTCAAGGGCATTATATTAAAATTAAAAGTACTGTAAAAATACAGTACTAAACTTACACCATAAAATCATCGCTTCTTTCTTTGTGTTACTAAATACCATCAGTCATAATCTCAGCACCCTTTTACTATTCCCTTGTGATGTATAGTAATTGATGTCAGTAGTAAGAGAGTCTTTTCAAGAACCTTGAGTAATTCTGAAATCCAGAGGCCATGTAAACCACAGAAGAGGAGACCTTGTGCTCTGGACTGCCTTTATTTCTCCTTCACCCGGATGGAGAGACACTTAACTTCCTAAGTGGTTTTTTTTCCCTCCCTCCTTACAGAAATTCCATAAAACATTGCTTTCAAGGAGTGAAAAGTATTTTTAACTTCTGACTGCATGCAATTTCTGCTAAAGTGCAAGAAAAGTTGACTATTTCGGTTGCAGATGCCAGCTTGCTCAAAATAACATTTAAAATAGTAAAACCTAGAATGGTTTTCAAATAAAAACTGATGAAAAGAAGTTGCTAACAAAATGGCTGTGATTCTGTCAAACAGAGTGGCAAGGTCTTAGAATTTCTAATCTGTCTTTAGTCCTCAGGCTGGGGGTCGTGACTTAAATAGTAAATATAAGGAGATCCAAATGCTGTATTAAAAAAGGACAAATCTAGAGTGGGGTTTTTGTTGCTCAAATCTGTCCCATTCTCTCCTAATTCTTCCCTGGTATTGTTATTTGACTGAAGTAATTTCTTGGTGGGAACTGCTCCATGTTGGAGTTGACTTTGAGAATGTGTGTTGTTGTTGTTGTTTTAAAAACCCAAAGAGCTAGGAATGTGGCTTAGTTGGTAAAGTCCTTGCTTAGCACACATGAAGCCCTGGGCTTGATGGCCCACACTGCATCAATCGGGACTTAATAGCATACCCTTGGACTCTCAGCTGTTGAGGGATAGAGAAGAAAAAATATAAATTCAAGGTCAGTTTTAGCTATACAACAGTTGAAACAAGCCTGACTGTGGTTACATAACACCTTGTATAAGTAAAATGAAAAGCAAAAACAAAAACAAAAGCAATATAAACACATAAAACAAAACAAGTACTATTATGTTTCCTAATAACACGTATGAAATGCCTATTTACATGATATTCCCAAATAGAGAGCAATTTCATGCCTTTCAACTGCACGGACTTTGAGAAGGTCATTAAAACAACCCCTTCTTAAACTAGCTTCTAGTATCAATGCCTGGTCAGGGCAAAGAGTAAGTGGCATGCCTTTCAACTGCATGGACTTTGAGAAGGTCATTAAAACAACCCCTTCTTAAACTAGCTTCTAGTATCAATGCCTGGTCAGGGCAAAGAGTAAGTGGCTGGCGTCTTCCTGGGCTGACTGGCTGTTGGACAGCCATACTTCTTTCCTTATCAGCAATATTCAGAAAGCTTCTGAAGCCTGCTACTCTCTTCTCTGAACCTGCTGTGTCCTTTGGCAAACAAGTATAAGACCAGATGACACAAAGAGCAGGAGAAAAGGGCTTGGGAAGAGTCCTGTAACTCTGCCTCATGACCTTGGATAGCACCCTGAACTTCACAGTCTAAAAGTCTCCTTCTCTCTCATGTCCAATAGTCATGGAAGTGTTTCCACATACAAAACAATCTTCAAAGAAAATATCTATGTGCTTACTCAAATCATTACTGAAGCACAGAAATATCTGAGATATTAACATTTTCTTTAGAGGTAAGTGTGAGAGCGTTAAAGCTGTTATGGTCAAGAATTTTCACTCAAGCAAGGTAGACACTGCCTTAAATTGCCCAAATACAGCGCTCAGGTGTGGCAAAAAAATGAATGCAAATTTTAAAAATGAATACGATTTTTAACAGTCAAGTTTTAGGGCATTTATAAGACTTGTTTAGTGGTTTTGAAAGAGATATGGAAGTGGAAAATATATTGTGAAATTTCCAAGTCAGCAGATGGACACTTGTGGATAATATGCTGACATGATGGAGGGAATTCAAACAGATCTCAAAACAGCCCTAGGCAATAAAAACTGATGCACAGGGGCAGGGTCCTTCCTTAAGTAAAAATTAAGTCAGAGGCACTGCACTCTCCTGACATTACTGCAGACCCTGAGCAGACAGCTTGAGGCAGCTATCAGAGAGGCTGAAAAGCCAGCCAGGCTGATTTGGGGAAAAATTCAGAGCATGAAGTGGACCAAATTAAGCACAAGGTTTGTGAATGCCACCCCATCTTTCTTGTACTTCCTGGCTTGCATTTAAAGACAACTATTTTATTTATAGCAGATGTGCATCCCAAGTACATCCAGGAAGGCCGAAGAGAAATTGTATTTTTCTTATTCAAGGAGTAGGAACAAGAACCCTCTGCATTAGAGATTAGTGAAGTGACTGCTGCCCCCTGCCCACACACACACACTCTAATGCCTTCCATCTTGTCTCCTTTCAATTGCATGGCAGAGTCAGGTGCCTAAAACTCAGAAGAGGAGAACCCTCCTCTGATAGAGAAATTATGGCCTCAGAAGAACAAGGAAAAGCCCTGTCTGCCTATATCCCCCAAGTCTTCAGAGTAAGCTCTGTTTTAAATGTTCTGCATGCTTTTCTTTTCTTTTGCCTGTTTGCTTTCTAAAGAGAGAGGAAAAGATGTGGAATTGGGTGAGTGGATGGATGAGAAGGTAGGGAAGATTTGAGAGGAGATGAGGGAGGGAAAACTGCCAACATATTTCACGAACCCCCTAAACAGTGTATAGGCTATTGCTGTAATTATTGGCTGCCTCCCAGAGCGTGAAGAGAAGTACCTGTTGCTGAAGACACTACATACCTTGGTCAGAGGACTCAGTCAATTTGTGCTGGATCTGACCTGAAAACCTCCTGTCTGAGGTCTAGCTTTTTATAATACCAGAAGGTGCTATGCAAGATTCAAAGGCAGGAAAGTAATACTTAGTTCTATGCAGCTGTGGTGCCTATGAAGCCTGACAATGACTAGCAAGATGTCCATAAAGGTGCATTGGTGGCGTTCATAGGCTGTGGGATGTCTTTCTGTACGCTGTGAATATGTGTGGCTCCCACTGGATAATAAACAAAGCTGCCTTGGCCTATGGCAGGGCAGGATAAGGTTAGGTGATACCTTCAAACTGAAGAAGAGAGGAAGAAGGGTGGAGTTGAGGGAGACTCAAGCCCACCAACCGAAGGAGCAACAAGACATCAGTAGACTGGTAATGCCACGGCCACATGGAAACATGCAGATTTCTAGAAATAGGTTAATTTAAGATGAAAGAGCTAGTTAGCAAGATGCCTGAGCCATGAGCCATGCAGTTTGTGATTAATATAAGCTTCTGAGTAATTATTTTATAAGTGGCTATAGGACCATGGGTAGGAGAGATTTGTCTGGACTGCTGGGCAAGGCAGGATCAGAGAAATTTCCGGCTACATTCATACCCTGGCAGTTACCAAAAGCTGTCTAATTGGATGTAATGCTCACCTAACCGGATGGGAATAATGTATATAACTGAAAACCTAGCCAGGTACAGGTGCTTAGCGAGGTCATGGATCTTAGAGAACCTACTACTACTACTTTCCTAATTGCAGTCTAAATAATTATCATCAAACCCACGAAGAAATGTAGCTTTCACCTCCATTAAACAAAGTTCTCTTTGCAGCAAACGAGCCTATTATAGACAACTACCACTAGACACAATGCAGAAATCAACGGATTGTGGGGTGCTTAACACCAATGGATACATCTGTGATTCAACTCCTATACCCAAGGCTCAGGAAACATATTAGAAACATGTCCAAGAGCACTAATGCGTTTTCTGTGAGACTGTGTCTGCTAGAAATAACAGGGAAGCCACACTCATGGAGTCTCACTAACATGGCTGTCTAAACAAGACATGTTCAATGACACAACCAATAGATAAGCCAACATAGTCGGGAAACATTTCACAGTGCCCTACCCCCGCACGAAGAACTACTGACCACTACTTACTGCTGAGAGAGGGATGATTAGTCTTTTCCCAAGGATGAGCACCTCATTTAGTTATCCAATACCACATACTCTGCCATGAAATCATACACACACAAGCAGCACTGAATGGACCCAGCAGGTCATATTTATATATTTATGCATATATATGTAACAATAATAATCAAAGAAAAAGAGAACATGAATTTGAGAGGGAGTAGTGAGAGCATGGGAAGGGATGGAGGGAGAAAAGGGTGATATGATTATATTTTAATAAAATTTATTTAAATTTATGTGTGTTAACCCTTTAGTTAAGTCAGCATAGACTGACTTTCAAGGACGCAGTGATGTTCGACAACTGAACTAGAGAAGGGACACCACTGGTTTTCCAGATGAGTCTACAGGACTTTCACACACCAGATAAAATCAGAACAGTACTGGAAAGACTGAAAACTGAGCTGGTTCTGTAAACAGAGAAGACAGACAGGCACTGGTGACCTGCTAGCTCCCCGTTATAATGAAAACAATGACAACAAACCAATGTTCGCCACAGGAATTTAACAAAAGCCAGATTAAAAAACAAACAAACAAACAAACAAAAAACAACAACCTCATACCGTGGTGTATAACACATGTCTGAGTACATAAATAATCAGAAAAACTTCAAAAAATCCCACAGGAAAAAGGCTGCCAGCAGCCAGGCTGTGGTGGCACACACCTTTAATCCCAGCACTCGGGAGGCAGAGGCAGGTGGATCTCTCTGAGTTCAAGGCCAGCCTGGGCTACAGAGTGAGTTCCAGGAAAGGTGCAAAGCTACACAGAGGAACCTTGTCTCGAAAAACAAAAACAAACGAACAAACAAAAGGCAGCCAGTGATTGAAATTCTGAGGTGATATAAATATTAATCTTCTTAAGCAAGGATTTAGCAGCTATTATACCTATGTTCAAAGGAGTAGTGGAAGAGTTTGTAAAAGAATACTAAGATAGCAATCAGTTGAGACTGTTTTTTGTTTTGTTGTTTTGAGATTATTTCTCATGTAGCTTTGAAATTGCTTTATTGTCAAGGATGACCTTGAATTCCTAATCTTCTTGCCTCTACCTCCCAAAATGCTGGGATTATGGGTGTGTGACTCTTTAATTAAATTTTATGACTTAAAAATACTATGATAAAAACAAAAAAATAATTGGTAGGGTTCAAGAATAGAAGAGAAATAAGAAAAACAGTAGAGTTGGCTTAGATAAATATTTATCATTCAGTTGGAATAATAGCAAGAAAAAGGGGGAAAATTAATAGACTGGGAACCATAAAATGATATTCTCACACATATACCATTGGAGTTATGGAAGACAAAGACTAGGAAAAATCAAGAATTGAAGAAATAAGGATTGAAAAGATTGAGATATAACATAAATGTATAATGTATAACATAATATATATATCATAATGTATAGCATAAATATACAGAATCTCAAAACTAGTGAAACTGATACAGATTATGCTCAAAGAAATCTACAGCCGGATTCCTCAACATCAAACTTCTGAGAATCAAACAAAGAAGAAAATCTTGAAAGCTGTTCCCCAGCCACTGTGGTCTTACTACCCTAGAGGACTAAAGAGGAATCTCCAAATGCTTGAAGAAAGTCAATGGTGCTAGCACACATGCACAGCTAAGACATGCACTGTAGAGTGGGTGTCTTTGGAGACCTCATCAGGGAGGCTTACAAGTAGAAAGAATCCAGCAAATATTGCAGACAGATGAGAGGTAAAAACAGATTCCTGAGAATATTGACTTTAAGCTTGGCATACAAGGGCTTTTTGTTTGCTTGTACATTCTAGTAATATTAGTTTTTAAATCCCTTCAGCATCCAGAAAGCTTTTTACAAAACCTATAAATATATATGTGTGTGTGTATGTGTGTGTGTGTGTGTGTGTGTGTGTGTGTGTGTGTGTGTGTGTGTGTATACACACATATATCCTAGTTGGACATGGTGGCATATGCCTTTAATCATAGTACTTGGGAGGCAAACACAAGTAGATCTCTGTAAGTTTAAGGCCAGCTTGGACTTCATATCAAATCTCAAGCCATCCAGAACTGTCCAGTGATAGCCTGTCCCAAAATAAAAACATAGGATCAAATAATTTAAGCCAGGTGTGGTGGCATATGCCTTTAATCCCTGCACTCAGGAGGCATAAGCAGGAAGATCTTTGTGAGCCCAAGGCCATTCTGGTCTACACAGTGAGTTCCAGGACAGGCAGGGCTATGTAGAGAGACCTTGTCTTAAAAGAAAATCAGTATAATAATTAATAATAATACAATAATATTATTATTGATAATATCATGATAATAATGAGTTGTGTGGGTACTGTGCTTGGCAAGGCAGTAGAGTCCCACTCTCAGTCTGTGGAGAGCAACCTTTGATTTTAGCAACAACCTTGGTTATTTGGGGATTTCCATGGGATAACCTTGGCTAACAACTCAATTGAATGCAACCTAGTCCCACCACTGGAAGTCTCATCTGGCTACAATAAATGGCCAGTTGAGATAAATGGCCAGCTGAGATGCTGTATGCCTTATTACTAGAAGTCCCCATTAGGATCACTTCCATAGATTCCAGGACGTTTCTACTGCACTAGGTTTCCTCACCATGCCCTAAGTGCACCCACCCAATCCAATAGTCTTTCCTTGTATTTTCTCTTTCTACCCTATCTCTTCCCATTCCTGATCCTCCCATCCCTGATCCCCCCCCTCCTGTTCCCACCAGTTCCCAGTCCATCTGTAAAATCTATTCTATTTCTTTCTCAAAAGGAGACACCTGTATCCTCCCTAGACCTTTCCTCTTTATCCAACCTCTCTGGGTTTGTGAATTGTAGCTTGGTTATCATTTATTTAATGGCTAATATCCACTTACAAATGAATAAGTACCATATTTGTTTTGGATCTGGGATACCTCACTCAGGATGTTTTTTTTTCTACTTCTATCCATTTACCTGAAAATTTCATGAAACCATTTTTTTAACAGCTGAGTAATAGTCCATTGTGTAATGCATCACAATTTCCTTATCTATTCTTCTATCAAGGGACATCTAGGCTATTC
The DNA here is from genome assembly GCF_949786415.1 of Peromyscus eremicus. Taxonomy (NCBI): domain Eukaryota; kingdom Metazoa; phylum Chordata; class Mammalia; order Rodentia; family Cricetidae; genus Peromyscus; species Peromyscus eremicus. Next base: position 9,075,699 of record NC_081430.1, on the reverse strand, counting down.
ATAATTTCTGGCTATTATGAATAAAGCCACAATGAGCATGGTTGAACAAGTGTTCTTGTGATAGGGTAGACTGTTCTTTGGGTATATGCCCAAGAGTGGAAAATCTGGGTCTTGAGGTAGATTGATTCCCAACTTTCTGAGGAGACACCATATTGATTTCCATAGTAGCTGTATAAGTTTGCACTCCAACCAAGTCAGTGTTCTCCTTACTCCACATCTTAGCCAGCATGAGCTGTCACTTGTGTTATTGGCAGGTGTAAGATGGAATCTCAAAGTCATTTTGATTTGTATTTTTCTGATAACAAAGGATATTTTAAAACATTTTACAAGTGTTTCTAGGCTATTTGAGATTCCTTTACTGAGAATTCTCTGTTTAGATCTGTTCCCCATCTTTTAATTGGATTGTGTGGGTTTTTGTGGTATCTAGATTCTAGAGTTTTTTTTTTTATGTATTTTGGTGGGAAAGTACGTTGCAGGCTATGGAAAGAGAAACAATCCAACTACAAAAACCTTTGACCTACAACCTGTCCTACCTGCATAATATGCTAGGAAAATGGTAAATGGTTGCACAGAACCAATGAGAATATCTAATCATTGTCTGATTTGATTTAAGGTCCACTCCATGAGAAGAAACTCACACCTGGCACTGCTTGGGTAACTGAGAATAAGAGACTAGAGAGTCCAGAGACCTAGGGTAAAACAGAATATTGCTGGTCTAAAGAAAAAAATCAATATAATGATTCTTAATGATATTCTCATATACTCAGAGATCAGTGCCTTATTCAGTCATCATCAGAGAGGCTTCCTTTAGCAGCAGATGGGATCAGATGCCCAGATCCACAGTCAGACATTATGTGAGGGAGAGTCTAAGTTGGAGGTCTCCATCAAATCCCTCCCCTCTTAGCTCAAGAAATCCTATAGAAGAGGAGGTAGAAAGACTGTAAGAGCCACAGCGAATTGAGGATACCAGGAGAATGAGGACCTGAATCAATGAAGCAAGATGCATATGAACTCACACAGACTGAAGTAGCAAGCACAGGGTCTAAATGGGTCTACACCAAGTCCTCTGCATATATATTATAGCTATTTGTTTAGTGTTTTTATGGAACTCCTGACTGTGAGAACAAGAGGGTCTCTGACTCTTATGCTTATTCTTGGGACTTTTTCCTCCTGTTGGGTTGCCATGTCTAACTTCAATATGATAGATTTTTACTTCTTCTTATTGTATTTTATTTGTTATGTTTGGCTGTTGTCTCTGAGAAGACTATTCTTTACTAATGAGAGACAGAAAGAGAGTGGATTGGAGGTGAGGTGAGGGAAACTAGGAGGAATAGAGGGAGGGGAAACTATAATCAGGATACACAACATGAAAAAAGAATATATTTTCAATAAAATAAAAAAAAAAAAACAAATTACAGTCAACATTAGCTGAAATGTATGCCAATACCGTATCTTGGAAAGCAGGAGGGAGAGGCTACAGATTGACTGGTGGTCTGGTTGGAGGGTGAAGAACCTCAAAACAAAAAATGGGATTTCAAGTATAGCACTAAAGGAAGCTGCAACAATAGGAAACCTCTAGGAACTGACTCCTACAGTGCACGATGGCTTATCTCAGCTCCAGGAGGATAATTTAACACTATGACAAGGATGCTCAATTGTATTCTCAGGGAAATGAAGAGGCATTGAATTTGAAAATCACAAGAGTCATAGCATCATAACAGCAGTGTTCAGTGTTACTTGGGGGCAGCAGTGTGATGAATGGCTTTGGTTATATTGAGAAATATAACTCAATGCATTAAATAAAGATAAAATACTATTTGAAAAAAGATGACACTCTGTTATAAATGACAGTTTAGTCAATTATTGTTTCTAGATATACTTTAAGGCTTTGCGAGATTACCAAATGACAAGACAAAACATCACTGTGAATTCATAAGGCAGTACAGCCAACAGCCTGCTTCTCTCTCTTATTACCTGGCCTTGGGTAAAGTACTTGACTTCTCTGGCTTCAGGTTTTCCTATTTTAATTTGTCATATGGAATTATGATAACCTTATTGATTTTAATAGTTTTTTGAAGATTAAATAAATAATGAATGTGAGTACATTGAACATAAACATTTAATGAATATTAATAAGTATTTACTTAATAAATGCTAGGTATCATTACTATCTTCCCCCCCGAATAGCTCAAAGCATTTCAAATATTTGGAAAAGTCTATATGCCCTAGTTTTCATGACCCTAAATTGCCATATGTGAGAAAATTCCCCTTTACAAAATTTTCCATTTTGGGTCCTAAAAGTCTGAGGCAAATTGTATTTACCAAGTGATATAGAGTAAACAATTTAAACTTATGGTTACTCTTAATAACAAAAACCAACCACTATATGAAATATTAATCAGCTTCACCATTCCTCTTTTTAATGAGTTTGTCTTTTAAAGGATTTGTGTTTATAAGGGTCAAAATGAAGATGAACTCCAGGGAAGCAGAGTGGCAGGGTGGTAGGAAAAAGGCAAATCCTCTCTAGAGAAGCGTGGTAGCCAAGGCTGAAGTGGTCAGTGCCCAACTGTAATGGCTGACAGTCCAAGACAGGAACCTGGTAGTCATGTCAGAGAAGAGCATCTCATGGAGTTGCCTGCTCCGTGGAAATGGAGGCTACAGGCTTGCCTGAGGAACATCACAGATCAAGTCTCACACAAGGCTACTTAGGGTTTGCAGGGACTGTCAGATCAGAAGATCCAGGCTATTCTACGTGCTGAAGGCATTTAACATGGGAAAGCAAAATGGAGCAAGTTCCAGGGGAGGACTACAGAAGGGTTAGGGAGAGCATATGTATATAAGTGCCTCTTGGAAGTAAGCTGGATGTCAGCTACCACTCTGATGAACATTCATATTTCAACTGTGGTCATTTTACCACTTAATTATGATCTGTTTTTGGCTTTCTGCAAAGTGGAAGAAAGTTTCAGGAATCCTCTTGTCCTTAATCATAGATCTCCTATTAAAATTCCATAGGCATCACGCTTTGAGAAGGTGTCACAGGTAATTGACTAATATGCAGCTATTGGCAATCAGGATTTAAAGTCATTTACAGAATACAGCCTTCAGTAAGTATACAACTAATAACACAGAAGTAGCCAGAGAAGTTTAGTTATACCAAAACAGGAAACAGAAGGGTTTAATCTTTGGAGATTGGGAAAGTATTCCTTCCATGATACATTCAAACTCTTTGCTTTGAGAATATAATGAATAAAGATAACTCAAAATAACTTTTACATGTATTTAGATATGAAAAATATGTGAATGAATTGCTAGCCAAACTACATTATGTTCAGTGAAAGAAGATTTAGTAGAAAGCATGTTTTAAAATGCTATACTACCCCAAGAAGTATTTAAGAAATTTATAAATTCAAAATGTACTTGGTATTGGCAACCAAATTATGCAGGAGGAGCAGCTCTGTATTCTGAGAGCTCAGTGGGGATCAAAATGATGGTCCATGACTTCTGGGAACTTCTGTCTGCAGGGAGGGGAAATGATTGTATTTTCGATGTGATATGGTTGGTGCTATCCCAGGCAGCAGACATAAGACTGAGCTGGAGGTGAGTGGGGTGGAAGAGGGGACAGGAAAGGCAGTGTCCACAGAAGGCTCTGTGGATGAAAAGCTGGAAGGACTGTCCCAAAGAATGAGCTGTGCCCCTCGGCAGAAAAGGGGGAAAGGTTTTACAGACTCTTGGGGAGTACATGGAAATATGCAAAGGAAAAAGTAGAAGAAGAAACTGTTGAAACAGCAAACTTGACCTGGTTTCACACAGAAAGCCATGAAAGGATTCTAAGTAGAAGGTATTATGGTGGAATTACAGTTCACAGTGACTATGCTAAATGGAATCAGCAAGGTAAATAAATTAAAAGGAAACAACAGTAGAGCTGTGAACACATTTAGTCTTTTTCCAGAAGCCAGAAACGTAATGGGAGCAAGTCTAGGACAGTGGTGCTAGTGTTGCAGAAAAAGGGAATGACTGTAGAAATGAAAAAATGTGATTAAGTGGTCATATTTATTAGTCGTGTTTATCGGTTTGGGGGATATGGAATGTAGTGTAGGATGACTCGGATATCTTGCTCTGGAAACACTGGCGGAGTAATGGGCAATGCTGAAAACAATATGGAGAAGAATAAAAATCCTCTGTATCTGGAAGGAAGATAAGGCAGGAGAGCAGGTGTACAGTGTATTTTGGAGATGCTGCAATAAGGTTCTTGATTCTGTGTAGTCAATTCTCACTTGACAAAGCTTCTCAGCGTTGGCTACACAGATGTGGAATGAAACCGGACGTAGTCTGTGCCCTGCCTCATCCTGTTGTTCTGTTCTGTCTCCCTCCACTCTTCAGGCAGCCCTTTACATTACACAAATGCATGTTAATATAGTCAATCTGTTCTGTGTGCTCAGGAGGAGGAAGTTAGAAAACAAAGAGGCTCTAGAATTTACCTTACAGACATCTCTTCCAAACCATCCTTTCGATGTGCATTCTAGAATCAACAGTCTCCCAGTTTAAAGATGTTTATTAAAATGAGGAAGAAATAGTAGGCTAAAATCCACTCTTTGTCCATGTTGTGAATACTGATATACTGTGATAACAGGGGTATTTAACAAATATCTGTTGATTGTCTTAAGTGGGAGAATTTAGAATGTAATGAAAAGAATTGTAAAGTATGAGTTTAAACCTCTTTGGTTTTTGCTTTTCTTGATATTTGTGATGAGGCTTGGTAAAATTCATTAAATAAACATGATTTGATTTTTTTCTTGACATTACTTACCATTTTTCATTCAGATAAATTTTACAATTTATTTTAACATTTTCAGTGTCAGTGTTGTTAAGAAGATTTACATTGTTAGCAACCATCACTAAAGTCAATCTCAAGAATCTATATTATCGTGGTGATTTTTTAAAAAATAGTATTAATTGATTTAAGAATCAAGACATATGCATTTTTTGCCCTTCTCCACCATCTATTCAATTCGAAAGAAAGCAGACCTTCTGCTTTCCTCTAAAATTATAACTAGAGAAACTCCTTCATAAATTGAATATCAGCTTATGGATATTTAAATTTAGCAAAGAATTTTAACATTCTACAAATTCTTATGTTCTGTAAGAAAAACATTGTGCTATTTTATTGAAGGAAAAAACCCTTCTCTCTAGTTAAACTATACCACTGCTAAGAATATTAAAAATTCTCTTCAGTTAAAATAAAATTTAAAGTTCAAAGCCCCATGTGGTTCTAGGAAAAGTAGAATATTCCAGAACTCAAATTAACATTAATAAGCTTTCATGTAGTATAGTGCTTGGATCACTGAGGATTACAATACATATTTTAAATGAAGAAGTACATTTTGAAGAAAAGAAATTTAAATTTAAATTATATAAAATTATTAATTTAACAATTGTAGATTACAATAATTAATAGGTAAAATGGGTATCCTATTACTAATTGGAAGAAAACCTAAAATCAGCATCCAAAGGGCTTATATTAAATCAGTTAAACTATTTAAAATGTCGATTAAATGTCCATAGACATAGTCCTTCCAGAACTGGAATACAGTAGCTGGTGATTTGCCCAGGGCCTTGCCCAAGAGAGCTCTCAAGACACCGGGACTTCCTCAGCTTGGGATGACAGTAGGATCTGTGAGGAAGAAGGCAGCCTCTGGGTCCAGCTGCATGGACTTTAGTTATGAATCTGCTATGTGTTAGCTGTGTAGAACAAGAGAAAAATTTTCAGCTTTCCCACTTCAGTGTGTTGATTCCATAAAACGGAGCTAAATGTAGTGTGTGTGTGTGTGTGTGTGTGTGTGTGTGTGTGTGTGTGTGTATTGCATGTGTCAATACAGATTAAGTATTTTGATATCTGCACATGTGAAGATCTTAGGTACTCTAAAGTATTAGCACTATCATTACTGCTTCTTTATTCTAGACCCCTTCAGCATCTGAAAGAATGCAAAGACCTCCTAAGGGAGGCCTTTGGTTCCACTCTTTGTATTTTATTTTTACTTACTCTCGTGATCAGGACTGAACAACAAATCTTCTATTAAAGACGAGAGTACTAGTATTTCCATGACCATTGCCATGCTCCATCATAAAACTGATCACCAGCATGACTACAAGTTTACCGTAATTCCTACTGTAGCCATCATAACCACTATTGCTATTTCTCTGGTATTACGAGCATCAGCACATCCATAATATCATTACCATCGTCATTTTTGTTACTGCTACCACCAACACTGGAAACATCACTACTATCCCTAACAGCACAATTATTGCCACCATTAATGTACTGACTAGTTTTATGTCAACTTAACACAAGCTACAGTCATCAGAGAGAAGGGAGCCTCAACTGAGAAAATGTCTCCACAATGAAAAGCTGTAGGCATTTTCTTAATTAGTGAGTGATGGCAGGCAGAGGGCCCCGTCCATTGTGAGTTGGGAGTACTGGGTCTGTAAGAAAGCAGCCTGAAGCTGGGCAGCGGTGGCACACGCCTTTAATCCCAGCACTCGGGAGGCAGAGCCAGGCGGATCACTGTGAATTCAAGACCAGCCTGGTCTACAGAGCTAGATCCAGGACAGGCACCAAAACTACACAGAGAAACCCTGTCCAGAAAAAACAAAAAAATAAAAATAAATAAATAAATAAATAAATAAAAGAAAGCAGTCTGAGAAAACCATGATGGTAAAACCAGTAAGCAGCACCCCTCCATAGCTTCTGCATCAGCTCCTGCCTCCAGGTTCCTACTCAGTTTAAGTTTCTGTCTTGATTTTCCCCAATGGGCTGTGATTCAGGATATGTAAGCCAAGTAAACCCTGTCCTTCCCAAGTTACTTTTGGTCATGCTTCATCACAATAGCGACCCTAACGAAGACAATCGGTAACTCTAACAATGACAATACTTAACATCCATGAGACTATAAATGTGAATGTGGCAGTCCCATTCCCAGAGTCTAAAGAAGACCAGACAAAGCACAAATGCATAACATATAGTAAGAGAAAGAAAAAATTTAAAGGATATTTGTAATTTACAGCAAGAGAGAGCAGAAAACATTTGAAAATAATCTGTCCAAGCCTCTGCATCAGATGGTGACAGGAAACTGCATGTCTACAGGTAAACATGTAAAAGTAGATCCACCTCTCACCTTATACAAAATTCAATTCTAAATGAATGAAAGAATTTAATATAAGACCTGAAACTGATAAAAGAGGAAGTAGGGCAAACACTTGAAGATATAGGGAAGAGCTCTGTGAACAGGACTCTCATTCAGGAAATAATGCCAACAATCAACAAATGGGAATTCATGAAATTAAAAAGTTTCTGAACATCAAGATAATTAGTCAAAGGAATGAAAAGATAACCTACAGAATGTGAGAAAATTTTTGGTAGCTATATAACTTACAAGTATTACCATTTAGAATATACAAAGAACTAAAAAACTAAACACTAACAAATTAAACATGTTAATGAGATGAACAGACTTTTCTCCAAAGATGCAATATTAAGAGCTAATAAACTTAAGAAAAAGTGTCCAACAATTCTCCATCAAATAAATGCAAATCAAAACTTGAGATTCTATCTTACCTCCACCAGAATGGCAGTTATCAAGAAAAAAAAAGATTTTTTTTTTTACTTTATTACAAAGGAAATAGTGAAATAGTAGACTCTAGTAACTATAAGAAATGCTCCAGAAACAACAAAGATTTAATTTATAGCACACCAGAAGGTTTTTGTTCAGATGTGTCAAGATCCCATAACCAGTTTTCTTATTAGGTGCTTGGAAATTAAACAAGAGAATTAAGAGAAGTTATCTCAGTATTTTGCTTTGTCCTGGAGTTTACAGTTGGTCTTTGGTATCTGAAGTTAGACTCAAACATATATTCGAAAGCTAAGTCATTGACCAGAGTGGACAGTGCTTTCAGCCTGAATGCAATAGCTTCTCTACATAAATAAGAAGGAGAAAGGGACTTGCCACATATTTCCTAGAGAAGACAGGACAAAAGATTAGGTATTGCGGCAACTTAGTCATGGGAATGAATGATCTCTGGAAAGCAAGAGTAATACCAGTAATGATTCTCCACTACTCGGTACTCACCGTGCATGGGGTCTGCATCCATGGCTCTCCATCAATCTGCATTGGCAGTGACTTGCTTGTCCTGGAAAAGAATACTTCACTGTAACTATTATGCTAAAATATTTAATATAAGAAATTATCTGTAAAGCATAAGACAATAAGTCCAAGCAAATGTGATCACTGCTGACCTCTTCTGAAAGGGGGGTTTCATTAACTATTAATGAACACTCTGAAAGCTTCCCTGGTCACAAGAATGTTAAAAGCTTCCTGGTGAATGTGGTGACACAAAGAATGATTCTGAATGCCAAAAGAAAATACCAGGGTTTGTGCTTAAAGACATTTTGTGAATTCCTAAAACCAAATGACTCCTGTTGACACATGTATTTTCATCACCACAACCATACACTCATTGCAAATCTCATAATAACATGATGGGTGTCAAAGACTCTCTCAAACCAACACATTCATAAAATAATATCTATTGTGTCTACGTTAAGTCTGTGGTTTCATTTTGTGGTCAAAATATATCCTATGTTTTTCTACAGGTGAAATATTGTGAAAAATTCAAATTTTGGAAACTTTACCATATACTGATTTATTATTTAGTTTCACAAGAACAATGATGTACTGCTTAATAGTACACCAGTAGTTATTTTTTTGGATAATTTGTTCAGTAAATACTTTGGTGCTCCAATAGCTTCAGTGTGGATGAACACAGGGATATATTAAAACTGCCTGCTAGTTGGTGCATCCTCGTGATTTGAATTTGAAATATCCCCCATGGACTCATATGTTGTGGATATTGCTCTGTATGCTGAGAATGTGTTGCTCTGATTGGTTGATAAATAAAATGTTGATTGGCCAGTAACCAGGCAAGAAGTGATAAGCAAACAGAGATTTGTAGGAAGGCTGAAAGGCTGAGTCAGGAGATGCCAGCCTGAAGTTTAGGAAGTAGCATGTAATGGCACACAAGTAAAGCCTTGGAAAAATGTGGCAACATACTGATTAACAGAAATGGGCTGAGTTTAAGTGTAAAAGCTAGCCAGTAGTAGACCTGAGCTAATGGTCAAGCAGTTTTAATTAAAATAAGCCTCTGTGTGTTTACTTGGGTCCAAGCGGCTGCAGGAATGGCAGGTGAGAGAGTTTTGTCCTGACTGAGAGCCAGGTGGACACAGGAAAACTTCAGCTACACTCATATGTTAAAGATTAGGTCCCTATCTGGTAGCCCTACTTTGGAAACTTTGAGGTTTAGAAACTTCAATAGGTATACCCTTGTTGGAAGAAGTTGACCACTGGAAGTAGGCTCTTGAGAATATGTTGTCCCTAGCCTTTGTCCCTTGTTTATTTCTTGGCTGGCAAGATACGGCCACCTGCTCTGTCACACCTTTGCCACTTGATGGGCTGATACTTAACAACTCTGAGCAAAGTAAACCCTACCTCCTTTAAGATGTTTTCCATTCATTTCTTTGGATCACAGTTATAAATGTGTAAGCAAAACACCAAGGTAGTAAATAAGAGGTTAGATTCTAGAGAACCCAACAAGAAGCAGCTACTAAAGGCCGTAAAAATCTGTTAATTTCCATCATTTTGAAATATGTAAGCTTTAATCATTGATTAGTTGAAACAAATAAGATAGATATCACTGTCAGAAATCTTGCATCCCTTCAGTTAGTTTGGGATTATGTCATGTCAAAGTATGCTGTCAATTATAGTGAAAGAACTACCTGATAACCACAGAGGAGCACTGAGCCAGCCGCCGGCCAGCACTTTTCAGCCCCGTGTATATTTGGCCCATTTCCATTGCTCCTTCCAAGCCAACAACCTCGAGCAGCTGGTCACTCAGATCTGAAAGAAGATAGATGCATGGTCAGTCACAGTAAATGTGCATGTCCACGGTAATGCCACTGCATCTTACACAATTCACAAAGGCCACACTAGGAAGTGTCTGTCTCGAAAATCAAAAGTAATGAAAAAAATGCAGTACTTCTGTAAGTCTTAGTTTAAGTAATCCTTGAGGCTCTATGGAAAACTCTTCTCTCTCAGCTTATTCTAACACAAGTGGGAAGAACAAATTCAAAGCCAAATAATACAAAAAAAGAAAGAAAGAAAGAAAGAAAGAAAGAAAGAAAGAAAGAAAGAAAGAAAGAAAGAAAAAAAAGAAAAAACATACCAGTAGTTTTTAACATCAACAAACTTAATGTTATTCCACATGTATACATGGAAGAGCTATACAACCCACATCAAACATTTGGCAGCAAATACACATTTCATCACTATAAATAAAGCATACAGATCTACTGTCAGACATGATTTCGTTAAATTGCTCAAACAAGAATCCTTAGAGATCATGGAGTTGAAGTTTTTTATTTCATAGGTTATCAAGACTTAGTCTTACTTTATTGAGTGGCTTGAACACAAAGTAGCTATGTAGAAGTTCAAGAAATGATAGAAGTTTCTGGAAACATTTGCCTGAGGTTAAGGAATATATACTCTAGCAAAATGACATTTGGGAGTAGATGAGATAATTAGCACATTGCAAACATCATCTTATTATTAACAGAAACATCAGAAAGGGGCTGGTACCACCTGTTAAGTGTTTATTAAGCACATGTCACAGTAGCAAGCATGTGTCACGGGAGCGACCTCACTGATATATGTCCTAAATCAACTTAAAGAAGCTGAAAGTGAGAGGATCACTTTTTAAATATTCACAGACTAAGGACATGATAAAGACAAAGTTGAGCTCACTCACTCTGAAGCACAAACCACATACACTAGCTACATGCAAAGGAGATACTTAAAAAATAGAGACATTTCTTGCCTAAGTTGTACTTTGTAAGCTACAAGCTCTTCTCAAAGGTTTGACTAGTGCCGAAAGCAGAGGGTGACCTCCCATCAGCTGAGTTTCAGGGGAACCTGCCCCCACATTTTGATAGTGGACTTGCTCAGTTACAGAACACAGAATGCTGAGATCTTGGTAGGATGCAGAAAGGACAGTGACCACACGTGGCCCTTTTCTTTTGTGGTGCTCATCTCAATGTGTAGCCATGGCTGGCTTTGAACTTGATACCAGACCAGGCTGACCTGGAACACAGAGATCCAACTGCCTCTGCAGGGCTTAAAGGCACATGTGGCCATGCCCAGTGCAGTATTCTTGTAATGTTTTTGGTGTATTTTCAAGCGTAAATAAAATTGGTACTGTTTTAGTAGCAAGAAAATGTCTGGAGGGGGTACCACACAGTGGAAGCCACAGCAATTATACCAGATAAACATGTGGTAGTTCTGCACCATCAGTGTTGAACTTGGGGATAAGCAAATGTGTTTGTGTGGGATCCGTTTTGGACAGGAAGCTTTTACTAATTACTATGGAATGTGTGATAGCTCAGAGTTCAGAGATGTTAATGATCCATGTTCAATGGAATTCAACTGTGGTGAACAGCTCTTTGAAACCCCCAAAAGTTCATTAGGCTCACGATCATAAAAAAAAAAAGTAACATAAGCTGTTAAGACAGAATGTATGGCCAAAACAATATACTTTAAATTGACTGATAAGAGAATATTACTTTAAAAACTCTGCACCATAGTTGTAGTAGGAAGTGGTCCCAAATAAAAACAACCATTTAGCTACAAAAACGGGTGTACCAGGCCGTGGCTGGGATCTGAAGCCTTAGAGAATCCGTCTTGCTGCCTTCACCCTATTTAGACTTGTTTCTCAGAAGCTTATTCTCTGTTTTTAGCTTAAATTTCTGTTGCCAAGAACAGATGGACAAGGAATAGAAACATATTCTTTCAGCTGTAGCCGGCACTCAAATGTGCTTGGCTCTATAGTCTGGGTGCTAATGTTCGCATTTCTTAGGTATATGTCAACCAGAAAGTGGCATCGTGGCAGATGCTGAGGGCCCAGATGTGTGCAAGGTAACAGTTATAATGTACACCACAGTGATGGAGCGCATATTTGGGGTTGTGGTTTTGTACCACTCGGTTCCGAAATAGGTGAGATTTCATGCAATTTTTTTTCTAATGATCCAAGACTAGAAACTATTCTCCAAGTAAAGCAGTTTCTCACAACAGAGTTGATCTGTGAGCCCTAACTTTCCTATGAATCACAGGGATTTGTCTACACCCACACCATATTGCTACTGTCTACCACCCTCCTGCTGATTTTTATCTTTAATTTGTCTTTTTCTCCATGAAAAACACCCTGCAAATCAGTCCTACTGTTAATAATCAGTAAAGAAGATAATACCTCATGAATTCAGAAGACTTCAGCTTTTGTACTTTCAACCCTTGCATGAAAAAAATTCTCTAGAAATGGCAGAATATTGAGGAATATGAACAAGAGTAAAAAAATCCCACTTTTTTTAGGCCTTAGGAGGAAATCAAAGGAAAAGCTGAAACCCAAACTGGAGCTGTGCAAACTGGCTCCCATAAGATGTTGGCCTGTTGATGCCGTGTCCATGTGTCTGTCTGCGATTCTTGAGTTCAGGATCCTGATTGACTTTGGACACGTAATTGCTATCTATATATTGTTGAATTTGACTCTGCCTGCAGTACCTTAGAAACATCCAAGACTTCCTCACCCCGTACCCAGCCAACCTTTAAGTACCGCTGCCTCTGCCAATCACTGTCTGACAACATCCACTTATCGAATTAATGTGATCCTGGCAATTGATGGCATATTTCAAAAGAGTTATAGAAAACTGTAGGCCATGAGCAAAAATCACTGCATTGTCTGTTTTTGTGTGAGTTAGGATTTAAGACTAACTTTTCTATAATTAACAAGTGGGAACATTTTAAGAAAAATAATATACAGTGATGTAAGAACTATGTGAAATTTCAAATTTCATCATTAGTAAGCTAGTTTTCATTCTTAAGTTCTATAACTGTCTAGCAGGTTCCAAGGACAGGGTGGGTCCTGTGTCAGGGACCATGTGGACCCCAAAAGTCTAAAATGTTCACTGTATGAGCCTTTATAAAATTGCTTGTCCACTTCTGCTTAAGAGAAACATTAACTCTTTCAGATCACAGAGGTTTTCGCTTTAGTTTGTTGCTATAGATATAAAATGGCACCATAGTAGCCTGGAAGACATAATATCTGGACACACATTTCAGTGCTCACATCCATGTGGCTCCCAGCTGTTTTAAACCATGGTGTCTCACCACACTCATGTTCAGTGAGGCTTGCCATGATCCATTTGTTAAATATAGATATATCATAAAACAGCAATGTTTCCCATTTATATCAAAAGAGTTAGGGCAGCCTAACATTCTCCTTTGTGCTCAGTCATTAAATTCTTGTTCAGTTTCTTGAGTGTGAAAAATAGAACTGAACTCACAGACAGGAAGGCAAACTTATGGCCAGACCTAGAGGTCCAGGTGGGTCAATTCTTCCAGAAGTCACCTGTCAAGCATCAAGTAATCCCAGTGGCTGGAGCGATGGCTCAGAGAGGAGAGGCACTTGTTATAAAGCATGGCCAGGCCTGATGATCTGAATTGGAAATCCCGAATTTACATGGCAGTGGAAAACACAGACGAATGTAAATTGTCCTCTGACCTCCACATATGAGCTATGACATGTACACACACACACACACACACACACACACACACACACACACACACACACACTGAATAAACAAAGGAAAGAAGTCCTGATGTAGGATGTGTGTTCCTCTCCTGAGGAAGGTCTTTGGATAATACCTATGAAAGAGGAAAGAGCAGGTGTCTCAGCATTACCATTAGGAGAGTCAGTGCATTTCATGAGAATAGTGATGGACTTGGTGTGTGTTTGTTTCTGTACTACAAGGGACAGACCCCAGGGCCTTACATAGTATAGGCAATGCCCTGTGTCTAGCCACAGACCCGCGCTGCCTTTGACTTTTCAAATCCTTTCCTGAGTATTGCTAATGCTGCATTGTTTTATTCTGCAAGAAGCCAGGGGTATGAAAGGAAACTATGAATATCAGAGGCACAGATAGTTCGGGAGCGCAGGAGCAGTGGAGCTAATAAGTGGGTAATATTTATTCATAGTCTCTTCATCTTGACAGTCAGGCCCTGATAATATGTCTCATTATGTAATTGTTTCAGACTGCCATATGCGAGAGAACAGAAGAAGAGCCACTGCAAACACAGGCTGAGTGTGGGTTGTAGCATTTCATAGGAGAATGTGTCCCGAAGGAAGAGGAGGGAGATGCGGAGCAGAGCAGGAAAATCCCCGTGTACAACATCCAGCAACGTGCTGCCCTACTGTGGGAGATGCGGAGCAGAGCAGGAAAATTCCCGTGTACAGCATCCAGCAACATGCTGGCCTACTGTGGGAGATGTGGAGCAGAGCAGGAAAATTCCCGTGTACAGCATCCAGCAACATGCTGCCCTACTGTGGGAGATGCGGAGCAGAGCAGGAAAATTCCCGTGTACGGCATCCAGCAACGTGCTGCTCTACTGTGGGAGATGCGGAGCAGAGCAGGAAAATTCCCGTGTACGGCATCCAGCAACATGCTGGCCTACTGTGGGAGATGTGGGGTGCAGGTCCGTTTTATCAGAGCAGTACATTTCTAATTACATCACCACTTATCAAGCCCATAGCTGGCCTTGGAGCATCAATGGGGTTCTGTATTTGCACATATGTAGGTTCTGTGCTTTCCAGTCATGTTTACTTTGTCTAGCAACAGTCTCAAACATGCCTGAGGATCCAGAGTAATATATTCTTTGTATTTATGTTTTTACTAGAGATTAAACTGATAGTCAACTGTCTTAGTGCCTGCTAGGCCAAGTACACATTCTAACTGAGCTGCTCCCCAAATTCCCTTAATAAACTTTTACAAGTTCAATGTACAGGAGACACATCCACCAATGAGAACACGTGGAAGATTCTTTCTTAGTGGTTACACCCACTGTCCACCGCTTTTCAGTTTACATGTAGTGATCTTTTGTCCTGCTCCCACTATCGAGAAGACGCAGAGTTTAGAAGGAGGCTGGTGCTGGGGCGACTTTAAGCAACTTCTTCTTATCCCGGAGTCTGTATTTCACTGTCTCTAAACACAGCGGCGAGTGTTCAATACCCCCATGAACATACTGCATGACTGCATATCATCACAGTTGATAGAGGGAAATGAAGAGTTACAGTACACATACTGCATGCTTGCTGTGGAAAGACTCTCCATAGACATTCTCCTAGTTAAAACTCCCAACAGTCAAAACAGCCAAAGACCCAGCAAGCAAACAAACAACCCAAAACTCCCAGCATCCTTTGAGGGCAGTACTGCTCTCCTCATTTGACTGATGGCAAACGTAACGTGTGTTGAAGTCTTCACCTCTGATTGAAAGCTGTGTTTTTTCAGTGAGGCCCGCTTGGCTCTAATTTTGTGCTGTTGTATGTACTTACCAACAGGAGGAACTGATGGAAAAACATAATGAAAGCTACTAAATCCTGTATCTTGAAGTCATTCTAGTAATAATACTAATTATTTTAGATATTATTACTACAATCAAACACACAAAATTCTGCTAATGAAGACTATGCCAGGGCACATGGGCTGAAGCTCTGAAGAGTCTCTGTGCCAAAGCTAAGATATTCCAAAAGCCTTTTGAGATTATTTCTATCCAAAAAAATTTTTTTATCTAGGAAAGAGATGATTCTGATAAGTCAACTTCCTATAAAATGTAAAAAGTGTATGAAGGATTAATACAAACACACACACACGCACACACACACACACACACACACACACACACACACACACACACATCACATCACATGCCTGCTTTTAAAAATGGCCTTTAAAGAATGTATCTGATTGTCTCATTTAAAACTGTCTGGTTTTTTTTTTTAACAATTGACCAGAGCTGACTATTACTTTATGGGTTTTCATTTTAAAATTCTGAACCTTCCTAAAAAGATCTAAAAAGATCAGAAACCCCTGTATGGTATATTGTCAACAACCTCCCCATTGTGACCAGAGCAGTTCAAGGACTATAAAGCACTTGATTATAGCTTACTTGAAAAGTGAGCTTCATCACGGGACACTCAACCCCAAAATCACTTCATTCACACGACTCACAGAGAACAAGTTTAAAGATTTCCCACAGTCATCCATGGCTTTGACCCACAGTGTGTAGCATCAGGAAATGCAAGCGCAGTGTGTGTGAGTAAGAGAGGGTAGTGAATTGAACAGTGGTGCTTCTGGGCCCTTGAGTCAGCTTGCTCTCTTGGAGCTTTGTGGAGGGGCTGAAGGCTCTCACTTGTTTTCTGTGTGAATGAGCCATTAGTGTGTGGGAATGTTTTCCCAGCCCACTGCCTCCTCTGCCCTCTATAAACCAAGCTACTTCATGTGTCTCCTCATATTAGTGCCATCGCTGAACAAAGCAAGTGCTCATGAATGAAAGCTGATGTCAGCAAATTCTGGACTGCTTTTGGAGGGGCATCTGTACCCTAACTCTGAGGCCTGTGAAGGAGCATAGTCAGCAGAGACATCATCAACCCTTACTTTTGAAACAAAACACAAATACTTAAAATCTCAACCTAGTGGGGACACAGAGCCAGTGGCCTTTTCCATGAAGCTGTCTGGGTTTTCTAATACTCTCTAGAAGACTGATGGACATCAGTTATTTTCTTAAAACATAGAGCATAGAGGGATACTTCTGTTGTTCCTTAATTTTAACATCAAAGAATTATGAGGGAAAAAAAACAACAACCAAAATCTTAAACACATAGTACTCTTGAATTCATAAGCTCAATAATGAGAATTTAAATAAAGACAAAATATAATGACAAAAAACAGTGATTTATATTGAGTGTTTCCCTGTATATCAGAGCTGTCTTGGTATTCAATCTATCCTGCTTACATATAAATATTACACACTCTAGTTGGAGATTGAAAGACTTGATTATAGCTGGGGTTTTCGTGCATAGAAGCATGGCTGGTCAGAAGTAAATCTCACTCTCCAGGCAGTTTGTCCTCGCAGCAAAGGCTACATGGCTAAGCAGAATTAAATCCCAATAATTCTAGTTTGGACCTTTGAAGTGCCCAAAATATGTAGGATTATATCCTCATGTCTGGTGTCTTGCGAGAGATCTCTTGAAATTTTGCTGATTTTTAAGGCCCCATTCACTGAGACTATAATTGTTTCTATTTGAAACAGTGTGTGTGTGTATGTGTGTGTGTGTGTGTGTGTGTGTGTGTGTGTGTGTAAGTTTTGCTTTAATGAAAGACTGTGAATCTCTCCTCATGAACCCAGATGAGAGCTGTTATCTGCTTTCTCAAACACGGAATACCTTTCCTAACAGTATCACCTTGCTATACAAAGATGAGCAGTTCTTGACTCACCAGAGCCTCTAAGAAAGAAGTAATCCAGTCAGGAAAGACTCCACTGAGCTTGTCTTATTTGTTTGAAGCCTTATAACAGATTTCTGACAAATGGGCCATCCTATCTAATGGGCCACTTATTAACACGTACGGATAGCCTGGTGGACACCTGACTCCTATTCTGTGGCCAGCTTCACCTCTCCTTTCCAGTGCTGTAAGGTAATTTTATTTCATGACCTTATGTCTACAGAAAAAGAATTGTACTATTGTCCTGGATAACTAAATTGAATTAATGTTGACACAAGCAGTTTTATTTGAATGGGATTTTAAATTAATTCCATTTGTAAATACTTAAAAGAAATACAATATCCTTTTCCATGTCAATTATAATGCTAGCAGAGAAATCCATTCCACACAGATATCACTTAGATGAGTGCATCAGCCACCTACCGCTGCACAGATTCTCAGTATCTAGTCATCTCATGGTTTTCGTAACTCATGGACTGCAAGTTTCCAAAGAGCTTTTGTTTCAAAACATATAAGTGAAAATGAAGCACTTCTAGGCATACACGATGAGGGAGTCAGAGAATCCTTTATATTTTACAAAGCAGTTTGTTATCTTAGCGAAGGTTCTGCTCTGATATGAATCCAGGGTTTAGAAAAGTTCAGCACTCTGTTTAACAACAGTAATGTGAAAAGGAGAGAAAGCCACTGGAAGTGTCTCCATCCCCCCACTCCCCGCCAGTCTCTGGAAGTGCGCTCCCCGCCAGCCTCTGGAAGTGTCTCCCCCCAAAAAAATGAGGATGGTAAGAGAGGGGTCAAAGGCACACTTTCAGATTGGTAACACGATGAAGCAAAGGACATTCTTTTCCCTTTTAGGGAGTTGTTTTGGGGGGTGGTTTGAGGAAGCCAGCCCGTTTCTGATTAGACCCATGCACTTGAATTTTCTTCTGCCTACTCATACAAGACATATAACTTAAAAAAATAGCTCAAAACACCATCGCATTGATACTCTTGGTACAAAGAAAAATGATTCTTTTTAGTTGTATTCTTATAGAAGTTATTTGTTTAAAAGGGCTTCACTGTATTGGTCTTGAGTCCTTCATACAACAGGACAAAAGCAGTTCTGTGAAAGAAGACTAAACTTGGACAAACCGTTAGAAGAAAAAAAAAAGCAAAGTTCCTCTCTGTTTTTATCAAATTTGATTGCTGCAGCTGTTCCCAGCTTCTGTATTTTAAAAATAGCCTTATTCAGTGCCTTGTTGGCTAAAGGCCAGAGTGCCATTAGAACATGCTGTACGGAAAACCTCTATTCAGTTAGAGATACAGAAATATATTTAAGATCAGTGGGGGTCATCTGCACCAAACACTTGTAAAGGAAAATAGAATTTTAATGTGTTTGCACTGATCGCCACTTTTACTAGCTAGTTTAAAGCCCCTGTGAAAGCTTCCCTATTATTCTTTTATTTTTCTCTCTCAGGTAAAAACTACAGAATAAGTATTGACTTTATTGGAAAAAAATATTATTAGAATGGTCTGTTTCTCAGATAGAGACTGTACAGCTGAAATACACATTTCAAAGAGTACCTACTAATGGCTTTGGTTTGACACTTACAGGCACCCGTCCAACAAGGTGGGAACTACTAAGCAGATGCTTCAGTGGGTCACTGCATCTCCCTCCTGAGGTCGCTGCATCCAGAATAGACCTAGTCTGCCCCCAAACCCAAATGAGTCTTTTAGACTGATAAATACATAACATTGGGCTCAAAATGTGTGAGTACTGGGTCAAAAAAATGAATTATCCAGTGGTATTTCAGAGTTGACCTCCATATCTATTCAATCTTTTCCCTTTTCCTCAACAAAGAATTGAAACCAGTGTTTGAGACTAAACAGATTCACATAAGAGTGCTAATTTGTGTTTCCAGTAAAAGGAATTTGTTCTGCATAGAATCTATATAAAACTTTTGAATTCAGAGAACAGAGGTCACAAGGAAGAATTAGAAAGCTGAAATTGGCCTAGGCGAGAATAAGAGTTTCATTAGGAAACTACACACCTACTGTAGAGGTGTGAGACACCTGAGAATTTAGCGTGCCTGAAAGCTAATGTCTTAACTTGTGTAGAGGCTGAAAGAAGTCTCTTGGGGTAAAGACCTCAGACTTTATCACCCATAGCAATAGCAGTAGGCAGAGTGGAGATATCTGTTGTAGTCCCATGACCTCAGAGTCCCACGAGGAAGTATTCCCATACACACAGTAGGATGTGTTAGTGAAGATAGAACTTCAGTTTGAACAAACAATTGTTTTTTATTTTATTTAAAATAGAATCACAGAATTCCCCCTCCTTTTTAGCCCTCCAACCTCTTCCATGTACACCCCTACTCTACTTCAAATTAATAGTCTCATTTTCTTTAATTTATTAATATATATGAATAAATGTATGAGTACATGCCAAGTTTGTTTTGTAAATTTGCTTGTATGATGTACTTTGGGGGCTGAATACTTGGTAATGGATAACCAATTAAGGGCCCTTTCCTTGGCGAAGACAAATTCTCCCTTTCTCAGGAGTCGTGTCCATGAGGTTTCTCCATCCACATTGGCATGTCAACTGGTATTATCATTGTTCAGGTCTTGTTTAGGTAGCCCTATTGTTGAGATTTCATGTGTATAGCTTCCCTGTCATTTATAGGAGACACAAATATCACAGCAGACTTCTGGTTCAATGCTATAATCTTTCTGCTCCTTCTTCCAAGATGTTTCCTGAATCTTAGGTGTGGGGGTTGTATTGTAAATGTAGCAGTTATGTCTGGACACCTCATGAAATCAATTATTCTTTGCCTTTTGACCAGTCATGACTTTCCATAATGGTCCCTGTCTTCTGCAGAGAGAAGCTTCTTTGACCAGAAGTGAGAGCTACATTTCTCTGTGGGTATAAGGATAAGTATTTAAGAGTGCAATTAGGAATCGTACTCATTTAGGAAATTCACAGTCAGTGGTACACTCTCCTCTAAGATCCATGACCTAACTAACCTCCTTGGCTGGTTAGGTTTTCAGGACTAGCCAGTATTCCCATCCTGTTTAATTGACATTAAGCCCAATTAGAAAGCTGTCAGGATACACGTGCCACTATTGCAGCTTTAGGTACATCTTATTATACTGGTCATTGCTGTGGTTCATCGGCATCACAGCTGCTCAGGACTATTGATTGTTTTCCAGCCTCAGTACCTAGTATGGCACCTTCTGGTATTATAAAAGCTAATCCTAAGGGAGGAGATTTTTTGAATCAGTTACAACTCAATCCTCTGAGGAGTAGGTCAGAAGTGTTTGGTATCTTTAGCAGTAGGAATTTATCTTCTGTGTCTTAGAGACAATCAAGGGCATTGCTTTTGGAGTCTCTTTTAATAGAAGGTTTCCTGACACAGACCCAATGGCCTGGAACTTGGTATGTAGACCAAATTGGCCCTTCTGCCTCGGTTTCCCGAATTCTGATAATACAGGTGTGCACTACCATGTTCAACTTGAGTTTTGAAATAGGCACAACCCTATTCTGACTTTTTTCCTAGGTGCAAACAGGGTTGAAAATGTACCCATCATCAATATTTTTCTTGTCAAAGATGAATGGCTGTCAGCTTGGTATTGAAATAAGGAAGGTGTAAAAATATTTCAGGATCTACAAGGGTACTGGTCAATGGATACTAACTACTGTGAGTGAAAATGTATCAGAGGCTTGGAATGGGCCAGGTACTGGCAGTTTAGTTCTAGAAGGTCACTGGAAGCGATAGCTCACACTTTGAAGGTCACAGCCAGTTGTATTGAAATGATTCTCTAATTTAACAGTTGGTGCAGCCATACTGAACACCAGATTCAACTAGAAGGTACTAAACAGAAACATGTCTTAGAAGTTCTGATTTCAAGTCCAAACTTCTGCTTTAGCTACAAAGGTAATCTCAGGCAAATCATTTAATATTTCTGGGATAAGCTACCCAACCTCTAAAAGAGGAATGATACATGCTTTACCTTGTGATTAACTCTCTTGTTTCAATCAATCCCACAGTAATTTTCTTGCTTATTCTCTTTCTTTATCCACTAGACTAAATATACTTTATGCCTAAGTGATGCAATTATGAATTCTGTGAATGCTACACTTTTGATGGATCAACATTTCCTTGAGAGTGGCTTGAAAAATATTGGAGGTAAACTAATTAAGTGTGTGTGACTCATGTGGAAGACATGTGGCAGCAGTTATTGAGGTGGTGGTGGGAGGCAGAATAAAGAGAAGGAAAGAACAACAAAAAATGGATAAGCTAGAGAAACCCCTTGGGTTAGAGAAATGTGAAATGCAATTAGGCTGGATGCCTCTCGAGAGAATCGGAGCATGGGCATTCCTGCCACGAAGTCAAACAGCAGATAGATTAAGTAGGCCAGCACACTGCAGGTGGCAAGGGACAGCATTGGGTTTACGGTGAACTTGGACCAGAAATGACACCCAGACTGATGTTATTGTTGCAAGGAGAGGGGACAGAGAGAGGGCACTCTAGATATGTTCTAGGTATAAAGCAGAATTTAAAAGGCCAATAGACTGTACTATAAAGGAGAACAAAGTTCCTTAAAACAGTGTGGGTGGTGCCCCAGCGTAATGAAACTCTGTATCGAGCTATTAAATGAATACAAAGATTTTACTAAACTATTGATTTATGATTTCTTAAATAAAATAGCAGTGTTGATAAAATGTACAATTTCTTAGTTCCCTGGATAATAGTGTTATGAAAAGACATTTGTTACTTGCTACAAGCTTATTAGAGTCTCAGGAATCACAAAAGCAAGTATCAACACATACAAAATAATAAAGAAGCATATTAAAATTACACATGTCAGCAAAGCTGGGGAAGGCGTGCAGTAGAGAACAAGGTATAAAAGGGACTTGTTCTATCCAAGCGGGGAAGCACAGGTCCACAATCCTCTGTGGGCTCAAATCTGTCCACTGGGAGTCCAAGCTGCCTGTTCATCATAAGACTCATTCTGCTTACAAGATGGGTAGAGAACCTGTGCTCAGCCATTTTTGAATCTAGTCCTGGAGGTTTCACTCGAGTGAGTCAGTGCATCCACTCTGTGGCATTCTAAATATTTACATTTAACATGAAAAAAGTCTTTTTGTATTAATCAGTCCAGTTGTATATTTGTGTCACTTACAACTGAATGACACCCAAGTGACATGTCCTTGGTACACTTTAGTGGAGTTATTCTCCATCACTGGTACGTTTAATTGTTCTGAGTTCTATAAAGAGCGAGAACCTTGATCTAACCATCTATAATCTTAAGTTTATTTCTCATACTCCTCTCTGCAAATTCTAAGACTTTGTCCCTAACACTGTTTCAGATTCCCTCAAGAGACCTGATGCCACTGTCTGAAGTACAGGAAGCTTCAGCCCCTCACCTATTCAGATGCTGCCAGTCCTTGAGGCCTTTATTACCCATGTCCCTTCCTGTGTCAATGGTCCTAGAAAGGTTCTAAACGCTCAGCATCTTTAGTTCCCTTGCCGATTAACCTATGCTGTGAAGCAGTCTTCAGAGAAATGAAGATGCATGGTATGGGCGCCAGTGTTCAGGGCCTGGATGAAATCATCTTTCTCCATGGTTATTTCACCACCTAGGAGAACATCCCTCTAGGCCTTCTTGTTGGGAATGGCACTCACAAATGTTTCAACCTGATCTTCTCTGTCCCTCCACACGACCAACAAACAGAACACCCGGTCTTACACAACTACTGATTTCCACTTTTCTCTATTGTTTCCTCTTGATCGGGAATTTGGCAAGAATTTTAATTTTTCTGGGGTGTTTCATGTTTATTGCTGTAGTATTCATATTGTTTCATAATTGTACATAAAATTTGTTTTTGGTTTATCCATTTATTTCATCCAATAAAATTACATTGTGCACCAGTAGAAACACATACAATATACTGATATAGGGACGTGTGTGAAAAGTATAGCAATATGATGTGATGTCATAGAAAATGGAGGCTGTTTAACTTAACCAACAGGAGATTCTTAGAGGAAGTATGGCTAGGAATAGTACAGGGAAAGGTCAGAATTGGAATCAGTCATAAAAGACAGTATCTTGGTTACTTAGAGCTTGGAAATGTTTGCATATTTTATGTGGTGCAGTTAGGTGTATTTCCTCCCCCAAACCTGCCCATATACCCCTCCACCTTGGTCTCTTCCAGTCACTTTTTTCCAGTACCATTAATCCCTGTACTATCTTGCCAGCCCATGGATTGAATTTTTGAAAGAATATTTGGGGAGTTTAATATGACAATATCTTCTTGGGGTGGCTATTTAACAACATACATTTGTTTACAGCTTTGTAGGATAAGAAATCCAGCATCGAAACGGCAGCAGTGTCTGGTGAGGGCCTGCGCCTATGTTTACTCCCACAAAGTAGGATTGAGAAGGGCACTCTCTACTGTCCTTTAAATAAGGGCACTAATCTCATGATGATGGCCTTGGGACCTAATCATCTGCCAAAGCCCCACCTTCCAGTATCATTCCCTCTGTAGTTAGGATAACAACATAGGCTTTGGAGGGTTGGAGGAGGCATAGACGTGCGATCCACCACAATCGGATTGCAAGCAGGAAGCTGCGTGATCATTTAGAGAAGCCCCGTGGTAATCCTCATGAAGAATGACCAGGAATCAAACAACCTTATATCCATGTGTAAAAATGAAAATTGTTCAGGCACACAACTGGAACTTCACTGGCAGAGAGGTAGGGATTATTAAAGGGAGATAAGGACACCCAGGTTCAGTTCCAGAGTTGGTGCCACCAACTCTGGCAGAAAAAGTTAGGAGAAAAGCAGGCTGGGGGAGAACATCAGATAAATGTATTTTCAGTTATACTGGCAATTGGGCACTGTGTTGAGCATTCATATACAGCTGTCTACAAAGAAGGCTGCTCAGAGAATTAATATCTGTACATGTGAATGTTGTTTTCAAATTAAGTTAAAAATCTTTCTCAATAAGAATGATACATCATCAAGTAGCTTCTCAAACATGTGTTGAATCCATGATAATGTACTGAATTAAGGATGCGTGCAGTCTCTTTGATTGCTAAAAGAAAAATTCATCTTAAGATTTAGCTTACAATGAATACTACCAGGGAAATAATGGCTCAGTATCTTAGAGAAAACTTCGTGAAAAGACCAATATAAAACTGTAGCCAAAAGGATTTGATTAAAGGTAATAATCAATGGATTATCTTTGGAGAATTTTTTTTTATTAATTTAGGTGTTGTTTTGTTTTTTGTTGTTACTATTGCTTTTTGGTATTTTTCAATTTTTTGATATAGCTTTATGTCTAGACTGTCCTCAAACTTGCTATGTCCCAGAGGCTGGCTGAATTTCTGATATTCCAAACCTCCACCTCCCAAATGCTTGGATTATAGGTATGAAACCACCACACTGAGCCAATCTTTTGTACAATATTTTCTTATATTTATCTAGCTCTGTCCAGTTTCCAACATTTGCATATTTAATGTGAGTACACAATGTTTATATCTTATGTGTAAGTAATTGTTATGTATAACTGTTGTTTTGTTTTGTTTTTGAGACAGGGTTTCTCTGTATAGTTTTGGTCCCTGTCCTGGATCTTGCTCTGTAGACCAGGCTGGCCTCAAACTCACATAGATCCACATGCCTCTGCCTCCCGAGTGCTGGGATTAAAGGCATGCACCACCACTGCCCAGCTGTATAACTGTTTTTACCTGTAACTAGAAACATTCCTAACTGACCCAGGTCCACATACGAATTGAAATCAGAGAAGGTAAATTCTTTGTGACAATTTCACTCAAAGTCTAGGGCCCATGAATTATGAGTGGTAGCTCAAGGTTACAGACAGACTGATTCTTTGACTGACTGTTTTTAATTAATAATATCTTTCCAACCACTTCTACACAGTAAGAATACTATCTAGTCCCTACACTTCTAGCTCTTCTGGCCTTGCTAACACTTCTTAATCCTTATAATGACTCAGGAATAATGATATCTTGTTTACTTTTACTGACCACTTTAAAAATTGAAGTCAGTTTCCCACATTTGACTTTGAATAGCATAAACACATTAAGATTAACTCTGAAGCAATACAGTAAAGTGTTAAATAACAGTTTTTTAAATGATTTATGTTTTAAAATATTTTAAAAAATTGTCTAAACTCAATAACATCTTAAGGCTAAAAGTTCTTTCTTTGGAAGGAGAAACAGTACCTATTTATCAATATAAGATGTTAGTCACACTGTCACATTGCTGGATGCTAGCAGTGTCTTGTGGATTTTGACTTCTATTAAATGATGACTTATTTTTTTCCAGATAAGTCACCAGCAAGAGGCACTTACTTATTACACATGTTTTTCAGCATATGTTGCAAGTTTATTTTAATGCTGAAGAGGCACATTATGATCAAAGCAGAATTCTGCCCAATTTAAACTGTTCCAAGCTATTTTCATACATTCACTCATGTAATACTGTAAGATTTACATTAAAATGAACGCTTGTCTACAATTAAGCGATTCAGTCAACATTTAAAAAAAGGTGCAAATGTGTGCAACGTGAAAAAAAAGTCAACAGATGTGCGAATCATCTCTGCTTGAGGGCCAGTACCAAAAAGAACAGTATATACATAAAAGATATTCTAACATTTATTCTTTCTGTCCTCAAAGGGTTTTCTACACTTTAATTAAAGGATACACACACACACTAAATCACACAACTTTTTATGTTAATAATTGGATTAACCAATCATAAATTGGGTTGAGCAATAAGTAATAAACTACAAAGTCAACAGCAGATGTAGAGATGAATATTTATATATGTTATATATAATTATATATGTGTGTGTATATGTATTTGTGTTTGCCTTATTCTGATATCTCTCTATCACAATAACAAATAAATTCCAAAGTAGTATGAGAAGTCTTAGGCATGGAGAACATATAGAGATTCCATATGACTAATCAGAATATGTACCACGAAAGCATTTACATAGGAATTATCAAGGATGCAGTAACACCAAGAAGAACTTCAGATTATAAAGATCAATAAGCTTGTGCATGCACTGGTCTGGTTGTGTTGTGCACGACCAAGAGTCCTCATCTGTATCCTAATCTAAGTGAAGTTCCTCAAACATCTTGTAATAAATTGTACCTAGTCTTCTGTAAGGTGATCCTGGAAAACACCAGAGAACTGTGAGACGTGGGAAGTTAGTTCAGGTGGAATCATTAAAATCAAATATTCCATGAGGCATGTTTTGGTTACTGTTGGAAAGATGTCTAGTCCTCCTCCACTTCAGGGGGTGTGAGGCAAAGACTCTGATGCTGACTGGTGGCCTGTAACATTTAGTCACCCTGGAGCTTCTCTTCAGGGAGCATCAGTAAGGGGTGGGTGCTTAAGTACTGACCTGATCCTGTTCTCCCCAGTGAGCTGAAGGACAATTGGTCCTTTGTTCGACTAAATTCCCAGTGTCTTCTATTCGAAAACATAGATGCCTGGAGATGGTATGGACTGGCAGTCAGAATGTGATTGGGGATATGAGAGGACAGTATAGTAATTAAACTTACACATGGAAACTTACACACAAGGGCCCCTTCCTGTATGCATCCATGTTCAACTTGGATGTGACTCAAACTTCAACTGTTTTGATGGGTTTCAGTTACTCAGTAGTGCTCTGTGAATAGTCCTGGTGACCAGCACCTTCTTTTTTAAATATTTTTATTTTATAATTAATTTAATTTTACATATCAGCCACAGTTTCCCATGTCCTCCCTCCTCCCACCCCCCAAACCACCCCCCATTCCCACCTCCTCCAAGGCAAGGTGTCCCTTGGGGAGTCAGCCCAGCCTGGTAGATTCAGTTGAGGCAGGTCCAGTCCCCTCCTCCCTGCCCCAAGACTGAACAAAGTGTCTCAGCATAGGCTCTAGGTTCCAAAAAGCGAGCTCATGCACCAAGGACAGGTCCCGGTTCCACTGCCTGGGAGCCTCCTAAACAGTTCAAGCTAATCAACTGTCTCACTTATCCCGAGGGCCTGGTCCAGTTCCATGGGGGCTCCTCAGCTATTGGTTCACAGTTCATGTGTTTCCACTAGTTTGGCTATTTGTCGCTGTGCTTTTTCCAATCATGGTCTCGATATCTCTTGCTCATATAATCCCTCCTCTCTCTCGCCAGGGCTTGGCTGTGGATCTCTGCATCTACTTCCATCAGTCACTGGATGAGAGTTCTATCATGACAGTAAGGGTATTCGGCCATCCAATCACCAGAGTAGGTCAGCTCAGGCACTCTCTCGACCATTGCCAGTAGTCTACAGTGGAGGCATCTTTGTGGATTTCTGGGGACCTCTCTAGCACTCTGCTTCTTCCTGTTCCTGTGAAATCTTCATTTATCATGGTATCTCTTTCCTTGTTCTCCCACTCTGTTCCTGATCCAGCTTGGACCTTTCGTTCCCCTAAGCTCTCTTTCCCCCGACCCTTGCCCTCCACTACCCCCTCTCACCCCCAGTTTGCTCATGTAGAGATGATTTCCTCCAGTGGACTAAACTGCAGCTGGTGACTTAACCAGAGTCCCTCAGCTGTCCATTGACATGACCAATGCCTTCTAATCATGTCTCTGTTGAGACAATGATCAGCTGAGGGACTCTGGTTAAGTCACCAGCCGTAGCTTAGTCCACTGGGGGAAATCATCTCTCCTCACACATTTTAACACGGAAAAAATAAGACTTCTGAGAAAATATAAGGCTTATGATTTGGTGAGTGGTTCCTGTGACCTAAACAGTCCCATAAAAATTTTCATTGACACTTTTCCCACAAGAATATAGTGGTTCACATGCTTAGTTGACTGATTAAGAAGTAATTTGTACATTTCTAGAATGTTCCAAAATATACAAGACCTACATTGTCACAATACAGCAACAATTACTCTCCACAAAGAAAAGCATGCTAAAATCAGGGTTGTAGGTATGGGAGAGGAACATATACTCCTGTGAGTCAATTCAAGGAGGAACGTGAACACATCTCTATGGATAACTTTGCTCTCCAGCTCCAACCACCACATGCAACATGAAAAAATACACACACACACACACACACACAAAAAAAAAAACAAAAACAAAAAACAAACAAACAAACAAAAAAAAACAAACGTAGATTACACATAAACATGTACTTCAGAGACTGTCTTGAAAGTCTGGGGTATCTAATAATCTTAGACAGAACTTGTACTTCTACAGAGCAACTTGATTTCTGGCCCCCGTTCAAGTGACTCACTACAGGCCTTATTGTGCTTTTTCTCTTTTGTGTTAAGATTCTTAAATGCATCTAGCTTCTATTGTGCAAAAAAGTTCAAGGCTAGAATGGGAAACTAGAAAGCAGAGTCTTATTTCGTCTTATTAAATCTAAGAATGTCTGAACATAGGCAGACCAGCCTAAGGGTAGGAATACATAGATGTCTGTTTTATTAGATAGATAGATAGATAGATAGATAGATAGATAGATAGATAGATAGATGCATAGATGAAAGAAAAGCTGCAGATGAAGAACATTCCTGATCGAAGTCATTATCTGGCTAATTTAACAAGGCACCGAGTAAAAGAAGACTTTGTGTATTATTTCAGACATCTATTCTTTGAGAAGCTGACATTGCTGAGGTAGGTATATATCATATATGTCTTCACAGAGACTGCAGGCTCAATAAGAGAGAAGGTATAGAGAACCCACATAGGCCAAAAATGCCCTTAAACACCCATCAAAACCCCAAACTGGGGTTGTTAGAGTAGTTGATCAAGGTGCTAGTTAGCTTTCAGGAAGGGGAATTAATCAATTTAATTGGGATAGCTGTTCAAGAAAGATTTATGTAAGTATCAATCCAAAGAATATGAAGTTCACCAGATGAATACATAGGTGATAGAGATGATATGGAAGAGGATCAGCACATGCCAAGGACAGGAAAAGGTAGGAGAGAAAATCTGATTGTGTTATCCACAGCATAATTATTTATCTGAAGGCCAGTAGCCCTTTATATAAACCCCAAGAATTTTGATTGTCTTATTGTCTCATTGGAAAAATCAAATCAAGTAATATATGCTAATGTTCAGCAAACTATGGTACAAATAAATGTTGCACTGGACCAACTTTATATGATGCTGTCACTAATTTTGTAGGAGGTGAGTGAGCAACAAGTGATATTCACCACTTAGGACAGGGATGGAAAAGCACAGCTTGATAAGTCATTAGCAGATATTCAAGTCAAGGAAAGAATGGTACAGAAAACATAAAGACTGGGGTGGAAAGGTGTGAGGGAGAGTTCACCCCTCATCTTGCTTTCTGTTTTCCCTACTGGGAGTTGAAGACATGTGCCATGCATCTTGGTGCCTACCACATTTTAAGTGACCTTACTTTTTCGAGAACACAAATTTTGGTTTCAGAAGAAAGTAGAAGTGAGCAGGGGGTGTAGCTCAGCGGCACAATTCTCGCCTAGCATGCGCAACTTCCCGGGTTCATCCCCAAGCCCTGTGAGAAAAGGAGGGGGGGGGAGGGATAGAGGGAGAAGAACAAAAGTCAACTAGCCCAGCCCCGTGGGGTCTGCATGTAACTCACCACTGTGAGCTCTAGCAGTGTATAATTTTTCTCTGTTTGACTCATCAGTGGGTGATCCAGCAACACGGAATTAGAGTGCAATCCACTAGCATGTGACTTAGGTTTGATAGATAGCTAGACCAATGGAAGGCTTTAGCTTGGAATATAACAGTTTGAAGAAGGAAGTATTGGCAGAAGTGATTCTGGCCAGGGCACATGGACAACCAGTTTTTGAGAGTCCAGAGTCAGAGTTGGTAGGGATAGCATCCTTTGTCTAGCATCCCTGCTTTCAAACAGACCTTTGAACAGGTGAAAGAGAAAAGTTCCCTAGGCAAAAGCAAGAGATGCCCTTTATGAGTGGTTTCTGGCTGTATAGCTCTTGATCCCTCTTCTCTATCTTTTGGAGAATCTCTAGGGTAATATTAAAGATATCACTTTTCATCTTAAATGAAAAGGAGTGGATCTTATTATTTGCAAGTCTCAACTGATGTATATGTCAAAGTAGAACCCTGATTTTCATCCCAACGTGGCAATTTCTCTTTTTTTTCTGTCCATTATTATACTTGGGAGTCGTAGGGGTCAGCCCAGCCAGGGTGATGCTGTACATGGAACAAACAGAGAAAGAAATGCTTGCCAATATTCTGTCTTAAAGTCAAGTAAAAACATAACTTAGGTACATCAGCACCACAATTCTTAGCTAATTGAATATTCCTATCCTTGTTTGTAAAGTTCTATTGTGTCTTTCTGGAATAGGTTAACATGACTGAACATGCAAGCTTCATGACACATGTTCTGGTATAGATTACTGCTTCTTAAGCTATCAGTTGGGTGACCTTGAAACCTTGATTTATTATTTCTAACCACTGGTGCTTTCACTTGTAAATGAAATCAAAACGTTATTTAGAGAGAATATTCCCCATATAGAGTAGCATGATTGGCATAAGCTGGGCCATTAGTGTTTGCTGATAATACAGGTAACAGTAAAAATCAATTAGATGAACTTGAAGATTCAGACAGGAGACAGCACTCAGGGTCCATGAACTGCTGTAGGCTCTATTCAGAGCCTTAAAATCTTGAAGAGAATGAAGACTCTAGTGTAAGGCTAAGATGTCTACTTCATGCTTGACATAGGAGGAGGGAAGAGTTAACGGGCGATCATGTTCCACTTTAAACAACTCTCCTCCCTTTGACTGGAAGTCAGGGCGTGCCAAATAACCCCATCGTCTCCCTATTTTTATATCCCCTACTTCCTTTTTTTTCTCTTATGGGTTGAGGTTTCTCTGTGTCTGTGTACACATATGCCATCTTCATATGTCTATTGAAGAGAAGAGTTCAAAATAAAACTAGTTACATTACTTTTAGAGGATTTGAAGAAGCCAGCTGTTACTAGTCCCCTCCCTCTCTTTTTTCTGCTTTTTCTTTTTACATTTGGAGCACAGGAATCATCAGATTCCTCTGAACCTCGCTGAGTTTGCTGGTGGCTGCAAACCCTACTCAAGTTTATCCCCCACCCCAGGTCTCCAAGGGTTGTCATATATGAACAAAGGGAACTCATGAGCTCTTGGTACACTTACTTCTCTTATTTACTCATCTTTCCTTTGCTCCTTCACTCTTCCTTTAGGTCCTTCTCCTCACCCTTCTCTGTGTCTAAAGTACCCGGCTTGTCAGGAGCCGATACATTTTACAAAACGATTCTCTCAATTTTTGGAGGATCAGGATCTAGATCTAGATCTAGTGGTAGACGGTGCATCCCTCAAACAGAATACAATTACAGGCTGCTCAGGAAACAAACAGGGCTTATAAACTGAGGACACGAGGGTCAACCTGACAAACCATCACTACTGGGTTAAAAAAAAAAAAAAACTTAAAAAATCGCCATTCATCAATTTTTAAAATGAATCTCTTGTTTAAACATTTATTTGCTTCAACTGAATAATGAAAGACAGTCCCAACTCTCCACAAACCAAAATGCAGCATCACTGAAATTCCTTTTCATAGCATTTGATAAAGTTAGGCATTTGGATAGATACAGACACTGTGTGCAACGGTAAGAACAAGATCAAAGTGTCTCGGTGTTCTTTCTCCCTTCAGTAGGACAGCAACTGCATGAGGCTATTCTCTAGAGTAATGATCCTGTCTGTCTCCAAAGGCCTTTTATCCTGCTTTCGGGAGGTCATCGGCAGCCTTCAGCTGCACTGTGCTCCACTCCTATTAATTTAAAATGGGGGTGTCAGAGGTCCACACTCAACAAAATCTGTCCTTTAAAAGGTAAACTCTACCAATTTCTCACTTGATGAAATGAGAGTTTATCTTTAGAAAATAAACGGTTTGTATATTCTATTTCTTTGCTAGTGAGGAATAAGGGAAAAACTCATGAGAAGATAAAATATTTTTATATTCTATAAACAAAACTCACTTTAGTTCTGTGTTTTAGTAACATTGTTTTGAGGAGGTTGTGAATATTGTTATTTTAATCATTATCTTCATTTTTGGGAAGCAACCTAGCATATTAAAAAGGTTTTCAACTCATTGGTGTCTTTTTTTTAATATTGAAGATTCAATGAAAAGAATGAAAGAAATGTAGTTGAAGATGCAGGTGCGCTAATAAATGGGTGGCCTTTGGATTACTGTATTTATGTGTGCTATGGCAAAACTGAGCAGAAACCTAAATGTTATACATGCAAAGTGGTACAACAAGAACATCTGTGTTGAGGGGATTGAACTGGCATGGCTAACACCTCCAGTGCCAGGTGCAAAGGAAATTTCAATACAGCTTGAGTAATCTTGACTGCTAGCATCTGCCGGCTTCACATTAGCGCCTGTGTTCGCAGTCCACCACTACCCATTCGGGTATTTATGTGATACATCTGGTGGTGCTGTGGCCAGACAAGAGGGGGCAATGCCTTGGTTTCATTTCAGGGGGCAAATGCCCGACTCGTTAATTCAACACACAGGCAAATAGGAATTCTTTTCAGGCCCACAGGCAGCGAGCCAGCTCTCCAAGGCTGCTGAGCACGTAGCACTCAGCACGATGACTGCTTTATCCTCGCTGGTTGCCTTACGTAACCACGTGTGTAATCTGGAGACATTTAGCTCTTCGGTTTAAAAGTCTGTTTCCAGATATTATTGCCAGGAAAGTAATAAGGCTTTTGTGTGTCGCCAGAGCTGTAACGGAGCTTTAATGTGACTTGGCTCAAAGTCTCAACATATATCTGATTTTCAGAATGAGTACGTGTGGAAGGCAAGAGAAGGGCAGAGATCTTCCTTCCGTTAGTTTCCACCACATGAACCTCCCATGCCCCACAACTCTAACCGTGTAAAGATTACATCCCACTTCTCCAGTAATCGCATCTCTCCATCCCCAAGAGATGAGCACCCCACCTCTGGCCAGAACAGAAACCATGAGGCAGCCCCTGCTTCAGCCTTCAGACCCCAGTCAGCCCCTTTGCTTCCTGCCCATGGATTTGTGACTCCTGATTTTACATTTCAAAGCGCTCTCCTTTCTTCCTGCTCTGCAGCCCATCAGGCCCTGGTGTCTCCACAGTCTTCCTCTGAGATCATTGTCCTATGAATGAAGCTCAGTCACTCAGGATTTTCTCCTTGGAAGAGCCTCTCAGGTCTGTGTCCTCGCCAGTGTTCTTCACAAACATCTTCACAAATCTGACGACTGTGTTCTCCTCACTTCTCAAACAACTCAGATCTGGCTCCTTGCTTGCACTCATTAGGCTTCCTCTTGTTAATTTTGTAAGTCCTGCCCCTTCAAGTTGCTAAATTCCAGTGTCTTCACCAGTTCAGTGGAGATGTCCCCGTGCTTCCGAGTCCCCCTTATTCTCCTGCAGTCCTCTTCTCCTTGACAATCTCTTTCATGTATTCTCTGTCCTTCCTCCTACACCACTGACCATTTCTCTTAAGATTCTTCTGCTTTCTTTTGTTCCCCACTGAACAATGAAAGGAAGAGCAGAATTGGGAGGCTTTTGTACTGAGTCCCCTTTTTACTATAATCTGTATTTAGAGAGTCTTATTCACAACGATGGTTCTGATAACAACGTGTCCTTTTTAGTGCAGCTTTAGGTAAAATCCTATGGTGATCAGACAAGCTAGAAACCCCACAAGAACTTTAAAGACACAAATAGGAAAGAACAGAACAGATATTATAAAATAAAGAATATAATGCATGTAGGAAAAGGAACCATCATACCTTCATATAAAGACCTATACTACAGATCATGTCCACAAGCTATCTATTCCCTTATTTCACGAAGGTTCACCAAGGGCTTTGTGGGGGTCCCATTACTCCACAGAAAAGTAATACTGCCTCTCTCAAGGCAGTTGTTACTCTACCCTTCAGTCACTTGTCCTTGTTTTTTTTTTCCATTTAGATATAGGTGATGACAACTCCATTCCTGTGACCCCAATGTGTTGCCAATACCTTTGTAATACATGCCTTTGTAACATACCTTCCAAAGTTATTCTGATCACTTAATCTATTTACCATTATAACCCCCACTGATAAGCAAAGGTTAGATGGGATTTGGTTTTAAAGTAAACTAAGTTTTACTTTGAATAATGGATTCATATAAACAGAGACACACCATCCAATGTTTGTGCTGATGGGATTATCGTCTTGAGAGAGCTCAGATAATGTGCAAGTTAAGAAAAAAATGAGAAACTCTAGTATTAATGTGTTCAAAAACAGAGAGTAGGGAAAGAAATGTGCTGCTTTATTTGGAGGAAAAGGAGAAGGGACTGAAGATCTTTTACAAGCAGATAAGTTTGAGCTCAGCCTAACTTAGCCATGACACTTGAAATCATATTTTCTATGTCATAGCTTAAAAGTTAGAAATCTTGATCCAGATTAATGTGTCCCAACTTTGAAATCACCTCACAAACCCATTCAATAGTTAAATAAAAATACCAGTCTAATGAGAAAAAAGAAGTGAAAACCACAATACTATTTGCTGAGCCTTGTAGGTGAGTGTGTTGGTGGTCTGAGGTGCCTGCCAACAAAAGCTCTTTTTGTGCTCAGAGTTGACTAAAGGCCAAATGCTAATGGAGAGGAAGGCCTGATCTGTTTTGGAAGTGGCTCTTGCCCATGATGAATAAGAGATGGCTTAAAGGAAGATAAAGAGAAACTGATCATAATTATGTCCATTTATGGACTTTCTAAGCTAAAATAATACATAATATCCTTTGAGAAAAATGCTGAACCACTATTCTTGTAACAGAGATTTTAAGAATAGCTTGATTAAAATGTAATTCATGTATTATAAGATTTACCACTTAAATTTCATTAATTTTTGTAAATTGAAAGATACATGCAGCCATCAGCACAGTAGAGCTCAGGTTATTTTCATAATCTCAGAAAGAAACCTATATCCTCTCTGCATGGCTTGTGCATTCTCTGATCCACTGTGAGTTCCACTATCTACTGAGAAACTAATGATCAACTCTATAAATCGGGCCATCCCAAATAGTTCTAACAAATGCAATCTTATGTGTGGCCTTTTAGTTTTGTTTTTTTTTCTATTTTATACTATGTTTCTTAGGTTACTCCAAGTTATAGCATCTATCAGGACTGTACTCCCTTCTGCCCCATTCGTGGATGATTCCATTGCATTAATGTAGCTTATTTTTCTTATCATTTCATCCATGTTTCACTGTTTGGGGTGAGGGGCAGGGTGCTACTGTATAGAGCTCACGATCTTCCCATTAAAAGCCCAAAGTGGCTGGCATCATGGATAAGTGGCATGCCACATTGCCAGTCACTGTCTTCCATTTTAACTGCTTTAGGTATTTGCTATTGGTACAGTGTGAATCTCAAGTGTCCCCGAAGGTTCATGTGTTGAAAGCTTGGTCTCTTGTTGCAATGGCATTCAGAGGTAAGACTTTAAAAGAGAACCCATTCTTTCCTGCTTTATTCGTTGATTCTTTGGCTTATGCATGATGGGTAGTGTATGTTTAGGCAACAGTGCACCACAGCATGTGTGTGGATGTCAACTTTCAGGAGTCAGTCCCGACCTTCTACTACCTGGCTTCCAGCAGCAAGTGGGTCAAGCTCAGGCCATCAAGGCTTGATAGCAAGCACTTTTACCTGCCCAGTCATATCATTGCAGCCTGGATGGGATCTAATGAAGGATATTGTAACATTAGTAGATTCATCCAATGATTGATTTGTAGAGTTTTGGAGGGGCTTGCTGTGAAAGCAACCATGTCTTTCTGCTTCATGGTCACAGATAAGTAAGCATTTCCTCCACCCTGAGTGGCTTCTGTTCTTGGCCTCACGACAGGCCTAAAGGCAAAGGAACCAGTCAACAGCCAACTGAAGGACTGACACTTTGATTACAATACCCCTGCCTTTTAAATCAATAGTAACATTCTTTATTTGAAAGTCAATTGAAAAGTCGCCTCCTGGGCTTGGGGAGATAGCTCCATTGGTGAACCGCTTGTACTGCAGGAGTGAGGACATGAGTTTCATCCCCACATCCTGCATACAAAATGCTGGGCATGGTGCCTGCCATGCTTGTCGCCTCAGCGCTGAGGTGGGAGAGCAGGAGGAACCGTAGGGCTCTCTGGACAGCCAGTCTAGTCCAGTTCGTTAAGTTCCGAGCCAGTGAGACATCTAGTCTCAAGAAGAAAAAAGAAGGCAGGTGACCAGATGGTGACTGAGAAATAACACATGATGCTGTCCTCTGACTTCCACACAGGTCTACACACATGTGCATCCACAAACAGGACCACACACATGGACTTAAATTTGCCTGTGATTGTTATCTGAATGATAGATATTTTCTCAACCACTGACTTTCAGTGTGCTTTTATGTTTGACTTTGAGGTGTTTTATAGTCAACATGTACTGACATGTTAGTTCTTCTCTTTCTCACTCAGATCACTCCTGACTGAGTGTTTCAGTCCACTTCCAGTTGATGGCATTCTTGATATAGCTAGACCTGTGCCTACCATTTGACTGTTTGCTTTCCAAACGTTTCATGTTTACTTGAACCTTCCAGTGCTTTCCTTTGTATTAAGTGAAATTCTCTTGCTGCATAATTTCTTGGACTTTAATGATTTTTATTATATTTCCTTAAGCAGCCTTAGTAGTGGCTCTTAAAGCCTCCACTTACTGCTTATCAGAAACAAGTCCATCCACAAGCCAAACAAATTTCACTCTTCCATAGCTACATTCTTTTGCCACATTTTTGTATTCTTATTCTTCTAATTACTATATGTATAAATGTTACAAATGCACATTACAATTATTAAATTTGTAATTAGTATCTTTTCTGGAAGCTGAAAGAAGAACAGAACAGGGAGTGCGTGTTTGTGGTTTTTTTCTGATTAAGTTGTTTATAATGATTAGATCTTTTCATTGGTTATTGTGCATCACATTACAATTTGGCATCAATTCCTCAGCCAATACTGTGTGATTGCCCCCAATTCCTCAGTGCTATTATTACCAAATGTATTACATTTCTGTATCCTGGGTCTAATCACACATTCTGTACATATAATGTGATCATTTCTCCAGGAAGTTTTCGAGTTAAGAGAAAAAAAAAAAAGAAACTTGCACTTGAATTACATTTTATAATTACATAATGATCTCTATTATTACTCTTTATCATGAACCAAAGATACTTTATGGACTAACTTGATTTCAGTTAAAATATTTTTAAAATATTTTCTGTAAAAAAAGGGATTTTTTTTGTATGTGTTTGTTTTTGCAATGCATTTTCTTAATTTATACTTATTTGAGGATATAATTATGTTGTATTCATTTATGAAAGGATGTCCTGCTCAGTGTGGAATTGCTTGTTAAGTTTTCATTTATTGAGGCCTGTCATCCTAGTACTGCTGGCCCTTATTGTCTCTGAGAGAAAAATCATTTGTTAATCTTATTTGAATTAACTTGTAAATCCCAGCCGGTGCTGGGCCACATGCAACTTTGTGTTCTCCAGTAGGGTGTGTGTGTGTATGTGTGTGTGTGTGTGTATGTGTGTGTGTGTGTGTGTGAGAGAGAGAGAGAGAGAGAGACAGAGAGAGAGAGACAGAGACAGAGAGAGACAGAGAGAGACAGAGAGATAGAGAGAGAGACAAAGACAGAGAGAGCGCCTGTGTGTGACTCCGTTGCGTGGTTCTTTTCAAGTTCAATGTCCTGTCTTGAAGTTGAAATGTTAAAGCACACATGGGAAGGTAGTATGCTGTTGCTTCTTTTCTTTCTTTTTTTTAACCTGTTGCTGCTTTCAAGATTTTTCCCTATTGAGAGGTCAATATTTTTAATGTGTTGTGTGTTGGGCTGAGGAATTGATGCCAAATTGTAATGTGATGCACAATAACCAATGAAAAGATCTA
This sequence comes from Peromyscus eremicus, assembly GCF_949786415.1. Taxonomy (NCBI): domain Eukaryota; kingdom Metazoa; phylum Chordata; class Mammalia; order Rodentia; family Cricetidae; genus Peromyscus; species Peromyscus eremicus. The sequence continues at coordinate 9,037,335 of NC_081430.1, read as the reverse complement.
ATCATTATAAACAACTTAATCAGAAAAAACCCACAAACACACACTCCCTGTTCTGTTCTTCTTTCAGCTTTCAGAAAAGATACTAATTATCGTCCTTGGAACCTGCTTACTGTGCTGCACGTGTAACCTAATGATTTGCAATAACGTTGGGCTTTAGTCATCATTTTCTTCAACTCTTTCTGTCTCTTTGTCTTCTCTTCTCCTGATGCTGCATGTGTGTAGACTTGCCTGCTCTATGTGTCCCTTGCTTCTCTGGCTGCATATTTCACTTATTTTCCTCTTTATTAATTAGATTCCACAATCCATTTTACCACCCATGTTTTCCTCTTCCAGTTCAATCCTACTGCAGTTTAACTTAGTTCCTTTTAGATCATTTCTCTGTATAGAACTAGTTTCCCTTACTATTCCAATGCTGCTTGTCTGATGTGCTACTGTGTCTCGGCTTCCTTCATTTCACTGGACAGTCTTAATGGCGGTTTGGAGGACTTGGTCTTTTGCTTGCAATCCTACACAGCTTCTCTTGTCTGTTTCCCATCTACACCTTGCTCAGTGAATGAATTAACTTTCTTGTATCCTTCCAGGACTCAAACATTTTTGTTGAAAACTTGATACTGTAGATAATAAATCCTAGCGGTTCTGAACCCTTGCTCTGCCCAAGAACATTGCAGCTTTTCTTCTTTGTTTAGTGGCTAGCTGGATTGTTGGTGACATGGATTCCTTCCCACACTACCCCTCACTCTTGCTCTAGCTGAAGCCTCTGGCAATGCTCCTCAGGGATTGCAGCCTGGGGAATGTGCGTAGCCTACTCAGGCCTAGGGCAATGATAGTGGGATGTTCAGGATTCGCTTTCACTTCCTCTTTGTCCGACCGTCCCAACTCACTACTAGCTAGCTTGCCCTGCTCTTGTTTCACGTTCTAGGACATAAATTGCTGGACTGGCAGATCTATTAAGATAGCATCACTTGAAGAGACAGCTTCTGAAGTCAGTGTTTGACATATGCTCAGTGTCCAGAACACACTTTGCAGCTCTCTGCCCTCTATCCCTTCGAAAAAGCCTATAGCTTGGCTTGTGTCCCAGTGACTCTACTGATATCCTTCTCATATCTTTTCTCCTTCAGTTTGAACTCTGCACTCTGGTATAAATGAAATAACTATGTGGAAAGATGCATGAAGCAGTCTGTTGTTCAGCCTCCTTTATCCCGTTTATCCTATCGCCAAAACATGTAATGAGAGCAGTGTTCCCGGGAGGGGGACAGGAGCACCCTTCTCTCTGAATAACATCTGGATTTTAGGTGCTGGATGTTTTGTGAATGGAGGGACCCAGTAGTTTTCAGAGACATTCTTGAGTAAATATTTATTTATCATCACATAACTTTTATGTGCCATCAATAACACTCTGTGGAGATTTTGGCATATATAATATAAATTTTGAGAAAATCATTTATATATATATTCTAACATTCTGATTATACACCTACATTTTTAACATTCCACCTATACATTCTACTATACACCTTAAACTATCGTGAGTAAAGGTAAACATTTTCTTTCCTTGGGTGGGAGTAGGGAGTAAGATTTAAATGATCTTGCTATATATATATTCAGGAAATATCTATCCTCTTTTGTGGAGCTTGAATGCAGTCAAGAAGATGGTGCCAGACTATGACTGTATTGAAATTTAAAAGAGACTGATCAGTAGAATATTGTCAATTATTATTTTTGATTAGCTTAGCAAATAGCACAGACAATCATGTGAGTATTAGGAAGGAAGTGATAATACCCAGAGATGGAGACAATAAGAACAAATTATTGTATTAATTAATGTCTTAATGTTTTCTTACTCTGCAATGTAAGAAATCTAAGTTTATTGTCTAAATATAATACACCATGTTTATGACTATAAATTATGCTATTTTGTTACAAAGACAAAATTTGTTTCTTAGTAAAACATTCAGATTTTAACCTTATAATTAGTTCTCTCTTAAACCAATTAGCAAACATTAGTCTCTTCTACAGTTGACAGAATTTTTCTTATTCCCTCTTCATGAGCTGCTACTTGATCTGTTTCAGTTTGAAATACCTGCAGGTTGGATGATTACTTGGCCCTGGTTACCTAAGAACTAAAAAAAAAAAAATTCCAACCACATCATAAACAACCTTTCAGAATCCCAAGATGAGAGTATAATAGAGATGAAGTAAACAAAAATAAATCCACAGGCTCAGACAGAAGCACATCAGAAATTCTTACAAATGGATGGGTTTCAGGGGGAAAATGCTATTATAAATGTGTAATCTTTAGTTACTCAGTCCTTCCCCCACACCCTGATTCTTAGATTTAAAGCCAGATTCCTTCATTATTTCTGACCTGATATGAAACACCATCTGGCATGTTCATGTTAAGAGGATTATATGTAAGAAAAATAGATATTTTTGCTCCTTCCTACTCCAAGACTTTTTAAAGGCGTGCACATTATTTAGGTTTGAAATGTGAAAAAACAAACTGGTGAAGAAGAAAAGTGGGTTTGATATATATTTCTTGAAAGTAAAACAATTATACACAGCTTCGATGATTAACTATTTTTACTGGCATTCATAAAATTTTTAATTTTTTTGGAAATTTCCTTGAAGAAAGATTACAAATCCAGATTTTTGTAGAGACTACTCATTAGTTTTTATAATTTTGATGCATACATATATGAAACTAAATTTTACAGCTCACTGTGTCCATGTTATCAAAGTTTTCAAGATAACGATGAAGTATTTCATCAATTTCCAGTTTCATTTTACTTATAATACATGGACTGAATCAACCATATAGAAACTGTGACATTTGAATACATGTTCGTGATTGTTGAAGATAAAAATTTCTAATTTTTTCCATTTATGTAAAATCATAAACTCTTAAATCTATTTTCTAAAGCCAATAGCTCATGTTAAGACAGGAATTTTGTAGCCAGGTGGCTCATGCTGTTAATCCTAGCACTTGGGAGACAGAGACAGACAGATCTCTATGGGTTCCAGGCCAGCTTACTCTACATAGTGAGTTCCAGTCCTGCTAGAACCACATAATGAGATCATCATAAGAACAAACAAACAAATAAATGGAAAGGTTTTCTTTCAAAAATTAGAAAGCTGACATCCAGAAATGCTATAAATAGGTGCTTGAAATGTGCTATTTGTCGAGAAGTCTAGGGTTCCACTACAGGATTTGTGACCCGCAGTCCTTTCTACCCCGCACCCTTCTGAATGCTTTCTGCATAACCCTGATGAGCTTCTGTCTAGGAGCGCTCACTTTGCAAGGCCTGAAAGACACACACTGCTCCCTCTCCCACCTGCACACTGCACCCTGGACCCAGAACAAAAATCACACGGACAACAGTTCTCTTTGACTAACTTCTTTTCTGCAACATCCATAGTGGCTAAATGTTCACATTTCAAAACACTTATCAAGCGTCTACAGATATTTGTGAGACAAAGTCAAACTTTGTAACAAAACCACCCTGTGTAAAAGGAAAAGTGACAGAAAATTGTGGTAATATTTTATTTGTGCTTTAATAAAGCTTGCCTGGAGATTGGAGAAAAGGCCAGCCATTTTAAGTAAGCAAGAAGTCAGGCAGCACATGCCCTTATTCTTCCGATCACTTATCAGGCAGGGTCTCTGTGTGTTCAAGGCCATACTAGGGAATAGAGCCAAGTGTGGTGACACACGCCTTTAATCTCAGTACCAACTATAGACACCTAGAGGTCTGTACAGATAGACAGTGACAAAGAAGTGAGGTAGCTGGGCTAAGATAGCCAATGAGAGGGCAGAACAGCAAGACAATAAAGGCATGAGTAAGACAGGAAGTAGCTTGCATTTGGAAGCTGCAGAGTTGGTGAGGTAAGGTTGGCTGGTGGCTTTCCCTATTTCCCTGATCTTTCTAAGGCTTTCACCCCTATGTTTGGCTCCGTGTTTTTTATTTAGTAAGACCATTTAGAAATTCGTCTACAGAAAACCAAAGTAACCAGAAAGGGCTATAGAGATGGCTCGGTGTTCAAGGATGCATACTGTTCCTGCAGAAGACTGAGTGCAATTTCCAGTACCCACCCACAACTACCACTATACCAGCTCCAGGGGATTCCGTGTCTCTGTGCTCTTCAGAAACCAGTGCGCATGTGCACATACCCCCACACATATAAAATTAAGTTTAAAAAATGTAGCCAGAAAGGATTTGCCAAGATCGGTTGAACAACCAGAAATGACTCAACTAAATTTTTGTTTCAAAAGTAACTGTGCTCTTTTGGTTTGATCTTGGTTAAGTTACACAAGAAGGAGAAGGAAGAGCTGGCAGAGGAGAGAGAATGTGTGCAATTCATTGATTGATCCACTTTTTCATTGTCCTATGTGAAAAGGAGTAAATACGCTGATACTGAAAGCATGGATACAAGCTGTGTGATTGTTATAGCTTTGACATGAACCATATGATAATGTCTGTTTTATTAAGACAAAAATCAGGAAGAAAAATAAAAGGGCACTTGAAATGTTGTCAACGTTTTATCTGCCTTCTTTGATCTCTGGAATGAAAGATCAGATCTGTCTCCAAGTCCCAAGTGAGTTATTAAACAAAAGCCCCAGTGCCAGGTATGAGGTACCTCCTCTAACTTGCTGGTCAGGTAGAGCCACAGCATCCCTCAGACAATACAGGTTCCTGCCACTTCTCTTGATCATCCACTAGAACTAGATGCTAAGAGGTTCCCAACGTCTCATGTGGAAGATACACAGAGACCTAGCAGCAAGTGAGACAAAGGCTTCCGCCCTGCACTATGCATGGTGCTGGAGAATAGAAAGTACCTACCTTCTCATCCAGCTGTAACTCCATAAACTAAAAACCAACCTGCAGACAAGACATCCCCAGTTGTTCAATGGTGACACCAGTGTTACTGGGGTGACAGACTGGCTGCAGATGAGAGAATCCTTTCCTTTTATGTAAGTTCCAGTAAAAATCCCTTGCCTTGGGAAGTAATGGACTCCAAAGAGGAACCTATTAATCTTTAGCTAAATTGACATAGCATCAAATTACCTTATAATCGTTTACGTTTATATCCATAAATAAATGCCACTTCCAGCCTTACCCAGAGAGCCCTCTGTAGTAAAATGTGGGAAATGTAGACACACATGACTGTTCACGGTGCCAGAAGATGAGAAGAGAGGCTAAGAAAGCCATCTTCTTGGCATGACACAACCATTCCAATCATGAACCTAATGCAACTATATTCACCTAAACCTAGACTGTATAATAATGGCCCTGTCAACAGCCTGTGGGAAAGAGTTACCAGAGCATCCTTCCCCATACTGTACCCACCACTGGTGTTAGCATTCAGGCATTGTGCTGACTTGCCTTTGGGGATCCAGCAGAATACATCACCAAGCACAAACACTCCCTACGCGCATGCGCTTGCTAGCATTTCAGGCATCACGCTGCTGGCCTGTCCTCCAGGGTCCTCACCTGGGGCCACTAAGAGCATTTACTGCGTGCAAGCACTTGCTAACATTCAGGCAGGTACCTGGCCAGCCCAGGGTCCTTTGGCCGCTACATCACTAGGTAGTCTGTGCATATGGGCTAGTTCTGTGTACTCTGTGTGCATGTGCTAAGCCCCATTTAAAAGATAGCGCCCCCCTCCCCTCCGTTCCTCTCTCTTTTTTCCATAGCTCCTCCAAAGAGGCGAACAGACAGGCAGGACCTTGTGCCTCTCCCTTCCAACCCCACCCCCTTTTCCCCAAATAAACCTCCTTCTCACCACCACAAAACTACAACTGGACTAGTGGCCACTGATAGCTTCTGGGAAATAGAAGTCATTGCCACCAGCTGTGGAACCACTGGTGAGCAATGGAGAGGCCCCTGTGGAGAGATCTAAACCTACCATAACAAACACAGTGGGCTTGGTTAAGCCCACTGGGTCTCAAACTAAAAACAAATGAATGAGGAAAAAGAGACCTGTGGGGAGGAGAGGGGCCTAATAGGGGTGGCGGTGAAACAAAGGAGGAGGGCGTGATAGTAATCAGAATGCAATGTACACATGCATGAAAATAGCAACAAGTTTAATGCATCAAATTTTCTGGATGGCCATATATGCTTCTGGAAAACATGAGACAATATAGTCAGAAAATTTTTGCTGTTGTTGACAAGAATGCATTCTCTTGAGATAGTGTGTATTAGTCATTGTCCCTCTTGAACCAGCTGACATACAGAGTGGTTTAATACACTTCTTCTATGGGCCGAGAATCTCAGTATCATAAGGAATTTCTGGCTGCTGAGCTGAGGCATATTACATCATTAACGCCTCTGGCCCACCCAGTCCAGTGACAACAGGGCTCTTTGTAATTTATTTTTATTTTTACAACTGATGCCTGTTAGGCTTTGAGAGCACAGGAGAGAAACAGCTGCACTTTGTGTTATTGCTTCTTCACTTTGAAGGCAACCGAGAGTCAGAATGCACTGGAGGACAAAGACCAAGCTGTTGCTGGCCACCGCGCACAAGCCACACCCCACTGCAACACATTCTGAACCAACACAGAAAACAGAGCCCTTGCAAACGGGATGGCGTGCCCTTTTAAAGTAGTCCGTTTGATTAGGGATTCATCTCGTTGCTACAGTCAGTCAAAGACTAATTCGAAAAGACACCCCGTTTCATATGTGCAAACTGCGTGCTCGCATGTGCTCACCCAGAAAGGGACTCACAGAATCCACTTCTGCACTGGAGGTGACAGGACAGTGCCACCCACAGAGAAGGCTCTACCTGGAACAAATGAAATGGGAGCAGATGTGGAGCTGTCAAAGGTGTTTGGGCACTTTGTGGCCATCAGAGAAATCATGAGCAAAATGAAACATCAGCTTTTCAGGCTGAAATAAATCTTCAACTACTTCCTATTAATCATTCTTGTAAAATCGCATTTCCTTCTGTTTCTTTAGCTCATTAAAGACAGCTAAACTGTGAACTACCTAGCATTTCGGTTTGTCTTGAAGTATGTGTCTGTGTGCATTTAAAAATATTTTCCTCACCTGCTGCAGCCCTTGGGAGATTGGGCCCTGCACCTCACCTGGATAGCAGAGTAGAGCTGACCCTGTTGGCGGGGGTTTGGCTGAGCTGGCCTAGGGGATGTGAGAGTGGGAGAGCTGGCCTAGAGGACATGAGAGCAGCAGAATTGGTCCTACCTGTCACCAGCTGCAGAACTAGATAGAGTGGGCCCTACACCTCGCCTGGGCAACATAGAGCTTGCCCTGGTAGTGTAGGTAAGGGTGAACCAGAGAGGGCTTGAGAGCAGAATTGGCATGGCCCCTTGCTGCCTGCTGCATTGGGTGAGCTAGCCAAGTGTTTAGAGGGGTGTCTATTGGGCTCCGTTGACCAGTAACTCAAAGTTATGCAACTTGTTCATGGTACTGTGGTTTTATTTGGTACCATATGATGTCTAGTTGGGGTATTATTCTCCATATTATATAGTATCCTCATTTAAGCTTTTTGGATATGTCTATAAATTTTAGGAATCATCTACAGTAAAAGGACTTTTACTGTTTGCTGCCCCTGCCCATGTTCCCTCTTCTCCTCTGTCTTCTCTCCACCCACTCCAATTAAGCCACCTGTTCTAAGTTCTCCTTTCTCTCTTTATAACACTATATTCTATTGCACCACTTAAAAACTATCTTTAGTTTTGTTTGAGTCATTTGTCTGGTAATAAATCTGAGCTTACATTATTGGGGCAAAGTGAATGTTTAACTCAATTGCCTCAATGAAAAGATGATAGAATTTGTGTGTAGTATTCCGCCATACTCTCTAAGATGTTTTGCCTTCATTCTCTCTAAAATTGGATCTAAAACTCACTCCAAATTGTTTCTCTTACTGGGAAACACGACTTCACACAAATGGGTAAGTGTATTTTTGCCCCAAACTCTACCATCAGTAACACCTTTTATGGCCTACTCGCTTCATACATTGCTTGAGGGAAAATCATTACCCTGGGATAAAAGAAGTCTTGTATGAAAAAAAAAAAAGGTGCATATATACAAATGTTTTTTAATCGTGAAATTCCATTAACTGAAGTGTGATTAGTTGAAATCTGTAAAATCAGAATCTTCAATAAATTAACAAGAAGTAAAAATTAATGACTTCAGGATAAGGTGAGCAGTGGCTACAGGTTCCAGAGGAAAGCTGGCAGGAACAGAGAGAAACTATAATACAAGCAATGTTGCCAGGGCCTGTTGCAGCTTGCAATATCAAAAATCCTGAACACGGTAACTTCAAATTCAGAACAATGTTGTGACGCGGGACAACCACCCTCACTAGTTTAGTTCCTCTCGTTTTGATGCCCACTCTTATTTCAGTTCCTGTCAAAAAACAATCATCTTCTGTTCAGACCTACAGTCATGCCTCTGTCTGGAAAGGCCCTTCTGCATAGGGCTTCCCAGTCAAACAGCCCAGGGAAGCGATGTTATTCTGTCCTGCCAGGTGAGTGCCCCTAACATAGACATCTACTGCTAACACTTTCACAGCAGTGAAGTAGTTGCTCTTATTTGAATCTGGACAAGCATGCTGCAGCCTCTAGGAGCCTAAGAGTTAAGGGTTAAGTATCTAGTGTTCATTGCTCGCTAACAGACTGGACTCATTAAGATTAGAGTACAGTACACTTTTTAATAACTCTTCAAAGTTCTGTGTGTTCTGACAATATTCCATAAAGAAAAAATATTCAATAAAAATAGCTTATTAGCATTCTCAAGAACTAAATCTATCAAGAAATCATGAAAGGTCTTCTGTAAGAGGGGAAATACAAAGCCAAAAAGTTAAGTAAGGCTTGTGATGTACTGTGGCTCATTTATTTTGCATTTTTATGTATTATTGTTCATGTGTATGCAATGCACAAATATATGCATGTGTGCACATAGTTTCTTATTGAGAAAGAGCGTTTCATACTACCTATAAAAATACTTAAAGTGAATTAGTGTGTTGTATTTTCTAATAATCTCTAAAAGATGGTCATCTTGTCTTGTTTTTAAAAAGAAGAAAACAAATCTTGTTGAGACACAATTATGATACATCTAAATGAAAAAACACATTCAATTTGAAGTATATCTATAACATTATTTAAATATACCAACATTATTAAGCTTTTTTACAGTGTTTAACATTCTATAAAACCCATACTATGAAACCTGGTATGATTTGTTGAGTTTTCCTCTTAGTTTGAGAATTCTTAGAAATATGTTTATGCCATTCAAATCTTCCTGGGGGAATGCATCCTGTAGACTGGTCCCAGAGTTTCTGTTGGACTAACCTATTTTGTTTAGTTCCTTTTCTTTGTATTTTACTGTCTTCCTGAATCTTTCGTCCTGTCTCCTTATATATTTAAGAAAGACAATCAAAGATCTAAGAATAAAGGAAGATAATTAAAATTTTAAAAGAATACAAGGCTAGATAGAAGCAGGCATTTTACATCCTCTTCTAGAATCCTTGAGTCAAGCCTTGCCAGGGACCTCCATCTGTTTGTCCACTATTTTCTAAGTTCCTCAATACTTCTAGGTGTCATGTGGTTCTGAGGTGAAAACTCTTTCAGACTTCCTTACTGCCAATGTTGGGACAAGTTCAAGAGGCAGAAAATAAAACTTTAATCCCTAAGGAGTACATCCACCCACTACTACCTGAAGTCGCAACGTTACCAGGAGAGCTAGACATTTGTTTCAGTACAGTGTGTTCTAGACTTTGGAGGCAAAGGCAAGTGAATCATTAGAGTGGACCAAATGCTTGTGTGATTCCGTCCTTTCCTGCCCAGATAGAACAGACACCAAAATTGAACAAACCAAATTTCTAACTTAGTAGACGCACAATCAAGGTTTTGATGGGTATAGATTCAATATAGAAACACCAAGAATGTGCTAGTAAGGAAATTTACTGTTTAGTGTAAATTGTCTGATTATTTAAATAATTTCTGTTTTATCAATCCCGAAACAACAAAGAGGTAGTTGCAAGATTAAAATATGCTCACTACGTTGGCAATTACCAGAATAATGGGAGTGCCTGCTCTAAGGACTAATTTAAGGCTCTGTCCCACCAGCAGGAAGCCTTCACAAGCCCTGACAGAGCAGGACTCTAATCTAATGATTTTAAGATCTAGACTACAGCCAGAGCAACAGGAAGTATCTGCTAGCCATTTTAAAATGCCATTTTGTCTTTGCCACACAAAGACAATTCAAGCTTATTTTCCATGCTTGTTATTTTGCCTTAACGGTCACAGAAAAGGAAGAGTCATTTCTTGAGGTGTCTCAACTAGAACTGGAAGGCAGGGGAACCCATGAAGAGTCCTCAAGATAATACAAGCTTATGTGTAAAAGCAGGATTGCCTTAAGCTACATGTAGGCAAAGAAAGAATAGGGCCATAGAAAGGAAGGGGTGGGGAACTAGGAGTTTTCAGACAAGTCTGCCCCCTTGTCTGGTGAGCCTGTGACCAATGAGAAAGACTGAAGACACACTCAATGACAACACTATGAAGGTTTGTCCTTTTTCCTGATTGTGCTTTATACGTTAGCCAAGGGAGGATGCTCATATTTGATATTTTGAAAGGCAAGATTTCATGCCAATGCCCTTTGTTCTTGTCCTTAAATTGAGCTTCAGAAGTTTGTTTTTGATGCCACAGCAAGTCTGAGGTTAGATTGGAGAAGGGGTGGGAAATATTCCCCACCAGGACGTCCATATTACACAGTTAGGTCTTCTGTCACTTGGAAGAACTGTGACAAGGTCATGTAAGTGAACGAGAAGCAGGGATTCATTTGTACACATTGAAATGAATGTTATAGGTGCTTCTTATAAATTATCTATGATCTATCATTAGTATACATATTGAGAACTTTAGTATAAGCTGTGTTTGCAGATGGAGTAGAGGTCCTCTAAGACTGAAATTACTTACACCCTTAAGAAGTAAATGCCAATTGGTTCTTTTGGAATTAGAGTGCAGGATGAGTGCTTTGTCCGGAGGTAGCTGTGGGGAGAAACCCTTAATACTTTCTAGGCCCCTCAACCTTACCTCACCCTCTCCCCCAGAGAGGGGAAGCAAGCTGGAAATATGGTTTCTGTGGCCACCCGACCTCACAGATACACACATGTGAGCAGAAGCCTGGCAAGGACAATTTCAACTCTGAATTAGGGTGAGATGTGTACCTTTTAAAGTCCCCCCAGAGGACCCCAAATGCCTAGACTCTATTGTTATCTTTGTGGTGATCTTTGACAAGCCAGTAACTGAATCTGCAAGCTGCAAAGTTTGGCCTGTGTGTTTTCCTTTTATTTCTCTTTGAGATGAAACTACCTAGGGTGGAGAAAAAGGACAGGTCCCTGACCATGTTTTCCAACATAGTAATGAGAAAAGAGTTCTCTACCCTTCTTCACAAACACAGTTACATATACAGGTTCTTAGCATTGCTCATTAGCTGGAGGGCTGGTGGGGGTAAGGCAACTATGGTAGATTTATAAGGAAGAGAGGTTTTATGTACTTTTTCCTGAAAGTGATTGTAAGAGTTTGATAAAACATAAGAATATTAACTGTTCTTAAAATCCTTGAGCCAATCTTTGCAAGTAAATATTGTCCTCTCCCCAAATCCTTATTCTTGAAAAGAAGAGCCTCCCAATGCTAGGTGAGACACTTATCACAAATGTTTCTTCAAGGGTTTAATCTTTTAACATGCCAAATAAATTACTAAGAATAAAGATAATATTTGTGAAAACAATTTTATATAGCTTATATTTGCAAATGTATATTTAATTATCTGAATCCAAATAATAATAATAATAATAATAATAATAATAATAATAACAATAATAATAATAAAGCTCAAAATATTCTCAGTTTATTTCACCTTCTTATCTAAGTTTTACTAAAGCTCTTTCCACAGACAGCTGCTTTATGTTGATATTTTCTATTGGGAAGAGTAGAATCTCTAGGGACTTCTAAAAGGTGACTGAGGGGGAGGGATATATTCCCAATCTTGTATAGTTTCAGTATTCACTTTAAAGCAATGCACTTCTTTTCTGTTTCTGCCCCAACATTTCATAATTATATCATTTTGCAAGAATTGTGTAATTTACATAACCACCTAAATTGTCATAATTGCTAGAAAGTGCTGAAAAAGCATACGGTAGGCATTTCAGATTCATTTCTGCTCTCTGTTTTAAACTAATTTGAAATGCCTTTTGCATAAAAATTCTTTTGGTCAACAAAAAAGTAACTTGGGTTTGATTTTGCTGGAACCCCATTTTCTTTTCCTCAGGCTGACTTTTTCTCTTCTGGGAATCCTTTCCATTTTCCATCGACCTGCGTACCTGTCGGGGAGAGTCTCCTGGTAAACAAGCCCCCCACCTCTTGATTTTATACAAGAAACTAAGACCATACTGTTAGCTAACTCACCTAAGTCTCATACATCATCTTTCAGAGAAAACCTAAAAGTCACAAAAACAAAACAAAACAACAAACTCCTGTGCATGATTCTATCCTGCCAGTGTTATTCACTATATTTAACATGAGGAAAAGGAAAAATCCAGAATGAATGGTCTCTCAACAGTTTTCTCAGCATGCCATTTCCATCATAATTATCTTAACCATCTGTTTTGCTTGGAACAGGCAAAAGAATTTGATATTAAGAAACTAAACTGTCATTCCATACAACAGAGTAGGGCTTTGTTAATGGGACCTCATTTCAGGAGATAAAACTGGATATCAGTAGTATCAAATTTCATCCATAGAGCAGAATGTCAATATCTGATCATTATTGCTCTGGGAATCAGCAGCTCATACACTTTCATAATAAAATTTTATAAGTATAGATTAGAGGAGTATATGGTATGTGACATTTGCCGAAAGTGTAATCAGGAATCACACAATGTAAAATCCCACCAAACAGGTAAGGGTGCTTGACAATGGAGACGAATTTTCTTCATCTAAACCTGCTTTAACTTCTCTAAAAAGTGAATCTATCTTTGCATACTTAAAAGGCTGTGTATTAATGTTTAGCTTCCTGAAGATAATTTGGCTGTTATGTGAGGCTATAAAAATTTGTGGCAACATAAGAGATATGCATAAATAGTAATCCACATGTCTGGAATGCTTCCTTACCTCCTACATGTGTAAATTTATAAGGACACACTGCACACACACACATGCACATACAACATATACATTCATACACACATATAAACACTAACATATGCACAGGCACACACAAATACTCACACACATCTGCGCACCTGCATACATACAAACTTATACACAAATTCCAGGTTATGCTACTAGAAATTAAAGTTTCAAAAACAATAAAAAATGAGCCCCTTAACTTATATGATGTTTTTGTCAGATATTATTAATATATTCATCACAATTTAAAAATAGTTTAAAAATGATATGTCTATCATCCAATTAGACTTTTCAAATTATAGTTATTATTTGAAGGGATCCTTAGTATTGAAAGCCATTAATTAAATGATATAAAAATTGTCTTGATCTAACCAAGCACCAGCCCAGAGAGTCACCAACAGGAAAGGCCACATCCTGCTTCTGAAACAAACAGGAGAAACAGGCCAGTTTTCAGAGGACAGTGAAGAAAATGGTCAATTACAGGAGGAAAAAACCCTAATAAACTCATGTCTTTGGAAATTGGGGAAACAGTAGCAAAGTTAGGAGAAACTGTGACCCCTTTTTGTTAACATCCTACAGAACCCAGTGTTTGCTATAGTAGCACTTGGGGACAAATGAAAATAAATGAACAGCATATATTTTGTTTCATGGCTTTGTTTCCAAGAAAACCAAGTTTTCATATACCTGATGATTGTAACACATTACTATAATTTTAGTCAAAGATGTTAGAAATGGTGGGATATCCCTATTTGAAAGAAATATAATAATAATCCAGTTATTTTCTAAGACTTCAAGACATTATCTGTTTGCCAACTATGAATTACATAGCAGGAAAGAATTATTAATTATGAATTTCTTTTTTCTTAGGTGGTCATAAAAAACATAAAAGCTAATAATATCACATGCAGGTCAGTTTAATTCTTATTCCAGCAACACTAGCAATTAATTGAATCACAAAAGTCACTACAAAGGGATCAAAGACCTCAACACAAGGCCAGATACACTGAATCCGATAGAAAAGAAAGTTGGGACTAGTCTTGAACTCACTGGCACAGGAAGACTTTCTGAAACGAACACCAGTAGCACAGGCACGAAGATCTACAGTTAATGAATGGAACCTCATGAAACTGGGAAGCTTCTGAATGGCAAAGGACACCATCACTTGAACAAAATGCCAGGCTACAAGAATGGGAAAAGTTTTTTTTTTTTTTCCAACTACACATATGATAGAGGGCTAATATTCAAAATATACAATGAACTCATAAAACTAGATACCAAAAAACAAATAGCCCAACTGAAAAATGGGGGATGGATCTAAATAGAGAATTCTCAAAACAGGAGTTATAAAATGGCAAAGAGGTACTTGAAGAAGTAAGTGTTCAACATTCTTAGTCATTGGGGAGATGCAAACCCAAGCTTCTTTGAGATTTTATACTGTATCAATCAGAATAGTCAAAATCAATAAAACACATTGGTGAGGATGTAGAGTAAGGGGAACATTCATTCATTACTGGCGGGAATGCAAACTTGAACAGAAACTCTTGAAATCAGTGTAGTGATTCCTGAGGAAGATGGAAATCAATCTACTTTGAGATCCAGTTACACCACTCTTGGGAATATACTCAAAGGAAACTTCATCCTACTACAAAGATGCTTGCTCAACCATGTTACTTCCTGCTCTATTCATAACAGCCAGAAATTGGAAACAAACTGTGTAACAGATTGTCGCGGCACAGGTGTGTGGGTTCACATGGATCCATGGAAAGAAGACTCAGAGGCATCTTAAGAAAGAATTCAGCCTTTCATGGCTGCAGGGGGGTCCAGCCTCTAAGGACTGAAGCACTTTACCTTCGCCCAGGGCATTTTTATTTTCTCTCTACAGTTTAGTCAGATAATTTCTGTATCTTCAAAGCAACCTGGAAGGAGCTCCCAAAGATACAATGCCAAGTGCAAATTCCTTGATTTCTCAGGTACCACAGTATTCTGGGTTTCCTGAACCAAGTTTTGCATAGTCCTTTGATCCTTGGGAGACTCTCAGTGAAGATTCACATAGGGCCATAAGAGAAACAAAAGTTTAAAGAAAAGAGAGAGAAAGAAACAAAAGTTAAAAAAAAAAAGAAACAAAAGTTATCAGTTAAACAAAGGATGGATTAGGGCTAGGTACAACTCTCTGGATTGCAGGCCAGGAGTAGGTTAGCAGGAATGCAGCCACAAACAGTCCCTCAACAGCTGAATGGATAAAGAAAAACGTGGTGCATTTACACAATGGGAATAGTACTCAGTCAGTAAGAAATGAAAGAATGCCAGCCTTAATATAAGGAGAGGTACTTAGTCTTGTTGCAACTTGATATGCCATGCTTTGTTGATCTCCATGGGAGGTCTACCCTATTCTGAACAGAACTGGAGGAGGAATGGATTCCGGGTGTCAGAGGGGAGGTGGGGAGAGGGAATGGGAGGAGAGGGAGAGGAAACTATGGTCAGGATGTAAAATAAATAAATAAATTTAATAAAATGAATAACACTGTCAATAAGACAAAAGATAGCCTACAGAATGGGAAAAGATCTTCACCAACCCCACATCTGACAAAGGATTGATCTCTAAAGTATATAAAGAACTCAAGAAACTAGACATCAAAATACTGAACAATCCAATTTAAAAATGGGTTAAAGAGCTAAACAGAGAATTCACAAAACAAGAATCACAATGGCTGAAAAACATTTAAAGAAATGCTCAACATCCTTAATCATCAGAGAAATGCAAATCAAAATGACTCTGAGATACCACCTTAGACCTGTCAGAATGGCTATGGTCAAAACCACTAATGACAGTCAAGATTTGGCTTAAAATGTTTTAAAAAAAAAGAAATAATTTCAGGTAAATGGATGAAGGTAGAAAAAAATCATTCCCAGTGAAGTAACTCAGACCCAGAACGACAAATATGGTATATATTCACTTATATGTGTGTGACAGCTGTCTTTAATAAGCAACCCACAATCCATATAACATGCATAGAAGTTAGGTATAGAGTAAGGGACTAAGGAGAAGGAATAGATCTCCTCAAGGAGAGGAAATAGCGTAGACAATTATGGGTTGCCGATGTGGGGCACTGGAATGAGTGGACTAAATGAGGATGAGGAGAAAAGAGTTGGCCAAGGGAGGGAACATGGGGAGGAGCTGCTAAGACTAGGGGCCACTTGAGGGCTCATTGGAAACCCAATATTGTAGAAACTTCCAAAAATCTACACAGGTATGAAGTTGATATAAATGAAATTGTCAAATAATGAAAAGATAGTACCTCAACTGGCCATCTCTTGTCACCAAATGAAGTTTCCAATACCAGGGATGGATTATACCCAATCAAATTGTTGTCCCAAAGGTCACCATGGGAACCCCCAAACAACCAAGGCCAAAGATATTGGTTGCTCTCCACAAATGGACAGCCAGGCCCGTTGCTGAAGACAAAACTGACACAACTCATTGAACATGAAAAAGTGGAGCTGGTGCCAGCCTTGACTGTTTACCCCTATGGACCAGTGAGTTTTCTCCATTAGAGTCTCACTGGGGATAAAAACTACTCTCAAGGGCAGGCCCCATCCCCAGCTGGAGTTGGCCAACATAAAATGAACTCAGTGGCATCTTTGGAGGTTCTTCGTCTCACAATATTTTGTCAGGGCATTTTTTCAACTTTACAGATTCTTTGAATATATATCTTACGGCTTCCAGTTTGGGGTTTTTAATGATTTTTCTCTGTGAAAATATGTGTGTCTTTATCCATATGTGTTTCTTGTGTGATTTTGTTGTTGTTTTTCATATTTTTCTTCTGTTTATTTGTTTTGTTCTATTCCAACTTTGTTTTTGTTTTATCTTACTTTATTTTATTTGTTATTATTATTTTGGTTCCTTTTTTCTAAGGAGAAACAGAAAAGCTGTGGGTTTGGGTGGGAGGGAAGGAGGGAAAATCTTGGAGCAATTGGGGAAGGGGAAGCCAGAATATACTGTATGAAAAAAAATTTACAATAAAAAAAACTGGAATTAAGTGTACATATTTTCACTTACAAACATACACGCATAGACACACATTCACATATATACATGACAATAAGCAGTTCAACCTTTAAGTACATTGCAAGTTAATTATAATTTTTTTTAAATCATGATCACTTTTCATTTATTTGCTTCCTAAATCATAATATCTTAATCCCTCATTTTCCTAATTTTTTGGCAAGGTTGTGGAAAACCAAAAAACCAGTGAGGCACACTAACCTGTAGCTGTAAGTTTTCCTGTGTCCCGCCTAGTCCGCATCCACTCAGACCCAAATGAACACACAAAGGCTTATATTAATTACGAACTGTATGGCCTAATGGCTCAGGCTTCTCACTAGCTAGCTCTTACATCTTAAATTAACCCATTTCTATCAATCTATGCTTTTCCACGTGGCTCGTGGCATACAGGTACTTTACATTTTGCTTCTCTTGGTGGCAGCTAGCAGCGTCTCGCTGCTCTGTCTTTCTCCTTCCTCTCTCTAGTTAGAATGTCCCGCCTAACCTTATTCTGCCTCACCATTGGCCAAACAGCTTTATTTATCAACCAATCAGAATAACACGTATTCACAGTATACAGAACAACATCACCCATCACTAACCCAAGTATTCAATTTGCACTATACGTTTTTAATATTGTTTATGTTTAATCTTGCTCTCTCTTTTGAAGATTCATCTGTTTTTATTTAATGTCGAGCCAACTGACCAGTATCTTCCATATAAAATAGCCATGTGACAAATACCTTTCAAAGGTTGAAAATTTCATAAACTTCCTTTTATTAGAGATAAGAATGAATTAAACCTTTTATTCTTGCTGTGGTATTCAGGCATCTCAGAATTTAGTTTCAGGCTTAACTGTAACAACCTTCCTAGGATTACCTTTTCTTGATACAAATGAAACCAGCTATCATTACAACAAAGTACCACTTTCAAATTAGTACAAATTTACAGGTTTTGTTTTTTGTGTGCAGAAGGTAGGTCCAGCAAAGTTTAACTACAAACGGGGTATTTCAGTAATGTTCCCAATGGTGGGTGTCTAGACTATGGTGACTGGATCTCCTGGATATTTCTCCCTGGGTTGGGCTGGCAGATGAGTATATTCTTGGCATCCTTGCTGCTGGCCTAAAAGTCTAACTGAACTACAAACTGTAATATCCTGATAGAGCTTCATGCTGGAAGGGACAATTTTTCTACATACTATAATAGTTGAGATGCTGGAAGGGCGGGTAGTTGATTCTACCAGGTGAGTCTCTTAGATGTTTATAGCAGCACCCAAAATTACTTAATTAACTTCTCAGTGACACAACCCTGCATTTTTATTCTGTTATGGCAGAACTCTAAGGAAATTTTTCTTTATTCAACCACTTTGTTTTTTTCTGATACTGATTTAAAGATTTTCAGTTATATTGAATTTATATCTTTCACTGTATCATTTGAAAATCTAATGAAAATTGAAAATACTCTAAATTGGATGGGGTTAAGTTTAGCAGCTCTTAAACTATTATGATAACCAAAGAACTTGTACTACATGAAAACAAGAATCCATGTGAAGTGGACACAGTAGGCATTCAGCTATCTCTACTGTGAAGTCAGCTATTACTCAATCTCAAAAAAGTAAATATAGATCGAATGAATTCAGCTCATCACACACATGTATAGGGAATTCTTAGAAAACACACTACAGCAGGAGCTGAGAGACTATGCATTAGTCCTATTGCACTTGGTTATTACATTTTATACTTGTTGAAATATGAAAGAATACACTCAGGAAACTGGCATGCTTTGTCTGAATTTTAAATTTAAACTTTACTTTGGAAAAGGTATTAATAATTGTGTTTTTAATTGTCAAGAGAATATTAGCTGTCTAAAGCACAGTCTTTATCACCAAGGAGGACTTTGTTTTGTCACTCACAAAGTGTCTTCCACGGGGTAGAGAGGAATGCCTAGTGTCTACCTCTAGCTGCTTCTGCTGTGTGCTTTTCTCACTTGGTTTGCACCGGTGCTTGGCTTGCATCTGTTTATATCCTTGTCTATTATTCATCTCCAGGATAACTGCTCGGCAGCCATCACTTCCTTTCATATCTTTTCTGCATCTTTTGTTTCCACGGGTTGTTTTGGCAATAAAACCAAGAGAGGGGTACAGAGCTTATAAAAAAAAAAAGTGCAGTAGGAACATCATGTTTTTGCATTTCTATGAACATTATCTCTTGTTTCAAAGGGTTTTAAAATGCTAACATGTATTCAGGAAACTCTGAAGCTCATAGGTAGGATGAATTTGAAATTTTGGGTGTATGGAATCTAAGCAGTGTTTTCTGGAACAGCTCACTACCGTTCAATCGTTATGTGGCAAATTGCTTTATGCAATTTTCTGTTTGCTATACAGTTTAATACCAGAGTTTCAAGTGACACAGTCATAGTGATTCCTCACCTTTATAAAGCACTTTACAGTTTTATCATGCTTGCTCATTCATTATGTCCTCTCATCTTTCAGGGTAGATAATTAGAATTTTCATTTTACATTTCACACACAAAAAAAGAGAAAGCAAAGTAAATGATATGCAAGGTCAAAAGGTCAACGAATCTCTGAGCCTAAAGCTATATTTATTTGATAGGTCCCTAGCCTTGTGTGTGCCAGGAGAAACCTCACCAAATGAAGCTAGGCTAGGCTTTCTGCAGGCTGAAGAGCTAAGATATGTTTAGGAAAGCTTAGATAACATGAACATAGCTTGGCATGTGACTCTAAGTCAGCTTTATCCCCCAAACCCAATAAAGCAATGTTGATAATTAAACTCCAGTGTTCTAGTGCAAAAACTTTTTCCTCTATATGAGGAGGCTCCTGCCTCTGTGAAGCCCTCTGTGTGTCCCAGATTGTCATTATCTTGGTGTCACCAAACTGTGTTTTTCCTTAAGTATCTAATGCAACATGCTAGCTTATGCTCAATGTCCTTTTTAATTTAGTTTTAACAAGTTAATTTGGGGAATGTAAAGCCAATTCAAAACATCAAAATCAAGACATACTTATACTCTCTTGTATTCAGATTATGTTTTCTGTTTTTTCTAAACCTTCATATATCTAAAGTAATTGTTGCTTTTATTTTTCATATAGTTGTTAACTTCTTCAGTAAGCTTCTTAACTACAAAAAACATAAAGATCCACCCAAAAGCAGCTGTGTTCTCCTTTCTTTAAATCCAGTGTCCAGTAATATCAAAATGAAAAATAAGTTAAATTTTAAATAATTAAATTAGAATAATAAAAATGACACAAAGTCCATATTTTACTATCTAGTCTTGGTTACGTTTATATTGTTGAACATATCATAAATAGGCAGAGATTTCTATATGATGGATGCTAAATATTTATTGTTTTAGAATATGTAAAGGATTTCTAAGATTTAGAATATCACTCTTTCTTTTATTAAATGCCAAAGACCTCGACCAAACCATTTGAAATAGGATATGTTTTTCAAAACAATGCTGAGTCAGAATAAGAAGGATGGTTCTATCACCAAAGCTACCCTAATTATTATGGGTTGGAATGCAGTTGTCAGAGAGATTGATAAGTCTTTTTGATGATCTTGGGACTCTTTTCCTCCTATTGGGTTGCCATTCCCACTTTAATATGAGAAAGTTTGTTCCATCTGGGTCCTAATGGCTCCCTCAGGGGAGGGGGTGAGAAGGTGCAGCATCAACAGCACAGACACCGGGAGTCAGCGGAAGGCAAACAGCAGACTCATTTATTCAATAATAGGGAAGGCCTTATATACCCTCCTTCCAGCACCCAGGCTGTGTCGCAATCTGGTGGCATTGTGTGGTCATCCCTCACTGGCTGGGCATGATCAGGAACTCTGCCAGCACCTGTTGCTAGGCCCTCAGGCAGACTCTGCACAATCAGGAACTCTGACAGTGACCAGGAACTCTGATAGCACCTGTTGCTAGGCCTTCAGGCAGACTGTAGGTTGGCTCATAAGGAAATATGTTATGTGCATGTCTTAGCAACCTGTTTGAGTCAATTTCCTCAACCCTATGGACCAATACTACATCTTATTATATTTTATTTTGTCACATTTGGTTGTTATCTCTTAGAAGCCTGTTCTTTCCTAATGAGAGACAGGAAGGGAGGGTATTAAGAGAAGAGGGGTTGGGGAGGAACTGGGAGGAGTAGAAAGAGGGAAACTATAATCAGGATATATTGTAAGAGAAAATAAACCTATTCTCAATAAAAACAATCAGATTTTAACTCATCAGGATATGCATCTTACCATGGTACCATTTATAGCCTCTTTTCAGAAGGTACTCAATCTCTTTTTGTGGGTATATGTTCGTTCTATATTTTTCCTTTCCAATTACATACAAACAATAGTACTTGTCTCTGACTAGAAATCATGTTTACCAAATTACTTTCATCAATGTTTCTTTGACAATTTCCCCCCACACTGTCTAACCTACAAAACAAAACAAAAGCCCAAAATATCCAATTTCCCCATGCCTGGGTCCCGTGTAAAATTTTCTGAGTTAACTATGTAGTACTTGTGAAAATTTTGAGAATTTTGATAATCCATCTGATTTGACCAAAGTAATCAAGAAATCCTAATATTAAGCAATTGCACGATTATAGTTTGTGTATGTATGCATGTGTGTTCGTATGTGGAAAGGCACAAGAAAGTACATGTGCATAGTTGTGGAGGCCGGAGGGCAAGTTCAGGTGTCCTTCTGCAGTGCTATCCACTTTTAATTCTGAGACAATTCTCTGTAGGTTTGGAGCTCACCAGGTAGACTGGGCTGGACGGCCAATGAGCCCAAAGACTTCTCTGTCTTTGTCTCCCTGGTACTAGTTTTAGACGTCAGAGCCACTGCACCCAGCTTTCTTTTACTTGGATGTTCTGGATTATTTAAACTGGGCAAAAACGTGTTACATTTGTTTATGCTGCGGAATATTACTTTAACTATGTGAAGGTGTGTTACATTTGTTTCTGATGCCTTTGTTAACTATTTAAGCCTTTGTTAACTGCATAAAAAATGTGTTACATTTGCGTTACTTAAATAAAATTAACCTGGGCTCAGAGAGGCGGGGTTAGCAATTGGTTGACAGGAAGTAGCAGGGAGGAGCTTAGCTTGTTTTTGTTGTTATTGTTGTTGTTGGTTTTTAGTTGGGGCTGTGTGGAAGGAGAGAGGCTTCCGGGATGCCAGCAAAGAGAAGTTAGCTAACTCTGAGCTTTCCGGTTTTCACCCTAGCCTTTGGATCTCTAGTTTTATTAGAACAACAGAGATTTAGTTAGAACTTCATTTAGAAGCAGCAAGAGAGCCATTGTCTGGCGGGAACAGAATCCTACTTCCACCCTGTCCCAGGCTACGGCCTTTAGTAGTTTAAAGTGCAGCCGCTGTAACGAAGGTAAAACAGCACTCGGGTTTTGAGTATCTATGTCAGATTCCAACGGATCTATTTCCCCAGGTCCAAATACACGATGATTTTGAAAGTTATCTTTGAAATTACTAAGCTATCATCAAATGACAAACAGTAAAATTATTGTACTCTGGTCCTGCCGTCCTGGGTTCTCCAAATCTGAACATCCTAGCTGTATCGCTAGGGTGTATGTCGACTCCCATGGAGAAACAGGCCAGCTCTCTCTTCCAGCTTTCTCAGTATGGAAAACCTCATTATCCACAGTTCCCTCCCCAAAGGAGACATTCAGCCAAAAGCCTCAAACCTCTGCCGTTTACATTCCATGTTTACCAACAGCAGCTAGGAGAGAAAAAACCAACTGGCTACAGGAGGCTACTTTCACACTCTGACATCTTAGTCTTTAATGTGCTTGTTCACTAACTTAATAAGCCGAGCTACAGTCAAGGTTAGACAAATCATGCTCGCGTAGCCGGCCTTGGAGGTCTTCGGAAATTTTTATGTGTACCGCTTAATGAATCTGTAGAAGTTAAGAGCTAATCGCATCAAGATCCTTTTAGAGAGGGCCTCTCCACCTTTTCAAATAGCTCTGGTCACAGACAGTCTAACTTTCCATTCAGTTCTGTGGTTTTGTCTGACTCACTTACAGATGTCCTCTAGTGCTTAGAAACTCCAATACTATCTAGAACTATTCTGGAAGTCACTTAGATTGTCTTCTGACCTAGACAGCCTTTCTGAACATTAATGAAGGGAATGGAAATTTCTTCTAGGAGCATTCGAAAAAGCCTGGGTTCATTACTACGATTGCCATAAATGATAATATAAATTTATATATGATACATAGTATAAGTATTTTCCACGTAAAGTTGCCACCAGTATAATTTTTATTTAGTACTTCAAACATGATTTCCCCTACTTAACATTAAAAAATGGTGCGCACACACACACAGTGTGTGTGTGTGTGTGTGTTTATATGTGTGCATGTGGTGTATACACAGCTTGTGTGCAGTACCCTCAAAGGCTAGAGAGGGGCTTTGGATTGTATCAAGCTAAAATTAAAGACACTTTTGAACCACCAAATGTGGATGCTGGGAACCAAATTCATATTCTCTGCCACTACTCTTAACTGCTGAGCCAGCTCTCCAGCCCAACATGAAGACCTTTCCCCTTATGTTTAGCCACAATTCTATAAACATTATTAAAATTCTGAGCTACTTTGACCATGTGAAGAAGGAATATACATAAATTAAATATGCATTCATGTCCCTGAATTCGATCATAGAGCTTTGTATGTGAAGGACACTTGAATAGCATCGCATTACACTTCTGTGTGTTACAAAACTCTCGGCATACAAGTTGACTTTAAAGGAGCATGTGAGAACAGGAGATATCACAAGCCAGAAAGTCATTCTTTATTTAATTGAATTAAAAAAGGTTTTCTTGTTATAACAGAGGGAGTTTGCCATGAAGGTAGAAAAATAATTAAAACAAACAAGTGGAATGTATTTGCCTGGACTCACAGGAATATATGAATATACCAGGAAAACACATAAATCACAGAAGGGAAGAGAACCATAGAGATAAAACACGCAGTGTGCTAGGAAAGACATTGAGAAATACCAACAGTCTTTAAATATATTAAAATGCTTATGAGTTAATGTTTAATAAAAGAAAACACATTACAGTGAATTACTTTTAGGTTCAATGGATATGAGATGACCTGCAGTAATTTAAATACATCATCATAAGGAGGCCCAAATGGAGCAAATGAGCATCATTTGGTTCCTATTTGCTAGACGGATGATATCTCATGTGTACAAAACCTCCACAGGGTTTCATCTGATTCCCTCGGTCCCTGACCTGCCTTCAGCTGGCAATTTTCCTCCACAGCGGCCAATCTTGATCTCCTCCAGTGGAGGGTGGTCTCTTTGAGTTACTGGAGCAGAGTGTATGCTGGATGGATAAATCAGTTAGAGAGAAAGACCTAATGGCAAGGAAGCAGGAGGGCACCTGTCCTTACATCGTCTTGAAGGTAACCTCAAGAGCGACTTTCTGTAAGGTGAGAGGTAATTCCCCCTCTACTGTGGCTCAGCGCATGTCATTCACAGGAAAGGTCACATATCTTGACTACTTTCTGTGCCTGAGAATCAGATCACTGTGTGGGAAGGAGCAGAGAGCTGGGAGACCCACTTCTCTTAGGAAACTAGGTCAGACTTCACCCAGCACTGCAGCCCAGGCCCTTCAAAGCAGTCTCTTACATTGTGGCAATACTTTGAGCAAATCCTCATGGTTGTTCATAAATTATATTGCAACCTGAAGGGAGAAAAACTTATTCTATCTCTCTTTTGACTCTAGCTTTTCATAAGGTAAGTCATAAAATTTAATTGGTGACCCCAGAACAGGGTCATAGTTCTTAAATTCAACTATATCCTTCCTAACCTCCAAGTCAATAATAATAACTGAAGATGATGTTAGTGCTTCTAAATTCAATAGAAGTGTCAGCAGCAGTTAATATATATGAGCCACAGCCAAGTATATGAAAGCTTTTATTTTATTTTATTTTAAAGTAAGTGCATGAAGCCTTCTGGGTTTCCTTGAAATGCTGCAAATGTTTGGGATTTGGACTTTGTGTAAATGGTAAGAGTATGCACAAAAGTTAGCAGAGGTTAAAGAATGAAGAATGGAGATGGAAAGGATAGAACAGAGGGGATATTCTTTAGAAAGTGGTCCTAGAAATTAAATGTAAATAGGTTAAAAAAATTCTACAGGCAATTTCAGCTACAATGACTTTAGATGCTTTACCTTTCTTCAGAGTTTCAGAGGCAAGAAAAGAAAAGTAAAACTGAAGAAGCTTTTAAGTGAAAATTTGTGTATTGCTTTAAGGTTGTGTAAATGTTGCCAGCATTGTGCCCAGTGCCTGTTAAAGTGACAGAAGTGGAGTTGACACTGAAGTGCTGTGTCCCCATGACTCCCAACCTAGCTGGAGCTGGTTGACAGAGTGAGCCAAGCAGAACCTGCAGTTCCTATGCTATCTAAGGGCAGGGAAGTCTGAGAAGGAGAGGGTGGGGCAGAGCTGCTGGTGAGGAGAGATATCCAGAGACAGTTTAGAGCCAGAGGGATAGCAAGGCACTAACTTTGAGATTTCATTTAGTTTTTACAATTATTTGAGATTTTGATACAGGAGTACTATATTTATATCATTTCAACCCCTTGTTCCCCTCCAAATCCCCCTGTGTCCCTCCACTCCCTCTCAACCTCATAACTTCTTCCTTAATTATTACTTGAAACATATACCTACCTACCTACACACACACACACACACACACACACACACACACACCCCTTCTGAGTCTATTTAGTTTTGCTCCTATGTATACATGCTTAGGGCTGACCACAAGATTGGATAAGCTATCAGGGATGTGTTCCTGGAGAAAACTAATTCTTCCTCTCTCAACTGTAGTGGGTAGCTGTTCCAACTTTGACCTGGAAGTACTACCCACATTGAGGCTTCCGGTAACTGTCACGCCTACAAGGCGGGACTGAGACAGGAGCCCTTAAGACCTGAGATCTGGATGGGCTGGCTCTCTTGGTTCCTGGACCCTGGATGCTGGATGGAGACCGAGCAGAGTTCTCCAGAGAACACTGCTGGACTGGACTACACCTTTCCCGGACCCTGTAACCTATCCCTTTACTTGTAAGTTACCCCACAAAATAAACCTTCCTTTTAACTATGTGGAGTTGCCTTAATACTTCCACCAATACTCAACAGCCACTGATTGCCTGAAGCTCTTCATTTATAGATGAGGCCTTGTAAATGCCCCATCCACAATGGCATGTCAACCAGTGTCGTCATGATGCAAGCCTTATTTCAGCAGTCATATTTTTGAGACTTCATGGGCACATATTCCTCCCAATCTTGACAAGACACTATCCATAACAAACACTGTGATTTCCTTGCTCTTACAATCCCTGTCTTCTTCCTCATGATTTTTCTCTGAGCCTTAGGTGTAGGGGTAGCATTGTAGATGTATCATCTGAGATTGGACATCCACTGATCACCTATGTTTTGCATTTTGACCAGTTGTGGATCTTTGTAATAGTCTTATCTGCTCCACAAAGAAACTTCCTGATGAGGGATGAGAGCTGCATTTATCTTTGAGTATAAGAGTAGATATTTAGAACAGTTGGGAACAATACTATTTAGCAAAGTGGCAATAGTAGATTCTTCCCTAGGGTCTATGACCTATCCAACCATAGTTAGTTGGCTAGGTTTATGGGACCAGGCATAAATACCCTTTTATTGAGCTGATAGTAAGTCTAACTATTGGTTTTCACCAAAATAAAAGTATCACACTATTACTCTGGGCATATCTAGTTGGGCTAGTCATTGTTATTTGTAGGCTTTATACTGGCTAGGACAATTGGTTGTTTTCTCAACCTGTGAATAAGCCTTTCACTGGGGTCACCAACGGCCATCAGAAAACACAGATATTTACATTACGATTCATAACAGTAGCAAAATTGTAGTTATGAAGCAGCAATGAAAGTAATTTTATGGTTGGTGGTCAGCACAACATGAACTATACTAAAGGGCCACAGCACTAGGAAGGTTGAGAACTGTTGCTCTAAAGCAAATGTGTTTAAGAATGTCTTTTGAATCATTGGCAAAGCAGACTGTTTTTCAAACATTTCATTCAGAAACAAAATATTCCACTCAATTTATTTTTATTATAAATAAAAAAGTTCTCTTCTTAATATTGTTATTCTCCCAGTAATTCTGAGAACTTAATTCATGCCTCTACACTGAGTGAGTTCAGAAAATTGTCCAACCTTAACTGAAATGATTATCAGCCTAAAATGGTGACATACATTTAGGATTCCAGGTCCCAAGGAGGCTGATATTAGAGGTGATGCATTTCAGGTCAGCGTGGGTGACATAGCAAAACTCCTTAAAACCAAATGAGACAAAACACAAAGGATTTCATACAAGCTGATTTTCTACAACTAATATTGCAATTTGAAAACTAAAAAGAGTCATAGAAACTATTTTCTTGAGACATCTTTGCTATTTCTCATTGGTCTAACTTATCTATACAAAGAGATTAAATCCTTTAAATTTCCATAGGAATATTTTTCTCCTGCATATGAATAGAGTGCTATGGGAGAGAGAATTTTATCATTCCAGGTGCTCATTATCATATAAGCAAAAGAAAGAGACTCTAGAGAGAATGATAAGATTGAGAAGACATAAAGTGGAGAAAGAGCATAGATGAAGCCTTGGAAAATGAATGGAAGGTTAGCATGGTAGCTGAAGGCAGTAAAATTGAGTTTACAACTACTGTTACCATCAAAAGTTTCTCATTATTCATTTTTTGAAAATGGTTTAGCATAGTGCCACTGGTTTTGACCAAATGCTTGCTTGTCCCCAACTAAATACATGTAACTAAATACATTGTAAGCATGGAGTCCTCTTGAGCAGAATTAGTATCTTTATAAAAGAGAACTGCCCCGTCTCTTGTAGCATTTCAAGGAAAAGAGCAAAAATGCGCTAGGAAATCAAACAGTGATGAACTCTTACTTAGTAGCTACAAAATCACTAGTATTTTTATTGAACCCTTAGTGGACTACGATGGTCATTAAGGTCCAGTCACAGTAGTTATAACAAGACTCTCATTGATTATACATTTTATACCTCAGATGGAAAAAGAGACATATATGGACAATTTTTTCAATGAAAAAGGAATTCTTGGGGAGAATATGAAAGCGTCTCCTCAAATCTGAAAGTACTTCAGTCTTCAGATTTATTTTTACTAGAGCAATGCACATGTGTCTGTATACATATTGACATATCAATATGTCCATACACTGTGAGTATTGGACACTAAAGTAAATATTCTGTTGAGAATTTTGTTGAAGTCCTAAACTCTAATTAGGATTATTGAGCAGTATTGTCAGGCAAGGAGGACATGACCTTGAATGTCATAGATTAAACAGGAATACTGACATAAAATTTGTGATAGTTTAAAAGAGAAATGCCCACCCCCAGGCTCAGACATTAGAATATTTGGTTCCCTTTTGGTGGTGATATTTGGTAAGGTTTAAGTGTGGTCTAGCCGGAGGAAGTACATATAACTAGAGGTGGGCTTTTAGAGTTCATAGCCACCCTCTACTTCCAGTTGACTCTCTCTGCTTCCTGCTATGCTTGAGCATATGAACCCTTGACTTTCTGCTACTATCTCAATGCCTGCTTGCTCCCATGCCTCTCTATTATGATGGACTCATATCCCCTCGATCAATAAGCCCAAATAAACTCTCCTTTCTGTAAGTGGTCATGGTGTTTTATCACCACAACAGAAAAGTAACAAATTTAGAAACATGGGAAGCATGCTTATCTATAATATACACTGTTGGGAAAAATACAGAACAGGATGGCAGAGGTAAATCTAGAATTCTGTGTATAAATTTACTTTCTCAATGTAAAAATGCTTTTTAGGGGACACTTCTTAAACTTGTTTTCTGTAATGCATGAACTACCATCAGCCTAGGGATTGGTATATAATTCTTTCCGAATAGATTTTTACATATCAGTATATTTTATAAAATAATAGCTCAGTATAAAGGCCAGTATTTATTAAGTGGGGATTAGTTGCAAGATGTTGTTTTAAGTGCTTCTTACCTGATCTTGACAATAACTGTATGTTAGGTGTTTTAAAGTAAATGCCTTTGATGGTGAATGGTACTAGGGTGCTGGAGTGTCACACAGCTGGTAAATGGAATCCAAGCAAGATGACATCAACGTATACATACAAACCCACTTCTTCAATCATTGAAGCAATCCCTAGGACTGTGTTGAAATGACTAAAGCATCTTCTGGGTTTCAAATGTTGTAATTAACCTTTCATCAACCATGTAACAAGTTGCAAAAAACACATTCAATAAAGTTTGAAATTATTTTTATTTCCTTTTCAGCAGAGGAATTCAAGATGACTTAGGAGATGTGGTTCAGAAATTAATCCTTTAAATTGTCCTCCCCACTTCTTTATTGAAGTATACCTAGGGAATAAACATTGTATGTACTTAGGTTGCATTGCATGGCATTTTAACGTGCTATGTGTATGTATTTGTATATGCATATACATTATAAGATGATTTCACAGTTAATTAACGTGTCTTTCTCATAGTATAGTTTTGTACATCATATGAATGTAAACAAGCTATTTTCTTAGAAAATTTCAAATCTCTGATACTCTCATTAATTATATTTCTGTAAATTGTTATTTATTTGTAAATAATAAGTCTGTAGTGCTTGTGGCCTACAATGATTTTTAGAACTTTCTCATTCTGAATCTGAATCGCTGTTGGATTAACATTCTACCCTTCCCCCATCTCCTAGCAATTGGCATGAACCTTTCTAATTTCTAATTTTAGATATTAGGTTATTTTGAATGCCACAAACAAGCAAGATCCAGTATCATTTTTGTTTCTATGCTTGGCTTATTCACACATGGCACAATTTTCTTCCTTTTATTTTTCATATCCTTTTAAAAAGTGATTTATTTGTTTCCTTGTTGTTAAGTTTTTGGAGATGTTCTGAATAGCAACCTCTTCTCTGTGTCAAATTTAACTGCATTCTTATTTTTCCACTGATGTTCTTTGTACTCTCATATGTTTTGTTTTATTAGTTGTTAGTATGCTTATAAGCTTTAAATAACTCTGCTTAGCAGTTCTCATATGGCAGGCCATGTGGCAATCAATTCCCTCAGCTTTCATTTGTAGAGAAGTCTTTATCTTTCCTTCTTCTTCTTCTTCTTCTTCTTCTTCTTCTTCTTCTTCTTCTTCTTCTTCTTCTTCTTCTTCTTCTTCTTCTTCTTTTGAAGGACAGCCTTGTTGGTTGCTATACTTTCGACTGGAGAATCTTCCTTTCATGACTTTTAATGTAGTCTCTCTCTCTCTCTCTCTCTCTCTCTCTCTCTCTCTCTCTCTCTCTCTCTCAGCCTCAAAAGTTTCTGTTGAGAAATCTATGGGTTATCTTTGGGGATTCTCTAGTCTGAAATAATTTACTTCTCTATTGTTGCTTTGACTTTATTTTTAACGTCATTCAGTGGAGAATTTTGTTGTTGTTATTGTTTCAAGACAGAGTTTCTGTGTAGCTCTGGCTTTCCTGGAACTCACTCTATAGATCAGGTTGGCTTTGAAAACACAGAGATCCCACTGCCTCTGCCTCACTGAGTGCTGGGATTAAAGATATGCACCACCATTGCCCAGCCAGTAGAGATTTTTTAGAGTATAATTTATCTGTGGACCTTTGGGCTTCATGGGAAGTTTTACCATTTGGGAAGTTTTCTGCCATTGTGTTTTTTTGTCATGTCCTTTTCTTGCTCTATTTCTTTATTAAACTCTCATGATATGTTTTTGTTTTGTGTGATATGGTTCTATAAGCCTTATAGGTTTTTCTCATTGTATTATTATTTCTTTCTTCCACAGATGATCATTCTTTGAAGTCACTGACTTTTTTCCTCTGGTTAATCAATTCCTTTGTTGAATTCTTGCTCACTGAGCTTTTTAAAGATTTGAGGCCTGGAGAGATGGCTCAGCAATTAATAACACTGATTGCTATTCTCGAGAACCTGGGCTTAATTCCCAGCATTGATATAGCTATTCACAACCATACTTAACTCCAGTTCTAGGAGATCTGACAACCTCTTCTGGCTTCTTGGGCAATGGAACATGGGCATCCATGCAAGCAAAACATCCACATATAAAAAATAAAATAAATTAAATAAAAAGAAGAATAAAAGAAAGTTGAACTTTTTTTTTCCAGGCAATTTATCCATGTTGGTTTCTTTAGGATTAGTTACAGAGTGTTACTATGATTGTATCACATTTCGCTGATGTGTTGTGATGGTTGAAATCTTGTTTTGACGCTCTATCATTTGAAGATGCCATATCTCATCTACTTTATAGACACTTTGTCAGGAAAAAATTTTCTCACATTAACCCTCTCACAGATTTTGAGTAAACCAACTGGCCAGTAAATTTGGTGCCAGAGTAGGCACTCAACAGAAGTACCTACTGCCCTAGGTCAGTGAGTGGGCAGCCTGGTAACTGATCCATAATAGTCTACCAGGTAGTTGGGTTCACAGAAGTAAGCTTGACAATACTGATGATAGCAGTGATCCTGGAATCTGGGTCTGTGGGATCCTCCAACACAGGAGCAGGCCCATGGTTTGTCCATTAAAGCTGTCTTGGAATGTCAATGTGTGTGAGCTTGCCTGGGGCCACGTTTTACTGGATTAGGTCTGTTTCCAGGGTCCATGAGGAGTTGTGTATTGCTTATATTCTTCTTCTTTGTGCAGAGAGGATGTCACCCCATGATATGCTGGATAAACTAAAAGAAGGGCATATTTGAGTAGTAGATAATATGCTTCCTGTCCTCTTCAATGAATCATTTTTTTTCTGTCTATGTTCCTGCTCGTTATTGTAAACTGTCATCTGGATTTCTCTACACTTGTGAAGAGAATAGACTTATATGCAGATGATTATTAGAACTGCTTTTTCTATGAAGAACTAAATGCTAAGGCTTCCTATTGTGCCATCTTGCTGAGATCACTCAAGAAGTCTCTTGATAGTTCCATCTGCATCTTCACCTGTCTGTCTCAACATTATTGCTGCATCGTCCAACATTGCCTTGAGACACCTAGTAAGTAATCCTAATAAATGATTATTAACACCCCAAATACCTACCTACCACTTCTCTTCTCTCTATTCTTACTGCTCTATCTGAAATCTCTCTGACATCCAACTGAATTATTTTTTTGAATATTGTTATAAATAATGAGAACTTTAAATACCTTGGTTAAGATATGCTCTGCTTGGATATTGAAATGCCTTCCTCATCATTTGTTATCCCCTGGAAGTATGCCTCTACTCTGGGGATGTCATTTAACTATACTACTCATGACTCAGCTTTTTTCAGGATTCTTTGTCTTCCTTCCTCTCATTTTCTAATTACACAGGAAAAAGAGGTGCTCAATTCTATTAGTCACCTTCTGAAGTGGAGCACATTTATTGGGCATTATCCCTTCATTAGATGCATCCTTGGCCATTAATCTTATAAATACACTGTATAAAAATGTATACCTTTGATTTAAACACCAATGATGGTCACAATCAGCTACAAACAGATGAATAGGATCTCATTATGACAAATGGTAGCTATGTTCCAAAAACAAAGGATGAATGTCTAGTTTGTGAAGGGTAAGAGCAAAAAGCTTTTGAGTTATTTTTCTATTGTAATTGTTAAACAATTTGCAAACATTGTTACTTAGAATCAATACTATGTGAACTTCATTTTCATTTAAGTAAACTTATGAGGATGAATACAAAGGGAAAATAGAGATCCAGCTATGTCCTATATATGAAAACTAGATGTCTAGAGGCAAAACAACTTATCTGAGGTTATGGAGAAGGAAGAATCTAGATTGGAGTTGAAGACATGATACTGTGTCCCAAAACTGATTTCAGATTATTCTAAGGAGGCTCTCTCTGCTTTCAGTCCAGCCTCATTGGAGGTCGGAAGCTATTTGTCGAGAATGTGGAAATACACAAGCAGCTGGTGAATTACAAGACTCTATTGCTTTGATCTTAATAATAGAGAATGGGCATCAGCCTCGATGGAGATGAAGACTGCTATTCTAAAAGGACCAAAGGAAGACACAGCAGTGAAGGAGCACAGATAACAGCAAAGTAAAAAGACATGCATGTACTACAATGTCACAATGAAACTTGTTATTCGCGAGTTTAAAGTTATAATAAAAGAAGGGCTAGGGAATGTGGAATCAGATTTGAATTTCAATTTCAACACAAAAATATACTATTTAGATTACTCAGAAACTGAACCTCAGTTTACTCATATTTGGTTTTATAATCATACTTCATTTATTTTAAACTGTCATAGCACTGTACAAGGAAGTTCTGCTCAATTTTTGAGCAACATCAAAGTGCTTTATAGATTTTAATTATCATTTTGTGTAGCTAGAGTTTTCTCTCCAGGTCCTGCCAAGCCCTGGCAGTCTGACAGCCCACTTATAAAATAATCACACAGAGACTTATTTTACTTATAAACTGTATGTCCGTGGCAGGTTTCTTGTTATCTAATTCTTCTATCTTAAATTAACCTATGTCTATTCGTCTATAAGTTGCCACATGGCTCATGGCTTACCGGTACCTTACATCACTTGTCATGGCAGCGGCTGGCAGTGTCTCTCCGCCTCAGCCTTCCCCTTCCCAGAATTCTCTTCTCTGCTTGTCCCACCTATACTTCCTGCCTGGCTACTGGCCAATCAGTGTTTGATTTATCAACCAATCAGAGCAACACATTTGACATACAGAACATCCCACAGCAATTTTGAGCTATTCTTAATATTTAAAAAGTCTCTTAAGACCCACAGTTGTCTTTGTGTTTGTTTTCCCAACTTTGCCTCCAGAGCAGCCACAGCAATGTGGGGTCTGATTTACCCCCAAAGCAAGAAAAATAAAAATTGAAGCTGACTGAGATAGTGTTTCCTTTTATGACTCTGTCATACTCTTTTGACCAATATCTCAAAGTATTTTTATTGTAAATATTCTAAACGATTTCCCTAGAGTGAACAATGTCATGTGATCTCACCAGGCTTAATTAACATTTACACTTGTTGGGTTAACCAGCACATGATGAAGCAAGTCCTATATCTGCTTCATTAAAGAACATTAAAAACACACCAATTTCCAGGTAAACAATGATCTCTGGAAAGAAAGAAGGTTATGATAGAAAAGGTAGATATGAAGGATAACTTGAGATGTGGTGACAAAGCCAATTATTTTAGTTTCCTTTTAACATTGCCTGGCCTACAATTGTTTATAAGAAACAAACTTCAAAAGACAGATACAACTTGCAAACAAAAATTAAAGCATCTCCATTTTAAGACTTGTCAAAAATAAAATAATTTAATTAGCAGCGTCTTAATGATTAAAACATTTTAATATTAATCACCCTCCTATTGCTACTACACATAATGCAATCAGCAAAGTCAATACAGTATACTCTTATGGTGATAAAGACCATGACACTGAATTCAATTAACAGTATTTCACTCTACTCAAAGCAGCTCCCTTAGCCCCTAATTAAGTGGGAAGAAAGATAAAAGAACAAAGACTTTTTGAGATCTTTTTTAGAAAACTGTAAAATAGGAGGTATATGTGGAGATTATTTGATAATGCTTACTCTGTACCAAACATGAGAATTAGTCAACAGAAAAATAATGTCCCTGAGGAGACATCTGCACACCTGGAGTGATACTGTGGGTGCCCACTCCATTCTTCTTTTTATTGACTCTGCTGTCCTACTGTGTGCAACACTTATTCCTCTGCTTCAGTTCTGTTTTCCTGACTTTTGTCAAGTTTTAGACAGCTCTGTAGTTTTATCTCCTTTTGATAATATTTTCATAGCTTTCCCTCACTCATTAATCATTCATAAATCTTGGCAGAGGTTTATCCATTTTGTTTTCTTAAAGGTTTTTATTTCCCATCTATTTAGGGAGGAGGTGCACACAGGCCTAGACACGCACACTTGGGGGTCAGACAATACTTATGGGAGTGGATTCTCCTCTTCTTGTGGGTTCTGGAATTGAACTCAGGTTGTGAGGTTGGAAGTAAGTGATTTCGCCCACGGAGTCATCATGCTGGCTCTCCATTTTCTCTTCTATTTAATGAAATTTTACTCCTTTTTTTCTCATTTTGTACTTATTTTGTCTATTTTCTGACTTCCTAAGCTGAGTTCTGAACTCATCAATCTCTGTTGTTCTTTTCTGGAACTACTGCCGTTGCGCACTCATTTGTCTGTGTTTTTATGTCCTGTTGCTTTTATATTTCTTCCCTCTTAAGGCTTTGATTACATTTTAAAGTCATTTTCAGTGTTTCTTTTTTCTTAATATTTATGTATTTTCCCTCTAAATACTATGATATGCTTTCCTCTGTAAAATGTGTAGAATGTGTGTAATATTTAATTGCATTATCATATTCTGTTTTTGACATTTTAAAATTTCTAAGGTATACTGATATTTTAACTAGTCATGGAACTTTCAGAAAATAAATGGAAGAATGAAATCACCTGTTGTATTCTTCAAAGAGCTGCTTGTTCTGTTGACAGTAAATGAGAGCCATGAAGAGGTTGGGAGACACATTGAAGTTAGTGGTTAGTGAAATGACTTATATTGAAGACAAAAAAAAAACAAAAACAAAAAAACAAATATATTTAAAACAAGCATTGTGGGCAAAGTAAAGCCTTGTGATTAAAATATAAGAAAAACATGAGGGAATGCTAAGCATGGCCTGTGATTATGTAGCTTTGTTTTGCCTTTTCTGGGTGTATCTCTTGTCATTAAATAATGAGAATTATTCATAATAGACCTAGGATTTATTTCAACTACTGAGACTCTTAACGTCACTTGCTACTTCACCTTCAACTAAACACAGATGAAATATTTTTATTAGCTTGACATAATGAAACCTGTTATTTTGCACATTACCTAAACAAATAATACTTTAGAAAAGATCAAACAATGCAGAATCAAATTTGCATTTGAGTTTCAACACAGAGATACATTAGGTAATGGGCTCTGTTCATTCTTTATTGGTAGGTGTCTCAGAATGGAGTAACCAAACAATGATGAACAATAGCCATTAACACACCAAATAGTAATGGGATTTCTTTTGTGGAAAGATGTAGTGTAAATACTATTTGACACCCATGCTTTCAGAATCCAGAAATATTTATAATATCATTTATCTAGAATTTTAATAAACAATCAGTATAGAAAGACTTCCCATGTTAAATGTGGGGGTAATCATGGTTGTTAGAGGAATTTTGAAGAATACTATTGATTGTTCTTGTTAAGACATTATAGAATTTTTAGAGTAAGTATTAGTAATTCATCTGGATTGAGTAACATTTGATTTATTGGTGGAGGATTTCAAAGATGGCCAACAATATTTAAAGATGACTGAAATTAGGGGGAAGTGTAACCGGACTCCCCGCCACTGGCCCTGTAGTTTCCCTGCATAATTCAAGAACATTTAATCAGTTCAAATGTGCCTGAGTGGAAGAGAACAAAAATTGCTCGAGGGTGAAAGGGCTGGGAGGGAGGAGCCCGGGAGATGGCAGACGCAGCTCTGGTTCTCCAACGGCAACAAGTGTTATGGAAATACACGTAGACACAATCAGCTCTATGTGCAGCAGGGGCTTGGTCTCTGCTACCAAAAGGAATAGACTTTTCACAGTTGATTTGATTTTCCCATGTTATAAAATGGAGTGGTATAAAAAAGAACCCGTAGCCCTAAGGTAAGGGTGCTTTTTCTAGTACGGCCACCTGTCTTCCCCAAGCCCCCAGCCACCAACAGACAGGAGTGTGCTTAGCAAAACCAACAGCTTTTACATTATTATTGGGAGACAGTTATTTTAAGCCAAGAAAGTTTTGCTTTTTAAACTTGGATTTAAATTGTGCTCTAATTTGTAATATGGAATTTGGATTCATTTCTTTTGGTAAAATTCACTCAACAGTCTCACAGCAGCTATTTTATAACCTATATATTTTAAAACTCTGTCTGACTCCCTGCTTCACAGGGCTTAAAAAACTGCGAACCTCTGAGCATCCATGTCTTTCCTCCCGGAATAAGTACAGTTCATAAAGGAGCATGGCTCTGTCCTACCTAGTGAATTTTTTCACAAGGGCAGACGTTAAATATCCTACAGGAGAAAAGTGAAATTGTGTTCCATAATCATTGACTTTTTAGGACTCAGTTTCATATATTGATCAAGGATTGTTTCTATACTGCAGTGTTGGCACTATAACAAGATCTGGTAATTTCAATTAATTTTTATGCATTTATTCAAAATATTTTTAATTTCTTATCCAACAGAGTCCAAGTAGCTAAAATGTCCATTGTTTCTGGGCATTCCTATAGTTACTGTGCATACATGATTCCTAGCAGACAGTTATTTGCTTCTTTTCTCTAGGAAGTAATAAGAATGTCTGCTACTTTCATCGAAAAATGAAAATTACAGAGATGTTTTATTATTTACTTTCCATTTCCATTTTTGTATTTGATCCAATATTAAATGGTATTCCTTAATTTTACAAATACTTTGTACATTTAAAATAAGCACATTTCAAATTATTGAGCACTTTCATCTTCTAAGTTTGCAATTACACATGTCCTCCTGCACATTCAAAACATATAAACACATACATCCACACACACAAGCATACACACACACACACACACACACACACACACACACACACACACACACCCCTGAATTTGCTTAGGAAAGAAATCTATCAAAATAAATAATTCATGTTGAGATGGACTGAAATCTAGTCTTTAGAAGGTGCCAACAGATGGTTTACATTTATAGAATGCACACTTGCTGACTTCCAAACAGAAATTAAAATTCATAAAATATATCATTAGGACTCCTCATAAGTAGAATTATGTTTATGATATGGATTTGGATTTTCCCAGGTGAACAGTTTTCATCATAATTTTACTGAGAAAAAAGTAAAACAAATTGCCTTCCAGTTACTATTTTGTTTGCAAGTTTAAAATTAAACCTTGCTGGTGATCATCCAGCCATCCAGGAAGCTCATTGCTGATGAGGCTCTTGTCACAGTGTTCATCACTGTTCGTGAACTGGGACATTTCTCCTCATTCAAATGATAGACATTGTTACAGCTAATAAACCGTGGCAGTGGCTCCAGCTTTCATTTCCTATTAAATCGGTCAGGTTAGGAACTTTCTACCAATATAATTAAGAGTGAGGCTCCAGCTTATTAAAGGTCAGGCGGCTAGGCATTTCTAGTTAATTTTAGTAACTCTTTGGCTTAAATGTGGCCACTTAATACCAAGAAATTATAGTAACATTTCACTTTTAGTGAACCTTGCTGCTAACCAAAATGTTAACATTTAACTTGGGTAAGGTTGTGATTAGAACTGGCTTTAAGTCCCCAGAGTGATGATTTCTTGCTCATTAAGTTTTTGTCTACATGATCCAAAGTAAAGGAGAATATTGTCAATTATACACTTAGTGAAATAAAAAAAAAGTCATGGAAATCTTTAAAAATAAAAAAAAAATATAGACCTAGGACTTTAGTATACTAACTGTGTCCCGTGCTTTGCTTGATCAAATTAATTAAATAAATGGAATAACCTCTTCAGAATGGCAGTATTTATATGTGCCAAATAAAAGAAAATTAAATGAATTCGATACTTGTGGATGCGTAAACCATTCAGGCCACTACTTTCAGGTTTTTTTGTTTTTTTCATCATGTTGGGTTGTCCAATGCCAAAATAATTTAAATGAATATAAAAAAATCCATTTCAATTATAAAGTCAAAATATAAATGTTTAAGCATCATAGACAGAAAACAACCAGGCTGTTCCAGGCTGGCTTTGTTGCTTTTCAGTCAATAATTTCAAAAATGTATAAACAGTCTCTTCAGTTTTCATGTAGAAACACATAAGTGCACATGTAGGAATATTGCTGCTCTGTGGTGACAGCTAAGGAGCAGAAGATTTGGACACACCTGTTCAAGAAAAAACAAACAAAATGAAAAGCAAAGCAAAACAACAAACGAAAAACCAAACGCTGAGAGTTGAGTTGATACTTTTATCTTTTCACTTCATGTCCACAATGGGTGTGGGTGTGTGTGCTGCAGCTAAACTCACTGAATACATAATA
The DNA here is from genome assembly GCF_949786415.1 of Peromyscus eremicus. NCBI lineage: Eukaryota > Metazoa > Chordata > Mammalia > Rodentia > Cricetidae > Peromyscus > Peromyscus eremicus. The sequence goes on along the minus strand of NC_081430.1, from coordinate 8,997,974 downwards.
ACTCAATATGTGCTGTATACCTGACAAAATTCAAGACTAAGTACCAAACACCATTAGTTCTTAAATAGATATAAGATGTAAACGAAGTGGATGTTGTACAAATACAACTTATGGTGCTTTTGATTTTGACCCTCAGCACTCAATATTCTTGCTAATCTGATTTCAAAACTTAATTATATGGTCTTTCTTAAAAAGCAATCGCCTTTAGATGTTGCCGAGAATACAAAGCAGAAATGAAGTGTCCTATATGCAGCTCCCCAATTAATTGACTTTTCAAAGGCTATGAGAACAGGATTCTGTATACTGAAAAGTGTTTTTCACTGCCTGGAATGCCAGGAACTGAAGGCCTAGTATCGGCACCTTATCCAGCCATCATCAGAGGCTTCCTCCAGAAGTGCATGGGATTGGGTGCAGAGACTCATAGCCAGACATTATTCAGAGAGTTTAAATTACAGGCCTCCATTGAGTGCCTTCCTTTGGAGCAGGGGATGAAAGACTCTGGTGTCAGAGGATCTAGGACACCAGGAGAACACTGTCCACTGAATCCACAAGGCAGGGCTCTCAGGGGCTTCACAGAGACTGAAGTGGCAATCAGAGTACCTGCCTGGGTCTGCACTAGGTCCTCTGTATACATGCTGTGGATGTTTAGCTTGGGGTGTCTGTGGGAACCCTAACAGTGGGAGACGGTGTATCTCTGACTCTTGCCTGATGCTAGGACTCTTTTCCTCCTATCAGGTAGCACTGGCCAACCTCTGTTTGAGGGCTTTTGCCTTGTTTTATTCTATCATGCTCTGTTATTTTTGGTTGTTGTCTCTTGGAGGCCTGCTTCTTTCTGAAGGGAAATGGAGCAGGAGTGGATCTGTGATGGGGGAGGGGGAGGAGAGGAGGGAGAGTAAACTGTGGTCAGGGTGTATTGTATGAGAGAAGAATCTATTTTTTTAAAAAATGCTTTTGTTTTCTCCACAAACTTTGACTAGATCCTGGGTTATATGGAGAATCAGCAACATGAAAAAGGCTGTTAAGTCCTGAAGGGATTAATGTCCTTACAATGATGATGGTGATGGTGATGATGATGGTGATGATAATGATAGTGATGATGATGATGGTGATGATGATGATAATGATAGTGATGATGATGATGGTGATGATGATGGTGATGATGATGATGGTGATGATGGTGATGATGATAACAAGAACAACAATAACAATAAACAACCCAAGAGATGTTATTTGGCTCGTCTACATTACAATTATTTAATGCAAAGATGCTGCCTGTGAGTCAGAGAGTAGCTCTCAGCAGACATGGAACCTGCTATTAACCTCATTTTGGAGTTTCTAGTCCCCAGAGCCATGCCATGAGAAATAAGTGTCTGTTCATAAGCCACTCACTTTGTGATAATCTGCTATAGTAGGCTGAATAGACTAAGACAGATGGAGCCCAGTTATAGTCCTCATTCTTTTAGGAAAGCCCTAGAAGACTTCTGCATCCTGTACCTGCCATGGCACCAGTCTGAGGAGATGGATATGACACACCTTCATAAGGACTGCATGTGGGATGGCCTACTCAGAATTATGTGCAAGCCAACTCCAACTAATTACATAAGGAATATTAAACTTGGACATGCTTCCTGGGGAAATAGCAATTAAATAGAGAAGGGTTATGGCCCATGAGGCCAAGAAAGTTGGAAAATATTTTTCTCAACATGTTTTAATTTCCTTTTTCCAACAACAGAGGTGGCCAAGACCATAAGACTCTCTTCATACCTCAAGACAGTATCTTGAATAGAATCTGAGGAGTGGTAGGTACGTATGGCTAAGGACTCCAAAAGTTTCATATATTAGAAAGTTTCCTTTACTATTACAAACACTGGGTATTATGTAAAGAGTTTCATTTAACAAAATAAGACAATTTGAAATAGGACTGTATTTAGCAGGTGGAAACAAAATACACTAAACTGATTGTTGTTAAGATAAATGATTTTTATACAGCGTTCCAACTGGGAGTCTGTTGCCCTTCAACAAGAGGGAGATTTTTAAATTTGATTATTAGCATTTCTATTTTATTACTTTGCAAGTCCTTAATCTAGACTAAAATTTCTAAAACATCTTAACTATATTCTTCTTTAATAGTTTGGTAGATGCAAGATGTTGTGGTAATGAATTTTCACCTACCACCTACGTGTTTATTTAAACTCTTCTAGTGCATTTACTTCAGCCCAAAGCTCATTTCCAGCCACTTGCCACAGACTGTCTTTTCTGAGTAATGCCATTTTCTCTTTTCACTCTGGGTATGAGGGAAGTATGGGTGGATTTTTCTCAAAAGCAGAAGCTTTGGAGACCCCAGGACTTTACATGATAATTGCAAAGCTCCACAGAATTGGAATGGACACATCTAGAGTTGCTAACGACAGGTGGAGAGGAAGAATGACTAAGGCTGGATGCTGCTGGGAGGTATTCAACTGGCAACCTATGCTCTGTGGTGTGAGTATGTATCCGATAGCCTGGTGTACAAAGGGACCATGCAAGGACCAGTTCCATAGCATTAATTCATTTTACTGTAGCTAGAGTTTTCCTGCCTGGCCCACAGTCAGGACAAATCTCTATCACCTGCCAGTCCCACAGCCTCAGACCCGACCAAGTAAACACAGAGACTTATATTGGTTACAAACTGTATGGCCATGGCAGGCTTCTTGCTAACTGTTCTTACAGCTTAAATTAATCCATTTCTATAAATCTATACCTTGCCACTTGGCTCGTGGCTTACCGGCATCTTTACATGCTGTTTGTCATCATGGCGGCTGGCAGTGTCTCTCTGACTCAGCCTTCCACTTCCCAGCTTTATTCTCCTCCTTGTCCCGCCTACACTTCCTGCCTAGCCAATGGCCAATCAGTGTTTTATTTATTGACTAATCAGCAACACATTTGCCATACAGAACATCCCACAGCATTTTACCCCAAATTTCTCCACAATAGCTAAAACCACGTACTCCCAGGCTGGCTTTAATGTCCATACCAAATTGATAGTAAAGGCAAAAGAAAGTATTTGCTCCTAGGGACCCACTGACTGGATGATGACACACTCTGGGAAGCGGCTGTTGTTTATTTTTTCAAGCAGGAATCCTAAAGGCTATCAGTAAGTGCTGATTCTAATTGAAGTTGGCACCCGGATCACGAGTCTTGTGTGTGAATAAAGATCACCAGTAGACCGGTGCCAAGTCATAAAGTAGACTCCTGCTTTGCATTTGTTGATGTCTGATTTACATAAGGGAGCAGCCTCCCCATTTTCCTCTGGTGAGCTCTCATGGGGGAGGGGTTCAAGGTATTCCTGGATCACAGTATGGATGGCTGCTCTGTGAACCGCCTCACCTTGGACCTTTCAGCCCATGAACACACCCACGTGACCACAGCTCAGGAAAGTTTTATTTGGAAGAGAAAGCTGTCAGGTTGTACCCAATTAGTGCATTGAGTCACAAGACATAGGTTGCTATTATCATTTTAAACCACACATAATGTTTTTTGTTTGTTTTTTGACACAGGGTCTCTCTGAGTACCCCTGCTGACCTGGAACTTTCACTGTAGACCGTGTTGCCTTCAAACTCAAAGATCTGCCTGCCTCTGCATCCTGAGTGAAAATTTGAGCTGACTACATACCTCAACCATGAAGAATTAAAATAAAAACTTAAACAGAAAAAGGGTTTCACCCTAAGATAACTTAAAATTGGTGATGTTGACTTTGCGACGAACGCTAGTGGGATAGAAGGAGCTTGAGGACACTGTCAGTGTATGTGGCAAACGAATACTTTTCTGATTCAGGTTTCCATTCTCTATAAAAGTGTAAATAGCAAGGGCTAATCCTATAGTCTAAATTCAGTTTTTCCAAGAAGACATAACTAAATACAGCTCTGAAACTGTCACGAACACTACACATTGGATCACTTCTTAAAATTTCATTTGGTAACACCACAGGCAGGCTTGTGATTTTTTTTTTGTTCTATCATATATACTTTTGGCTTCAGGGAATTTTTTTTCTACGTCTGAAGTGTTCTCTCTTCCTTTTGTTTTCTTTTAGAATATTTATCTTTATTGTTTTTAACTGTTTGCCTCTGTGCGGATATGTACATATGAGTGCAGTACTTGTAGAGGCCTGGGGTTTCTGATCCCACTGGAGCTGGAGACACAGTGAGTTGTGAGCACCAGACGCGGGTGCTAGGAACTGAATTTGGGGTCTGCAGGAGCGGTGGGCTCCGCGAACAGCTGAGCCATCTCTGCGGCCCTCTCATATTTGCTTTCAAAGTGTCAGCCCTAGTCTTAGGCCGTGTGTCATCCATTGTCTTAAGACCCAGGACTCCTTTGTTATCCTGTCTGTGCTTACAGCTGCACAGAACACGTGTATGCCTCTTCTTCTAGGTGTTAGACACTCTTATTTCTGCTTTCTACTGTGCTGTCGACATTCTTCCCTCATGTCCTTCCACGGAATCTTTCGGACAATCCTTCCTTTCTTCTCCACCATGGCTCGTCTACATACACCACAGTGTCCCGTCTTGCTCTAGTCACTACGTTTTCTAAAGTGTGATAGAACCACCTGTTTGTAGCTGTCACTCTGCGTTGGTCTGCAGTACTCAAGGCAAGGGCTATGTCTCTCTCTCTCTACTCCTGGCTTCACAAAAATATTGTACACACAGTAGGCTCATTATAACATTTGAGTATAATTATAGAATAAAAATCCTGGTTGATCATGTCAAGCTCTTATGCACCCTTTTCTGGCAAAGTATGGATACAAAATATCTCACAAACTGGGGTGTTGATGTCAGTTTGGGTTTGTGACTTGCTTTTTTTATGAGACACACAGTGAAAACAATGATAAACAAGGCAGTTTGGGTTGTTAAAATAGTTTCTTTTTCTACTCCAGACGAAGTATGAAAATGCTACCGAGTGTATATTAGTGCTATGTAAAAAAGCAACTTTTTCCCCATAGTAATTTGTTCTCTGTTCATTCAATTATTATTTTAACAAGGCAAATAGCTATTAGTGTATGTGGAAGTTATCAGTCTTTTAAAGATGGCTTTATAAAGATGTTTTTAGTTTGTATGCCTTTAAATTATGCCTAAATAACACAGTTATTTTTTGACTGATTGATTCTAAGAATTTTGCTATTACAGCCAAACCATGACATTTTGTATTATGTATTTTTAGCATTTTTAAAGAATGAAATGCTTTTCTATTTTTTGAAATGATTTTTCATTTTGAGTTTCAGCCAAATATCTCAAAAATCCATACCTCCTGAAACTCACAGCAGATCAGTGAGACCAAATACACGTGGCTTGCTGCTCTGCTGTGTGCTTTAAAGAAAGCTAATATATTGACTGATTCTTAGACGAACATCCATAAAATGCTATGTCTGGAAAAAAAATGTTTGTAGCTCTAAGGACTAGAGATGATGTCATTTGCTGCAGCAGGTAAAGAGTTTCTATGGGTCTCAACATTTAAGTATTGCTATTGAGATTCTGAATACCAGTGTGCTAAGCCAGATAACATTATTTATTGAACAATGCTCAAAAGAAAGTGACAATACTCTCCAATCAAGTTCATATGCTTATGTGTTTTTATTGCTTATTTTAGTAGTATGGTTGCTATTTAATATTCTAAGGAACACTCATTGGCTTAACTACATAGATAGTACTGTTCACTTTAATTCAGTTTCATAATTTAAAACACTCTTTCTCTAGTAGGTTGCTGAAGACTGAACCCAGGATCTTGAGAGTTCCAGGCAAGCACGGTACCCCTGTGCTACATCATAACTGTTTTGTAAACCACTGTCAATGCTAAGACACTTCAGAATGAAAGGAACTTGACCTGCTTTGGTCTAAGTAGGTGTTTTCCTTTTAACTTCCTTGCCATATAAGATGGACAAGCTACTTTGTATCTATGAATATTTGCAACATGAGAGACATTGATGTATAAGTAGATGCCACTGAGGTTTTCTGGGGTAAAATTACCACAAATTAGTTCATGCTTTTCTTAACACATTTTAGAAGGATGTATGATTGCTTAAACCAACAAAACCAGAACAGCAATGACAACAAAACAAGAAATTCTAACAACAAACCCAAAGAGAAAGGAACAGGGGGGGGGTGGTGCCAGTCTTGGGGTCCCACAGCAATTCTTGGGAGCTGGAAACATGAAGTCTAAGCCTTCAGCCCCGGAAACCACATGGAAAGGAAAAGGAAGGCAGTCCTTCAGCCCCTCAAGCTAACACAACAGTCAGAACCAGCAAATGCCCGTGTCAGGCCATCTGGAACAGAAAAGGTACTGGCCAAAGAGTGACCAAAGCTAGGAGCTGTAGGACATGCCTTTTGCTCTCAGCTACTGCTGGCTTGTTTAATTATTGTCTGGCAGCAGATGACAAGAATGTAGGAAAAATGATATAATGTTTTTATATATTTATTTTACAATGATTTAACTAGTTCACAGGTAGATAAGAATTAAATTGCAGAGAACTCTTTAAAGAGTATACAAATTAAAAACTGTCAAAATAATAATTTTAGGGCTATTGACAAAAATCAGACTTTTGAAAACTACGAAATATTAAATTTACATATCTATTATAGAGATAAATCAGGCCAACACACACACACACACACACACACACACACACACACACAGGAATACTGCAAGAAGATGCATGATTATTGATTTAGCATTTAGAAGGAAGAGGTGCACAAAGATTTCTTGAAGACCAGTAGAATAATACATGAAAAATTCTTTTCATAATTTCATATTGAGATTCAGAAATCAACTAGTGTTGTTGAAGAAACAAAGGGCTATGGTAAAAGATGTACCCTTTTAAATGGCTTCATCATGCTACTAAATGGCTTTGAAGAAAGTTAATCCTGCTTTGCTTTAAGAAGGGCACACACAGGGGCTGAAGATACAGCTCAGCACTTAAGAGTACTGACTGCTTTTCTAGAGGACCACAGGACAGCTCACCACCATCTGTAACTCCAGTCCCAGAGAATCCAACACCCTCTTATGGCCTACCTGGGTACTGCATGCACGTGCTACAAAGACATACAAGTGAGCAAAATATTCACACATGTAATAAAATTTAAAAATTAGAGAAGCAATGCACACTCACTGACATATTTGAACATACAGTGAACACTTTGAGTATATTTCATGGTTCACTTCTGATAGGAAATTGTTTGTTGGAAAATTATTTTAATAATAGGAAATAAGGTGAATATCATTTTGATGCTATCTTTGTAAGCTATGAAGACCATATATCAATGACCCACTAGAGGGAAAAATTATTTTTCTTCATAAAATATTGAAATAGTAAACACTTAATACAACACAATTTTGTTAAGTCTAAAAGTGAGAGATGGGTGATTCATCCCAGGCTTTCCTGAGGATACAGGTGAACTACTACCAAAAGCTTAATGCTGTGGGATAATGCTTTTGTACACTGGCTTAATAAAACAGTGATTGACCAAGAGCTAGGCAAGGAGTATAGGTGGGGTGAGCAGACTAAAGGAATGCTGGGAAGAGGAAGAGCAGAGTCAGGAGTCACAAGCCAGACACAAAGGAAGCAAGATGACAGGCAGAACTGAGAAAAGGTACCAAGCCATGTGGCTAAATATAAATAAGAATTGTAGGTTAATTTAAGTGTAAGAGCTAGTCAGTAATAAACCTGATCTAATGGCCATACAGTTTGTAATTAACATAAGCCTCTGTGTGTTTATTTGGGTCTGAGTGGCTGCAGACTGGGTGGGACAAAGGAAAACTTCCAACTACAACTCAAGGTCTGATCTGCTTCCACAATAGCTTGCTCACATGGGTGCTGCTAGAAAGCCTTAGTTTCCTTGTAGGTGGGCCTCTCCATTGGACTGATAAGGTAGCAGGCATCCCTCAGAACAAGGGATGAAGATGGAAACTGAAAGGCCCCTTCCAACCTCACCTCTGAAGGCATTGGGCACCACTTGCTCTCTGTTCGAAGTGAATCAGCAGGTTTATATCACATTCAATGGGAGGAAAGTAAGCTCTACCTCCTACCAAAAGTAGTCTCAGATAGTTTCTGCACACATTTTCAAACAACTCCAAGCAAACTGAAAGAATTGCCAAGAAGCAGTTTCATTTTGTTTGTTTGGTGTTGAATTAGAGGTGACAGTGTAAGTAGTGAGCATTTCATTGCTGTAAGCCACAGTCACAGTATGGTTTTGAAAGTTATATTTTTCAAGAGCTTTCTCTGAATTCACCATTTCTCTTACTCTGTTTCAGAGTCTCACAAAATTAAATATATGCTCCTAGGATACAACCTCATATTCTGACAGAGTTGGGGCATCCTGGGTCAAGATGATTGCTTGATAGGAAGGAACAGCACAAGGCTGCAAGCACACCACACTGAACTGCAGTCACAGATTCAGAAACACCCTGTCTCAGCACAATCTACTTATCTCCATTATATTTGTTAGGGAAATTGTACTTTCACTCCTGAAAAATATTATAATGTAATCTCAGTTCAAAATAAATATTAAAAAAAACTGCATATGGGCAGTTTTATGACTTTTTAAGTAGGTGACTATTTGATTATTTTACTGAAATCTTGTAGCACAACAATAAGAGAACAAATAGGAAGGCCAGAGAACGACATGGGAAGATACTGACCTTTCTAAATCAAGGTTCATCGATGTCTCTGGCTGTCTCTAAATGTAGCTTAAGATTTATATTTTGCTGTTGTAAAGAGAGAGATTATTGAATGTATTTAACAATAGAAAGATTTTATTTTTAATGTATGTTTGAATTGTAGTGGCATGATAATGTCAAAGTTCATTTGGCCCTAACCTTAGTTTACCCACAGAGGCAATAGACTGTCTCTCAAGATAGTCACCCCATCTTTTTTTTTTTTTTTTTTAGTCCTGAGGCTGGAGCTCAGAACCTTGCACATTCTAGGAGAGTTGTGAAGCACTGACCAACATGTCTGCTTTGCATGCCACTTTTCCTGGACACATGCTGTGTTCTCTCTTCCTCACTGGTAACGAGTTCATCATTTCCTCAGGCTCTGTCCTGTAAAGCTGGCATAGACAGCCGCAGTCCCTGGTGTCCCTCTCTATACCTCACCTTTTGGTGTCTATGTCACTGGTGAAAATGTGGTCAGCCTCTAGCCTCTTAGCCAAACAGTTAGTTCAGACGGATGGACGTACAAGCTGTGCAGAGCGTGGGGTCCCAGCAAGGACTGCAGCACCCTGTTTTGTTTTGAGACAGGGTCTTTGTAAGTATCCCTGGCTATGCTGGAACTCTCTATGTAGACCAGGCTGCAATTCAACTCTTGGAGATCTGCCTACGTCTGCTTCCTAAAATCTGGGACTAACAACATGGGCCACTATGCCTGGCTGTGCTGGCTCATTTGTTCCTTTCAGAAGGAACTGTGGGTAATGCAGCCTTTGACCATGTCATACCAGATTAAACATACTTTTTACTCACATCTTTTCTGTTCATTATGTACATGACCTTGAGACATCATTGTCAGATGTGTTTTCTCATTGGTCAAAGAGGCATTCATCTTGCAAATTACTTATTAGACATACTGAAAACTTGCTACCTGTGAAAACATGTCTTGGGATGTGTAGGATCTCCAGGGATGCTTCACAAGGTCTTGTGCCTTCAAAACCTTCAGTGATTAATGCTTTATACCAGCAAATACATAAAGTATGATATAAAAATTAACTTTTTTAAATAGAGAAAGCTTAAACACATACTTATTGTAGTTCAGAATAGATAGAAGTAAAGTGAAGATAATAACAAGTTACTTATCATATAATATTGGTGATATAGTAAGGGATATGAGAACTTTGAAGTTTTGAAGAGGCACACTTATCAGTACATGTTTTAACAGCAAAGCTCAAAAGAAAAACTGTTTTTATGTATAAAGAATAACTTAGTAATGGAAAACCCAGCAAAATTTTTAATGAGTTGAATTACTTAGAACATTCCATAAAGGCATCTTATTTGAAAAATAAAAAATAAAAAAAATAAAAAGCATGTGGTTCATCAAGCAAATTTGCTTGTGGCTCACTGTTTGGATGATTTTCTATAAGCCTCCTACCTCTCAAGGTCTTAGTCTCCCTTCTGAACTTTACATAATTACACCAACAAATCTTAAAGATTGGTGTAGCTCTAGGATTCTGTTGAGTTTTGCCCAATCAGTTCAACACTTACCTGCCATTATAGAGGCTGTGGTGTACGCTCACATTTTAGCATCAAACCACAGTTTAATAACAGGGCACTGAGGCCACAGAGCCTCCTGACTCTGTTCTATTACTAATTTATCAGGGGCTAAAAGCAACCAAACTGAGGATCCTGGGCAGACAATGGGACCTTTGAGGGGCAAAGCAAGAAGCATTTAAAAGGAAAGCATTACCATTCTAAATAATGGCAAAGTGCATGGCATGGCCTGAATGCTCTGGAAAAAAGCCCTACAGGAAAGGTATTCTTGGCTTAAATACCCCAACACAAAGGCTTTTTGTTGGGACCCAAAGGAAAACAAAACAGCTCCCTATAAATTGAGTTCACCAGGGACAGTGTGTGTCCCTGTCCATGTCTTGTCCGTGTGTGTGTTTGTGTGTGTGTGTGTGTGTGTGTGTGTGTGTGTGTGTATGTATTTGCATTTGCTATTGTTGAGGGGGTAAGGGTAAAGGCAGAGACGACTTTTCAAAGTGTAACTATTTTCTAGTGACAGTGTACTTCCTATATCTGCTAACTAGGATAAAGAAAGCAGAGGAGATATTGTTATGTTCATTCCCATTTTGCTCACAGAAAGAGCACATATTCCTATAAAAACATTTTATTCATGCTAACATAAGTGGAATGCTTTTGTTTTCTACTCTTTTTGATGTTTTGGTTTAAAATAAATGGATAAACATTCATTAATCTTTATGTATATCCATGACTTAGTCTGATTTAAATGGAAAAAGGAGATTAAAAATAATTTTTGCTAATTTGTTTTTGCACACTGTCTCTCATGAATACATGGTATGGCAGTGCACTGTACATTTGGTGAGCAAGATGAATTCACAGCCTGTGAATTTAAAGCGTTATAAATACAAATGTAAAATAACCTTTTAATATATTACTCAGGTGGAAAGGATAACTGTTCTTAGATTCTTAGGACTAAAGTTTTTGGTAAAAAAAAAAAAAAATTCTACACAAATGCTAGATACCATATAGATCTACGTAACATTATCAGTTGAAAGAAACTGTGATGGAAAACATATTACAAATCTGCACAGATGACCACAACATATGAAAAATCCAAAGATTCTGTTCAGCAAAACATGCTTTCTGATCATCTCTCTCCTGATCTTCTGCTTTAGACAGAGTTCTGCATGGGGTCATTGGAAGCTTGTATTGCACAGTCCCTATCTTCATCTGGTGGCTCTGAGCACTTCCTAACTACAGCCGCTGTTCTCTGACTCAGATGTCACCCACAAAGGGCTCATTTGTGTTACCATGCAACAAAGTAAACCTTACAGGAAGCCAGAGCTGTTTAAATACTGCTGATTTTTAACTGTTGCATAGGCTTAGCAACCAACCTCCTCCCATGCTCACAGCGACCACAGTCACTCATGCTAGGCTAGTGTCTACCAGTGAGCCAAACCATCCCTGTCTTTTTAAACTTTTATCTAGAGACAGAGTCTCCATTGAGTTGCCTGAGTTGACCTTGAACTCTGCAATGATATCGACAAGTGGTGGACTTGTTATTCCACTGCTGCAGAATCACAAGCACTTGGAATTATGGGCCTGCACAACCGTGTGTGGCTACCTTAGCATCTTGATACAAAAATAAATCCGATTACAAATCTTTTCTGAATACTCACAGTATTTGAAAGGGAAAGAGGTTATATAATTTATCAAATTTAGAACTGAAAATAAAAGCCTTTTTTGGAGAGTACATTAAATCATCGGGTGGTTTGGGATAATAATTATAATATCTGACATGTCAGAATGAGGATATGAAGAGAATGTAAATCAATATGCTCTCCACTCTTCGCTCTAGCTGCATAAGCAGGCTGGGAGTGCTAATAGGACTTATAATATATTTGGCCATCTCATATTAGGGATAATAATAAAAATAGGATATACATGCAACTGTAACTTAGGGATTCAGGCTCATTGCTGTAAAGTTATCCAGTTCAGTTGCCTCAAGCACTGCGGGTTCTCTGACTCACCACGTGTTTTAGAGACAATGGGCAGTAGTGCTGGTTTTAAGAACGCTCTGGGTATATTGCTGTTTCCATTGACTTGAGTCTTTCAGTGCTAATATCTGAAGATGGGTGTGATTGGAGTGATCACTCTGCATCATCTCTGGTTAAGCTCATTCCCTTCCCTGAAAAGGGATCTTTTAAAAGTATACAAACACCTACTATTTGGTTATTAGTAACACATATCAAAATACATCTAAATGATAACTAAATAAATAAATTTCATTCACATATTTCCTATTAGTTCCTAGGATGAGATTGAGTATGTGTGTGTCATTGAAGAAAGTCCCATTTAACATTATCTATATACATACATATTTATAGGTAATCATGGCAGTATTCAGCAGTAATTATTCAAGACTAACTTCAGAAATTATTTTTTAGAGAGTTTTTAATATTTCCTCGTTTTGAGGAAGCTTGTCCTTGATCTGAGAAATGATGTCCCTTTTTGATAAGTGTGGTGGACTTGGGCCAGCATCAGAATACCATGGTTGCCTGGTCTACGTGTCACTGTTCAAGGGTTTACAGTAGAAGGTATTTGCTAATGTGGCCATTAACTGATGGGAAATCACTCCTCAGAAGGCTGTGTCAACCCTATGGCTTTCAGCATCTGTTCCAGGAGGATGCCAGAAGGTGATGCCAAGGGATCACCTCTGTGTTTGGTGCTGGCCTCCAAGTATCTCGTTTTGCTTCTGAACAACAAATAATTCACTTAATACAATCAGCCTGAGTTTTCATAGCAAAATGCAGACTCCCCCGACCCCCACCCATCAGGTCCACTTGATGACAGACAATGATTGATTGTTATCACAGAGTCAAAGTTATTATCAAGCATGACAAGACTTTTATGAACTGGCTTTCCCTTAGTTGTCCTCCTTGAACTCTTTATCACATGACTACTTTTCTTAGCGACTTCAAATCTTCCGTTTCTCATTCTCTATTGATTTTTCTCTATGTGTGTCTCAGAGGAGACTGCTGTAAGAAAATATCTGGATGACTTAGACAGCATTGTGCCTTTCTCAGCTTAGAAATCAGGGAGGTTCAAGTTTAAGGTGAAAGCAGATTCCATCTCTGTTGAGAATCTCTTCCTGGTTTGTAGCTGTTGTCTTCTCGAAGGTTCTTCACCTGGCATCATAGAAGAAGGATTGGGTTTCTTTGTTGGCTTACAAATGCCCGAACCCAGTCAAACACCAGGACTCTAATGAAAAGATCTTATTTGTATTGGATTGCCCCAGAGGACCCACTTCTTAGCATCATCACTCAGGCAAAATATGCATTGGTGTATTTAGAGAGTACAAACTTTAATCCACGACCACACATGTATACAACTTTGTTATAAATGCCTTTTATTTAGCTTGAAGTAGCCTTGCTCACATGTATAAATTAAATTCTGATTAAATACTACCATCTTTGAAGTGATCCTCCGTCACTTTTGAGCAGAGGTAGTTAATCCTTCGTAGGTAACCATTGCTTTGAGTATATGTAACATCTAAGATTACTGGCATTAGATGTTAGTTTTGCTTTATTTTATTTTTTTAAAGGTGTGGAAATTTAAAAATTTCTGATTTTGGTGCAGTGCCAAATCTCATATATCTTTATAGTTGCAGCAATCTCCACACACACACACTGGCAGGGGATAGTCACAAAGTGAAAATCCTTTCTAGGAAAACCTTTAAAATGTTTGATCAGAGCATTTTTTTTTTTTATTTCAACAAACGAAACACACAGTCCTTGTTCATAATTCGACACGAATCTATCTCTTTGGTAAAAGCAGGCTCACACTTTAGTCTTTTCAGTTTTCCCTCTAATTGCTTCTCATTCGGAGAGAGGAGAGCAGCATTTAGCAGGCCCTTAATTGCAGCACGTGTAGAATGAGTCAAACGCTGCCCATGTGGGGAACTTTTAATAGCTCTAATTCACAAAAGGTCTCTGCCTGCTGAAAAGGCCATGCTTCCTCTCTCTGAGACATGTGACAGATGACAAGAGACGCTTAAACAAATAGTGTACTTTTTACACAATCAACCAGAAATTCTTAGTGCCTCGGTTTAACGACTGTACCTTGTCAACGATGCCCTGTCAGCAACAAAATAATAAAGAAGTCAGCAACAAAATAATAAAGAAGTCCCGAAACGTCTCAATATCAATTCAGGACTGCCGTGGTACCTTGAGAAGTCCAGGCAAACTTCAGAACAATGCACTTTGTGAACAGCACAAGAAACTGACATCTGATCATGTCTTTTTACACTAGGTTAGTGGTTAATTCTTAAGTCCCCAAAGCCAAAGAAATTAAGTTCTGAATTTTATTTATGCTTTCAGTTTCCAACCCCATGGACTAGTGATATGCTTAGTATAACACAGGGAATATTTTGTGTTTTTTAAATTTCTAAAAATGACATGACATGAAATTGATATTACCGTGATATAAACAGCTGAAGTTTGAATATCTTAACTAAATATGGTTATATGTAATTTGGGTGTGCTAAGAACTATAGCTTCACAATTTAGTGGCAGAGTCTTTCAATTGCCCCCCGCCACACAATCCTCATTCCTTATAATAAAGGCAAATAGCCATAGTCATCTTTCTCACAGAACTGCAGAATGACGTAATTTCAGGCTGGGGTTACAGTTTACTAGGAAATGCTTGATTACCCTGGACAAGGTCCTGCTCATTGCCAGTTAAAAAAGAAGAAAAGGAACAATACAAATAGTTTCTTCTTACGTTCCCCCTTTATTGTTCATTATAAAAATATTTAATAATATATGGGTCCTATCACTACCTGTGTAATTACCTGTGCTTACTTGATAAAACATTATGATGTTAATATTCTTATGCTTTAATATATATATATATATATATATATATATATATATATAATGAAAAATAGTACAGGGTATATTTTGCTATACAGTTATATACATACATATATATATATATATGGTACTATCTAACATTTGCATTACACTAGATGTTGAAAATTGCCGGAGAATATATACACAAAATAGTAGAAAGATAATTCCTATACTGTAGTATTCTGAATATTTTTTAGGATTCTTTGGTGCTTATGAGTATTTTAAAAATTACTACTTGACATTTATGATTTTGCTGAAATATCAGCACATTTTTTGTGATAAAGTACTTGGAATCTCTCAGTTATTTTAAATGTAGGATTAATTGATTGACTGCAATCACCCTTGTCTTCAATATTCCCTCTGACTGAAGCTCTGTACTATACAGTGAGAGCAGCTAATCCCCATTCCCTCACCCTTCTCAGTCTCTTGTAACTACCACTGTGTTTTGAATCTCTATGAGTTCAACATTAATTTGTCATTCCCAGATGATCAGTGATGGTCAATATTTTCTTAGGAGTCTATTGGCTACTTGTATCCCTTCTTTGGGGAAATGTGTAAAGATACTAACAATCACTGCCAGAAGTCCAAAGGCATTGTTTTCAGAGGAAACAAAAGCAATTTTCAAGTTAATATGAAAATACAAGGCCTCAAGTATCCTAAAGAACACTGGGCAGAAAGAACAGGGCTCAAGGCACAACATTGTCTGATGTTAAAATATGGTGTAGAGTAGGCAACAGAGCACAGTACTGGAATAAGAATAGATACTTTAACCAATGGAGTGTGAGACACAAAGTATAGAAATAAACAAGTCAATTGCTTTTCAGCTCATATGTCAAAACACCTGCCGAGGAAAGCATAGACTCTTCAAAACTGGTGCTGGGAAAATTGAATGCAGATGTAGTAGAATGAAATTTGATCCTTATCTTACACCACATACGGACACTAACTTAAATGAATTTAGATATAAATCCCTTTAAATTCTAAAGCTGCAAGTAAACATGGAAAACCTATTCCAGGTTTTTGTCTGCAATGAGGCTTTAGATCTGACCTGCAAACTCAAGGAAAATCAGAATTTGCAAGGGGGATTGCATTGTGTGTCGAAGTTGGTACTTAGGAAAGAGTATCCTAAACAGAGGAGGGGGATGGGCTGTAATGGAGGACAGAAAGGGGGGATGGATGGGCTGCAATGGAAGACAGCATTTCCCAAGTATAAAGGTTACTAGTCAGAAATATTCACATTACTCTCATACGTTGCTCTTACACAAAACAAATGATCAATTAAGTGGATAAAAGTTCATCTTAATTTTAAAACAATGAATTGGGCTGAGTGTGATGGCACACATCTTTAATCCCAGAGAAAGGCAGATCTCTGTGAATTCAAGGACAGCCTGGTGTACATAGAAAGCTACAAGCTATCCAAGGCTACAAATGAGTTCTTTTCCAAAAACTAACCAACCAAACAAACAGAAACATGACTTTTCCATTCCTAAGTATTACTAAGCACATTTTCTCACTCTATGTCCTTAGGAATCTTAGCAATGATGATTATTTGTACTGAATGCAGATAGCTTGCTTTTACTGAAGCTCCTCTAGATGCTTCTTATTGATTTGATGTGTGCATCCTCTGTTCTAATGGAGCTGCTAAGATATACTGCTATTACTTGAGTGCTGCTATGTTGACCAGGGCATGAAATGTACTGGATTGTTGAGAGTCAAGTCACTGACTGACTGCACCACAATTACTGCTCTACCAGGGCAAATTGCTATTGGGGTAAGGCATTCGGGAGAATATAGGAAGTATCTCATAGAGAAGATGCCCTTTCTCCTGGGTAGTTAAGCTGCCCATCCCATCCATCTTTCCAAGGCATATTGAGTACAGCAGAGTAAAGCCAAAGAGCCAAAACTCAATGCATAGATGTTTACCAGAGCCAGGGAAATGTTATTCTGAGAACCAAGGCTCATGGATCATTTCATGGATGAAACATCTATTTCACTGATGTTTATGCCAAACTGCACCTGGTAATTCATATTGTGTATTAATCACACACAGATATGGATGAGAAGACAAATATTAAATATCTCTATATTTTGAAACAATTATGTATATTTTAAGTATTATATCTATATGTGTAGAGTTGTCATATAAGTTATTAAAAATAAGAAAATATACTTATTAGTCAAATCTTCATTTAGTGTATTTGATAAGTTTTAAACTTAATATTTTAATAGACATTCAGTATTTTTGCAATAAATTTGAATGCTGAAATGCCCAATACCTTCTTTATATTTTAAACGTTTTTCAAAGGTACCTGTCTTTAGGAGTGCTTTTGCTCTATTACCTAAGACTGTATGCATCAATGGATGCATTATGAGTTTATGTTATTTTCTAATTCCCCTTAGAAAATGACAGCAATTAGAAGCTGGAAAATGCCTTGGCCACTGACCCACAAAGTTTCAATGTCAGAAGTCATTATTTATAATCAGTGCCAGACTACAGTCAAGAACTCCCTGTCACCAGCAGAGGAAGCCTTTTCAGAAATCTATCTTAGAGATTTCACACAACACCTGTGAACTAGTCTGGCACCGGGCTATGTGGTCTCACTTCCCATCCCTGAGTGCCATGAGCATCGTTCTTTGGAAGGTCTGGGTGCTTATAGCTGGGGAAACTTGAGAGAGAGAATACAGCTTCGTTTGTCAGCATGGTAGCAACATCAACTTTTTGGCATGTCGACTTTGAATAGTAACAGAATACAGAGAAGGTGTTACTTGGGTTCCAAAGCCTTGCCCTGAAGAATATGAGAGAAAGCAAAATTTGCAATTCAATTGCTGAGTATCTTTTGCCAACTATTCTATTTAAAAATGAGGAAGGAGTTGGAATAGGATTGACTAAATGTTCACATGATAGAAAAGTTTGCTTATTTATTTTCATCTGACCTTCTTATTTGTACTTCATCCTTCTCATTGCCCTAAATTCTCATTTTTGCATCTCCTTAACTCTGTTCTAAAACACATAACTTTATTTTTTCCCCCAGATCTTTCTGTAGGAAACTTTTGTAAATTCACTGAACATTTAATGTCTGGATAATTTCTGAGATTCCAGACTGTTTCAATAACTGTAGTTATAAATACATAAGCATATTATAACTTAACATATTTTGGTTATTTTTAGAAATATAAACTATGTGCCAAAAACCTTAGACAATTTTAGAAAAGCAATTCAATGGACAGAAAGGCACCAATGGTACCGTTTTTTCACCTGCAACCAACACACTGGCCACTTCAATTACTTTACTATTGGTCACACTTTCCTAAGTAAGTGATACATGCACATATGGACTTCTGAAAACCATGTTTATTTTCGTCACGTGTTGGGGTAGAGGGAAAATAGCACCATGTAATCTCTACCAACTCTTCCAGCGTTTGAATTCCGTGACTAGGCCTTCCATTAGAAAGACAGATTCATTAATTTGTCATTAAGGTGGAATGGAATATTAGACTTCACAGATTCAAAAACTCAAATACGACTTTGAGAATGTTGAATACGAGGAAGATAAGAGATGCCAAAACTTCACCAGTTTCTTTCGTATTTGTCGTTGTGAGTGTTTTAAAGACTTTTGTGCTCCACACTTCAGTATTTCCCTCTGCTGAAGTCAGCTTTATTTTACTAACAATAGGGGCTTGATGCCCCTATTTCAAATGTGCAAACTGTTTAATGGGAATTTCCAGGGATGTCTGAGTTACTGTGGATGCTGGGGTGATCCTGTGTGGCATTTGGTGGCCATACAGTAAAGCGTTGTTAGATGAGCACCTACTCATCTTCCTGCTGTTCTCTTTCACCTACCTCCACTGCAAACCTTACTCGACAGATAAGGAAATCAGGTCTTTCTCAGCACATGGTAGTGTGCGTGGATCACATGATACTGAATCTTCAACAGGGATGTGATAACTGCTAGCCTTTGATCAAAGCATCCTTGCACATTACGAGGACTATGAGGCTGGAAGAGAGGAGAGTGAGTATACACATATGTGACCACATGTCATCCCCAAATGTGGGTATCAAAAAGATGTTAGTCGAGTTCTCTGGAATGTGCCTCGATACAATTTTTAATTTTTAATTACTAGAAGAACATTTTGACCTTATGTAGGTCACTGTGAAGAACATCTGAAAGACTGAAATTTGAAACATGATGTTATCACTGGCATAGACTCATTTCCTCATTAATCGTTTTGGATTTACCAAGAGCATGTAATGGAGAGGCAATCACAGCGTAGCCACGTCTGCAGGTCTAATGAGTTTTCTCTCTAAGCAGGTGCCTGCAAACTTTCATACTTTCTTTCCTATAAGGCTTAGAAACAGAGGTGATAGCAAACATCAGAAGCCAGGAAGTGTGTAAGAAATCACCCATGTAAAAATTGCCTCAAATTTTGAACATTAGCATGTTACTAGAATTCTTGACAATTTCTGAGGCCCATTCCCGAGACTCTTATTTCTCAGCTGTTATATCTTTAGATTGATATGGCCTGAAAGATAAGGGTCAGAATATGCTTATTTGTTTCAAAATTTGATTTTATCTTTATTTTATGTGTATATGTGTACACAAAGTGAGTGTAGGGGTCTAAGGAGGCCACAGGAGGGAATCAAACACCCTAATTCTTGTATGCTTGGAACCAAACTCTAGTCTCCTGGAAGAGCAGGAAACTGTCTTAACTACTAAGCTATTGCTGTAGCACTAAATGTATTTATTCTAAAATCATTTCTAGTGTCATGCCTGTGGTGTATTTCATACATTCAATTTAAATTCTTAAGTTGAAAAGAAATCATTCAGCTATTGATTACCAGGATATATTTCCAAGAGTTAGCACTAATTGACAGTTGCTGCCTTTCACTTTTAAAATTCCCTATCATCTGTCTGTCTATCATCTATCTATCTGTCTATCTATCTATCTATCTATCTATCTATCTATCTATCTATACTCTATCTATCTATGTATCTATCTATTTCTTTCTTAATTTAGCTCACGTGTATGCGCACGCGCGTACATGGCCATATGAATGCATGCATCTGAGCGCAGGCATATGCACCACAGAACATATGTGGAGGTTGTCAGTTCTTGGGCACCAGTTCTCTCTTGCCACGTTATGGATCCTGGGGATCAAACTCCGGCCTCCACGCAAGCACCTCTACCCACTGCTGAGCCATTCATGAGCTCTGCTGTCACTTTATAGACCCAGGAAATAAGTGTCCCTTGCACTTTTAATGATGACCTATCACTTTCTTCCTGGTAACCTTTTGTCCCTGATCTTCTCTGTTTTCCTTTTAGCCATTAACTTACATCCCTTTTCCCCCTTCACTTTTAGCACTGAGGTCCTTGTAGAGTAGCCAAAGTCAGCCTTTGGTTGTTACTCAGACTCCATGGGCAATTTCCTCAATGTTGTCACTGTTTTCATGAAAGCAACCAAATGTATAGCAAATAGACCAGCTGGAAAGCTCTCCAGAGATAGACACATGCAAACAGGCGTTCCTCGACATGTTGTTGTGGGTCAGTGTGGTTCTGCTACCAGAAAGAACAGCCTACACCCATATGCACTGCTGCTCCCATGTGGACGGCTTGCAGGAGCATCCGCGTGGCCTGGGCCGCAGCCAAATCTTAGCCCTCCTCACACACAGTGAGGCAGAGACATGATACGACAGCGATTTGGAACACTGTTTGTGGCATGCTGTTTCTTGGCATACTTCTTCAGAGTGTACGAACAGACTCTGCTAGGCTTCCTAAGATGCATTGTTTATTACAGAGTCAGTCTTTCAAAATGACTATAGATTCAGAAGCAATTGATAGGTTTACTATTAAACTTGGTATTGGAGACATTCTGAAAATTTATTTTGGAAGCTTGTAACAGACACTCCTGTTCAGGGGACAAACCCCAATTTCTAAATTTTCTTCAGGATGTGAAAAAAAGGTAATTTTACCAATGGCATGAATTTTTGTGTTTATGTAGAGGGGAATGTGGGGAAACATCATTAAGGTACTTAATAAAGAGATATATTTGAATGTGTTTTACAAACTGCTTTTGAACAAAAAATATATTACATGAGTACACAGTTCCATTCTCGTCTATACTGCTAAGATGTAATTTCTTAATAACATTTATACATTCTTCTTTGAAGATGATTGATATGAGCTAAAAATACGGGTACACTCAGGAAATGTCTTTTCATGAGGGATAGCACCATTAAGAAGTTACCATATTACTTCCAGCTTAAAAGAAATCTTTCTATTTCTTTATCACTGTAGTATAAAAAATAAAGTTGAAAATGTATAAGAAAAAGCCCTCTCAGTCTTCAAACAAAAGTATTTCTGTACAGGTAATTAGGTTAGAAGGAGTGTCTTTAGTCTCCCCAGCAAATCCCTTCATAATACAGAAAAGATTCAACAAGTCTGGTTCTGGTATCATCTCTAAGGAGAGAGACAGCAACATTTTTTTTTTTGGTCTTTTAGATTTATAATACCAGAATGGTCAACCAGAAGAGAAAATTATTAGTTGCTTCTCAATTCATTTGTCAAATCAAATGCTTTGTCTCATTTTGGAATGTCCACAACAGTACTGCAGATTCGGCAGACATCATGGACAACATGCCACCACCAACTCTAGGTCTTCGAGGTGACTTCTCATCCCTGCTAAGAGGTGAGTTGCAGGGAAGGGAGTATGTGAAGGTCCAGGTCTAACTCCAGCCCAGTGACAGGCTCTGGGGCAAAGCTGTGTGTCCCACTCCTCCCAAAGCCCCACATTTTTATACTGGTCATTTCTAGAAGTAGAAAATGGGGAAAATGGAGGGCGCTCTAACTAGAGGTGGAGCAAGTGCAATACAGAAGGACAGGGAGGGAGGAGGAATAAATAACACTTGGTTGTTTGAAGAAGCCTTAAGGAAAGATTATTTTCTATTTTTATATCTACTTAGTTACATAGGTATATATGCATATGTTTATATATATGCATATGTTTATAAGTGAAGTTATGTCACAGTACTCCCCCAAGAGCCATATACCACCATCTAATAAACGCCTGAACACCAACCGTGAGAGTTCAAAAAACTCCTAAAACAGTATAGATAATTGCCCTCGGTTGCCTTCTAGACATCAAAGTTAAGTTCCTATCACTAATAAACTATGTACTTGAGACACAGGACTTGAGCTGGATCTGACAGGACAGTCTCCTCCCTGAGGATTAGCTTTCCTAGCCCTGGAAGGTGCTATGTAAGCTGCCAAGGGAGGGAAGCAACCAAGAGTCCTAGCCAGCTGTGAAGCCCATGAGCTCCAAAAATGACCAGCCCAGCAAGATGTCCCTAAGTGAGCCATAAGAGCACTCACAGAAAAACACAACTTGTCAAAATGCAAAGATCAAGTGATCACGGGGTGCTGAGCCCCAAACGACACACCTGCAACAAAATTGCTGCTCCCAAGGCTCAGGGAACGTTGAAGAAGAAGGGGCAGAAAGATGGTAAGAACCAGAGGAACCGGAAGTCTACTGTGAGTTTGTCTCTGAGCAGTGGCGGGGAACTGCACGCACGGTTTCTTAACAATGCTGGATGAAAATAGACACACTGATTCTAAAGAAGAAAATCTCGTGCAGGCCTCATTCCCTAGACAAAGAACCCGTGGCAGCTAATGACTGTTGAGAGAGGAGGAATTAACCTTCCCCAGGAATAAGCCCCTTAATTGGTTGTCCAGTACCAGGTGCTTAACTCTAACAACATGTATATGCCTGCAACACTAAACAGAATTTTATATATATATATATATATATATATATATATATATATATATATATGATGTATATGTATAATGTATATATTATGTGTCTGTATGTATATAACAGTGAGAACGAAGGAAAAAAGAGGCCATAATTTGAAGAGTCAAGGGTGGTAGAGTGGGAGGAATTTGAGGGAGTGAACATGGAGAGGATGGAGAGATGGAATAGAGGAAATTATATTTTATAAAATTTTAAAAAATTAAAAAAAGAAAGAAATCTAGAAAACAGAAGGTTAGAAATCTCATATCCTCTGTAACATTAAATTTCAGAGACTGCCTGAAATGGATTTTTTCATTTTCTCCAATTTTTAACATCAAGAATCAGGACCACTCGTGAGGCTTTCTTTTGGCTGGACAGCTCTGGCACATGAAGGTTGAATTAGCTGTGGAAGGCTGAGTTGTCCTGTCACACAAAGAACTTCAATGCCTTCTTGGTTTTCTACCATGCTGCCTGTCCAACAGCGATGCGCTGGAAGCTTTTTGCAGCTTTCCTTTGAAAAGACCCAGGCTGAGAGGGCACACACACTGCCTGGTCACTGGTGGTGTTTCGTCAGGATGGAGGAGACACTTTGACAATCTGTTTGGTTTTTAAACTTTCGCATATAGGGGACCCCTGTCACTTTTGTGGCCATCAACAGGTGCTGGAAACAAGTAAACTCCCGCTCCTACCAGAAGAAACTTTAATGGTCAAAAGTATAGCTGAGCACAGGTACATCAGAAAGATTATGTTCCAGGGATAAGGAAGAGGAAACCTCAAATCTGGAGCCTCAAAGTGGGGAATGCTGGTTTAGTGCTACTCAGATAAATCATGATTCACAGTTAAGCAAAATGACTACAAATTACAGATCCAGGAAGCCACCTTGAAAGAAGCTGAGGGTAAAAAAACATTGTGCTATCTACAAGTAGCCAAAGGTTGCTCAGCGTTAGCAATACAAGATGAACCAAAAAGTCTTCTCACTTATAAATACAAGGATTTAAAAAATTTTTATCCTCTCATTTTAAATAGAATTTCACTAATGCTTCACGCGGCTATCAGACTACTTCTTGGACTGAAATTGGCCCTGAAACACCTTTTGAGTGTTTGGTTCTTCTTTTGGTAAACTCGAAGTGGGCTTGCTTCAGATGGTGTGTGAATCTATAGTTTTTGGGGTCCTCATGACTTGAACTGTAGCAGAAGCTTGAGGCTCTTTGTTTTCGACACTTTTTTTTTATTTTAGGGGAACTTTTTCAAGGCAATCATCTTGAACACACTCTGATGAAACTCTCCAGTTTTAAGATTTTACTGCCTGAAAGAGAGTTACAAGTTTCATTCAGTAAATCTTAGGAATACATCCAGGTGAATTATTCCAGGTCAGCAGAAAATTATGCCATTCCTAGTGAAAACCACATACCCTATAAGTGCACAACAAAGGTCTTGTTGCCTCAACATTTTGCTTCCCTAAGCACATTGTCATTTTAGACAACAAAGCAGACTCCCGCATGGAGAACCAGGCTCTAATCTCGGGAGTTTCAGACAGGGTAACTCCTGCCTGACTATTGTTTGTCTCTACTCATACCTCCTTTTCAATTTTCCTACAAAAGAGCCACAATCTCGGAAGGACAAATGCTCACTTGTAAATCGTGAGCATTGTTTATCTTCACTATGGAAAGCAGTGGGAACTATGGCGGTCTGTCTGTTCCACTTTTAATGGGTCATATTGGTCTAATATTTTGTGGTTTTAAAAAATAATTGTGCATGCCTTTTGGGAAGATATTAATTATAATGTTTGCCTTCAAAGCCCCTGTCGGTGAGAAGCCCTGTCATTCTCCGCACTTTCGTTTCTGGTGGGTGTAAAATGACTCATTTGTGTTGTCTCTTCTCCCTCCTGCAGGGTCTGCCCTGGGAAAATGGCACTGCAGTGTCGGCCCTGCCTCCGAATGCCAGCATGGCAAGGCCACCTTCCTCAAGCAGTTCTGTGTATGCTCACGCTGTGAAAAGTGTCACAGCGACACTCCCATTCTGTGTCGGCTGGACAGTATCTGCTCATATTCATATCCTGGATTGACTGCAATTCAAACCTGGTTATTTGTTTCTTTATCAATTGTCACAAAAATAAAAAGAATATTTTAGTGCTGTGTTTCAGAGCTCCCAAATAGGCAAACAATTTTTTGACAAATCTATACCATTCCCTTGTTGGAAGTCTCAATCCTTAAATCAGCAGGTGAGATTGTATTTTATTAAGTGGCTCATTCTAATTCAGTTCCTGGGGCGGTCTTACTTATGGAGGAATTCTATTGCTAACCCAAGAGAACTATGTAACCTCTCTGGACTTAGAAAATGCCTCTGCATACCTGCTATCTGATTTCAAGCCATAGAACGAGAAGCTTCTGTTTTGAAACCAGATTTCTCAGAGCTGCTGATTCTGACAACGGCTATACTTTATTAAAGAACAAATAAGAGAAGAGAAATAAACAGAGCTTTTGAGCACTACTGATGTCATGTTAGGCCATCTACACATGATGCCAACTGCTAAGCAGAAAAGGAGATGGTGGTGCATTCTGGGTCTTCTGGATGTACAACTCAGAGACTGAGAGAACTCAAAGGAATGTATTCAAACCATCTTGAGGAGGAGAGAGAGAAGTTGGGAGAAAAGGAAAAACATCAATAGATAGGTCTTTAAAATGTGTTTTTAAAAATTATTTTGGTTTGCTTAGAGATTTTGTTGTTTGTTGAACATGAATATAATTGATTTAATTCACGTATTCTTTTCGTAAGCATTTTGGGTTGTTTATTGCAGAATACTTGGGTTATAACTTGCTATCTTTTTCAGTCCATTCACATAAATTTCTGTGTATGTGTTTAAGCACGCATGCATGCACTTGTGTGTGTGTATGTACACTTTATTTGTGTATGTGGTATATGTAATTGTTCATATGCATATATGTGGTCTATTCTGTGAGGGCACAAGTGAGGTGATATTGTAAGAAGTGGTTTTAACTGTCTTTCTTTGATCCAGCTCATCACCTTTATTTTTGGGGACAGGGTTTCTCACTGAACCTGAAGGACATCAATTCAGCTAGTCTGGTTGGAAATGAGTTTCAAGGATCTACCTGTGTCTCTACCTTCTTCTCTCAGGGCTGGTTTAGAGGTATTCACTACGGCGCCCTCCTTTTTTATATTGTTTATGGGGATCTGAGCCAGAGGCAGAGAGCATACACTGGGAATGGCTGTGAGTCTTTTGAAACTTCAAAGCCTGTATACAGTGACACACCTCTTCCAAAAGGCCACACCTCCTAATCCTTCCCAGTTTCACCTAACTGGGATAAAGTATTCAAATGTATATTAGTCTACAGGAGTCATTCACATTCAAACTACAGCAGGGCTATAGACAATAAGCTCCTTCCTTCCCTTTTCTATCTTCCAGAGATTACTGCACTGCTTGGATCATGGCTTTCAAGAAAGCCAGGAGCATTCACCTGAGTCTCACTCTTACCTGGCTGGTCCTCCTTCTATTGCTCTTTTCTACCTACAAAATCTAGGGAGTACGTTGGGCCCACCCATTTAATCCATGTTAACTGCTGTCATTTAAAGCCTATTCACTTTGTTTCCACTCATTACCTTATTTCTCTCCTGCAGTGTAACATGATATACTCATGGAATTCAAAGAGTAATACATAGACCTCTTTGCAGAGGACCAATATTCTGTTTCCTACACTTGCATGCATTCTTTAAAGATGGTTCTCCTGTGTCCTCAGACACTGTATAGGTAGTCTTGTGCTTGCCCAAGATAACTGCTAAAACATGAAGACTGCTGTACTCAGCCTAAGAGAGAACTTGAAATTCTGAAACCATTGTACTGCTGCAAATGGGTAAATAGATGATGCAAGACAAATATCCACATAGAACACCAATCTACTCAATCAAAGTTTATAGATGATAAAAAAAAACATTTGATTAATTGTCCGGCTATCAGTTTACTGTGCTCACTAGACATAGACTTTATGTTTGTATTAGCCTTTTATAGATTTCTTCAAAAACAAGAACTTTTTGGTGGCTGTCTGTCATCTTGTTACTTAAAGATTATTAAGCATATTAAATGGGTGACCCTAGGAGTTCACTGGGTAGTGGTGGCCTTCAAGTGGCTTAGCAGTCTAATGAAAGTCAAGTGTCTTCTTTAAACACAGTGGAGGAAGATTTTTACCGCAGGTTTGCGAGTTTTATTGGATATCCAAAGAGATTAACCAGAAAAGGTCACCCAAATGCTCTCTAGTGCAGGGAGGGTTCACATTTTTCAAGTGGAGATGAACCAATTATAGAGGGCAGACACCTGAAGTGACTATATCTTTGTTGTTTTCTTCTGCTCACTAAATAAAGAATGTCTATCACTGTTTCTCCAGCATGTAAATCTAGATCTTGACAGCCAGCCTGCTCTCTCCAGATCCCTGATGGAGAAAAGAATGAGTTGTTAGCCTTCATGGAAATGGCATCATCATAAATGTCCTGTTTGGTGCTATGTCACCAGCAGGTCCAATTCTGTATTTCTGAAACCCATTTTCCAGTTAATGTTTCTCAAGCATGCCTTTCTGGTTGTAGACTTGAAAACTTTGGTTTCTATCATTGCTTAAGGACAATTCAGGTACACAACATATGTTAGGCTTATAATTTTCCAAAGCCAAAACTTGCAATTTGGATCCAGAAGTCTCACTAGTATTGTCTCAGACAAGGTTTTCTGGGTTGATTTATATCCATTAACTCTCTTAAAGTTTAAATATTATTCATGCTTCTGACACATATCTCAATTTTTACTTTTCTATACCTCTTACTTGAATACCTTGATGTGATTTTCTATAACACTAATTCTTTTAACTCTGTTTCAAATTGATCACAACAGATAGAGAGGAAGCAGCATATTTGGAATATAGAAAAATAGAAAATAGAAAAAGAAGGATCATCTTATAAGAGTTTAATGTTGGTTTTAAATGCATACTTTTCAGGGCAAAATGCAAATAGGAAATATCTATGTAAAAAGGCCTATAAAATATGTCAAATGATAATTCTATACCAGGAGCCATTTCAACAACGTGTCACAAAATTCTAAAGCAGCAGCTAATAAACTTTAAGGACTTAGTTTTTGGATGAGTCAATATATGAATTATGAAACACGTTAAAGAGGGCTTACAGGTTATAGCCAGATTTGTTGCAGCAGATAAAGCCAAGTGCACTTAATACCAGTAGGGTGTTTCATTTAAATCAATAACTGTGATATGTAATAAATGAAAGCCTTGTTCTACATTTTAGACCTTTTAGTCTCCTGACAATAACCTTCACAACACTTTGGTGACCAAAGATATTTTGAATACCAAAAATAGAGTCTCATGGTTTGACTGGCCAGGGAAGTAGACAAGAGAGAGAAGTCTTGCAAAAGATGAAAAGGAGACAAACATGAAGGGACATTTTCCTTGTCACTGAGAGCCATCGAGGGAACTACAGTTAATCATGTGCAAAACTAGATAAATAAATCAAATAAAAACCCACAACAATCTTGAATGTAAAAGAACAATCAAGTTCCTATAATATAGGGCACAGGGTCATCATTTTCCTGCAGTGATTTTTTTTCCACACACAGATATAAGAATCTGCAATTCTGTATTCTCAGTCCTTATGATAAACTTTCTAAAAGGTTAGCTCAATAAAATTGGATTCGTTTTAGAAGTGATCATCATTTTAAATGTGAGTACATAATAACAAGTTGTTCTCTACTCTTCCTATTTTATTTGTTTGTTTTTATTTCTCTGTTCTTACTTTTCTCAAATCATGAAGCACATTATTTGTGGATTGATATAAACTTTTAAAAACTCCAGGTTTATCACTTATCAGACTTCTGGAAGATCCTTTATTTTAGTAGAAATCACCATGTACCTATTTGATGTACTAACCATGCTGTAAGTTTGAGTAAACTGATGGCTGGCTGTACTCTCATGAAGTTTCCTGGTTCTGACAGTCTGTTTTTTTTTTTTAATCATTAACAATGAACTTGAAGGTACTTAATATCAACCAGAGCGAATGACTGGATCCAACCAGTCACTCACATAGACGTCCGTTACCTGACTGGTTCACCAGTTAAAGATGACGTTTGTTTTCACCCAGATGGATTTTCTTGGGAAAATCCTTTATTGTCATGCAGATTTGCTTGAATTTGAGCTTTTCTATGCCATTAGGCATCAGCGTTTCATATGGCACAGAGAGCCTGCAATGTCCTTGTGCGTGTTTAATGTAATTTTAATATAATAAAGTTTTAAATATAGAAGACTGCACTTTTCCTTTAGTTTTTCTATTTTGTGATATTTGATAATCTACTCATTTTAACATATGTGTCACCTTACCAAAATATTTGCAAGGGCTAAAATCTTAGGATAAATATTAAAATTAAATGTTAAATAAAAACCAAGAAGAAAAATCTCATTTGGCCGTAGTCTGTAGGAACAAAAGGACAGGAATACTTCATCCTAGATCTCACATTTCTCACACTCTGTCTTTGCAATCTCCTCTCACATCTGCCACATTCCATCTTAATCTTAATGATTATCAAGTCCCCAGACATCTACCTAAAAGAAAAAAAAAAAAACTTTTCTATGAATGAATACCATTGTCAGAGAAACAGCTTCATCTATGGCATACACAAGAACAGAATTCACTGTATTTTTAATCGTATTTTCAGATCGTATTGCCTCAATCAATTCTCAAAACAGTAGTCATCAACCCTTTGACAAGCTCAGTTAGGAGACTTTATTTATTGTAACATAAGCCAGAAATTTGGCCCAATCTTGGCAATAAGAATGCCAGTACTCTTGCACGAGCTCATTCTTACTATAATACACATTTATAGACACACGCAAGTGCCCATGTGTAGGTGCATAGGTAGCATAGACACGCACATGCACACACACACACCCCACACACGGGCGTGGGGTGGGGAGGGAGCATTTGAGATCTTAGGCAGTGAATACGAAAGCAAACATTCAGTTTGCCATCGGCTAAAGATGGAGATGATCTAGGGACATTGGCTACTTTTGCACTATGAACTTCATCGCTCCAGGAGGGGTGCTCACAGTCAAGTCTGCAACACTTTTGTCAGATTCAGAATTAAGACTCTAAGTTCCATCAGAGAAGAGCTTCGGGAAGCTGTCTCCTGTCTTGGTTGAGAGGCCAAACAGCAATGCTTTAGCAATAAGAGCAAGGCAGGGTCAGATTCTCAAATTAACTGCAGTTATGCCCAGATTTTTTCCACCTTTGTGATCCTACTCTGTACTGAATAAGACAATGGAAAGCCAAACACAGTGACATGAATGGACTTTACAAGCATAACATGGAGTAATAGAACTGAAAAAAAGGATTAAAAACTAAAGGATTTCATGTCAACACACAAAATACAATATGGTATTAGCGATATATGATAGGTATTAAAGCTCACAGTGCCAATCACGAAAATGCTTCTATTCACGCTCTAGATAATGGCTCTTCTGCTGGCAGAAAGAAGATTGAAATATATCTTGAGACTGTCACTACCATTTACCTATTTTGTATGATCAATTTGTGATAAATCACCAAGTGAATTCTTTGTGTACATGCATGCTCTGTTCATATGGAGAATATTACGGTATCCACTGGGTTGTATTCACATTAAACATCTTGAAGTTACTGACAGGTACTTCCTGGTCTTCATTTGGAAACAGACCACTTTCTTTCTTGCTATTTTGCTACAGATACACGAACTTGTTTGCTCATCTTTTTAAAAAACTACTACCAGCTTCAGAATCTATGCAGGTGCTTGGCCTTTCCCCCAGCCATTCATTCTACTGGTTTGTTGCCTAATCACTTCCGCATTCTTCTTCCTCAAGGTAATGACTCCTTTCCCAGAGATGCATTCCTTGACTAGTCATTACTAACTGATACCCTACCAAGTACTCCATAACACATTGTTTATTCCTTGTTTGTTAAAAGGCTTCAAATAATAAAACATTATATGCTTAACGTATCTTTCAACTTGTGTAAGACCTAGATGGCAAATACACCTTTCCCCTTCATTCTCAATATTGTTCATCATCAGAATGAACCATGTATCAAGAAAAATTGAAGTAGGATTTTCTGCAACTACTAAAGATTATTCTACTATCCTACAGTGGTAGGGGTTGCTTAAGATCCCAATATACAATTCGGTTAGCACAACTGTTAGCAGTTAGCTAACTGTTCGGTTAGCAATAAGAATATTTAGGTGAGGGGGGCAGTAGGGGGGAGAACAAGGGAATCCGTGACTGATATGTAGAACTGAATTGTATTGCAAAATAAAAATTAAAAAAAATTAAAAAAAAAGAATATTTAGGTAGACCAGACCTCTAGCATTATCTTAGATTTTTTTTAACATGCTTTCAATGCCAATTTTGAAAATGACAGTTTACTTCCTGTCACATCTAAATGTAGAATTTCTTTCAGAGATATTATGAAATTAAAAAATCTCATTTAGGTGGTGATTGAATATGAAATGTCCTCCCAAAGGTCATGTTTTGAATAGTTCCCCCAACTCCCAGCTGGTAGGATTATTTTTAGGATTGTGGAAACTTAAGAAGTGGGACTACATGAAAGAAGGAATGGACTGAAGACAGTCAGTAAGATATATCAACTCTGGCCATCCTTCTGTTACCTTGTGCTTCCTGTTTAGCCATGAAGTGAACAGCTTCCTCTCTAATGTTCCTACCACTATGATGCTCTGCCCAAGGAACTGGTCCCAAGCAGCCATAGACTGAGTCTTCTGAAACCAGAAGTCAAAACTAAGATTTCCTCCTTTAGAGAAACCTTTATTTTTATGTATATACATGTGTGCCTGTATAAATGTATGTGCACTGTGTGTGTGTGTGTGTGTGTGTGTGTGTGTCTGTGTCTGTACGTGGGGGGTAGTGTTGGAGAAGGCAGATGAGACCATCAGTTCTCTTGACTCTGAAGTCTGAACTTGTGGGTCACCACATGGAGGCTAGAACAGAACCCACATCCTCTGAATGAGCAGCATGCACGTCTAACCACTGAGCAACCTCTCTAGCCCCTCTTTCCTCTCTTAAGTAGTTTTATTAAGCCTTTCACCAAGAATTGCAAATCAGTAATACAGAAATTTAGCTTTGTAATGGAAATATTTTATTTTACTTTTATTTAAGGAATTATATATGCTGTTTGTTGAACTTTGTGTTTCGGTTAAGACTAACTTTTATGTACTTCTTTCTGTGAAAACTATATTTACCTTACTATATAGATAAACAATTGATCTTTAACATGATACACTTTGTTTTTATGGATTACTGATACTTTTGACCCTGCTCCTCCTTAAAATGTATTAAATAATAAAAATTTACCACTGTATTTATTTGAATTTTGGTTATTTTCCAGTGTCTTCTTTAGTGTTTGACATTTCTTTGCTCAGATCAGTTTTTTTCACTGCATTTTGTTCAAGTTCAAATACAACTAACGAGTCAAGGGGCCTTGCCATCACTTCCCAAGCATCAGGATCATCCAGTTGGAGTAAGGTAATTTCCAAAGGTCTATGCTGCCACACTGGCTTCAGATAAATGATTGTTATTTTACCGAAGGACATCGTTGGGTGAGGCTTGATGTCTTCACACAGGTGGTGGTCCAGGCTGACTGTGGGGTTTTCATGTACTCTGCTTCCAGAAGTTTCTTTTGCCATCATGCCAACAATCAAACTTTAAATAGTTTCAGTATTAGAATGGAGAACAGTGATATATGTGCATGTAACAGCATTTTAATAAGACCCTGAACAAGACAACACACTTGTTCTTTGGTTTTGTCTTGTCTGCTGTTGAATTTAGCATTTCTTTACAGAACTAACACTGCGCACAACCCTTAATGTATACACACACACACACACACACACACGCACACGCATGTACATAATCTTTCAGTTCTTCACACTACAAGTCAAGTTTATGAATATATTTCTAACTAGAATTATTACTTTTCAGTTGAATTATCTTCCTACTTATATTTTATTTATTTTTTTTGAGTCATACCTAGATTGCTGGGGTGTCACGATTGGCATCCTTCTATCCAGTTAATGTGAGACAGCTTATCTTTATATTGAAGTGTTTTATAGATTTTTTTATTGCACCATTAAGAGTACTTTGATTTCTGCAATATTCCAAGATTTTCTTGTCATAATACGTAACATTCCACAGTCCCACTTTGTGCTAAGCCTTAAAGCATTCACTTACATCCAGTCTTCTGCCTCAGAAGGCCAGGTAATGAGATGAGCTTCAGAAAAAGAAATTGCTGGTTTAGTTTCTCACATTACAGCCCAGACAGACAGTTTTGCTGCGATTGCTGGCCAACGCTCAGCTCACACATATTTCCTCTGCTAGGAAAGCATTGCCAATTTAGTGTCCAGTAGTGAGCTTTCTGCTTATAAATGTCATTTGATTTTTGGTTTTTAAGCTGAAAAATAAAATGTTTCTTTCAAAATACTACACATTTTAATGGAAATTGTGTGGAATTTTTCAAGTACTCGATAAAGTAAAAAAAATTCCATTCATGGCACAGTAGGCCCATTTTCGTCTTAATGAAAACTATTAAAAGATTTTTATTGCTAACAGGCACTATTTGGTCAACAGCACAGAATGATTCCAATAGAGGTAAATCCAAGTTTGGAGTCTAGTTTGCACAAATTCTCTATATTTTCTATGACTTTTCACTCAACCAAAATGTATGCACATCACATAAAAATACTGTTTGGGCTTATCACCTCATTTTTGATGATATGAAACGGAATGCTAATCTCCAGAAACTATGTCTGAGGTTGACATGGAGGAAAAAAAGGACAACCATGATTAACTTGAGCTGAAGAGACAAGAAGAACTCTTATGTATGGATATGCGTATTTGGAATTACTATTCAATGATGAAACTCAAAGGTTTCTGAACATGTCAACAGTAGCAAAGATTTCCCAGCCTACTGGTTTCTTATCCACCAGGTGACGTGATTGCTACTAACCTCAGGGACTAGAAACTCTTCTTAGCAGTTTGTTTCCAGTTTGTTTCACATGTTGTTTGACTGGAATTTCAAGTCCCCATTTACACTATCTTTGTGGTTGTAATTGTCATAGTCTCCTGGGTTCCCACTTTGTAAGATAGATGGTAGAAAGCAGAAGGCTCTGCCATCATGCCATGACTGTCTCAATTTTGTTGTGCAGCAGGTGACAGCCAGGACTTTAAGCATCCTAGATAAGTGCTCCCCCACTTCACTCCATCTTCAGCTGCTTGCCTGGGCCTTAACAAAAAGATCATTGATCTGTTTGAAATCATTTTTCTAGTCTTATATTTAATAATGTGCTGAATATTAATGTTGATTTAGGTGGGATAAGCAGATGATAAAACCAGTGGAATATTTAAGGAAAAAACAAAAAAACAAAAAGAGTGACAGGCTAGACAGTGTTGGTGAACACCTTTAATCCCAGCACTCGGGAGGCAGAGGCAGGTGGATCTCTGTGAGTTCGAGGCCAGCCTGGGCTACAGAGTGAGTTCCAGGAAAGGCACAAAGCTAAACAGAGAAACCCTGTCGCAAAAAAAAAAAAAAAAAAAAAAAAAGAGAGAAACCTAGATTAATTCTAGAGCTCACTATCGGATTTATTCACCTACTGTACTTGAAATATCTAAGTGAGATATCCCTCTCTCTCTCCTTTTTAGAGATGATATTATCATCAGGCCAACAAATGAGTAATTAAACATTTATTGTTTTGTGTGTGTGTGTGTGTGTGTGTGTGTGTGTGTGTGTGTGTATGTAGGTATATACACCATGATGCATGCCTGGAGTAAGGGGACAACTTTGAGGAGTTAATTCTATGCCTTCACCTTTATTCACCCCTGCATTCCAGGGGTCACACTCGGGAGCCTTTGCTCACAGAGCCACTCCTCCGCCCCTGCATAGAATTTAAGGTTTATCCTAAAGAAGTTAAACAAGTGGAGCAATTATTTACTTCTTTGGAATCATTTGGTTTTTATCTCAGTGATGTCAAATATATACATATATGTATGAATTAGTATTGTCAATACAGCACGATAAATTTAGAAATCAATGAAACACTTAATGCATAAGTCTAAAACAAAATAAGAACAAAACGAACTATGTTACACAGGCTAGAGTGTTTCCTAGTGGTAAAAAACTTGTTTAGCATGTGTAAGGCCCTGAACTGTTGGATTCCCAGAACTCATATATCTGCATGCACATGTGCATGTAAGCACACACATACACACACACACACACACACACGTACGCACATATGCACACACGAGTGTACACACATGCACACTCATGTACACGCACACATGCACATACACATGTAGCAAATAAATAAATAAACAAATAAAAACAACAAATTTAAAGAAGGAACAAATTAAACAACAACAAAATTAAAAATTAAAACAAAAATCCAACAAATTTAAAGATGGAACAAATTAGAACAAATTTAAAGGTGAAAACCTTTGATTAGTACAGATCTGTTAATTAATTTTATAAGAATTTAGCTAAAATTTGAACACTAACTGTTATTTACTGATCAATATTAACTATAATCAATAGGATATAAGGCACTCTTTGGTTATCATCTGCTGATTTGGGGGATTGTTTTTCAAAGTCACAGAAGTTGTCTCAGGATGGTGGGGAGCCCAAATGGGAAAGAAGTGAAAAACGAAACAAAACAAAACTTAAGTGAATTCCCTTCATCCTTTGATTCTGCATCAGGATCAAAGTGGGCCAGGCATATCTGCTTTTCCCCACCTCTTTTTAAAAATCATTTTATATTTTTGAAATTGTAATATGGCAAATATTTAGACTGTAGCCTAAGGATTACACTGGTTTAGTAAAGTGATGGTCCTCCAAGATCTATGACATCACTATCTCTGGGTAGGTGCCTGGGTTACAGTATCAGGCGTGATTTCTCTCTTGTTGAGTAGGTCTACAGAACTGATGGTTAACGCCAAGGTATGCATGCCGCTACTGGGTTATCATGCCATGTTGGCTGATCTGGTTCTTAACCGTCATAGGTGGGTATGACTGTTCATTGCTTCCCTCCTTTGGAGCTTGCATGGTACAAACTGGCTCACAGGGAAGGGGTATTTAAGTCAGTTCCAGCTCAGGAGCCTCTGGACCCTGTGTCTCTTTCTCCAAACCTTTTCACAGCCCTTCTGGCTCTCTTAGAAGCCCATGGCCTCTTTTTTCATTAATTGTTGTCGCATGCATAAATGTTTCTCAGTCATGTTCACTGATGCTCAATTTATAATAGACTGGAGACCCAAGCAACCTAAATGTTTTTCCACTGATGAATAGATAGTGAAAATGTGATATGTACACACTATGTGATACAATTAAGCTATAAAGAAAGGGGAACTATAATCAGGATATATTATATGAGAAAAGAATCTACTTTTAATAAAAGAAAGAAAGAAAAATGAAATCATGAAATTTTCAAGAAAATGAATGTAACTAGAAAAGATCACATTGTGTGAGGTAACTCAGGGCTAGAAAAACAAACATTGCTCAAAACTTCAGATGTGAGGACATATCCTGGTGTAACTATAGAAACCAGGAAATTAATAAAGGACCATTGCCTGGGGTGGAAGGTGGGGGTTGCAATAGAGAGGAGAATAACAGAGTATGTGATCTGATTGGGGAAATGGGAAAAGGTGAAGGAGTTTGACTAGGTGGGGAGAGAGTTAAATACAGAAGAAGGAGAAGTAAGATAACAGTAAAGTGTCAGCAAATGTCGTACGGAATCATACTATTAACTATTTACCTTAAAAAAGAAACCCTTGTAATACAGGTAAGTCTGTGCATAAATATACATACATATATAGTTTAAATGAAAATTTCTCATCTGAACTCATAATGCTCCCTCCAACAGCCAAAGACCCTATTAAAAACCTTACCACCAGACATGAGAAAGTCATCTTTTGAGTTGTTGGTCATGGATGTCCAAAGACTCCCCAAACATTACAGATTATTGCTATTGGCCTTGTTTGCCTCCCAAGAAGTAGACATTAAGTCCTTATTAAGTTGAAGATGCCATTCAATTGAGACACAGGGTCCAGAGGCTCCTGAGCTGGAACTGACTTAAATACCTCCTCCCTGTGAGCCAATTTGCACCATGCAAGCTCCAAAGGAGGGAAGCAATGAACAGTCATACCCACCTATGACGGTTAAGAACCAGAACAGCCAACATGGCATGATAACCCAGTAGCGGCATGCATACCTTGGCGTTAACTATCAGTTCTGTAGACCTATTCAACAAGAGAGAAATCATGCCTAATACTATAACCCAGGCACCTACCCAGAGATAGTGATGTCATAGATCTTGGAGTAGAACCACC
The DNA here is from genome assembly GCF_949786415.1 of Peromyscus eremicus. Lineage (NCBI taxonomy): Eukaryota > Metazoa > Chordata > Mammalia > Rodentia > Cricetidae > Peromyscus > Peromyscus eremicus. The sequence goes on along the minus strand of NC_081430.1, from coordinate 8,960,658 downwards.
ATTTTACTAAACCAATGTAATCCTTAGGCTACAGTCTAAATATTTGCCATTACACTCACATTTAAGTTTAGTTCTCACTCTCCATCAAGGACAATTCTCTTTGCAATAGATGAAGGCTATTATAGAAAACAACGTCCAGTTAAACGCAGAGTTGCTAAGCTCAGTCTCACAAAACTCCTCCAACTAAGGCTTAAGGAATACTGCAGAAGAGGGGTGAAAAGATTGTAAGAGTCAGACAGTCTGGGAATTTGCTGTGAGACTGTATCTTCTAAGAATGTTGGAAGCTACACCCATAGAGTCTCACCGGCATGCCTGCCTAAACAAGAATTGAACAACACCGTAGACATGCTAAAACATATGAGGGAAGAGCACTAGGCTTCAACCTACACAAAGAACTGCAGACATTGGAGGAATGCTGGGAGTGGGAGAAATAGTCTTCTGCAGGTTACAGCACACTAATGGTTATCCAACACCAAAGGAACATCCCTGAAAACAAACATACATCTCAACCAATACATGCTGATCAAGTTGTAATAGGAATATCTGTTCTTAAGAACCATCATGCTTTATTGGAAATCACATCAACTTTGAATAGAGCTGAGTTTTTACTCTTACGTAGCTATGCACCCAACTGAACTTACATAGTTTCAGCTCCCTCAATTGTGAAAGGTTTATGAAGGTAAGCACAAAAGTATCTCTAGGATATACTCAATTTTTCCCTCAGCCTCTCAGTCTCCCAATCCTCAGCCATCACCCTACAAGTTTACTGGGCTAGTATTCTATTTGCAGCTAAACCGTGTGCAACAAGGTAAGCTCTGTTTGCTGTTCTTGTAGGTTTTCAGGTTAGTGAGAAAGTCAGAAACAAAAGCAGTATTGTCATGCTACTATCTTGTGATTTCGTATGGTGATCAATTTGCAAATATTCTCATCGCCTTGCATTTGTTTAGAATACTATAACCATTCACCTTCTTGATTAAGCAGTTCATTGTCATGCTGCAGGTCTCCCTGTAATTCATACTTAACTCCTTTAGTATTTTCAATAAGATTTGATTGCACCCCATTTGTCTTTATTTATCATCAGAACTTCTCAACTTACGTCACCTATATACATTACTTCAATTACTGGCTTAACTTTCTTTTCCCTGTTTTCCTTAAATTTACCATATTTCTTGACATCTAATATTACAATATTAAAGAAAATAGATTAAATAATTAAAGGATATGATTAACTTCGTATTTGGAGGGTGTTTGAATCGAGGCACTTACAACTATTGTCACGATCTCAAATTATACTTCCTACTAATCTGTAAGAGGAAAAGACTTTTAATAGTATAGAAAATGCTTATAGGCATTTCATATTTTCATACTTCAATTAATTAAAGTCTTTGCCAGAAAATGATGTGGTATTATAAGCTTTCATCTCAGACATTTAATTCAAGTTTTAACATATTTCTAATGTATGACTGGGCATATTAATTGGGGAGAGTCAAATAACAGTAAAGGTTAAAGACTCGAAGATGTTCTCAATGAAAGATGAGCCTTCCTTCGGCTGCTACACATGCATGTGGAAATGAAGAACTGGAACTTCTCCTTAGAGAAATAGACTTAGATGTATACAAACAAAATACATATCTTCAACATGTACAGTAGAAAATATCAACCCATTAGTGCTCTAATTAGTAAAGAAAATTTAACATCTGTAGTTATCATGAATTAAAAGTAATAATGACCAGTTTAAAGCTAGTGAGGTGTTTCAGTTTTCCATTGCCCACTATACCCACTGTGCTTCATTCTCAGTAAGATGTTGTGTCATTAACTTACTTTTCTCTTTTTTCTTTTAAGATCATGTCTTACTTAAAATTTTATATAAACTCTCTACTTTTCTGTCATTTAAAGATTCAGATATTATAATATGTAGATGCTTCTATTACCTCAACTCGTGTGTATTAATGAACTTATATAAAAATTCTACTGGTTTCATGCTTTAAGAAAACATGTAAGTAATTTTTGCATTAAAATATGAACTTTTTTAATTTTAAGAGTTGTAAACTAATTTTAGAAACTCTAAAAATTAAAATCTTTAAAATTTGTTATTTCATGCTTTGAAAATTATTGCTTTTCATTTTTAGTTTACATGTGCATATTAAAAATAAAATATTAATACCCTATGTGGTTTCATACTAAGCTTACTTCATGTACTTCTACATCACACACATTCTAAGGTATTATTGAAATTCTTAAACCTGTCAGTTCCTTTTTTCTTCCTCCAATGCTGTGGCTAGATATCAGGATTTTGATCATGCTAGGCAAGCACTCAAACCCCTGAGTCCATTCCTAGGCCATGACCAGGATTTTCACTTTGTTTTGGGTTTTGCAGTGTTTAGAACTGAACACAGAGACTCAAGTATGCCAAGTAAGTGCCATACATTAAATCATGGCCCTAACTCCTCTACTCATGATTAATTTTTATGGATTATGTTATTTGAAAGTTTTATTATATGTATTACAAATAATATATAATAATATACAATATGCATTCTGTTTACTCCCTCCCCCATATTCCCCTATTAATCTTTCCTCTTTCTATGAATTCTTTCCCAGATTCATAACTTTTGTCAATCCAATTTTATAACTATACCCTGATATAACTAGGTGGTGGTGATACATGTCTTTAGTCCCTGCACTCAGGAGGTAGAGGCAGGCTGATCTCTATGATTTTGAGGCCAGTCTGGTCTGCAGAGTGAGTTCCAGGACAACCAGGGCTACACAAAGAAATACTGTCTGGAAAACAAAACAAAACAAAACAAACGAACACCACCCTCTAACCATAACTATACCCTGATTAATTTAGTGGTTTTCATCAAGTTAAATATTTACATTATTTGCCTACATGCAATGAAAATACTTGTATACAAATTATATTCTGTATACTAGAGTTCTGTTATGATAATAGCTAAATTAAAGGAGTGAAATATCCTTCATAAAAGATATTTCTAAGATTATTACATTACTTAAGAGTAAAAAAGTATGTGTTCAATGGCTAGTAAGAATACAAATGGATTTTTATTTTTAATCACAATTTTCTGGCAAATCTCATAATCCAACAGGAAAAGTTGTATGTTTAATATATAGTATGGGTGAGAAGGGATATGAAATTAACAACCTGAACAAGAACACCAAAAATAAAGGTATATGTTTATTTTTATCAAGAGCTAGCTTAAAATCAATTGTGAGGCCATAAATGTGAAAGTAAATAGGCTCTATTATAGACAGAAAAGAGAGTCTCAACACTATTCAACCTGGGGGAAAGTTTAAGAGAAGAAAATCCTAAACATTGTGCTAGAATTAGAGTGAGGTCTCATTCTTAAAATAAATCCAAAAAGTAAGGCATATTTTTGTGACATTTATTCTCAGTTTCACAGTTGATCTCTAATGGTATCTTAACATTTTATTTTATTATTTTATCTGTATGAATGTTTTGCCTGCATGTATGTATGTGTACTTGGTGCCCAGAGATGTCAAAAAAGAACACTGGATCTCTTGGAACTGGAGTTAAAAATGGTTGTAAGCCACCATGTGAATACTGGGAATAAAATTGAGAGTCATGGAGAACAACAATGCCCTTAACCACTGAGCCAACTCTCCAGACCCCTGATGTCTAATATCTTTATGCTATTTTATTCTACATTTTGAGAAAAAATGGTGTGCTAGTTCAGTATTGGAAATGGCAAATCATTAATTCTTGGTCAAGCTTGCTAGGATTTAATGGCATAACCTGCTAATGCAGGGACATGTTTGTACTGTTCTGTGTAGATCTTTAGGGCTTGGTGAATAGATCTTCAATTTCTTCCTTTTAGATCGGTGGGGAAGCAAATAGCATAATGATAAAGAGTCAGCTAAAGCCAAAAACTAAAGCCAATGGGGCTTTTATGTAAGATTTAAGGAAATCTGGTTTTCTGTACTCTCAAATCCACAAAAATAGAAGACCAAGACCAGACTTAATTATAAGAGCAAAAGAATTTTAAAATGCCCCATCTACAGTTGAAGTTCCAAAATATGAGAATTACGATGTGCTGTGTGGATTATCTGAAGAGATGCAATTCAGAATTTAGAATTAGGTTCTCAGGGGAAGCATCTCTTTCAGGGTGAACCCACTTCACTTCTCTGGACAACTAGGCCCTTGCTGAGAGCCCAGTACTTGCACAGCCAGAGCCCAGGACACGGAGTACTGTAGAACTGCTAGGAAACCACTGGCTTCAAAGTTGCTGAAGGGCACACAGTGGAGAGAGTGAACATGGCGTGGATCCTAGGGCCCTTTACAATCATGGACAGAGTGTATGTTTGCATGTGGCAGTTAACTGACCTGGAAGCGGTCAGTTGTCTTTGTTTTAAAATTGTGGCACCCCAAGAGGTGGTGTTTTATCTGACACCCCACAAGCTTGGAAAAATTTACGCCCCCTGATAAGCGAGGCAGAAATTCCGTATTTGCTCTTAGGAGGTGAAGATTCAGTATAACGATTATAACCGAGGAAAATATATTACAAAAAAAATAAGGTGGAAAATCTCCCAGGTGAATTTAATGCATATGATGGGCCATGGAACACTGTTTACCAAACAGTAAGGGCTATGTTTCTGAAGGAGGGAGTCCTGTCATTGAGAATCCTAGGGGAGGGCTGGAGAGATGGCTCAGCCGTTAAAGGCTAGGCTCACAACCAAAAATATAAGAGAATCCTAGGGGAAACTGTCATCTGTGCGGAAGCTGGTTAAAGATCATACTCTAGAGCATGTATTCCTGGGGAAAATGAAAAAAAAAAAAAGATTCACCAAGTCATAGATGCCAAGAACTGATACTTGGTGGACATAAAAATGTAGATGTAATTATTGCAAGAAACAGAAAGATAGACTGTTAAACACAGATCCTAAGCTTTAGGAAAAGGTAGAATAATAGAAGAATTTAGAAGTTCAATAGACAGACTAAATGGGCATCACTGAAGGTGTTACTGAGCGTGTGAAATAGAAAGAAGTCAGGAACGAATGTTTGAGGTTACGGGCAGGTTCCTTCAGCATCCCCACTCCAAATCTCTATACTTTTTCCAGTTTCTAGATCTGACTTTGATTCTTTGATTTTTGGCTGAAGAAAAGGATCTATCTTCAGGGAAAAATACATAGCCAAGTTTTCCAGTTCCAAGGGGGCCTAGGAATACTTATTCAAGTAACTGTGAGCCAGGCAAAGAAAAACACTCAAAATGTTTGTGGGTTGCTAGATGATGCAGAGTCAAAGGTGAAACCAATCTCCTGAAACCTACATGGGTGTCGTTGCTCCCTAACACAATACAGGTGCACAGGAGCCAAGCAGTAAGTGCAGTCGGGATCTGCCCGTGGCTCACGTCCTAATAACTGAGTCTGCAGACTCACTACATGGTCCTTGCCAAGATCCCCGAGGTATTGTTGGATAACAAATGTTGGCACTAGTAGATGCCATGCATTAGTTTCTTGTTCTGTATGTACGGGACACTATTTCCTGTTCTATCTACCAGCGTGAAAGGAAGGCAAATATGGTGTTTTCTAGTGTATCTCCACTTACGACATCAGTCTTGAAATCATAAAATGTGAATACGTCATGGTATATGACAGGGAACAACTGTAAACCTAATCGAACAGTAATGCAAGTGTATGTATAGTATTAGAATGTTGGAAATTATGTGGCACAGGCTATATATACATAGAAGAGCCTAATATGTACTGTCATCTGTCCCAACCTTTATCAAATATAGTGCGGAAAAGGCAAGTAATTAATGGAGAACATCTCATTGGTTCACCACATCAGCAGTTCTCCAAATACGGACACCAGCAGTCCCTGAAGCATCTCATTTCATATTGATGCAGTCAAAACCATTGTGACAGATTTTTAACATCCTCACTGATATGACAAAAACAGCATGAGATAAAACTTGTCTTCCAGCATGGAACAAATTGCAGCTACACTATATTCAAAATACACTCTTTGTTGTCAACAATCACAGAATTTCAGAAGCCTTAAGATGTCCCTGGTAAATGATTAAAAATTGTACTAGATCAAGTGAGAAATGTCTAATGCACTTCAGACATACATCAAACAATAGCACTTGCTTGAAGAAGAACATTTGTGCCTTGCTGGTGGTGCGTGCTGAACTAGCCATTGTTTCTCATGGAATATCTTTTGTTTGCTTTCTGAACTTCAATGGGCTATTGAGAGTGAAACTATGGTTATTTGGAAGACTTATTTTACACATACACACACATGATATTATTTGTTCAAAATTAGCAAACTGGGGAGACACCTTAGTTGGGCAACTACTTTTCTAGCATTCAGGAATCCTTGCATTGCATCACCTGGATACCTAAAAGCAGGTGTGGTGATGCACACTTGCAGTCCTGCTATCAGGATGAAGGCAAAGTCTCAGGAGTGTACAGTCCTCAGCATCTGTATAGTGAGCTTGAGGTCAGCCTGGGTTGGATGACACCCTATCTTAAAAAGTAAAGTAAAATAAAAACAATGAATTTCAAAAGATTTATATTTAACAATGAGAGATTATCAAAAGCACCATTTTATACCATGTAATGAACAGTATTGATATTTAAAATCTTAAAGCAAGCTGATATATTTCCAAATGGTTAATTCACAGTGTTATTAAAATCATGAGTTTAGAAACCCATTCAAAGTTCAATGTACAACTGCAGATTTTATACAACAGTGACAATATTCATCAAGATTTTCACATTCCACATTTCAAGTAACGTTTAAGAGCCTATTTCTTGTTCAATTTACATATAGAGCCAAAAAATAATATGAAAAACTATTTGAGAACACTGTTAGCACAAGCCCTCTCTAACTGAATGTCTTTGCAAGGCTTGCTTATCTTCATGCACTTCAACTAAAATGTACATGTTGACAGAGAGCAGATAGGATAAGCCAGCATCTATTATATCGGAAAATAGAGGGATTATAAAAAGTCAATTTAATACTGCCCAAATTACTAATTTTTCATAATATGTAAATGTATGTTATATTAGCATATAGTAGACTTATCATTACCTTTAAATTTTATTTAAACTGTTTTGTCAATTTTAATTTCTAGAACTATGTATTATAGCAGACATGTCACATAAGCAATAGACTTTTGCGGCCCACCATACTATTTAAGATTATAAGCAGTTTCTGAGACAAAAATTTTGAGAATAACATTGTTTTGTTGAGTAGAATAACAATACATTATGTTGGGACTTTGGTAAATGACTTCCAAGAATATGGTCAGAGAAACTCTATGAATATTTGACAGGCCCTTTTACCTCATTGCCTAGTGGTCTGCAGTACCCCAGGACATATTCTCCAAAGTAAAAAGCCACACAAAAGCCTTGTGCCTGGGTGCACTTCCCAGCACTAAGAAAGAACTGCCATACTAATAAATCTTTCAGATTTTAGAGATAGCATAGTCCTTTATTGTGAAAGCTGGTCTGAATCCTTTATCTGGTGACATAGAAGAAATGAAGTTTTGTGGTAGATATAGGACATGACAGGAATCTTCAGTAATTCAAAGATGCATGTAGCCTAGAAACACGAGTCAGAGAAGAACCCCCAGCATTAGGTACCTGGATGTTTGGCAAACATGTTGTGCGTGCTTTAGTAGAAAGCCCCAGGAAAGGCATCATGGTTTAGCTCCTAGGATTCTGGGTCAATGCTATGACTATGACAGTGGAATAATTTGACTCAACTGGAAAGTAACACTGAGCATGATCCTAGGAATTTATAAAGATAAACCATTTAACTATGTCTACCATGTGATATAATCATCATGTGACTATGTGTATGTGATACAATCATCATTGTAGCAATGGCGTCCAACGTGGTGGCAAGAGTTTCCACCTAAAACCTGAAAAAAGATTCTAAAACGGAGCTAAAAACAGCTTCCTAATTGTCTCTCTCAAATGAGCGGCAGCTGCCGGTTTGACCTACTGGTGGGTTCCTAGCGTGCGTGCGTGCTCAACCTGCCGTATGGCGGGAATGAGGCCTCTGCAAGTGGCACATTAAGCTGCGTGGTGGATTTAGCCTTTACAAGTACAAAACAAAAAAGAGGTTTCTGGGCTACACACTGCTTGAATAAAAGCATAGACCCACGATAGCTCCCAGAGCTGGTGGAAAACGTACCACCATGTTGGGAAGCTGAGGTGGGCGGAGCCAGCAGCCACAGCTGCTGCAGTTTAAAGCAATAGATTCACAATAAGATAGATTCAGATGTAATAGTTAACAATGTGTGTAAAATATACGTAGGCTTGAAAGAGACAAAAAAGGTGATATACACAGTTATATAAACAAATACATAGTTTTAAAAAATAAAGTCTTTAAAGAGACAGTAAAATTAATATAAAAAATAAGCCACATAAAGATGGATATCACACAGAGAATCTGGATTGTGTTGTCTTGGGGATTTTTAACTGCAGAAAAACATTTGATTGTAAAAGATGTTGAGTTAAACCAATATGTATATTTTAAAGATACTTTGACTTCAAAATTTGGATGTAAGGATGTGTTGCTTTGGAAAGGAGACTCTGCTTTTGTTTCCACAGAAAGCCAGAGGCTATGAATTTGTTCCAGATTAAGATACATCAGGTTTGACCAGCCAAGACCCCCTGAAAGGTCTCTGATGACACCATAGCCCAGATGATCCAACATCCAGAATGGTTTGAAGGCATCTGGCTCAGACAATACAGCCTCATGGACTATTCCATAATTCTAAAATTTTCTTTGTGTCCCCATAAGATACAGCGCCCCCCTCCAGCAGGAAGTAGTAAGAGAAGCTATGCCCAAATTCCCAAATTATATATAATTTTACTTTGTTAAGGTTAAAACCTTCCTTTTTGAAAAAAAAAAAAGAAAAGAAAAGAAAAGGGGAAGTGCTGTGGGATGTTCTGTATGGCAAATGTGTTGCTGATTGGTCAGTGAATAGAATGCTGATTGGTCATTGGCTAGGCAGGAAGTATAGGCGGGACAAGGAGGAGAATAAAGCTGGGAAGAGGAAGGCTGAGTCAGAGAGACACTGCCAGCCGCCACGAGACAAACAGCATGTAAAGATGCCGGTAAGCCACGAGCCATGTGGCAAGGTATAGATTTGTGGAAATGGATTAATTTAAGCTATAAGAACAGTTAGCAAGAAGCCTGCCATGGCCATACAGTTTGAAAGCAATATAAGTCTCTGTGTTTACTTGGTCAGGTCTGAGAGGCTGTGGGACTGGCAGGTGAGAGAGATTTGTCCTGACTGTGGGCCAGGCAGGAAAACTCGAGCTACACATCATGTTCATTTCTCACTGTATGCCCTGAAATTGTTCACAGCAGCAAACAGTAGATCTGCACTGACACACTCCTGTGCTTCACGATCACTACAGAGAATCTGAACATTTGGTCCCCAGTTGGTGGTGCCAAAAGGGAGGTTATGGCACCCTTAGGAAGTGAGGTCTTTCTGGAGGAAGTGTATCTCTGGGGTTGGATTTGAAGGTTCAGAGCCTTGTCCCATTGCTTGCTCTTGCTCTCTGCTTCCCATGCTGCTCCTGTTGTCTCGTCTCCCCTGAATGTTGTCATGTCTTCCTCGGCATTACAGACTCCACGTCTATAAATGTAAGCCAACATAAACTCAAGGCAACCATTTCTCTGCAGACCTTGCCCTTCTCCTGCATTCCCTCTGCCTTGATAAAAAGCATTGAATTCCATTACCGATGCTAGGCCCCAAGGTCTACTTCCTTATTTGGTCACTTCCTTCTCCTGAGGCTGACCTCAGCTCAAAGCACAGCTATCAAAGCTACATGCCCAGTAAATAAAACACTTTGTCCTAACAAGGGGTTTCCCCTTTTGCCTTTATAAATCACCATTTTCCTGGGAGCCACCTTGGTTCTCTATCCAGAGGCAAGTCTTTTCCCTCCTCTTCCCTCCAGGGACAAATGTTCCTCCCCCACCTTGTTTCCTTCTAGTGCTTTCTTCCTTGTCCTCTGTCTCCTGTCTTTGTCTCTTCTTCCCTGCTCATTGTCCCTCTGGGCACAAATAAATCTCCTTTGTGCTGAGAACTTGGTCTTGGGGGGTGCAGAGCTAATACAATCCTTTCACAATGTAGAAAGAAGTAAATCTAAAAAACCCAACACCTCATCAACTGCATCTATAATATGTACATTTGTTCTGCTGGAAGTTTTAGTCCATTACAACACTTAATGCTTTACAAAAGGAAGTAAATGGTGGCCTGTGAAAGAAGCAACAACTTGTGTTTTGGATGGAGGGCCAGAGAAATCTTCTTCTAGTACTGTGTATAACTGTGACCTCTTTTCAGAGACCACAAAGAAATAAAGCAAAAGCCGAGGGGAAATATCAGATTAGATTATTCCAGGCATGGGGAAAACCAATGTAAAGGCTCTGATATGGTATTATATTTGTATAATTCCAGGAGCACCCAAAAGACCATTTGGGCTCAAATGGGCTGAATGAGAGAGAGGCCTTTCTAAATCAGATAGACTGACTAGACATTAAGCTTCAGAGTCAATGACTGTACTTTAGTGCCCACTGACATTTCTGGTCTTAATGTAACTTTGCCCTGTTATCTGTCTGTTAAGTATATACAGCATATGGTAAAATAATATTTTAAAGAACACATTTACTAACCTTAAAAAATAAAACACATTTAACATAAATGAAATGTAATCAGTTTGCTCAACTCAAGAGCCGAGTCCCATTTCACTTAAAGTTTTGTCCATCCCACACAGTTCCTAATGAAGACAGAAACCATCCGTTAATCAAGAAAATAATTAAGTTGAGAAAAAAGTGTTAAGAAAAGCATAATCTGTTTATTTGTTGTCATTTATGGAAAAAGAGCTGTATGAATATGTTTTACATGGGTGTGTGGGTGAGGGGAGCAAGAGAGATTTGGGTAGAGAGAAAATCATACAGAAGGCAGTAGTAAGAGCAGTCTGAGCAATGGAAATTACTCTTGAAAGGCGTGTGCGACTCTGAAGGGCATTATTATCCAGGGCTGTCCTTGAAAAATATACAGGCAATGGCATTTAAGGTGACCAGAATTCATTATCAAGTGGCCAAACAATGTGAAGAATGACGATACTTTATTTTGAGAACCTAGCAATGAATGTTATAAACCTATGGGAGTTTTCCATTTTTAATTTAAGTTAGAAGCACCAACACCATCACCAACATTAAAAACAACACATACAAGAACAACAGAATTTCTACTGAAAGTTCTAAGCCACACCCAGTTCCCCTGAGATCTGCTAATAACTCTGTAACCTGAGAAAAGTTGTTTCCAAAGCGCATGCTCTAGACCTGAAGCAAAATGCTCACTCCTGTGTTTTCCTCTGACTGAGGCCAAGCTAAAGTGCAGTAGATTTTGTTGACAGTTATTGCCACATCTATTGGCTCACAGTTGGCACCAGTTTGAAAAGAGTTTTGCTACATAGCTGAGGCCCATTACCTTTCCCTTTTCTTCTCTTACAATGTATTCTCACCCAAGCAGGCAGCAGCTCACAATAGGGTTAATTTTCTAGGCAGCCTTCACTCTTCATAAAACCTGCTTCTGAGAAGACTCCTGTAAATAGACCTGTGAGTTACCAGGGATGTATTGTACTTCTGGAAGGGGCCTCTGGAACTCAAGCATAGCAGATACAACTTGAACTGGTTACTAAGATGAACTTTACTACAAGATCAGTGTAGATGGTGGTCGTGGTGACCTGCTTGTGTGGGTGTCAGAGAATCAGTCTTGTGTTTACCATGATTTCAAGAAAATTGGAGATGGCATATTTGTAATCAAAGGAAATAAAGACAGAAAATATTATGTGCCAAGTTTTTTTATCAAAAGAAAAGGCAATAAATAAGTAGACAAGACACCAAGAAATATCCTAGGTAAAAGAAATACTTCAAGTATTCTTAATACTTCCACTGTGTTAACTGCATTGTAGTTGATATTTATTGGGACAACTACTGTAATGTAAACAGATCCCTTATTTTAAAGAGATGGCCCAAACTACAAATCTATCAAATAAGGGTAGATCAGAAATTGTTCTAATTCCATTATTTAATTTTTTTTACACTTATTGGTTTATGATTTTTGTGTGTTGGGGGGAAGTGTGCCTGGCATTCCTGTGGAGGACAGAGGACAACCTGCGGTAGTCAGTTCTCTTGTTCTACTAAGTGAATTCTGGAGATTGAGTTCAAGTCATCAGACTCAGTCCCAAGTGCTTTTATACACTGAGCCATCTTGCCAGGCCAGAATCCCACTCATTATTAGACCACATGTAAGGATTTTAAGACCTGTGGATATTACCATGTTAATCACAGTATAGCTTCTCAGAAAGGGGGAAATTGCCTGTGAACTGAAATATGAACATATTTTCATCATCCTGTGGTTCAGGATTTATTCCTAGAAGGACTATTGTTTCTATAGCAGAAGAAAGACCTCTGAGGCTCTGCCTCATCCTTTACAAATATGAGCAGAGTATTGGAAGTGCTTTCAAATATTCTAGAGCAAAAGCCTTCTAGATTTTTAAAATTTTGTTGACCAAGAGTAAGACCATTTTACATTTTCATGGTAAGTGTTTTTTTTTTTTAAGTAATCAAACAAATTTGGCTAAGCTAATTGGTCTGAGACCACCAAGTTCTCTTTGTAATCAAATAATTTTCGTGCATCCACTTATAATCTAGCAATCCAAAAGTTAGTGCTCATATACAAGATATTCAGTATCCAAAGACCATGTCAAAAATGTTATTATCAGGATTTGTTCACTTGAATACTGCAGAATGAAGGCAGCCTGGGTACGAGGAGCCCTGTGTGAAACAACCTCATTCATTTCATATGAATTCACAGTTTCCTTATCTGTGAGTAGAATAATGGTTTTTCAGCATATACATCCTGGGAAATTCTAAAATCAAAGCCAAAATGAATGAAAGTCAATGCCACATTGAAGTGAGTTTTCCTACAAACTCAGAAGCTGCTGTTTCTGGTTGGTCACTCTGTTAAGTGTGACTACTTCAAGCCAATCAAGGGACTGAACTGCTCAGCTGACATGGCCAGCCTCTGTGGGATTTCTTGTCCAAGGGAAGAACAAGGATGGCATTTGATGAATCCATTGTTCTCTAAGGAGGAGACCAGAAGATAAAGCCAAAAACAAATGAATAAATGAATAAATAAATAAATAAAACCCTCTAACCCTTTTGCCCACTCTCGTCTTTCCCTGGTGATAATGGCTTCAATAGTTTGTATCTGAGAGAACACTGCTTTGCCCCCTCTCACTCAATATTCAAAATGAAAGCAAAACATGTACCATGTTTCTGTCTCTCTCTCCCCACTCTGCCTCATCATTCTGTTAAAAGCAATGCCTTGAACGATGATTCTGACCTTCACAATCATTTGTCAAGTGATGTCATTCTATGCTTCATTTCAAACACACACACACACACACACACACACACAGAACAAAATCAAATAATTTGTAAGGCTTTTATCTGAGCACTATTAGTAATTAGTCTTCTGTATGCAAATCTACCCCAAAGGGGTTTTTATCTGAAATTTTTCTTAGTTTAATACATCCTTTATCTCTAAAATGATTTATTTATTTCATTTTTGTTTATTTGTTTCCCATGTTTTGAATCACAGAGTGGTTTCTAGATTTGCAAAGGAAATTAAATTTCAGTATCTATCATAAACAGCATATTCATTCACTTTCTCGAGATTGAAAACACCTGTTATAGCTGCTTGTTGATTGCTGACTTTTCCATGAACATTTGGATGAGAAGTAATGTTTATAAAAGATAACGTATAGAAAATACTCAAAAACAAAAGAGCAGGAATCAAAAAACGCAAAACTAAGTGGAAATCTAAAATACAATATTTAATAACATTGAAGCCTATTGGGTTAATGTCTTCATTAATTAAAATATGAGAGAAAACACATTCCTGAAGAATGCTGAGATAACGCACAAGGACAGAAATGTCTAACTCCTAACTCCAGCCTGAGTCACAGTAGCACTGTTCATATGCGATCCAAGCACAGCTCAAAGGAAAAAGATGCAGGTCCAGTCATTGCGAGTCTTTGGAAGTTCCTCATAAATAAATTATTGTAGAAATTTGAGAAAATTACTGGTTTTTATTGAGGGGGCCTAGGAGAGTCTAAAAGGCATCTTTCTTACATCTAGAAGAGGTAAAAGATGCACTGACTCAGTTTCTCATTGTGCTCATGAGATTTTCTGCTGCTTTGGTATTGGTGATCTAGACGGAATGATGTAAAGACAAAGGCTACTTTAAATACCTGTTACCACCAAGTACAGAAAGTTTGGACAAACACTGACAGAGTCCCCATTTGCTAAAACCATTGACTAAAACCGCTATTTGAGGCTAATAACTGTTCCTTTGTCTACCTTAACTATTGGTCAGATTCTTGTGTGACTCTACATAGTCAAGTGAATCACTTAAGGAGTTGATGACCAAAAGTTAGTAATAATATCAGGTTGATGAGTCCTATATTTACCTAACCTCTCTGCTTATACCTACACTCTCTGTTTAAGACTAAAGACACTGTGAATAACTATAGTATTTTCTTTTCTAGGAACAACAAACCGGGTAGGCAGTCCATATTGTGACTGGCCTTCCCTATGAGAGTAATCATCTCAAGATTGTCCCTCTTAGGTTGATAGGAGCCAAATTGCTTGCTCATTTAAGTCAATTCCTTAGAGAAAGTAAGCACTTGCAGATTCAGATCTACAGTAATGACCAGCCAGACCCAAACTGCCTTACTCTGCATGCATCTTACCTCCTCTCCTGTCTATAACCCTGGAGCCCTGGTAAGCTTTTGGAAAGAAAGTGTTTTGGGGCTAGTCCTCATGTCCCTCAAAGTGGTATATTGAATAATAAATTCCTGTCTGGTTCATCCTCACTCGTTGCTGATTGGACTTTTCATGGGGGATGTGGCAAGGCCTGGTTGGCTGAGACCTGTCAGAGTTGGGATTGTCACTTAGAATTCCAGAAACAAACTAAAAGCATTACTGATTACCATTTTTTATTATTGTTAATTACTAACAAGGATATTAAAGAATGTACTTTTTACATTTTCTGATATAAAATGATGCATCTTGGAACTCTTTTTCACCGGTCATATATTATGTTCATGAGTTTTTAAAATATGAAAGACTTCTAATCATCATTCTGTAATCATGTTTTTCAGGCAATCTAAAAATGAAATTGATTGTTATTGAGTGAGTCCTCTTACTAATATTCCAACAATATACTCTGAAGATATGAATGCTACAGATTTAGTGAGAAATGTATTTTGTGTAGATTTTTGATAAAGAAACATTAGTCCAGAAAAAACTTGGGATTCTAAAGACTTGATGAGAAGAACCATGAGTTTAAATCATTCTGCAAATAAAGATTCTTGTGACTTTGTTGTTAAATACTATTTTTTGAATGTGGTTACAGTTGTGTTTCATTCACAAAAATGTATTTTACAAATAGCACTGAACTCTTTCATTAAATCAGAACCAGATTACTACTTTCAGTATTAATGGTTAGCTTTGACATATTTAAAAAGGGTAGAAAATACTTAATAGACCTGTCTCCAATTCTGAAATGAACAACTCTTCGGGGAAATGGAATTGTTCAAAGATACATTTTCTCTCTGCCAATCTGTGAAATATAATATAATTATTCTCTTTTAATGAATCTCTCAATGAGGAGCAATTCTTCAGTGCTTGAACAGGTGAAATATAGGATAATGGGAATAGCTTTGTAAATACAAGGATGAAATGAGATTGTTATTTTGTGCCTTGTTATGGGATAATTAGAGTAACAGTGTGGAATTCATCAGGCATTTAAACTTTCTCAAAAAAAAGCTCCCTAGGGCTCATTAAAATAGCCATGTTTATCCATGGAAATTTTTAGCCTTATTTCAGATGTCTGCTACTCTGTAACATTTGAGCTTCAATGTTTAGCTTAATGTGATTAATTGCAGATAATGTACAGCCATCAAAAAGAGCCTGTCTGAGACATACATTTTAAAAGAATGCCTGATTTTATGAATCCATAGATGACTAAAGGGGGAACAATAAGACTGTTTATAAAGGGGTAGAGGGACTGTGAGCTACACGAATCTTTATCAGTTTCCACAAAAATGGAATGGACTGGATAATTTCCAAGAAGCTACTATTCATATGCTAATTAAGTCTTTAGAATAAAAGACTATATTCATGGAAACCAAATTCATGGCCATGGAATTCTAGTGGCAAGTTGCTTTGGCTAATCCAAATTTGTTATTTAAAGATAAGTAGACGGCAAGATTTGGTTTGTTCAAGAAACAGGTTTCTTTGTTCTCTGTTAGACACTCCAGCATTTATTGGAGTTATGTAAGTGTGTGCAAGGAGAACCAAGTGCTAGACGGTGTCCATTTAATCATACCAACAGAAATTATCAGAAACAAATCTGTAAATGACACTGGCATGAATGTTCAATATCCCTCTGGTGTTGAAATCTTCCAGGGAACTGTCCTTCCACAAGGCAGTACAGTTGAAGTTGACTTCTGAGTTGGGTTACAGATTTTCCTACTCAATACTTTCATCCTGATGGAAAAGAGAGTCAGCTCCTTAAAAGCAGTGAGGGGATCAGAGTCACAACCCAGGTTCCCCCAAGGGAGTGATTCCATGTCTTTTAGATAGTTTTTCCATGTTAACAATTTTTAAAAACCTCTCTAATTTGTTGTTGTCTGTCTCTCCCATAACCCCAAGAGGAAAAATCATTATACTTAATTTGAAGGACATGTATCATCACAGCTGCAAATTTTCTGTCACTCTGAAAAGACAAGGTGGCTTCAGCACTTTCTGTTGAAGTGAAAGGACCAAGCAGATGCCATAAGAGGCTGCTCAGTCTTATCTTAGAGATCACCCCTCAATTTCAGTTTCCTGAGACTTAAGCAAGCAGTTTCTGGGAGGGCCAAAAAGACATAGTCCTTGCAGTAGCTCCCTTTCTGCACGTACTTTGACTGCTCAAAGTTCAGCCAGTTGTTTACTGTCTAGGACCCTTCACCAACTTAGAGCTATGTGCGTGAGTCAAGGACAGAGCCTGGACCACTGAGCCAGCCCCCACAGTCAGTACGTGCTAGGCCAGCCAGCCCCCATGGCAGCTCAAGGACAAAGCCTAGGACTTGTGCTGGACTGCCCCCAAAATGATAATTGTAAACCCCAACCAGTAAATTCAAAGGTTACATACCCTTACCCAATTAAAAAAGAACAGAGATCTTCAATAAAAATAAACCAATCCGAGTTGCACCCGTGCAAAACCCACAACACCCCCCCCACAACCCCCCTGAAGGGCTTGTGGTTTTTGCCTTTAAAAAGCTAGCCTCACAAAGAAAGACCAACTCTTTCCTGCCTCACTGTATTAGGTGTAGGAATGAGTTCCCTGTCTAGACTTGTATCTATAGAATAAACCTTGCTGTTGCATTCTGGACATTCACGGTCCTTGGTGGTCTCTTTGGGGTCATGATCTGGGCATAACATTTGGTTCCCTAACCAGGAACCCCAGAGACCCCACCGAGACCCTCAAGGGTCCAGAGGTTCATTGTCATCTACCGGTAAGAGCGCTCTCTGTCTTGTCTGTGTCTCCGTCTTGTACTTTTGTTTTGTATGGCTTCATATTTGGAATGTGAAACTCCACAAGAGTCCTATGTACATGCACACTCTTCTACAGGTTGTGAATTAGTTACTACATGTATTCGTGGTGTTTTAACTTAATTTTTTTTTTTTTTTTTTTTTTTTTTACATTTCAGTCACTGCAAAACTGAAATCTAGTAGCAATCACACATACTCTGAACCTGGATAAAAACTTGACATTACTTTTAGTAGACTCTGGATTGTAGGGTAAGAAGATGATGATTTTGTCACTGTATCAATATCATCAACTGCACAATGTGGCATGTTGAATCATTTCTCCTTTCCATCTTTCTCTGATGATACAATTCAAATCAGTCACCAGGAATGCAGAAGGGCTAAGACAAGGTTCACCGCTTTGGAACCAAAGAGTTTAGTCTCAGGAGTAAGGTAAGATGTTCATCACGAGCCTTGATTAAGAACCCCAAGGGGACAAATCTCTTTCCATCTCTCATGATCCCATTATACAGACTGCTAGGACAAGGATTTGTTTTTCCAAATGAAACTGCTACTAAACATTCATTTTCTCGAAGCTTTCCTAGACTTGTTTGTGCTACTACTGCTGGTTTCGTCTAGGATTGTATCTATATTAAAAAAATATACATATCAGAATGATGGCCTGTGGGATAATTCTTTTCTGTAAAATGACAGTTTGGTTGATTCCCAGAACCCATGTGTGTGTATGTATTTGTGTGTGTGTGTGTGTGTGTGTGTGTGTGTGTGTATGTATTTGTGTGTGTGTGTGTATGTGTGTGTGTGTGTATGTATTTGTGTGTGTGTGTGTGTGTATGTGTGTGTGTGTATTTGTGTGTGTGTGTATGTATTTGTGTGTGTGTGTATGTATTTGTGTGTGTGTGTGTGTATTTGTGTGTGTGTGTGTGTGTGTAAAGCCAGGCCCATTTGAAATCCTAGTATTATAAAGACAGATATGAGAGGGCTTGTAGCAAACCAATCTAGCTTACACAGTGAGTTCCAGGCCAACAGAAGACCTTATTTCAAAAGGGCGTGGATATTTCTGAGAATGGCAACTGAGGTTCTGTTCAGTCCTCTGTGTCCCCATGCATACCTATGCACACACACACATACAAACATGCATACATGTACATACATGCACCACAAACTTATATCACAGTGCTATCACTTTAAGATGCCCAGATAGATTATGTAAACTTAAATTTCAATTCTGGTATTTCGGTAGCTTTATTAAGTATGTGTAATTATTTCATTTCCCAATGCTGATACATTTTGAAGGAGGTAGTTTAAAAACATACAAGTAAGAACTCATTTTGAGATATCTCCTGTAAAGGTTACTAAACAGCAAATGTTTGGATCTATCTGTTTTCAGCCAATGAAATTTTCATGATATTGTTATATGCATTTTTTTTTTGTGTGTGAAATGAAACCTTTCAAATGCCATGATCTTTTTTCAACAATTTTAACATCTAGGTATAATTGTGTAGCATGAAATCCTTTTCTTGTTTCTAAATTTAATTGACTTAATCACTGAATTTAAATGTTTGGAAGTTGTTCTGCTTGCCTGGGTCTGAATGCCAAATACAGCATCTACAGATCTAAGATGAACATTGCTTTTATATTTAGGCGAGGTAACACTGCCTTCTAAATTACCCTAAATAACCTGCAGAAATCTTAACAGAATGGGCAACAACGGTTGACAAGTGTCCCCAGCAGTGACTTGCTGATACGTGTGACTTGTACAAGGCACAGAAAGTGACAGTTTTACTAAAGCAATGTACAGTATACATACATTATAATCATGTAATCATGTTTCAAAAGTCATATCCTCACTTAGAAGATGAAGACATAATTATCTTATTTATCATCAGAAGCAAAAGAAGATGTCAAATTTTGCCCAAGTTTTGCACATGTTTTCCAGTTGATTGTCTTTGATACACGTGGTTTACGTTGCATTCTTTCCCTTTCTCTTCCTAATTTCTGCAATTTATGATGAAACTGACGGTAAAGCCCCATATCGTGGAGACACTCCCTCACAGCCAATCAGAACGCACACTGCCTACCCTCTGGCTCACAGAGAGCCACGGCTTCCGTCTTACGTCCACAGCGCTGCAATGCATGTGTGTTTGGTAGTACATCACAGAATGCTTATTCTCAAAAGAACTCGCATACTGGACACTTTGTGTAGGAAGACACTGACAAATAGGAATGATGTTCACACTTAGCAGGCACATACATGGTTACACAAAGTATAAGAGGGACAGGAGGTACATCAGTTTATTATAGTCAGCTTTTAAAAGATGTATTTATTTGTATTAGTGTGTGTGTGTGTGTGTGTGTGTGTGTGTGTGTGTGTGTGTTAGTGTGTGTGGCAAAGCATGTGCTATGACATTGTGTGGAGGTCAGAGGTTCATTTGTGGGAGTCAGTTCTCTACTTCTACTATTCGTATTCTGTGGATTGAAGTCAAGTGATCAGGTTTGGCAACAAGCACCTTTACCCACAGAACCATCTTCCTGGCCCTAATTACTGTAGTTTTCTAAACTTAATTTATCTTAGCTTACCTTTGCAATTACATCTTTCTCTAATGACTTTCTGTATTTCTTGGTTTCATTATTTTACTCTGTTTTATCCTTACTATCAATAATTTAAGAAACAGAATTCCTCACTGGAAAAAAGATAAAGGAAGTACAATGACAGCTCCACAGTGTGTGTGTGTGTGTGTGTGTGTGTGTGTGTGTGTGTGTGTGTGTGTGTCTGTGTCTGTGTCTGTATGTGTCTGTCTGCATGTATGTATGTCTGTGTCTATGTCAGTGTGTCTGTTTGTGTCTGTGTGTGTGTCTGTGTGTCTGTGTTTATGACTCTAAGTTTTAAACTATTGTGTGAGTAGTAAACAATTCATTTTCTATCAATGAGTGCCAATGCAGAGTTGGGAAATTCTGGCCAAATAAAAGAATTAGCTTTAGTAACTGTGAGTGAAAACATTGAAAAAAATTGGATGACATAGTATCTTAATTTGTTTTAAGATAAACTTTCCTGTGAGAAGTACCCAGCTAGAAATATCCACGTGTAGAGTAGACAGCCACCTACTTAATGAGGGCTCAACCAGGAAATCCCCCTGCTCCTGGCAGTACCTCCCTTCACCTTTGGGTCTAAGTTGGAATGTAATAACGTTTGCTCAGTAGTTTTCAAACATTTGATAGCAGTCAACAACTTGAAAATGAATCAATATTAAAGAAGTTAAACATGAAAAAGTCATAACATGTTGTCTAAGTACAGAAAGTTCAGATTTTAGAGATTCAAAGTTTGGAGTTTCAAATTGCTAGCAATTTCAAGGTGGCCAGTCTCTAAGAATGTTGGCCCTATTTTGATGAGCTGTGGGAATACCATACATTTTTTTATTTCCATTTTTAATATTTTATTTTGGTTGTATGATATTGAGACTGTCCTGATATGCAGATATGCAATGAAGTAACAAAAACTTCCCATGTTTTTCCTTAGCCATCTGTAATAATTATGACTGTCTTACTGGTAAGCTGCATGACTGACTCTGTCTGTTCAAATAAATCTATTAGAGCTAAAATGACTCAGTTCCTTATGAGGTCCCCCACACCTTGGTTAAAAAATGCTTTTCAAAGGTGCATTTTAATAATGTTTCTGCTACACAATGTCTGGATATCATGGCAGGTATATAGGGGAGTGTTTGCCATACCTAACCCCATCTCACCGTTCTGGTCAAGACAGCCATTAAACATGATTTTTTCACGTGTGTCCATACAAATGTATGGAATTCAATTTGCTGCCTGGTTCAGATTTTCACTCCTAGTTCAACTTGCTCAGTTTTATTTTATCGTGCATATAGAATTAGCATTTTCAGTTTTATGCCTGGCTCATTACAAGAAGTTTAGTGTTGAACATGTTTAAATCAAATCTACCCTGATGGTCACACACTCAGTATATGAATAAGAAGCTTATTATTTGTTGTAAATAGTCAAATAACACAATTTCTTTAGGAGTATAAGTGTTATTACCAACTGATCTTCTCTTTCCTTTAAATACTGGTACTGCTCATTTTTGCTTCCACTGATTGCTCTGTGCCCTTTGGATCTTGTGACAAACAAAAGTATCTGAATATTTGATCTTTTAATTTACGGTGGTTCCTATGTCATATGGTGACAATGTATAGTACATATTTACATTTCCTTCAATAAATATTCAGAGATATATTGTTTGTAAATGATCGTTGCAGAACAGATTTTTCAAAGTTTGATCATCTACTTATGTGTCTATATGTAAATAAGTGTGCAAGAGGAATGATGTGTTTCTCCCTGTAAATCTAACTCTTCAATCTATCTGCTTATCTATTCTCCTGATTGAAGAGACAAGAAACAAAAGAAAACAGGAAGACCATCCAAAGTATCAGTCCATTCGTAATTTGAGAATAGTTAACAAGAGAAACAATTTTTACTAGAAATAATTTATTTTATTTTTCTTAAAGTTTTCTTTTAATTTGTTTCAAAATACTGCAATGGATTTGAACTAAGTCTTTAAGAACTGCTGAAGAATCACAGCTATAACTCAGTGGAATGCAGGATGAAAAATAATGTTTTAGCTGAAGGCCTTTATGTCTTTTAAAATGCAAATACCTCTCCTTTTGTCTGCAATCAGTCATTTATACATTAATGTGAGTGAATTTATTAGACATCCCTCTCAGGTTAATTTAGAAGAGGGGATGGTACAGATGAACTCGGCAGCTGCAGAGACATGAGAAGATGAAGTATTAAGGGCAGGAGCGTGGAGGATAACTGGGCCTGCTTTAGAGTTTTGCTTAAAGGCAATGCCGTCTGTATTTAATACACTCATTTGTATTTATAAACACACATAAAGAAAATGTCTGCTTAATGAGGAGAATGTGAGTGCATGTTTCAGAATTGTATCCAAATAGTTCACTGTGTCTCAATGGAATGATAATATAATTAAGCAAATTACTTATAATTTTGTTCAACTCTGAATTAAGTCAGCAGTAGAATTCCCAACCAAAACACTGACTGAAAATATTTTGATCTCATGAGTGCTCTCAAAGACTTCAAGCAAGGGAACTGCTTGGAGTCTCCCATCCTGGGCAGTCGGGAGGAAGAACTCGGAGTTTCATGCACCACACCGAGTCTTGCACTTTGGTTTTATGACAGTTCTTTAAATATGATTTAAATATATGCAAACTTTTTCTCAATTCTTTTTATGAAGAAGCAATTTCTCTATATTATATGAACTTAGTGATACACTTCTTCATGCCTCCTAGCATCGGAAACTCTTTCTAAAGTTGAGAAAAACAAGTATCACTTCCAAAACACAGTAAAAACCCAGCTGACACCTAGTCCGTTTGTACAGAGGGGAACCTGAGAGGCTTTAGGGCGTACTGTAATTGTTTCCCAGCTGAGAAGAACGTCACAGCCATCTGTTTCCCACTGCTTCATTAAGTATCTTATCGGTGTAGAAACTGGTGATCTGGGTTCAAAATGTCACCATAGTTACTCTAAAGACAGCACCGACTGCTATCCATAAGTTACCGTGTCTCTCAAACCTCATTTCAGCGCTTCTGTTTGCAGGAACCACAGCTGGCCAAAGTGGAGAGAAAAAGCGATCGCAGAGCTCTCAGCCCTAAATGGAACATCTGCACGACACTCACTTCTTTCCAAGTCTCAGCCATCATCGCAGGTGCTGGGACAGAGGACGGGAGAGCCAAAGATGGTCGCTGACTACATAGGAACAGTGTTTTTCAGACATAAATGAACTCACAGTGGCTGTGACAGTGTGTAGCGGGCCTGCCAAAGCTCAAACCAGATAAATTACCTCAGTGGAGAAGAAAGGGAGGCGTGCAGCCCCACCCCTAGCTGAGGAATTGTTATTGATAATTGATAGCTACCACCAGAGAGAGACAGTCTTCTCCAAGAGGCTGACCCCTGATAAGTCTCACACACTCCAGTGGAGGGCCACACACCTAAGAGAATATAGGCAACACTAACGGAACTTTTTAACAAGGGTTCTAAAAATAATGAGGACACAAAGTTGGGAGGGGATGGAACAGGAGGTGGACCTGGGAGGAGATGTGGGAGAGGATAAAAATACACGATAAATTCTGAAGGAGTTTATAAAACCAAATCTAAAAAGCACAGACACACTAAAAAGACAATGTCTGTAATGACTCTGCCACACTTAAAATCACAGATGTTTCTGTATCAAGAAATTAAAGAAAATAAAGCAATAGAAATATTAATATTCAGGAAAAGGGCACCTATGGCTACTTTTATTAGTACATTTATTTTTTTCCACATTAAGTAAAACACTTAAGAAGTAACAGAATAAATGTTAAACCCAAACTTAGGATTTTGAGACACGTTTGGTTACCGAGTTGCAAAACTCACCAAAATGACAATTTTTACTTTCTAAAATCAACATAAAGGAAAGGCTATAGTAATTGGGTTTTAAATATTCAGTTGAAAGGTTTGTGAGGACTGTAAGCACAGTGAAGCCAGGGGGAGCCGAGAGCCGAGCACGGTCGATCTTACTCGTGCTTCTCTTCCCACTCGGAGGAAAACGTTCAAGAACTGCAGTACAAACATGTATTTCCGATCCACGACCTCCCGGTGTCCCCGCCCCCTCCTTTCTCATATTTGAGAACCTGGCTCCAACAGTTCCACAGTGGGAAGGGCGCAATAGGAATAAGAGAATCTTCCCTTCGCAAAGGGTCTGAGAATCGTTGTGGCTGGTGTCTGTGTGGCTTTATTTCAAGCCACAATCTTAAGGACAAAGTGAATGGGGCAGTCACGAGGCCAAGCCAACAGTCTGTGTCTAATAGTTCTGTGAAGAGTGACAGAGCCACACCTTTTCACAGATCTACCTGGGGGAGAGCACAGCCACGAGCCTTAGAATCTCGCAGAGCTCGTGGTGAACGTGGTTGTCAGCTGAGCCACTGAAAATCAGCTTGGGGAAATGTTAGGAATAGAGAGGTGGGAAGAACATGCTATTTACTGGACTATAATAACAGACTAGAAAAGAAACCTGAAAAAAATCCTTACATATATAAAATAGATGCCTATTAAAAATATTTGTAAGTTAAGAAACAATGAACACATTGTACTGTATGATAATACATAATTTGGATAATTAGAGGCTTTTTTTAGCTTCATCTTACTAAGGTCCTAAGATAATTCTAATAATTAGAATTTTTACCAATAATCTTAAAAATCTGCTTATGCTTGCAGTGGTATTTAGTATAAATCAGATATTTGTGTCATCATTTATACAAAATAATAACTGTACAAATTTTCTACTCATTCATACAGAAAATGCTGCAGACTTTTCTGTATATTTATTCTTCAAAATTCCATTTATGTCATTTCCTACAGTTGTACTGAATTCTTATTATGGGATGTTTTAATTGGTTTATTGCTCAAACTTCCTGTCACCAGCAGTTTAGGGTAAGTTTGTCTTGTGGATGATGTGACATTCTTTCCTTAGACCTTTGCATCTTTGTGATACTAAGTTTCATTTAACAGAAGTCATTGCTCAAAGCCTAAACTAAAGCCAGGTACAGAAGAGAATATCAAACCTACCAACCATTTCACATATGATTCATCCACTTACATTGAGGCTTTAATGTTACAACCTCTTCAGATTTTGCTTTCGCTACACTGATCTAGCAGAATTTATATTTATGTATTATTTATTTGATAGAATCTGACTGTATAGAACCCACTATTTAGCTAAAGGTGCATTCAAATTCAGGGTAATCCTCCTGCATTAGCTACCAAAGTTACAGAATTTCGGGAGGGAGGGGGGAGTACTCATGCCTATATTAATAAGCTTTCTTTATGCTTAGTGCTATTAATAATATTAGGCATGTTTTTTCAGTTAAAAATATTATAGGCTCCCATACATAAACTATGGGGACTAGCTCCACTTGTGCGTCTTTGATTGCAACATCTATCAGGAATTAGTTGTCATGTCACAAAGTGAACTGTATTATACTGGGGTTGAAAAATATATTCCTGTAGCCATGTATCCTGCTTTGGTATTCCTTGCTCCTTGTTTCTTGGGCATTTTAATGGTTGATATTAACTTTCTGAAAAACAGCAGCAGGTAAAAATATATTGTGATATCAAAGCATTCTTTTATATATGTTACTTGGAATGGTAACTTAATACAAGACGATTTGAATATTGTATCTTGACTGAAGAGACAAGAATAAAGTCTTTTAGTAAACAACTGGGTCCTTGGTACAGCCACTTAAACATTGACCAGGCTGAGTCAGTTCCAAAAGAGCTCAGTGTAAGGTGCTTTCTGTTTTACTTTTACATTTTCTTATCTGTAGAAAAAAAAATCTCTCACTAAAGAAAGACTGGGAAAGAAGTAAAACATAAATAATAGATATGATTTCAGATCCACTGTAATTTAATCATACATATGTATCTGAAGACTTTTCTTTAAGGTAACCTTTGGAACAAGCAACGTAACATACAATCTGGGGAAACCTTACCTTGACTTGCAAACTTCAGCTCTTTGGCGTCTGTGAGCGTGGGTCTTTTGTCAGAGCCTTTTTTCTCTATCCTTCGATGGCTTCTTTTTTTTTTAGATTCTCCCCAAAGATTAGATCCTCCATGCATGCTTGGTATATTCAAAATTGCAATTCCTTCCAGAGAGATGTTTATTAAATCTATCTGTACTCCATCACACTGGGGAGAGAGAGAGAGAGAGAGAGAGAGAGAGAGAGAGAGAGAGAGAGAGAGAGAGAGAGAGAGAGAGAGAAGGTATTTTATCTCATTTTGATTGCTTATTTACTTCCTTGTCTTTTAATAAAGCTATTTTAATTCATGTCAGTACAAAACAGAAAATGCAGGCACATTAACTAGTTACCATTCATAATTATTAAAAATGATCAAACCACATCACCAATGTGTCATACTTTATAGGAAACCTTTGGGAGAGAAATATGCACATGTTTTCTTCAACTCCAATAGGCAAATTATGGGCCAAGGAGGTCAAGTTTAGGAATGCAGAAATTGTTCTGATCATTGCCTCTTTTGAATGATGGTTTTGAACTCCTGATCTTCTGCCTCTACAGCTGGCTTAGTTTCCTTTCCTTTTGTTTTTCTTTCTTTCTTTTTTCTTTTCTTTCCTTCCTTCCTTCCTTATGGACATTCACAAAGAACAAGTGAAGTCAGTATCAAGAGGTGATCACAGAGACCCCAATTACTTTGGAGTAAGTGATGAGCTCACACTGTAAACACATTACAAATAAAGACAGCTGCCCAGGGGAACATGGAAGACAGGCAAAATTGAGTGAGGGAGATGTCAGGAGGAGCAGCACAAGGGTTCTTATACTTGTTATAAGAAGGTACTTATAGTTGCTGTGATAATGGAACCCGACCGATGTTTTGTTATTTTTTCTTTTTGCCTTGTAAAAACTGGCCGTACTACATATGAAAAATAAGTGTGTAAAGCAACTGTACTTTTGTATAGCCAAAGTGGTCAGTTTTTAGAGTTTTTATATTTTCTGTTCATTATTGTTGATAGACACATGTGAAGGATTATGAGGTTAGTCTGTAGCCTTAACATATATATTACTATGTGGTGTGTGTGTGTGTGTGTGTGTGTGTGTGTGTGTTTGTGTGTGTGTGTTTGTGTGTGTGTGTGTGTGTGTGTGTGTGTGTGTGTGTGCATATGCCCATGTGGCAGAGTTCCAGGTGCTTGTGACCCGAGTAACATGGGCCCTGGAAATCTAACTTGGGGACTCTGAAAGACCAGTAAGGGGTCTTAACCACTGAGCCTTGTCTTCAACTCCCTCTCCTATAGTTTTAAAGTGATAGCTTGTTTATTTTATTTTATTTTTTGCTTTAGATTTTCCAAAATGATAATCATTATAACTATCTCACAATTTTTTCTTCCATTTTCTATCATAAGCTGAGAAGAGAAGAGATACAACTTGAAATTTTTTCAAAGCACCCTGTTAGGGACCAGCATGTCTCTAACAATAGCTCAGCAAAGGATTGCTACAGCCACCATGGCCTACTATAATTAAGTCATCACTAACTTAAACACTAAGTTTAATTCTCATGGAAATCAAAATGCCACAGAAACTACAACAAAACAAACTGAATCTTGTCTTTTTCCACGTTTGCCTCATCTTTCTGAAGCTAGGGCTGCATCGTGTGTGTTCACCAAAGTAACAATGCATCGAGATAAAGCACCCCATATTGAGCCCACTCTGCGGTGGAAGAAACAATTCTGAAAAAAGAGCTAAATTCTCATTCAGTTTCACTGAAGAGGACCCAGCTCTGGATGATAGTATCCATTTTTTTTTCAGAAACAAGTGCATTTTCTTCCTTTTTATGTATTAAATTAAGATCATTTCTTTTTACTAAAGAATTCTGCTCCTGTGTATACTCACTCACCACTATATATTCTAGATAAACAGATATTAATTTCATAATTAAAAGTAATCTTGTGTAAATACCCTGCAGGCCTCAATGAATCAAACACATACTGTGTGTCAGGCCTCCCACTGTCTTCAAGTGGAACGCACTGGCTGGATAATTAGATAGTACATATTTTTTAACCTTATTTGCATGCATATTATATCTTTTGCACACTGACAAGCAGCAGTAACAACAAAAGTCAGATTACCACAGGGAATTCCCACAAAGAAGTCTTCATTCCGTATAATTTGCAGCCTAAATTAAAATAATTTGATCTTTGACAAGGATGAAATGTCAAGCAGAAGGGGGTCCTCTACAAGCCACGGCCTGTGGCTTCTGAAAACCGCCTAATTTATGTCAGTCACTTCTTAATACATATTTAAGTATTACACGAAAAAGATGATAAATATGCAATCTGACACCTTTGGTATTTCCCTGCTGTTAATTTATAAAGGTCTGGCTTCCCCCAAACTGACTAAAATCATTTAAATAACAGAAGAATTGTGAAATACGCTGGAGCTGGGGCCTGGCTTCCATTTCCACTCGATATTGAACACAGCAGGTAGTTCACTAAGACAATTATGTGACTAGGCCTTAGGACCCTGCTGTGACAAGTTACTTTCAGAATTAGTGAAGGAAGATTCCTTTGTTCATCTGCAGAAAAGGAGAGCATGCTGCAAGGTCTTTCTTCTGACTAATTGAACTAGTGGAGTTAGGCGAGACAATGGAGACGCACTAGCATGTACTACGACCACGTGCAATCTCCTCTTCACAGTCAACGCCATGTGTGGTTTGAAGGAAACGTGTTAGCCATTCTCTGACAAGTGAGGAAAAGAAAAGCAACAACCAGCAACTCTCAAGGAGTCCCGAAGAACTAAGAGTGATGGAGAGCGTGGTGGTTCCTCCGAGTGCAGGACAATGTCCTTAAATAATTAATGGTGTCTAGGAGTGGTTTAGTTTCACTAGTTCTTGATCCAATCCCAGGCCACCTTTCTCTGTTTGCTTTGACATCATGTTCATTAGTCTGGAAAGTTCCATGCATGTGCTGATGGGACTGGGAGTTGCAGTGCACCAGTTGAGTTTATGAAAATAAAGCTGAGGTAAAGGCTATGAATGTAAACAAGGAATAAGTTCATGTAGAGTAATGTTCTCATATGCTTTGAAGAGTTATGAGTTTTGTAAAAGGTAGGTACAGAGAAAAAAAAGTAAAAGTTTCAAAGCCAAGAGCCTCAGTCTAGTGGATTCTGAATATTTGTGAGTCTAACAAGGTCATTAACCCAACTGTGGAGAGAGCACACATAGAGTGGCACTGAGGAGCTGCTGCAGAGATCTTATCCCCAACACAAAGTACCTAAAAGAACAATTCCATTTTTCTGCCACTATGTATTTAATCTTAGTTAATTAACTCTGGAGAGCTGAGAGTACAGGTTTTAAGTTTAGTGAGATATAATCAATGATTAGCTTTATTTTTTCTATAATGAGTCAGCTTTTATGCCTGTGTCAGTGAAAGTTATTAATAATTTTACTCAACAAAGCATAAAACATTGATAGGCAATCTTAGGGCTAGGACAGGACGGTTGAGACTACCATGTACAACAGCCTTAACAAGCTCTGTTTTCCAGGTTAGTGAACAAATCCTATAGTTGATTTTGAATCCATGAGGCTCTTGTATTTGTTAAGTCTTGATATTACTGAATTATTTTTGAAAAATCTCAGTACTAGTGGATAAAAGCAAATTCTTGGCTTTAACATTTACTGTCTTCCTAGTCTCACTACCACCCCAAAAGACTGAGTGTTCTATGGAACGGACATTCTAATTCTCTCATTGACTTTGATACATGGAGAAAAACAGAAAACCTGTGCGCCTGATTGCTCTAGTCTCAGGCCCCGACCTCAGGTTGCTGGATACCCTTTATCCCTCCTCCAAAACACAGTAATGCAAACTTTGCTTTTGACATCTTTTCTAAATAATTTTGAAATTTTTCATTTTATTTTTATTTTTACCTTTTGTAGTAAAGCTAAAAGATAACTGAGTTTCTTAAAATTGAAACTACTAATTTTTAAATCCCTGTCTTACCCTCTGCATTTACATGTATATAGCATTGATTTGTTCCCTTCTATTTAATATTTCTGGCAATAATGTGATTATTTTTTCTTTTAAATTATTAAAATATTTAACTATGCAATGAAGATTTCATAGTATATCTTTGATTCATACCGTGTGTATAAAGATTAAACCAGATAATGCGGGTGTATTGCTTAGTGCCAGACACAAGGTAAATTTTAATAATACATGTACTTTAGTAGTTATTATGAAGCACTTTCCCAGGATATTTATTTTGTCCCAAACATTTTTTCCTTTCAGAAGGAGCTCCCTGCAGGAAAGAGCATTGTAACATAAACGTATACACAGAAAATGACTTGTTTTTGAAGGGGCTGCCAGTAAAACATACAACCATTGCTTGAGGTTCTATTGTTACTACCATGGTTTATTTCTCATTAGACATTTTTCAAACCATAGTTGGTATGATTTTAGGCCACATAGGAAGCAATAGCAAGCAGAATCAAATTTCCGAACTGTTGATTTCTTATATTTAATTATGAAGTAACCTTGAGGGTAGAAAGTCATATTCTGCTAATATGATAGACTGGATTCATTAAAATGTGAGCAGAAAGGCACACTTGGCATTGCTATCTACACACCACACACACACACACACACACACACGTGTGTGTGTGTGTGTGTGTGTGTGCTCGTGACATACAATGATATAATGGCGAGAACACATAGTGTTGACTCCAGTTTATAAATGCTATAGTAACAGTTCCTTGAGAAAACCAGAAATGCAGAACCAGACAGCCAGCCTAGGAAAACATGGAAAAGCAGGACTCAGAGCTAAGTAACTCAGTTCTGATCCAGATTTCTTGAGGAGTATCCTGAACAATCACCGTCCTGATAAGATGTAAAGCATTATGACATAGTAGCACTCATTTTAGCTGTACTTAGAACTTTAAAAACCAATGCTTTCAACAGTTATTTTCATTTAAATTCACACTGATATTTAACGAAATCTTCTTAAAAATTTTGTACTTTGTGACACACATTGCTTTGTTCTATGGATTAATAACTTTCAGTCTGTGCTCAGGGAGAGTCACCAAGAGGCAGAGACACAGGAAGGCTTAGGGTCTCCAATTACACTACAGAAAGCCTTAGTCTGGCTTCTGCTATAGATTTTCTTTGATGATAGTTTTCTTTTTGAGAAAAAAATGTTTAGGATCTATAATATAAACCAGTTTTATGAAATTAAAGTGATAATATAATTTAAAAATAAATTTCTGTGTACCTCAATAATGACTATCTAATGGTACAGAGGGGCTGGAGAGATGGCTCAGTGGGTAAAGTCTTCCTTCATAAGTGTGAGGACCTGAGGTTGGGCTCCTTGCACCCACGGTTAGATGGATGCAATGTGTGAACTCTTGCTCCAGAGCTGCAGAGGCAGAGACAGGCAGAGCTCAAAAGCTTGCTGGGCAGCAAGTTGGACTTTTTCTCAATAAAATGAGATGATGGACAGTGATAGAGGAGGACTCCCTATGTTAACCTATGGCTTCCATATATGTGTGCAAATACACATGGACATATACATGAGCATGTATACATATATACCATACACACAAAACAATAAAATACAAAGTAATCTTAACATGTACATCTACATATACTATTACACTACATATGATTAAAAGACACATGCATTATTAATAATACAGTCTACATTATAAATACTCATGATTACATGATAGACAGATACATATGTCAATGTATATAAAAGTATGTAACATACAGGACAGACTTTAATTCTAACCTTCTGTGAATTAATATGGTTCTGAACACAGTTTCTCTTTTCCCTAACCATCTAGTCTACTTCTAATATTTAGTCTTATTGTCCAATTATGATAAGAAATAAACAAAAAATGTTACATTGAGAATATTAGTATTTTGTATTGTCACCAACAGTAAATTACAAAATTGGGATTTTTGTAGAGCCTAGCCAGGACATTAGGTTACTGTAAACACATAGATTTACCCAAGATTCTAAAGCATAGTATCCATCACTCATAAAGTAGAACTATTAGAAATTCAGTACAGAAAAAACACGCATGATAGTGCACACCTTTAATCCCAGCACTTGGAAACAAGAGACAGGCAGATCTCTGAGTCTCTAGCCAGCCTGATCTACAGAGTTCCAGGAGAGCCAGAGCCACACAGAGAAACCCTGTCTTGACAAACCAAAAAAGAGGAATAAAAAATTAATTGTGGGTATGAGTTGTGTCTTAGACAACTTTCACTTCAGTTCACAATTATTACCTACAAATGTACCTAATAACTTAGATATGTATATTTGTTTTAAAAATTAAAAATGGCCGAGCCAATATTTTTGTGTTTATATCAGCAAATTATTTGTATTACAATTGTTTCTTTGTTTTGTCTTTAATATTCATGCAAAAATAAAACTATTCTTTAGCCTTTAAAAATCCCTCAATATGTCATTTCTGTTTAGAGTATGTCTTTAAACTTTTGAGTGCTACAATGTCTAGATATTTTTGGTAGACCTATTTGTTCCAGATCTTTCTGAGGTGTCTTTTCTTATCTTTGCTCTCCTTCTTGGGGCTTTGACATCCTATATCTCTAATGGGCGAATAGCAACCTTGTGAACTGAGAAACCTAGCTAATGATTGGAATAGAATGGGAAAGGATATATTTTAAAATTTATCTGTGAAAGTAAGGAAACTTTTAGTGCACTATGTCTTAAAGTTATGAGATAATCATTCCAGAAAATGTGTGTGATTTCTTTTTGCAATCTTTCATTTTCATCAATTATTTTTTTAATCTGATATCTTTTTCTTCATGCTATGCACAGTAAACTCTGCTTTCAAAAGTTGTATTCTATGAGTATTTTATATGATATTGAAACAATTCATACTCATACTTAAGCTTAATTTCAGATAGTGATACATTCATTATGTGTGACAAAGGTTATATTTTATAATCTTGAGTAAACCTATATGTATTGCTAAAAGTAAATTTCTTAATAGGGGCCATACCACAACACTAAGAAAGCAAACACAAGACACTTTATACTGTTACAAAAGGGAATCCATTTTTCCTTACTTCTATTTCTACAGATTCATGTAGCTTCTTGCAGGTGGCTGAGAAGGTTTCAGATGTGCCAAACTCAAAATACCAAAATTTGTTCTTCATTCTGCAAAAAGGAAAAAAAGCAGCTTAGACAGTCATCATATTCGAAGGGACTGAAAATTTTAACTCTGTCTTGCCTTATATCTTTGTTAGGATTTCTATTGCTGTAATAAAACACCACAAGTTCAAACAATTTGATGAAGAAAGAGTTTATTTTGCATATACTACCACATCACAGTCCATCACTGGAGGAAGTCAGGACAGGAACTCAATGTGGAAGGCAGGAACCAGCTTACTGGCTTGCTCTTTATGGCTTGATCAGCCTGCTTTCTTTTGTACCTCAGGAACCTTTTTCTGGGGAGTGACACCACCCACAGTGGTCTGAGTCCTCCCACATCAATCATTATTTAAGAAATTTTGCTACAGACTTACTTATAGGTATATCTTACGAAGAATCTCAATTGTTGTTCCTCTTCTCAAATAACTCTAGCATGTGTCAAGCTGACATAAAACTAATCAACATTTGAGTCTTTTAAATAACAGGCAACATTTGAGGACGTGTGATATCAAAAATGCAATGGATAATCATATAATTTCAAAGCTTATTTGTTAGTGTCAAATTGCATGATAGCCCCTGTAGGGACTACAGGGGTGCGCTGATCTTACAGAGCCTTGAGAGTCTTTGACCTTTGTATCTGTTGGTTGATCGGATTTTTAAAAGTGGTCTTAATCCTGTTAATTCTTGTGTCTTAAGTAACTTGATTTTGAAATATCAACTCAATAGCCATAAGGAGAAAAAAAAACAGCAATGCTCTGAAATTTTTTATGAGAGAAAAGAGACAAACATTCAGTAAGTTAAAACTTTTATATAGCTAGGTATGTGTTCTTTACAAATGGAAAGGATTGAAAGCATAATAAAAAAACCCTACATGTTACCATAAAGCTAAAATTTATGAGAAGAACCATTAATTGCTTTAACAGATAATGTATTTTCTCCTATGAACAATAGCCGGAAATCATGCTGAAGTCTGAAAGCACTAAGCAAGAAAGATAATATCCAGAAGCTAAAAGAAAGATATTAAAAAACAGTACCAAATCTTAAAGTAATATTCTATTTCTCTTCGGTCATTTGATGACTATATATTTGTCTCTTTTTACCAGGTAATTAAATTCATGATCATTTACTGTAACTCTACAGAGTTTGGCTAGATTTTTTACCTATAATACATTAAAAGTCTTTCTTATGAATAAATTCAATTTTTAATTATTCATGTTTCTGATAAGAATGTCTTTAAGTAGAAGAAAATAAATATAAAATAGTATACATATTTTCACATATCAAAGCAATATTGAAATTTTGGTATAGTATGTGAATATATACATGAATTTCTTCTGTTTGTCTTATAAATATTGATATGTAACCATTTAATTAGATTGTGAAACATTTTGACATAGTGATTTTCTGCAAAGGTATCACTAATTTGTTGAATAGTCATTGTTTTGAAATATGACATGTAACTTAATGTTGAGTTTACTATTATTGTTTATTGAAATAAAATTTCTGATACAAAGTTACAGAATATGAAAATAATCTTACATTATCTAGACACAGTTAGCAATGTTTAGGCTCACATAGGTTTTATTTGCTTACAAAATTTACACAAGCTCTTCTTGTATCAACTACATGCAAGCCAGTAAGCTGAAGAACAAAGTTGGTGTCACTTTTCACAGGATTTTGGTACCATAATTTTTTACTTTTCCCCAAAGAATATTTTTATTAAATTATGGACTGATACAACATATGTGGAAAAAAAATGTAAAGAAGAATAACTAGTGTATTCCAACCTGTGGACCTGTGCCTATGTTCCAATTCACATTAACAATGGCTGAAGTTATGTAAAATTTGAAGTACTTCCCTACTGACTACTCTGATAAAATTACTGCCTTCTATGTGATGAGAAGAAAATATTGGTTTATATAAGATGCCCTCAAGACATCCTTTAGAAACATAATATCTTTGTTAGTTCATTGAGAATTTTACACATAGATAGAATGTATTTTGGTCCCAAGTTCTATGTCACTGCCTTTTGGAATTAGTTTTCTACAATTGGCAGGTGTAACACACTTGTGGCAGCTCTTTCTCCAGATGTTTGTGGATTCAGTTGTTAGTTTGTTCATTTACTTAACAAGTGTTCCATAGGACCATTCACCTCCACATGTTACTGCGTTAAATTCTAACTAAGAAAGTGCAATTATTCGTGTTAGATTATGTTCAAACTACGAAGAATGTTGCAAAATTACAGGCAGGCATATAAATTAATAATTGCAATGTTAGCTAAATTAAATCTAAGTATTGTGTGAGGATTCTTAAATGACTCAACTCATTTTGCTTCAATGAATGTAAAAGGCTTGAAAAGTGGTAGCATATTAATGGATAATTAGTGGGAAACAATGAAAACAAAGAGTTGGGTTCTGGCTTGCTGTTGCAGTTCAGTTGGACATAGCAACATGTTGAATATGGACCACAACTGGGGTGGGGCCTATTTCAAAATATGCATGTCAAAAGTAAAGGTTAAGAGTGACACAAAACTGAAGGAAGCTTATGATCAATGCAGTGACATAGCCAGCTCTATTCTATGGGCAGAGAAGTCTAGGAGCAGAGCCATGGATGATTAAAATGCTATACTGTTCAAAGAAACACAGTAGAGCAGTGCAAATGAAGGCCGAAGCCAATGGCAAGGGCAAGGGAGGAGAAGCATAATTTAAGAGACATGGAAGGAGTGGACTCCACAGCAATTGATAAGTCTCTATTGTGGTGGTGTGTGCTATACCTATGTTATTTCTGAGTGTGTATACTAGAGCATGAAAAAGCCCATGGCTCACATTTTGCAGGTTTTGTGATCTAAATATTATATTGCAGTTGGAAAATTAAATAAACATATGACAATTCCCTTTGGTTTCTGTTCTGCCTATCAAAGTTCATCATACTTTCATGTGAATATTGTTTCAACTAACAACAACAACAACCCACTTAGTTTCACAAAAACTTCCTAAGAAACAGAAATCCTGAGAATTTACATTCGGCCTTTATTCACCATATTAGTTAGCATTACTGCTCATGTGCAAAAGCTACTTTAAATTCTCCATTATTACAACCATTTTATGTTTCACTTCGATAAATATATGGAGGCAATAAAGAACACATAGAATCAGATCCACATGACAAATTAAAGGCTGTTAAATTTTATTTTTTAACCAAACTGGTCCTCAGGTTGTAGAAATGCAGAAGAGGCACATTTAGGCATGTACGCAATCTATTTTTATGATTCACAATAGAAAATGATTCAAATAATTCAGACTCGGACTGGTGAGAGAAATCACATCACTTGGACTTGAGAATATGGGAACTGAACATTTCACTGTTGTGAAATGGTCACATAGAACCAAATTTATTGCACATTTGGACAGGGTTTATAACTCCAGGTAAGATGACATATGTCCTACAAAGTCCACATGCAAAAGTTAGGCATGCAATTAAAATTTTAATTAATGCATGAAGTCTTTTTTCAATGAATTTAATTGTAAATCTGCAATTAATATTAAAAATGCTTGGTTACCAGATGTTCAGGTAAAAATGAAGAAACAAACTCCCATTTACCAGACATTTTCTCACAAGAGTGATTTCATCTTTTACATATCTTCAGAGAAGTGTGAGCTATGCAACATTTTGTTGAAACAATATTGTCTGGGTTATTATGAAATTTAGTCAATATTTAGTTCTACAAGTTTTTAACTTTCAACTATGCAATTCAAATTCCAGCAATATATTTCATTGGAATATGTCTAGCTTTCATACTTTTTTCTTTCCTTCCTCCCTTCCTTCCTTCCTTCCTTCCTTCCTTCCTTCCTTCCTTCCTTCCTTCCTTCCTTCCTCCCTCCCTCCCTCCCTCCCTCCTTCCCTCCCTCCCTCCCTCCCTTCCTCCCTCTCTTTCCATCTCATTCCTTTTTCAGCTTTTCAGTAACATAAATGCTCTGAACACACAAAACCAAATAGAATACAAAGTGTCAGAGCACTTCTGCAAAAAGTGTCCCGACGTGGTGGCTGTTTCTAACAAGGCTGCTCAGTAAAAGGGGGAGGAAGTAGCCGTTTGTTTATCTTACAGAGGAATCTGAGTCATAAATGCACAGAAAGCTTAATTTGGTGAGTTATCCCTAAAGGTCATGTTTGGATCGTACAGGTGTGATGGTTATGTATTCAGTGGGAATGCACAAAGTGCAAGGACATCGTTTACAATATATGCAGCCAAACGTCTTCTTGGAGGCATGTGTACACTCTTCAAGGCTATTTAAATGATTCAGCACATGCAAATCTAAATCAGTCTTGATCTTTGGTGTTAAACGCACCCAGAAACATCATGTCCTCAGTAACTTAGTTTTCACATGGAATCAAGTCAAATATGTTCTTCACTTTTATTTAAGGTGCTCCAAAAATTTATATCATCCTTATTAATTTGTTTCACCTTTTTTTCCTCTTCCTGAAGTATTCCAGCAATCACTTTAAACATAGAAAGGGTATTCTCATGAAGGGCAAGGATTTTAACAATGAATAACTTGATTGGTATCCTAAGTTCTTGGCTTTCAAAGCCACCCAATACCCTGGACTTGGCTGATGATGCTGGTGAAGAGACACGAAGCTTGATTGACTTACAGTCAGATGGTAAGGGTGTAAAGTTGCAGTTACAGCAGGGAATCAAGTCACTTTTATTTGTTTTCACTGCCAAGAAACTCTACACTAAACATTGGCTACAGAATTACTCATATATTTCCAAACATAGCAAGCAATTACTTAAAAAAAAAAAAATACACCGTGAGTCAGATGGAATCCCCCCTTATTTAACTAGTGAATGGGCAGTGTCTAGAAAGGGCACTTCAGAGAAGTGAGTGCAAGCCAGAGCAGCAGATGTATGTCTGTCCGCAGGGCTCCAGACCTCGTTAGTGCAACAGCCCTAGCAGAGGGGCGGCAAAGAGAGGCACAGGAATGGGTGCGGCCCTGAATCCCAAGGCCCACAGAGGGTCATAGATTTGAATACTTCATCCCTAGTTGATAGAACTGCTTGGAAGGATTAGAGGGCATGGCCTTGTTGTAGGGGAGGTGTGTCACTGGGGACAGGTTCTGAGATTTCAAAAGCTCACATCATTCCCAGTTACCTCTCTCAGCCTTGGAGCTGTATCTCAAGATGTAAGCTCTGAGCTATGACTCCATCACCATGCCTGCTTGTCTGCGGCCATGCTCCTTGACCTAAGGGTCCTAGACTCACTCCCTAAAATTGTAAGAACTCTTCTACTTGTTGCTTTGGTCATGGTGCTTTGTCACAACAATTGAAAATTAATTAAGGAGGTATTTTATGTTTCTTATCACTTCTTAAAAACAATTTATTTAACATTCAAAGACACATATATCATTTGATCATATCTACCCCAAATTGACCCCTCCTGTCTTAATTCCTCTCCTATCTCCTTTACCACATTCCTCTCTCAATCCCCTCCTCTCCGGCCACCAAGTACATTTAGTTCTGCCTCTTTGGGCATGGCTGTAGGGCCATTAACTGGAGCATAGGTTTGCTCACTTCTTGAAGTCTCCTGGGAAATCAGTGCTGCCTCTGGCCACATCCCTGTGTTAACAATTAAACCCTGGCCCACTCAAATGAAATCATCAGCCTTTTTTTTTTTTTTTTTTTTTTTTTTTACATTGGCAAAAATAAAATACCAGTAGATAATTATAAAAATGCCATTCCATTTATGAAAAGTAGAATAATAGGGGACTGTTCCTCCAAATTATAAAAATTATAGTATTAATACTTAAGTATATGAAGGTAATATATCACTTCTGCAATTGCTACCCATATGAACATAGCAGTGATACAAGTGACTTGTCCTCTATCATTCTAAATTGTGTAAAGGACATTACTCTGTGTAGATCCTCAGATTTATTTTTCTTTGCTTACAGCAATTATGTCCTTCACAATAAGAGACTAATGTTGATAGTAATCCATGGAAGAAGCTCTACCATGACTACCGTTGGGGCATGCTATAGTCACACCGAAGAGAGCAAATAAGTCTCAGGTTTCCAGACAACAAATTGAGATATGGATCTCAAAAAATTATGGATAAAAATGCCTCTATCTCAGTCATAAGATGTGCTTGTTGAGTCCCAGGGAGACAATGAAACAAGCTATAGAAACTTCAGGCAGATTCATATAATACTCCATCTTGACTTATAAAAAAAGATGAATGTTATACAAATGTAATTTTTAACTTGAATTACTCTTACAAGACTCAAGAAACTTTCTCATGTGAGTGTATGAAAAATATGCTCTCAGAAATAAGGTATTTTAGTGTTTTAAGAATTCTCTTTAAAATATAATGGTTATGTAATAGTGCATATGTATAAAATTTTTTGATTTACGGCTAAAAATTAGTACTCCTCTAAGTATTCTTTTCTTGTTTTTTTGTCATATATTAAATCTAATTAATAAAGTGAAATTAAAAACAATCAAAGAAGTGATGTTACCAAATCATCAGAGAGGTACATAGACACGGTCAATACCTTGGAGTGCTGATAATTTCATGATTACTTGAAACTAACTACATAACATGTTTAATCAATGACCAGACATGTCCAGAACTTTCACATTTAAATCAATGCTTTCTCATAATAAGCATGAATTTATGAAACTAGTTAGGAAGAGTAAATATAATTTTATGATAGGAATAATTACTTTTCTTACTGAGTACAACACTGTCTTACTGAACCCAATGAGGTGTGCAAGTGATTCTCAACATTTTACAGAAAGTAGCAAAATCTTATTTAAGAAATTCCTGAGTTCTCTTGTCCCTTCTGAAAATATCTCTCATTGAATGTAATATCGATTGTAGCGTCACCTGGAAACATTTCCTGGGCTATAAAGAACATAGGTGAGACAGGTCGATACTGGATGATACTTGTGAAAAACCCTAAATGAAGTGGTGTTAGTGCCATGCAATGCCTTTTTTCTAATTGTGACACTCAGTAGTAACTGAAAGAACATAGTTAAAATGAAGGATTTGTATTCATCACATTTTCTTGTGTTTATCTCATGAGTGGATATGCAACGATAACCTGAATCTACTTTCCTTATCGAAATTTCTATATTCTCAAATTTTCTTAGCATTGTTTCCACATGTAAACATTTGAAATAATCTTGGAACTCCATCATAAAACACCCATTCTTAATGTAGCCCCAGTTTGCCTATGATGCATTTATTGCGGTCAGTGAGTCCATTGTAGAATAGCAAGCAGTTAGTGAGACTGTAATAGTATAGTAAGTGATGCCTCCTATGGAATACCTGCTCACACACCTTCTACCAATTTAGAAAGAGAATGAACTTGGAATATTTGCACTAAAGTATTACGTGATGTCTGAACTTTGGTGTGGAGATAATTAAGTTATCTGCTAGAAATCAAAATAGGAATGCATACAGTCTAGCCAAAATTGACAACTAAATGTAAAAAAAAAAAAAATTTATGTATATGAGTGCTGGGTCTTCATGCACACCAGAAGAGGGAATCAGATCCCATTATAGATGGTTGTGAGCCACCATGTAGTTGCTGGGAATTGAAATCAGGACCTCTGGAAAGAGCGTCCAAGCTATTTTAACTTCTGAGATATCTCCCCTAGGCTCTAGCTATCTCAGGCATTTCTGGGTCAGGTAAAAACCTGGCCCAAGGAAATCTCCCAGAAATCTTCAAGGATGAGCCCAGTTAAGACTCCTAGCAAAGGGAAGGTTCCAGGAATCCACAAGGATGACCCTACCTTAGACTACTAGCAATAGTTGAGAGGGTACCTGAACTGGCTTACCCCAGTAATCAGATCAGTGAATACCCTAACTGTCATCATTGAGCCTTTCTCCAGTAACTGATGGAACCAGATGCAGAAATCCACAGCCAAACACCAGGCTGAGCTCCAGGAGTCCAGTCGAAGAGAGAGAAGATGGATTCTATGAGCAAAGGGCATCAAGATCATGATGGGGAAACATACAGAGACAACCAAACCAACTTAGTGGTTACTCATGAAATTTAGAGCAACACCTATGGAGCCTCCATGGGACTGGACTAGGCCCTCTGCATAAGTAAGACAGTTGTGTAGCTTGATTTGCTTAAGGGGACCCCTGGCAGTAAGATCAGGATCCATTCCTGATGCATGAGCTGGCTGTTTGTAGCCCACTAGCTATGGTGGGACACCTTGCACAGCCTTGAGGCAGGGGGAGGGCCTTGGACCTGCCTCTACTGAATGTACCAGGCTCTGCTGACTCCCCATGAGAGGCCTTACCTTCTTGTACAAGGAAATGGGGAGGGGGTTGTGTGCGTGTGGGAAGGCTGGAGGGGTGGGAGGAGGGAAGAGGGAGATCTGTGATTGGTATGTAAAATGAATAAAAATTTCTTAATTAAAAAAAAGACTCCTAGCAATAACAGATACATAGCCTAAACTGGACATCTGTGACCAGGCAAGAGT
Source organism: Peromyscus eremicus (assembly GCF_949786415.1). Lineage (NCBI taxonomy): Eukaryota > Metazoa > Chordata > Mammalia > Rodentia > Cricetidae > Peromyscus > Peromyscus eremicus. The sequence continues at coordinate 8,918,747 of NC_081430.1, read as the reverse complement.
TCAAGTGAAGGGAGTGGGAAACCAACCCAGACACATAACCTTTAACCTACAGTTTGTCCTGCCTATGGGATGTGCTGGAGTAAGGGTGGTCTAGAGATTGAGGGAGTGGCCAACCAATGACTGGTCTAGCCTAAAACCCATGCCAGGAGAGTAAGCTCACCCTTGATTCTGCCTGGAGCATGAGGACCCACAGCCTGGTTGACCTAAAGATGTAAGATAGAACCAAACAGGACTGGAGGAAAAAATGTCAATGTAATGATGCCTAACAACATTCTCTTATTCTCATAGATTGGTGCCTAGTGCAATCGTCATCAGAGAGGCTTCATCCAACAACTAACAGTATTCTGTTATCCTCAGAGATTGGTGCCTAGGCCAATTATCATCAGAGAGGCTTCATCCAGCAACTGATGAAAACAGATGCAGATTCAGCGCTAAACATTAGGCAGAACTCTGGAAATCCTGTAGAAGGTGTGTGTGGGGTGGAGCCAGAAGGGTCAAGTACACCCCAAGAAAACTCAAAAAATCAACTAACCTGGCCTCACAGGGGATCACAGAGACTGAAATGACAACCAGGGAACCTGTACTGGCCTGACCTAGGCACTCTGCATAAATGTGAGAGTTCCTGTGGGACTCCTAACAGTGGCAACAGGGAGTGTCTCCAAATTTTACTGCCTTTTAGGACCCTACTTTTCATAATGGGTTGCCTTGCTCAGCTTTAATATATGGGGCAGGGGGTGCGTTGCCTTGTCATACTGTAACATGATATGCCATGTTTTGTTGCTATTCATGGGAGACATGTCCTTTCCTAAACAGAAATGGAGGAGGAGTGGATAGAAGGGGAGTGGGAACAGAGGGGAGAGAGGAGAGAGAGGAAACTGAGGCTGGGATATAAAATAAATTAATTATTTTTTAAAATTAAAATTATTTGTGTTACTTAAATAGGAAACATGGTAGATTATTGAAAGAATCTTCATATTCATAAGTTAATATATTTAAAGCCAAATAAGAGGGCATTATGAATGCAGCAATTAGCAAGTCTGGGTTTTACTCTGGACATCAAGAGACATGAGTGTGCTCCTTTTCTGATGAGACAAGAATTCATTTATTTGATATTTGTATTTCCTACCTCAAGTGTTAAGACATCAAAATTGTATTGTATACAAAGTCTCATAGGTCTTTATTTGAAACAGCACATGCATTTTATGAGGAAAGGTATATTAACTTATTTTAAGGGAACGGTAATAAATGCTAGAGAGAAGCTATAAATTTGTACATGATAAAAGGAAAGAATTCCTTATGGACAGAGATTGAACAGGCTTTCCAAAGGCTCTGGGTAACAAACTTCTTCAGCTTCTATCTCTTTGCTCTGATTTTTGTAGTCACCAAGCAATACGAAAGTTCAATTTGGCTTTGTATGGATTTTGAAGACGATATTTTGAATTTTGGAATTGTGCATTTGGGTTATCATCATTTCCCCTCCATTTTAAGTGGTGTATAAACTTCAGTGTTAGTGAAACTGTGGAAATGAATGAGAGAGGCTCTGGTCACTTTTAGGCTCTGGGACTCAAGTACTTGTGTGTATTTACAAAGGTGCAGACACATGATCACGTCCCTGACACATGATCACGTCCCTGACACATGATCACATCCCTGACACATGATCACATCCCTGACACATGATCTCTGCACAACCTCTTGGGACCCAACAGCCATCCTCCCAGCAGGCAATAGAGGGATGATGGTGACGGAATAGGCTGAGCTAGGGAGGGGGATCCCAGCTTGCTCCACCCTCTCTTTTCTATCACTCAACAACTCACTTGCATGGGCTTTCTTGGTTCTTTCTTGCTGTCCTATTGATTGGTCTTAATTCAATCCACTGTCAGTCACTAGTAAAAAATCTGTTCAGTTTTATGATAATATAGTTCAACAGATATTTACAGGGTACTTACTAAGTTTCAGAGAAATGAGTTAAGTGTAGATGTTTCAACTGTCTAATGAGATTTCCCGCCTCAGTCATAAACAACTTCACAACTAGAATACAAATTGATCTGTGACTTTGCTTCCAACAATTATTTGAAGATGTTCTCTGTTATTAAACAAAGTAACTTCGCTTAATAGCTAATGCTTAATTCTTCAAATTTGAAACTTTTTTGAAACAAGTTGACTGAGTAGTGTCAACACAGTACGGTCACCGTGACAAATAAAGTTGTGTATATGTATTTATATACACACAAGAATACAGTCACACACATAGAGTTAGACACATTTATATGCATAGATACATGCACACATGTGTGCATACTTATACACACATAATACACTTACACACACACACACAAACACACTTGCTTTCATCGCTGGAAAACCAATATGTTTCTGTTACTGTGAATCATGTCAATTCTATAATCTATGTCCTTAGAATCTGTTTTATTATACGCTGCTGTATTTTCATGTCGCTTCTAACCAAGTTTAATCTTATATTTTGTAAAACTTAACAAAGTCAAGCAACAAAATCACACCCTCTGCCCTCTTCACACATTATTTCCCTTACTTGTATTCTGTGAGGACTGCCACAGCTTCGCAACTTAAAAAATACTTCTAATAAAACTTGTTTCTATTCTCTGAAAATTAGTTAAGTGTTTTCCTTTCGTTTTCCTTCACACATCAGCAGTCTTTTTCAGGTTCCCTAACAAGAAGCATAGCTTTGCATTTTGAAAATGCTGTGATCCTTAAAAATTCTCTGACACTAGAACTGAAAAAGAGGACAATCCCCTTTCTGTGATGCCATGAAGAGCAGTTATACAAACATCAATTATCTCACAAAAATGATAAGCTGTAGGGATCAGATTACTTGAGTTATATTGAAACTATTGATATTTTAAATCAAACTGAAGAATTAAGTAGCCCAACACATGAATCAGTACAACCATTATTGCTTAGATTACATTTTTTGTCACTGATTTACATCATGAGGGACCTGGATAACTCCCTGAATATCATGTTCTGTTTTTGTTTCCATCGTGAAGCTATAATTTAAATAAAGTATTCAGGCTGACTTGTACATAAACTAATTGACAAATGTAGTCAGTCTCATCTTGGGATTAATCATGTGTCAACACACTCAAACACACGTGATGTGATTCTAAGACAGGCATGAAGGGGACATTCCCTTATTTTTCCTTTGCATGGTTTCTGTTGTTTTATTTTAAAAGCATTTCTAGCCAGTGTAGTTTTTCTCCTGTTTAAAATTGTGTCTGTAAGCAGTTAACAAATGGAGATCAATTCTGGTGGAAATCATTTATTTAAAGGTAAAGCTGTTTTCAATAAGCATTTCAGCAAATCGCCAAACTATAATTACTTTTCCTATGTTAAAACACAACAGCATGTTGCATGGATTCCCACCAGTAAGATGTCATCTGTTTTTCTATGGGGTCAGAACGAAGTGGGAACCTTGGCCACAAAGAAGTCCTGAGACGTGAATCTAGGCGTAGATTTGAAGTCATCACATTCTGAATTTTAATGTCTATTTATTTATAGTTACTCCTTTTGAGATTCTTCCTGACTAATCAGAGTATATAGAGTATATAGTGAGAGTAATCTACTGGCATTTTGAGTCCATCAGTAAGAAAATAAAATTCCAGAGTGTGAGCCATGCTTAATAGTCACAAAATAACATTCAGAATATTCTTATTTATATAATTTTTTCTTGTCTTTAAATCTTGCTGAAGTTCCTATTAGAAATCTACAGGCCTATACATGTGAGCAGGGTCTTTATTTCTACATAGCTGTTTCAATAGGAATTTGTAGCAAGACACTTGAAACACATGACAATTAAAGCAATATCCTTAGGAAAATGAAAGAGAATTACATGTAAAGAAAACTTAATCAGTGTTCACTCACACATTCATTCAATGAGTGTTGAATAATGTCTCTTTCTGCTTCAGGCCCTGGTACAGTGCTCAAAATTTATGAATGATCAAAATAAGTAATTTTTGCCATCATATTACTTTTAGCCATTACTCATTTAAACTCAATGATAGATCGGTTATTAACACTCATAATTAATAAACTATTTCTGTGTTTATAGCAGGTTGAGTATGCAATAGACTACCTTCCCAAAGTTCATGAAACATACGAGGCAATTCAGTCAATTCCCAGAATGCTTATTATAAGTGCCAATCATATTTGCAATTACTTCATTGTTACTGAACATACCAGAACAGTATTTCAAGAGCTCAGATTCATCCTTTCCTTAAACACTTAGTTCTTTGCAGTGGAACTGTTCTACTTCTGTCTTCCAGAGGCAAATCTCTCTTTAACCACTGGAATCTAGTATAGTCTTATGGTTTCACCAGGGAAATGATGCAGAAATGATGTTCCACAGGCTCCAGATCTTAGGAGTCAAAGGATTTGCTAATGTCAAGTTCTCTTTCTTGGAACACTGTAGATACTTACATGGTAAAACTCACCAAAGAAACTAATTTTCTGCCTTTGGTTCATCTCCCAGTTTACTCTCAGCTAACCACAGACATGGGTAACAATTTATTCCTGCTTCAAGCCACAGTTTGGTGTGGGTGATGTGGTGTGTAATTACAGAAAAAAGACATGAAAATATATTATATGGCAGATACTGTGTGGATAGCCTATGTTATTATCAGCATGGCTTCCATAAGCTCGGCCTATAGTTTCTACCCTAGAGTATAGAATACTGCAAAATTACTATGACACTGTATAAACTTAGAAAAAATAAGCATAGAACACAAAGAAGTTATTGTTCTTTGGAAGGAAATACATTTCCTTTACAGATAACTGTAAGTACAAAGGTCCTGTGGCAGAAAGGAACAGATTTCTAAAGGCAGCTAGGAGAAAAACTTGTGAGCTGGGAATAGAGTGTTAGTGCAATGGGTGATAAGGACTTGCTGACAGGCGGGGGACAGATGTGAGGCGGGGGACAGATGTGAGATCTAGCTCACAGCTTCTTGTGGAGGTCATTGCCAGTAACAGTGCTTATGTGAAAAACACAGAGCACATTACTTCTTTGTAACCATGCCATTTGTCTTCTAAAGGCAAATTTTGCTTTTGCTTTACGTTGCTGCTGCATAAGCCTTCTTATGGTGGCAACGCTGTCCTAGACGTCATGTCTAGACTTTACAGTCATGACTAGACTTTACCAGAGAAACCCTCAGTCCTGGCTAAGGCACCAAAACAAAGCCAATGATGAACCTGAGTTAGAGAGCTGACCTCCGGGTACAGTTGTCCCTCAATGGAACAATTAGACCTTCACATGAACTATGATAGGTCGTTAAAAATAGTAAAGCATCCATGTAAAGAACAAGACTCTACAGTCAGGACAGCTGCTGCTCTGTGTCATCCACTCTAACAAGCCACCATACCAGACAATTCATGGTTGATGAGATGTCTCTGACTCCAATATTGTTCCACATAAAAGACAAGTGACTGGTAGAAACTGTCTTTGCATTATTTGTAGTGGGAAAAGAGTCTTACTTTTGTCTAAGATCTAAAAATCTGGGCAAAGAAATTAGCAGTCCTATTTCCCTCCCTTTGCTTAACAGGCTCCCAATAAAATAAATGGCCTCTAGTCTTTTCAACTGACCCAAATAAGGATGCATTTTGGGGAGACTGTTATTTTAAGTAATAAGCTCTTAAAACAGGCAAGTGGGCAAAAACTAAAGACAGAGAAAGAAGAAAAATTCTGAGTTCTTTTTGTTACATTCAATTGTCACAATAGAGTAATTTTCTCTCATCCTCCATAAATCTATCATTTTGCTAATACTATGTAAAATCATTTTCATTGTAGCACATAATATATATTAATAAGCTACTAGACTTTTCCTCATATTCTACTTTCCTTTCCACTTTAGATTTAACAATCATATAATAATCACTGTTCAGCTTGGGGATGAATCATACGTAATCGTGAGGAAGTGGCTGTGAGGGAGATGCCGCCCAGGAGAGATTTAATCATAGGAAATGGCTGACTTTTTATTTCCAACAACCATCTGCACTCATGGTAAATCAGGTGCTAATGAAGCCCAGACCCATACTGCACAGGAGCATAAATCATAAGAACCAAAAGTCATGGAGCAACAGACCTCAGAAAAACAGAATTTTCTAAGGAAATGTACCCGGATTATCATATAGAAGGTCACCATCTGTAAATGTGTCACATAAATGAATAAATTTGGTAGTTATAATGGCACATTATGACAGTGGCTGCAAACATCAAATCTTTACATTACTTTTGAAGCTCGTCACTTTTAAATATTATGATCATTTATGGTTTCACATCAACTTTTAGACAGGCAACATCTTGAGGGTAAGGACTCTTCAAGTCAGTATATTGTTAGCTCTTCTCCAGTGCACTGCATTTAATTCACTCATTATTTGCAGCCTAATGATGAGAATAAAAAATATCTTATTAGTGAACTCTGCTTTAGATGGGAACTACTTCAGAATTCATCTTTTTTTCCCCCAGTAGATGGGAAAAAGCCACATCTAGCTTGGAAAGAATTGGTACCAGACAGAGCATTTGATTCAAGTACTGTCTCCTGAGATTCAATCAATATGATACATCTTTTCAGAGGCTTGTTCCTTAGTCATCAAAACCCTTAGCTTTATGCATTTCTCAGTCACAGTGGGGATGGCATGCACAGAAGGAATTAGAATACAAGTAGGGGGAAATCTTGAGGCCACAAGTCTATGGTGGTTAAGTCAAACTCATGTCTCTAAAGCCAACTTGACAAAATAGCCACCAATTTCTACATTCTAGTACAAAAACTATTTCTATATTTGTCATTATTTGTGGTTACATTGTTAGCTGTTTTAAAATAACACAGAAGTAAGGGCCTAAAATCACAGACAAAGCCCCGCCTGTCGTCCCTTTCAGAACACTTAAGGCAGAGCTGAGTCCACAGTTCCCACCCTAGCTTTCCTTGGCCTCAATTTCTCCACCCATTTCCAGGTACACAGAAATCCCAGAAATGTCCCGTTAAGGCTTTTCTCTCATTTTTGTAAAGAAGACACTAACAAGAAATGTTGTTTCTGAGGTTGACTAGTCTATAAACAGTTTTAGGAATTCCATGAGGTGGGTGCATAGATCAGTACCTATCCTTGTGTCATGGATACATAGTCAATTTGATGAAGGTGCCATTTCTCCCTCCTGATATCCACACATGAAGTCCAAGTACAGGATTATATTTTAATTCCTGGAGTCTGAGAGGCTTGACATCTATTCAGTAACTAGGGCTATGTAAATTCAGGTCAACATTCTGTTGTATTTAGATTTACGAAAATAAGGTAGAGCTTGGTCCTACGCATTATGCATCTGGGTTACAGGCTTTATTTTATTTCTCATTCAAAGATAACTGCTATCCATCTGGAGGGGTGTTACAAAGGATTGTAATCCCAGCATTTGGGATGCTGAAGGCTACATAGCATGATTAGGTCTTTAAATCTGTCAAATAGGCCAGTTTTGTTGTACACACTTGTAATCTCAGCATTTGAGAGACGGAGGGAGAAAGGTAGAAATTCAAGTTCATTTTCAGATACATAGAGAATTTGAGGTCACTGTCCCAAGAAAATAAAACAAAATAAAGCAAACAAATAAAAAAAAACCAGACAACCAACCAAACAAAACTGGGGAGGGAGCCCTAACAAAGCAATTGCTTGAATCCAGAGTTTATCATATTAGGATTACAAGTACAATTTTTCAATCTGTGGTTATATGTACATATCATCCACATTAAAACAGAAGCTGAAAGACAGTCAGATGTTATGATGTAACATGTCCATGTGAAGGTGATAATGTAGACTGTATGCAGAGAATGCTTCTCAGTACTTACAGGAAGTTTGCTAACTTGTGGTGAGTGAGTTTTAACTGGTAGCAGCTTCTGAGTCCATTTCCTTCCTCATGAAAATCTATCTATCCTCCAGGTATTGGCATTTGTCCTAGAAAGATTGAATCCACTTGAATGATCATTTGTATATGTGTTTTACAACATGTTATTTTCAAACTCCTTTATTCTCTTTCATTTATTTTAATGCATGGCAAAGAACTGACAAGTCTTATTTCGTAATTTAAATTATTTTCCTTGAAGTCAAATCCATTCTTCTCTCAGTTCAGTAGACAAACAGCACTTGAGAGGGATTTTATGGCACCTGATATGGGCGTATGATTGAAGATTTTTATATAGGAAATTATTAAGTTGAATTCTAGTAAAAATTAACAGTCTTGATACTTTCTTCAAAGATTTTTTCCGTGAAAGAGTATGCTTTCATTTGCATAACTTATTGTGTTAAAGACTGTAGAAAATTCCTTGAAGACCAACTGTGAAGGAAGTTGCAATTTGTCATACAGCTTTAAATGCAAGTGCATCGTAACTTATGGCAACATGTAGCAGATGAGTTCAAGAGAAGATGCCAAAGCCCTGCGACAGCAAGACTCAGCGTCACCGGGCATGGCGTGGCGTGGCTTGTCTGGTGATGTTTTTACTTTAGGGGCAGACATACGTAATAGGACTATGAATAATGGTGACTGCTCAGAGAAATGAATAGCTTCTAAATATAAATTAGATTGGTATTTATTAATCTATTACACTTAACCACATTGTTTTAGGGGTGTACGTACTTTCTTAGAAAGCATAAATAGTATAAATGGGTATTTTTCCCCAAATCTTTTCCTCTGGAAGCATGTATTCAACAAAGCCCATTAAGTATGCCAATTATTTGTCCACATTCACCTTTCTTTCTTTCTTTCTTTCTTTCTTTCTTTCTTTCTTTCTTTCTTTCTTTTTTTCTTTCTTTCTTTCTTTTTTCTTTCTTTCTTTCTTTTTTTCATTCTTTCTTTCTTCTTTCTCTTTCTTTTTTCTTTCTCTTTCTTTTTTCTCTCTCTTTCTCTCTTTCTCTCTCTCGCTCTTTCTTTCTTTCTTTCTTCTTTCTCTTTCTTTTTTCTTTCTCTTTCTCTCTTTCTCTCTCTCTCTTTCTTTCTTTCAATCAAAGCCATTACCCCTGCTTGCCTTCATTATTTCATCAGTGCAATTTGAAAGGTCTCCCTCCTGGAGTAGGATTTCATTTCTTGGTCCTTTCCTGACAGAGACAGAGCTTCAGCTCATTCATATTACATCAGATAGTATCAACTGTGACGCTGTCATTTCAAAATGGGAACACTTAACTGTCAAGGGAGGTCCTTCAGAAGTGTCTTTCTTCTTTGTATTGAGTGGCAAGGTTCGGGTTAGTGGCTCTACTGCTTATTTGGACCCTTGACTCACATCATGGACAAAGCTGGCCAGCTCCTGTGAGGAGCATGCTGCAGGACAATGGTCCTTGGAGGACCTGAGTCACCATCCTTCCATAGCTGTTTATTGCCTCAGCAGGACACTCGTCGTGTTCAAGAGAAGCTTTAATCCATTTTCTGAATACTTATTTACAAAAGAATCTAGTTTTTTTAAATCTCTTAAGCCAACTATAGAATTAAATACAAATGATTTAAAATTGCAGTCATAAGTACATACATTTTGAAATGTATTTTCCAGTGCATTTTGTAGTGCTAGTTCTTTGCCCCAAATCAAGTTTCAGTTTAGTAACTAATGTGTCAATTTTATTAAAACTCCTACTGTGGAGGCTCTTTACACTTCTTTACACTAGTGGGAGAATGAAGTCAGTTTCCAGGTGGGGGGAGAGGTAACATGCCACTCACTGCCCACCAGTGCCTCCCTTGGCTGGCACCATTTCCTTGTCCCTGTCCTCTTATCCGCCGTCTCAGACTTACAGCATAGTGTGAGGGCGCAGGTCACCAGCATAGGCTGTCTTGATTTCCACGATGGAGGAAGACTGCTGTGCTTCTTTAAAAACGTATTTCCCTTTGGGGTCTTGCTTTCCTTTTTCAGAAATTCTTGCCTAAACTACAATCTACTTTTTACCCTAATAGGAGACATCTCAGCTGTAGTCCCCTAATGTGGTTAAGCGGAGTGCCATTAAACCTGGACTATTTTGGTCACTTCTGCTTTTCTGGGAAATCTTAATCTGAAACCCATTTTGTCCATTCTCTTTGCCTTCCTGAAGGATTCCAGACTATCCTCAAACAGTCTATATATCCCATGCCCTTAGCCTCACCTGACTCTTGCATGATTTATCACGTTAAACCCAGAAAGAACCACAACCTTCTCAAACTAAAGCCCTCAACTGCCAATAGGGTCTTCAGTGTACTCAGCTCTGCCTCATGTACAGCGACATACAAGTCAATGCGCACATATCAACAATCCAAGCAGACTCTTGCGAATTTTTCCTTTAATTTTTTTTAAGGACAGATTAGCAAGGGATTAGCCCATTGCAAAAGCTGGAGCCGATGCGTCAGCATGTCTTCTGGCAGAGACTAATTTAAAAAAACCCTTTCAAAATTGGTCTCAACAATTCTCGCTCATATAAACCCTCCTCATTCTCACTAATTGGACTCCCAGAGATCCACCTGGGGCCTAGCCATGGATCTCTGTATCCAGATCCCTCAGTAGTTGGATAGGGTTTCTAGCACGACAATTAGGGTGTTTGGCCATCCCATCACCAGAGTAGGTCAGTTCGGGCTGTATCTCGACCATTGCCAGCAGTCTGTTGGATAAAGCACAGGGACAAATAGCCAAACGAATGGAAACACATGAACTATGAACCAATGGCTGAGGGGTCACCAACTGGATCAGGCCCTCTGAATGGGTAAGACAGTTAATTGGCTTGATCTGTTTGGGAGGCATCCAGGCAGTGGGACCGGGTCCTGTGCTTATTGCATGAGTTGGCTGTTTGAAACTCGGGGCCTATGCAGGATCGCTTGGCTCGGCCTGGGAGGAGGGGACTGGACCTACCTGGACTGAGTCTACCAGGTTGATCTCAGTCCCCGGGGGAGGCTTTGCCTTGGAGGAGGTGGGAGTGGGGGGTGGGCTTGGGGGAAGGTGAGGGGGGCCGGAGTGGGGAGAAGAAGGGAATCCATGGCTGATATATAGAACTGAATTGTTTTGCAAAATAAAAATAAAAATTAAAAAAAAACAAACAAAAACCCTTTCAGTCTCCAAGGGCTGAGCGAAGTTCCTCTTCTGTAGTTCTGGTGTGGTAACCTTCTTTATCAGTTCTTAAATTGGTTTTGTATTAACACCTGTCCTTGAAATTCACTTCATCTGAAACTGCCATTGAAATAATGTATCTCAAAAATTAACTCTCATCAACCCCACCTGTCCTCCATATTCCACCTTCTTCCACTCCCAACATTACAGTCCTTCGGTGACTTCATATGAATTGAGGATACAATCTAATGAAATCTACAGAACCCTTCATGATCTAGATCCTGCCTAGCTTAACAATTTTGTGGTAATAAAAGGTGGTCACACATGTCTTCCTTAATTTGTCTTACATGAACTACCTTCAATAAATCTCCACACGATGAAGACCAATAAGTCTTTATAATTCTTTATTGTGAGGGTCATTGGATGGTTTAACAGCATGCATGTGTGTCTCTAGGAGATGCCAGGGATAAACCAACTTTTTTTTTTTTAATCACAATCAAATATCTCTAAATGGCCAATGAAGAAGAGGTAAATTGTCCATTTACCATGTTTTTCCCTCTTCTTTCTAGAAGTTTCTCTTTCCCTTTCTTCTCTTAGAATGTCCCAAGCCATCCTCAGCCCTCAAACACTTCTAGAATGAAAACAGTTTTTATGACAGAAAAGTTTCCATCTTATCTTTTTGTGAATAGTCAGTTGTTTTCAATCTTCTTCCTCCTTCCTCCTCCAAAGAGAGATACCTTTTGAGTCTTGAGTCCATGGTGCTTGTCACACCCAAGTCAGAACGCCGAACTGAGGTCTGTGAGGACACAGATGAAGGCCCAGGAAAAGCCAAGACTCCCGGCTGTGGAACACTGTGCAGGTAGGATCTGTAGCCTTGAGGGAGTGAAAGTAACAAGTATAGGAACTGAATGTGTTCGTGTGCCTAACAGAAAGGAGACATTCAGCCTTTGAAAAAGAATTTCTTCGTGCCAGGCCTATCTTTGTATTTGCAAAGGACAAGGCTGTGACAACAAGGGTACATTGCAAGTTCACAGTCTGGTTCTCACTTCATTGCTGGGCTTTTCCTGAGAAAAGCAGAGTGGCAAAGGAAGGCCCTGAGGCTGAATGCAGGTAAACATCCTGCTTGACATTGTGGTGGGGGCTGCCCACCCAGGGCGAGTCTGAAATGAGGAAACATCTGCAGTAGCTCTGACTAAAGTCAGAAGAGCTGAGAAAACTTCTCAGGGTGCACTGAAGTCACCTGCTGTGACAATCCACAACTCTGTATTTCTCAAAACGCACTTTAGTTTGCCTAAGTAACTTTAATCTATTGTACTATTTCAGATACATTTCCATCCTTTTCTCAAAAGTAATGAAAACATGTGTATATTCTCATCATAAAATATAATCTTATATCAGATGAAAATTTTCCTATACTCTTCCCCAAAATTAACAGTTACTAACTATAATTTTTCATTTTAAATTAAACCATAGGAATAATTTTCTTTTCTCCCTAAACCCATTAAAAGTCCAATGCTTTATAGCAGAGATGACACTGAATGATTTGCAAATTAATGAGAGCATTGTAACAGAGCTTTAAATTTCAGAGACTAGAATTGAAATAGAAAGCCTATAAAATACTGGCTCTCCCACCCCAGGCTCTTTCTTCACCACCGCCTACTTGAATATTAACCCCAGGTAAAGTCACTGTATGAGCACTGTGGACTAAATGACTCATTTTAGGTTGATTGGGGCAGCTCAACATTTCTATAGACGCAGGTTAGTGAGAGCAATTATTTGTCTGTTAGTTTGGATTTTGTTTTTTTAAGACAGGATTTCACTCTGTAGCACTGGCTGTCCTGGAACTCGCTCTGTAGACCAGGCTGACCTTGAACTCACAGAGATCTTCCTGCCTCCTCCTCCCTAGTGCTGGGATTAAAGGCGTGTGCCACAGTGGCTGGCAGGAGTGAGAACCCTCAAATGCAATCTTAATTCTAAGAGGCAGATGGGAGATTCCCATAAATGTTAAAATTTGGAATTAGTTTTTTTTTCTTCTTTTATTTAATTAATTAATTTATTTATTTACTGTATAAGTTTGAGACCCCTTACTAGCTCCCGAATTCAGGAGAGAGTTTTGCTAGAGACCAAAGGGGCAAGACCACTTAGTAAACTTGGTAATTTCAGTTTCTGAGACATTTAAGCACAATAGCATGGGCATTTCAGAGCCTCAAGCACTATGATGGTATAGCACATAGATTACAGGATCAAGGCTCTGAATGCTGAAACCCCCTTACTTTGAGGTCATTTTGTGCCATGTTATTTTGAGGTTTTGTTTTCAGGAATTTCATCTTTTGACCCACTGTGTGGAAATGTTTCCTGATTAAGCTGTTTCAAAGCAAAAAGAACAAGAATAGGCCCTTGCAGCCAGGCGACCAAATGTACCTTTTATAAATCTAGCTCTAAACTTGTAGAGAACTCTAACAATGGGCTCATTAACTTAGCAATCACTCAATGTCATAGCTATTATAATGTACTAAGCTGTTAAAAGAGGAAGAAAAAGGAAAATTGTTTTAATCCCATGATTTAATTTAAAATGAAAATGAAAAATTGCATTGCAGGTAGTCTTGTTAAACTCCTTTGATTTGCTTTATGGTTTAAAGTATAGGCTTTCTTTCTTTTCGGGTCAGGCCTTTGTTTTTATTTTAAAACTACTCAGTGCACATTCTTATCTTTAAAGGACATGTACCAATGTGTTCAACATAAAAATGAAACTAATAAGAGTATACTGATAACTTTGTAACAAATGTAGCCTCAAATGAGGGCTAATGAAACAGTAAATGTCAAAGCAATAACCACAGGCAGATTCCCACTTTTCTGGGGAACAATGAGATGTCTGCCTTTGTCCCACGTCTGCACTCCCCCTTCTGAGATCACCTGGAAGTCTTACAAATCCCACCTTGGCTTCTGCCATGCGAGGGTCACTTTCACATTGTCTGTAGGGAATCCTTCCCAGCCTTGTCTTGGTTGGGACTGTCCCTTGAGGCTCTTTGTAGACAAATGGAATTCTGCTCATTCCTTGGAGTGCTTTTTTGATAATGTATGAGATCTCTGTCTCTCCAATCCTCAGTTCTTAGAAGGATAGTTTTTTATTCTTCTGAAGCTACTAGGACCCCGTAATCCCGTGATTCTCAGTTCTTGCCTCAGACACTCTTCAGATTGCTTCGACTGTATAGGCAACACAGCCCAAACTGTTTGTGTTTGTGACCATTCAGATAATTGGCTTCTAGAAAGGCTCAACACAACAGCAAACAAGGGAATTTAATTCTAGACTCCAAGGTTCTTTTTCTACCCTGTGAATTTTGAAGTAGAAATAATTGGAACATTGATTTAGAGATCCAGTAATTTTTAGGAGAAGAGAAAATGACAGCCCAATCCACTTGCCCAAATAGAAGGAGTAAAACAAAATAAAACAAGACAAAAAACAGAGTGAAGTTAATTTCTTGCGTTAAATATTCATTTCTTAGTTTGGCAAGTATATCATGATTACATAAGATACTAACTTTAGGGAGACACGATAAAACACATACAGGAATTCTCTGTATCGTCTTGGTAGACTTTCTGGGAGTCTAAAATTATTTCAAAATAAAAATTGTCTTTAAAAATTTATTGAATGGTGGAGGGGTATTTCCAGTGATTTGTCACTTACATTCTGGACAATGTCTCAGGCAACATTTGTATAGGACTAGAAATTGTCTAAGGCCCTGTCCAAAGTGCCTGGTGGTTTTCATTAGAGAAAAATATCATGTGTTCAAGCAGTGCACATTTCTGAAAGAGTCAACCAGGTTTATATATATGTGTGTGTGTGTGTGTGTGTGTGTATTATAAAACTAAGGGGTTATAGAAAGTTAATGTAGATAAATAACTCATTTTCTTCACTCTTCCTTTTACTTGATTATAATGCAAATACAATTAAGATGGAAAAAGTCGATGTTTTTGCTTTTGTCCATTATAAATATTTACATTTATAAAATAAAATACAGTAGTTGTTACCAGAATGAATCTAGAAGGATAGGAGAGAACTCTAACTAAAAATAAAGCAGATTGCAATGATTTGGGAGAAATGTCAAGTAATGAAATGAAAAGAATTAATTTTTTCCAGTTTTTAACATCATCCTTCTCAAGAGTACTGGAGACAGCTACGATGCATACACATTTGTAAGACTTTCCCCATAACATTAGACTTCTTCATTTTCCAAATTTGTTATTTGCATATCAAATTCATTTCTCTGGTTTCATTTTCTTGTCTCATTATGCTGAATTCAGCGAGTGTTTGTTTTGAAACCCTCTTTAAATAAGAGCCTCGATTTCTTTTCATCATCTGTAAGCCCTTAACCATGTACAAAATCATTTTTGTTGAAACAACTTCCAGTTCACGTACCATTGCTACTTGAAATTCCACGATGAAATCCGTCATTAGGTGACTCAAAGAAATTGTGGAAGCCTCCCCCTCCTTTCACTTTCTTGCTCATTCTTGAGAAATTTGGTGATTCAGAGAATAGAAAAGAGAGTAGGGGAGTATTTTGATTATTGTCAAGTAACCCTCTACTTCCTAATTTCCGCAGGCTTGAAATGATTGTTTTTAATATAGTAATTCTTCTTAATTGATATTGAAGCTCTGGGAGGCATTTGTTCTGGTAACTCTGAAACCCATCCTAAGTGCTGTTGGAAGCTAGAGACTTAGCGCTCTGGGTGTGTGCGGTTCTGCCCTCAAATGCTAGGTGGCATATTATTCTTTACATACTTAGCTATGTGCAAAGCTCACATAAAACTATCTGTCATGATTGAAAGAATTCCCACTGTCTATCCATAAGACTTTTAAATAGGTTCTTAATATATAAAATCCTTGTTTACCGCCAAGAATGGTAGCAGTTTGTTTTAAACCAGAATTAATTGGAAAAAAGTATGTAGAATTATTTGAAATTTACATGAAGAAATGTAGACAAAAAGCCAATCGACCAGTGGCTTTTATAAGTAAAACGACATTGATCTCAACTATGTTAGACATGCTTGGGTGCCAAAGAATGAGGAAAATACACTGGTTATTGGTGTAAGAGCCTTGTGAAGCTGCTGAAGCTCTCTAATTTGCCTTTGCTTATTCTACGAGGAGTGGGGTCAGTCATTTCTATAAACCCCGACCTATGTCATTTTATGGTTAGTGATTACAGTGTAGGTATAGTTAACTTGTTAACTTAAAATATGGTGCAGTTATTACAAAAGAGAAGTTCAAGCCAGCCTGGCGCCACAGTTCATAACCCAGCTACCTGGGAAGCTATGGTGGGAGGGTCTCAAGTTCAAGGTGAGTCTGAGCCACAGAGGGAGCAAAGCCAGCCCTGGTAGCTTACTAAAATCCTGTCTGAAAATGGAAAGTTAAAAGAAGTCTGTGGATTTTGCTGTGGTAGAACACAAGGGGAGTTCTAGGTTCAACTCAATGTACTGAAAAAATAGAATAAAGAAAATAAAATAAACAATTTATAAGGGTTAGTTGTTGCTTCTCCCATCTGTTGACTTCATGTAATTTTCTAAGCACGGAAATTGGGCACAGAATGCTGCACTTCAGTACTATCTCTATCCCTCCATTTTTAAAACAGCACTGTCTTCTCCTTTCTCAGACCATTCAGATTGTATTTTGCTGGAAAGAACAGCAAAATGTAGTCTCTGAAACTTGTAGTTTGCTTCATCACTAAAGGGACCTTGAAGTTAGAATTAGGGTTGAGGTCTTCAAAAAGTAAGTCTTTAAATCAGAGAACTTACATGATAGGTAGAAAAGAGAAGTCAGAGAGGGTAATTATGAAAGTTCCCAACTTCTGTGCTGTTCCCCCCATGCAGAGGCCTAATCACAGGACTGACTAGGAATCTCAAGGAGAGAAAGACGGTGACCAGAGTGGCAATGGGAACCTGGGTCCTACAACTGAAGGGAACTTGACTCTGTTGCCCCTGAATAGACCTGAAGTGTGCTCTTCCCAGAAACTCCTGATAAGACCACAGGGACTGACTGTGGAAAACCAGGCCACAAAGGTAGGCAAATGTATCTAGACATTTGATTTACAAAGACTGAGCTAATTCACAGAGATTTTCATGTAGACTCAACTTGCTGAGCTGGTAATACTCTGTTCTAGTAGTTGTTAGCACAGTTTTTACTAAATAATGAAAACAAGGCAATACATAAATTATGCACATATACATGTACACATACCAAACTCACTGAAGGTTCACCTTTCCCTTTAGTTTTGTTTTTTCACTTTTGCTTATTTTTTATTATACGCTTGTACAACCTATAGAGGAAGGCATTCGTTGCAACTAATTTATGAGTCTTAAATAATGAGAATTAAAAGTCATATACAATTAGGTTTTTTATTTTCTATCTCAGCAAAAGATTGTGTCCAATTTTAGTTACTGGCTCTCTTTCTGAGCCAGAGGTTCCCTGTGACTTCATCTTTTCTGAAGATGTTACTCAGAGTTCTCTCTTAACCCTCAAGCATTCCTTCTTTCCTCATTCCCAGAATAAAGATTTTATTAGTCCCAAAGTCCTGTGCTCTTTATTCTCCAAGACTACACTACAAGTAGTGTGCAACCTGTATTCCTCTGTCCAGCTGGACCTCTGGTCGCTTCCAGAGCCCAGACAATTTGCTTCCCTGGGGCAGATGTGAATTGTGCACCATTAGCAGCAAGCGGGGCTCAAAACTACTTTGTAAAAACATGCGCAGATTGGGGAATCCAGAGGTTGACAGGAAAACTCTTTGGAGAGTCTAGAAAGCAGATTGGGGATAAAAGAGGAAGTCATAGGCTGAGGACTCAGGGTTTCTCTCTATACTGCCATCCTCAGGTAAGACCCATGTATTGAGATGCCCCCTGACCCCCATGTTGTACTATGATCATTATAGGTAGCTCGTTATAGTCATGAAATAAATAAATTTAGCTCAGAAATTTGTGTGCCCGCTTTGAGGATGACTTAAGTTGCTCAGACTCACCACATGACTACAGTTTGTTAGACACCATGAAGGGAGCTCAGCGTGCACTACTACATTCAATTCAGAGGGCAGCCCTAGGAACATGGACAGATGAGAAAACAGAATCTCAGGAGTAGAATGCTTTCCAACAATTCTCCACTTATTTACATCTATTTGACAAGAATCCTTTTGCTCCTTGTCAGAACGTAGATGTTTCCAATTTTCTCTTGTTTTTACATTACATTTTAGTACCAACATTTTCCTGACTGAAATTAGGCTAGGAACATAATGATGATTTTTGCCACATTTCTAGATCCCACCAGTGTTTAAAGTACAATAGCATTCAAACACAGCAACCCAGAATGCTGGTTCTTCGTTCTTCAAACTTTTTGTAATAATGTGGTCGTTTTAATTTTGTCAGAACTCCTTCTTCTGGGTCCTTATGTATGCATTTCCTATGGGCTCAAAATAGTCATTGTCACTTTCCATTTTATGGATATCAAACAATTCCGTTTTAGGAATATAAATCAAGTTGATCCCACATCTCTCCACTGTTAGTCTAGTAGTCTTTGCCTGTATGCTTCTGGTTAGAAGGGTAAGAGCACATATCCAGAGGTGGGACAGTGTGTGATCCCTGACTTGCTTATCTATAAATATTTTGTGCACAGATACATAGAGGATGGCATTTTTTCCTTCAAATGATTTATTAGCAAGGCTTATATGACACAGAGAAGAATACGTTTTTCATTTACTCAAATATACTATGTTACTTTTTTCATTTCTTATCTATTTACTACACTGAGGATCTGAAATGTTCCCAAAGTCTCCTGGATTGGTGATTCGTCTCCAGCTTGTATCTACTGCAGCATGCTGGGAACTGTAGGAAATAAGTATAGTGGGAAGTCTTTAGACTATTGTGAGTAAGGTCTTGAATAGGCCCAGGGGATCTCAAGTAACCTTCAGCTTCTATGTCTTGGGTGAACAGATTTTCTCCGCCATGCTCTCTTCAGAAATGCTACCCAGAATCCCATCTAGAGGCCTAAAAGTATAAGGCCTATCTGATAATAGGGCCAGAACCTGGGAACCAAAACCAGTCCTTTTGATAAGTTGATTATTTCAGGTATTTGCTAGAATGACAGATATCTGACCAATATTTGATTACCAGTGATCCTTTTAAAATTTTTGTGTGAGCACAAATATGCACACTCATGCCATGTACAAATGCACACATGCACACATACATCCAAAGGGCTAACCTGTAGTTTGTCTTATAGAAGGATGAGCCCAAACATTCCTCCAAGGGCAATTTTAAATGTTCCTATTTTTAGGTTTGACCAGTCAGGAGTTCTTACCGCTTTATTATGGACAATATAGGAACTTTTGGGAAATTAAACATTTAGAGACCTAACTAGATGCCTTTTAAAAGAGGAATATTTATGACATGAAGGATCATAAAGCTTATGAAATTTCATATGCTCTGCTTTCCCTTGTACTTA
The DNA here is from genome assembly GCF_949786415.1 of Peromyscus eremicus. Taxonomy (NCBI): domain Eukaryota; kingdom Metazoa; phylum Chordata; class Mammalia; order Rodentia; family Cricetidae; genus Peromyscus; species Peromyscus eremicus. Next base: position 8,899,202 of record NC_081430.1, on the reverse strand, counting down.
TAGATCCAGAAAAGGTAACAGAAGGTATCCATCCAGGGGGTAAAATGAAGACTTGCCAGGTACAACTTTTCTGAGGTTGACTTAGGCAGTAGTTTCCTACTTAGTGTCCTCCAGGAAATGAAAACTAGAATAAAATTATGGTAACAGTGTCCTGGCGAGTGAAGACACTGAACGCTGATTGCTTGTTCTCACTGTCAACAGGACACCAGAGCTTTCTCCTGTACAGTGGAGCAGACTGCAGAGAAAGTCCTGTGCCAAGACACTAGAGCTTTCTCCTGTACAGTGGAGCAGGCTGCAGAGAGAGCCCTGTGCTAAGAGCAAGACTCAACAGACATGTTCAAAGTTCACTGTTCCTGTGTATACCTCCTCATTTCACTCTTGAGGAAGATTATTTGAGATGGCAGAGCCCCTGAACATCATTCTTACCTCTTTCCCCTTCTTTTCTATTGCCTTGCCTATCTGAGGTGCACCAGAACAAGACAGGTTTTCACCTGATCGTCAAGTGGGGCTTAGGATCAGTTTCCAGTGTATGGGATAATTCGGTTGCGATGACGTTATGCCACAGAAAGAATACATTTCTAAACCATATTAGCTTAAACAGGTGAGAGTTTTCATTTAGAAAAAAATGTAGAGTATGTGTTATATGCTGTATTCTCAGTGTCATCACGGGATGTTTAGCTGATCTTCCATTTTGATATCCTTATATTAGGGTTCCAATCCTGGTGAAGTTGTGTGTAAGGGGCAAAAAAGGAGGCCCCATTCTAACCAGGTTAACCACCTTCAAGTGTATCCCTCTGTGTCCCCTACACCACTGTCTCCTCAGCCATAACTTAGTCCCATGGAAATGTTAAGTTGCGGAAGAGTTTGGGAAATGCATTCATCCCCCTGCACTAAAACCAGTATTCAAACTATAAATAAAAATGAAAGAATATTATGGAGTGTGTCATTTGGCACAACCTGTAGATGGACAGATAAAAATTTGCCTTTGTACTGATGCTTTAAGAAAGCAAGCGGTTTGTTTATGAGAATGTGTGTGGAAAGAGCAATGAGTATAAACTATATTTCACAACACTTGCAGCAACAGTAATGCGTTCTGAAAACATCTGGCATTTTTATTAGGGAGAAAGTTCCAAATACTGCTAATGGTACTGAATCTCATTATCGTCATTCAAGCAGAAGAAAACAGTAACATTTTCTGAAATAAAAACGAAGGTCTGAAAAAACAAGATAGCAGAGCTTTTGAAAATACTAAACTTCACTGTGAATTTCTAAAAGTGAGAGAGGTATGGGACTTGGTTGAACTTATTTGAACATATGAACTTTACTATATTTCAGAACTGCAGTTCCACATGGCATGTGGGAAATTTTCTCTGAGCTGCTGTAGGCCTGGAAGCTTGTGATGGGATGAGGCAATATTGCATTTATAATCATTGTCTTAAGCTAGCGTTTCAAACCCAGCTCAATTCCATAGTAACAGCTGTTGTTTTCTTTACTGATGTATTTCACTTTCAGATATGATTTTTTTAAAAATTTCTTCAAATTTCATACTTCTTAGCAAGTATCTCTGTTTAAATTCCCAAGATAAGAAGAAAATGATTTGTCTCACACCTCCTCCACATGTAGGGAGAATCTGGGCTGCTTATGGCCTTTTGCCCTCATGCATGTTGCCTGCATCAAGTCTAATTCCTTCTAATTAAATGCCCTCATTTATCAAGCGGGGCCTGTGGTGAGAAGGTAGTTCTGGCCACAGGAATCATGGCACAAGCACAGGGGTGAGAAAGCGTGAACCTCGTGAGTCGGCAGGTTCTCGGTGCTCTGGATCTACAGGGACCCGGAAGAACTACAGGCAAGGGCTTCTGCAAACCAGTCACCAGGCTTGGAAGTCTGTGAGCACAGATGTGTGCCCTGTTGCCCAGGAGAGCTAGCCTCTTCTAAAGGTTCAGGCATTTTGAGGGTGACAATGGACAAAAGAAACAGGAAAAATGGAAACTGAAAAAGATTATGAGCATCAACCTTCATTATTTGAATGGATCTATTTCACAGAAACCTTCCACTTTATGATTGATTTACGCTTTCCATTTTAATGCCAGTTAATAGGTAGAGAAAACAGAAAAGAAACAGGACATACCATGAAACCAAAATACACAGGCTTGGGGAAAGCAGTCTTGGGGGCTAAATATGCAAATAATTGGCCATTGTTTATTTCATATGCATGGATGTCTTGCCTTTTCATCACTTAGTGCTCTTAGGAAGAAGGTCCTTGACTTTGGTTCCCCTTCAATAGCTTCACATTGCCAGCTGAAGTAATTGCAAATTCTCCCCGTTAGGAAGTGCTGTTAACAAGACCAGATGGAAGATCCTCCTCTGCAGATGAGGCAAATGCTGCTGTATCATGTTGAGCAAGAGAATGACTATGCGTGCAGATGTGTTCTTCGTCAGTATCATTACACAGCTCAGGCTGGCCGCGAACCAGTGATCTTCTGGCTTTCTCCTGAGTGTTGGGACTGCAGGGACATCTCATAAAACTTAACTCACCACTTATCTTTCGTTTTTAAGATTAAGCAAATATACAGGGTGGGTGGTGGCACACACCTTTAATCCCAGCACTCTGGAGGCAGAGGTAGGTGGGTCTCTGTGAGTTCCAGGTCAGTCTGGTCTAGAGTGAGTTCCTAGACAGGCACCAAAGTTACACAGAGAAACCCTGTCTCGAAACTCCCTCTCCCCCAAAACAGATTTAGCAAATATACAGAAATACCTAACAGAAAAAAAAAAAAAAACATGAAAGGAAGAATACTAAGAAGACCACTATTCTTCTAGGCTGAAGGGACTTATGGGTTATATTTTCAGTGTGTAAAATCTAAAGTATTATTGAAGTGTTCTACCAATATGCATCTGTGGGCTTCTTTTACCTCCAAGGATAATTCTTATGACATAAAGATGACTGTATATCTTCTAAAATTTTAAGAATAAAATAAATTGGTGAATGCTGAGGTTCTGAATTGGTTTTTATTAATAAAAATGGTTTTTAAATTGATTTGGTATGATGGGAAAAAAGTGAAGAATCTCCAAGTAGCACCATTTAAAAAAACAACAAACAAACAAAAAATATGAAGAAGGTAGACAAAACGGTGAGAAGAGAACAGCTCGAAGATGAAACCTGTAGCTTGCTGAACTCGCCTGCCAACATGGAGCCGGCGGCTTTTACACAGAATTGCCAGCTCTCTCCTTCACCCCTTTGTTAACTCCTTCTGAGTGTGAAGGCAAGCACTGGCTGGAAGATCACATGAAACACCCCTTGCCCTTTCCTCGCGGCCTGCTCACACCTTGCAGCTTGAAGAGTACATCACAAGCCTCTTTTATCGTCGTTATTGAAGTGGATCTTCCAGTATTAGCGGGGATTTAAGCGCTGGTGTGTTTGTAAACGTCAGACAAGCAAGCAGCATTTTGGATGAGGGTGTAAAAGTCAGACTCACCCGAGGGCACTCTGGATGAGCCCTCTTTTGTGTGTCTGCTTCATTCCTTTGTTGGAGTTACACATTTTCTGTGTGTGGGATTGAAGAATCATGGAAAATTGCCACTTGTGCGATAAATTACTGTTTTCACCCATCAAACATCGAAAATGCTCGCTCCGAGCCTCGCACACCATTATGCTGTCCCATCTAGGACCCGTTGGAAGTCAGCAGGGTGCATCTGGCTGAAATTCAGTCAGGCGATTCAATTTATTCAAGCCTGGTGAACTTGAGAGCTTTCAAAAGAAGAGTAGCTGAAGCCACGAGATTATAGTCCTGACAGGTCTGTGGAAAGGTGGGTGACACCTGACGGCTCTCAGCGAAGCCTGGTACCTGTCTGCATTGATCTGCAACAAAGTCTCTCTCAGTACTTCCACTTAACATTTCCTCTCAGGGAACCTGTGCCGTTGGAGATATTTACGACTTGCTTTCAGCTTAAAAATAAATCACCTCTAATTCCTCTAAGCGAAATCAATCAAAAAACCTGTAAAAAATGGACTGGTTGTTTGGTCGATTCTGGCAGAAAAGTAAACAGCACTTCAGCTTTTCTCCGCCATTAAGGCCTAAATGGCCTAGAAAGTAAATCAATATTTCTAGTCAGCCCTCTGGCTATTGTTTCTCCAGTAGATATGGATTTGCTGTGGCTTACTGCGCTCCTTTGGGACTAACCTATAATCCTCCGAGAGAAATAATAAGTTCGTTATCTAGTTCGGCCCTCTGTTGTCCATTTAAATGGACCACATCCATCAGCGGTCCCTGTTAAAGTTAAAAAGACGAGGGCACCCTCTGAACCCACTTTACGCTGAATCACTCCCATCAGAGGGGAAAAATTAAAGCTCAGAGTTCTGCTGGTTGGCAAATGGCATAAGTCCCTCACACGGGGTGAGACAATAATTTCGGAATGAGGAGGCATAGTCAAGACAGGATGTGCTGCTAGCTCACTTCTGGATAGCCTGGGCTATACACACCAGGCATCAGACCCTTTAGGGCTTGGACTCTTTCATCTCAAGTACATTTCAATACCTGCACGACTTAGAATGATAGTAGTGACTTAAAATATCCCTTTCTAATCTCTCTAACCAAAAATGCCATCCTCCCTCCTCAGGAGCACATGAAAAGTCTGTTGTGGTTTAAATAACTTAACTATGATAATTTTTAATAATTATTGCTGAGAAAATTTGAGGAGCAGACTTAGAACGAGGCTGCTAGGGGGCAAAGCAATTATTTAAAGGAACTGATTTCACTTGCTTGCTCAGTGTCTTGGACTGTACTCTCCTACAGATGCCATTTGCGTTTCTTGGCTTATTAGGTGGTTATGATAAAGTTGGAATAATTCATTTAAAATATTCTATATAAATAATCATCATAAAATGTGTTATTTTCCTGATCAGATCCATAGCCATTAAAAGTTTGAATTTATGTATTTGTCAAGCATGAGTTTCTTCATCAAAACAAGCCCTATGGAAAAAAAAAACAGAGGCCACATTATGCCCTGAGGGTTGCTGGTGCTTTTCATTATATCTTGGTCAACATTTCAGCTAGAACCTTTTTGGGGTGTGTTCAACTAAAATTATTGTAACAGAATTGATAAGGGTAAATAGAATTATTTTAAATAAAACATCCACTGAGTATTTTAGACGTAGAACATGTGTGCAAAGGTGCTCATTTAGGGCAGCAAGGTTTTAATGACTGTTGGAGTAGAGACTGGCATTTGTCATGACAAAATATTTGCAATTTCTTGTTTCAAGTCATAGAATTTATTTCAACTGTTTTTTTTTGTTCTGCATTATATAGAAAGTTTGTTTTATAGAAAACATTGAATTATGTGGCCATCTGCTATAGAGAAAAATATATTAAAATCAATATGAAACTTGTATGCATTCAGCTTGACCTATTTATTACTTCTACTAGCTAGTTAGTGTTCTTTGGTGAGTTAAAAATAGATCTGCAAAGAATTAATTCGCTTTTGAGAGTTTGAGCTACAACTAATTTTGTATGGAAATATGTTTTTCTCTATTTCGTTTTTCATTATATTTTGAAGAATCCTGTGAGGAGAGTATGCCTGTGTTAGATCTAGTCTCTTGAGGATGAGCCAGCCTTCTGCTCCACATCACCCTTTGTACCTGTTCCTACTGGAGGACTGAGCATCTAGAAGGCAGAAATGCAGTGGAAAATAGCTGTTTAGATATGACATATTGATACTTGAGATGCATGTTCTGTTCTTTACTATTTAACATACTGAATACATATCTCATAATAAAATGGGTGTTGGGTATTAACTAGGTCCCATTCCGAACAGTGATTGAAAAAACATATTGAGAGATTCTACTAATTATGTTAAATGAGAATCAGACCAAAATGGTGGAATTTATTTGCAAAACTTAGTTGATGTTCTTATCTATTTTTCTTTAATATTGCTATTAAAATTCAAAATATTAAACTTATCTGAAAATAAGTTGATAAATTATTCAAAATTTTACATAAAAGTGATGACTTTCAGTAAATTTATAAATTCAATGTGTTTCTTAAAACCATATATATTGGTGAAATTATTAAGGCAACTCCACATAGTTAAAAGGGAGGTTTATTTTGTGGGGTAACTCACAAGTGAAGGGATAGTTTACAGAGTCTGGGAAAGGCGTGGCACAGTCCGGTGTTCTCTGGAGAACTCTGCTCGGTCTACCTCCAGCGTCCAGGATCCAGGAATCAAGAGAGCTTGGTGCATCTGAATCTCCGGACTTCAGGGTCCTCTCTCGGCCCTGCCTTGTAGGCGTGACCATTAGCAAAGCCTCAGTGGGGGTTGGAACTTCCAGATCAAAGCTGGAATGGCTACCCACTACACATATAATCCATATAACCTGCAGGTACCATAGCACACTTGACTACTTCTTGTTAGTCAAGAAACATTTGATCCGTATTTACTTTGGAAATTTAAATGCATATTAATTTTATCTGTTTTCATTTTCTGTTTATTTTTCTGATGTCAATAGTATTGAAATTACTAGAGTCAAATATTTTAAGGATTTAAGGCTACAGATTTTGTCTAGGAACTTTACCCCGTTCAATAAGGACACAGATACAAACAAGGAGCTAGAGTCTAGCCATCTGGATATTTGCTTTATTCTATTATGATAAATACCATGACCAACAGCAACTTGGGTAGGAAAGGGCTCACCTCACCTTGCAGCTTACAGTCCATCAGTCCATCTGAAGAGAAGTCAGGGCAGTTCCTCAGGCAGGGATCTGGAGGCAGGAACTGAAGTAGGGGCCATGGAGGAGTGCTGCTTACTTGCTTGCTGCCCGTGGCTTGCTCAACAGGCTTTTTAAATAACACTCCAGACAACCTGCCCAGGGACAGCACCACTCACAGTGGTCTGGGCCCTCCCACATCAATTGTTAGTCAGGAAACTGTCCCCACAGATTTGTCCATAGGTCAGTCTGATGGAGACATTTTCTCAAGTGAAGTTCTCTCTTCCCAGATGATCCAGGCTTGTATCCAGTTGGCAAAAAGCTAATCAGCACTGTCTATTTCTCTATAAAGTTAATATCATTATATAATCACCTCTATAATGGGTGTATCGGTGACAAATCCAACAGCCTCATGATTATCAGCAAATGGTACATGCATTTTGGTATACATATTTCAACACATGATTGTTAAAAATGAATAAATCAGTAAGTCAGCAAATCAACATATATGCTTATAAATTCAATCTTTTACTTTGTTTCTGCAGGACAGGCTTGAGGACATTTGGCAGTAGGATCTCGGCTCTCACGGAAGCACCCACAGGCTTTGGCAGAATGGATCCACTGAGGAGAGGAGACCTGCTGCTGTCTGCTGCATTCACAGAGTAGAGTGTGGCAAACAAGTCAATTGATCTCTGTGTGAAAATCTACAACCCCATTGGCTGAGAGCATATCACACAGTCACAACTACAAAATGAGAAATGGAGAGCGCTCTATCAGACAAGTTCAAGTGACTAGAAGACTCCTTTATGCTTCACACTAAGTTTGGGGAAATAATTTCTATAATGTTCTCCCATATGGAGGAGCAAACTTAATTAGAAATAGATAAATTATTTTTTAGGAAAGGGGTTTACCTGTGGCCTGAGGACCCAAGCAAAGTCCACTTTTTTCGTTAATTAAGCCAATATACAATAAGCCCACTCAGCATTACATTTTACATAATGTCTACATATGCTGTAGAAATGAATTCCTTACTTGCAGTACAATAAGCTATACAATATCGCTTTGGCTTCCAAAGCATCATTATTTTCATTTTGGCTTTGTTAATGCACATTCCTGGGCCACACACGCTTGCTTTCGGGGATCACAGACATTTGCCTTGGAAACAGCCAGCGCAGTGTCCTGGGGCTTAGAGCCTCCGTCCCTTCTTGTCACCCTGATTTAACTCTTGTGTTCAGCCCGTCTTGCCTACAGAACTGGCAAGGGTAATGCTTTCACAGATGTGATGATTTCTTAGGCTCTGAACCAGGGCAAGAGACGCAGTGTCCACTGAGTGCCCTAGAGCACTAAGGGAACTCCTCTTTCCAACGCCTGTGACAGAAGCTTGGGTTCTGCTTCCCCCAGAGCCTGTGATCAGAACAACATGAACTCGAAGACACAGGCCAAACCCAGAGGGACTACACACTCAGCTATATGACAAATTAAAAGGCAGGCACTCACTTGTATGTTGAGTTCACTTGTTATTATCTTAAATAGTAAAAAAATGCCTTTTAAAATTTACTCCTGCTGGTATCTACAAATCAGCTAGGGCGGAGAAGATCAATTGGTTCATTGAGCTCCTTCCCAAAGCCCCAGTTTTCTCGTTCAGCACGTTAACTTTGGCCTGTCCAAACTGAAGTGGCTGAAGAGATGGGTTTCTACAACTTCACATGGGAGATATTTCTAAATCAAATTCATCCGCGGCCAAGCATCATTAGAGATTTGGCTATTAGAGTTATACTAAACTGTCTCTGCTTAATTGCATCTCATTTGTCCTTCATTCCCCTTGGCTACCCAATGCAAACTCTTCTTGGACTAGATTTATTTTAGTTCAGATCATCCACATGGATTATTGATGAAGACTATATATTAATGACTTATTTATTAAATATATAATTGTTTAAGTATTTGTATTCTATGGCTCAGATATGGCAGCAGCTAGGAGAAATGTTTGTAATAAAAATAAACTTATTCCACAGGACTTATTCTTACATTCAGACAAGGACCCAGTAGTTTCTATAAACATGTTCTAGCTAAATTGTTCAGCATTTTAAACCATGAGCTTTCCCATAAATTGATATTGTATATTAACTTTCTTCGTGCTATCAATTTCCCCATCGATGCTCATATATTTTTATTTTCTAAAAGCCTCAATCACATTAAGCCTTTCTTTTTCTGCAGTAAAGAGTTTCTCTCATACCCTCATTGATTAAGTTTGACTCAAGAAGTTCTGAAGATGCTGGATTCAACAGCACGGTTCTCTTCCTGCCGAGTTGATGGATATCCCCTAACACAACCATGAATCCAAAAATGAGCTGATTAAAGAAGTATTAAGAAAATCTATACAGATGACTAAGTCAATCCATCAGTGTTTTTCCTCACTAGGATCAACTTTTTCTCTGGGTAGAGAATACCACTGCCAGGAGATAGCAATGACCTCTGACCCGCGAGAGTGTTACAACAGGAACTAACAGCAAGGAAACATTTTCTATTAGAGCAAATAGACTCCTAATCAACATATTATCGATCCGTCATTTTTGTCAAGGTCACTTTGTACTTTAAAAAATGATCTTACACTAAGGCTTTAATAGGAAAAGTGGACTAATTTGATTTAAAGAGTAAATGCTATTAATTATGAACGACAGTCAATAAAATGCTTGTTCTTCTAAACATAAAGGCAAATCTTGCAGTGCCTTGATGTATGGTAATGAATAAATTGATGAAATATGTTTCCTCCTGTCACTTATTCTCTTTCTACTTCCTGCTGCTACACTTGCCTGTGTGTTCCAAAATCATTGACATAATCTCTGCAATTGAAAGCTAATTTTGGTTGAAAATATTTTTTCTAATTTTATTACTATGTTTTTATGTTTAAAAGATAATGCTTTTACACATTATTTTGAGATTATTTCTAGAATAAATATGGGTAAAGATGTAGTAAAAATTTGCCATAGTTCACTCTAAGTTGTACCTCAAAATGCACCATACAGAGATGTGATATAAACAAGAATGATAATGTTATTAAATTCAGAAAGTAAAATATTTTAGAAAATGACCATGTGCAAATATGTACATTAACAAAAATACATAATTGTATAAGTACCAAAAATGTAATATTTTAGATACTGGAATTTTTATCTATGAATATTGTTGTTAGTCTCCATTAAATCTTTTCATTATTTTATCTTCAGTAAATTAAGATATAAATTATTTAAGTAAAAATAAACTCAGTAAATTTAAAATAAATGAAATTCTTGACTCTATATGTAACCTGTATGATTACTGATCTCTCAAAGAAAAAGGAAAATACTTTTTCACCTAAAAATGGTTCAACATAAGCAATGCATGCTGCTCTATAGCTCACTGCAATAAGTAAAATGCCTTGGTTATAAAATATGCATTGGAAGATGTGCCTTCAATATAAGTTTTCCCATTGTGAGTCATCAGTGTGCGGACTGAAGTTTGCTCCCCTGGACTGTAATTATGTGACTATGTCACTGGGGATGGCAGACCAGGTCAACCTCGCATGTCTGTTAGGATTTGATTTTCTCCCTTTATGAAAGAACTTTATTGGTTAGGAAACAATATATTTTAAATACACTTCCTAAATGTTAATAATGCAAATGAGCAAAGTTTATTCTGGCTGCAAGTGTTACTAGAGAAATACTATTTAAAAAAGAAATAAAAAAAACTACTTTTCTTGAAAAAGACAATTAGTAAAAATAAAATGTCTTATGGGAAACAACGGGCAACAAAATGAGTTCTGCATTTGATTATCAAAACCTTACATGAAATACATTAGAACATTTAATTACTGAAACAATATCTTTTATAGGAAAGATACTCTGGCTTATGATCCAGAACTTCACTAGTTTTGATTTATAGGCATTTTTGTCAGCTTTGTATTTGTGGATTTAATGCAAAGATAATTTCCATGTTCATCCAAAGCAGGAGGAACCGTAGCCACATGTGGCTGCATGTGGCTATGGACCAAAAGACTGTCAGCTCTAAGGTTACATATGACACAAAAAATGTAATATTCAACAACAGTGATTGCATGTGGAGACAATCTATTTAAACATAAGCTGCATTTTATGTTGAAAATGTTACACACTTGTTTTGGGGACATGGCTCAGTAGGTAAGAGTGCTTCTTCTGAAAGTATGAAGAGTTAAGTTCGAATTCCCAGAACACACATAAACCAAGATGTGGCTATAGATGCCTGTAATTCCTTGTTAGGTGGGGGAAGCAAATCTAACCATGCCTCAATGGGATAATTTGGAGAGTGACAGAGGAGGACACTTGGTGTCATTCTTGGGCTTCTGAAAATATGTCCAGTTGTGCACCCATGTACACAAATGATCGCATTTACAGAAAACATGACCCAAGCTCTGTGCTTAAAATGCTTCTGGACATTGTTCCTATTAGAGAAGTAACATGCTTCAATCCATATCCACTTCTCTCGTAGCTAAGACTGTTCTGTTATGCAACCATCTATTGAGTTATAGAATAATGAAATGCTATGAAATAGGGCCATATAAATGTACAGGTTTTTCACTGAGTAAAGAGGCATAATGTGTTTATCCCATTCTCCCTATTTTCCTGGTAGAAGAAAGTTCCAAGCAATGAGCTAGGGTTGAGAACATGCTTGCTAATTCATTTATATAATTGTTTGTTATAAAAATTACTATGTAAAAATAGTAAAGAGATAAGCTGTTCTTGACAAGAGAGGTTGGGAAAATTGCTTGGTTAGGAGCATATTGCTCTTGCAGAAGATCTGACTTTGGTTCCTGTTCCTAAGTCAAATGACTCACAAACCTCTGTAACTCCAGCTCCAGGGAATCTGACACCAGGGAAGGGCCTCTGGTACCTTTCCGAGAAAGGAATGTATTATGTATCACAATTAATACAAATAAATCTTAAACAAATATTCTGTCAGTGTGAGCATGTGTGCATGTGCATGCATGCTGTGTGTGTGTATGAGTGTGTGTGTGTGTGTGAGAGAGAGAGAGAGAAAGAGAGAGAGAGACAGAGACAGAGACAGAGACAGAGACAGAGCTAGACAGATAGATAGAGAAAGACAGAGGCAGAGAGAGGGATGGAAGCAAGGCAGAAGGGATGAATAGAGGGAGGAAGAGAGATTTAACAAAAAGTTTGGACATGAATTCGTAGTTCACTGAAGCTCTATGAATTTGGGATTTTCTTGCAAATTTTCATAAATAGATGTATTTAAAATTTTCTCAGTAAGAGATTTGATGATAAGCATTAATCACTATACTTGTCTATACAAATAGCTAAAGTACCAAATGAGGGGGTTATTGCTATAGAAATGAGCATAGTCTAAAACCCATGTGTGCACAGGCCATCATTATGACTGGCCTACTTCTAAAACGCAGTGCATTGCAGACTTGTTAGAAGAACTGCTTCACATTTGGAACTCTCTGCATTTCCATTTTGCAGTCTTTCTAGGTCCTCTTGTCATTCAGCCTTCTGATAGCTTGGTATCCAGAAATACCACATGGGTAGCAGGGTTTTGCAGTAGAAACCTTTTAGGGCCACAGAACTACCCTGTTCCTAGCTAAAAACACTGCTTTTTCTTCTGTGTCTCTTCCTCAGAGCTTTTCCTTAGCATTACAGAATCACCATATCACTAACTTAGTGGTCCATGGTTCTACACTGTGCTGTCTCTTTTCCTTAGATGTCCTTTCCCTTGGTTTGATCATGTCTTGCTGCATGTTGATTTTCTGTGCCTTGCTCCTGTCAACTAATTCCAACATCTAGAGCATGGGTGCTTTCTTAAAGCAAGTTTAACCTTGGAGTCTTCCACCTCTAGTGGAGTAATTAATTGTTCCCAGGTGCTCATCAATTCAGCTTTGTTGTCGTAGATCTGGAAGCCGTCTTTCATGCTTGTTTTCTTTCAAGATGAATGCAGCTGACTTTAAATGGCCAAGTTTACTGCAGTCTCTGAACATTTAGCCTTAGAATAAACATTGGAACTACTTCAAAGAATGCCTTATGCATCGGAGAAAATGCGACCCAGCACCAGAAATGCTCACCTACTACAGTTACCTAAGTATCTGCTTTGATCTCATCTTCTTGAATGATTCTGATCAATGGTAATTACCATTGGAAAAGATTGTAGATGAGAATAGTGAAGAAACACCAAGGTATGTAGCATCCATTTTGAGATTTGTGTTAGAATACATTTAAACACACATAAATAGTCCCTAAATTTCCTTTAGCTGAGGCCTTAAATATGTTCTTGTAATAAAAAAATTATGAAAATGGACACCTTATAATGAACATCAGTATGATGTATATGTGATATCAAAGGAATAATCTTTTTAAAAGCCTGAGTAACTGATAAAGCTTTAAGCACAAATTCACATATGATTTTGACAAATTCACACTATCATTTTGAAAATCAACAGTGAGGAAAAGCTACTAAATCCTCCTTTCACAAGAAGCAATACTGGCTGGCACATGCAAAGGTAAACTCTTTAGTTGTTTTTATTATCATTTTGCTTTTCTCAAATGAGCAAATCATCTATAGAAGTAAAATTTATAGTGAGCATTTTAATCTGGTGATCACAGTGATGAGCGTGTACTCAGAATGGCATCTAGAAGCTCAACATGGGAATAGAATTAGAGGGAACTGTGGCTAGTTTGTTATCTAGAGACATCTATGGAGAAATATGGAGGCCAAGACGCTCCATGGACTGATATTGAAAAGAGAATCCTGCAACAGAGGGAGACATAAAAGTTGTCTTTAACGGACCGTTATTTTAAGACATTAAGTTTCTCAAGTTGGTCACGTTCATTGAGGCTAGCTCAATGCCAAAAGTTTTGCAGGCATCTAGAGTGCAAACTTGTTATTTTGAGATAAGTCAGGTCCCCCAGTGCAACAGGCTACATGGCTCACACTTATCTTCGGTGCTCTGAAGGAAAGGAATGGTGAAGTTAGATGGTCATGTGAAATGTAAACAAACATGCCCAGGAGTTTGCTGTGCAACTCATACATTGCAAAATATGAATTAATGCTTAAGCTCCTTTACAAGTAATTTGCTCTTTGGCAAAATACCAATATCACCATCCCTAGAGCAGCAGTAGTCTCAAGTATTTGAGAGTGTACTTAAAGTATTTCTGGGAGACAAGAGGGATTACTCAGTACTTAGGACCAGGGCACCCATGATTTTTTGTATGGGGATCTACTTTGTGTATGAAAAATAATTTACCATTTGAGAGTTTTCAGTAACCTGTAGCTCTATTAATATGGTAAAGTCTAAATATTAATTAGGGGAATTTAATTAATTTTATATTAATTTATGGAAAATTACATTTTATCACTTAAGGTTACTGAAAGTGTCTTCAGTTCTGCAAAAGCCATATCTATACTTGAACAAACAACTTTTAAATTATTTTAATAACTAAGTATTCAAGTATGAGAAAAGAGAGAATTAATTATTATATGCAATGACTATCTGATATATTTACTTCCATGAAAAATGAATTTTAAAGTTGGCTGACGATAAAAGAAAACTCAGAGCTGATAGTGCTGAAATTGAGACCGAGTATGGGACATCATCCAAATTGTGTTTCTAGATTGGCAAAGAAAACCTACTTCAACAGGGTGTTCTTTGAAAAAGTCACTTCTCTTGAAGTTCTCAAAAATAGAATAGGATACAGAAGCTTCTCAAGCCTTTGAATCTAATAAAAAGGAAAGAATGTTTAAAAAATAATCTTCCTAGACTGCCAGATACTTCAGCTTTTATCAGAAAAGTTCATGAATAATTATATTAATGGAATTTGTAGATTATTATGAAAACTACCATGAATGTTGGCAAGAAAAATATAATTTCTTTTTAAAGGAAGATCTACCAGTGATTTATCAAACTATCACCCCCACCCCCACCCCAAAAAAATGCTTTTGCACACTGGAGTATGTAAAGACACTTTTGGGAATTTTGCCTTGAAGTTGCATCTTAGACTCTTCATTAAACTGAGAGTGTGAGGTGGGGACACCCCTGTGGTCTCCTGGGGAGCTGACACTGTCCTTGTCCTGCAGTTAACAGAATAGCAGCGCACAGAGCCCATGCATTAGGTTTAACAATGTTGACTTGTAGAGAAGTCAGCTGGTGACTCCTTAGAGAAATCACCCAGCAGATTCAAGCTGTATTTCAGGACTCTGCTGCTGCTTCTGCCCTCGCCAAGTACAAGCATATACTCTGCCATTTGGACAGACACTAGTGCCTGTATGGAAAGCACCATATTCTCCAGAGATCTGGCAAGGAACCACCTTCATCTTGCCAGTGTAGAAATAGCATTAGAGCAAGACTAATTGCTGGAAAGCCTGTTCAGAAAGATTTGTCATTCAGGATGGTAAAAATAATCCCACTTTTCAGAGTACATTCAAAGTTTTTTTTTTTTTTTATTTCTAGTATTTAATAGAGATCAAAACATTTCCCTTTCCACAAGTGAATGCGTTTTATGTAATGCAGCTATTTCCTTTGATTTGAGTTCAAGCGGAGAAGCAGAAGCAAAAGAGAATTTGGTCTAGACATACCATGTTTGTTCCTTTTGTAAGATGTAGTTTCTTAAGCCTGAAATGTGTCTTAAGGAAGAATTTATATGTTCTGTAAACACCGCATTGAAAAGTGGAAATGGGTGGACAGATGAACAGAGAGGAGAGTCTAAGGAAGTCAGCCTGAGCTCTGGAGATGTACAGTATGGAGAGAGTTTCCAGGAGTCTATGTCCCAGCCTGTCCCCGATTGCCTCCCAGTTCAGTCTGCTATCCTGCACTGGGAGATGTGATCTTCTTTTTTTAAATGTGACCTCTCAATGGGCTCACTCACAGAGCTGGAGTAGCCAGCACCTCTTGTGACATTCATGACCTCATCTGCCAGCAACAGCATCTCTAGCAAAATCCATTGTCTCTGATAATTTTAACTTTTGGCTCAAATCTCCCCAGGAATGGCAGTTATAACTTCAAATGTCTTTCACAGTGCAATTTTAAAAAGCCATAGTATTATCTAAACAATGTCCAGACTAAGCCGATGTCTTCACTTTTATTCGGTAGTAATGAGAATGTAGTCATTGGATTTCCAGAACAGAGTATCTCATGAGCCTGAATGTATCTGTGACTTGTCATGCTAGAGAGCCAACATCACCGCAGTAAACAGATAAGAAACCTGTTATGAGGTTAAGCCATGTGCACTGCTTGGCATTCATTCATTCACTGTAGCTGAAAAAATAACTGTGAGGCTCCATAGCCCATTAGCACTGTGTTAATTATTGTCATTGTCCCATCAGCGGCTTGTTTACAACAGCTCTGGCTGACAGGGATGGTGGGACTTTCTGTCAAGGCCATCACCTGATGAGATTTTTATTGGCAAAAGGTCTTCCCTCCCTTTACTCAGCTATCTTGGGGGAGTCAGTGCTTCATTAACTCATGCATAATCACGTGTGCAATCGGCTAGGTTTTTTATTCTTTCACATAGTTGGCATCACCGTTCCCTTTAGTATTACACTTAACCAATTCACCCTCTGAAAATGAGAGATCTTCTAATCTCTACCAGCTTAAAAGTATGTCAGTCACTGATAGTCAAATGAGAAAAAGAGATATTGCCCTGTGTCTTTATGTTTTCTTATCCATGACTCTATGCATAAAAAGGTTTTCCTATAGGGACAGAAATTCTGTTAAGAAAAAGTTACACAATGCACACATGAACACACCCCCACCACACACTTTCAGCTAATAAGAATCATTGTCCTTATTGATTGAAGGTATGTATGGGGGGAAGAATTTTAAATCTCCCACAATGAGAAGGTAACAGGTGCCAGAGATTATAGGAAAGGACTGATGATCAAGATTCACTTTCTTCTTACTCGACATAGATTCCACGAACATTTATATCCATTTCACATCTCATATGATCGTCAATGTTTACTGTCCAAAATAAAAATCGGTGTGATTCTTATTATTAAAATGATTTATCATAGCTGTTTTTCTAAATTAAAATATTTCAAGATAAATTAAAACTACTCTTCCAAAACCATTTAATAACTCTAATTTAATGATAAAACTATGTCCCTGCGTAATTCCAGTTCCATGATCATATTATCTTATTAAATTTATTTTTGATGATTTTACTTCCTGTTAATAAGATATCTATGGCTTTGGATATAGGCTACCAGGTACAATTTAAGAATTATAGTTTTTACTTCCTTGTTAGTTCAGTGGTAAGTGTTCCTGACTGTCCTTCAATAATTATATTTTTTGCTAATTCAGTTTCCTCATTAACATATTTGTAGTAAAATTTTGCCCTGTTTAACTAGCAATAATGTTGTGACTATATACAGTTTACAATTAAAACAATGTGCAAAATATTCATCAAAATGTGAGAGTTCTTATTCACAGCACTAGACCTAGGCTCTGAGCAGGTGCAGTAAGTATTATTACATGTATCAGTTAATTCAAGCAAGATGTCCAGTTGTCTGATCAAACATCAGTCTACACCTTGTGTAAAGATAGTGTTTTATATATCTGGTAACTCTTTAAGTAGGAAGATTATGAATACAGATAATAGCCCTCCATATGGTATATATATAGTAGTCTTCAAAATATCAGTGGATTGGTTATAGAATCCCAGCTTGAAATCAAAATCTGTAATATGATTAATTTCTATATAAAATGGTATTGCATCTGCATATTCTATATGCCCAACCACTTACGTATTTTAAATGATCTTTATATTAATAATAATGTATAACATGGTGGAAATAGTTATTACTATATTTTAAATATATAAATTAAAAAGCTTGTACATATTTGCCACAGCTGCATGTGAGTGTGTATATGTTACTGTGTGTACAAGTGCATATGTACGTGTAGGTGTACATGAATGCACTTTCCTCTTTTAGGCATGGTCTCTCCCTGGCCTGGAGCTCTCTGAGTAATCTACAGCAGCTGGCCAGTGAGCCCCAGGCATCTACCCATCTCTGCCTCTCTAGGACTGAAATTACATGCACACATCACCACATCTGGCTTTTGAAAATGCAGTTTACGAGGAGGGAAATCAGACTCTCATGATAGCCTGGCAAGCACCTCACCAATGGAGGTATCTCCAGAAGCCTCAGACACACAGGTTTTCTAAGTAGTTTTGGAATCAAGTCCACTAGATGCCTGTGGATGAGGATGACTCCTTGTGCATCCCTTGATTTTGCTTTTCTGAAGAAACCTGACTAATGAAGGTTGTGTTCGTTGAAGGAAATTATATACCCTGATGTACTTCTCTTAAAAATTGAATTCAGATCCCCTTCTTTGCTACCAAGAGGCCTGGCAGAAGGAATGTCTTCTCCCTCCTTGTGTCAGAATTATTTTCTGCTTCCAGAGAGCAATGCAGTTTTGCTGGCCGATCCTGTCTCCTTCCTCCAGTCCTGTGCAAGCAGGAGAGTAATTAATCCTCATGCTTACTTGAGTTTGGTTTGGCCCAGCATGCTTTCCCTAGCAAACCATAATTGATTCTGAATAATTGATCAGTGACGGACATTCAATTTTCTTTATCTTCTCTTCCTCTAATTCTTCTGTGATATATATTTTCTTTGGGGAATCATTTTCCACTTTCAGAACAGCCCCAAATGCAAGGCCTTTTAGTGATCAAATCAATTTCTGCTGCTTTCTGCCAGTCTAGATCAACTCCCTGTGATTTCTCTTGGAGAAGTCTTAGTGTCCCACCGTATCCACTAGTTTTCAGAAAAGGAGGTAAGCTTCCCAAGACATCAGAAACTGCTCCTGTGCTACTCCTGTGTACTTTATCTTCCCACTGCACTAGCATGCTTTCCTCTTCGATGAGGCCTGCTCCGGAAACCAGGAACCTTTCTGGGGTAAAGAATTAAGCTGACAGTCCTCAGAAATCATTTCCTGGGATACTCATCTAAGCTGTTTTAGCTCACTCAGCAGTCAGTTCTTCAACTTCCTTTTACACAAAGGTGAGGCTACATTATGCCAGTGTCCCACGAACTACACTTTATTTCAGTCCATTAGACATCAGATAAAACTTCCTACCAAAACACAATTTAAAGTTCTTTTGAAGAAAATAGTTTTAGAAATCCAATGAACTTCATCATGGCACAGAGAAGCCAGCATACTTGGTGAGATATGCAAAACTAGCCACTGACTAAGGAGGTTGGGTAGCTAATTTCCTCTTACGGTGACAGACCACTGAAGTCTCCGAGCGGAGTGGGTTAGGAACAGTTAGATCCATCACACAAACATCCTGGCCATCTCGGCTGAAATTGTTCCTCTCGGAAGCGGTGTCCATCTTTCTCTTCCAACATGAAACAGGAAATGTCACTTTCTCTTTATCAACTGCCGCGGCTTTTCACCCACACCTCTTCCCTCCCATGGGAACCAACGTTTTAAGTACAGGTCTACAAGCAGACTTATCTGCTGCTCTACCAACCGAAAATTAGCATCCGAATACTCACCCTACAGTATGTTCAAAAGCACCTTTAACTTCGTATTCAGTTTCATGCAGGTGCACGAAGTGAACATTGTTAAGTACTTCACTGAGTGCTGGAAGGGGAGCCTGTGGCCTGTGAAGGAAACTAAGAAGCCCTATAACCAACCTAGCCAGTAGAGAGGAAGCTGGACCCTTTAGCCATTCCGCTACCATAGTTGGCTCAATTTTCCCTTCCCAAGATCCTCCACTGTATCAAAGCTGCTGTCTTCTGCTCTGATCTCATCTCGCAGTGCTTTCCTTGTTCTGGATTCTGCAGAATCATTCCTTCCTGCACATGCTATGCTTTGAACATCTAGCTATCCACTGGCTGGTCCTTCTCAGTCTCTGTGGCCACTGAACACTAGAAAGAGCACATTCCTCTCTACAGTCTTGCCCGGAATCATCTCACATAGCTCTGAGACCAGAGGAGACACCAGAACCGGAACCCTCCCCTGTTCATATCTTAAGTCTTAAATGTGAGCAAGTGACTGGATCTAGACCTCACATATACTGGTTAAAACCCAGTTCTTAATTTCAAATCCACTTCATCCCAGGCTTCTGATACCAGTGAGCCTAGATATTATTGCAGATCTGGATAACTAAGACAATACATATACAAACAAATGTGGACATTATCATTAGGAAACTCAAATGTTACTTTTAAAATACATTTTCTAGAATTTATTAATTTGTTATGCTATTATGACTTCTGAGATAATTCATATTATACAAGCCACCCCATCTCTATAAAGTTATTCCTTTAATTTCTTAAGTTTGGATGATCATAGTTATGACATAAGATTATAATGAGAATTACATGAGGTTGTTTTCTAAAGGCTGACACCAGAATGTCTTCAATTATTCTTTTTCTTTCACTCACAAGAGAAATATCCATCATAGGTTTAAACTGTCTCTTTCCAGGTGCTGAGGATAACAGAGATAATCTGGCAGATTAGGTGCCAGTCACTGGTGAGCTACAATCAAGTTGGAGAACACAGTCAACATCTGTATAGCATACCATTCAGGGAACCAAAGGGTTTCATGTATGCGAGAGTGTGGAAAAAACAAGGGACAGTTTTGTAGGAGACAATAATTGGGATAAGACATGAAAGAGAAAGGGCCTCTCTTGAAAAAAGACGCAGGAAAAACCGTGGTGATCCTGAGGCACCTGGAAAGACAAAGGGATTAAGAAAGGAAATGTTTTGTTGTCATTCAGGAATAGATAAGAATCCAAACTGGGCTGGTGAAGCTTTATAAGATTCGTCATCTCAGGAAGTCACTACCCCCTGCTGCTTGAAGTAGCACAGTGAGGGGAGACGCTGGCCATGTTGTTATTTCTCAGAGGCAGAGTCACCCCCTATGAGACAGAATTGTAGTTGGTGCATTCAAGAGAAGTCCGATCCTCTGAAGAGACACACTTGCTCTCAGAGGCACTGCCTCAGAGAACAGGAAGGGACGATAGCTCCATGAGAGACTGAACTCAGATGTCAGCTGGAAAAACACCCCACGTACCTTAGCAAACTCTCTAGGGAGAGCACAGGAGAAAAGTTCTTTATTAGGCCTCAAGTTTGCTCTAAATAATAGCTGAGGTCATGAAAGATTAAAATTTTAACACTTTTGTCAACTAATCTCTGTGTAAAAATAAATTTAGAAATGTATTTTTAGTCAAATGCAAAAAAAAAAAAAATCTGTTGGGCCCTGATACAAAGCACTAAAGAGCTCAGATGAAACCTGGGGGTCTGTGTGTTGTCCTTGTCAAAACCACATTTCAAAACCATCCTTTCAGGCTTTAACTGGACTTTTTCAATGATGGTTGCATGTACAAGAGCAGGAAAAAATGTCAATGTTGTCCTTTGTTCCCCCTAAGCAAACAAAAGTACAAGTTTTTAGACTGAAGTAAACTGACTCTCCTTGGGACTATGGAACTATCCAATCCTCAGAATATTGGGAGATTCACAAAGCGAGAGAGGATCAAAAAGAGGTTCCATTTCTTTCTAGTAAGCTTAGTGACCTCTTGAACAATTGATTTAGGTGACGTGGGATATTCACGTTCCTGGGTCTCGGGTTTGGCTATATTTGTTGGTTATCGGACAGGCTTTCTGGAGACACTCCTCTCTGAGTGCTGTCCTGAGGGACCTGGGTCTAAGATAGAAATCTGTTCTATGTGCTTTCACTTTAGAACCTAGGCTCAGGGAGGCAAATATAAAACTATTTGGGCTTATTTTCTTTCTGTTTTTAAAAGTATTTCTTTTATTTTTTTGAGATAACAATATAATTAAATTAGTCCTGCCTTCCCTTTTCTCCCTCCAAACTCTCTCAAATATCCCTCCTTGTTCTCTTTCAAATTTATGGCCTCTTTTTTAAAAAATTATTGTTGTTATATAATATGCATGTATTATATGTATTGCATGTATATGTGTATGTATTTATACATATGTGTATGTATTTACATTTAAATTTTTAAATATATAGTATTGTGAATGACAGGAACTTAAAGGGCAACCCTAGGCACACTCGTAATGTGCAACACAATTCCTATCTGTTGCCACCAGCCAAAATAAATTGTATGACTCAAATTGCAATCAGATATTCCTAACATAATATTTCAGCATAATATTTTTAACATAATTACAAAATATTATAACGATATCTGTGATTAAGCATAGACAGCGAAGAATTCCAATTATGATGAAAATAATGAAGATAAATGTTGTAAAAGAGATGCTTCAGTGATCCTTTGTGACTATTTGGAGTGAGTGGAGGTCAAAAACCATGGTAACAAGGAGAAATAGGATAGATAGGATGACACACCAAACATCAGCGACAACGTGCTTCTTGTCCCCCAAAGAACACAGTCTGGAGAGGGCTGCAAGGCTACATGAAATGAAAGCCGCTTCTCACACCCCTAACACCCAGAAAACTCAACTGAAAGAGGTTTGCTAATAGTCATTAAAAGCACACTCTTCCATAGATACAAAATTGTAAAGAAATGACAGATGGTTCCTGATAAAGCAAGCAGAACCCCCTTTCACAGTTTAATAACTGGTCACTTAGCTGAAATCTTAGTCTCTGAGGGCTTTAACAGAATAACGAAGTTTGCACTTTATAGAGTGGCATTCACAAGCCCCAAGTGTCAACTCAGGAGAAGTGGTTACTGCTGGGCTAGTGACCATGGAATCAGAGAGAAACAAGGAAGCACCTTAGATTAGTAAGCAAACAGTTAAGTGATTCTCGGCTGTTATGTGACAAATCTGAGGCTAGAACTTTCTTAGTTTATGAAAGGATTCATGGGAGAAAGCAATCATTTTGATCAGATGAACCTGATTACAGTAATAACATTACTTGGGTTTTGAGTGAATGAAAGGTATTTGAATAATTTGCATATTGAGATGAGGGCAAATATCCTTACAGGCCATATGTAAGAACCTTCCAAATTCAATGAAAAATTACTAAACCTAACCTATTTCATTATCACATTTTTCTAATGTGATAATGCTTTCAATGCTTTCTTAATATTTAGAATTTAAGGGTTCAAATTTCACAATTTTTGATACTCAATAATCATTGGATATGAAGCATTAAGAGTAAAAAAAAAGTTATAAACAAAACCATGATGCCTTGAGTTTCAAAGCTTTCTACCTATAAATGATTGTCTCAGATTTTTTCCATCAATTTTCTAAACTTTTCTTTTTACCATTATTGTTTATATATATATATATATAATCATTCTATACTTTTCTCTCAGAGTAATTAACATATTTTAAAATTTATAATAAAACTGCATATTTTCATAAAGTCTAGTTCTATATAACTTTCTATTCATTTTGTTCCAAATTCCTTTCATGTGTACATTCATTCTATTTCCAAAACCTTTTGCTATTCCTATCTCTAAGACATTTTTATGCAGTAAGGAACATCTAAAATAGATTTCATTTACATTCACTTATATAACCAACTATGTTTATATTTGCAAGCACATTTCTTCAAGAATTGGTTAACATTTATCCATCATTAAAATGTTTTCAGAAGTTAAGTCTCAAATGGAAGGTAAAACTTGTGATTGAATAAACGTGGCATATGAAAGGGTTAATGTGATTATAATATTAAAAGTATACACATAAGTGTTAATAAATGAAACAATCCAAAACAGAACAAGAAATGATTCTAGGATAAGTAAATATTTCCAACATAACAGGCACATGTTATATGTCCTATGAACATAAGGTCTGATTACTTTAATTAAATTAAAGAAATTATACCAATAAAAGTGGCAAAACAGAAGGCTAGACAGCTAAAAAATATTGAATCAAATTTTACCTTTGCACTTTTGCTCCAACGTACAGAAATTTACTAAACTATATATATGTTCAAATGATAAAGGTGCTATTCCTCAATTATTGTAATTGTGATGGTTCAGAGAGAGGCTTAGACACAAAAGTTATTATAAAAGCATCAAAGAACATTTGAGAACACCAATTATGCCTAAGGTCTAATATTTAATAATTCTTTTGCCATCAGAGTATGGGGTTCAAATTATTGATCATCGCTTGCTTTGTTGTCATAACCTCAGTACTTTTCACTATGAATCTTAACCTTCTCTACAGTGGGCTTCAGAGGAGCCATCTCCCTGTACTGCTACAGAGTGAGCACAACAGTTCATACTTATCTTATCACGCTTTCTCTCACGGGATCCTGCTCGGGAGATGAGATCTGCTTAGTATGTCACCTTTCCCCTCATCTCCCTTTTCATCTTGGAATTGTTATAAACAGTGTTTTTAGTGTATGAAGCTGTTAACCAAGACATTGACTCTAAAAGTAAAATAAGAGGGTATTGACTTCATGTGTAAGATTCAAACACTGAAAGAGTATGTGGCAATGATGTAGAAAAATGAATAAAATTATTTGGTAAAAATGTTCAAGTACTGATATTCCAAGTCAACCAGGTCATATAAAAATATATGTTTAATTGACACAATTTTTTTACATGTATATGTGGAAGGACTAGGTTTAAAGGCAGGCATTTGTGTACCTAGGTCATGCCTAAGAACATGCCTGATAGTGTATGCACACATGTGAGATAGCATACACATACACACACACACACACACACACACACACACACACACACACACACACGGGGTGGTGGAGAAAGAGAGAGATCGGAAGTCTATAATATGGTAATAGAAAGGAAGAGAAGAGAACCAAACTTGTTATGTAGCAAGCAGTAAGTGTAAAAGGAGACATAGTCTCAACATTTGATTTCAAGGAAGAGGTGATGGGAAAGCAGAGGATTAGTGTACTTCTGAAAAGGAAGTCATGTCAGGCTTCTGTGCTAATGATACAGAGCGACTGAACTCAGAAGACACGTGTGAGAAAAAATGAGAGATTGCTTTTGGTAGAAATTCAGTGGCATGAGAGTTACGGGAGTGACCATTGGTTACTAATTATAGGAGAAAATTCATGATTGGTACCTGTATGTAAACCTGATCAAAAGTTCACGTACGGGAAGGAACTTATTGTTGTTATTTTGTTAAATGGACTTATTTTCCAAAGTCCTTCTAAGTATTTATGTTTATATTCATAGACAAGTACTCCTCTCAGCTTTGATCAGAGAACTTTTTGTAGCGAGTGGTAGTTAATTAAGAATATTATGGCTCCCTAGGTGCTGAGAATAAATGATTATTCAGTGCTAAATTCTAGGGAACATTGTGGAAGAATGAGGCAAGAATATTAAGAAACAGATGATGGTGAGGAATGCTATAGAGCACTATCTTCCAGAGAAGACACGACCATTACAATCTTGAACTCAAAGCAGCTGTGGTTGCCTGTACTGGGCCTGCACAAGAGTAGGCATGCAAACTTTCAATCATTGATGGGGAGGGACTCTCTGGAGAACTAGGGATGGTGGGTGGGTGTTGGGGGAGGAGTCATCAGCTTGGGCACAGTGAGTCTCCCATGGTCTAGTGGGTAATGTTACGCCCTCTGCTCTCAAGGCAGATTAAACTCAACGGTCTCTAACGAAAAGCAAAAAAATGAATCAGACAGGAAATGGGAAGGAACTTGTGTGGAGATGGGAGGATTGATAAGGGATACAGGAGGATAAGAGGGCTTGGGAGAGTAAGTGTGAGCAGAGTGCATTATATACAGGGCTAAAATTGCTAAAATAATAAATTTAGTTTAAAAATTCAAAAGAGAAAAAGTAAGTGATTTCTAATAGAGAAGTGATATATCAATAAAAATAGGAAGTTAATGAATTGGAGTAAAATATGCAGCCTTTCGACATGCCTAGAGCTCAGCAAGTGAACACTACCAGGAACAATGAGAAAGGCACACATCAGGGATAAGGAAGTGTATGGAATCTGAAGGCAGTAGGAAAGGGTTAACAAAGGTTACCAGGCAAGTTTTTGTGTGGTGTAACAATTTATTTGAACAATTAAAATATTTCACCCTGAAATGAAAAGAGCCCTGTGTCATTTGGGACACCATTTAAATATTATGCGGCACACGATTTGTCCCAGAGATGGTGTAATCTGGTGGCTTTAAAAAAGGCCCTCTGAGCAGTCACAGGGTTTAGTACTATCTCTGCCAGTAATAACGTGGGGGTGCTGTTTAATTCACTCATATTTTAGCTTTGTACAATGTGTATTTAGAGAGCTTCCTTGTCTCATCTGGAAGGCGCTTACAACATGGACACTCTGTAGATTTCCAAAAGAAGATAAAAGATATCAAGAAAAATATATTGATTTAACCTTCAGTGTCTGTTTAACACGGTGCTATCAGGACTCTTTATTGCAGGTTTCTGTAAATGGGATAAAGTGCCACACTTTGCCTGCCTGACTACTAAGTGGATTGGCAGGGGTGTGAAATGACATTCTGCAGCCACGGGGATGTGTGAAGGCCACTTAACATTTCTGACAAGCTGAATCAGTCGACATTATCTCCTGCGTAACTTCTCTATTAAAACCTTATCCCATGCGCCCATAATTTCTAACAGCTGTGTAAAATTTAAACACTTTGATGAAAGTGGATAGTGATTTTGAGACTTTTTTATGTCATTTATGCTTAAAGAAAAAATTAAAGTGCCAATAAAGAAAATAGATGTAGAAGTCAAATACATAATTGTAGAAGTAAATAGGCTAAAATGCATATAAATAATGCATATGATATACAAAGTGATTATATATAAAGATATTTTTGATCCCTTTAAATAAAACTATTTTCTGGTATATATTGAAATTAGCTTGGCCTTATGCATCAGAGCAATAATTAACCTTGAGTTGCATGATATACATGTATTTTTAATTAGGCATTGCTTTGATTTGATTTCATCTGAGTGAATAAAAGTCTATGATGTTGCTTCTCAGACACGTTTTGTAGTATGGAGATAAATTCTGAACTTTTAGAAGGTAAGAGAGATCACTGCTCCTCAACTCTGTAAAGTATAAACAGTATATAAAATAGATGCCTCTGAAAGTTCTTCCTGGCCACAAGCTTACTCTTGCCTTGAGAACCTTCCATTAAGTTTATTTGTACAAGTAGTCACTCAAAGAATATCTAGAGATATTATCCATTATGTGGAGAGCTACAGTTAAAAAGCTCTGATAACATCATGCCTTAGACACTTCGACTAAGTCAGTTTTCTCTTAGTTCACATCTTTTCATGTTGTTGGAGACTCACAGATAATACAGGAAAATGCTTGAAGTACATACGATATGTAAGTAAAGTCCGTGATGACTAGTGACACCCCGCTTTGTCTCCGGCAGAGATGAGACCAAACCGTTGTGGCTGACAGCTCAGCAGGAGCTTTGCTTCTGCTTTAGCATGCACACCGAGCACAATTTTTCAACATTTCCTCTGAATGGTGGCCTATGAAAACTCCCAAGTTGTATCCAGTGAATTCAATAGGTAAGAGTGCTCCCCTCACCAGACATCACTTGTTGGATACTTTTCCCCCTGACATGGGTGCCCTGATGCCTCCAAGTTCTAACAGCCTTCCTGCTTGCTGCGGATTTATGGATATATGTATCCAATGGAAGAAGTAAGACAACAAAGATACTACAATGCTACTTTTCTAGCCAATTACCTTGTGACCTTGAGGTAGACAGTTCTTTTCCCCCTGCCCCAATGTTCTGATGATAACTAAGTGCTTTGTAAACTTCATTTCCCTTGGATGTTTTAGGGGTCTATATTTTAAATACATACAGTTGCAACTAGTTCCACAGTTTCACAGATTTTTGTTTTAAGGTTGCTTTGAGACACGATAAGGATGTACTATAGAATAGGAAATAAACTGTGAAAAATTAAATAAGAATTTTTAACATTCACATAAAAGACTTGAAAACAAAGCAAAATGCAAAATGCATCTTTCTTCCCATATTGGCTTAAATAATGAACGTTTTGATTGACAAGAGCTGTCAGAGTTCTGAGGAATCATCAGATTCAGAACATAGTCCTGAAGATCTATCCCAAATAATTTCATTTTTAATCTCTGCTGTGAAAATTATTCTTGAACCTAAGCAGAAAACATTAGTAAATCCCATTTAAAATGATTGTAGGTAATTTACACAACTTTTTGCTTAAAGGCTTGCAGCACAATATGAATATTGGGCGGTATTATAAGTTGTTTCTGGTAATATCTTACTTTTAAATTTGCATACAGCGTACTTATCTTGGTATTAATTCTAGTGGATAATTAAAAGTGCACCACAGGAAAGATTCTTCTCTGGCACTTTGGATGTAGACCGCTGTCTGAACGGCTGTTCTAGGTGGGTTCCATGTTAGTTTTGAAACTCTCTTAAAAAATTATTCAAGGTCGAGGAGCTTAGTTAGATTAGGCATGCGCAATAGGAGGGAATTCATGCCTGGTATTGTAAACCTATCCAGCGCTCAGGCTGGTAAGGGTATGAATCCTAGAGAACGGACTGCTATCAATTTCCTCAACCAGTGCATAGTTCCTAACTGTGTTCTCAATGTTCAGTCTGTGCAGCTCCCACCTCTCACGGAAGATGCATCTTAACAGTAGATACAGACTGTTAAAGAAAAACCACACAACCGATCAAAAGACAGAGTACAACAAATAATGGAGTGCACAACCTCAGTGGGACACTGATAATGCAACGCCTACATCTCCTGCTCAGGCAACTTCCCGGAAGAGGGGAACTGAACGTTTGGAAGAACTGGAGGACTGGGGCATTTGCTTTGAGATAACGTCTTCTGTATGTGACACGTGAGCTGTGCTAGTGAAATCTCAACAATTCGTTCAGCTAAACAAGATCTGCATAGACAACATCAGCGGTCAAAACAACGAGGACGGGGGATATCTCTCAAGGCCCCATGCTTAGATGAAAAGCTGTATCAATTAATAGCTGCTGAGAAGGGAAAATGTTGTCCCCAGTGACTGGCACCCTGATAGGTTATCAAATCCAAAATGGCCAGCTCTAAACACATAAATACAGGAGCAACAATCAATGGACTCAGTGGGATATATCAGTATCTATATTGATACTGATATCTGTATCTACCTATCTATCTGGACAGATAGATAGATACTTTAAAGTGATCCTGAATTTGTCAGGAAGTGATGGGAAGGCAAGGGAAGAGTTGGGAGTTGGAGCAAAGAAAAATTGGCGATAGAAATGTTGTAAACACAGTATGCATATATGAAATTCTCAAAAAAATATTTAACACAAAAAAGAAAATATATCAGAAGGAAAGTCAAGGTCTCCAGCAGATATTAATGTAATTATGAGCAGAAAAAAACGGTAAGTAGTTTGTTTAGACATACAGACATCCAGTATCCCAGTTAACTCTGCATGATGCTCACTATAAAGTTATAAATTATGTGAAAAGAGATATAAATACCAAACAAAGCCTTCACCTCATTTTGCAAATATGAGATCTGTGGGCTCTGAGTCTTTATTTTCCTCACTGGGTTCCATTGACTTCTGAAGAGAAATGTATTTGGCCATATGTCATAGAGGAAAGTGGCCACTGAATCTGATTGGTGGTTGGGTGTGGGGTTGGGCTCTGACTTCTTCAGTAGTGTCAGTGGTTCCTGAAGTACTTTTAATTGCCAGATATATTTGAGTCATTAAATACATCAAACTTGAAACATCAAAGGGCCAAATATCAATCTTATCCTTTATCTTAGTATTTAGAAAAACTCTAACTAAAATACAGGTCTAGTCATGGAAAACTAGTATTTTAAAGGGATGTATTTTAATAAAATAAATGAAAATAAATGACTTGATGCAATTTTATGGGAAAGAATATGCTGAGGTTTTAATAGGTAGTATTTTCACCATGGCATTGCTAAAATGTATGTTTTAATCTTACAACTTTCCTTGATCCTCAGAGCTTTAATGATAATATACAGAAAGATTTTGCAATTTGTTTCCATTTATCTGTCAACAGCACTTCCAGAAAAATCACTTTAGAGAAAAGTTGGCTTGCAGCCCCTGTTCCCTGATATGTTAACAAGCTTTCTGAGTTGTGTGCAACTTTCATCAAAATATCTCTCAAGGCTATTGGGTCTTGGTTATGCACTGAGAATGTATGTTTGAAGGAGAAGGGAGCTCTAGCTCTCCTTAGGTTCCAACTGAGCTCAGGATCGAAAGCTAGAAGCTTTGGTTCTTCTGGACAGCATTGCAGACACGGACTGGTACTCAGTTTCACTGATTTTAAACCTGAAATCTACACTAGATGATGACTCACTTAACTGAAACAGTAAGCAATTAAAATTCTATGGCTGATGAGAAATTTATAGAAACAAGATCCTACTTTACAAATTTGCTCATTTTAGTATTTGAAGTGATTGAAGAATTCAGTCATTGTGTCATGAAAAGTTCTTGCTGTTCTGAGGAACAGAGGGGTTGGGTGTTGAGAACAGCCAAGCCATGTGCTCACCATTTACCAGCTGTTTCCCTACAAACAAAATGATCATCATCATTTGCAACTGATAAAGAGTGAGAATCATAAAGACCCCACAACTCACAATTTTTGCTAAGAATTAAAATAATTCATTTAGAAAACACATAGTAACTGATGTGATATTACATTAATATATTTGCTTATTCTGACTAATGATAAGTGTTGTTTAATGCTTAGATAAGGCAGATAGTATTTGTTCTAAAATAATGTCTTTGCTCACCTCTAGAATTTCTCCTTTCAAAAGAAGGAAATGTGCTGTCTTTCAACCTTAATCAATGGCAAACTTTCTCTCAATCCCCAAATACACTTTCTACAGACACTTTGTTGTGTGGAGTTCTTAAAAGTTATCCAATAGGAATAGGAGAATAATGGAGAGTGGTGTTTGGTACTGACATTGAGCCGGCATGCAGAGCATTGTTGGAATTAGCTGTACTTAGAGATGTGTAGCTGAAGAAGAGACACCTCTGGGAGAAACTCCTAACTGCTGTTACTATTTTCAAACAAATATGGCACTCAGAAGGACCTATTTAAGTGCTGGTATTTAATGTCTCATCATCTTTCCATTCTAAACCCTTCTTTTAGGAGTTTATAAGTAGGTCATAAAAATTTACTTCAAGTACTTCTTACCATCCAGAAAAGCTATTACAGCTCCCCAGGAAAACAATAAGCATATTTATAGAAACTTTATATAAAATATTGATATATCATGTTCACCTATTTTTAAAAGTGCACTTGTGATGACTAATCTCCTTTATCAGTTTGCTGAATCATATTACTTTCCTCAGTTCCATTAACCTAAGAGGAAAATAACAACTAAATCCAATCCATTTCAATTGTTCCTAAATATGATTCATCTGGTTTCAACAAATCTCACTGCACTTTGAGCTGCTTGTTGGTCTCTCAAATGTCAAAGGGGCTACTGTTACTGTCAACCAGAATGAAGGTACATATTTTTCTGAAGTTTGTTTTTGTATCCTTATTATTGGGAATGTCTATAACAGAAACAACTGAGTACAATCAAAAGCCCTGTTACTAAACCAAAGAGCAGACCTAGTAAGAAATACACATTGTGTCTGATGGCTTCTTTATTACCAAGAAGGTTAGAAATCTGTGTCCCTTAATAAAGACCATTCATCCTTCCCCCAGTTAACCATACATAGCATCAAGGGAAGATAAAGACTCCTCGGATGTTACTAAGCTCAAATATTAAAGGACTCCCTAGAAAAGAAATGCTTTTTATGTTGCGTTTATTTTACTTTTGTCTCAAGACAGATCTTTCTATGGAACCCAGGCTGACCATGGACTCCTAATGCTACTGTGTCATCCTAAATCTAGGCTTATTGTTGTATTGTCCTTGATCTCAAGAACTAGAGGCTCCATTTCTTTCACAGGATAATTATGCTTTGCTTTAAAAAATTCTCTTTATTAAGACATTTTCATACCTAATCTTGTGATTGTCACATAGAAGACAGAATCACTAAATTGATTTTCACTATTAAAACACTGCAGCTAGAACATGTTCTTCAAAGTTAATGGTAATGATGGTAATACAAACAAGTACATGGGTAAAGACTGTGAACATTCATTTGAGTGTTTCCTGACTCTCTAGAGCAGCCTTTAGTTGCTTACATATATCATCCCAACACATTCCCAGGAAAAGCCACTGAAGTTTATTATATTCCCACAGGGAGGGCTAATCCAAGAAGAAATGTCTGTTACAATACTACACAGTCAATTATTGGCAATGTCGGATCCTGATTCTACTCTGATTATAATGACTGTATCTTATAAACAAGCTCTATGTATCTCTCTATTTTAGAGGAAATCATCATGATTTGGTTAAATTAAAATTTCCAACAGAAACAGAATGTATTATTGAAGCTTTAGATGAAAAATTGCATAATTAAGATTGCCATATTGCTGGAGAGTGGAAAGAATGAAAGAATACACCTGTCATATGTATTATGTGTTATCAAATTCAGAATGTATCTTGCTATACTGAAAATGTGTTTTGAAATTTGCTACACACCTTAATTATGCAGTGTAAGATAAAATATTTTGACCTACCTTTAAAATAGCTCTCAAAAAGAATAATGGTATTTATCTTTTGAAATACTCAATAGAATATTAATTACATGAAAACTAATAAAATCATCTGACATTTAGGAAGTTTTAAGGAGTCTCCTAAACAGTGAAAGATACTTCTAGTCTTTAAAAACAGGTTTTCAAATATCATCTGGCCTGTAATTAGTATTAAAGCAGCCAGGGAATCTAGTTACGATAGAATTTTTTTTTATTTAACTGTGTAATTACTGCTTACCAGTACATAAAATTGGTTTCGATGTAGTTTAAAAGGCTTGGCAATGGCTTCACCACCCTGGACTCATAAAACTGTGATTCAATATAAAGTTACATGAAAATTCGGAACAAGAGCATTTCTACATAAAAAAAAATTAACTGAAATCATTGACATTTAACACAATGATGATTACATTAAAACTATTGACTCACAGTTAACATTTAGAAGGAAGCTAACCTTTCAATTTGGTGTGTGGCAATATCTGGAAACTGAAACTCCCAAGCTCCATTCCATCAATCTCCCTTCCCCATGTTGCCTTTCAGTGAATTACCTCTGTTGTTACGCAGACCTAAATCTTCAACATTTTATTACTTAATTCTATCTTACATCCCACATGAAATCAATCATCGAATTCCATCAATATTAATTTCAAAACATATCCAGAATTCAATTGTCTTTCACCATCCTTTCCACCATCTGTTTAGTGCAGCCAGTGTCATTCCTTGCCTCGATGTGGGCAGTTGATTGCTAACTGGTCCCACCTCTCACTTGCTATGCTCATTCACCAAAGCACTAATGCAGTGCACATTTCGCCTAGTCATCCTATTTTGTAATATCTACTCCTACCACCTCTTCTGAGACCATGTATGACCAGGACATCTTCTAAAATCCTCATTCTGCATGACCCCTTTTTCTTTCAGTCACTACGTGTGGTGATATGTCTGTCAGAAGAGCCACCTGATAGGGGACAGAAGAAAAAGAAAAATTAAGGGAATATTCTATTGCTACTACTAATCTCATGATCCTTTGGTTTTATTTGACTCTTAAACACTTTTCTTAAGGTACAAATATTATCTCAAAATTTATAAGATATATATATATATATAATATACATATATATATATTTAAGCTTTTTGTCATGATATTAATGGTCATATAGAGTACTAACTAATTCTAGAAAAAGGCTTCATCTAGCTTTCTGTAGATGATTTCAGGTTTGAGTCTCTATCAGGAATTAAGTTTTTGTACTCTGGATGCACATATCAAATATCTATCCTTTAACCTCTTTAAGATCTACTGCATATGGCATTTAAAGTGTTTAACTTTTCTGCAATAAACCATGACCCTGCAATAAACCATGACCACCCACATCTAACAGTGACCTTTGAAGTCTCCGAAAGGAAGATGGGGCCCCACAAAGACAATTCCACCAGAACTATGATAACACCTTTAAGCTGATAAACACCGCCCAAAGATCGGCTTTGGACTACGAAGTGCTCAGGGCAATTTTGAGGTGGCTATCTGATATGATCCAGCCTCACAGACAACTATATCCAGGACTTGAGACAAGCCCTACTTTCCCATTACACAGAGACTGGGCAACAAATGATACAGATACCTCTCCCAGGTCTTGACAATTAACCCTAATTTTTCTTTTCAGGATCCCCTAAAGATGCCATTGCCACCAGACAGCAGGAAGTAATTTTAAGAACATGATGCCCACATTCCAAAGGGTCATTCAATGTGTTATGGATATTTGTGATTGTTTAGGGAGGTTGGTTACAAGTTGTTATTGGTAATGGCTAAAAAAATCTGAACAAGGGAGACTAGATTCAGGGTTCTTGCTTTGAAAATAAAATAAAAAAAGGAAAAAGGAGGAGTAGAAATGATAGAATAAAAAGGTAAATTATTAAATCTACTCTGAAAAAAAGGGGGATATAGAAATGATAGGATAAAGGGTAGATTATTGAATCTACTATGAAAAGAAAAAAGGAGAATATAGATATGACAGGATAAAAGTGTAGATTATTGCATCTACTTTTAAAAAGCAACTAGTAGTCTTAAATATTTTACATTAATATGGATCTTTGTATATTGATACAAAGTTGAGATTATTTTTGTTAGAATGTACTGTATGTACATTTCTAATCTTGTTCAAGGTATTGTACCTATACATCTCATTTAACAATGTAGTGCAAACTGCTAGTCCTCGAAAGTTATTATTACTAACTGTTTAGGATAATAAAGATATGCAGGTTAGTAGTCACCTATTACAATTAAACTTGTAGTCATGTTAGTTATGTTTAGGTAGACAGGTAGTCTTCAAACACTTCAGAGATCTACAGAATGTGGCATTTAAGATGTTTTAATAACATAGGTTCTTTTTTTTTTTTTTTTTTTAATGACAGTGAGACATGTTTGCTCCTGGCAGCACCAATCTACTTTGGAGAAGATGATGGGAATCAAAGAAATGGAGCTTACTTTCTTTGTTGCCAGTTAGTCACTGGGAAAGAAAATATCCTTGCCTCAACTACTGACAGTATGCTGTCCAATTTGGACAAGCAGGACACAAAAGAAAGTAACTGCTGAACTTTGCCAAGACAACTTAGGACAGCCCTTCAGGAAATCCTGCTTCACAGATAAATCTGTCAGATATTCTAGGTCTGTAGATCGAAGATGGATGCCCCAACATTTCAGAGGAAACTTGGGTAACTGTTCAGGCAGTCAGCTATTTCTATCATTTCTCACATTTTTTGGGGAAGTCGCTTGCATTTCCTGCTTACTCAGGTAATATTATTTCCTTTTCAGGTCTCTGATGGAGTTGAAGATTTTATAGTTATACTTATAGTTTTCCTTGTTACCAGATTCAGAAAAGAAATTCACTGAAGACGTGTAAAGAGTATAAGGTTGAAAGACATTAAAAGATTGTTTTGGTAACTCAAGTTAGAATAGAATGTGAATTAGAAACAGCCCTTTGGATTCAGAGAGAATAGATAATAGAGTATTTTCTCTGAATTTGTCAAATGCTAATGGACTAGACATTGTTGATGTATTTATTGCCTGTATATATTGTACATAATTACTGTACTTATTGTATATAGTTTTTCTTATATTAGTTACAACCTTTCTTATATTAGTTACAATAGCCTGGAGATCAGAGCGCAGAGGAGCCAGCCACTAGTTAACCACAGAAGCCAGACAGTGGTGGCACATACCTTTAATCCCAGCATTTGTGACCTCATGCCTTTGATCCCAGTACTTGGGAGGCACATGCCTTTAATCCCAGCATGTAGGAGGAGGAAACAGGAAGTGATATGTCTGGATGGAGAGAGGAAGTGATAAGGCAAGGTAGAGACAGGAACTCTGCCCTTTCAGTCTGAGGATTCCTAGATGTAAGAAGTCTTTCTAGTGTCTGGCTGCTCTGCTTCTTTTATCTTTCAGCTTTCACCCTGATAACTGACTCTGAGATTTTAGAATTCACACTACAATTACACTCCTGTTTCTATTTTAGTGTTTGTGACTAAGTCTTATATAGCTCAGGCTGGCCTGAAACTCGTGATCTT
Source organism: Peromyscus eremicus (assembly GCF_949786415.1). Lineage (NCBI taxonomy): Eukaryota > Metazoa > Chordata > Mammalia > Rodentia > Cricetidae > Peromyscus > Peromyscus eremicus. The sequence continues at coordinate 8,863,395 of NC_081430.1, read as the reverse complement.
CCTGCTTCCACCTCAAAGTGCTAGGATCACAGGCATATACTCCCGTATTAATACCATATTCAGCCTCACCTCTGCTTTTGATACATATTTCAAGCCCCGAGCCTCTATGCTTTTTCTATCTCCTGTTCAAAATATAGTTACTCCAGCTTTCTATCATAGCCTTTCATTTTGATGTATTCAAATATCATATGATGAAACATCTCTCACCCCACAATTCAAAAGAGTTATCCATATCATTTTCTGCAAACTTTGTCATACTGATAATAGCCATCACTTGTAGGCACTCTGCTAAATGCATTGCCTTTGGCATTTCATAATTTTCAAAGCAATTCTATGATATATGTTTTACTATTTCTAAATTATTACTAGATTTACAGGTATTTTAGCCCTTGCTCTTTATCAGTAAACTTTTTCTTCACAGTTTTGAATAGGAAGTGTGTGACTCAAGGATTTAAGACAACGAGTAAGAACTCATAGCTAGTAAAGTGAAGAGTGGCAACTGGTTGCTCCACTGTGCTTCTTCCTAAGCAAGAGCTGATGCTCCTGTTCCACAGAAGCATGTGGCATTCCCCAAATGTTTTAGGATTTTGGTTTTATTCAGTCATCAAGTCATAATGAACCAATACGTATTTCTTATCTAATAAATACCATAAATTATACATAGGATAATATTACTTAGAAATACACTAGCCCAGAAGTTACTTAAGTTACTTGAGGTTTATATAATTTCCAATGATTTTTCTGTGTTTTATTTGCTAACATTTATATCTCTTCATGATGTTAAACTTCCGTTTGTTTGCTATCCAGATTTGATCACTGAATTAAAATCTCCCTCAAATAATAGCTAGTACATATCTTAAATATATTAAATCATAATACAAATCATATTTATTTAGAAGTTTTTCAGTGTACTTTACACTGAGGTTATGATAAATAAAACCTCCTATTCACTGTGCACGTATTTAAAGAAAGGAAAAGATGTGTGTAAATATTATAGATTTGTTTTATAAAGACAACAGCTTGTACAGTTTTAAATCAGTTAATAACTTGTGACTGAAAAATGCCACTGATACAGTTGAATAAAAAATAATCCTGACACAAAGGACTTTAGAACAGACTCAATTATATATCAAACTATTACTGATCTACCCACATCCAAAATATACAACACATACACTAGAAGCCATAATCCAAGAGTCAATATTAAACAGAAAGTCATTGTTTTTGTTTTTTGAGACAGTTTCTCTGTAGAGCTTGTTTTGTAGACTAGGCTGGCCTCAAACTCATAGAGATCTGCCTGCTTCTGTCTCCTGAGTGCTGGGAATAAAAGTGTGCGCCACCATCACCACCACCACCACCACCGAGCTGAAGTGGATCTTGATTAAAACAGCAGTGTAACATTCTAGGTGAGTAAGCACTTTGGGTTGTTTCAGCATTTGCACAAGAGCAGGAGAGAGAAGAGACGTCACCTGGTGACTTCTGCAGTAAGTCTCAGACACTATTGTGTAATTAGACATCCATCAACTATGATGAATAGTAGTTATGGTGATTAATCAGTGCAATCCCATATCAGTGTACATATAAATGAGCACTTTTAATCGCTGAAATAAGTATTGATTGGTAATAATGTTTTACTCTACTCCCAGCAAAGCCATTTCAAAACACCAAAATCTTTTACCCAAATTTTGGAGAGATATTTTGAGAAGAAAACCCACAGGAATTTAGAGTACCGCCCCTTAAATTGTTGCCTATCCTTTAGTCCCAGTACCTGGGAGGCAGAGGCAGGCAGATCTCTGTGACTTTGAGGCCAGCCTGGTCTACAGAGTGAGTTCCAGGACAGCTTTTACATAGAGAAACCCTGTCTTGGAAAAAAGTAAACAAACAAAAAAACTTCAGAAACAAAATAACAAAATAACAAAAAAAAAATGTTGTCTGTCCTCAAACTCCTGTTTCATGTTTTGTTTTAAATATAGATATAAATCATTTTTGTAAATATAACTAAAAAATTACATTAGTAGAATATTGAATATTTGCTTCTTAGGTTAATTTATCACTGGTTAGATTTATATATAGTCAAAATACTGGTAGGACAGAGAGAAGGCAATTTTGTCAATTATATGCAATGCAGGATTACAGCAAGTGGAACTTGCTAATTCTGCCTGAAATGTACAAGTAGACCAGAGATCTATAAGTATACCAACTGATTTAAAGCCATGGAGTCTACATTTGAGATATAAGGATTCAAAACTTGTTCGCTCCTCTCTCTCTCCCCCATTATACACACACACACACACACACACACACACACACACACACACACACACACACACTGTGGCTCAGAGAATTTTCTTCTGGAGAATTACCCTTGTGCCTGGATGCCTGGCTTCCTCATTCTCACCTCTCTGTTGATGTGATTTCCCCATCCAGATGTGTTCCTGAGTCTCTGACCATTGTACACCTTGGGTGTTCCTCTATCTCCTGGTACATGTCCTGCAGCTAAAATTATTGTTGTTTTGAAGATTTCTCCATGAGTGACTGGGTGACTTAATCCTCTCTCTGTTCATGTCTTGTAGAATTCACAGCCCTCCGGACAATGAACATGACCCTGAGACATTATGTGCTCTACACTATAACATCTCTTGCCTTTTAAGACTCTTTATACCTCACACTTTTGCTAACATCCAGTTTGATATTACTTTACATATAATACTATATCCTGCAATATTTGTTTAAAATATAGTAAATTTCTGCATTGGTGGGAGAAAAGCTGATGAGTATTAGCAACTTAGTTGCATCAAGTTAATACTATATGTAGACAAAAAGAGTACCTGCAAATGTTCATAACCCCAACCAGATTTGCCTTAGATCTTTGGGACCATTTCATGAAAGGAAGAAACAATTTGGTAGTGTTTGTGTTAATAGACTTTAGAATTGCTATCACATATCATTGCGTGATTACTTTCATTTAAATAACTTCCTTGTTACCTTAATGGTTAATTCTTTTATTTTTTATTTAAAGGAGTTATTTATTTCAGTTTTATGTACATGGCTGATGTACATGTCTTTGCCCCATGTGCATGCAGTACTTGTGGTGGCCAGAAGGGGAGCCATGCCTTCTGGAACTGGAGTTTTAAATGGCTGTTATGCAGCCACCGTGGGTGCTGACAACCAAACCCAGGCCCTACACAAGAACACAGTGGTTACTTCATATCGATAATTATTATTTGCTTTATTTTAATTTTGTAGTGGTAAGCCGTTACATAGTAAATTAATTCTAACTACATTGAAATTGCTTTGACTGTCAAATCTCTAATAATTAATGGTTTTGTACCAAAAAGAGATTTCAACTGTCAAACCAGGGATATGCCCCTTTGTGGTTCTGATGGCGCTGTTGTCCTACAATTCCCATAGGAGGATTCTCTTGTAACTAAGAATTGATCCCCTGCCTGGGGAGATAGTCTAGTTCTACAGCATTTACCTCGGAAGCATAAGGACCCCAGTGTGAGAGCAGCACTCACCTAAAAATGCTGCATCTGACACACGAATGTTTAACCCCAGTGCTGGGGAGGTGGATACAGGCTCAAGGGTAGCTGGGCTAGCCCACTGGGAGAGCCCCAGGTAAGTGGAGGACATTCCAACAAAATGACAAACAGGGTCTGAGAAAAGACATCTGAGTTCCTGTGGTGTGTGTGTGTGTGTGTGTGTGTGTGTGTGTGTGTGTGTGTGTGTGCACAGTGAATAAGAATCATGGCATTTTCCAAGAGCTATGTGTTCCAGCACAACTCATTCTTGCCCCCAAAAAACCAAAAAACAACAACAACAAAAAAACCCAAAAGGGTTCTAAACACAATCCATGTCAAAATCTGATCCAAATACGTTTCAGTGGTACAGTTGGTTAATACGAGGTAATTAGACATACATTTGCTCTTTCACGATGCTCTTCCATGGGCCCAATTTCCAGCTCACTCCTTGGTTTCTCACCTCTTATTTGCTATTCTTTAACTTCCTGGCTTAATCTGTGGTCTTGCCCCCCTCCCCTCGTCCCTGCCTCTGTCTTCTCACTGCTGCAGTGGCTTTCCACCCTCCTCTAATGGTGCAAATCCCTTTAAAGTGTAAGGGTAGAAACCGGCTCCTAAGAATCAATCCACTAATCACCATCTTAAGACCGAGGACATTTGGGTGTGGTTTCCACGTGTGCCTCCACCTTTCTCCCAAGTTCTTGTTTCCTGTATTTCTCTATTTGTTCCCTTCCTTAACTTCTCGAACACTATGATTTCCTCTCCGTTCTTCCTTCCCTCTGTACTTAAGTTACTTGAGAGTCCTATCCTCTATCACAAGTGGCATCCAGAATTATGTCAATGGAAGAAGGAAGGGAATATGAAAGCCAAGAAGACATACCTAGGGAAGGAAATCTCATCTAACAAGGGAAGGCAGCACACAGGGGAAGGACGTGGATTGTTACATGCTTGGGCCATAGTTAGGGTTCTACCTTGGCAGGCTAAACTAGTCAGTCTTCCAGATGCCAAAACTTGAGTTGGCAAGCACTGAGCAGGAGATCGACCTTGTTTAAGGCCACAGCTTCAGCCAGTGAGCAGCTGACATTCATTGTCTGGTCACTGAAGACTGCATTTTTACTTCCTTTCTTTGTTTCAAGTTATTCTCAAGAATCCTTCAAGTTTTAGAACAACTCACATGTTGGCTGACATCTTTTTGTTTTTTGACACTTCATTGAATATCAATTCTTTTCAGTGGTCTTATCTTCATAAAATTTCTGTCTGCAAAAACCCTCATTAGAGTCCTCTGCTCCTCATCCCTCAACCGAAGGTTCACCAGAAAAGTCTTAAGAGTTACACACACCTGGGTTTAGAACCAAGCATTTTTAACTTGCTAGCAATGTGATTCTTTAGTCTCTTAAGCATATGTATATATGTATATCTCATGGGTGATACATATATATATGAAATGAATTATATATATTATATATATGTATATAAAATGAAAAAATAATAAAATGAAGGCAGCTGTACTGTGCCTTATTAGAATGCTACCTTTAGAGTTATATGACATGACTTTCTGAAAACACTGCTACTCACATGCAAGATTACATAAGATATTTAATGCTATTAATTTTACAAACTACATCCTCAGCACACATTTTTTCTGCTAAATGCTGAGGAAAATTAAAATAGGTCATTAAGCAAGTAATAAGCAATTAAAATTAAAATAAGTAATTAACAATTCTGTTTACCAAGTATACAATATAAGTTATCTCAGAATCAATCTTCAGTTTCATTTATTGGGCCAAAATTATTTAAGCTGGATAAACACAGAGTTTTATATTGTTGAGTTATCTTTATTTTGACCTAATAGTCACATTACTCTAGACAATTTTTTTAGAACTATAGGAGTCCTGAGAAATGGGAAAGAGAAGTAGAAAGAGATAAGTCTACGGATGTAGCAAGAGTTCTGTTGTGTGATGACCCAGCCAGATATGGATTGTTTCAAAGATGAAGGAAAGGAGCCACATTAGAAGAACATGGCAATAGATTCATCCATGGTAAGAGTGCTTTCCACACAAGCCTGGTGGCCTCAGTTCAGTCTCTGCTTGTGAACTATGGCATGCCCACCACACTAACAATAATGATGATGATAGAAAAGATGGAATGAACTCTCCATGAGCCTCTAGAAAAGAATACAACCACATATGGCATCTTGATTTTAGTCTACTGAGACCATATCCAATCTTTGATGAGCAGGATAATACATTTAACAAATACATGCATAGTTTGAAGACAGTAAACATCAAACAACAACAGCAAAAGAACAGGAACAAAGAAAACTCCAAAAAAAAAAAAAACCAAAATACAAACACAAAGCCACAAAGCTTTCCTCACTATAGAAAGGCTCCCAACAAGAAAGCTTGTCCTTAGGTTTTATATGCAAGAGTTACAGCATGTCAGCCATAGAAGAAAAAGACATACTGAAAAACCAATGGCAGCATGGCATTAATGATTGGATGGAGCAATAAAATGTATTCTTATACATCCATGTTTTAAGGAGAAACATCTCCCACCATGCTTTCTCCATTCTATGTCTTGTGTAGTCTGTTCTCTTCATTTCCCATTACATACCTAGTTTACCAGAAAAGTTCCTTATTTCCAATTTATAAGCCTTCGCATGGACAAAGAGAAAAAAAATTCTATCCTCTTTCCTTGTTACTGCTCACCGTTTTTTTGTTGTTCTAGACTAATCTAGCTCTTGACCTGGGCTTTACCTCTCCTTTCAGCTTCATTCTGAATTAAGTTTTTCTTCATATTTCTAGTATTTCTATGAAAATAAGGATTGTTCTCATTGTCATGTTATAACTATCATTTGCTTATTTGTATAGCAAAGAAAAATTGTATGGTGATTAAAAATGTTTTGATACTAAAATATAGTAAAATAAGTCCTTCATCTTTTTGACATATGACAAAGTTTGGGATAAGGGTGTAGTATGGATGTAAATAAATGGAGTGTATTACATCTTCATTCAGTTCAGGACCAACGCCTATTGAAGGGTGCCACCTAAAGTTCAGGTAGGTATTTAGATAACCCCCCAACAGGTATGCCCAGAAGCTAACCTAATCTTGGAAAGGTTTTAAAGGCATACTGTAGACCCTTACAATTATTACAAAGCTGGCATTCAACCACCAGCTCCCATTTTGTTCTGTGTGTGATATTGAGAAATCTATTTAACGAATTCTCAGTTATCTCATCTAGGCAAACAAGTTTGTCTTAACCAGCACTTTAAAGCAAGGTGATGTGATAATACTAAAGGAACATGAGGACCTTTGGTAAGAAAAGAAATTCAGTTGTGCTGATATTTTGTTTATGCTCTAACAAAGCTTGCCTGGAGATCAGAGTGTGGAGCTAGCCACTAGTTAACCACAGGCAGTGGTAGCACACACCTTTAATCCCAACATTTGGGAGGAAGAAGCAAGATGATCAGGAATTCAAGGCTGTCCTGGGCTACACAAGATTGATCCAGTCTAAAAGAGAAACAGAGCTGGGTGGTGGAGGCTCACGCTTTTAATGCCAGCACTAGGGAGGTGGAGACAGTAATATAAGGCAGGAAGAGACAGGAGCTCAGCCTCCTTTTTTGGCTGAAGAGTTGATGAGGTGAGAGGTGGCTGTGGCTTTCTCCTTTGTCTCTCTGATCTTTCAGCATTTACCCTGATATCTGACTCTGGGTTTTTATTATTAAGACCAGTTAGGATTTGTGTTACATTCAATAAATGCTATTTAATATTTTTATTGAAAGAAACAATGATATAATAGTGTTCTGAGAAAGCTTCTAATATCATATTCAATGTCATATCACTTTCAATGGTGTTTTTGTTCTTGTCTCTTATAAAATACTTTCCTTATTTAACAATCTTCAAAAAATGAAGTTGGCTTCAGCAACATGAAACTGGTTTCCTTTGAAAGTGTCTAAATATCTATCATAGATCATGCCTGAATAGGTCTTTTGAGTTGTTATTTGTAAAAGCTATTTCTGATATCCCAATAACTATTTATTATGCTTCACTTTTGACAGATATTAGAAAACCTATTTCTCCCAAATACACAGTTCAAGTGTTTTTCTAACAGATTATGATTGACAATGGTATCTGTGCTGGTTAGCATTGACTATCAGCTTGACACAGCCTGGCAATATAGCCAAACAGTTTTCATGAGAAACTAGGAAGATCAGCTTGGTCTGTGGGCATGTTTGAAGGGGACTGTCTTCCTTGTTAATTGGTATGAATAGACGATAGCCATTTGGAGCAGAACTAGTTCATTCACTGGCCCCTGGACTGAGTAAGAGTAGAGAAAGCTAGCCGAGTACTAAAAAAAGCAAGCAAGGATCACACACTGGTTCTCTCCTTACTCTTGGCTCTGGACATAACGCTTTAAGTTCCTGCCTTGACTTCCCCACAGTGATGGAGTCTGGAATTGTAAACCAAACAATCTCTCTGCTCCTCTATGTTGCTTTCTGTCCCAGGAACAGAAATGGAACTAGGACCACATCAAAGGAAGTTCAACAGAACGTGTTTTTCCTCGGGAACAAAAGGCTTCAAAAGTGAATATTTTCTTAACTACTGTTTGTATTGGCATATTTACTAAGAAAGTGCACACCTCAATTATGCAAAATGAAGACGTTCCAGATAGTAAGTTCTCATATAATTAGCAATAATGTCTTGTATAACTTAACATTCAGTGAGGGTCAATCTCATGTAATGTCTCACCACAAAGGAAAACAAAATAAGCTGTAGAATTGTACTTAAAAATAAATTACTGATAAGAATTATTATTCCCGGCATGGAGGAGATTACTCTGTTGTCCAGGTTGATGTCAAACTTGTGGTTGTGCTCCATGCTCACTTTCCTAGGTGCTAAGATTATAGATGCGAGCCACCACATCTGGCTTTCCCTACTAAAGTTTTCAATTTTGTTTTAAGTCTAAATATATTATTTAGCTTATTAAATGCTACTGAAGTCTACTTTCCTGTTCACTTCACTTTCAGTGATTTCCTAATGATTCATTAACAAGATGCACAGGTATTTCTAACCACAAAATTCACTAAAACTGGCCCAGACTTAGCTCCGATTATACAATGCTGACCTTTGTTTTAATTAGCAGAGTTGCAATGTTTTATGAGTAAAAGTACTAGAACTCCAAAGAGAGAGCATCATCTTCACAAATATTTTAATGAAATGGGGTGAAACTATTAAGCTTGGGTGAACTATTAAAAGCTGCATGAGTATGAACTTGATTTCATAGTATCCATTAATTAACTCAATTAATTTTCCCTTTTTAATGAAATTACCTGAATTGACATTTGTGCTTTTCTTTCTTTTTGGGTTTCTTTTTGCTTATTTGTGTGTTTTAGCAAGAAAAAAGTGCAAACTCAGCAAACCATAAATTTTATTTTTTATACACAAAATATATTTCTGGAAGCAAAGACTTAATGATTTATGAAGATGCACTTCATTTTTAAATATATGGATGAACTGGAAAACTAATAAGAGAATCATATAGGTTCTGAAAAATACCATAATAATTAAAAATTAACTGCACCTACTGTTCAGTAACCAATTCCAGGAGATTAACATTTCACTCTTTTCTTCATTGCGCAAAGGATAATTAAAATAAAATTATTTTGATCATTTAAAATATAACATGCTTTATATTTATAAATTATTACTTTTATACTGAATACACTTTATTTATTGGTCTCTGAATTAGAAAAATAAAGTTTCAAATAGAACTGCTGTATTCACTCAATTGAAAATGTGTTCTTTATTTAAGGATTTATTATTTTAATTGCATACCTCCTAAAGATAATTGTGTTAATTTGTATTTTGAAAGGGGATCTTTCCAGAAAGAATTGCCTCGATGTTAGTCTTTTTTTGTGTGTTTGTTTGTTTTGTTTTATTTTTTGAGACAAGGTTCTCTGTGTAGCTTTGGAGCCTGTCCTAGAACTTGCTCTGTATACCAGGCTGGCCTCGAACTCACAGAGATCCGCCTGGCTCTGCCTCCTGAGTGCTGGGATTAAAGGCGTGGACCGCCGCCTGACTGCTGTGAGTCTTTAGTGACTTAAAAGTATTGTCAGTGATTTATCACGAGATTTTAAAACTTAATTCTCTATTCACACTGCAACCTCCACGTTTGCCCACAGGGTTCTACTTAATTCCTTCCAGGAAAGTGACTCTAAGTGTGTGTTGTAGAGAATTCCAGGGCACATGTTAAAGACACTTTATTGCTTTTTAAGTAACTGAAAAATAAGAAAGAAACTGAAAGTTAATACTTCCTCCCTAAGCCTGAGAATGACAAAACTACAAAATCAACCAGTCAATGTATCTTTGTTTGTGGAGTGTCAAATGCCCCAAATCCCTGCTCGGTTAAAATACCTGAGTAGATAAGCCTTATTGCTGATACTGAAGATTGGGGAATTTTAAAGTTGTTCAACAAGCTTCCCCCTCCCAATCTACCTACAGGGGAAAAAAAAACCTCAGGGATGCTAGGACAAATTAATTTGAATTGGACAGATGACTGATCCACATTGTCAGTGGAACACTAGAAGAGTCAGAATGAAGACATCAGCACTGGGGTTTTCTGTCTCATTATCAGGTTGTAGCTTGTCACTGTTTTTCTGTGCACTCAATGGAGATGCATTAGCAGGCCAAAAGAGCAAAAAGCAAGTTGGATTTTTAACCATTCTTCAAAGCCTGCAACATTTGGAGAAAAAAATCTAGAGAAAGCCCCAGGAACACTTGGTTATTTTTTGTACTCCTGTTCTAAAAAGGAAAAATAAAGAAATTAAGTGCGGATCCTCTCCCACTCCTTAACGGGGTATTACTAAGGCTGACTTCTCTTTGTGTTTGCTATTCCATCCTCTGTACACTTCATACACCAATTTCAATAAAAAACAGAAAAGCGCTGTGAACCTTCCTTCCAGGAGGACTGAGGTTGGAACGTGGGTGAGATTTCAAGGAACCACATCTATGAGTGGCTGTGAATTATGGATGACAGCATAGTTAGAACATTACTTTATCTCAAATTAGAGCCAGACGCCATAAAGCAAGACATCCATAAAGTAGTCTCAGTGAATGCCGATGGCAAGAATAGGTTTCAGTCCAGCACTGTTATTAGGCCAAGAACACATGCCTAGACAAGACACAGTCCCTAAGGGAGAAGCTATGCTTTCATGCTGCTAAATGGTTAAGTTTTAAACTGATGGTAAATTACTTATTGCTATAGCTGTAGGCCAATGCATCTCTCAACCATGATCTGAGAAGCTTCTGTTTGCAGTCATGGTGATTAACATAGAGAGCTGTAACTTGCCAAAGTTGAGAAAATAAGAGACTACAGGATGTTCATCACTAAAAGGAATACCTGTACTGCCCGCCCCACTCCATTCAAAAAGCTCCAGGGACTGGAAAGGTTGAAAGAGCCAGACTCAGTCAAAGAGACAAGTAAACATCCAGACAGAGTAACACAGCTGTACATATGAACTCAAAGCAATTGGGAGAACATGCACAAAACCTGTGTGAGCCCGAGAAACACCAAATCTCAGTGCAGTGATCCCACCCAGAGCCATGGAGTGAACAGCAACTAACAGGTACTGGGAGAAGGAGAGACACTTTTCTCCAAGAGTGTATCCACTGAGAAGTTGACCATGCGCCAGTGGAAGACCACGCATCTGAGACTATTTGAGGAACATGTATTGGACTCGAAGAGTTTTAAAAAATAAAAAACACAAAGTTGGGTAGGTACGGAAGCATGGGCATGGTGTAGATCTGGAAAGAGTTAGAGGAGAACGGTGAGTATGATCACGACACCTTTTGGTAAACTCAAAACTCTCAAATAACTAATCAAAAAGACTAAAACATTTTGGGTTTGGAATATCATTCCTAAACTAAAAAGTATAATTCCAATACTTCCAATACAATACATGTTTAGTAGCTTGTTAAAGACTATATTCTATATATTGACCCATATTTTATTCTCAATATGTTAAGAATTTTAAACAAGAATATTGAATTTTATCTGTTGCCTTTATTTTTTGTTTTTAATTAACATTTGATTAACTATTTTTGATATATTTCTTCTTAATAAAAATCCTGACATTGAATCATCCTTTTATTTTGGGGATACAATCCAACTTTGTCATGATGTAGCAATATTTTTTAAAATAAAATGTGTGTATATATACAAATCTTGATATATATAAATATACAAAAATGTGTACATACAATTTGTGTGTGTGTGTGTGTGTGTGTGTGTATGTGTGTATTCAAGACATGGTTTAGTAGCAATTTGCGTAGAATGTTGTCTCTATGTCAATATTCGAAATTAGCTCTTAATTTTGTGTTTTTATTTGGACTTGGGTGTTTCCCCCCTGAATCTCTAAAGATAAACGGGTGGCTGTGTAAGACTGGAATAATAGATTAGTTCTTTAATGTTTGGAGTTTTCCCCAAAGTGTGTAGAGCTATCCATTTTTAAAAGTTGACCACGAATTCCATCTTTAAAGTTTTAATCTGTAGCACTTTATTAAACATCATTCTTGGCTTTGTCTTGTTGCTCAGCAGAGTTTTTAAACTTGTAAGTTATTTTATTGTTTGGCAATCTCACATCTGTATAGATTCTTTGGCTCCTTTTTTCACTCACCCCCTCTTCTACCTCCCACTCCTGCTGAACCCTTTCTTACCAACAACTCTTCCACATATTTTGTTTGTTTGGGGACCCAGTGAGTTTAATTAGGGCTTCTTGTATGACTATGGCTGGGAGGCTGTTGATCAGACAGTCCACAACTGACAGTGGTAATACCATGGAGGAAAATGAACCACCCTTCCAAGCACCTGTTAACTTGCAGTAGTACCTCAGGCTTAGCGCCTCTTGTATGCTTTGGCAAACAGTAATGACTGTTGCCCGGTCTCCCTTGTGCTGGGCTTTTTACAATGTCTATGAGTTCATGTGTACAACAACTACGTCAGGTCCAGAAAACAGCATTACACAGAATTCTCTCCACCAATTTTTGTCCTCATTGTTTGTTTGTGAGATAACAATCTTTTTTCTGTAGCCCTGGCTGTCTTGGAATTTTCTGTGAAGACCAGACTGTCCTTGATCTCACAGAGATCTGCCTGTCTCTGCCTCCAGAGTCTGGGATTAAATGCCTGTGTCACCCTGTCAGGATTTCCCAACTCTCGCATTCTTCTCCAACTCCTTTTCTCTCAGATCCTTGGAGGGGTAGTAGATTATCTGTAGCTGACAACAACTGATAATATCAATCCTTATTCTTTTGTTTAAAAATATGATTTACAAGATAATGATTCTTAAGACAGAATCACTTAAAAGGTTTTATAAGTCAAAGCTGGTAATGTGTCCTTTAACTGTGTAGACTAATTCATGTTATAATACACAGATATTATTTTCAGTTTTCTGTTGTTATTGCTTTTTCTAGGCGTCATTAATTTTATTTTACATATTTATTTTTAGTGTTTAAGGACAGGGTTTCTCTGTATATTTCTGGCTGTCCTGGAACTCCCTCTGTAGACCTGGCTGGCCTCAAACTAAGAGCTCTGCCTACCTCAGCCTCCTAGTGCTAGGATTAAAGGTGTGTGCTACTACACCCAGTTCTGTTTGTTTGTTTTGGTTTTTTTGTTTTTTTTTTGTTTTGTTTTTATTTTTTTGAGACAGGATTCCTCTGTATAGCCTTGGCTGTCCTGGAACTAGCTCTGTAGCCCAGGCTGGCCTTGAGCTCACAGAGATCCCCTGCCTCTGTTACCTGAGTACTGGGATTAAAGGCGTGTGCCACCATGGCCAAAGGTGTCATTTAATAATTCTTTTCAGAATTCCTTTGAATTCCTTGAGTTTCATTTCCACCCCTTCTTACCTTAAGGTTTAGAAGCAGGGTTCTACTCTTTTTCTAATAGATTTCCTTTAATACAACATACTCTGATTACACTCTCTTCTCTCGGTTCCTTGCCACATCCCCTTCCATCCAGAGCCACGCCCTTTCTGTCTCTCCTTCAAAAACAATTATGAGTCTAAAGGAACGTAACATAATATAATCAAAGTAATATAATATCATATAAGAAGACAAAACAAAAACTAACACATTGGAATAGGACAAAACAAGCTAACAGAAGGAAAAATAGCTAAAGAAAAAGCACTAGAAACAAGTATAGATGCAGAAGGCAAAGTCCTTAGTGTGAAGACACTAAGGAATCCCATGAAAACACAAAACTGGAAGCCATAATATATACATAAAACCTGTAGGGATAAGGAAAATAATAATAAATAAAATACAAGTAAAACTAAAACTAAAAAAAATGAAATTAAAATAAAGACTTGATATGCCATTACGAGACTAGGAACTTCCAAAGATGCTGTCAAATTCATTCTCTGTTGGTCATCTACTGCTGGGTATGCAACCTTCTCTTAAGAGTAATTTGTTTCCCAGTTGAGCCTTCTTTGGAGAAAACTAAATTTTCATTGGCAAGTGGGTTATTGTGATGGTTTGAATAAGGATGGCCCCCATAGGCTCATATATTGAATGCTTAGGGAGTGGCACTATTTGAAAGGATTAGGAGATGTGGCCTTCTTGGGGTAGGTGTGGCCTTGCTGGAGGAAATGTATCACTAGGGGGTGGACGGAGCTTTAGGGTTTCTAAAGCCCAAGCCAGTCCCAGCATCTCTTCCTGCTGCCTACAGATCCAGATGTAAAACTCTTAGCCTCCTATCCTGTACTATGTCTACCTGCATCCTGCCATGCTACTTACCATGTTGACAATGAATAGTTTCCTTTATAAGAGTTGCCTTGGTCATGGTGTCTCTTCACAGCAACAGAACACCGACTGTGACAGTTATTAATTGGAGATTGCTTCTGGATTAGGGATGAGGGCATATGTCTACTTCTCCTTTCAGCTCCAGGGCCCCATTGATACAGACTCATGCGGGCCCTGTGCATGTTGCAGCAGTCTTTATGAGTTCACATGTGTGTTGGTCCCGTTGTGATTTGGAGACCTCATTTTCTTGGTGTCCTCCATGCCTCTGGCTCTTATACTCTTTCTGCCTCTTCTTCCAAAGGGTTCTCTGAGCCCTGAGGGTAGGGACTTGATGAAGACATCTCATTTAGTGCTGAGTGTTCCGAGATCTCTCGCTCTTTGCCTGTTGTATGGCTGTGAGTCTCTAATTTGTCTCCATCTGCTTCAGGAAGGACTTCTCCGATGATGACTGAGCAAGTTACTCATAGATATGTCATTTAGAGTCATTTTATTGCTATTTTCCTTTTGTGGAACAATAGTATTTGGTTTCTACCTGGGTCCTTAGGTTATCTAATCTCAGGATCTTGGTCACCCAAGGAGATTCCAGTATGGGATCCATCTCATGGAGTTGATCTTAAATCTATTCATATTGGGCACTCACACAAGCTTTGTGTCACCATTTCCCTAGCATATCTTGCTTGTAGAACCCCATTGTATGTTGAAAGTCTTGTTGCTGGTTTGGTTCTTCCCTTTCTCTTTTGGTAGTGTGCAGAGTACCTTCCGGTACAAAGAACTAGCCCCTAGGGGTGAAAGCTCTATATATTTGTAGGCTCCACAGCTCAACTTCTTCTGCATGTTCAATGAATTGCATAGATATGTATTTAGCACTAGCGTCTCGCTTAGTTTGTGGAGAGCAACCTATGTATACCCTTTGTGACAGCCTGGGATGTTAGTGGTTTCCCATGGGACCTGTTTGGCTAATAACTTGATTAGGTGAATCCCATTCCCAGTACTGTAGCTTCATTTGATGATGAGAGATGTCTAGATGGGGTTTTGCATTCCCTGTAATTTGGCAATTTTGTTTAAATCACTGTTTTGTATGTATATAATTTAGGAAGCTTCTACTGAAATAGGTTTGCATATGAACACTCAAATGGTACTTGGTTTTATCTGTCACTCCCAATATTCCTTCCCTAGTCCCTCTTTCCCCTCTCACAAGTTGGTCCTCCTATTCCAACCCCCCCCACACACACACTCACATACACTGTCTACCCATAACTATCTTTTCTATTTCCCCTTCTTTGGATATGTGTCTGTCCTCCCTAGTCCCTTACCCTATACCTAACCTCTGTAGTTTTATGAATTATAGCTTACCTGTCTTTGACCTAACAGCTAATATCCACATATAAGACAATATTTGTCTTTCTAAATCTGAGATACCTCATTCAGGATGATTTTGTTTTCTAGTTCCATCTGTTTACTTGTGAATTTCATGATTTCATTGTTTTAAAACAGGACAGGAATATTCCATTGTGTAAATGTATCACATTTTCTTTGTCAATTCATACACTAATGGACACCCAGTTTTTTCCAGCTTCTGACTATTATGAATAGAGCAGCAATGATCATGGTTAAGCAAGTGTCTCTAGAGTAGGATGAAGCATCCTTTGGGTATTGCCCAAGACTGGTACAGCAACTATGGAAATCAGTATGGCAGTACCTCAGGAAGATGGGAATCAATCTACCTCAAGATCCAGAAGGAGCTACACAAGTTGCCAAGGGAGAAACACAGTTGATGTCCCTATCCAGCTGAAATTCCTACAAGCCACAGCAATGACCAGAATGGCAAAATATCCTAAAACATGCAAGAGTAGCACTTATATACTGGTCATAACCAACACCTTTCTAATTTAGGATGTACTCAGTATTAAGGAATTCATGAAATAAAGTAAATGTAGCTTACTACCTGTGGTTGGTGAGGCCGGATAAGTAAAGCTCTCACCCTTTATCAGAGAAATTTCTTTTTGCAACAGATGGGGACTATTAGTGAGACCTACAATGAGTCACAATACAGAGAATAAGGGATTTTGTGCGACCAACCCCAGCTGAAACTTCTGAAATGCAACTGCTATACATAATGGTCAGGGGACATTGTGGTGAGGGGGCAGAAAGACTGTAAGAGTCAGAGAACCAGGATACCTGCTGTTAGATAGTATCCTCTAGACACAGGTAGAGAAAGTGAGTCTATGAACTCTCAATATGGCCTATTGAACACAAGCATAATGGGAACACCAGTTTACATGCCAAGAGGAAAAGACAGATTCCATACTCTCTTACACCTAGATAAATAGCTAGAGGGAGTAAATGCCTGATGTGTGTGTGTGTGTGTGTGTGTGTGTGTGTGTGTGTGTGTGTGTGTGACAGAGAGAGAGAGAGAGAGAGAGAGAGAGAGAGAGAGAGAGAGAGAGAGAGAGAAAGAGAGAGAGAGAGAGAATCATTTTCTTTGGGAACATGCTACCACATAGGTTTTCTAGTCCCAAGAGGCGCATACACACAGAAGCAAAGTTGATGAAGCAAAGTTCAACGGACTCACTTGACTATATATATACACGTGTGTCTGTATACTTGTGACAACAGTACAAATAATTGAAGAAGAGATCATGCATCTGAGAAGGGAGAAGATGGGAGATGAGCTTTTAGTGGGAGGAAGGGTGGTATTTATTGTAGATGTCATGCTGATAAAGAAAGTTCTTTAAAGTAAAATTGTAAAAACAGATGGCAATGAAGGGCTCCAAAGGCAAACAAAACAAAACAGAAGGATTATCACTGTGATCGAGTAGAGTCCACCCAGGAGTGCATGAGGGTTCAACAAACAGCAATCACTGAGCAAGATAGAACATGAATGAAGGACAAACGCCAGTCTGCATCGGAACAGACCCAGCAAAGTCATGTGACAAGATCCAACATTCCCTCATAATAACAGCTCTGGAGAAATTAGATATAGAAGGAACATACTTCAGCATGATAACATCAAACGTAAAAATCCAACGGCAAACATCGTGCTGCACAGGGGAAGCCTGAAAGGCTTTTCTCTAAAACGCAGCCGACAAGAACATCTGATTCCCAACTTTAACTCCACACACTGCACAGGATGTCTTTGTCAGCCCAGTCACTGAAGATAACAATGAAGGGCATCTGAATTGGAATGCAAGAAGTCAAACTGTCACTGTTCCCAGGTAAAGAGATCTTACATGTGATAAGCAATGGAATCCACCATAAAAATAACACTACATCTAATAAATGAGTTCATCACAGTTGTAGAACACAAAGATTACAGAAATCCAGAACAACAAATGCCCAAATAACCAAAGCCTTCTCAGACACAAGTGGGATGGCAAGAAGAATGATACTTTCTTAATGCAAGATATGCTTCAAAGCTGTCATAATCAAAACAGTATGGAATTAGTGTAGATACAGAATAAAAGTTCAGTGACTCAGAACAGATAGTCTAGAAGTCAGTCCATGCCTCTACAGCTGACAATATTTCAGCAAAGGTATATTTAAAGAATATTCATAGGAAAAGGCAGTTTTTCAATAAACTGTGCTAGAAAAACTGGATGCATATATACAAAAGAATAAAAGCAGACCCCTATCTCTTATCATCTGGACAGTAAATTTGATGGAATTAAAGACATAAAGTGAAACATGATGCCGTGAAAAAGACTAGAGGAAAAGAGAGGAGAGACACAGTGAGATGCATCAGCTTTGTGTGAACAAGTCCCCAACAGCACATTACACAAAAGCAAACATGTACTACCATATGATCCCGTTATGGGATTAATATGCAAATGCAGTGAAACCAGCTTTTCAAGAGACATCTGTATGCCCATGTTTATTGCAGTACTATCAAAGTTGCCCAGAAATGGGAACAATAGAAGTGCCCACCAAATGATTAATGAGAAAAACATGTGGAACACACATGCTATGAGATATTAACCTGCCACAAAGGACCCAGCCCTGTCATGTGTGACACCAGCAGGCAGGACTCGCTCAGTTCCATCACATTAAGTGAAGTAAGCCAGTTTCGGAAGGACGGATACCTATGGTCTCACCGGTGTATGGCATCTAAAAGAAGTGCTCTGCTGAGATTTGAGAGTGGGAGAGTGGACAGCAGAGGCTGCAGAGCCCAGAGGGAGGGAAGGGAAGAGAGGCAGGTCCATCAGCAGGTGCTAGATTATAGGTAGGTAACAGCAAGGAGTTCTGATTTGCTATGGTGAGGCAAGGTGCCGAGAGGTGTTGAGAGTGTTCCTCATACTTCAGACAAGTAGAAGAAAAGATTTTGAATGTCTTCACCCCAAAGAAATGAATATTTGAGGAGATAGCTATATTTAACCTGATTTAAATAGTACACAATGATACATGCATTAAAAATATCATATGGAACTCTCTAAATATGTATAAATGATTTTTGTCTTTTATGTATCAGTTAAAAATAAATTTGGATAAAATATTCAACATGAATACAAAGTAAAAATTGTTATTCTCAAAAAAACGAATACCCATCAAAACAGAACATTTTAGAACTTCATAATCATCTTATGAGTGAGTGCTCTCTCTCATATCTATTAACTAATTAATTAATTAGAAATATGGACTAAACACAGGGTATCATACATTGGGGAGTAACTTGCTACTAACTGATCACTAACAATTTTGTTTTAATTTAATGTTTTTTTTTTTAATTTTTGAGAAGGCTGTACATGTGCACAATGAAACATGATCATATATACCTTTGAAATTCCTTCATATTCCCCCAAACACGTTCCCCTCTCAAATATTTTTATTTTGTGACAGGATATTGCTAATTCTACTTAGGCTGGCCTCCAGCTTATGATTCTCCCACTTCCATTACCTGAGCTAAGATCACAGACGTGCACCCTCCAAAATCTTTATGTGTAAGTATAGAGACTTCAAAGAGCTCCAGTAATGTTTTCCCTAATTTGGAAATTATTGCTGTGGATGGCGAGGATAAGCAAGTGTGAAAAATGTGGACCATGGTTTGCTATATTCTTTTTTTCATGTGGTATTGACTCTGTTTATGTATCACAGCATCTTACTTATTCATTGCAGACGAAACTGTGGTTTTATGAATTGTCTGTAAGTTTCTGAAATATAAATTCCAGGTTATTTTGAAGTTGTGCCTGTTTGTGTCATTCGCCCACTCAAGACATCACACATTCTTCAGCCACCCCTACACTTGGAACAGACACCCAATTAATACACGCCAGGCAGGCCACCTTGCTCTTCTCCTTCAAAAACTCCAAAAAACCCATCTGCTCCGGGAGGCTTTCCAGCTACAATAACCACCTACTACTTTCCTTTGCCTATAATATCTGCATCATTTTTTTAGCCCTGCTTACATAGTTTACCATTACAAAATCTATAAGATATTTTCTAAATACCAAATAGTGGTATTTAGCTTCCTAGAGTAATAGCATATTCGTACAAGCTTTCTTTCCATGACATAATAGAAAAATTTGAGTTTCTAAATACTAAGAGACTAAACATTGACTTGGATCAAGATTTTATCCAAACCAGTAGGTATTCTGATTAGTATTTTGTGTCAAATTCTAATAGAATTTTTTTTTTTTACTGAAACTGTCTAATTGGATTTTGTGAACATATTGTCTTGTAGAATGTAAACAATGAAATGCATTGTTTTATAATGAGCATATTTTAAACTTCACATTTTATTGCAAATGACTTGCTAGGCAACAATGGTTAATTCTGATCTCATGATATTTTGATAAATTATTTCATGGAAGAATACAATAAAATACAAGTTGTTTTACCATGAAAAAAATATAACAATGAAAACCTGATTTTTCTGAGATTATAAAGTTATATATGATTATTCTAGATAACAGAAAATCTTGAATCTCTGGGAACCTTCCCCATGTCAACAACACACTTGTCCTCACCGAGGCTCTCACTGTCCAGCCAGGAGGCTAAAGAATCTGTTTCTGACTCATGGAAATGTCAAGTGTTTTATCTTATATTTCCACAGTAAGAGGTGCAGATCACTAGGCAGATAGAAGAGACTGAACCTGAGCGCTGAAGAATCTGTATACTGATGCCGTACACTAAGGAGACATTGTGGAAGAAATCTCCAAAGCTAGGAAGGCAAAGCTCTGTGTAGGGGTATTGGGTGGCAGGATGGAGCTAAAATCATAAAAAAATATAGAACTAAGAGATTAGAAGCAAATATTGTTTCTCTCATTCATCAAGTCAAAACGGAAAAGAAAAATATGGAGTAAGATGAGGCTCTCAGAGAATCTTAGGAGAAGTCATGGAAGAACCTCTTATGTACAGGAAGACAATGTTGCTTTAATAATTTCCATTATACAAGAGTAGTAACACAGTCATGGCTCACACTGGCTCCCTGTCCAGTGGATCCAAGGAAGGCTATAGCCTGGTAGCATACACTGTAGGCCTTCCCACAATAAGTACTCAAGAGTGCAAAGGGTCAAAAAGGAGGAGGGGATGGTTAGGACAAATAAATGGTGACTGTGGGCTCTCTGTAACCAGTTCTGTTTCTCTGGAGACCCTAAGGTACCCATGTTAAGAGGAAATATTTGGCCTTTGTCCCTAAGTGTCACTGTGGAAAGGAGGGGAGCAAGGGCAGTGCCAGAGAAGAGAGAAAGATACTTCAGAAACCTGGGCAGCTGTGTGGCTGAGAAAATGTTTAGAAGCAGAAAAACTCGATATTTGATAATCCAGTTATTACTTCATTAACGGGAATGGAGACTCAAGGTCAAAGTCACTTGTAGAAATGAAAGAAAACTAGCCTTTTACATAAACATATGTGGGGAGTGCTATATATCCAATTGCTTTGTACCAACATGGTTATTTCAAAATGTATGTAATTAACTTGACAATTATTACCATTAAGTCTATTTCACAAACACATAGATCATAAAACCACCAAAATATTTAACTATATATCATTTAATGACTATTGATTGCTACTCTCCACAACACATGGCAGGCAATGGAGATACAAGGACAGATGTCACATCATTCTTACTATGCCTTTAAAAGTTTAACATAATAATTGATGCCAATAATCGTCCTGATCTGAAACTTCTAAGATCATTTTTCCTCACCCTCTTTAAAATAAGTCATTCAATAAATTTGCTTTGAATTTTATTTGGAAAGGTACACCTGTTTTTGACTGTTTAGAAAATATTAATTATCACCATCAATATGCTTGCAATATTTCCTGCCAAATAGAAAAGAGCATGCATGGCATCCATCTCTGGGCGTAAACATTTCAAGATCACATGACATATTTTACATAAGTGCAAATCTAAAGCGGTAAATCAGTGTGCATATACTGTTTCTTTATTTACACAACACTAAAGGTCAACAGCCTTCTTCGAATGTAGAAACAACGAGGCAATTACCTACTTCGCTAACAATGTTCTCATATGAATTTCAAACCATTCACAATCATCTTCAACTGCTATTTTGAAATTAAGGATAAGATTATGAGCCTAGGACTTGAACTCCTCCTTTCTTGGGACATAATGACACTTCATTTACTCAGGCACAGAAGAAATACACGCAGAATGAGTAGGTTTTGCTATCTATTGTTTGGCAATCATTTATAGTGTAAGTGTATCTTGATAAGGATATTTCTTACCTGAAATTTGTGGATATAATTCTCTGAGGGGAATTTAACATAGAATTTCATAAACATAAATGACAAAGTGAGACAGAATGCCTTCATATCACACGGAGAAATGTTTAGTTAGTATATGAAAATGAAAAAGCTAACATAAGCTAACATAATGGCCTGTGCAGATAACACTAGCTGTGGTTCACAGGTCTGGGGATTATTATATCCCAGGTATCTTTCTCAGCTTCTGACCCATTTACTCACTTATATTCTATAGCAGCAGTTCTCAATCTGTGGGTTGTGACCCCTGAGGGTTGTCAAAGGACACTTTCCCTGCGTTGCCTAAGACCATTTGAAAACACAGATATTTAGTATTACTATTCATAACGGTAGCAAAATTAGTTATGAAGCAGCAATGAGAGTAATTTGATGGGTGTTGGGGATCACCCAACATGAGGAACTTAGCCACTGCTCTGTAAGGAAAGAACTATGACTAGGACATATTATGAAGTAGCATGGACGATGGTCACCTGCCAAGCAAAGGAGCCTGAAGGTCTGCTCTGGCTGGAAGGTTGCAGAACGTGCACTGTCTCTGATGGACACAAATTCTCTGTTTTGATACGTGTTCTTTTTCTACCTCATGATCAAGCAGTGTTGACGTGAATTAGGGACTCTGGTCCGCGGTTGTCTGTGGTCTGTGTGGATCAGAACCAGAATGTGCTGTATTTGGTGAAGTCCCTTCATCATTGCTGGAGTTCCCACAGTTGCAGAGTAGGATTCTACTCATGCACTGCTTTTCTTCCCCATGTCTACTGTACGGATGTCATATCATGGAACCTGCAGTTCCCATTCCATCCTCAGCTCCAGGATTGGTCCTCAGCCTTCTGAATACTTTCTCTCACAGTAGAGAATCCCATCTGCTAACATGATGACCCACATTCACTGAGAATAAATATTTTCAGCCTTGTGGGTCATACAGTCTCTGTCATAACTCAGCTCGGTATGGTCATGTGACAGAGAAACCAGTAACTTTGGCTATGTGCCAACAAAACTTTTTTTTTTTTTTAAACCAAAACAGAGGCCTGGAACTGGGATGTGCAGCCTAGTTTACTGAGCCCTGATCTAACTTGTACAATGCAGGGACTTATTATTTTGCTCTGCCTTTTAGTAAGGCATATAATATCTGAAAACTTCATTCTACACTAGAAAGGCCAGTTAATCACATGACATCCCGTGTGTGTCTCTCAAAGTGAAATTCTCATCTTAATCATGATTTTGGTTGGACAACCATTTTAAGACAATTCCTATGGATCCTGTGTTTTAACAAACTGTTCTGTTTAATCATCACAATAGCCTGTGAGGCATCTTTACGCAGCCCACAGGGTTCAACAAACAAACAAACAAACAAAACAAAGGACATAAGTTTTGCAATCAAAAAGTATAATAATTCTTCCTTGTCCAATGTCATGCTTTTTTTTTAGGTAACAGTCTTTGTTTTACATAGAAACACCATGGGGAATTACAATCAGATGTATGTAAAGCCTTAACTTCTGAAGTTTTCAACTCCAACTTCCAATTTTCATACTCTTAAAGTCAGCCAATACGTCGGACATACTTTCCTATGTTTGAAAACAGTGGTTCTTAACATGTTGTGGTGACCAGCAATCATAAAATTAGTTGGTGGCTACTTTATAACTGCAATTTTCTACTGTTAGGATCCATAATGTAAATATCTGATAGAGGACCCAAAGGGGTCATGGCCCACAGGTTGAGAAGCACTGTTTTAAAGGCTCTTTGTACTTTTTTTTTTATTTTTTATTTTTACAGTGTCAGTTTGTCTCATTCACTGGAGTCAGATGACAGATTTTTCCTTGTTTTTTATGGTTTGTTCTGTTTTTGAGATCAGGTTTCATGTAATCCAGTTCTGCCTGAAATTCCCTACATAGCTTTGAAGGGCCTTGAACTCCTGATTTTCCTGCCTCTGCCTCCTGAGTGGTAGGATGACAGGTGCTGAATGGTGGTTAACAGAGCAAATTCCTACGGAAATAGAGAGGAGGAAGAGTGGCATTTTCCTAGCTTCATCACATATAGTATTCAATTTAACTTAAGCACAGCAAGGACTAAGAACTACTACTTCACTGTTGTAAGTGGTGAAGTGGGGGGAGGGGATCCTAAATTACAAATAATTTACCCAAATGTTCACAGCTGGGAAGAAGACAAACCAGATTCTCAAAAGACTGAATTAAAAGCTTGTGGTTTTTATGTGACATTATGAAGTGTTTTGTGGTCAAGTTATCTATGAAACCAAATATCATATTCACATTTCCAAATCATCAATATAGTTGTGATTAGAATTGCATGCATTTCACAGTGAGCATCGGGGCAACTTGGCTGCACAAACTGAACGGTGAAGTTCAAACCCACAGAAGTAACTTCAGCGTGAGTTGTAGTGCTGCTTATGTGCTACAGCCCTCAGAAGATTCTGAATGAAATTAAAATGCATCTCACTGGTGTGGAATCATGAACATTTGTCAAAATTGTTTTGTACAAAACTCCCTAGCTTTTCACAGCTGTATAAATGCTCCCGCAATGAAATGAGCATAGAGTGAATAAAAACAGATGTGGCATTTTGCGTATTATCAACAAAATCTCTTCTGTTTTCATCTTGCCAGTGTCTTACCATAACTTCATTTATGTCATAATTCTGTACATAAAAATGCAGGGGAGCTGCCTGACATTGGCATGCTCACAGTGGCCTTCAGTATAGTGTTTTGGTTACTCACATTTCTCTGGAGATCACCTTTGCACAGGAACTAATTTTCTATGTTTTCTAACTAAAGCCCCAACCTTTCATGCAGTGCACACTCCAAGCTGCACCAAACATTCTCCACTCTATTAAATGTAATTGAGTCGGGACATTTAAAGGGATCTGAAATGAATGTGCACTGAACAGTCTCCATTTTGGTTCAGGAAATAGATTTAGGGAATTTTTTAATACCCTGTGAATTTTAAGGAGAGGAAATTACCTTTGGTTATTTAAAGAGAGAAGATTGGGCTCAGATCCTTAAGCCAATGTGCTATCATTGAGCCCAAGCTAGTTAAAAAGGTCAGCCTCTGGGAAGCCACTAGTGGTTTTGCGCTATAAGTTGTGTTTTCACAGCTCACATTAAAGTACCATACACTGGATATTCTAGCGCAACTCCATATGGGTGCTAATCTTGAAAAGTTAACTGTTTCTTTCTTTGTTTCTCCAACTGTTAGCCTTCCAGGGAGAGCCATGCCAGTCTTTGATTAACTTGATATAACAGCTCCAACCACTTTAAGAGTTCACACAGAAATGTATTTTACAGCTTTTAATTGTTTCAAATTTCTATGAGGGTGGAATAGATTTTAACAGGCATCTCCATAAGTGACATGATTATTTTATTCTAATCTGAAAACCCAATTATCACCTTGTTGCGGAAGACAGGGAACAGCTTTAGAAGCAAACTAATATATCCTTTCAGTGGGACAGTTTGTCATTTTTGAAATAATAGTCATCTTTGCAAACAAAATTGTTATAAGCTTCATTGGATGAAAAAAAAAAAAAGAAATGGAACCCCTTCATGCTGTTACACATTGGAATTAACTTCCCACCGGTTTTTAAACTGTTTGCTGCAAGTTCACCATGTTGGATCATAAAGTAAAAGTGATAGCATTGACAATATACAAGATAAAATACAAATGTGCCTCCCATCAGCTTTTAAACATCAGCGGTTTTCACATGCTGCATGGATACATCCCATGTGTAACTGTGAAAAAGCATGCTGCATGTCAGAGTATGGAGAGATCACAGCACACTGATAAACAGTAGGAAAAGGACCCGCATTGTCAAAAAAAATGGTGGTTTTGAATACCTCAAATGAACAGTAGCCAATAGTTTCTGTTTGCTAGTAGCTTGCTTGTGTGTTTAAATTCTTTGCTTGCTTTCATAATGGACATACAAGAACTGTAATAATAAACATATCTAAAATACCCGAAATTTAGTAAAAACATGTTTAAATAAAAGATAGCATTGCTTACATTGTTGAAATCTGTAAAATATTATTTTGCAAGATCATCACATACTTCTAAAATCAGAATTATGTTGGATGTTTACAAACAAAATTAGCTGTGCAGTGTGTCACCAGGAATGCTATGATACATTTAATTTCTCCATGTATTTACTTAAAAAAAATAAGGAACATTTTTAAGAATACCCTTCATTCCCATTAAAGAATAATACCAGACATTCTGGCTTTTCTTAGTTAGTAATGTATCAACCGTGAGACTTTCAGTTTGACAGAGCGAAGCCCCTTCCACCTAGGTTTAAGGCTGGACTTGTTCATCCAGTGTGATCAAAGCTCTTTAATTAGTCAGTGGGATGAGGTGCATAGATGTCCTTTGACCCCGATGCACACTGCTGAGACCTCGGCATTTTCTAACAGACTCTGAAGCGCACTGGCTGTCATTCAAACACAACTCAGATCACACTTCGTTAGAAGAGATGCATACTTCCACATGAGAAGGACTACTGATGTAAATAATCTAAATCCTGGCAACGCAACAACCAAACAATGACTTTGGCAGTGAGCATATTCAGCAAGGACTCATCCAATGTTCTCCAGAAGGCTGAGCTGCGGCAAGGCTGAGTGCGCTCGCGCCCTCTGCTGGCTGGATTCTAAAACTTCTTCAACTTATTAAAAAACCCTTCAGACTTAAAAAAGTGATTTCCTTCCTTCCTTCCTTCTTTCCTTCCTTCCTTCCTTCCTTCCTTCCTTCCTTCCTTCCTTCCTTCCTTCCTTCCTTCCTTCCTTCCTTCCTTCCTTCCTTCCTTCCTTCCTTCCTCCCTCCCTCCCTCCCTCCCTCCCTCCCTCCCTCCCTCCCTCCCTCCCTCCCTCCTTCCTGCCTTCCTTGCTTCCTAATTTTCTCCCTCTACCCCTCCACATATTGGGAACTTACTTATAATATATATTTTAAATTGAATTCCAAAATTTATGCACGAATGCACCTTGGAGATCATATTAAAATTACATTTCTCCATTACTTATATAAAAATAACAGAAAAATTTGATGAATCTATATTCTTTAATAAGAAATTCTGTTAAATAAATTAGAACAAAATAATTCAAATATATTGTTTTTGATATATCAATTAAAAATGAACAAAGTGTGCCTAATAATTTTCCTTAAAAGATATGAAATATAATTTGGCAATGATTTTAAGTTAATATCTCAAATAGAATACGTTTATTGTATTTTAAATAACCAATTCAGTTGAGCAAGCTAGACTACACTACTTGTCATTCTAAGTTTGCAGATGATGGAACAGTAGCTGCAGCAGGGAGTTCATCTAGTGACTGCAGTAACCCTGCACTCCATGGCACTGGCCTGGATGGTGCGTCAGTGTCTCATAGCCAACAGATGTGGAATTGGATGCATCGTGGCCATCTTCGCCCCAGAGGAATCTTTCCTATGTTTTGACCTATTGGTTGGAGTTGCTTTCATCCATCCTGCATGGACACGCTTTCATCCATCTTCCGTGGACATGTTTCCATTTCCATTCTCTTGCTTTCCACATCCATACTCTCATCAGTTTCTAAGCAAGGTAAGAATCTGTACTTTCTCCTCCACAAATATATTTCCTTAGTCTTACTGCATAAAATCTGCTGTTTCATATTATTACTCCATGAACGAAGGCATACACACAAACACACACACACACACACACACACACACACACACACACAGAGTTTGGGCTTGAACTTTTATGTAGTTGAAGATGACCCTGATCTTATGATCACTCTGCCTCCAACACCCAAGTTCAGAGATTCCAGATCTGGACCATGACACCTAGCTTTATTTGGTGGATAAAGATCACATTCATGGCTTTATGCTTGCTAACCAGACTCTCTACCAAATGAGCAACACCCCAAGTCATCATCTGTGATATATTAAAGGCAAAAGTAAATGTCTGCTGTCTCCCTTAGGCCTTTTGTCAGTGCGGGACAGAACTCCAGGGTCCCAGCACCTGGGCATGGGTGCCCAGCAGTCAGTCTCCGAGCAGGTGCTGCTGCTCTGTTCCTGTCAGAGTTTCTCCTTCTTACTGTTCTCGAGGACTACAAGTGTGGCCCCAAAGACTAACACAAACTCTCAAGTGACAGTCAAAGAAGTACGAGAGGAAAGGCCGGGGGAGTTAGAGTGTCCTAGGAATCAAAATGGACGGCTAGAGGGCAGAAGTTTTCATTTGAAGCAAGTGATAAGGACAAGAACAGTGATTAC
Organism: Peromyscus eremicus; assembly: GCF_949786415.1. Classification (NCBI taxonomy): domain Eukaryota; kingdom Metazoa; phylum Chordata; class Mammalia; order Rodentia; family Cricetidae; genus Peromyscus; species Peromyscus eremicus. The sequence goes on along the minus strand of NC_081430.1, from coordinate 8,835,123 downwards.
AAATACATGCTGGTTATTTCATATTTGTTAATCCTACTTAAAAGTTCTTCCCAGAAGGCAAAGCTAAAAGGCAGATCCTCCTGAGAAACTGGAACATGACACTCACAGCAAGTTGAAGTTTTATATTTGTTGCTTTCTAAAGCTTTCCAGACATTTGACCCATCAAGAAAATGCTTTCTTTCAATTTTAGGACTAATTCCCATCAACATATAGAAGTATAAGGGTTACTTGGGTTAGATCCTCTATTTAATATGCATATTGTTCATGTAAAATCCGGAGAGGAAAATGCAGTTTGAAAATGCAATACATGTGATTTTTTTTCAAAGAACAATTTCTGTGAGGGAATCCCCCTTTTTTTTCCCAAAGAAAAACAGCCATTCAAAGTTAATATTTTAGAAATCATTTTGTTCAGACAGAAAATGATGCTGTACATGCCCATGTAACCGCATAGTCTCCAACAGAAAGGTATTAGTAATTAATGCTTAGGTGGAGCCAGAAGCAGCCAAGAGCAGTTAATTAGTTCCAATTAACCATGGCAGGGGATTATTTTCTAGGTAAGATTACCTTATAATGAGGTGATTAACCTCTTTGGAAATAGTTCAAGATATACTTATTTTATATTTAATATGCCCTATAAAGAAACATTACAAGAAGGGTCTTCAAATTGTTCCCTGGGATAATTTCTACGAAGTACCGATTGATCTTATTCCTGAAAAGCTACAAGACACTTTCATTATATTATTGATATAATGAGTCTTCATGCATCTAGAGACTAGAAATTAGGTAAGCTTTATGTCAAATCAACTTACTGAGATGACACTGAGATTTTACTTTAAGAAAATAAAAAAAAATTGAACTCTAATCAATTATAAGTGCTGGCTCTACTAATCATGAACAAGAGAAGAAAACATTATTGGATCAACAACAATCAGGGGAGTATGCTCACTTCTCAAAGCTGGTTGTTCATTGCATGTTAATTCAGAGAATCTCTTCCGTGCCCAGAACACAATTTGGTCTTGTTAGATTTAGACTTATGCTAACCAACAGGAGAGGTCAGAACAGGACAGAGTTATGTGACTTCAGTACAACAAATACTTAATAAACTAGGGTAAGGCTCACGGCCAAAGAAAGGAGTTTTAACTGCGGCTTGAATTAGTCTTATGTTTTTGTTTTTTATTTACTACAGACTAATTTATATTTAAGGATAAATTTATATTTACAGCATATTATTTCATATACATTTTACATATGTTTGCTGTCAGACTGCTAGGAACAAGTTGTATTTAATTTGCAATTTCATTTGATAAGTATTTTTCAAAAATTTCCTCTTAGGTATAGAGCTATACTACTGAGTAGTTTTTTTTTTTTTTCGAAAACTGATTTTGTAGTTAAGCATCTTCCTTATTAGAAAATATTTAGATAATTCCTAATTTTAGGATTTTAGGAGGACATCTCCGAATTACATATTTCTATTTTTTAAATCTTATCTCCATGTTTTCTTAGGAAGTATATACATAAAAGTTTTGAATAGACCACATGCAAATCATGTAAAATCAAATTTAAAGCTTAAGAATAGAACAAGAAAATCAAGGAAATATTTAAAATATTTGCATAGAAACTATACAAATGAAATCTAAGTATCTTGTAAATAGAAACCAGAAATATAGTTTTTTATATACAACCCTTACTTTAATGTATATCCCTTAGTTCTCTGTGGGCACCTTAACTTCCCCTCATTTCTCCCTCTGAGCCTTGTCAATGGAGAGTTGCCCACCCTTTGTTTCGTTCCTGGAATCTCTGACCAATTTCTCTCCGTAACTTGAAGTTCACATTTCCATTTGCTTAGGGATTCTAAAGACTCACCCTCTAGTTGGATGACAATTATTAAAATAGGACGTATTAATCTGGAAAATAAATAATCATCCAGATCAACAGCAATAGATGATCTAAAGCCTGAACATTCACTCATCTTTTTCTTGGTTTACTTTGGTGACAGAAGAAAGGAGAGGATGGAGAGAAGCAGCATGAGAAAACAGCAAGAACAACAGAGGAAAAATGACTAAATCTCATCTTTATTCATCCCCCCCTCCCCCCCAGTTCTTACAGACTCTATTTGAAGCATCTACTTCACAAACAAGCTTTTCCATATCTAGGACAGGGAAGTTTGTGTTCAGGTAGTGATGTCAGGAAGTAATAAGGACTGCAGGATGAAGCAGAACCCATGGTCCACTGTGTGCCGGGCTCTACTGATTGATCTACTCACATTTGTATTTGCTCAATTCAAACAAAACCTCTGTAGTCTCAATATACAAATGAAAACCTAGGAAGAAAACAGCATGGTTTATAAGTTATCCCAAGACTGTTATATTAGGAATAAAATAATTATGAAAATTTTTATATAAGTATGATGATGTGAAAGTAGAATCTCAAGAAATATATGCATGGGAAAATACACATCCATGCATCATGATGTGCATATATGACTACATAAATTTATCATCTATGTATCTACTCATGTATTCATCACTGATTGTAAGCAAGATGTGATACATCTAGAAAAACTGATTTAGTAATAATGCTTTTCAGAGACATATTCAATAAATTTTGTATGGAGGATAAAATTGAGTACTCATGCAAAGTCAGATGGAAAATGAGTATATGTTTTCTTCAAGAACAGAGGTGGGTACTAGTAGGCAGAAAAATGTAGACACAAAATACCTTACCAAATACATCAGAAACAGATTTCATTCTGTCTTCACTTACATTATTTGGCTGTGGTGCATATATAGTAATTTAAAAATCAGTTCTACATACATAACTATAAAATCATGATATTAACAAAAAACTTGAATACTTCTTCAGTTTTTCAAAATTTAATTCATCAGATTCAGAGGAACAACTTCTCAATGGTGCTTTACAGTATAGAATTACCTGATTGTGGCCGGGCGGTGGTGGCGCACGCCTTTAATCCCAGCACTCGGGAGGCAGAGGCAGGCGGATCTCTGTGAGTTCAAGGCCAGCCTGGGCTACCAAGTGAGTTCCAGGAAAGGCGCAAAGCTACACAGAGAAACCCTGTCTCAAAAAACCAAAAAAAAAGAATTACCTGATTGTGATGCATCAGTTTAATATTACTAAAGCTTTTTTCCTCAGTGGCAGGGATCAAATGTACACAGTGCAAGCTGTGTACATGCCAGGCAAGCACACTATAAGACTGAGTCACTCCCCAACTCACTAAAGCATTTCATTACATTCAACTCTATATTTCATTAGAAAGTCTCAACTAGGTATTTTTTTTTATGTTCAGGTAAGAAATAATGCATTCAAGGCTTTTGACCTGGGTCCTCTGCACATGGTTGCCACTGTGTGGCTTGGTCCTCTCCTGCCCTGAGGGAGCTGGGGCTGTCTCAGACTCTGTTGCCTGCTCTTTGGACCCCTTCCTCCTATGTCCAGCCTTAATAGTGGAGGAGGTGCCTAGTCTTGCTGCAACTTGATGTGACGTGGCTGGCTGATATACAGGGTAGGACGGCACTGTTCTAAAGAGAAGGAAGAAGAAGTGGGGGGCAATAAGGGGGAGGGACTGAGAGGAGATGAGCGAAGGGAAAGTGTGATGGAGCTGGGTAACTATTAATTGATTAATTAATAAAATAGACATAATAATCCTCTGTTTTATTATTTTTCTTTCTACTTTTACTATTACAGCAAAGAAGGAAGCTTAAAAATGGATAGATTCTGCTTCTCTCTTATCTTGTACATTATAATTTCCCACATTTAATGGAATATAGAATATACAGAATAACGTCCTTTCTCAGTTAAGACTAGATAGGCACTATCCACAGTTCAATGACTTTGTGGCTGTTGGCATTCTAAAAATCAATAAGTATGATTTATGAGCTATTTATTTTGACTAATAAAATATTGGTTCAATAATATGTCTTTCCAGATGGATAGCATTTATTTAGAGTTGAATTTTGCTGGACTTAAGAAACAAATGAACAACACATTATTCAATTTACAAAATGACAATATGCACATACATAGATGTGCATTCATAACATATAGGAGGTGATACGTTGTACCTTGATACAGTATCAGATAAGCATTAATACGTAGCTGATCACTACACATTGCTAGTCAACCTAGTGGAGAATAAGAAGGACGAACTAATCTATAAATATGTAGTAGTTCCTTCCCTCGACGCTGTGAAATAATTCCCGGCAAGATGCAAACTAAGAGAGAAAGACTTTATTTAGTTTATACTACAAGGGAATCCAGTCTTCAAAGGCAGGGAATGCCTATCAACAAGAAGGTAGCACAGCTGGTCACACTGAGGCAGGAAGCAGAAAGTCACGAACGCTGGTGCTCAGCAGGTTTTCTCCTTTTCTGTAGTCTGGCAGCCTGACCTGTGGAATCAACCTTCCCAAGTTTAGTCTTCCTACTTCACTTACGTAATGTAGAAAATCCCTCACAGACAAGCCCAGGGATTTGTTTCTAGGTTGATTATAGTTCTCATCGAATTGATGGTCAATATAAACTATCACAGGTTCATCACTTGTCAACTTGCTACCTCCCTGTATGACGGTTAAGCTGTAAGTATCCACCCATAGGCTCACGGTTATCTCATAATGCAAACTGCATCCAGTCCAACTTCAAATATCCATAGTCTTTAACAATCCCAACACTCTTCAAAATGGAAACATAGAGTCTCTTGTGAGACTCACACAATCTCTTCACTGAGCTTCTGTACAATAAAAAATAGGTTACATCTTTTCAACATACAGATGCACAAAGTAAATGTTCTCATCCCAAAAGGAAGTAAGAGAAGTACATGAAGGAAAGATCAGACCAAAGCAAGACTGAAAACCAGCTGTGAAATCAACAAACGCTGGAGCTCCCAGTCAGGTATCTGGGACTCATGATAGAATTGTCTGGACCCCAAAGAACTTAAGTAGCCCCACATTGCTAGCTTCATTGCCTGAAGCACACACAGCCTATCTCTCGGGGTACATCAGTCTGTACTTGTAACTCTTCTTGGCAGACATGTGATGACCTTTGTCCCCTAAATGTTCTGCACATCCCAGGTTTCATTGTCATGGCTCTATGCAGCAGTGTCTCAGGACTTCAATGCAGGGATGCTAACCCTGGTGCTAGTGCCTCTCTGAAACCATGGAGAAAGACTCCAGGATCCTTTCATATCTCAAGCCTGCAAATCCAGTATAGGTGTATTATATTAACAAACTCTGCTGCCAGCTTGGGCTGCGGCCCGGACCCATTGGAACATGTTGAATCAGCCTCTGAGAAATGCTCGTCTGGATGGTTTCCATAGAGAACCCAGCAGTGGTGCTCTTGCCTTAGGTTCTCTCCTCTCCTAGAACTTGCAATATCACAAGATGAAGCCTTCCAGGGGTCAGGTCTTATCCTCAGAGCATCCTTCTCACTGTCACAGTACAGAGCTCCAGCTACCTGTTTAATGGTGCTAAGTTCTTTAACAATTACAAGTGCTTTAAAACCCACCTTTTGGGTAGCTTAAACATCTCTCCTTGCCAAGCTGCCCATTTTCCTCTCTTTCCTGAGTCTTGCCCTCTTTCACTGAAGATCTGGATGACAGCAGTATGTGGCAACTCTGCCTGAGCCCGAATGCCCTCTTATCTTGAAACTTTTCCATCAAACAAATCAGGCCATTGCTTTCAGGTTCAGGCTCATTCAAGTTCTGAGGACAGAGGCAGAATGCAACCAGATTCTATGCCATAATTTATACAAAAGAATGTCCGTTATGCCCAACAAATTTCCTGCTTCTCTCTGAGTCGCACGAGTCAGACCTTCACTGTCCATTTCCTTCAGCATGCTTGTCTTCTTCATTCCCACCAGGTTGACCTGCTGAGTTCTGTGGACAGCTGTTTAGGGCTTCCTTAACCTGCAGCTGCAATCTCTTGTCAGACCAGTTCCAAAGGCTTAAAACAATACAATCAGGTTTATCGTAGCAATGGCTCCATTCCCATTATCTCCTTTCCACAGCATTTACTTTCTTCATTAATGCAGCGGAATATCTGCCAAGAAGCAATTTCAAGGAGGAAGGATTTATTTTGATTTTCAGTTCAAGGAAACATGGTCCTTTAAGACGCAGGAGGTGTGGGGGCAAGAAGATGAGGCAGCCGATCACCTTATGTCTACAGTTTGAAGCAGAGAATGATGAAAGCTGATGTCGACTAGCTTTCTCCATTGTGTGTAGTCCGGGAGCCCATCCCTTGGAATGATGCCACTTACATTTATGTATGAATCTTTGTACCTTCATTAACCCAATCTAGAAAATCTCTTGCAGATATGCTCAGAGATTTGTCCTTAAGGTGACTCTAGATCCTGTCAAGTTAAGAAAACTATGTCTCCTTAAATAAATCAGAGACCAGATACTCTCAAGTTTCAGTGTGGATCTAAAACAATCATACCCTTACAATCACTTATCTTATTGTTTCCTAGCTGATCCCTTTAGTTCATGCCAAGAAAGTGATTTCAGATACAATGCATTAAGAAGGGAAATTAATTCTATGAACTCAAGTGAAAGTCTGAAACATAACCAACACCTTTGGCATACATAACTTCATCCAACTTGTAATTTCTTGTCACTATTTAGTAGCCTTGCCCTGGCATTTACATTTTTTTCTAAAATTATTAGGGTGACATAATTATCTTTTTATCGGAAGTACACTTTAGAATGGCTAGTGAACAATTATTAATGTTCATTTCTTTAAAACAAGAATGTGAAGGACTCTAAATATAACCAGAAGAGGTGAGCTATCTGCGAAATCACAACAGCTTGAAAACGATTGTAGACACTAACAGTCAAGTTATATTTATATTTTAAATACCAATATTATGTAACATATGGTTTCAAATTGTATTAACATGTGTACTTCAAACACTATTTTTCCTTGAGTCTAAATCTAAGAAGTCTTTATATACTTTCGGTTTTATTTTAAAGTTTAGAAAGACAGAGTGTGTTACATTTTAACAGTTAACTTAGATCTATCTAGGAACTTGGAAAGAATAAGATATAAACCTTGCAAAGAGACTTTTTTAAGCACCAGAAAATCGGTATCTTTGCAAATTCCTTCAGTTCCTATCATAAGAAGGTAGGGATCAGAAGTGTATATATATATATATATCGGTAATAAATTTCCTTAAGATAATTTTAGAAATAGAGTGTTCTCTACACTCTGAATTTTAAGGTAAGCATGCTGGAGTAGGGCATTCGTGGCAGATGCCTTGTTGTGACAGGAGCTCTGAGGAGAACTACTGTCACTGGGATCACTTCTAAGAACCTATTCGCAGATTCTTGAAGCTAGGAGAGTGTAACGGTGACTGAGCTGGCCTCAGTGTTGAAATCCCATAGCTGTCCAGACCCAGCTAGTTGTTTTATGTGTAATTTGCTTCCTCACAAAAACGTCTCAGAAAATGTTCATATTTTCAATTTTTGAAATAGAGCTTAGGGAATTGCCTAAAATCTTGGGACTTTAAGTGAAAACCATCTACAAAATTATAGGCTGGAATGTACATACTTCATTGACTTGAAGCTAGAGATGGCTTCTGTTTTAAAGCATTTTATTAGTTGTATATTCAGATCTTTACACCTAAGACTCTCTTCTACATTTTTCAAACTTTTGATCTTTAGAATGAAGAAATATAAGGAAACTGAAATAAATACATAAATAAAAGTTTGAAAACTACAGAAAAACAACCAATTTTCTTAATAGTAGATAAATGTATGTTGTAAAAAATAAATATTTAAAAACCAAAAATTGGCAAAGAAAATACCAAAGCGCATATTTTTGTTCCTCTGCCTTGTGACAGGAGCCCCTGCTCCTTGTCCCACAGCCCTCTGGACTTGTCTAAAAACAGTTTCTTCCGTTAGATCATGACTCCCTTAGAGGCAAGAACATGTTTAGACACTGCTGTGGGGTGGCACACAGCCAGCAAATCTGCATCCTCTGTTTCTTCCTTATATACTATCCTTTATAATAAGTGATGAGTTATTATAGGCTGGGGAGATGGCTGAGGCAGTAAATGCTTTCCATGAAAGCGTGAGAACCTGAGTTCAGATCCCCAGCAATGATGTGAAAGGGGAAAAGATGGGTGCTGTTGCATTGCCAATAAGTGTGGCTCTGGGGGCAATGAAGGCAGGCCATCCCATGAACTGACTACGCAGCTGTTCCAGCCAACCAGTGATCTCCAGTTTCACTGAGAAACACTGAAGTTTTAAAAATAGATAAAAATAAAGTAGAGAGTGATGGGAGAGAGATGTTGGGCAAAAAAAGAGAGCTCAGTCCCTGGAGGCAGTGTGTAGGCCACACTAAGTCCCCATGGTCCTGTGTTCTCTTTTCCTGTCATCCCACATCATTTACTTGTGTGAAGAACACAGGGATACACACCAAATGTATACACTGGTTGCACAAGGAGCACAGATCAAGGTAGTCATGGGAAATGGAGTCAAAGCATTAATGGAAAGACAAGGAAAGGCATATCCAAAAGAGTCGTGCTTTCTCAGAGGCCCAGAGTAAGTAAGACTGAACCTGAAGATGCCCAGAATTCCTGTCTACCATCTTCGGCTCTGCAATACAGCACTTGAGATCTCATGCCTTTGCTACCAGTACTTGGGAAACACATGCCTTTAATCCCAGTACTAAGAAGGAAGTGAAATGGCTGGGTGGAGAAACGCATATGAGCCATGAGGAGACAGGAACTGGAGCCCTATTGGCTAGGGTCCTTTCAGCTGGGGCCTTTCAGCTGAGGCCTTTCGGCTGAGAACTCAGAGACTTTGAGTCAGAGGATTCGTGGAGTTGGCGAGGTGAGGCGTGGCGGTGGCTTGTTCCTTTGTCTCTCTGATTTTTCAGCATTTACCCCAATATCTGTCTCCAGGTTTATTATCAAAAGACCTATTAGATTTGGTGTTACAATACCCTCTCTTCAGTCCTTTCCAAGTCATCTAAGATGCGGAGGCTAAAACAAGAGCTAAAGACTGATGTTTGTCTGGGACACACAAATCCTATGCATCCAAGTGGAGTAAAACGGAACAGAGGTTGGGAAGAAGGGAGAGAGTGCCATGTGACACATTTCCAGGTTAAGAACTACTTCCTAAGAAGCCTTGCAAAGGTGTCCAGCAGCTACGGGAAGGTACCCTCCCAGGCTGCGAAGTTCTCTAGAAATGATGGTTTACAGCAACTGTGGAAGGGGAAAAGGCAGGTTTCTTTGCCTGGTTCTCTATTTCTTCCTATTTCTTATTTCCCATTAGTGAAATTATTCTTGTTAAGTAGCAACTCTCAGGGAATTCTACTTGCTAGCAGCTATTAGTGAGCAAGATCCCATGCCCTTTGCTGGAGCACTGTGTCCAACCCTGAGCATTGTGGGAGGAGAAGGACATGACAATTGAACTCCAGAGGGAATCCGGTGTGGTATGCATGATGGGCCAAACATAGTTTAGTATCTTTTTTTCTTATTTACCATTAGAGCAAAGAAGTTACAGTGATTGAAATATGTCCTCCTCTCACATGCCTAGCAAGAAATGTAGTATGATTCTGGACACTGAGCAAGAATAAGATGAAAACCACAAATTTATGTAGTGCACAAAAATGGCTAAATGATTTGAGACTAAAAGTTTGTAAAGCTGGGAGTGGTGTGAAATAGACCTCCTCCGCCTTCTCTTCCCCATCTTCCTCATTTTTGTTCTACTTATTTGAACTAGAACCCTCAAACAAAACATCTGGTCTCTATTCTGTTCCCTTTCCTATCTTGGGTAAGCAGAAGTCTCCTGAAAGGTGAGAACACTCAGGCAGTGATTGAATGTGATGGCTCTTGATGGGTTCTAAACTTGCATTTGGTGTTGAACTCTGTCTCTAAGTTTTCCTGTCTATAACCCAAATTCTACTGAAGTGGAGTTGGTTAGAAACAGGAAGAATTTGGGTGGAGAAGAAAACGTTAAATGAGGACTGGTTCATCGATTGGGAAATCCTGGCATCTGCTGGTAAATCAGCTAATAGTGTCTCAGACGGTCAGATCTCATGTACTGTTGACCATACATATGCTATAGATGTGATCAATATCAGATGTGTTCCAAATATACCACCTAAGTACATCAGAAGGGAAGCAAGACCACTGCCCTATACACCTGTAGAGTTCCCTACCAAGGTCTGCTATTAGGTCAGTCCATTTTTTTTCTGTTTCATCTCAGTCTGGAATCAATCACAAATAGGGTCTGTCCAGGGGTCTAGACCTGTTTCAGGGCAGAGAGAGTCTAGCTGTCATATAGCAAAGAGTGGCCAATAACACCAGTATTCTTAAATTCATAAAATGGGGAAACTTATGCAATGATAGATGATATTACATATCCTATCTTTGCTTCAAGAAAATTAATCCTTAGAACTTATTTATAAACAAGTTTATTCATGCCACAAATTTTCAAAGAAGTTTCCATAAAGTTTCCCATCTGAAAGTATCAAGGCATTGAAACATGCAAACAGTATCTAGTCAGATATTGGGCAATGAAGATGTCATAAATTATTAGCTGTATTTGTAATAGAAATTAAAAGACATATTTTTGAGCTTTTGTTATTAAGAAGAATAAAATTATTAATTTAAAATAACTTGTTAATTATTTAATTAATAAAATTAAGAATAAATTAATTAAATAATTAACAAATTATTTAAAATTAATAAAATTAATAATAATTTTATTCTTCAAAAAGGAATTCATTATCTTCTGACACTTGAGAGGGGATCATAAATGTTTACAGTCTTACCTATAGGTTATCAAATTTGATTTGATAATATAAACACTGTGATGTTATTCTACATATTTAATATTTTCTCACACTGTCTTTCTGGTTTTCTCCTTCTTGAATGTATCTGTGGAGTTAATGTCTTATATCATGCTGTCCCCCATTCTGATCTGTTTCTAAGCCTTTAAAGGGTTTTTTACTGCATGGAACCCTAAAGGAAATGCAGTACATGCTACATCTTCCAAGGAGGCTTCTTTGGGCCAATACCTCTTTTAAAAGATCATTATAAACTCATGAATGCTCCCTGGACTGACATTTAGGAAAATATATTCTATCTTATAAAGTAGTTTTACATACAGTAACAGCTAGGTTTGTTTTCAGAATATGCAAGGTGCATTATCAAATGACAAAATCCATACTGTTAATTTAGTTTCACTTTACTTTCTTTATTGTTTTGAAGCTAGCACACAAAGAATAGGTTCATAATGATATCTTCATACATCTATGCCATTTTACCTTGTTTCTATTTATCTATCTGTTCTATATGTATACACATACACATTTAAATTCAGAATCTTCTTCTTTATATGAGAAAAAAACATGATATTTGTCTTTCTGACTTTGACCTACTTTGCTTAACATAAGGATCTCTAGTTTTATCTACTTTTCTGAAAATGTCATGAGTTAGTTTTCTTTATGTCTGAATAGACATCTATCATACATATGCATCGTCTACTCTTTATCCATGCACATCTTGATAGGCATCCAGGCTGATTTCAGTGTTTAGCCACTGTGAACAACTCAGCAGTAAACAGACATGTGCCAGTATGTCCATGGTATGTTAACATAGAGGTTTTCTGGTATATGTTCAAAACTGGTACAGCTGAGTCATATGGCAATTGTAATTTTAGATTTGTGAAGGAAATTCACATCAATTTCCATAGAGTTTTGGTCTAGTTTATACTCTCATAAGCAGTCAATAATAGTTTGTCTTTCCCTACATCTTTCTCAGCATCTCTTATCCTTTGTTTTTTCAATGATAACCATTTTATCTGAGGAGAAAGTGAGAGATAGGAGCTATCATCACTGTTCTTTGGGAGGAAGTCCAGTCTTGTCAGTAGCTTTTGTTAAAGACTTCTTTTTCCAATGAACATTTTTGATCCTTTTGTCCAAAATTAGGAGGCTGTAACTATGTTGTTTTACCATTTTTTAATGTTTACTTTTTCTGATTTATTTATTTATTTATTTATTTATTTATTTATTTATTTATTTATTTATTTAACATTCCTACCATATTTCTGTCCTTTCTTCCATCCCCTCCTCGTCCACTCCTCCTCTGTTTCTGTAAAGAAAGGGCCAGGCCTTCCCTGGGTATCAACAAAGTGTGGCAGACCAAGCTTTGCAGTAAGATTAAGCACCTCCCCTGTACTAAAGCTGGGCAAGGCAATCGATATGAGGACTAGGTTCCCAAGAGCCAACTAAAGCATTTGGGACATCCCCTCTTCCCATTGTTAGGAGTCCCACAAGTAGATCAAGCTACACAACTGTCACATATATGCAGAGGGAATAGGTCGGTCACATGCAGACTCCCAGGTTGTTGGTTCAGACTCTGAGAGCTCCTATTTTTCTCTTATATTTTTTGCTTCTTTCTTTGGAATTGTTCTCTCTTCTTTGTGAATATGCCTATTTGTGCTGGTTTTATAACTATGCCTCTGTAGTCTAGTTTGAGATCAGATAGTGTGGTGCCTCCACATTGTTGTTTCTTCTCAGGATTGTTGGGGCAGGTTGAGATTTTCTATGCTGCAATATGAATTTTAGGATTCCTTCTCAGGATTATGCAGAAACAGTCTCGGAATTTTGATGGAGACTGCACTTAATCTGTATATCATTTTTGGTAGTAGAGATACTTTTAAAATATTTATTTTTTCCAATCCATGGATGTGGGAGTTCATTTCACCATCTAGTGGTCTCTCTCCAGCGTCTAGAAGACATTTGAATCATCAGTTAAGGTTTTTCCCAGGTATTTATTGACTTATTTTGAAGCCACTATGAATGTTATTCTCCTCTTTGATTTCTTGTCACCAGTATATAGAGAGCTGTAGATTTCTGTATGTTGGTTTTGTATTCTGCTGTTTTATCAGATCTAAGTTTTCTGACAGAGTGGTTTAGGTCTTTTAAGTATAAGAAACTTTGAACACTTATATTCAAAATTAAAAAAAAAAACAGAAGAAATGAATAAATTCCCAGACACATATAACTTCCCAAAATTAAATCAAAGGGATATAAATACTCAAAGAGATCCATAATAAGCAACAAGATTGAGGCAGTAATAAAACTTCTCAGAAAGAACCCCCAAGGCCATATGGATGCACTGCAAAATTCCTCTAAAACTTCAAGAAGTTCTCATACCAATACTCCTCAAACTGCTCCTCTAAATGTGGAAGGAACACTACCAACTCATTTACAAGGCCAGTATTTCCTTATCACCAAAACCAGATAAGCAAGCAACTATCACTGTCACAGACAACAGTAGATGCTTTCTAATCTAAGACAGAAGAAACAACATGTCATAAGCTTACAATTTATTATTTGTAGTCTATGAAACAACTCAAGGCAATAGAGGTATTAAAAGTGTTTGTTTTACAGAAATATTTAAATGAATCTATTAAAAAATTAGAGAGGATATGACTAATCATGAGACAGTTTTTATTAAGATAATTCAATAAATTGGACCTTCCAGTCTACTATTTAGAAAGATTTAAATTTAGAAATATATTTTTATAGCATTTATTTTTATAAATTTGTTTACTTGTAAGAAAATTATGTCAAGTACCAGTATATGGTGAAATTAGTATAGACACCCATATCTACTAAACTATATGCAATATTCATGGCTAAGTATCAGCTTAGCCAATACAGAGAACAGAGTCCTTGGCTTTGAATACCAATATATAAAATCATATAATGTCTACTGAACATACAGATTATGGTCTTCTCATACTGTGAAATACCAGGTGGAAATGAAGACAACAAGAACAGAAGGTGATTTACCACTTTTCCCCATTTTTCTAGGGTAGAGGCCATATTTCCCCCTAAAAAAAAAATAAATAGCTAAGGAGCCAAGCTTTTCCTATTTCCCTGGGTAAGGACAAAGGTCACTGTTTACATTTATCCTATTGCTATTATTGGAAAGGTAATTTTTATTGGCATTTACTTGAAGCTAATGTGGGATGGTGGTTCAAAGGGTAGGCCTGACATACCTGTGAAATAAGATCACTCAAAGTTATCAGATCAGAACTCCATGTTTTCCTGTGGATGAAGGATGATCACTCTCACATACTGAGCCGTGCAATGGCTTGTATTATGTGTTAACTTTCACTTCCAACATATGCTTGAAATACTTACTTTAAAGCACATGAAAATTGAAATAGACATGGTGCCCTCTGCACTCATTAAAACCGAAAAAGAAAAACACATTCATTTATACTTTCATCTTAATGTGAACTTCATTCAGTTCTTACATGTAAAGGGTGTATACTATATAGTGATCTTCTATAATGACACAGTTACCAACAGCAATCATAATTAAAAATCCATCAATTGTTGCCTTACCGGCTGTTGAATTTCTCTGGGTGCTTTTCTCTCATGATATGGAATCTGTGTGCAATGGAAGCATCCTGAAAGAAGAAATGGGGGAGGAGAATAGCTGTGATTTTATTATTTTTTAGAAACACAAATTCATAAACATGACTTTTCCATGTTTTTTGTTTTTGTTTTTACAATGCTATTGACAAGAAGATATTCTAAAATTAGTGAAAGATGTAAAATCCATGTGAAGTCCAAGAAAGGATGAGTATAAAAACATGTCAAAACTATCATTTGTTTTATATATATATATGAAACTGATTTCTATTTAATTTATATATCTTTTAATTCCTAGTTTTGGTTATATGCTTAGATTCTTCTTAAAGTGGTACATTTTTTCATGAGGTCAAAGAGTAGTTTAAAGTATTTCTAAATAAGAGTAAAAAAATTGCCTTAAGTGAGAAACTGATGAAGTAGAGAAGTCACTGCTCCTATGAGATTAACTGTGGTAAAAAGACAGTGAGAGGCTGGTGACCTAATAATGCCATGCACTCTCTGGTTTCAGAGTTTGCTCAGCGTGTCCCAGATGTGTAATTAATAACTGTTCATAACACACACAGCTTTCTGACCCATCTCCTGTAACGGAGAACACCAACAAAGAGAAGGTCACAGAGAAATGTTGACAATTCTAACTCATCTCTCAGATGCTGAATACAGCAAGCAGTTCTGAACCCTAACGGGAGCCACTTTTTTTTGGCAGTCCAGTCAGAGTTTCTCTTTAATTCAAGAGTCACTCTCGATGTGTGAGCTTAGTGGTGGACTGTGACACAAGCGTTTGGAGTCAGACCATTTAAATCAATATGAAACAGTTAGCTGTATCATGCCAAGTAAGAAGATATTTTCCCATTCTCCAGCTTCCCATAATGAATCACTCAAATGAGAAACTAATATATTTACCAATCATCTTAATAGAAAGGAGCTTTTGTGTTTGAATTCGAAGTTTGCTTCAGAGTGAAGACAAAAGAAAAAGAAAACTAACACAAAAGAAATAAAGAAGTTGTGTATTTGAGAGAGTCTTGAAAACACTAATCAAGGATGAAAAGTCTAATGAATGAATGAAAAGGCTCATGTGTTTGCTCATGCATGACAAAGCACAAGGCCCAACAAGAGGGACCAGAGCTGCAGATGGCAGAGAAGCTCTCTCTGAAAGACAGAGCAAGCTGCAGCTATTTACATACAGTTTACACTCTAGCAACTGTCAAGTAATTGAGTTATTTTGCAAGAAAAAGGGTACAAAAGTGTAGATAGATGAGCATAGAAACAGCATTTGCAACAAAAATTACTCAGAACATTCTCCATGGATTGATTTTCTAACTTGTCATTTTGAAACAAAAATGAAACATGGACAACATCGTTCAAGTTTTTGGTCTTAAAGTTTGCATATTTTGTAGCAATTTTTATAAATACTCATTAATTAGTCTTAGTAACATTTTAGGTCATGCATTTATCTTACAGTGTTACAAAGTTATATGGAAATTTAAACTGGGCTGTCTGTGTATGTATGCTCTTTGATCAGTAATTGTTTTTAAAAAGCATTTGTCTTAACTTTATTCCCCCTTGGATGCAAAATGACCTTGGAGTACCAACCAACTGCATAAATCCAGAAAACCATTACACAAAAGCAAAATAATTGGAATCAAGGAATAAGTGAGTGAATGGCCAACACTTCTGGCCCATTGGAAGAATTTCATTGAATTTATTTTTATTTGAGTTATTTGTTTTTTCCAGTTGCAAATCATATAGTGTGATTATCTTTCAAGTATGTACTTTTGCGATAAAAATCTTTTCTTTGAAAAGCAATTTAGGCTTGGTAGAGAAAGAGAAATAAGAAAGGAAGGAAACCAAAGAATACTTAGACAGAAATATGTTTGAGTAAATGCCTAGGGTAGAACATTATCATGCCAACTAGCCAAAGATAAACTTAGCATTATCTTTATCTCCAAGATACTCAGGCAATTGACCACTTAGTAAAAGGAGAGAGAAATAAAAAGAAGTGAGGAACACTGGCAGGCCTTTTCCCTCTGAATGGATTCCACCACAAAGAGAACTGGCCTTGTTGAGTGCAGGATTGATACTGGACAATGACAGCAGGTGTTCATTTGGATGAGAATTCAGCCCAAATTTGCTAGACTCTGTCCCTCTGGCTCTACCCCAAGGGGCCTGAAGGAGTACTGCCAGCTGCTGCCAGCTTCCTCAGCAGTCATTGTTTTAGAGATACTTAAGACTCTCGAATGAGAGATCACATATGAAAATGCAAATGTGGCATTTTAATTTTATCCTTTCTGCCTCTGTGGGATATAGTTTTGAAGGAGCAAAACCCACTTTTGAAGCTTCACTTCAACTTCTAGCATAGAAAACCTGAATTCAGATCAGGTTTTGAGTTCCAGGCCGTGTGCCTTTCAACAAATTGGTTTTGCATCTACAGTCAGGGCTTCCTTGTGTTTAAAGAAAATATATCCACTCTGTTATAATGGTGATTTAATGAAGTGATTCCACAGAGCAAATTTTATTTAGTCAGGATGGTCATGTGGTTCATGAGCATGCTAGAATGTCCTTGAAAGTAAATTGGATGCTAAAACATGCTTATAATGTTGCATAATTTTCAAATATGTATTTCCTGGCTTTTAAATTGATTTTATTATTTACTTCACTTATAAAAAGTTTTAAGTTAATTAAATTTAAGAAGTAAAATTAAATATATCAACTCCATTGAAACAAAATAAATTTACATTTCACAGTTTTATTTCAACAGTAATTTGAGTGTGATTTTTGGATAGATGTAGTTATACATATATAAGTGCATATTAAATGAAAGAATTTTTGTATTTGAATCTATGAATC
Source organism: Peromyscus eremicus (assembly GCF_949786415.1). NCBI lineage: Eukaryota > Metazoa > Chordata > Mammalia > Rodentia > Cricetidae > Peromyscus > Peromyscus eremicus. The sequence goes on along the minus strand of NC_081430.1, from coordinate 8,817,874 downwards.
AGCTTCTAGCCATGTCTGTCTTAGCTGCTCCTCCCTTGATACCCTTCTATGGGTGTATTTCTGTTTATATATTGTTACAATAATAGTGCCTTAACTTAGAGAAGACCTTGGACTTCTGATTGCAAACTATTATTAGCATTTCATTGTTTTGAATTTTGTAATTTTCCACAATTTGGACCAGTTCAGTGAGGTTGGTCACAGCCATGTGATTCTCTGTGACCATGTTGTAGAACAAAGTGGCACTTATGTGTGAAATAAAAATTATATGTAACCTAGAGCCTGACTTACTCTGTCATCTCCCTACATCGTTTCCATTCTGACCAGTCCTTTGGGAAAGGGATTGCTATAAACTTAAAGGGAAGAGTTGGTATCACTCCACTGAAAGTGCAGATACACTTGAATCTGAGTGGTTGCATCACTGAAATTGGTGAAAAGTTCACTTTGTAAGGATGGTTATGGAAAATCATATAAGGTTTACAAGATACTGGAGTATGTAACCTGATGCTTTTTGCTACTCATAAGTCCATAGGTAAAATGTTAGGGTTTGGTTACCACATCTAGTAGAGAAGTTATATAGAATTTATGACCATGAGAGGAAAAATCATCCAGTCCAGGGCAACTTTTCATAGAGATAGCCAAGAATATAAGAACTTTGATTTTAACTTCCCTTTTTTATGTCTTTTACTGTGGAGCTTGGTTGGTCAATTCAATTAGAAACAAGGGAACAAAGAAACTATGACGTTGTCTGTGGTGGTTTGAATGAGCCTGGCCCCCACAGGCTTGTTTACTTGAATATTGGTGTCCAGTTTAGAACTGTCTGTTAATGATTAGAGGGTATGGCCTTGTTGGAGGACGTGTGTCACCAGAGGTAGGCTTTGAGGTTTGAAATGCCCATTCTGTTCACAGTTTTTGCGGTTTCCTTGTGAGTGGTTGTGTGCAAAGCTACTGCTCCAGCCCCACACCTGTCGCCAGGCTCCCTGCCATTATGACCGTGGGCTCACCTTCTGAAATTAAGCCTATAATAAACTCCTTTTTTTTCTATAAGTTGCCTTATTCATGGTGTCTTATCATAGAAATTGAAAAATGACTAAGATATCATCTAGAAAGGACACTTCCTCAGGGGGGCAGTAAGGTGGAAAATGTAGGAGAGATACAGAGGTGGACAGATAAAACTTGGAGCAGAGGACCCATGGCTCAATCCCTGTAGCAGAACAGAAAATCTTTGTATGTGTAGACAAGCATCAGTATAAATCCATGAAAAAGAACTGACACTATTATTAAGACAGTGAAAGTATTAGTAAGTATAAACTATGTGCACTAAATGTTTAGTATATACAAAAAACTTTAAATGAATGAAATAGGAAAGCTGTTGCATGGCATCTGAAAATTTTCTAAGTTGAAAAAAACAAAATCTAAAATGAATTAATATATCAGAAATCTTCAACTGGCCGGGTGGTGGTGGCGCACGCCTTTAATCCCAGCACTCGGGAGGCAGAGCCAGGCGGATTTCTGTGAGTTCAAGGCCAGCCTGGGCTACCAAGTGAGTTCCAGGAGAGGCGCAAAGCTACACAGAGAAACCCTGTCTCGGAAAAAAAAAAAAAAAAAAAAAAAAAAGAAATCTTCAACTGATTACTTTGAGTTTCAACTACAAAATAGAACACCCATACCTAAAAACATGGGCTAGAATAGGAGTATCTATTTTATATTTTAAATAATCTCGTTACAGTCCCTCTGATTTACGTATATGTCACACAGAAGAACTCTGGAAACTGGGACGCCTGAGTTAGGATCTTGGAAACTAACACTTGTCCTTAGCAAAGCTGGAGATGCTTGCCAAGAAGAGCCCATAAATGCTAAGTCTCACTATTGCTCCGTCTTGCACAAAACACATGGTATTAGAACTGCCAGAAACTTCTGGAACAATTTCTTCAAATAATTAGCCTCAAGTTTTGAAATAAATTTGTAGAAGAAATAATAATTTATCGACATATTAAACGATAATTATGTGACCTAAATGTTCAAAATGCTTTGCCATATACAAATTTTCTTTTACTTTGTGAATTCCTAACTTGTTTCTATTGAATGAATGAACTTAAATTTCTTCCAGAATACTCATTTTAATTAAGGCTTTCTGGACTTGGAGGCCTACATTGTATGGAGAACACAATACAAATGATTAGTTGTATTATGTGTTCAATACGTAAGAGGAATAGTCCTGCAGGATTATGAGACTCCGGGAGTAATAGGAACTTTTTTTGTTCTTTGCAATTCTTCTCATGTGTAGGTGTGTATATGATTTCTCCCCCTCAGCCCTTTGCTTTCTTTTGTTCCCCTTTCTCTTTCTATGGTTGCGTGTGTGTGTGTGTGTGTGTGTGTGTGTGTGTGTGTGTGTGTGTATGTGTATGTTTACATGAAACTGTATGCTTGTGATGAGGAAGTCATTGTTCAATATTGTGAATCTTACTTTAATCCCCCTTCCACTTTATTCTTTGAGACATGTCTCTCAGTGAAACCCAGAGTTTGTTAATATGCGATCCAGGGAATCTGTATCTATGCCTTCCAAAGATGAATACAGGCAGGCTACTAGACCCACCTCGCATACACATGGGATCTTGGGAGCCAAACTCTATCTTTTATCTGTACAGCAACTGCTTTAATCCTGAGCCATCTCTTCAGCCCATAATACCTTTAATTAAAGTTGATCATGTGATCAGCAGATCTCTTTCTATAGGACCTCATGTGAGGAGGAAAGATTATATCATTATATCATTGGCAAAGAAACTAGAGCTTCAGTAGCAAAGAAACTGTCAGACCATACCTGTTACTGAAAAAAAATAAAATGTCTAGTAATTTTACGGTTTTGATGGACCTGGCAAGGAAATTAAAGTCAGCCCAGAGCCTGACATAAACTTTAAATTACGAAGGACCATGTTGTTACAGTTAGGCCCACACATCACCTTTTTGCAGCCATCACATAAATATAACACCAGTAACACAGACACTGAGAGAAAGAATCAATCAATGGGACCTCTTGAAACTGAGAAGCTTTTGTAGAGCAAAGGATATGATCAACAAGGCAAAACAACAGCCTACAGAATGGGAAAAGGTCTTCACCAACCCCACATCTGACAGAGGATTGATATCCAGAATATATAAGGAACTCAAAAAATTAGACATCAAAATGCCCGACAGTCCAATTAAGAAATGGACTATAGAACTAAACAGAAAATTCTCGACAGAGGAAACTCAAATGGCTGAAAGACATTTAAGGAATTGCTCAACATCCCTAATCATCAGGGAAATGCAAATCAAAACAACTCTGAGATACCACCTTATGCCTATCAGAATGGCTAAGAGCAAAAACACTGAAGACACCTTATGCTGGAGAGGATGTGGAGCTAGGGGAAGTCTCCTCCACTGCTGGTGGGAATGCAAGCTTGTACAACCACTTTGGAAATCAATATGGCACTTTCTTAGAAAATTGGGAATCAATCTCCCCCAAGATCCAGCTATACCACTCTTGGGCATATACCCAAGGAATGCTCAATCATATTACTAGAAGATTTTGCTAGAGTTATTCTCATAGATTCCAGAGAGTTTTCACAGAACTAGGTACTCTCTCCCTCCATACCTCCCCTTCTCCCTTTCCCCACTTGATCCCTCCTATTCTTATCCCAACCCACCCCCAGTCCATGTGCAAAATCTGTTTTTGGGAGAAGAAAGATATAAACTACAGAGTAAGAATTATACCACAAGATTTGATGTTTAAGATATATAGTAGATACTGGCAAGATTTATGAAATGGTCAGGGTCTATACATTTTTTTGGTTAATTGTTCTCTATTCAGATTACTTTAGGGTAGTAGAATAATACCAGATATAGACACTGGAGTCCCTTCTGTGACATTATGCTTTGAATAGTAGTGTTTTAACACTGTGTTCAAGCACTATAATAACAGCTTTCCTGTGTATTTAGTGCAGTTTTATAGAAAGAATTAAAGAAATGTATTAACATAATTGCATTCAGTGTTAGTGTCAATCTTACAGGGCAAATATTAGTAATTTTGGTTTGTTGAGAGAAGAAACAGGAGCAGAGAGATGATATGCAAGCTACAGGGTTAAACTGTTGATCTTACTGCAAAACAGCTATGTTCATATCAGCATTGTTTGTAATAGTCAAAACCTGGAAACAACCTAGATGCCCTTCAACTGAAGAATGAATAAATAAAATGTGGTACATATACACAATGGAATACTACTCAGCAGAGAAAAACAATGACATCATTATGTTTGCAGGCAAATGGATGGATCTAGAAAAAATCATCCTGAGTGAGGTAACCCAGACTCAGAAAGACAGACATGGTATGTACTCACTCATAGGAGGATATTAGATGTGGAACAAGGATGACTGGACTGCTACTCACATCACCAGTAAGGCTACCTGGAAAACAGGACCCCAAGAAAGACACGGGGATCACCTAATGAGGAGAAATGGATGAGATCTACATGAACAGCCTGGACATGAGTGGGGGTAATGAAGGGCGAGGGTCGAGGGAAAAAGAGCTTGGGGGAGCGGGAGATCCCAGCTGGATCAAGAACAGAGAGGGAGAACAAGGAATAGGAAACCATGGTAAATGGAGACCACATGAGAATAGGAAGAAGCAAAGTGCTAGAGAGGCCCACAGAAATCCACAAAGATAGCCCCACAATAGACTGCTGGCAGTGGTCGAGAGACAGACCGAACTGACCTACTCTGGTGATGGGATGGCCAAACACCCTAATTGTCGTGCTAGAAACCCCATCCAACGACTGAGGCTAGGCCCCAGGTGGAGCTCTGGGAGTCTAATTAGCGAGAAAGAGGAGGGTTTATATGAGCAAGAATTGTTGAAACCAAGGTTGGATAAAGCACAGGGACAAATAGCCAAAGGAATGAAAACACATGAACTATGAACTAATGGCTGAGGGGCCCCCAACTGGATCAGGCCCTCTGAATGGGTGAGACAGTTGATTGGCTTGATCTGTTTTGGAGGCACCCAGGCAGTGGGACCGGGTCCTGTGCTCATTGCATGAGTTGGCTGTTTGAAACCTGGGGCTTATGCAGGGTCGCTTGGCTCGGCCTGGGAGGAGGGGACTGGACCTGCCTGGACTGAGTCTACCAGGTTGATCTCAGTCCTCGGGGAAGGCTTTGCCCTGGAGGAGGTGGGAATGGGGGGTGGGCTGGGAGGAAGGGGAGAGGGGCGGGAGGGGGGAGAACAAGGGAATCTGTGGCTGATATGTAGAACTGAATTGTATTGTAAAAAAAAAAAAAAAATCTAGTAATAGTGGATATTGAGTCTGAACTGGCCATCTTCTATTACCAGGCAAGGCTCCTAGACTCTTAGCAGTGGGACTGGGACATCAACCCAGCCAGAAAACCCTTAATCTAGAATTTGTGCTGTGTGCAAGATGTACTGGGGCAATGGTGGCACAGAACTTGTGGGAGTAGCCAACCAAGGATGGGTCCAACTTGAGGCCCATACCAGGAGAGGGCACCCATACCTGACACTGCCTGGATGGTCAGAAACCAGAGGCAGGAGAGCCTAGTGACCCAGGATAGAACCAAACAGGACTGGCACACACATAAAAAAGTCAATGAAATGATCCGTAATGATATTCTCCTATACACATAGGTCAGTTCCTAGCCCAATTGTCAATCAGATGGGCCTCATCCAACAACCAATGGAAACAGATACAGAGACTCACAGCTAAACAGTAGGTGGAGTCAAATGAGCCCTGCAAAAGTGGGGAAGGAAGGATTGTAGGAGCCAGAGGGGATGAGGACACCATGAGAACATGGCCCCAAGAATCAATTAAGCATAGCACGTAGAGACTCACACAGGTTGAAGGGACAAACATGGACCCTGGGTGGGTCCAAGCTACATCCTTTGCATATACCTTATGGTTGTTAGCTTAGTGTTCTTGTGAGACTCCCAACAGTGGGAATCAGGGTGTCTTTGACTCTTTCACCTGCTCTTGGACCCTTTTCTTCCTACTGGGTTGCTTCATCTAGCCTTGATATGAAGGTTCGTGCCTAGTCTTATTGTAACATGTTTGGTGGACATCCCTGAAAAGCTTACTTTGTTTTGAAGGGAAACTAAGTAGGTGTAGATCTGGGGGGAGAAGAAAGTGGAGGGAGGGACTAGGAGGCCTGGAGTGATGGAAAACTGTGGTTGGCACGTAATATATGACAAAAAAAGAAAAACAAAAGACAAATCAATGAACTTAAATAGCTAAAATCTTATAATCACAACACTTGCCTGAGATCTTGACTTAATAAATGTCAGGTCAATGCCATGTATTTGAAATTATCTTTCCTTAGTCCATCACTTATGTGTGTTTCAATGTTTTATATTGATCTTCAAAGATCGTTGTATCTTTTTCAGTTCACATCTAAATAATGGATCCATGAATTACATTTATGTCTGAATTTGGTTAATATTGAATCATTTAGTCTGGTAATAGCTGCAAACGTGTCATATAATTTCATTAAATCTGCAAATAAAACTTGTTTTAAACACTAAGGGTGTGGACCTGTGATAGTACCTGTCACATTGTCATGCATATCATGATGCTCAGTTTTCAAAATAAATGCAATTAAGCTTCTGTGTGTTATAGTTTGATTTCTCAGTTGCTGTTATAAACACAATGACCAAAATCAACTTGAGGACAAAAAGGTTCCAATAGATTACAGTTGGTCACAGTGGGAAGTCAGGGTAAGAGTTCACGACAGGATTCTGAAGGCACTATCTGAAGCAGAGACCATGGAGGAACTCTGCTTACTAGCTTGCTCCCCTTAGCTTATTTAGCTAGCTTTCTTAGACAGTCTAAGCCACCTGTCTAGTACCTGCACTATTCACAGTGGTTTGGGACCCCCTTCATCAATTAAAAATTAAGAAAATGCCTCACAGACATTCCCACAGGCCAATTTTATGGAGACAATTCTTTAGCTGAGGTTGCCTTTTTCGAAGTGTGTTATGTTGGCCAGCAAAGATATGCCACCCCACCGTGGAAAGCCATTAGCATTCTACTTGGGTTGTGAATGACAATGATGTAGGCAATAATCAATAATTTAAGATTTCAAAGGAGGAAGGAGAGGAGGATATAGACAGAAGTTTCTCTGTTCTGCCTAGCCCCACGGTTTGGACGAATCTCTCCCACCTGTGGTCCCACAGCCACTTGTAAAATAATTACTCAGAGGCTGATATTAATTACAAACTGTTTGGCCAATGGCTCAGGCTAATCATTAACTAGTTATTATAACTTAATTCAACACACTTCTATTAATCTATGTATTGCCATGTGGCTTTGTGGCATTATCTGTGTTCCATTACATCTTGCTCCCCCGGGAGCACTCAGTTGTCTCTCTGACTCTGCCCTTTTTCTTCCTGTATCTCTGCTTGGATTCCCCACCTGGCTCTATTTTGCCATGCCACAGGCCATAGCAGCTTCTTTATTAACCAATGGTAACAACACATATTCACAGCGTACAGAAAGACCATCCCACAGCAAGAGGAAGTGAAACAGACAACAGTGAACATAAACGAAGAGAGGAAATAAAATCTAAGAAAGATACAAAAATTATTAATGGGACAGCGACGAACACGGTTGAACAAGTGTCTCTGCGGTAAGATGAAGCATCTTTTGAGTTTATGTCCCAGAGTAGTATAGCTGAATCATGAGGTAGATTGATTCTCATCTTCCCGAGGAACTGCCATGCTGATTTCAAGAGTGGCTGTACAAATTTGCAATCCTAGCAGCAATAGATGAGTGTTCCCCTTATTCTACATTCTAGCCAGAATAAGTTGTCACTTGTTTTATTAATCTTAGCTGTACTGACAGGTGTAAGATGAACTCTAAAAATAGTTTTGATTTGCATTTCCCTGATGGCTAAGTATATTGGACATTTCTTTAAGTGTTTCTCAGTCATTTGAGTTTCCTCTTTTGAGTATTCTCTGTTTAGTTCTGTACCCCATTTTTTAAATTGAGTTATTTGTTTTTTTGATATCCAGTTGTACGAGTTCTTTATATAATTTTGGATGTTAACCCTCCATACAATGTGCAGTTGTTAAAAATCTTTTCCCATTCTGTAGGCCTCCACTTTGTCAAGATGACAGTGTCCTTTGCCAGGCAGACATTTTTCAGTTTCATGAAGTCCCATTTACTAATTGTTGATCTTATTGCTTGTACTCACAGTGCTCTGTTCAGAAAATCTTTTCCTGTATCAGCCAATTTAAGGCAATCTCCATTTTCTCTTCTATCAGGATCAGTGTATCTGGTTCTATGTTGAAGTTTTTGATCCACTTGGAAAGGTGATGAGTATGGATCTATTTGGTTTCTTCTACACACATCTGTCCAGCTTGATCATGATCATTTTTTTGAAGATGCTATCTTTTTTCAAGTATGTGTTTCTGGCTTCTTTATCAAAAATTATATGTTCATAGGTGGCAGATTTATGTCTGAATCTTTAATGAAATTCCATTGATCATTGTGTCTGTTTTTAAGTTAATTCCATGCAGGTTTTCTTACTACAGCTCTATAGTACAACTTAAAATTATGAAGGGTGATACTTCCAGCAGTTTTTTAATTATTAAAGTTTTTTCTAACTAACCTGGAATTTTTGTGTTTCCTATGAAGCTGAAATTGTCCTTTCAAGATCTGTGGAGAACTGTGTTGTAATTATGGTGGGGATTGTTTTGAACTTTGAGATTGCTTTTGGAATGATTGCCGTTATTACTCCATCAGTCATATCAATCCATGAGCACGGGTAATCATTCCATCTTCTACAGCTTCTTTGTTCAATGTCTTTATAAAGTTTTTATTATAAAAGTCTTTCACTTGGTTATAGTTACCCCAAAATATGTTATACTATTTGAGGTTACTGTGAAAGGTAATGTTTCCCTGATTTCTTTCTCAGTCTGTCATTTGTATATAGGAGGGTGACTGATTTTTGAGTTAATTTTTATCCACCTACTTTGCTAAAAGTGTTCATTAGCTGTAGGAGTTTCCTAGTGGAATTTTTAGGTTCATTTATGTATACTATCTTATCATCTGCAGACAATGATACTTTGATTTTCTCCTTCCCAATTTGTGTCCCCTTGATCTCCTGCAATTGTCTTATTGCTCCAGTTAAGACTTCAAGTACTATATTTAATAAGGATGACGCAAAAAGAGCCTTGTATTGCTCCTTATTTTAGTAGAATTACTTTGTGCTTCTCTTCATGTAAGTTGTTGTTGGCTATGAGGTACCTGTAAACTGCTTTTATTATGCTGAGGTGTGCCCCTTGTATCCCTAATAGCTACAGAACTTTGATCATGAGGGGGTGTTTGAATTCTAAATCTAAAGAGAGGATCATAGTTTTTTTTCTATGTTTATTTAAATGGTGGATTACATTTATCAATTAACATATGTTGAACCATCCCTGCACCTCTGGGAGGAAGCCTATTTAATCATAGTTAATGATCTTTCTGACATTCTTTGGGATTCAGTTTGCAAATATTTTATTGAGTTTTTTGTATCTATGTTTATGAAGGAAATTGGTCTGTAATTTTCTTTCTTTATTAGATACTTATGTGGTGTGGGTATCAGGATAATGGCTGCCTCATAAAATGAATTGGACAATGTTCCTTCTGTTTATATTTTGGGGAATTATTTGAAGAGTATTGACTTTAACTCTTTTTTGAATGTCTTATAGAATTCTAGGCTACAACTATGTGGCTCTGGTCATTTTTGGTTGAGACTTTTACTGACTAATATTAGGGGTTATAGTTCTGTTTAAAGTGCTTATCTGATTTTGATATATTATTAATAGTCAAAAATTGGAAACAACTCAAATGTCCTTCAGTAGAAGAATGGATAAAGAAAAAATGTGATTATACGATGGAATATTACTCAGCCATTAAAAAATGAAATCATTAAATTCACAGGTAAATGGATGGAACTAGAAGAAATGCTAGTGAGGTAACCTAGACACAGAAAGACCGGTATGTTTTGTATTCACTGATCTGTGGGTATTTGCTCTTAAGTCAGTGATAACCTAGTTAAAATCTGTAGACCTTCAGAGGTCAGGTATAGAGTAAGGGACAGTGAGGGTAGATAGGTCTATTTAGGGAAGAGAAACAGAAAAAAATCGTTATGGATGGATGGTGGTGACTGGAATGAGAGACTCAAATGAAGTGGGCAAGGAGAAAAGGGGATGCCTAATATGGATGGATGGTGGTGACTGGAATGAGAGACTCAAATGAAGTGGGCAAGGAGAAAAGGGGATGCCTAAGTTACTGGGAATTGAGAGGTAGTGTGGAAATCTGAATATATATATATATATATATATATATATATATATATATATATATATATATATGCCATCTAAATGAAATCACCAAATAATGATGGAGGAAGACAGCCCCAACTGGGCATCTCTTGTTACCAAATTAGTCTTCAAGTCCTGGGATTGGGTTACATCTAAGTGCATTATTTGTCAGTGGGATCTCTTGGGAATCCACAGACAACTCAGGTTATTGCCAATACTAAAGTTTACTCTCTACAAACTGATGGAAAGGATGTATTATTGAAGACGCAAGCTAAATCACTCACTGAACTTGGAGAAGTCAAGCTGGTGCCTATTCAGAACCTTCACTCCTACATTCTGGTGTCTTTGGTAATGGAAGGTCCTCCACATGCTACCGTAAGAGAAGCATAAACAGCAACCCATTCACCGACCCTTTAATTACAATGGTTTCTTTCCTGCAAAATATGCTAGGGCAGTAGTGGCACAAAGCTTGAGGTGTAACCAGTCAACATCTGATCTGAATAAGGACCACCTCATCAGATGTAACTCATACATGACACTGCTTGGATGACTAAGATCCTGAGACTAGTCCAGGAACCTAGGGTAAAACCAAATACTATTTTCCTAAAAACAAACAAACAATACAACTAACCAGACAAACAAAATACAGCAATAAAATGACTGTTAATGACATTTTCTATACTCATAGACCTGTGCCTTGCTCAGTAATCATCAGAGATATTTCCTCCTGTAGCAGATGGGAAATGATACAGACATACAGTAGATATAATTGAAAGAGTGAGAGACCTTGGAAAACGCAGCCCTAAATAGGACATCTCCATCCAATCTCTCTCCTCAGGGATCAAGGAATCACATGGAAGAGACAGAGAGCACAAGAACCAGAGGGGATGGAATAGACCAAAACAGGCCCACTAAATCAATATGATCAAAGCTCATATGAACTTCATAGATTGAGGCATCATGCACAGGGCCTGTACCAGTCTGCACCAGGTTCTCTGTGTATATATTACGGCTTCTAGCTTAGCGATTTTTTTTTATTTTTATAAAATTCCTACATGGGTGAATGCTTAGGCTTCTGTTTCTTGTGCCTTCTCTTGGACTCTTTTCCTTTTGTTTGTTTGTATTATCCAATGCTGATGTGTTAACTTTTGTTTTATTTTATTATAAAAAAGAAAAAATACAGAAATTCAGTTTTCTATTATTAGGAATGAGAACAGATCTCAAAGGTGGAAAGAACATTATACTGTATCTGAAATTAAGAGAGGTCTGCTGGAGTGTTACATCAAATTAAGGCATTAGTAGTGTATGTGGACAGAATTAGAACTAATAGAGAATACACAGTAAAAATGTAAATATTCATCAGCACAAATGAATGCTAAGAGTATCAAGTTTGCATTGAAGAAAAATAAAAATACATAGCTTTGGTTTTACTGTCCTCATTAAATTTATAAGGGATCAGATACTGTTTTAGAAGAAAATGTTTCAATTAAGATTTAAATATATTTACATATATTAATTCATTTTTGTGTTTGTGTATGTGTGTGTTGGCACAGCCGAGGAAAACTCACAGGAGCTGGTTCTTTCCTTCCATTAGTTGGGTCCAAAGCTTGAACTCTGATCAGGAGGCTTGGTAGCAAGTACATTTACCTGATAAGCAATCTAATTAGCCTTCTTTATTTGATTTATAAAATCTGTATCATAAGTCATCAAATGGAGCACCCAAAACAGAACACTGAATATACATGTCTGTATGTAGATAATAGATATCCGTCTGCCTGTGAGGCATACTTCCTGAAAGTTTCAAGCTTTATTATAAGAATATTTTTCAAACATGATTATATTCTTTATATTTAAAATAATTTTATTTATAGCTTGATTGATTTGAATAAGGTATCTCTGAATGACAGCTCATAGCATGTTTATTCGGCTACCCACTTCATCTGGTTAGCCATCTGCCTGACTCATAGCAAATGAATCCTAGGTTGCTTTGTAACTGTTAATGGACGTCCAAGCATTACTTTTTCCATTGACCACTACCACTACCTTGCTTATAAGAATGTGGATATAATCCCTGAAAGGTATAGTAAATAATCTGAAAACATGATGATAAAACCATTGCTGAGAACTTCAATGGTTGTGGGGAAGGGTGTGTCCTACAAAATATCAGTGTTAGTGACAAACTATTGTCAGGAATCACCCTTACTATACAATGTCTACAGTTCTGTGGAAGCACAGAAAGGGCCAGTCAATCATCTACAACCCCTCTCTGCTGCTTTTGTCCAACTAACTTCACCCTTTGTATTCTGTAAAGAAACCTTCACGTTCAGACTGAATCTCTAGAGTAAAGCACAATATGAGACAAAATTGTAGTACCCAGTGGTCCATGAAGAGAGAGTGGGGAGAAAGAAGAATATCACTTATCTGGAACACACTTTGTAGGGACATACCATGGAGAATAAAATAAATACCAAGACAGTGACATGATGTAAGGGAAACCAGTTAGTTCAGAATTAGAACCTAAGGACTAGAGAATAGACAGGACAGGAAAGGTCCACATAAGAGCAATAGCCAAAGGAAATATGAATAGAAATTAAACATTCAAATCTTCTCCAAAATAGACTTCAAATGTCATTTCTGTATAAGCTGCTCAGATGTTTCATTTGTTTATCCATTTTGTAGTTTTAAATATTTAAAACAGTTGTTCTGTGAAACCTGTTTATGTATGCAGTTATTTTTCCTGACAAAATATACCAGAAGAAGAAACATATAAAATAATTTTCATAAGTGTAGACTTGAGAACCATGGTGATGGCTCAAGGTGTTCAGGCCCTGCCATGTCAGTGTGATGAACCAAGGTCAATTTGGATGACTTGGCAGCATACCAGAAATCCCAATATTCAAAAGACGGTCAGGATTTCCAGAGCAAGTTGACCAGCTAGACTAACTGAAAGGAAGAAGTCTGGGTTCAAATGAATGATTATTCCTCAATATATAAAAGGAGGGGAGTAATCAAACAAGACACACAACACAACATAAAGCTCTGCATATGTGTACATGCATGTACACCTGCACAGATGTCTGTATTTGTACAAATATGAACACACATACAACAAACACACAATACTCACATATAAATATGCAAATACAGGCATGAGTATGTATAATGTTTCATCTTGGAGTTGATCTTCTAATCTTCTCTTCATAGATATTTAATTATTCTTGCCAGTCCATGGGATGAAATACATTTTCAAAGACTCTCTGAGACTGATGTCTTTCCCAGGTCTGAATTGACTGGCTCTGACTTGAATTTTGAATCTGCATTGACTAAGGTTATTTCACACAGGACTGACAGGAAGGAATTTCATGCCTCTACCATGTCCAAAAGCCCTTGACTACGGCTGTCATAGGTTATTATTTTGCTAGTCATATTGTCAAATTGCTTTCTAAATGTCTATGTTTATACCCATAGACTTGTCCTGTTCATGACACATAAATATACTCTATAATAATTACTCCATGCCATAAAATTTTACACGCAAAGTTTGTTATGGAAGCACTCTCCACCATCCAGTAACTCTACTGTTATATAAATATACTTCTAGGAGCCTACTCACATTTAAATATCTTTAAATATTGTTTTTTACTTCTGTTTCATAATCACTTATTTCTGATTGCTAAATATGTAAGTAACTTCATACTAAAGTACTTGTACTAGCAATCTCCAAATAAGAATCAGTGTTCACAACAAAAGGCAATAGGTGCTAAGAAGTGAAAATTATTTTGATAGTCTATATTCAATAGCAGTAAATAAAAAATTGTTAGGAGCACAAAGCCAGAGTCAAACTTGAATGGAGTTGAAAGCATAACTTTAGTTTTGCAGATTGTAGTTTATTGTATTAACAATAGTCAAATTTTGAAAAAAGTGGAACCATCTTTGTGTATTTATGTAGTCATGATAATTTTTAACAAATACATTTTGAATGTTTATTCTATGCAAACTTTGAGAGGCATATTTATCTACTTTTATATCAGATTTTGCAAAGTAGTTCTAGGATTGGGTTCCAAATATGTATTAAATTATATTTGTTTAAATAAATTATGAATTATAAATGGACTTTCATGTTCTATATTTCTATTTGAAGACAAGAGGAAAAGATAGTAATCCAATACTTGATGAATCAATGAATGCTAAAAATATAAAGTCTTCTAAAATTATGAAGTCTTCTATCATGAAAACTTCATACATAACAACTCTAAGAGGAAACAAAAATATCAGAGTTTCACTTCATGTCAACCTATAAAACAGAGTAACTAGGCTGAATTGCCACCTTATACCCATTCTATCATCCAATATCATATATGTGAACCTGTGTATGGCTGAAAGGTTATTTTAGTACAAAAGAATCAGCTTCAATGTTTAAAGGTCTCTGAAGGTTTAAAATATTTTAAAATGCCTTTATATAATGTTATAAAGAAAAGCCTTCCTTTATTTGGACCATTATACAAATAAAATATGGTGGCCTTTGAAATTTTGTCTTTAAAATAGATTTTCCACTATATTAATTAATTTATCATTTATTTATTTATAATTTTATAAATGAACCAGACTTATGACATTTTATTCAAAGCATGAGAATAGCTTGAAACAGTCTCCATTTAATTCTTGAGATGTAGTCTGTTTTCTGACTTTTGATGCATCCATCAAAAGCTTCCACTGCCCCAGTGATAAAAATTATGTTTTTGTACATATAATAATGCAAAATTAAACTAAGCATTCATCTTTTACTTTTTTCAAATTAGCAATACACCTAACACAATCGAGTTCCCTTACGAAGAACAACCTCCTTAAACTGGCTTCACAAACAGACTATTATGGGGTGCATTGGATTGAAATGTTTTGCCAGGCAAAACTCCACTGGCTCTCTGACATCAACTATGCAAAGCAAGCAGCGAGATGAGAGCTGCTTTGACATTTGCACATTTTCAAAATGACACATTTGTAAAGCACTGCTTTGCTTCCATGATTTAGTAAAACCAGTTTTTACTGGTAAACTATCCGCTGTTCATTTCCTTTAGCATGAAAAGGGCAAAAGAAGAGAGCCAACATTTAAGACCACTAACATTTGCAAGCCTAATGGGTGTATGATTCATGATTTTATGATCAACAGTAGTTACACTTGATTAGTAATACTCCCCAAAACCTCTGAGGAAAGCCGAGCTGGTGATGGGTGTTTCAAATTAAATTGACTGACATTGTTGACATCATCACAATCAAATTATCAGTTCTTTATAACCCAAAATAAAGCCTCAACTATATCCCTGTGTGTTTCAAGCTGACCCATAAGGTCTAGAGGTAGTGTTCACTAATCAGTGGCACCATGGAATTCAGAGACAAATTCTTCCTGAGACACACAACGGGGGCATTTTAATAAATGAACACATAAGAATCTATAATACCATTACACAAAGAGAACCACAATAATGGTCAACACATGGCTTTTTAAAATGCATTATTTGTCACTAAGTAGAATGTCATTATAACAAGAAACCTTTTGTGCTTTAAAAGGGTATGTTTCTCAGTAAAATATTTATGCTTCTAGAAATTACCAGACTGTATAGCTCACCTATAACAATTTCACTTTTATTACATACAAATTGTAAATTATTTCTTTTAAATTATTAATGCAATAGAAAAGAGAATTGTTCAGGCAATAGTCTTCTCAAAGGACTGCAAATAGATGAAACAAAACCAAGATGACAATTTCAGCATTTAAAATATACACATGATAATTCAAACAAATGTTATGACATTTAAGATAATGAAACCCTTCATTTATTCTACTATCTGGTATGAGTTTTATTTCACATATAAGGAGTCAGAACAGATGTCCAAGTATTATAATGCCAAAAGAAAGTTAGGGCATATCTTCACTAGTACCCTCTGAGCAGCCGATAGTGTCTCCTTAAAGCTGCCATGCAGCCCTTTAAAACAGCTCTACAAGACCCATCCTAAGACACGCGCTGGACCAAGCAGTCTCCAGAAGAAAGAGAACATCGAGGCTCAGAGAAACCCTCTGAGCCATGTGAGTTACATGATACTGACATGCCTAATCTCTGCAATCGGAAAATGAATAATTGCACATTTGTTACTAACTACCCCTTCTCCAGGGGGAAAATGGTTGGGTAATTACTAAAGAGAAAAACTGATGTTAAAAATTGTTGGAGACTTTCTGTAGTGAATTAATTCTAATCAATATGCTTATTGACTATACAGTGAACTAATGACTTCTTTAAATAACATGGGTACCCATTATTGTTGACATTCAAATTAATATTTAACCTAATGACTCACATGCTTTTTAAAATTTCACTGAAGTAGCATTTTCTTGTCTATTCTTTAAATACAGAGGCTGTGCTTCATCAAACATGCACATGCTGGTTTTTTTCCCTCTGTTTACAGTGTAAATTGTAAAAGCAATGTCCATATGGTCAAATGTTTAATAAGGGCTTGGAACAGTTTGTGCATGGATTTATGAAGAAAGATATAGTAGCTTATACAACAGGAGAAGATGTAGATGGGTACAATGGGCCTTCTATTCCCATACCCAAATGTGCTTTGGGTTTTTCTTACAGTGAAGAGTGACGAAGTAAAAACAAGTAAAAAGCAGTTCTATATGGCACAATACAATTGTTATATATGGTCATTTTTTTTTAATCAAACTTACTTTGAGGTTATTTCCTGAAGAATGTTTAGCAACCACTTATTATATGCCACATACCAAACTAGATTCTTAGATGATAAAAAGAAGTTTAACCTATGTCTTGCATAGGAAAGTCATATTTATAAAGCTCTCATTTTGTTTAACATCTTAGGTTTTATAAAACTTAATGGGAAAGAATCAGTGACAGTAAAGCACGGATATTTTCTGAAATTCTTGAAAATAGCTGAACTTTTCTTTCACATTAATGCTGAAAATTGAAGAAGTAGAGTTTCTTCAAGTATTATAATAATTTGAGAACTAGTACATTGTTTTGGTTATTTTTCAGGCCCATATACAGGGAAGGAAAAGGCAGCATATTAGTAGAAATGCATTTCTAAACACATGTGAGGAAGCTTCCAGGTACGTTGCAGAAGGCAGTCACTTTCATCACTAGCCTTATACAAGGAGTGTTGGACCTTGGAGCTAATGCTACATGAGATTCTAAAACTCCATTTTCCTTTCATCAGAGAGGTCCTCTTTAGCCAGCTTTATTATACTCCTGAGTTCTTCCAATAGACATTGAATGGAGGGGATCAATACAGTGCTCAGCACAGTGCAGCCAGGCCAGAAAGCATCCACAGCACCCACTGTGTAACAGAGAATGCCATCTGGTGGGGAGATCCTAGACAGGAAGTAGAGCATTGCCCTGTCACTCACTAATTTCCTGAAGGTTGCTATTACTATTCATTTGTTGAAGAGACTGGGACCATCAATGTGGTAAATCGTACAATAGTGCAAAATCAGCTGGTAGTCTGAACAGTTCAATTGCTTCCTTCTGTTCTTAGAAACGGATAACATTATTCTCATAGTACTATTGGATGCTGAAAATTTTACTTCCCATTACCGACTCTCATTCTCAGAGATCATTGGTATTTTAAGACTATCAAAACCTAAACAGAGCCTGCCAAGATGGCTTCTCAGGTAAAGGTGCTTGCTATCAAGTATGATGGCCAGAGTTAAATCCCTGAGACGCACATAATAGAAATACGTTATCCTCTGTTCCACACATGTGTGCCGTGGAATGCACACCCTCCCCATAAAAATAGACATAAATAAATACATGAATATAAAACATGTAAAACCTAAGGTATGCTGTTTATATCTAAGGTATGTATGTATCTTAATATATATTTAGGAAACCCTTAACTATTTGTACGTTTTGGGTAATCTTTCTCATTAAGTTCTTTTAATTTAAAAACATGATAAATACAGACTCTCACCCTAGCTTTGGATAGAATAGTAATTCCTCTGTAATTTGAGATGAGTATCTTTTATAGCAAATAAACATTGTTTTGGAGAAGCAAGTTTGTCTTCTTCCACATTCCCCTTAATAACATCTGTTAAAGATGCTGACTTTGCTGAAATGTGTTTAAATCTCATTAACGTATATTCATAAATACAAGTACCCCATTTCTTAAATTGCTCTTTTAAGGGTAGATTAATACAGCCAACTTAATTAACACATAGTGTTATATAATCATACTGATATAATTTTTTATATTAGGATAAATAACAAGACATGGAATTTGAAGAACTTGAAAAGTAGTTAGAAATTCAAGCTCATAGACTGAGAAAACAAAATTACTTGTACCCAGGGTTCCAATGGAACCAAGAGCAGAATGAATGACTTGTCATTTAAAATGCAGGCATCTTTTTACATATGATGATAACTTATTTGATTGAGGTCTATTTAAAGCAATTTTCTGGAATTGTCAGTTTAATGAGTGTTTTTCTCAAAATGTATACCATTCTATCAATTTCAGATTAGAGCTTTTCTATACACTAATAAGCTTTTTGCCAGCAAAGAAAAGAGAGCCAATCTAATTCGGACTATAATGAGACAATATTAATTCTTACAGACAAAATTTACTTATAATCTTATATTGTGGTACAGTTTCTTCATTCACATTAAGGGTTCTTTGGTCCACGTGTAGGGGAAATATTGTGATTGGTGGGGGAAAACATAGAAAAGAGATCCGCTGGAGATCAAGATGGAAAAATCTATCTTCACCCAGAGTAAGCAGTAAAGAAAACAGTAGCTTTGGAAAGTAAACATTAGAAGTCGTGCAAAGCCTGTCCCAGTGTAGAAGGACAAAGGCTGGAATGATGTTTTTATTTTCCACATGTTGAAAACATAAGTGACATCACATTGACTCAGATGTATGGCTCATGACACTGAAAAGAAGATGTTTCTTCTTCCATAGTTTCGAAAGCTAAATGCATTTAGCCAAAATGGCATCACCCAAGCAATCTGCTAGCTCTTGAACAATCAGTGACAATAAAATACATTGTGTTTCTTTGTCCATATTTAAAATGGTTCATATCTTAAAATTTTGAGTGTACACTTTCATTTGCTATAAATTAATGCTGACTTTTAAGCAATAAACAATGAACCCTTTCTTGTATTTTGAAATTTATTAATATATTATCATTTAATTGTATTGGTCTAGTTTATAAGCTCTTTTAAATGTCATTATTTTAGTTAAAAAATTGAAAAATTGTTCATATTGTACTTACTAAATTTTCAACTAAAATTATATACTCATATTCTTAGCACTTAAAATTGCTCATTTTCTCACTATTTATTTATTCATTAAATTAAACATTTAAAATTAAACATTTGCGGTATGTTTAGTATTAGAACTTTTTATAAGATTAACAACTTAATGTGTGTCACTATGCTCGTGTGCATGCCACATGTGTGCCCACAGAAGCCAGAAGATGAAATCTGATGCCCCGGAACTAGAATACACAGGCTTGTATGAGCTGCCGGATGATAGTGCTGTGAATCAGACCAGAGTCTTCTGTAAGAACAGCAAGCACTAAGAACAGAGGGACATTTCTTCAGGCTTGGGGTAGAGTTTTAAGTATAAAATTCCTTTTTCTTCTTCCCTAGCTATCATCTTCCCTAAAGTGGAATAATAGAGTGGACAAGTTATATCTCAACATTTTCATGTATTCTGCAAAATTTCATCTTTTAAGTTCTTGTACCATCATGAACAGTATCAACATTTTAAAACAGTACAAACTACTCTTAAAGACAAGCTACATGATGGAAATGTTCATGGCGCCTCATATCTAAGGCAGTGTGATCATGGCGCCTCATATCTAAGGCAGTGTGATCATGGCGCCTCATATCTAAGGCAGTGTGATCATGGTGCCTCATATCTAAGGCAGTGTGATCATGGTGCCTCATATCTAAGGCAGTGTGATCATGGTGCCTCATATCTAAGGCAGTGTGATCATAGTGCCTCATATCTAAGGCAGTGTGATCATGGTGCCTCATATCTAAGGCAGTGTGATCATGGCGCCTCATATCTAAGGCAGTGTGATCGTGGTTGTCTAAGACATGCTACTGAACCTCTTTGATATTGTTCCTGCGGCTAAGACATACTTCTTAAAAATCTCCTAAAAATGAACTCCATAAATGTTCTTTCATCACCTCCAGGGACTGATCCACCCTTACCTAGAGTATGATTCTTCTGAGGAGACTGAATTACAACTTTAGCTCACTGTTACCCCCACTTGATGACTTCGGTGGTCTTGATATATATTGATACTTAAATAATGATCTGCATTTTGACTCATTTTCATCTATCACATAGGATTGATCCTTTCTTTAAATGGGAAGCATTCTTGAGGTAAAAAGCCAAATATTATACATGGTATCCTTAATGCAAAAGTGGTTTGAAAAGGTTAGTGTGACTAACATTCACTCCTAGACTTATTTGAAGCCTCTGTAATGTGGCTTAGATTCTGCTTTCCACTTTCTTCTAGGTTCCAGTTGTTTCTATTGAAGGCAATGGAGCTAGACCACTCTAGAAAGCACTGCTGCAGAGAACCAGAATAAGATTCAAGATCATTGTTGTGTAGAGTCAGATGCAAGAGAGTAGAGAGCCAAGTCCTGTTAGAAAATGTTCGCAGAAGTCCAAAGCAATGCAAGCAGAGGCCTGATCTAGGCAAAGTGGCATTAGGAGTACGGAGCAGGGGACAGATGTGAGCTAAACTAGCTGTTAAGAAGTTCCCAAAACTGCTTTCTATTAAAGTTGCCTTAGAAAATGAAAATGCACTGTTGTAAGCACTAAAACAAACACAACCAAAAAGATGTTTTCTTAACTGGGAAATTATGATGTGCAGTTATGTTTGGTATCTAAATGCAAATTTTGCATGTAGGCTGCATTTATGGAAGAACCGAAAACAACCACAATATACTATATCATAACAAAAACAAAACAAGCTAGCTGCACTTGGCATAGTAATGATAAGCCCTTTAAATTAAATCTTTATGCAGATTCTATTTTATGCTCCAAACTTTTCATGGAGCCTGTGTAATTCTGATGTGTAAACTAACAAATAGATGTGCTCTGTGCATGGAGTAGCTGGTTTGGATAGCAGCTGGCTTGGCTGCATGCCTTTCTAATGGTAATGAAGTCACACAGCTGCTAGGACAATCAGCTGGGGTTCACATTATCACTAGCTAAATGGATATCCATTGACTGGCTTCTTATCCGGACTCATTAAAGTTCAGTATTGACAAACGAAATGTAGCTCGAGGTTTACAGCAAAGATGTATCTAGAATTGAACTGGTTGGTTTCTCCTCTGTAGCTTTTTTCTTGTGATTCAAAGAATATCATTGATCTAATTGGGCTATGTGATTGCTAACACACTGTAAAATTTAAGCACTTCTTTGTATAGAGTTTTTAAAATGAACAAATATTCTGAAGTAAATTTCTAAACAAAATTTTTAGTGTATAAAATAAAAATTATTAAAAATGGAGTTCAGTGAGATGACTCAGCCACTAAAGGCACATGCCACCAAGCCTGACAACTTAAGTTAGATCCTGGAAGTCACAGAGTGGAATGAGAGCTTACCCCTCCTTATCCTCTGAGCAGTACACGTGTACCACAGCCTTCACATAACCCCATCCCAGCACATCAAATATGTAAACACATGCTAAATTATATTAAATTATCAAGTCTTAGTTTAAAATAATTAAAACAATACAGTCTTTACAGAAACCTTATCATCAACTTTTGTGTGTAGTTTCTAGTATTGGGTCATTTCTCTAGCAGTCAACAAGTGACTGAGTACTACAAATGATTTCTCCCAGGTAACTGTGTGGTGATGTGGGATAAGGTGTGATGATGCAGCTGATGTTCTCATCGTAGGTTAACACTTTCTAAATCCGCAAAGTGATAAGAACAAGGATTCAGCACTTGCAGGGTCAGAAGTTGACAACATCAACATGTTATGACACAGCTCTTGAAGCCAGTTGTGGATCCCATGGCACACCAAGGCACAGCAGTTAGGTACAAGGTCCCGTCTTTGGCAGTCTTATCCTATTGAGCTTGTGTTTTTAAATTGTCTTTTGTTTTGTTTCAAGATGACCTGACTTTCTGAGAACATTTAAACTATATATAATACATAATATATAATCATTTGTTTTAGACTATGACTCAGTGCCCTTTTAATTCATCTCCAAACAGTAAACAAAATTCAAGAGACTTTCTCCAAGAAGAAATGGAAGTAAAAATTGCTCAGGTGGAGCAAAAAGTCAACAGACATACAAATATATAGTGTGTTTGTTCTTTCCCATCTTTATGTAAATGTTATCTGTGCATAATCTTTATTACACATGTTTACTGTCCAGATCTGTGTACTGCTGAATCTAAAGAGAACAATACTCTTTCAATGGCAATAGTGTGTTTTTGAATGCTATCACTTTCAGGAAAGTCCAGATATTTCTGTAGGTATTCCCAATCTTTTAGTGTGTAAATATCTTATGTCATTTCTAATTTCTATGGCATAATTAATTTCAATGTGTATAATGTCTAAATCACAATGGTCCATAAAAGTACAACACACCATGACTGACCATCTTTCCTGGGAACTCAGAATCTTCTGGTAGAATTCTTTGCTTGGGGAATAAAATTCCAGACCTTTCCCAAACCAATGAAATTCAACTCACTGATGACATGGAGGATGTTGTTTCCCTTGAGAAAGCAAGCCTTGATCGTAATGTACAGGAAAAACTTGGGGGAAATTAACTAGAAAATTCTTGTAGTTTTCTAGTCTTTAAATGTAGTAAGGTACCATATTTAAAGAAGAACACTTGCCAAGACCGTCCACTATGGTGAAAGCCACTGACATTGGCATCCTATTCTCTACGCATTTTTCCGCCCACGATCGCTGCCTAGTGATGGTCAGTAGTTCACAAGAGGGAGTGCCGCTTCTGGTCTGGAGTGGTTACGTAATCCAAGTTCATTCTTTTTGCCATCATTCCCATCTCATCTGTAGGCTGGATGATGCCAAGGTGATAATATACTATGGCAGAAACACTCTGCTGGAACCTCATTTCTGGGTGACTTAAAGGAAGATCCTGAGCAGAGGAATAAATATGACTCCATTGCATTACACCAGTGAAATCTATAGGCCAGTTTATTATTGCTACATAACCCCTGTGTGCTTAATCTAAACAACTGTATACTATTAAATCCTTCACTCACTGGCTTAGGATGTAATATGTCTTTCTGTTATTTTTCCAAGGATTTATATTGTTTTATTTTATGTCTGTGGGCCTGAATATAAATATAAATATAAATAATATATGCACTACATGTGTGTGCAAGAGCCCGGGGAGAAGAGAAGAAGGTATAAGATCTCCTGAAACTGGAGTCACAGGCTGTTGTGAGCCACCATGGATGCTGGGAAACAAATCTGTTCATTTGGAAGAGCAGCAACTGATCTTACTCACCAAGTCATCTCTATAGACCCTTGTCCCTTCTTTTAAGATGGATATTACATTTTTTGGTTTGGTGTCAAACCTACTATGTAGCTAAGACTTATCTTTCCAATTTTGATTCCCCTGTCAATATCTCCCAAATACTGGGATTATTGGTGTATGTAACTATGTCTGAATTAGACCCATGCAATTTTAACTTCAAAGCCTAGTATCTCATTAACTGGCTCTCAGGACTTAAGAACAGCATCCAGGCTCTGATAGTTTCCTAGAGTATATTTCCAGTTTAAATTAAATAAATACTCAGAGCACACAGTCAGTGATGATTCTGAAATATTGAATGTGCGATATAAAAATCTCAATGGTCTCACACTGACCCAGATTATTATGGAGAATTCATGTACACTTAATATGCTAATCCATAAATGTGTTAGCAGATATTTTTATTTTGTGTCTTGCATAGATTTCTTGTTTTTTTTTTTTTTTAATTTTCATTGCCATTTGGGCATTTGTGTGGATTCCATCACTACCCTCTCTCTTCAGGTATCCATGGAAGGCCATATGCTGAACCACTGTGTTACTCCCTACAGCAGGTTTTCCTCTTTACAGTCTTACATCTTATAGCATTCTACGAACCACCCATAGAAATTCCATTATGTTGGCACAAGTCTGACCAACTCACAAGGAGGCACAATGCCAAGCACACAGATGGCATAGGGGGAAAGTGCCAAAAAAACATGAGAATCAACTGTGGGTACTGATGGCATGATTCCCAGACATGGAAGTCCAAACACTTGTCCACCCTAAGCTTATAGCACATACTTACAGATATGCAGATTTGCCAACAGTAATCTAGCACTGTTAGGTTAACTTTTAAAAATATTTTTAAAGCCACCGTTGGCTCCTGAAGATAACTAGCAGGCATGCAATTATTCTGAGAAGCTTGGTGTCCAGGCTTTTCACTTCACCCAGGTGACCCCTCAAAGGACAACCAAGGAACATATTAAAAATATTATACCTTCCTAGGGTGTGAATAACGGGAAAACAAATGCATTGTGAGTTACTTAGCAAACAGTAGATTGAGAACAATGTCAGTAAAGTGAGTTACAAAACCAAGTGTCATTAGCCCGGTGAGATTCCAGCTGTGGATATTAAATGCTCATTTTGGACCATGCCTGCCTATTGAAAGAGAACCTTTTAATTTCTTTGTGAGTTAGTGGACTTTATTACCAGCCCTGGGCCTGGGAACATGCTGGACTCTCTGATCTCTGGATCCGATCATTAGCAGAGACCATCACTGCTGTTTCAGTAATTTGCCTGAAATTTCTTAACTTCTTGCCACCTAAGCTACTTTATTTCACAAAAGTTCCTCTTTTAAGAAAAATGAATTTACATAAGGGCAAGTCAGGTTTGATTATTTAGACAGGCTGAAGTGAAATCTTTACAGGAAAAGCTCCGTTGTTTCACTGTGAAAAACTCCCAGGAACACTTCAGCTAGAGCTCTCTTAGGGGTAATGATAAATCAGCTGTAGGTATATTACCCATTAGGCCAGGCACTTTATCTACAGTATCTTTTTGAGCAGTTGATGTAGAAGTCTTAAAGGCAAAGTTGAAAACACTTTAAGTATTAAACTGGGACCTAGAGAACCTATTGAGCACACAGTCCATGAGCTATTTATTTTAATCTGGTCTTTTCACTCCAGATCCACAGTGTTTTTTCAACAATCCTGGCATACTGTCAGGATACAGAATCAGAATAACTCATTTACATTAAGATACAAGGGAGGATACTACATTCACTTTCTATGTGAGCCCTAGGTGAAAACAGTCAGAGCAGCACAGTGCATTTATCTAACATGGAGACAACACTGTATCTTTTCTAAGTGGTGAAGCCCTGCCACATTCCGTAACATTTAGCAGACACAGACATTTCAATTTCTTCAATCAGTGGACAGCATGCTGTCATTTATGCCTTGATTCCTAGTCAGTTTATGTCAGTTAAGCTTATCTTGGTTAGCAAATACAGACTGCAAACTTCAAAACAATACCCACATGGTCATGTTGGCAAAACAGGAAACAAGATCACAAAAGCTGACGTCTGAGAGGTCCACACTATTCTTGCTTTATTTATCAGATGGCATCATTGGGCCAATTTTGTTTGTCAAGAAATGCGGTCTTAAGAGATCCAGCCAATGACTACCCAGAAAATATTTTTCTTGTCATCTAATGCCCTGTGAAGAAGTAGCCTTCATCTTGAAGTATAACTTATGGCCTTAGTTTATTTTAAACCTTTCAGAAAAGTCTTCCTGATATCACTGTCTTCTAATGTGTATGTCATCAAGCAACTCCATGAATAGCCCAGCATTACCAAGCACCCTCTAATCACCCAAACAAAGGAGCTAATATAATAATACTATGCAGCTTTCTCCAATAATAATTGAATCATGCAAATCACAAAATATTTTTTATTTTATCATTTTCCCTACTCAATATAAGTTGCTCTGTCATTTAATTATATTGTAGGGCTCAATTATGATGTAGTTTACCAATACTAAGATTTTAAAACATAACGCAGTATAATATCTACTCTATAGCTAATGTTTATATACCCAAACCTACAATAGCTTATTTGGACTAAACAAAGGAGTTTCTGATATCTATTTATTTACTGACATATTATGTTTTTGTACTCTCTTTCAATCATGTGGCCATTTGATCACTCAATAAGTAATTAGTAAAAATTTACTACATAAGAACTTGGGCAGATACAAAGAAGATATGGCATATATCCAAAAAAGAGAAGTCCTCTGTGGTACAAGATTCAGAATTGAACAGATTATATAACCTCAGCAACGAACACATGAAAGGAGATGGAGTTTTCATTCAAGGTAGAAAATGACATCCATTATACCAGTGCTATTAATAACAGCCTCTTAATATTTAATAGAACAGAGTGATTAAGACAGAATCCATACTTTATTATTCTATCTTCTACATGTATTAAATATGTTTGACCACATTTGGTGGTACTATGCATAATTAAGAATAAAACTAAAAAGTTTTTTTAATCCATATTGGACATTGCAGTTATGTCCATGTAGACCAACCATACTTAATTAACATATTTATATAACAGTTAAATTTATCTTTATTATGAGTAATGTTTTATGTACTTCTCACTTGCTTCCTTAGTAAAATGAGTTAAGTATATTCACTAGAGTTTGATAGAGTTAAATGATCTAATTCTGGGAGCAATTAGGACTCAAATAACTATGAGCTTCTTATTTTCATATTATAGCAACAAAACAATTTTAAAATCAAAATTACTTTCAAAATACTTATTGATGTATAGGCACTATGCTCA
Organism: Peromyscus eremicus; assembly: GCF_949786415.1. Lineage (NCBI taxonomy): Eukaryota > Metazoa > Chordata > Mammalia > Rodentia > Cricetidae > Peromyscus > Peromyscus eremicus. The sequence goes on along the minus strand of NC_081430.1, from coordinate 8,790,664 downwards.
AAAGTAATGTTTTTCTTATAAGAAAACTGAAAAAATATATTGTGAAATATAAAATCTTTGACTAGCTCACTAATGTATTTATGGATATATAATATACCTTCCTCCTTACTTATAATGTTTAACTTAGAAAAAAAGTGTAAAATTAAATGAAAAGAAATGTATGAACAATTTGATAAATTGTTCAGTCTCAGTCTAGTTTTTTGATTCTGATAGTTACTAACTCCTAAGATGGTTTAATTTCTAGTTTGTACCAAGAATTTGTCAGTACTGCTTTTTGTTTATTGGCATTTCTAAGCACTGAAATACCACCAAAGTAACCTGATTCTTTTTTTTAAATCAATGCTAATTATCATCTTAAAAGTCCATGGAAAAATAAATGTTAGATATCTAGAAAATGTCAATAAAAGCTGTACTAATGAACTTGAGAGATGGTTGCATTGCTTTTAGGTAAATCTAACTGTCTTAAACAGTTCTAGCAATGAAGCTATTTCTCCCTAGTTCTAAATAGTGATGCAACTGTCTTAAAAACTTGATTCTTCTTGTTGAATCAATAGGGTATGTTTCCTCCTAAATGTTCAAAAAGGGATAGAAAGTTACTTTTCAAAATTAGAAATCTTACTTCAGAACAGACAAATGAAAATAAATGAGGATCATTTTCCCACCTCAAAATAACTTTATACAAACAAGATCTTCAGTTGACTCCTTTTTTAACTTTCCCTTTTATTTATTCTTTGCATCTTTCACATCATATATCTCAATCCCATTCATTGCTCCTTGCCTTTATATCTGCTCTCTGCCCTTGCCACTCCCCCCAAAAAATTTTTTTTAAGAAAAGAAAAAAAAAGGTGGAAAAATCTCATCATGGAAGCTGTAGTATGACATAGTGAGTCACACAGTAAATCCTTTTGTCCATCTATCTTTACTTGCAAGTGTTTATTTCAAAGAGTCATTGGTTTAATTCAAAGCCTCTGGTTTCTGCTACCCTATCATACTGGGCCCTCACTGGGACTCTCTTTGGATATCCTGTTGTTGACCTGTGTAGTGGAGATCCTGTAGCTTTGTGTTTGCAGGACTGGCCCCTTCACATACCCCAGCAGATCACAGATGGGGTGGATGTTGGGGTGGGCCATCTCATAACCCTGGTTCTGGGCCTGGGGTAGCTGCAGGGTTGGTCAGCCTGCCTGCTCTTCCCTGGCCACACCACGAGGGGGAGCTCTCCAGCATCGCCCTGGCTAGTTCACCCCTTGTGGCAAGGGTCAGGGAGAGGTGGGGCAGTTCTCCTGCTTCCACACCCTCAGGGTCTGCTCTCCACACCTACACCATCAGGGCCAGCTCTACTGTGTTGCTCAGGCAAGGTGCAGGGGCCACTCTCCCAAGTGCTGCAGCTGGTGAGGGGCAGACGCAGCTTTCCTAATCTTACGACCTCAGGACCAGCTCTCCCACCTGTCACAGGTGTCCAGGGGTTTGGGGGAGGGCATCTCCTCCCCTCAACACTACCACATGGCAGATGAGGGGCAGGGCCAGATCTCCCATGCTCATGTTCTCAGAACCTGTTCACCAGTACCCCTGTCAACAGGGTCAGCTCTGCTGTGCTGCCCAAGGGAGGTGCAGGGCTCCCTTTCCCGAGGGTTGCATCTGGGAATGGGGAGGGTCAGCAGCCTCACCCACCACAGGTGGTCGGGGCAAGGAAGGGGAAAGAAGGAATCTTCTTGCCCTCTCTGCAACATGGCAGACGAGGAAGGTGTGGCCAGCTATCCCATTCTCACACCCCCAGTGCCGGTTCATCTGAGCCTCTACAACAGCGTCAACTCATCTGTGCTACCCAGGTGAGGAGCAGGGCTCGCTTTCCTGAGTGCCACAGCTGGTAAGGGGAAGGGACGGCTCCCTCATCTGTCACAGGTGGCAAGGGGCCAGGTGTAAAGGGGGACATCTCTCCATGGCTACACTGATGAATGACAGAGAGTAGTAGGGGCAGCTCTCCAATGCTCGCAGATTGGGTGCTGACTCACCCACACCTCCACCAACAGGGTTGGCTCCACTGTGCTGCCCAGGTGAGGTGCAGGGCCTGCTCTCTCAGGCCCTACAGGTGGTGAAGGGCAGGAGCATCTCTCCTGCTTTTATGACCTGAGGGCCAGCTCTCCCACTGCCTCAGGCATAGAGGGAAGGTGGGGGAAGCTTCACCGTGCTTCCCACATGAGGTTTAGAGCCCACTCTGCCCAGTGTTGAGTTGGTAAAAAGGAGCATCTTTCCCTTGCTCCCACCACCACACCGTAGATGAGGGATGTGGTACCAGCTCGGCCCCTCTCACGCCCTCAGGCCTGGCTCGCCTGCAACCTGTCTACAGTGTCAACTCTACCGTGCCTCCCAGGCAAGGCACAGGGCCTGTTCTCCCGAGTGCTGTAGCTAGTGAGGGATTAGGTTCAGGTCCCTAGTCTGCGGCAGGTGGCGAGGGGCTGGGGGAGGAAGGCATCTTTACCTCATCCATGCTACCACATGACATACAAGTGTGACCTGCTCTCTCATTTTCATACCATCAGGGCCAGCTCGACCATGCCCCTGTCAGCTCTGTTGTGCTGCCCAGCTGAGGTGTAGGACCCTCTCTTCTGAGTGCTTCAGCTAGTGAGGGGCAGGACCAGTTATCCCTAGTGCTGCCACCAGTGAGGGGAGGGGCGGGGCCAAGTCTGTACAGCCCTATCCTCCAGGCCTTTGGTGGTATCAGAAGCCACAGAGATCACACCTGTGTCAGAGCCAAGAACTCAGACATGGGCCCCAGCAGCTGCCAAGCCCAGATATCACCATGACCCTGATTGGCAATCAATCAAGCTACCCACCTCAGCCCACTCCTTATCTCTATTGCCTCCTCTGTCCTGGACATGAACCATTCTGTCTCTCTCTCTCCCATACCACACTATACATTTGCTCACCGTATTAGTATCCATCTACGGGGCCCATGTTTTCTCCTCAGAGCCCAGGGTGGGCTGCCCTAGGCCTGTGTGTTTATCTTTTTGCCACACTCAATCCATCATGGCACTGGGCAGGACCATGCTTTCTTATTACAAAGAGATCATGGCAGTGCCCAACTGCCTGGCGCCTTGGTACCAGGGCTCCTGTTTGGTGCAGAGTTGCATTTGGTTGAATCCTTCTCATCCCAGCCACATGGTATGGGATGGGGCTGTTGCTGGAGTCTTCTTGCTTCAGCTGACTCTCTTAAGTGTTACTCACTAGAAGAACTCAAGATTACCAACTGTATCTTTTAGAGGATGTGAAAGTATCCCAACTACTATATGTATCATATAGAAATGGAGTGTAAGTACAACTCTTATTTACAGATTTAAATATGACCTTATTAAGGTTGTTAACCTAATTATACCAAAAAAGTCACCCTGAAAACATATATACTAGAAGCATTGTATGGACTCAATGGCTTATTTTTAGAATTATATATGTATATAAAATGCATATATACAAGTGATAACTCGTGGAAAATAAGGCCATGAATTTTAAGGAGAGCAGGGAGTGAGGTATGAGTAGGTTTGGAGGAAGGAAAGGGAAGGGGAAAGTTTTAATCAAATTATGATCTCAAAAACAAAAACAAAAAGGAAAATCCTAAGCAACTTTGAGTTCTCGAAGGAGGCTGTGTTCACCACTCTATTACCAGCATAGTTAGGGGTTAAATATCCGTTACTAGGCTAACGTATGCCTTTCAGAATCATAAACATAGTGATTAACTTGTGAAATCATCTTATTTTCTATCACAAATAAATGTACTTTTTAACCTTTTGCAGTATCATGTATAGCAGCAAAATGAATGTTTTCAGTTAATGGTAGCAAGCCTTATAAGAAAGATACTACTGACTTGTGATTGTAAGAGGGGGCAGGGAGCAGGACAAAGAGAAAAAGAGGAAGAAAGGCAGGATTAGTAACCTCAAAACTAGCCCTCAGAGCTGGGCTATTCTTTCAACTCTAAGCATTTCCTAAAAGAAAATCTCTTAAGTTTAGAGGGTTAGAAAAATTAACAAATGTCTGCATCAATTTTTTAAATGCTCACATCTTTCACCTCAAGACAAACAATCACCCAATGAAACTGTAAACACAGCATAACATATAATGTTGTTTAATTATTTTTATTCTATCAGCTGTTACAAGGAAATTACTCCAAGTATCTGAGGAAATTGATTATAGCAGATTTTGTGATTATTTGCCAGGAAAAAATCGAGTCAGTGATGGCTGTGTTTAAGGTTCTATGATAAGGGGCCAAGTTGTTTGCTTTTAGATGGATTGTGTGGCTGCTGTTGGCGACAGGCAGACCAAACTCATTTTCTCTGCTATTTTGAATACATAAAAAAGCAGAAGCAAACAATCTAAATGGTCTAATAATTAAATTTTATTTAACCATGTGTTTATCTATTAAAATTTGCATCAACTACTTAAATAGATGATTTAGATCCAGTAATCTTCAAATCAAGTAGAGGGAAACCTAATACATTTCAAAGGTCCAGTATTAAAGTAATCAAGCAACTTTGTTGCATTCCACCCAGTAAACCCTCAGACTGTCACTACATTATTGGAATAATCACCTTCACTATTTTCTAGAGTCTTCTAGACTATGCATGAATAACAGAATTTTTCAGAACTGTACGATGACCTCTTGCTAGGAATTGTTGGTGTGGAAGAGGCAGGCTACTTTCATGAGGAAAAGCAAAGTGTTTCAGAACCCAAATGTTCAGGGTTACGTTTGGTTATTGTGGTAAAACACCATCTGAAACCAACTAGGGAGGAAAGAGATTTTGGCTTATACTTTCTCGCCATAATGCGTCATTGAGGGACATTGGGGAGGAACTCAAAGAAGAAATCTTTAGGCAGGAACTGGAGTAGACACAAGGGAGGAGCTCTGCTTACTGTAGTGCTTCCAAGCACATGTTTAAGGAACTATATTGTACAATCTGTGAGCACCTTTCCAGAGTCTGCCTCCATCAGTTAGAAGTCAAGAACATGCCCTACAGATTCACCCACAGGCCAATCTGACGGGGAGTAATTCCTCGGTTGAGGTTTCTTCTTCCCAGTTGTCTCAAGTTGATAAAACAAACAAAGAATAAACAAAAAAATTATATAACAAGTGAAAAAATTATCTATTACTCCCATAATCTGTTGCTGGAATTCTCAGCATAAGAAGCAAAAAAAAAATAAACAATAAGAAATACACAATAATAAGCAATTAAGACCAAGAAGGGGATACTAAGATTGTGAAAAGAGTTGTGTGTTTCAAAGGACTGCTAAGAACCTATGCCTGTCCAGGGGTGTCCAATGCTGTGCCTAGCTCTGTCCTGCTAAAAGGACACAGAAGCATTACTGGATTTTGTGAAATTACACATTATGTCTGTAAGATTTTTATTTAAAATACATATTAATTACATATTTTAAAAATCTATAAATACTTTTTAGTTACAGGAAATTGGGAAGTTTGGCATAAAAGAAAAGAGAGACTTCTGATGGGGGAATGTCTTTCGGTATGCTGTGAATATATGTTGCTCTGATTGGTTGATAAATAATTCTGTTTGGCCTATGTCAAAGCAGCTTAGAGGCAGACAGAAAATCCAAACAGACAGGAAGAGAAAAAAGAATCAGAGGAGTAGTCAGCCTGCCGTCCAGGCAGCAGCATGTAATGAGACACAGGTAAAGCCATGGAACACATGGCAACACATAGATTAACAGAAATGAGCTGAGTTTAAGTGTAAGGGCTAGTCAGTAGTTAGCCTGAGCTAATGGCCAAGCAGTTTTAACTAATATAAGCTTCTGTGTGTTTAGTTGGGTCTGAGCAGCTGTGGACCAGGTGGGACACAGGAAAACTTCCAGCTACGGACTTCTGTGCCTATAGGAATCTATAGGTTTTTGTGACTGTCACATGTAGCATGTGTCATGATATCCCAGAGAGCTAGTTAAAATATACGTTGCCTGCCCTAGTGCCCAGATGTCCTTATAGGCTTAGAATAGGGTGCTGTGGAATAATCCTCTTGTACACTGTAAATATTTGTCACTAAAATTGGTTTAATAAAATTCTGATGGCCAGTAGCCAGACAGGAAGTACATGCAGGGCAACTAAACTAAAGGATGATGGGAAGGTGAAGGGCAGAGTCTGGAGTTGCCAGTAGACACAGAGGGAACAGGAGATGAACATGCCATGTTAATATAACTACCAAACCACATAGCTAAATACAAATAATAATTTTTGGGTTAATTTAAATGTAATAGTTAGCTAGTAACAAACCTGAGCTATCAGCCAAGCATTTGCAATTAATATAAGCTTCAGAATGGTTATTCCAGAACTGAAGGTCAAATGAGAAATGTCCATTTATATATGGCATTCCCATGTGTGGCCAAAATTTCTACATAAGACCTGACAAAGCTTAAAAAGAATTCTAGACACACAAGAATGGAGTCAAGCATGGCTTTTTGGTAGCTGCCTTTTCTCTGGTGGGCTCTGTTTTCTGGTGGTGAGCAGAGGTAAGGCTCCTTTAAGAGACTTTCTGGCTCTGTGCTAGTGGCAAAACCAGGTGGCTTTTTAAGAGGTCCTATTACCAAACACTTATATGGTGTCTATGATAAGCTTGTGGCCCACTCCCCAGTGGTAGCATTGACCTAGAAACTTCCCAGAGCTGAGGTGGTAAACATGGCTGGTGCTGGTGGTAAATGTACCTCCACCATGAGACTAGACTCTCAGGGAACTGAGGGGGAGGAGCCAACACCAGCATGCCATGATCTAAGTTACACAGCACTGGTTTTGCTCATGCAGACAAAAAAAGTTTATAGATGTGCAGTTAGGAGAGATTCAGACAAAAAGAGCTTCTAAGTGGGTCACAATGTGTTTAAAATATGCATAGGTTTGGGATAGAGAAAGGAAAGAATATATAGTTTTAGATTAAAAATATAGTTTTAATATAAAGTCCTTAAAAAGGAAATAGATTAATAAAAAAACATAATATGCCACATAAAGATGGAAGATACATAGTCTTGATGCTGTATGTTATTGTCTTGTCTTTAAATTTTTTGATTACTAATGAACAAATGATATCTGCTAAGAGACATTTGATTTTGAAAGCTGCTAGATTAAACAAGCCTATATGTTTTAAAAATATCTTGACTTCAAATTTATGTCAAAAGATATGTTACTTTGGGAAAGAGGTTCTGCTTTTATTTCCACAGAAAATGAGAGACTCTGGATTTATTCTAGGTTAAGAAAAATCAGGTTTGATCAAGGAAACTGAAAAATCTCTGATAGGAACAGATGGCCCAGATGATCCAACATTTCAGAGCACCTCTGTTGCAGTTTTCTGAATTCTGCATCCAGAACAGCTTCAAGGCTGCTGGCTGAGATGATCTAGCCTTACAGAATACTCCAGTCATGACTTGACCATAATCCTAATATTTTTCAGAGTCACCCAAAACTTACCAGTGCACCCAATCAATGGGAAGTAGTCTAGAGAACTATGCTCATATTCCCTAAAATAAATTATGAATGTTTGTCATTATTTAGGGGAGTTGGTTACAAGTTGTTATTGGTAATGGTCAGGAAAAAAGCTAAACAAAGGAGTTTAGATTCAGAGATCTTGCTCCAAAAAGATAAAGGGGATATTGAAATGATAGGATAAAAGGGTAGATTATTGAATCTACTTTAATTAAAAAAACCTACTAATTTACATATTTTATATTGATATAGATTTTGGTTTGTTGATACAAATTTAATTTTGTCATACTGTATGTATATTTCTATTCTTGTTTAGCGTATTGTGTTTATGCAGCTCATTTAAAAATGTAATATATAATTAAAATATTGATTAATAGTCATCTATAATAGCAAACTTACATTATGTTAGTTAAGTTTTCAAGGTCATATAGAAATACATTTCAGATATAGGCAATCTTTAAACACTTCAAAGACCTACAGAATTTGGCATTTAAATGTTTTAAGAACTTAGACTTTTCTTGACAATGAGACATGTCTGCTCTTGGCAGCACCGATTACTTCAAACAGAATGATGGACATTGAATAAACTCCATATGGAGTTTGTTTCCTTTATGGCAAAAGCTAGCCATTAGGGCAAGAAACTGCCCTTGCCTCAATTGCTAACAGTTATTGTCCAAACTGGACCAGCAGGATGCAAGAAAGGTGACTGCCAAATTTTACCAAGACAAGGTAGGACAGTCCTTCAAATTACCCTGCTTCACAGGAAAGTATGCCAGATATGCTAGGCCTGTAGGTCAGAGTTGGATGCCCCAACATTACAGAGGAACTTTGGGTGACTGTTTAGGCAGTGAGATGTCCCTGTCATTAGACAACCTTTCACCCTTCTGGGGTCTTTGATGGAGTTGAAGACTAGATAGTTATAGTTTTCTTTAATTATAATAAAAGAGAAATTAGATACAAAACTTTGGATTCACAAAGACAAGATAGATAATTGAGTATTTTCTCTAATTTTGCCAAATAAAAATAGAAAGGATATTGTAATTGTAATTCTTACTTGATAACTTTTTGGTTGTATATAATCATACTAAGTTAAAGCTAAAACCGTCCTTTTTAAATAGACAAAAAGGGAGAGATTCTGTGGAATAACCCTCCTGTACACTGTAAAGATTTGTCACTCAAATTGGTTTAAGAAAATGCTGATTGGCCAGTAGCCAGGCAGGAAGTATAGGTGGGGCAACCAAACTAAGGCTGACGGGAAAGAGAAGGGCAGAGTCTGGAGTTGCCAGTAGACACAGAAGGAACAGGAGATGAATGTGCCATGCTAATATATGTACCAAGCCACATGGCTAAACATACATATGAATTATGGATTAATTTAAATGTAAGAGTTTGCTAGTAACAAGCCTGAGCTATGAATTGAACATTTACAATTAATTTAAGCCTCAGAGTTGTTATTTGGGAACTGGCGAGTGGGAGAGAAATGTCTGAATACAGTAGAGTCTGATGTTTTGTATGTCTAGCAAATTCCCATGAATGGATTACAGTTTAAGATGCACCAACCTGCATGTTGGGTCTTCTAATGAAACTGAACATATCATAGACCTCCATTAAGTTTTTCAACAATTTTATTAAGGTCATTATGCCATTTAAGTCAGATTGGTCTCTGGCTTCACAAGTTCCAGGATTATAAATCTAAACCATCATATGGAAGTTTACATTATAATTCTAAGGTACACTTATAATAAATAATATTATTCACTGTTTAACAAACATACACATTTTGGAAATACCTACTGTGGTAAAGTATCATTTCACATCATTTTTTTGCATTTCAGATTTGGTTGTTAGTCATTACTATTAAGAGATAGCTTTTTTTATAGGTGACTATATTAATAGATATATCTATATTATAGATATTATGTCCATAGAAATAGTTGAATTGTTTATAGGGGCTAGAGAAATAGCTTGGCATCAATGTCACAAACACAACTACCTATAATTCCAGCTCAGGCAATTTGGCACAACTGGCCTTCACAGGCACCAATATGAATGTGCAAACACACACACACACACACATATATACATAATTTAAAATAATAATAATAAACCTTTAGAAAGGGTAATTATTTCTGCAAGTTAGAAAATCTGTACATTAGTATGCATAGAAATTGTTAAAAAAATCCATTCTGGATCATCTTTTTATTTTCTTATTTGGAATCTTTTAAAGAACAGTTTTAATTTTATTGGACTCATATATCATTTTTTTTTTTTTTTTTGGTTTTTCGAGACAGGGTTTCTCTGTGTAGCTTTGCGCCTTTCCTGGAACTCGCTTTGGAGACCAGGCTGGCCTCGAACTCACAGAGATCCGCCTGCCTCTGCCTCCCGAGTGCTGGGATTAAAGGCGTGCGCCACCACTGCCCGGCTCATATATCATTTTTAATACAAAGTCTTTACTTTCTCTAGTGTCTGTGAGATATTTTTCAAAACTTAAATATACAATGTTTTCATTAGAAAATTTTCAGTTTCAGTAACTATAATTATGAATTTTGGTAACTAGTTTCCTTTCTAATATTTTTTAAACTGTCTAGCTAGAATTTTGTCTGTTTCTTTTACCTTATTTAAGAATAAATTTTCAGTTAGTCATCTTTTTAATTGGCTAAATATGACCTATAGTAGTGAGCCTTGCCTTTACATATTTCAATAACCAGACCACAGCATAGCTTTTCATATAATAAGCTCAGAATATCTGGGGGATATTATTGCTGACATTATACCGAAAATTAAGGTCACATATAAACATAAATATTTATGCTATCATCCATTGTAGTATGAATAATATCAATGAATATCTATGGTATAAGTTCAAAGATTGTTGTACATGTGCATTATACAAACAATGGAAGCATACAGATATTGAACTGTTTCTGAATATATTTTATGAGGCTTATGTGCAGTCAACTGTGTTAATACAGCACTTCTGGATGCATTTATATCAAATATTATTTGTTGCAGTAGAAAGACCTTGAATGTTGAACTTGGATGCATCACTGAGTACCAACTCCACTACATACTAGCTGTGTGATACACTGTAATTTAGCAACTCTTTCCTTACACTAGTCTTGTTACTTAGGTACTAAATCTCTTCAGCATTGTATTCCCATGTAAATCATATGCTGTATGATTCCTACCTTTGTAGGGAGGCAAACAGACATATCAAATAAGCTGGGACTTTTGTATCTCCTCATACTGACACACCAGAAAGTATGTGTGTTGTTTGCTTAATCAAAGAAATGGACTATTTATTAAATGTTTGTATCATATAGTTTTCATGCTATATTAAAACATAGATGTAAATCACTCTCAAGTGTGTTAGAAAATGCATTATAGTTTAACATTAAATTTGAAAATCAAAATCCACACTACTCTGGTGAGATTGCATCCCTGGTGTGTTGACTACAGTGTCTCCTACCTCTGGGGTCAGAAAAGCATTTCTAGTCCCACTTCAGAAGGTATAAGTGGTAAAGATGACCATTTCCTGGTGATAAGCATGCCCTGTCCTCCTCCTATCTCCTGTCCTCTCTTCCAACCCCTCCATGCTTCTGCAGAAACAATCTGTATATAATGCAGTGCTTCACTAAAAACAATTCCAATTTGAATATGTTATCTATTTTCTTCCATACTTACAAAATTAGTGAGAGATGTCTATTAATATTATTTGGTTTAATGAAAACTAATATTCTTATAATAAACAAAAAGGAAGATATATCCAATAAATATAAATAGAATGACATCATTTTTGTGATTAAAAATTTTGCTGAACTATGGAGAATCAGCCTTCAATAGGGCGGAGTGCCCTAAATTGTTATCCAATCCCGAGGGGTCATCCTGGGTCACATCATACATACATGTAACACTTAATAGACTCAGCAGGTCACATTTGTATATTTATGCACACACATTTTATATATATATATGTATATATATGTATATATATGTATATATATACATATATATATAAAACAACAATAATTAATGAATATGAAGCCATGATTTTGAAAGATATGAGAGGGGTTGGAGGAAGGATGAGGGAGAATGGTGTAATTATATTATAATTGAACTTAAAAAATGTTTTACACAAGAAAGAGTAAGAGAGAAAACTGTCTAAATATTGAGAGTTACCAGTTAGTAATATGAAGAACAGATGCCAAATGCCACAGCTTCTCTCCTTTTTGGTATAGTTGAGTGGTTCCAGAATTTTAAAAATGTGTTGACTTTAAAATTATTACTACTGTTACCACTTTGTTTTGGTGGCCTTGTCATGGATGCAGACAGCACAACCTCTTCTAAGACACAAGTCATCTTTTCTTCATTTATCCACTCTGCTCCCTTGAACCTGCTGACACGCTCCATTCCAGGTAAAACTCTTGTTTTCTAAATGATCCCAAACTTCATCTTTGCTCATTCCAGGAAGCTGAAGAGTTCTTATGTAACTTTTGTCCCAAGTGAGTAAGAAGATTCTCTGTGTGGTTCAGTTCGATTCTTCTAGCCAAGCAATGACTGTTCTGGAAATTATACTCTTCTGCTACATTTACACTCTGTCTTGTGAAGAGTGTTATCAAGTTGTCTTCATTAAGCAACAGAAAAAAATCATTCTGCCCAATAAGGGATACTCTCCTGTTAGCCTAATAATTGGGTGCATGTCCTTGGCAGGTCACTTACATGACGTGGTCTAATGACCTTTAAATTAGACACATAATGCTATTGATAGTAGGCAAGATGTGATGGCCCAATTACCACACAATGGATACAATTTTTGAAAAAAATCAGTAGAGAAAGTAGTGAAGTCATTTCATTTGTTTAGTAGAAAAAGTATATTTTAATTTTTAGATCATTCACATAGTGAATATACCTTAACATATTTTCTATGATGAGTTAATGTGTGGATGTTATACAACTGAGTTTATAAAATTAAATTGTGAAGGAACAGTATTTGAAAAGTATAATGAGCTCAGAAAGGAAAAAAATAGAATTTTAAATAATTAGAAAAATAATTTAGAAAGACTTTTTACAAATGCTAAAAGTAAATTGATACTCCTCAAAAATTATGCATACTAATTTTTACTCTATAGTTTATGTGATATTAAACTTAGAACTTTAATTGAATGTTTGTCTTCTCTCTACAGCATAATGTTTTTTTTTCGTGGCAAAATTTGAACTAATAATGACTTAAAATGCATTCTTTATAACACTATGTGGTCAACTACACATTATCAAGGACTATGTATCCTTATTCTTTCAGAGTGGGACTTTTAAATATCAGCACTATTGAACTTCAGAGTTGGCCAGTTTTCGTTTTGGAGGGTCACACAATGTGGCACTGTATTCTACTTGTTGCTTAGCAGCCAGTAGCACTCCCACCTTCTGCCCCTCCCACCCCCCAATATCCTGACAACCAAAATTATTTCCAGATACCAGCAGGTGTCTTGGAAGGCAAAATCACCTCTATCATGAACAGGTGCTTTAAATAATGAGACTGACTTGGAATCTGTCTGAATTCCAATTACTTTGCAAAGGACTACAACTAAATAATGTGTCCAGAAAGCAAAATGAGTAATAAATAAATCTTTTTCTTTCAAAACAACTTTTTAAATAGTATATCAAACTGTAGTCTGGCTTTGTAGATTAGGCTAGCCTCAAATTTTTGATCTGGCCTGTTCTCTAGCATGCTTGAATTATAGGTGTGTACCTAGTAAAAATATTTTCTAAATTAAATATAGAAAATAATTTTAAGAGTCATGTGTTGAATGTGAAAATCCCTGTGGGAGTTAAATGAACAAGTTAAAAGGCAAGTTTTTAAAAGGCAAGTTCCTAACACTTTTTACAAAAATGGTAATGCAACAACGCATTTCAGCAAGTTTACGCCAAGATGCAGTTCATCCTAGAGAAAAGATGAATTTAATTCTTCATACATGGCAACTAAAATTGATCACATAAATACTACACACACCTTTTTTTATGTGAATAAGTACTTTTCCCACAGAGGCTTAGTTATTTCTGTCACATTCTTCCCTTCCTTCCTTCCTTCCTTCCTTCCTTCCTTCCCTCCATCTTTCTTTCTTTCTTCCTTCTTTCTTCCTCTTTCATTCTTATAATAATGTATAATTCTTTTTTCACAAGAATGATGTCCTACTTTGCAATTCAATAGCTAATAGGGTTTATGTTGTGTACTTATCAATCCTACCAATATGAATATATTTATTCATTAATTTAGCTTAATGAACATTTTCTCACTCCAAAAATGCTTCAGCAACTGTAGTTAAAGCTTGTCTAGCACATACATTAGCACTGATCTCAGATAGCTTGATTTCATCTTTAGAACCACATCTATAGCTTGCTTGACATTAACAGCAGTATGTCTCTAGCTTAAGAGTCATTAGAGCAAGTTACTTAATGGCCTATGAAAGACTTGCACACAGTCATGAGTTGAATGGGAGATAATCCTTTAATGAGCATGCCACCCATTAGCACTTTCTGTTTCAAACAGAACAGAATTATATGTGAGTAAACCTAAAGAAATGTTTGAGATGGAACAAGGGACTGGAGGGGCAGATCAATCTCCTCAGGAAAGGTAAACAGAATAGACAGTCAAAGATGAATGGCAAGGTGAGAGTGGATCAGGAGGACCAAGTGGGAGGTAATATGGAGAGGGACAGATAAAATTAAAAGCTATTTGAGAGGTAATATAAAACCCTAATACAGTAGAAGATTCCTGAAATATATACATATGTGAAGGAAATTTAAATGAAATTGCCAAATAATGGGGGAGACAAAGCCCCAGTTAGACATCTTTTGTTACCAAATGAAGCTTCCAGTACTGAGATAGGGTTACATTTAGTTGAGTTGTTGGTCAAAGCAGTCCTATGGAATCCCCAAACAACTCAGGCTATTGCTAAGACTGTAGGTTGCTCTCCATATACTGATGGCAAGTCCCCACTGCTGAAGATAATGCCTGTACAACTCATTAACCATGCAGAGGCCAATTTGGTCCAACAGAGAGCTGTCACCCCTACTATATAATTTTTGGTACAGCAAGGTCCTCTGCACGCTACCAAAGGAGAAACATAAACACCAACTCAGGCACAACACTTTGATCTACAGTGCTGTCCTGCCTGCAAGATACGCTAGTGCAATGGTGGACAAAGCCTGTAGGAGTCACCAACCAATATCTGGTTTGATTCAAGGCCCACTCCACAATATGGAACCCATACCTGAAGCTGCTTGGGTGACCAAGATCCAAAGACTAGAGGTAAAACCAAATTGCTGTGGGATAATCCTCTTGTACACTGTAAAGATTTGTCACTTGAATTGGTTTAGTAAAACGATGATTGGCCAGTAGCCAGGCAGGAAATACAGGCAGGGCAACCAGACTAGGAGAATTCTGGAAAGAGGAAGGGTAGAGTCAGGTAATGCCATCCAGGTGCCCAAGGAGCAAGATGCCTGAAAAATGGTACACCACACCATGTGGCCTGGTTTTTCCAGTCATTTGGCATCTTGCTTCTTGGGTAGCTGGCTTGTGTCTCTGCGACTCTGCCCTTCTTCATCCAAGTCCTCATTTGACTGTTCTGTCTAGCTTTTTCCTGCCTTTCCATAGGACCAGCTTTATTATTAACCAATGAGAGGAATACATATTCACAGTATACAGAAGGACCATTCCACAGCACCAAATACTACTATTTTTTAAAAGTAGCAATAAAATGAAACCTAATGATATTCTGCTATACTCATAAGTCAGTGCCTTGCTCAGCCATAATCATCATCAGAGAAACTTCCTCCTCTTGCAGCACATAAGAGCAAATGCTGAGTAGTATTCCATTGTGTATATGTACCACATTTTGTTTATCCATTCTTCAGTTGAAGGGCATCTAGGTTGTTTCCATGTTCTGGCTATTACAAACAATGCTGATATGAACATAGCTGAACAAGTGCTCTTGTGGTGGATCTCTGGGAGTCCAGTTAGCAAGAATGAGGAGGGTTTATATGATCTAGAATTGTTAAGACCAAGGTTGGATAAAGCACAGGGACAAATAGTCAAACGAACGGAAACACATGAAATATGAACCAATGGCTGAGGGGTCACCAACTGGATCAGGCCCTCTGAGTGGGTGAGACAGTTGATTGGCCTGATCTGTTTGGGAGGCATCCAGGCAGTGGGACCGGGTCCTGTGCTCATTGCATGGGTCAGCTGTTTGAAACCTGGGGCCTATGCAGGGTCACTTGGCTCGGCCTGGGAGGAGGGGACTGGACCTACCTGGACTGAGTCTACCAGGTTGATCTCAGTCTGAGGGAAGGCTTTGCCCTGGAGGAAATGGGAATGGGGGGTGGGCTGGGGGGAAGGTAAGGGAGGCGGGAGGGGGAGAACAAGGGAATCCGTGGCTGATATGTAGAACTGAATTGTATTGTAAAATAAAAATTAAAAAAAAAAAAAAGAACAAATGCAAAGAGTGAGAGACTTTGGAACATGCAGCCCTAAATGTGATGTTCCATCAAATCTCTCCCCTCAGGGCTCAGAAAAACCTGTGGAAGAAGAGGCAGAGACTGTCCTTTGGGTATATATTATGGCTTTCAGGTTTTTTTGTTTTTGTTTTTTACAGGATTTTAGAGAATGCTAACTTGTCGGCCACTGCATCTACATCTGTTTCTTATGCCTTTTCTTGGGCTCTTTTCTTTACGCTTGTTTGTTTTGTCCTATTTCTGATCTGTTTGCTTTTATTTTATCATATTTTATTTTATTATCATCTTTTAGAAGCCTGTTTGTTTTTTTAATGAGAAGCAAAAAAAAAGGAGTAGATGCAAATAGGAGGGCATGTGGGGAGGGACTGGAAGGCGTAGAGGGAGGGAAAACCATAATCAGAATACATTATGTGAGGAAAAAAGATATTTAAATAAAAAGGAAAAAGAAATAGAATTGAGTTTTGCATTCTTAATGTGCTATATAAATTAGCATATAAATTATTGTATATGATATAAAATATTATGTGTGCATTTAAGTTAATAAATGGAAATTATTATGATGATGTTTTTAGTGAATAAGCAAATGTTTTGAAGAACTGTTCTAGCAGTTGTCCTAACTGCTTTGTCAGGATTTTTATAATCCCTTTGTTAAACTTACCAGATTCAAAGTGATAAAATATAAAACAATTGGAAAGTAATAAGTGTGACATCCACCAAATAAAACATGAGATTCTACAAAGTACAGAGACTTGTCATCCGTTCCTAGCTTGAAATTGTTGTTCAGACGTAAATGGAAAGATGCAACAGCAGCCTCAAAGGTCACAGGTGCCTAGTCCTTCCCTGTAAGTTCGCACTCACATGTGCGCACACATGTCAAGGGACTCCTAGGGGTGTGTCTGTCTGTTGATGTGTAAAAATTGATTGTGGATGGAGGGATGGTTGTTACTTTTCCTAGACTTAAATGTAGTATCCTTTCCATATATAGTAGAATTAATGTATACATCACTATTTGAATTGTAAATTATTGTTATTTACTAAAACATAATTTAAATTACATGCACAACATTATTCTAGAGTGATCTGAAACATAATGATTTACTCATGGGTTCTGATTAAAGTATGGATGAATAAAAAATATTTAAGAACTATCTTATGTTGTGGTCATTTACTTTTAATTTAGGAGCGACTCCAAAAAAATGGTAACAAGAACATGAATAAGATAATTAAATAAATAACCAAATAGGTTGTGAATTAGCAACTTTGTAAATATTGCTCGAGAATAAGATTGTTAAACAATTTTCAACTCAATTTAGCTCCAAGAAATCTTATATATATATACCTGACCACATATAAATCATTTTTGAAGCTTCAAGAAAGGACATGTTTTCTGTTGTCCTAAAATGCCTTGATCTTGTTTGAGCTTATGGTTTTGTTTTTACTGACAGAAGTAATCTCACTTCCTCATTGAAATATGGCTGCAATAAAGAGAAGCACACTTATAGTAAAACGTTATACAATTAATGAATAATGTACTTTGATAGGAAGACACAATATGAAGATTTATTTCTAAAGAGGCATTTTATTTAACTCCCGGAGTGAGAAACTGTCAAATCTCACCATGCAAAATCTCAATAAAAATAGTTCTATGATCTTTTGCTGAGGTGCCAAGTATTAGAACATAAGTATTCTTGCTATATTCAAGTGAGATAAAAAATTAATGTGTGAACCTTACACTACTTAATATTAAGGAATCTATTAGCATCTTTGTGTATAGTTAAAAGAATACCTTAGAGAAAACGACTTAATGAAAAGAGTAGATTTCTATACTTCAAAAGTATTTCCTTTGGGGGGAGGTGTTTGAGACAGGGTTTCTCTGTGTAGCTTTGCACCTTTCCTGGAACTCACTCTGTAGCCCAGGCTGGCCTTGAACTCAAAGAGATCCGCCTGGCTCTGCCTCCCGAGTGCTGGGATTAAAGGCGTGCGCCACCACCGCCTGGCTTTCAAAAATATTTCAACAGCTGGTGTAATGTCTTTGTTTTCTCTTTGTGTGGTTTATAAATGTGCATGTCCAAAGTCTTATAGTCCAGGCACTACAACTTTCTCTGACAGACTTCTCTGTTGCACTGGAAGTTACTCTACCTCTCCGTAACATCCTGCTCTGGCAGACAATTTTTGCTGCAGTGAACTCTGAAGTAACCTTTCTGTGACTGAGTCACAAATTCCTAAGCACAGAGAATGAAGTCACGGACAGTGTCTTCCATAAGGTGGAGCGAACGTACGGCAATAATTACTGTGTAATTACATGGTAATTATTGACCATGTAAGTACACTTAAGAACAGGGTGAGTACTATGTAATCAAAGACTAATTATCTGATTATTTCTGTCTTTTAAACCGCAGGCTTACAAGATATAAAAATTGCAAGTAACATGGTGATTAGTCACTGAACTGCATGGTAACTTGAAATAACCCATAGAAAATGTATTTGTATTATAATTCTCCTGAGGAGTGATGGCAGACTAGACATTATACTTGCTTCAAGATATAATCACAGGAAAATTTATCAATATATTGTGCTAACCAAGCATAAGTCCTTAACTAATAACATACATGTTTCATTGAAGAAATAAGTGGATGAAATTCTGATAGATGTCTTACAAGAAAATCAATAGATATTTGAAATATGACTGGCTATGGCCTGCATATAAAATATAGAGGTGTTAGCTCCTTGTTGATCACACTGTTAACTGGCTTCATGTACAAGAACAACCCATCAGAACACCATCATGGGTGAGGTAGGCACATGAAGTCCCACTTCTAGCTGAGAAGTTACTGACAGCTGATGGCTGCTAGAGGATAAGAGTGAATTTTCCTCATATGTGTAGTCCTGAATGTCCACCTGTCTCCAACAAGTGTTCCATGTCCATAAGAGGTAACAATAAGTGGAATCTGATGCTTTTAAAATGAGAGAGAGAGACAGAGACAGAGAGAGACAGGGTGACAGAAACAGAGATAGAGACAGATAAATAACAAAAAAAGCCCTGAAGTTGGGAAGAAAAAGTGGTGGAGAGGGCATTTGAGGGGAGGGTAATGGGGTGGATTTGGTCAAAACACATGTACAAAATTCTCAAAAAGGCATTTCAACATGCCGTTATCTCTTTAACAGCATTCCTTTGTGTATTCTATTTTAAAAGGGGCAGTATAAACAACTGGGGAGTGACAGGAAAGGAGTTTGGACACTTGATGTCATGAATGAACCTAAGTCAAAAATACAGTTTATCCTGGGTGTGATACATACAACTCTAACCCAGTATAAGCACCCCCAACAGCTTAGAGAAGATGCTTGCAGATTTGAGTCCATCCTAGGCTCCACAGCAAGATGTTTTCTTGAAAATACATCATAAAAGAGAGTGTGTCACAATTTCAGTGCATAAGATTCAAGTTGGTGTCCTTTACAATTCTCCTGGTGTTCTTCCTGAATATCAGGTTCAGTGAAGACTGTGTAGAAAACTATATGTGATGATGCTGAAACACTTAAGACGCTTCTCAAAAACATTTTCTAACTGTTGACTTTGAAGAGTTTAAGAATTCTCCTCTCACAGTCAGTTCATCTAATATGGAAACTCCAAAAGAAAGAGATTTAGGGCTGGCAAAATGGAGCGATGAAAGGGGGGAAATTGATGCTGTTGACATGTGTTTGTTCTCGGAGACAGTATTAAGTACTGTGTTGAGTACTTGTGAGTTAAGAAAGATTTTTATAATTCACTCAAGACTCCATTCACTCAGGGCTTTCTCTGTTTCCCACAAGTGGGAATGCAAATTGAGAAAACACTGTGGAAATCAGTATGGAAAATTCTCAGAAAACTAAAAATAAATCCACTATAAGACCCAGTTATATCACAGCTTGGCATATACCTGAAGAACTAACCCTCCTACTGCATAGATACTTGCTCAATAATATTCATTACCACCTGTTCACAATAGCCAGGAAATGGAAACAACCTAAATGGCCCTCAAAAGATGATTGGATAATAAAAATGTGTTCCATATATGCAATGCAATATTATTCAGCTGAAAGCAAAAATAAAGTCATGAAATTTACAAATAAATGGATGGACCTAGGAAAGATTATATTGGTATAATTGATATAATTATGCCAATTATATTGATACATTGTTAACCCAAGTCCAAAAAAGAGGAAGACTTCATAAAAGAAGCTTTTCTTTACAGCAAGTGGATCACATCATTGAAAACCACAGCTGGACACAATGAAAAGATAACAGAATGTGGAAAGCCCAGCCGCAGTGGATAGATCAGCATCACAACTCCTGCATTCATGATTCAGGGAGCATCATGGAATCGGGGCTGGAAAGACTGTAAGAGCAAAACTGCCTAGGGTACCAAGGAGGAGGCATGACCCTACTCGGTGACGTTACAGGCTGAGTGGGACAAGGAGACCTGCACAGGCATGGGGCAGCCCATCTTGGGAGCTGAGGCCAAGCCAGGCCACCAGGTGCCACATGGTGTGGTGCAGTCAGGCACTATTACAGCAAGCAAAGGAGAGAAAGAGACAGAATGATCCGTGTCATGTCTGTGGACAGACGCATACACGAAGAGGTGAAAGCAGTGAGGCCTGTCCTGACGTGGATGGCTTGATTGCCACCCAGGGCCACGGTGATGTCTGGGCCTCGGATGCTGCCAGGGCCCATGTCTACTTTCTGTAAAAGACACAAAGCATAAATAAAAGAGTAAAAAAAAAAAAAGAAAAAATTGTAAGAATCAGAGTACTGAGAAGTCAGCTATGAAATGGTCTTTGCAACAAATGCCTGCGTGAACAAGAACAGAAAAATGGCAATATCCATAAACGTGATAACATGGAAGGGAGAGGATTTCATGACTCCCACCCCCGGACAAAGAACTATAGGCAACTGATGAGTGTTACGAAACTGAGAAGTGGCCTCTCCCAGGGATGAGCCCATTATTGGTTATCCAATACAAATGGCCAGTCCTGAAACTATGTATATACAAACAATAAAAAGAGACCCAGCAGGCTTATTTATATATTTGTGCATACACATATATACACGTATATTTGTGTGTGTGTGTGTGTCTGTGTGTAACAATAATAATCAAGAAAAAGAGGCTATCAGTTTGAAAGTAAAGGATCACAGGAGGGGTAGGAGGAAGGATACCTTGGAGGAGTCGGAGGGAGGACAAGGAAGGAGTAAAGTGATGTGATTCTATTTTAATTAAAAATTACTTAAAATTATAATAAATTTCAATTAACAACTAATGACACTGAACTTGCCAAGAATATTTTTTTTTAAAAAAATCAACATGACCATGTTTTATTCTAATGGCATTCAGATACTGTTAGACATTTTTATCCTTCAGATGAGAGATTTAAGTCCATCACACAGAGTCTATTCCATAATTCCATATGTATTTTACATATATGACATCATAATCTCTTCACGATGGAAAAATATCCTATTTCAGGGCTTAAATTATGAATTTTTCCAGTCGTCTTTCTTTTTCAACCTGAGTGAATGGAGTCTTGCGTGAATGTGGGCTGTTGACATGAACTTTGCTATGTCAAGAACCCTAATACCTGAAAACCATGGGGATGGCAGAAGCTTATTTTAGTGAGCTTCCCAGGAGTGGCAAGCCTTCCTCTGGTCAGTGTGTGAGTGTTCATAGTGTGTTCAGAAGTTGTTCATCCTCACTTCCTCCCTGTTTATATTGAGAGCCTGAAGATTGCTCACCTACATAGACAGCTCCTACTGAGATTAGCTAAACCAGCTTCCTTGATTCAGCTGTATACCATGAAGCCTGCCGCCTTGAGTCAGCTGCAGGCTGTAATACCACCTCCCTGTTCAACTGAAGTTAATAAACACACTGAGCTTCCAGGGGCTAAAGCTTCTTCAGCAGAGAGCCCGGTCCACTTGATCCCAGCTTTCCTGTGTCGCTCAGCCTGTCTTTTCTTCATTCCCTCACTGCCCCAGTTAGGTCAATCCCTGTAGTCATGAAAAATGAGGCAACAAACAGCAGCAACAGTCAATGCGGTTCCTCTTGCCCGCAACCGTCATCTCTTGACGGTTCTGTCGATCTTAGCCATTCTAACTGGGGTGAGAAAAACAAAAAACAAAAAACCTCAATGTTTTGATCTGCGGTTCCCTGTCTGTTTTTTATGATGAACATGTTTTAAAGTATTTCTTAGCCACTTTTTTCTTCTATTGAGAACTCTGTTTAACTCACTAGCTCATTTTTAATTTGATCATTTGTTTCCTTGACTTTTTTTTAGTTCTTTCTATATTCTGAATAAAAATCCTCTGTTAGATGTGTACCTGCCAAAGATTCTTTTCCATTCTGTGGATTTCTTCCTCATTCAATTGTTTCCTTAGCTTTTCATTTTGTTTTGTTTTTTTCAAAACAGCGTTTTTCTGTGTAGCTTTGGAGCCTGTCCTGGAACTTGCTCTCTAGTCCAAGCTGGCTTTGAACTCACAGAGATCTGCCTGCCCCCACCTCCTGAGTGCTGGGATGTTTGCTTAGCTTTACAGAATCTTTTAAATTTCATATTGTCCCACTTGTCAATTGTTGACTTTGGCCTTATTTCCAGGGAAAATGGAGAACTATTCAAACAGTTCATTCCTACATCTGTATCTTCTATGTTTTCTTCTAGAAGTTTAAGTGTTTCAGATTTCATTCTGAGATCTTTGGTCCACTTGGATTGACAAAAGTGGGTCTAATTTCCTTCATCTGCATGTGGACATCTAATTTTCTCAATGTCTTGGTGAAGACATTGTCTTTTCTCTTTTTATGACTTTTTGCCTCTTTATAAAATATCAGATGGTAATAGTCATTCGTACTCATATTTGAGTTTCTATTTTATTCCATTAGTTTATATATATTTTTTGTTCTGGTACCATACTGTTTTTTATAGTGATAGCTCTATAATATATCTTCTAGTCTTCAATAGAAATTTCTGTGTAATTCCTTTATCTGCTCAGGATTGCTTTGGCTATCTTGGGACTTTTCAGCATCCATATTAGTTTCAGAACTGTGTTTTTATGTTGCTGTGAAGAATGTTGTAGC
Source organism: Peromyscus eremicus (assembly GCF_949786415.1). Classification (NCBI taxonomy): domain Eukaryota; kingdom Metazoa; phylum Chordata; class Mammalia; order Rodentia; family Cricetidae; genus Peromyscus; species Peromyscus eremicus. The sequence goes on along the minus strand of NC_081430.1, from coordinate 8,767,597 downwards.
TATGTTGATTTGGGTTGCATTGACTCTGTAAGTTATTTTTGGCAGGAAGGTCATTATCACAATGTTATTTCTATTGATCCATGAACACAGGGTGCCTTGCCATTTTCTGGTCTTTCTCAGTCTCTTCCTTCAGAGATGTGAAGTTTTCATGTAAAGTTCTTTAACATCTTTGGTTAGGTTTATTCTAAGATATTTTATGTCTTTGGTGCTACTGTAAACAGTACTATGTCCATGATATTTTTCTGAGTGTGTTTGTTGGTGGTATATTGAAATGCTACTGATTTTATAAGTTGACTTTGCCTCCTGCCACTTTGCTAAAATTATTGATAGTTTCTATAAGTGTTCAGATCTATTATGTATAATACCATTCATCTGAAAATAGAAATAATTTGACTTCTTTTCTGTATTTATTTGTTTACTTATTTATTAATTTTTTAGCATTTCTCTACTATTAAAAATTTCCATGAAACATAATAGCCCTTTGAGTATGTTTCTTTTTATAAAAATTTTATTTATTCATGTATTTTATGTAAATGAGTGCTCTGTCTTCATGCACATCAGAGAGGGGAATAAAATCCCAGTACAGATGGTTGTGATCCTCCAAGTGGTTGCTGGGAATTGAACTCAGGACCTCTGGAAGGGCACTGAAGTGCCCTTAACTGCTGAGCCATCTCGCTAGCTAGCCCCTTTGTGTATGTTTCTATGGTTTATTTTAGATTAATCCTTGATATATCAGTTTAACCTACTATTTTCTTCTTCCTTAAGTTCTACTTTAGATTAAATTGCAAATCCATTTCAAATACTGTCTTATACAGTTAGCTAGAAATAAATGCAGTTAAGTAAAATAGTACAGGTGGTCATTTAAGATGTTACTGTTATGACTGGAAGAGCTACTCATAGAGGAAATAAAAACTGGACTGTAGTAGATTTAATCTATGAGAATCAACTAATTCATGTATCATTCCTAAAGTATTATTTTTAATTAGGACCCATTAGTGATCTCTACCTTACATTAAATTGTCAGTAATATTTCTTACAGAAGAATGTTATTTTATTAGGTTATGTTTTCTGATAGATTTACTTGTATGATTTATATAAATATGAATCTAAATTTCTAGTTTTGAATACAATTTAACACAGGATTTCATAAAGCACAGAAACAGTAGTTATCAAGATAATCCTTTTAGTTTGCAATTATATATAACATATAAAAGATATATAATATATAAATAGAGATTTTATATGTATATGTATGTGTATATATATACATTTCACAGTTCTTCCTCCCTTATTCTTTTTAATTCTCCTTATCAAGGTATGAATAGCTTATAAGTAAGTATGCACTCTTTATCTCTTTTTTAACTTACATAATTTAAAAATTTATCTCCTTCATTAACAGGTGACATTGAAAACTGGGCAGCATGTGTCAAAAACAAAAAGAAACTTTTGATGGTTTGAATTAAAATGGGCCCCATAGACTCTTACATTTGAGATCTCTGTCATTAGGGAGTAGCACTACTTGAAAAGGATTAGGAGGTGTGGCCTTGTTGGAGTAGGCATAGTCTCGTTGGAGTAGCTGTGTCACTGGGTGTGGGCTTTGAGGTGTCCAAGGCCCATTTCAGGCCCACTTCTCTCTCTTTCTGATACCTGAGGATCAGGAAGTAACTCTCAGCTAGGACTCCAGTGCCATGTAAGGTACTATGCTCCCTGCCGGGATGATAATAGAATATACTTCTGAAACTGTAATAAAGTCCCTAAGCAGTTGTCTTGATCATGGTGTCACTTTACATCAATAGAACAGTGACTAAGAAAACACTTCATATTTTAAGGTAGCTATCTATAGAATATTAGGCATTCCGTAAACACATATATGTGGTCTAGCTGCCTACCATAACAAATTTATGAAAATGATACATGATGGTAGTTCAGACTGACTTCTTGACTTATGAAATTTTCTTAAACAAAGCCTTTCCTTTATCTTCATATTAAATTGATGCTTGCAGAAATGACATCAACACAGAACAAATTGAATTCCCTAGTTCATGTTCCCTTGGATGTTCATAAGGTAACTTAAGAAAACACCAAGTGTACCCAGACAATCTAAACTTAAAGCAAAACAAATACAAAAATCCTCAAAACTCCACTACCTAATAGTGTTGAAAAGGATAACATTATCAAACATCATCACAAATATGTAGAAATTAATTCTACATTTCTATATCGGCAAATACATGTAAAGGGCTGCTTGTATCCTCAAATGTATTTCTCCATTTCTCACACAATTGATACACAAAAGGAGATGTCCATTTTCACCATTTATGTTCAAAACTTCCATGAAACTATAATTACAGAAGCAAGAAGAAAGTAATTTTAAAAAATGTGAAGGAATGGGCTCTAAAAAGCCAGCTCATGTCCCCGGGATAAGTCCTGGTCCCATTGCTAGGGGACACCCAAAGAGCCTTGATGCAAGGGGGCAAGCCTGGGTCTGGCCCCAACTTGTATGCGAGCCTGTGTTGAACACCCAAGGGGGACCTTACCCATTTTGGGGAGTGGATGGGGGTGGGATGGGGGGAGGTGGGGGCAAGTGGGGAAGGGGAGGGAAGGGGAACAGTGGGTGGTATGTAAAATGAAAAAAATAAATAAACAAATGAATTTTAAAAAATGTGAAGGAATTCCAACTGGAAAGGAGAAAAAAAAACTATTTTCCTCGTAGAATTGCGAGTTATAAGGTCCTATGACTAAGAAACAATGTAGAAATTTCTTCAATATATCTGTATATTAGAAACTAGCAGGCATAAAATAAAATCAAGTAAACAATACTATTCATACTATTTATTGTATTTCTTAATAGTAAAATATTGAGGGATAAACAAAAACAATCAAAAAGTCCAATAATGACATTAAGGGAGTAAAATATTTTGGAGAAAGTTGAGGATTTTAAACAAAGAAAAATATATTTTCTGGTTACAACATATTGTTAAGACACTAATTTTCAAATTTTTATATTTAAAGTAAAAAAATTAATGAATTTCTTATTAAAATACCTACTTTTAAAAAGGAAATTGACCAGCCGATCCTACAGCATAGGTTAAAGGACAAGAGATTCAGAAGAGTGAAATTCCTTTTTCAAAAGAAAGAGAAAAACAGAGGACTTATTCTGATTTTAAAACTTTCCATAGAGAATGCTGTAAAAATCATGAGTGTGCTATTGATGTGTAGATGGGCTTAAAGACCAAGGCAGCAAATTTCATTACAAACAGCCTTATCCTTACTGTCAATAAATTCTGACAAAGGCCTCAAACAGATCAGGAGAGAAAACTAGAGTTTTCAAACAATATATACATTATAATTAGATGTCAATGAAAAATTACAAAGTTATTTCAAGCTACATATAAAAACTTCTAGTGGTCTCTTCTGAACTCCATGGGAACCTGACTTACATAGGTACATATGCACCCCATCACACACATATATACACATAATTGAAAATAAAAATAAATCTAAAACTATCATTGCCAGTTTGTCACACAGTTTAACTAAATGAAGTGAGAAAATAATACTCCTACAGAAAGAGCATATCTTCCTGAATTTAGGATTCTGAAAGAAATTTTAAGTATGACACTAAAAATATTACCACTAGAAAATTTTCACTCTGTTAAAATTGAAACTATTCTATGTTAAAAGATACAATTAAGCAATCAAAAAGATTACATTTTCAAATTAAATGTCCAAAAATGGTTGTATTCAAAATATATAGTTAATATTGGTAGCCTTTCGATTTAGATAGATATTTTATTAAATGAATACATTAATGGTTTCCAGCCATGTCAGTGGACAATCAATGTAATGATATTATGAGATGTGTTATAATCTCCTCACTAATTGCAGTGAATGTGATTACATACCTATTGCACTGACTGCAATGAAGACAGTGTAAGAGTTGGAAACTATGTGGAGAGACTTGAATGCCCACTCATCACTGATGAAAATAAAAAATTGCAAAGGTTATTTGCATTTATTTGGTTTCTTGAAATGTTTAACAGACACTTGCTATGTAGCACAGAAAATCTATTCTTGGGACTTCATTCAAGAAAAAGAAGTTATACATACACAAAGCATGTATGTAAAGGCATCCTATTTATAATTCTCCGAGCTGAAAATAATCAAATCAACATTAATTAAAAGGGGAATGGTGGCACAAAACTTGTGGAAGTAACCAAACAATATCTAATTTGACTTAAGGCCCACACCAAAAGAAATAACCCATACCCAACACTGCTTGGGTGACTAAGAATCAGAAACTAGACGGCCCATGGACGTGATGTAAAAGCAAATGCTGCTAGTTTAAAAAAACCCAGAAAAACAAAAATGCAGTGATATAATGAGTCCTAATGACACTCTTCTATACTCATAGATCAATGTTTTCCCCAGCCACCATCAAATAAACTGCCCCCTGCAGTAGATGGGAAGAAATAAAGAGACATACAGTGACATATTGTATAGGGTGTGAGAGATCTTATAACATTCAGCCCTAAATGTGATGTCGCTGTCATATCTCTCCCCTCAGGGATCAGGAAACATGGCAGAAGAGGAGGCAGAAACAATGTAAGAGCCAGAGGAGATGGAGGAAACCAAGAAAACCAGATCTTCTGTATCAACATGACCAAACTCATGAACTCACAGAGACTGAAGCAGCATGCTTAGGGTCTGAATGGGCCTGTACCACATCTTCTGCATATATATTGTGGCCTACAGTTTAATGTGTTTTTATGGGATTCCTGAGTATGTTGACGGGGGGGGGGGGGTGTCTTCTCCCGAGTTCTTCTCCGTCTGTTTCTTTGTCTTGTCTAACTCCTATGTGATAGTTTTTGTTTTATCTTATATTTCATTTTGCTATATTTTAGTAATATCTTTTAGAAGCCTGTTCTTTTCTAATGAGAGCCAGAGAGGGAATGGATCAAGGTGGGAGGGTAGGTACAGAGGAGCTGGGAGGAGTAGAGGGAGAAGAAATTGCAGTCAGAATATATCACATGAGAATAGAATCTATTTTCAATAAAAGGAATATATATGCTATAGTTTACATATCGACATAGTAGCATATGGTTCAACAATCAAAAATTATGAATCGCATTGGAGAGATGGCTAGAAGATTAGGCAACTTACTTCCAAGCCTGACAACCTGAGTTCATTCTCTGGGACTCCCATTGTGTAAGGAGAGAACCAACTCCTTCAAGTTGTCTTCTGTCTTCACCAGGTGCTCATAAATAAATAAATTTAATCACAAACAAAAAGTGAAATAAAAACTAAATAACATTTTAAAATTTATATTCTCTGATCTGTAGAGACATAAATGCATCAGTGGTAGTGAATGAAGATTTAAGTGGATATTAACTGAAAAGTGAGCACCACAGAAATGATTGAATTACTAACTTACATTAGGTAAATTTTAGGCATTCTAAATTATACCTCAATTATTATAAAAACTCCAAGGCTTAAAAATAATACTGAAAAAAACACTTAATAAAAATAAGTAAAAGAGTAAGTGAAGAACACAGAATAGAATGTCAGACAATTGGAAAAAACAGGTAATGGTAGTGTGTATATGTCCTGATTCAGGTGAACAAAGCCACGAAGATCAGTCACAATGGAAGGCTGCCCACGTGCTCCACTCTCACAGTGTTTGAAGTATTAATACAAGCTAAAGCATTAATACAAGGATGGGATAAGGATACGAAGATATTGTAGCATACCTTTTTGCAAATAATCATATTCTGTCTATAAAAGATTCTAAAAAGTATACCAGAAAACTAGAACTGATAAACACTTTCAGCAAAGTGTCAGGTTATAAAATTAACATACCTAAATCAGTAGTCTTTCTGTTAAACCAAGGACAAACTTAGGAAAAAGATATTAGGAAAATAATCCTGTTCACATTATTCGTACAAAATAAAAACATCTTGGAATGAACCTAACAAAGGGAGGAAAAGACATCTACAATGAAAATTTTATCACACTGATGAAAGAAATTGAGAAACACTGGATGATAGATCTATGCCTCTTTCACTATCCATCAACCATCTATCTGCCACCTAACAGACTATATGTCATCTATCTATCAACCACCCATCTTTTATCTAACATCTATCTATCTCTATCAATCATCTTTCTATATCACCTATCTGTTAATTATCTATTTATCTAACATCTGTGTATCATCTATCTTTCATATATCTATCTCACATCTTGCTATCCATCTATCCATCACCCAGCACATGAAAAAGTAAAACATATTATCAGGCAACAAAGAAATCCACATAAATACAACACATACACACACAACTCCTCAGCAATAAATAGCAGTTACTGATAGGTTCTTCAGAACTTGGTAGAAACAGCTTTATGTTGTACGACTCTTTAATTTGAAATTTCTGGGAAAATAAACTGGGGAGAGGTGAGACATGCATTTTCCTGGCATACAAAGTTGGAGAATGATCTGCTTCCAAATGAGCAGAAAAAGAAGAATGGAAATGTTCTAGAATCCAAGGAAGAAGCAACAGCAATCTTGCAGAGGTTATCTCACTTATTTACTAAAAGAATTACACACACACACACACACAGAGAGAGAGAGAGAGAGAGAGAGAGAGAGAGAGAGAGGGAGAGAGAGAGAGAGAGAGTTGTTTGTTTGTTCCTCTCCCTATGACAACACAGTGAACACCTGGATGGCCATCCTAAGCATACATTTTCTCTTACAAGGGAAAGAGAGACTTAGGAGTTTGCTCATCTGCCTTCACATTGCAGAGAAATGTGAAATGATTATTTCTCTTCTACCTCACAGAAAACACAGGGAAAGTTTGCATAGTATCACTACCTAGGGGAGATAGAAGTAAGGGAAATTTTTAGCAGACAGCATGCAGACACAAATAATTTTGCCTAGTGACAGAGCAACGTGAGACAGCTCTGGCCAACTACTGAGACCCACCATGTGTGTGCTCCCGTGGTCTATAGCAGCAAAGGAAGCTTCCCATACATGACTCCCTTCTTGTTCAGAACTGAAGCTGAGCTAAGTAGTCAGGGTTTTCGTAAAAAAAGACAGACTGTGAAGAGTGAGACAACATTTCTTCAAAAGTACTAATACCACTACAAACACTAAAAAAGGAAACAAGAAACTACCAATAGAAACTGACAGGGTATATAACTGACCCTAAGGGAATGGATTTCTACACATTGCCAGACAATGAATTCAATTTGATTCTCACAAATAAACTCAGTGATCTATAAGAAGACAGAGATAGACAACTGAACAACTAAATATAGTAAGATGAGAAGCTGAACATAAAACAGAAATTGTTAAGGAAATTCTCCAGCTGAAAAGCACAGTGACTGATCTGAAAAACACAGAAGAAAGATTTTTGATATCATGTGCTATCCAGAGGAAGAATTATGGAACTTGAAATCTGATCATTTTCAAGTAACCACCTAGAAAAGCCAAATTAATAGGAATAAATGCATTGAACAAATATGAAATTCCATTTTGTACAATTATGTGTGTTCATCACAGGATTTTAGAAAGAACAAGCTATATGAAAGAGGTAGTGATCAAATATAAAAGAAATAACGACTCAGAAGTTACTAAAGCTGGGAAGGGAAATAGACATCTAGTTCCATGAAGCCTTCCCAAACCCAAATAAGTTAAATATAAAGTGTTATCCTTCACAACTCATTATAACTTAGTCTTTTAAAGTCAGAAGAAAGGAGAGAATTTTGAAGAAAAAACTTATCACAAAGAAGTCAATACCTATCAGCCACCTAAAGATTGCCCAGCACAACGCATGTGGGCTGAAAACAGTGGAATAGTAAGTTAAAAGTATTAAAACAAACACACCTGTCAACCAAAGATACTACACTTAGCCATTTATTCTTCAGCAATGAAAGATTTTCTCAGATAAAAATAGGAAAAAAAATGTTGCTGCTAGATGTATTTTACAGGAAATGCTACAGAATTTGTTACAGTTGAAAGGAATATATGGCATACAGCAGCAGGAAAGCTTATTTTCACCTATAAAGATAAATACATAAATACATTTGAGTAATATAATATTGAAATGCACAGAAACCATTTCTAAATCTAGTATAAAAGTTAAAAGACAAAGAGTGATAATAGTTATAACTACAAAAACATGGAATGATATACAAACTAGGAATAAACAGTTTCTGACAATAACATAAAATGTGTTTTTGTGTGGTAGGGAGTAAAATAAAAAAGTTGCCATAAGAAATAAAAGAAAATTCATTACATGCCCACAAAAATATAACAGAGTCAAATTGCCTCAAAAGATAAAATAAACTTACACTTATAAACAAAGATAAAGAGGAAAGAACAAAAACATTAGTAGAAAATGATACCCATCTGAGAGAAAAGAGAGGCACACAGAGTAAAGTACTATGAAACAGACAGAAATCAATAAAGTGCTTAAAAGTAAATGAATTAAACTTCTCAATCAAAAACAGAAGAGAAAGTAGTCAACCTCCAGTTTCCCAAAGGATACTCTACAAGAGACTCATTTTACATTTGGAGGTATGCATGGGATCAAAGAGAAGGAGTGGATATAAATCTTTTACAAATAGCAAGGATGCTCAGTGTTACCACTTCCATCCATCATACAATGGAAAGTCTCAGCTAAGGCATTTAACAACGACTGAAAACAAAGAGGATGAGGAAGAGAAAAAGGAAGAAAAGTTGTCCAAATTAGCAAATCACAGGTACAGAAGAAAACTTTTCTGCTTAATGATAACATGATCTATAGAGAAAACACAAAATTGAAAAAAAAAAACCAACCTAACAGATTCAGTTAATATACAGAATATATAACTGTACTAGTCTGCTTCCCTGTTGCTGTGATAAAAAAGAGGCTGAAATGAACTTGGAGGAGGAATGTATTTGGTTGTCTTATAGGTTACAGTTTATTATTGAGAGAAGTCAACTCATGCAGGAACCTGGAGGCAGGAACTGAAGAAAGACCAGGGAGGAACACTGGCTACTCCCTTGCTTCCCTACTCACACTCAGTCAGTTTATTCACACAACCCAGAACCACCTGTCCTGGAGAGGCACCACTCACAGTGGACTGAACCCACTCCCATCAGTTATCAGTCAAGGCAATGTCCTATAGACATGCCTATCCAACAGTGGCAATTTCTCAATGGAAGTTCCTTCTTCTCAGATGTATTAAGGTGACAACCAAGACTGTCTATCATGGTAACACAAAATGAGTGTTTCTATAAACCAAAAATGACCTATCCAAAAATAAAACTAAGAAGTTAGTTTCATTTCTAACAGCACCAAAAAAGAGTAAAGTACTGTGGGATGTTCTGTATGGCAAATGTGTTGCTAATTAGTCAATAAATAAAACACTGATTGGCCATTGGCTAGGCAGGAAGTTTAGGCGGGACAAGGAGGAGAATAAAGCTGGGAAGTGGAAGGCTGACTCAGAGAGACACTGCCAGCCGCCACGATGACAAACAGCATGTGAAGATGTCGGTAAGCCACGAGCCACGTGGCAAGGTATAGATTAATGGAAATGGTTTAATTTAAGCTGTAAGAACAGTTAGCAAGAAGCCTGCCATGGCCATACAGTTTGTAACCAATATAAGTCTCTGTGTTTACTTGGTTGGGTCTGAGTGGCTGTGGGACTGGCAAGTGAGAGAGATTTGCCCTGACTGTGGACAAGGCAGGAAAACTCAAGCTACAAATGGTGTCCAACGTGGTGGCAAGAGTTTCCACCTAAAAACTGAGAAAAAAGATTCTAAAACAGAGCTAAAAACAGCTTCCTAATTGTCTCTCTCAAATGAGCAGCAGCTTCCGGTTTGAGCTACTAGTGGGTTCCTGGCGTGTGAGCTCGACCTGTGGGAATGAGGCCTCTGCAAGTGGCACATTAAGCTGTGTGGTAGATTTAGCCTTTATTAGTACAAAACAAAAAGAGAGGTTCCTGGGCTACACGCTGCTTGGATAAAAGCATAGACCCACAATAGCTCCCAGAGCTGGTGGTAAAGGTAGCCATGTTGGGAAGCTGAGGTGGGCGGAGCCAGCAGCCACAGCTGCTGCAGTTTAAAGCAATAGATTCACAATAAGACAGATTCAGATGTAATAGTTTACAATGTGTGTAAAAGATACGTAGGCTTGAAAGAGACAAAAAAGGTGATATATAGAGTTATATAAACAAATACATAGTTTTAAAAAATAAAATCTTTAAAGAGACAGTAAAATTAATATAAAAAATAAGCCACGTGAAGATGAATATGACACAGAGAATCTGCATTGTGTTGTCTTTGGGATTCTTAACTGCAGAGAGATATTTGATTGTAAAGGAAGCTGAGTTAAACCAATATGCATATTTTAAAGATACCTTGACTTCAAAATTTGAATATAAGGATATGATGCTTTGGAAAGGAGACTCTGTTTTTGTTCCCACAGAAAGCCAGAGGCTATGGATTTGTTCCAGATTAAGATACATCAGGTTTGACCAGCCAAGATCCCCTGAAAGGTCTCCGATGACACCATGGCTCAGATGATCCAACATCTGGAATGGTTTCAAGGCAACTGGCTCAGACGATACAGCCTCATGGACTATTCCATAATCCTAAAATTTTCTTTGTGTCCTCATAAGATACAGCGCCCCCCTCCAGCAGGAAGTAGTAAGAGAATCTACGCCCAAATTCCCAAATTATATGTAATTTTACTTTGTTAAGGTTAAAACCTTCCTTTTTGAAGAAAAAAAAGGGGGGGGAAGTGCTGTGGGATGTTCTGTATGGCAAATGTGTTGCTAATTAGTCAATAAATAAAACACTGATTGGCCATTGGCTAGGCAGGAAGTGTAGGCGGGACAAGGAGGAGAATAAAGCTGGGAAGTGGAAGGCTGACTCAGAGAGACACTGCCATGTGAAGATGTCGGTAAGCCACGAGCCACGTGGCAAGGTATAGATTAATGGAAATGGATTAATTTAAGCTGTAAGAACAGTTAGCAAGAAGCCTGCCACGGCCATACAGTTTGTAACCAATATAAGTCTCTGTGTTTACTTGGTTGGGTCTGAGTGGCTGTGGGACTGGCAGGTGAGAGAGATTTGCCCTGACTGTGGGCAAGGCAGGAAAACTCAAGCTACAGTAAAGTACATAGAAAAACGTGTTCAAAGTATTATTTCTAAAAACCAGAAAAGCCTGATATAAACATTAAACAAGAAACAAACAAGTAGATAACCTCTTTTGACCTTAGGTTAAAACACTTAATGGCATTAGAATGTCTACAGCGCTTAAACAGAATCTGCATATTCAGTGACATTTCAAACTATTTTTATAGAAAGAGAAATAAACAATTCTAAAATTCATATGGAATCACAAAAAATACATAAATTAGCAGAACAACTTTGAACAAAGCTGAGACTTCACACTTCCTACAGCAATCAAGATAGCACAACAAGGACATAAGGCAGGTACAGAGACCAACGGAGCAGAATGGGAAGCCTAGAAATTAATCTGCACATATGTAGCCAACAGATCTTTAGAAGGGGTGCCAAGACTATACCCTAGAAAAGGAAATCATGTTCAAGCGGTTTTAGGAAGACTGGATATATGAATCCAAAAGAATAAAATTAGACAATTATCTTATATCACAAAAGATTATTTCAAAATAGATTCAAAAGAAACATAAGATATAAAACTAAATATTCCAGAAGAGAAATACAAATCTTCTTGCTCTTGGAAACACTTTCTTTGATGCCCCACCAAAAGGACAGACAATAAAAATAGAAATAAAGATGTGGAATCACATTTCACTAAAATGTATCTGCCCAGAATTGAAACAATCAACAAAATAAAAACAATGTCTTCATATTGGCAGGAAATGTTTATAAATCATATATTTAGTAAATGGTTAATTTCCAAAATTTATAGGGAATCTCTACAACTATAAAGCATAGAAATAAAAAAAAATAGTTAAAAAATGTGAATCTTCGGCAGACATTTATCCACAGAAAAGATGAATAATATATTGAGCATTGCTCAACATCAGCTAAATGCAATGACCTAGCACTTTAGAGCTTTCAAGATTGCTACCATGAAGGAAAATGAGTTTTGATGATCTGCAAAAAATTTTTATTCTTGTATGTTGTTAGTGGGAATGTAACATGGTGGATCTACTAGGAAAAATACTATGGTAGTTTCACACAAAAAATTAAAACTAGGTACAATATGACCTAGCAGTCCCACTTCTGTGTATATATCCCAAAGGAACAGAGACCAGAATCTCAGAAAGATATCATTGTCCCTGTGTTCACAACATTATTCACAACAGTCAAGAGACAGAAACGAAACAAAATAAATATCCATTGACATATAAATGGATAATGAAAATATGGTATTTAGGTTTATTGGACTATCATTGGTACTCAAGAAGAAAATCCTACATTTTGAAATACTTTGGGGTGATCTGGTTATATGCTAAATGAAATAAGCTAGTCTGTGCTGCTGTAGTAGTGTGTGATTTCTTTTGTGGAGTGCATATAAAGAAGTAAAGACTACAAAGAACTTAGTAGGCCCGGGGACTCAGGAGTGGGGGAAATTGGTATAGGGATCATTCACTGGTTATGAGGGGACTAAGTTCCAGGAATCTGCTATACAATGTGATTTCTGGAGTTAGTGATAAGTTAAGCATACTTAAAATTCAATATGGTGACTCTTCCCTAAGTACTCTTATTACAAAACAAAACTAAATCCAGAACAAAGGGATATGAGTATACTTTCAGAAGTGCTCAATATACATACTGCTTTTAATGACAGTATCATGAGTATGTATACAAATTCATATTCATGAAATTATAGGAAGTCAGTACTATGTAGTTTCATTTTATATCTAATTATATCTCAATAATGGCAAGAGGAAGGGAGTCAAACCCAACACTGCAGTGTTTTCCTTGATCTATGCATTAAATAAGATGTAGGAAGCATTTATAGTCATTAAAAATGCTTAACAAGTAAGGCAAAACATACAACCTCAAGGGATGGTAAATTTACCAAACATCACTAAACTACATTCTTACAGAGGCTAGTTTTAGTGTGTGCAAATTATATCTCCAAAGCCTGTTTTAAAAATAATGTTGAGACAGAAACTTAAGCAGGTTACTTACCACCTTTCCCTGCAAGATTTTGAAAACTATCTCGTTGTAATTGCAAAACTCATATAATAAATGTTCTTCTCGACAGCAACAGTAATTCAGTAATGTAAAGCTTGGCTCAAAGATGCCACCCAACTCCTCCTACAGTGTACTAGAAAGCTTTGTACTCAGTACACGTCCTTCATTCACCTCTACACTATTGATTTGCTACAATACTTCATCAAGATCAGAATGTGCATGCTGCAACCAAATGAAGACTCACAGCACATAACTGGGCTTCAGGGGTATCTACTTAAGAGTATAATACCATTTACATTTTTAATTAATGATCACAATATACCATTTTAATTATCAGCAAAACTTGTAAAATTGTTTTGGCTAATTGCTTTTAATTCAAATGTTAAATAAGCACACAAATGATATTGAACATGCCTCTCTCTTCCATGACCCATTTGTGGATTTCACTGATATGAAATATATTCAGCAGGTTCCTACATTTGGTTTTTCAAGGTATCCTGAATAGACAGAGTCAACAGGAACACTTAAATAATTTTTTTAATGAATCAATATTTTGTTTTTGAGTAAAGTATTTGCTTTAAGCCTTGCCATTGCAGCTATGAGCTTCCAGCCAACATGCATGGACTTGCTATGAAAATGAAATTTTAATGATAACATAGAAGGGCTGGTCTCTTCCTTGCCTTGGGCAAAAACAATAGTAATTTATTTTGCAAGCATCTTATGACAATTGTCCTGAAGTAACTCGATTGGCTTAGAAGAGATGTGACTGTGCTTTGTCAGAAAATTAAGCAAAAGTTCATGACCCAAATTAGCAGAGATGTCTAACCTAAAAGGCTCTAGGGGAAGTTACAAAAGCCGTCAATTCAATACAATTTCATTTCAAAAGATTTTTGTCTTCATAATTCCCATTGCACCCTCCTGTGCATTCTGTCTGTGCAATCTCATCACAGTTGACAGTTTGTTGATATGGTAATGTACAGATTTATCATTTACAGTTTTGTAATGTAGTTTGATTCACTCACTGTTTCAGTTACTAATTGATGTGTGGATTTCCAATATTTTTCTACTCCATTGGCTTATTTCAAGCTTCTACTTCATTTTTAAATGGATTGTGCATCAAACCAAACAATAGTAACAATGCTAAATACAAAATATTAGATGAAGAGAATCATAGTCTGCCATCCTGAATAGTGTTGTCATTAAGTACTGGTTAAAAACTTCCAATGCAGGCCCTAGTAGAATAAGAGCCTATTGATGGAAGTGCTGACAAATTCAAAAACATATATGTGACACACTTGACCAACCGGCCTAATTGCGATTTCACATGAATCCACAGATCTGCTCATGCCATTCTAAATATAGGAAAGTTCCACAAGCTGTCCAGGGTTTTTCCCATGGGAAATGCTGCAATGAGAATATTATTTGTGGGGCTGGAGAGATGGCACATAGGTAAAGAGCACATGTAGAGCTCTAGCAGAGGACACTGAGCTTGGGTTCTAGTACTCAAGTTTGTTTGTGTTCCAACACCTTTGGTTCCTGTAGGAACTCTTTCCAATTGCTTTCCAGTGGCTCCTATTGCTTTTCCTCAGCTCTGTCATGATCATCTCTCCTGAAAGAGCCTGTAAGCCTGAGCCGTTACTCTGTAAGCCTGAGCTGTCACTCTGTAATATATAGTATATATTATATTATATTATAATATGTATTATATTATAATATATATATATATATATATATATATATTAGTATAAAGCTTGAGGGATGGTTCCTTTTATAAGGAAACAAAATAAAAATGTTCTCACTGTTTTAGGTCTAAGAGACTAAATGAATGATGGTCACTAAGAATATTTGCTGCCTAAATTAATGTAACAAGTGTATGGCAATGATTCCTATCCAGCCTTTGCAAATGCTACTATCACAGCAATGGTTTTCATCAGCCTGATAGATAAATTTATCAAGATAGATTTATTATTAGGTAAAGTGGATGATTTAAGTAATATTCAAACACTGTAAAATCTGTACCACCGAAATTAAATATCATTAGTATTTATTTAAACTCACCTATTTTTAGTATAAAAATGTCAATAACCTATTTTAGTCTCATAAAATTTTACTGTTCCTTATATGCTAGGCAAAGCTCAGTGTATAATGAAAAACAGTTGGGGTTATTATTCTTTAACAAGGAGGATGTCTATATTGTCACTTATAAATGGGAGAAAATTTGGTGGTTTGGATAGCAGCTTGTCAGTTTCCTCTTCTATTATTTCCTGTGCTATGACAGTATTAGAGCTGTCTAAATATATTTCAGTTCTCTTCTTCTGGGGTGCCATCAGGAGTCCAGAGTGGGCCATTTATATATATATATATATATATATATATATATATATATAAAAATTATAGAGAGGCACATCTATATGAAGGTTTGTGAACAAGGGTGGTCATGGTGTGGGTCAGAGAACCCTGACCATATGTGGAGACACAGAAATGACATATAAGCTATCCTAGGTGAGATTATGGATGAAATGGCACACTAGAAGCTGAATTTATGGATTGGTTTTAGCAACTTGATACTGGCTAGAGTCATTTGGGAAGAGGGATGCTCATCTGAGAAAATGTCTCCATTAGATTGGCCTGTAGAACATTTTATTGATTACTGATTAATATCAGTGAGCCCATTCCCCAGGTGTATAAGTGATCATGAGTTGTATAAACAAGCCACGAGGAACAAGACATTAAGCATCACTTTTCCATGATCTCTGCCTCATTTCTTGACTTCAAGTTCCTGCCTTGACTTCCTTCCCTGACTTCTCTGGATGATAGACTACATGCTGTATGATAAAATAAACCCATCCATCCCCAACATGCTTTTGGTTATGATATCTTATCATTGCAATAGAAACCTCAACTAAGATACCAGCTGAATAGTTTTGGAAATAAAGGTAAGAAGAATATTTCATCACTCCATCAGCCCACTTCTCCAATTCTGGAATTAATCTAATCAATACCCCCAAGAAATCTCTTCTGCAATCAGCCTCAGAAACTTTCTTTAACATCTGAGTGCACTTGCTGCTGCCGAAGCATTGTATCCCAGGTAAACTGAATAGCCTTCTATGAGGAAATCTACAAAAGTGGCCCTCACGGGGATTTCATACAAAAGATTCTCAGAGTCTGCTGACAGGGCCATATCAGAGCCTCAACCAGGAGAGGCAAAGGGTGGGAGCTAAACCCAGCAGTGACAGCTCAATGACAGCTCAGTGACAGCTCAGTGACATCTCAGTGACAGCTCAGTGACAGCTTGATGACAGCTCAGTGACATCTCAATGACAGCTCAACGACAGCTCAGTGACAGCTCAGTGACAGCTCAGTGACAGCTGAGTGACAGCTCAATGACGACAGCTCAGTGACAGCTCAGTGACAGCTCAGTGACAGCTCAATGACAGCTCAGTGACAGCTCAGTGACAGCTCAGTGACAGCTCAACGACAGCTCAGTGACAGCTCAGTGACAGCTCAATGACAGCTCAGTGACAGCTCAGTGACAGCTCAGTGACAGCTCAGTGACAGCTTGATGACAGCTCAATGACAGCTCAATGACAGCTCAATGACAGCTCAATGACAGCTCAGTGACAGCTCAATGACAGCTCAGTGACAGCTCAGTGACAGCTCAGTGAAATCTCAGTGACAGCTCAGTGACAGCTTGATGACAGCTCAGTGACAGCTCAGTGACAGCTCAGTGACAGCTTGATGACAGCTCAGTGACAGCTCAGCGACAGCTCAGTGACATCAGCTCAGTGACAGCTCAGTGACAGCTCAGTGACAGCTCAACGACAGCTCAGTGACAGCTCAGTGACAGCTCAGTGACAGCTCAGTGACAGCTCAATGACAGCTCAGTGACAGCTCAGTGACAGCTCAATGACAGTTCAGTGACAGCTCAGTGACAGCTCAACGACAGCTCAGTGACAGCTCAGTGACAGCTCAGTGACAGCTCAACGACAGCTCAGTGACAGCTCAGTGACAGCTCAGTGAAATCTCAGTGACAGCTCAGTGACAGCTCAACGACAGCTCAGTGACAGCTCAGTGACAGCTCAATGACAGCTCAGTGACAGCTCAGTGACATCTCAGTGACAGCTCAGTGACAGCTCAGTGACAGTTCAGTGACAGCTCAGTGACAGCTCAACGACAGCTCAGTGACAGCTCAGTGACAGCTCAGTGACATCTCAATGACAGTTCAGTGACAGCTCAGTGACAGCTCAACGACAGCTCAGTGACAGCTCAACGACAGCTCAGTGACAGCTCAATGACAGCTCAGTGACAGCTCAGTGACAGCTCAATGACATCTCAGTGACAGCTCAATGACAGCTCAGTGACAGCTCAGTGACAGCTCAGTGACAGCTCAATGACAGCTCAGTGACAGCTCAGTGACAGCTCAATGACAGCTCAGTGACAGCTCAGTGACAGCTCAATGACAGCTCAGTGACAGCTCAATGACGACAGCTCAATGACAGCTCAGTGACAGCTCAGTGACAGCTCAGTGACAGCTCAGTGACAGCTCAGTGACAGCTCAATGACAGCTCAACGACAGCTCAGTGACAGCTCAGTGACAGCTCAGTGACAGCTCAATGACAGCTCAGTGACAGCTCAGTGACGACAGCTCAGTGACAGCTCAATGACAGCTCAGTGACAGCTCAATGACAGCTCAGTGACAGCTCAGTGACAGCTCAGGGACAGCTCAGGGACAGCTCAGGGACAGCTCAGTGACAGCCAGCAGATTTTCCAAGGAAATCCACAGGTCACAGAAGAGTCAGGAAAATTCAGCACACAAGGAAGCTGGGAACCCTCCAGAGAGGAAAGAGAGCAGTACAAGCCAACAGTGTGCACCCTGAATCATGACAAGGACCAGAAAGTGGTGAGTGGGTCAGCCAAGGACTGACGTCAGCACTCAGGCCGGAGTCCCCCTGCTGTATGTCTCCGCCCTGCGCTCCCGCCTCACCCACACCTACTTTGCATTTACAGACTACACTGGGGGAGAGTAGCAGGCCAACACTACCTCCCTATTGTTCCCATCTTTAACCATTTGTGTTTGTGCCCCTTGCCTTTTTTTCTTTCTTTTCTGCCTTCCTCTCTCTTTCCACATATCCCTCCCTCTTACTGTTACATCATCCAAGGCCCGGAAGTTGACCTGGTTTATGATATCTGGGTACATTTCTTTCCTTCCTCTTTTCGGTTTACCATCAACCAAAATTTCCACATACTCACTCCGTTTTTTCCTTTGCAACTGTTATTCCCATTCATATGTATGCCCCACTGTTTCCCATAGTACAACTTAGTATTATCAGTAGACGCACTTTGATTATTAACCTTGTTTTTCCTTTTTCTTTTGCATGAATACTAATGTATTAGTATACACAGTATTGTGTGGTTCCTTTTCTCACTAAAACGTTGATATTTCATCTTACCCTAGTCAGCATGGCTAAGGTTACAAAAACAGAAGACAACAAATGATGGTGATGATGTGGGGAACAGAGAATACTCTGGCACTCTGGGTAGGACTGTAAATTGGTGAAACCACTATAGAAATCAATGTGAAGTTTATGAAAAATAAGAAATAAATCTACCTTATGAACCAGCGTACACATACCACTATTTACTATTTACTACTACAGAGATCCATGCTCATTTATGCTCACAGATGTTCTATTCACAGTCACTAGGACATGGGACATGGAAGTAACCTAGATGTCTACCAGTTGATAAAAGGACAATGAATAAGTAGTCCCTTTAGGTAAATGAATTTCATTTAGTTGTAAAAATGAAATTTGTAGATAAATGGGTAGAACTGGTGAGTGTTATGCAGAGTAATTCAGACCCAGAAAAACAAAAATCATATGTACTCGCTTGTGTATTAATATTAGCATTGAATCTTGAGATTTGATGTTTAATTTGGAGTATGTATAGAATCCAGGATACTGGAAAGGGGCCATTGATGGGAGAGGGGGAAGAAAATAATAATAATAGAAGGATCAATATAAAATAAAAGTATGTATAGATTGGGAAATGACAAAGATTGCTTGTTAGCAAACCCTCAATGTAGACTGAATGCAATACATCTAGTTTTTTTTTAAAGATTTATTTATTTATTTATTCTGTTTGCATGTATCCCTGCAGGCCAGAAGAGGGAGCCAGATCTCTTTACAGATGGTTGTGAGCCACCATGTGGTTGCTGGAAATTGAACTCAGGACCTCTGAAAGAACAGCCAGTGTTCTTAACCTCTGAGCCATCTCTCCAGCCCCTACATCTAGTTTTGACTCAACACTTAGTACACTAACCTCCAAAACCTCAAAGATTCCACAAAAGCCTGCTGTACCTTAAGCAAGGTGCAGCTAATTTAACCATAAGATATCAGTATTTAATTTTTGAATTTTCCATTTCTGTACATACAAGGAAAGGATGCACACCTACTTCTGCATTTCAGACAAAAATAGTAAATGGAATAAAATGAAAATGTATGACAATTATATTTTGATACTATGACTAAAGTATTAAGATGAACGGTTAATCATTACTTAGCAAATTACAACTTTCACATGGAGAAAATCATAACGTACGTATATAATTAATAACGTTGCACTTGCGCTAATACCTTGTAAGTTAATTATAGACTACACAGCTGATTGAGTTTCATTTACCTAAGGAGCTGTTCTGACCCTGTTGCAGATGAGTTCCATCTTCAGGGGAACACGCTCATTTATCACTGTCTCTTTGCACCACTCCAGCTCTTAGCAGGAGGACAGGGAATGGTAAAAGATCCTTAGTTGTGAAACACTTTGCAAATTTGGTCATTAAAGGTATCTGACAGCTAAAACAAGACAGGATTAAATTAGCTATGGAACATTAGGAAAGCTTATATCTCAGAAATCAACTGATGGTATGAAAATAAAGGACTTTGATGTAATCGTTCAAGTCAGTTCGAAGCTGGTACTAGATTTTTTAGTATTTTTCAGGAAAATTTCATGCTTTGAAATACATGGAAGGAAATGTATAGAATATAATGAATTTCTGAACACATAGTAAGCCTCTTTTAATAATAGAAATATTGAAAAGGGTAGCTTACCTTATAGCATACACATACAATTACATTGTGTATGTATTTCTAAGTTTTGTTTTGTTTTAACTGTGTTGAGAGATTTGAATTGCTGTATTTTATCTTACAATGAAAGTGTAATGAAATGCCAGCAAAATGAAGAAATAAGGAAACTGGTAGCTTTAAATATAGAAGAATGATCACTTAACACTTATTTGATAAATGCTATATGTTAACATGCGTGCAAAGATTAGATATATTTATGTTTTCTTCTCGTAAGTTAGGAATTAATCCTAGTCTTAGGTTTCTAATATAAGTTCTCTAGCCATGAGTTATGTCCGAAGACAATAAGACTAGGCACTCTTGAATAACCTAAAATTGTTGAGTCTCAGGTTTAAACATAAGAGATGGTTCTGCAGGTAAAGTAACTTACCAACAAGACTACTAACCTAAGGTGGTTGTCAGAACCCACAGGGAAGAAGGAGAGAACTGGCTCCCAGAAGTTGTTGTCTGACTTCCAAATGAATGTTGTGCATATGAAATCACACACACACACACACACACACACACACACACACACACACACACACAAATAAATACATGAATGCAATAATGTTGTTTGTAAGAACCAAAGGTTCATGGGAAAGATAAACCAGGAGATAAATTAAGGCAAGGTATAAGATGTTAGATGTGGTTAGTATGAGATAAAAATGTGTAGAGAATGATACAGGTATGGAAAAGGCATTTTGCAAAAAGTGAGGTCCAGGATGAATCCTCCGACTGGGCAAGAGTATGCCATATGACTGTGAATGAGGCAAGCGTGAGTGTGCTCAATGACAGCGGGGTGGTGAACTGTCCACTGACAGTACTGATGACCCACACAAAGGAGCAGAGTCCAGACACTGAATCTCAGAAACCACAGGTAGTTTGTTGATGTGAAGCTGAGGCAAACTGAGGCTAGACCTCCTAAAAAATTAGAATCTATTGGCATCAAACGGTGGCCCCAGAGAAGGCTTGACCTACCAGGAAGAACCTAGCTGACCCTGAGAATGAAGAATGGAAACAAAGGGACCCCTGAAGAGGCATGGCGATGTTGAAAATGAAAACTGAGGTGACTCTTCATTTCTTGGCATTTAGAAAACTGTAAAGAAAATATTTAGAGAAGAGGCCAAGACAATATTCACCCTGTTCCTTGGCTAATAGTGAAATGTCAAGCAGAGATTTAGATGAATAAAGAACACTAACAACTTCATAAATGGCTTCTGAATCCTCAAGAAAAATTAAAACAACCCAACAGACACAGAGAAGAAAGTGTTTAAAACTAAAACACATTTGCTATGAACATAAATTAAAGAGCAAAGGAATTTATTATTCAAAACCTTTTGAAGATGACATACTCTCATCAAGATGGTCAGAGAATCAGAAAGAAAAAAAAACAGGCAAATCAAGCTTATATGCTGTAAAGCATATAGTACCACTGAATGGTGCATATGATGTTATTACCACTGGAGCTACTCATCTAATGTCAAAAGTATTTAAGAATGTGCCCCAGTAACCAGAATCCCTACTCAGGTATGACGTGATGAACCACATCAATGACTAACACGTATAATAACCCTAAGGGCACCGCAGTGGTGCACATAATTTTGCTGTAATGAACAGCTCTCTGGTTGCACTTAAGATCCACTCAATGAAAGGGAAACCATGACTGCTATTGGAAATCTGGAAATCTAGCTAACTGCTCAGGGCTAGTGAAACCATGGTTATTAGAGGAGAATCAGCAACCACTAATTTGCTAAACCAGTATAATCCTTAATAACAATTCATATACATTTGTCCTTACATCCACAGATAGGTGTAGCCTATTCGTCGTCAAGAAAAATGTATCTTTGCAACAGACGGATATCACTACAGAAGTCAACAACTATCAAAACATGAATCTGTGGAGCTCAGTTCCAATAGATACATTCACAAAATATTCTCACACTTAAGACTCAGGGAACATAGCAGAAGAGGATGGAAAAGACTGTAAGAACCAGAAGATGGGGGAATTGCCTGTGAGATTGTATCTCCTAGTATATCAGAAGAAGTACCCATAAAGTCTCACTAAGATGGCTATCCAAATGTGAGCTGAACAAAGAACATGCCAAAGTGTGTGTGTTGAGGGGAAGTGGAGGGGGCAGTATTAGCCCAGGCAACAAAGTCCTCAACCCTGCACGGAGAACTTCAGCCATCTGAAGAAAACTGAGTGAAGAAGTGGTCATCCCCAGGGGAGTGCACATCAGTTGCTTGTCAGTGCCAAGTGTGTAGACCTGAAAACATACATACAAGTAACATTGTATAGATTAAGTGGATGAAATAACAAAGAAAACAAGAGGCCATGGATTTGAAGGAGAGCAGAGAGGGGTACATGAGAGGGTTTTAGAGGGAGGGGAAGGGAGAAATGTTGTAATAATATAATCTCAAAAAAGAAAAATTCAATTAAAGGTAAAATAATAATTGCAAGGAAAAAAAACAAACACCACCATCACCAACAACAACAACATAAAAAAAAAAGTAACAACAACAGAAAACGTGGCCTGGGATGGAGGACATAAAGGAGGATGGCACTTTACACTTCAGTAAATAGGTGATGCAGTGAGAGCTGTCAATACCTATTTCACATGCAGAAATTAGCTAGGAATAAAGAATTCTTTCTCAGAAATGATGCCTAGTCTTCTTGTTTTTCAGTCCATTTATATTGAAATTTGTATTCTACATATTACACCTTGCATAAATATTTTAAATATATCAAGCAGGACATTTTATGTTCTTTAGAGGTCAGGAACTTTTTTTCAATAAGAAAAATAAATGACAAACTTTGAATAGTAAAAAAATTCAGGTAAAGATAAACTCTTAATATATATTTAATCAGCCGGACGGTGGTGGCGCACGCCTTTAATCCCAGCACTCAGGAGGCAGAGGCAGGCAGATCTCTGTGAGTTTGAGGCCAGCCTGGTCTCTAAAGCGAGTTCCAGGAAAGGCACAGAGACACCCTGTCTTGAAAAACCAATATATATATATATATATATATATATATATATATATATATATATATATATATATATATAATCTAAGACAAGTATAGTGGTGTGTGGTGTGTGCCTTTAAATTTAACGCTTAGGGGGCAGAAGCAGGCAGATCTCTGAGTTCAAGGCCACCCTGGTCTACATAGTGAGTTTCAGTACAGCCCCAGCTACATAGTGAGACCCTGTCTTGAAAAACAAAAACAAGCAAACAAACTCTCCCATATATATATATATATATATATATATATATATATATCAATATTAAATATGGTATGTTTTCTAGTGGAAAAGAAAAATTTGAAAAATAATAACAATATATTGTTTAATGAAAGAACATTTCTTATACAAAATTGTTAATGAAATAAAAACAGAATTGTGTTTATTACTCTGATTAAAGACTTCATTTTTTTGAGTAACCAAATTAAATTATAGTATCTGTCATTGTTTGTCTTCTTCTGAAACAAATTCTTGTAGTTTATACTTAGTTTAATGTATAAGGTATCTGCTGCTCAGTAGAAAATAAACTGTATTTTCCCTAAATATACATATCTACTGAAGAATTATGTGTCATCTAATCATTAAAACAAAAAAGTATGAAATCTTTGAAAATAGTTAAAATTAAACTTGTAAAAAGTTATATGTAAATGAATTGATTCATACATAATCACTAAGTAGTCGATATTAAGGTTGATTATTTTGTCATGGACAGTTTGCTAAATTAAATCAAATTTTCATAAGATAAATAGCCTGTTTCATAAGACAAAGTCCTACTAAAAATCTCCCAACAAAAAAAGGGAGTTAATTTTCCCAGGAGAGTTTAGTTATTTCATACTACTACAGACTGCCACTACAGATTTTTTAACTTCATTAATTACTTATTTTTATTTATTTTTATGTTCTTATTCTTCTCTCATATATTACATCATTACCTCATTTTCCCCTCCCTCACCTCCCACCAGTCTCTGCCTGCTACTTGCTATTTCCCCCAGATCCATTCTTCTGAGTTTTCTCCTCAGAAAAAAAGCAGATCTCCCAGGAATATCAACCAAACTCAGCTTTACATGCTACAATAAGACTAGGCACACAGTATCAAATCAAGGCTGGATGAGGCTACACAATATAAGGGAAAGAGTCTCATTAGTAAACAAAATAGTCAATAACCACTGCTGCTTCCACTGTTAGGAATCTTACAAGAATACCAAACTATTAAGCCATATGCTGAGGACCTTGGTAAGACCCCTACAGGCTCCCTGATTTCTGCTAGCACCCATGAGTCCTGGTCAATTGATTCTGTGAACCATGCTCTCATGGTACCCCCAACTGCTCTGGTTCCTCTGATCCTTTCTCTCTTCTTCCTCAGGAATCCCAGAGCTTCATCTAATGTTTGGCTGTGAGACTCTGCATCTCCTCCTATCAGACGCTGGATGAAGTCTCTCTGGTCTCTTTGTTGAAGATTCTGCTAGGCTCTGGTCCCAGAACACTCTGCAGGCAGGAAAAACTATAGGTCGAAGGTTTTTGTGGCTGGTTTGATGTCCCAATCCCTCCACTTGAGGCCTTGATTGGTTACAGAAGAGGGTCAGTTCAGCTTCCATGTCCCCCATTACTAAGAGTCCTTGCTAGGGTTATTCTCATAGATTCCATGGAATATCCCTTGCACTAGGTTTCCACCTAGCTCTGGAAATGCCCCTAGTTCCTGTCGGTTCTCCCAGTATTAACTTCTCCAATATAATCCTGCCTGTTCCCAACCCCACCTGCCCTCAGTTCACCCACACACTCTGTTCTACTTCCCCTTCCCAGGGAGATCCTTGCATCCCTCTCAAACCTCCATTGTTACTTAGTGTCTCTGGGAATGGGGATTGTAGCATGGTTTATCTTTCACTTTACAGCTAATATCCACTTATAAGTAAGTACATACTGTGTTTGTCTTTGTGGGTCTGGGTTACTTCACTCATGATGGTTTTTTTTTTTTCAAGTTCTATCCATTGGCCTGCAGTTTTCATGATGTCATTGATTTTAACAGCTGAGTAATACTCCATTGTGTAAATGTACCACATTTTTTTATCCATTCTTCAGATGAGGGATATCTAGGTTGTTTCCAGTTTCTGGCTATTATGAATAAAGCAGCTTTGAACATAGTTGAGCAAGTATCCTTGAGATAGGATGGATTATCCATGGGTATATGCCCAGAGTGGTATATCTGGGTCTTGAAGTAGATCAATTCCCAATTTTCTGTGAAGCTGTCATATTGATCTCCAAAATGGCTGTAGAAGTTTATACTCCCACCAGCAGTGGAAGAGTGTTCTCCTTGCTCCACATCCTTGCCAGCATAGACAGTCACGTGTATTTTTGATCTTAGCCATTCTGGAAGGTTTAAGATGGAATGTCAAAGTCATTTTGATTTGCATTTTCCCTAATGGCTAAAGATGTTGAATATTTCTTTAAATGTTCCCCAGTCATTTGAGATTCCCCAACTGAGAATTCTCTGTACCCCATTTTTAACTGGATTATTTGGTTTATTGATATCTAGTTTGCTGATTTCTTTATATATTTTGGATATTGGCTCTGTCAAATATGGAGTTGGTGAAAATCTTTTCCCATTCTGTAGGCTGTCTTTTCGCCCTATTAACAGTGTCCTTTGCCTTATAGAAGCTTTTCACTTTCATGAGGTCCCATTTATTAATTTTTGATCTTAGAGCCTGTGCTATTGATATTCTGTTCAGGAAGTTCTCTCAAGTGCCAATATATTTAAGACTAATCCACACTTTCTCTTCAATCAGGTTCAGTGTATCTGGTTTTATGCTGAGGTCTTTGATCCACTTGGATTTATGTTTTGTGCAGAGTAATAGATATGGATCTATTCGCGTTCTTCTACATACCAACATCCATTTAGACCAGCACCATTTGTTGAAGAAGCTTTCTTTTTTTTCCATTGTATATTTTTGACTTTATACAAAATGAGTGTCCATCAGTGTGTGGATTTACATTTTGGTCTTGCATTTGATTCCATGTGTTCAACGTGTCTGTTTTTATGCTGATACCATATGGTTTTTATAACTACAGCTCAGCACTACAGCTTGAAATCAGAGATGGTGATACCTCTGGATGTTCTTTGATTGTACAGGATTGTTTTAGCTATCCTAGATTTTTTTGTTTTTTCATATGATGTTGGGTATTGTTATTTCAAGGTCTGTAAAGAATTGTGTTGGAATTTGATGGGGATTGTAATGAATCTGTAGATTGCTTTTGGGAGGAGAACCATTTTTACTAGGTTTATCCTACTGATCCATGAGCATGGAGGATCTTTCCATTTTCTGATGTCTTCTTCAATCTTCTTCGAAGACTTGAACTTGTTTTTAGTTTCTTTTTTTTATTTAAGAACTTTTTTTATTCCTTTTATATACCAATCACAGAACTCCCTCTCATCTTTCCTCTGGCTCCCCACCAGTCTTGCCCCCCACTTCTGATCCCCTCCTCCAAAAGGGTAGGGGCATCCATGGGGAGTCATCAAAGCCTGGTACATTTAGCTGAGGCAAGACCAAGGCCCTACTCTCTGCATTAAGGCTGAGCAAGGCATCCCATAGTTAATGGGCTCCAGAAATCCAGCTCATGCACCAGGAATAGATCCTGATCCTACTGCCAGGGGCCTCTAAAATAGACCAAGCTACATAACTGTCTAACGTATGCAGAGGGCCTAGTCTGGTCCCATGCAGGTTCCACAGCTGTTAGTCTAAAGTTCATGAGTTCCCACAAGCTTAGTTCAGTTGTCTCTGTAGATTTTCATGACTTGAAGAGTTTTTTTTTCTTTTTTATTCATTTTATGCACCAGACATAGATCCCCTTCTCATCCCTCCTCCTGCTCTTCCCACCTTCCCTCCCTACCCCTCATCCTCTCCTATAACAGGGTAAGTTCTCCCATGGGGGGAGAGCTAAGCCTGGTATATTCAGTTGAGGCAGGACTAAGCCCCTCCCAGCTTTATCAGGGGTTAGCTGGGAGAGGATGGAGTGGAAGAGCAATGAACACAATATCTTGATAGAGGGAGACATGGGGTAAGGGAGAAACTTGGTGCTAGGGAAATTCCCAGGAATCCACAAGGATGACCCCAGATTAGACTACTAGCAACAGTGGTGAGAGTTCCCAGACTGGCCTAGCCTGGTAATCAGATTGGTGAACACCCTAACTGTCATCATAGAGCCTTCATCCAGTAACTGATGGAAGCAGATGCAGAGATCCACAACCATGTACCAGGCTGAACTCCAGGAGTCCAGTTGAAGAGATCAAAGAAGGATTACATGAACAAGGCAGTGAAGATCATGATGGTGAAATCTACAGAGACAACTGAACCAAGCTCAAAGGAACTGAAGTTTTTAATCAAAGAGGTCTTTTACTTGCTTTGTTAGAGTTACCCCCAAGATATTTTATATTATTTGTGGTTATTGTGAAGGGTGTTGTTTCCCTAATTTCTTTCTCAACACATTTGTCATTTGTTTATAGGAGGGCAACTGTTTTTTGTTTATTTATTTATTTATTTTTGTGTGTGTGTGTGGTTTTTTTTGAGTTAATCTTGTATACAGCCATTTCACTGAAGGTGTTTATCAGCTGTAGGAGTTCCTGGTGGAATATTTGGTGTGAAGTATGTATACTATCTTATCATATGGGAAGAGCCATACTCTGACTTCTCCCTTTCCAATTTGTATCTTCTTGATCTCCTTTAGTTGTGTTATTGCTCTAGCTAGAACCTCAAGTATTATATTGAATAGATATGGACAGCCTTGTTTTGTTTCTGATTTTAGTGGAATCGCTTTGAGTTTCTCTCCATTTAATTTGCTGTTGGTGATTGACTTGCTGTATATTGCAGGTTGGCTCAGAGGCTAGTGTGCTTGCTGCAGGTCGGCCTCCCTAGCACCCTGGAGTCCCAACCACATGGATCTGAGCCCCACATGTCCCCACTGGGGCTGCTTGCCTGACCAGACCCTAACAGGTGGCTGCAGAGCCCAGACAGCCCAAGCCCCCCCGGAAGGGCCTGACCCCTGCTTAGGTGACCAGTTACATACAGCAACCCTGCAGGGAGTCTGTAGATCAGGCAGTTCAAGAGGCCTGTGAGCCAATCACTCTCTGGCCAGGCAACTCACAACGCGGCGGCTCTTGTAACCACTTCCAGAAAGCACATGCATTTTTCAGTGGATAGAGCACCAGAGAAAGGCACCTGCACTAGGCACCTTTCTAGTTCTGTGCTTTTTAGTGGCTGGATTGGGTCACAGTTCCCTGCCTGTTTAGAGATTACCAGCAGACTGTTCCTTTACTTTTAAAATTATTGAGGGTGGCATCTGCCAATTCCAGGACATCTTGGGATTCTGCCCTGAAGAGTGCACCCACCAGTGCCCTTGAAAGCATGCCTGCTCTCCCACTGACCCACTGGCTTTAATTACTCCAGCTGAATCTGTTCTCGGCCCAGTCATCCTGCCCTTGACTGCCATCACCAACCCTATAGCAACAACCAGACAGGTGGCTCCTGCCACATATATGATTGTGCCTGAGTGCTTCCAGCTCATTGGTACATTGCCTCTTTGCTGTATACAATTTGTTGTGGTCCCAGCAACCATACTTAGTGCTCAGGGGTTGCCTGGGTAAGTGCTCCATTCACAAGAGCCATTCAGGGACCTGAGTTAGCTTGCACCAGACCTGTTTTGATGCTAAACCTGTAATACCTACTGAAGCAATGGTAACACCCCCCCAAAAAAAAAAAACATCAGAAGAACTGAAACACCAGCAATCAAGGATTTCATCCAAGGTAAAAGTACTTAATAATTTTACACCTTAAAACTGATTAATAAATAAACAAATTAATAAAATTTTATTTACAAATTTTGAATATTTCTCAAAACATGGCAGAAAATGTTACATAACAAGAATTTAAAAACTTTTTTGCTTGTATGATGAATGAATTTTTACAGGACATATATGACCTTCCTGAAATGTACATGATATACATCATTTTAGCATTTAGCATAATAATTCACATAGCATTGAAAAACTTGTTTAATAATAACAAAGGTGAGTCATTATTGGGACTGATAAAAGTTTTACAAGGTAGCAATGAATACTTAAGTAAAAAGATTCTTTCTCTGGAATCTGCTACCCAGGCTTTACAAGGTAGCAATGAGACTTAAATAAACAGTTTCCTTCCCTGGAATCTGCTACCCAGGCTTTACAAGGTAGCAATGAAGACTTAAATGAAAAGACTCTTTCTCTGGAATCTGCTACCCAGGATTTACAAGGTAGTAATAAAGACTTAAATAAAAAGCTTCTTTGTTTGGAATCTGCTAACTTACTTCAGGAACTTCAATCCATTAATAACAATGTACAACCAGATTTGATTCTATTGATAATAAATATGAATACTTAATGAATAAAACAATAACTCTTCAGAGTAATGTTGCTGCTATTCAGATACTTTAAAAGGAAGAAAGATTATCATTAACTGATAAAATAAGGTCTATTGAATCATGTGTTTCAGAAAAACATAAAAGGTTGCATGATTCTATGAAATCTCTGGAATCCCTTACAACAGAGGATAGTTCACTCACTGCAAGTGACCCTAAGTGCTTGGTTGCAAGTTCTGGAAGAAACTCTCAGTAAAGATAACAAGGGACATAATAGGCAGAAGGACAAAGCCATAAAAGTCATAAGACCTCCAGATGGCTCTCATACAATGGTTTATCCTGTTACCATCCATGAGAGGCCAGCAGATGACAGACATCCTGAACCATATGTCGAATATATTTTACAACCTATTGCTATGAGAGATTCAAAAAACATTAAGGAACCAGTAGTCACATATGGCATACACTCAACATATGTAAAACAGATATTAAATATGTGGTCTTCCACAAATAGAATCATACCAGATGATTGGAATCAGGTGCTACATAAAGACAGCACAACTGCAGTTGAACTCTCAGAACAGCCCTAGCTTTAAAATGGCTAACTGATAAGCCTTGTCTGGATTAGACAATAGCCTTTGACAAAAGAGAAGCTACAAGCTTTAGAATAGCTGGTCCAAAAGCAGTAAAAAGTTCAACACATTGAAGAACCTATCAGCCCTTGGAATTCTCCTGTATTTGTTATTAGAAAAAAAGTCTGGTAATTGGAGAATGCTGACAGATTTGAGAGAGCTATTAATAAAGTAATGCAGCCTATGAGATTCCTACAGAATGGGATGTCCTTGCCCTCTCTGCTACCCAAAGAATGTCTGATTATCGTTATTGACTTAAAAAACTGTTTCTTTACCATGTCTCTACAAGAAAAGGATAGAGAAAAATTTGCGTTCACAGTACCTAATTATAATAAATCCAAGCCAGTCAAGAGATATCAATGGAAGGTCCTCCCACAGGGAATATTAAATAGCCCTACCCTGTGCCAATATTTTGTGCAAAAACCATTGGAAATAATTTGTGTGAAATTTACACAATGCATAATTTATCATTATATGGATGATAATTTATTAGCTGATCCAAAGTTAGGTACATTAGAAAGCATGTTTGAAAAAGTAAAGAAAGTTTTGCCTCACTGGGGACTACAAACTGTTCCTGAAAAAATACAAAGAAGAGATTCTATTAATTACTTAAGATATAAGATAGAACTACAAGAAAATTAGACCACAAAAGGTACAACTCAGGAGAGGTCAATTGCAAACTCTTAGTGATTTTCAAAAATAGTTAGGAAGCTTTTCCAACTTACAGGCTACCTTTGGAATACCTAAAGATGGACTAGTAAATTTGGCTAATACCCTAAAAGGGGACAAGGACTTAAATCAAGAGATTATCAGCTAAAGCTGAAAAGGTATTGGCTCTAGTAGAAAAGTAAATACTAGAGATGCATGTGGATTGTGTGAATCCAGAATTTAAATGCATTCTGGTCATACTCCACTCCAGATACTCCCCTATAGGGATTTTAAGGCAGAGGGAAGATATTATATTGGAATGGATATTTCTACCATGTAAACCAAGTAAGAAATTAAAGATTTATGTAGAAAAGATCTCTGATTTGACTCTAAAAGGAAAATTAAGACTTCATCAGTTGACAGGAATGGACCCAACAGACATTGCAGTACTTTTAACTAATGAGGAAATTTCCTCACTATGGAAAGATAATGAATACTAGCAAAGTGCCTGAAGTAAATTTTTGGGAAAGATTAACAATTGTTATCCCTAAAACATGAGAATAGAATTTATAAAGAAAACTGAATGGGTCCTTCTTAACATTGTACAGAAAAAAACAATCTCTGAAGATGCCACATTCTATACTGATGCAAATAAATCAAGAAAGGCAGGATATAAATCAGGAGACTTAAGTAAAGTGGTTCAAAGGACATATAATTCTGTACAAAAGGCAGAACTGTATGCCATTGTTATGGTACTAATGTACTTCATGGAACTCAAAATTGTCACTGACTCTCAATATACATAGAAAGCTGTTTTACATATTGAAACTGCTGAATTTATTCCTGATAATAAAGAATTAACTTCACTATTCATACAATTACAGAAAATCATCAGAACATGTATATAGGGAACATCCTATATACAAAGCACATATCAGATCCCACATGGGTCTGCCAGGACCTCTAGCACAAAGTAATGATAAGATTGATCAGTTATTAATAGGTAATGTGCTAGAAACCACAGAATTTCATAAGAAACACCACATAAATAACAAAGGTTTGAAGAAGGATTTTTCCATCACTTGGCAACAAGTCAAAGAAATTGTAAAACAATGTCTGACTTGTTCCATCTATAACCAGACTCCATTACTTTCAGGAAGCAATGCAAAAGGTATACAAATAAATAAAAATTGGCAGCCTCTAGTTCCTGGTCCTCATACCTTATATACTTTTCTGCTTCCTGCCATCACTTCCTAGGATTAAAGATGTGTGTCACCATGCCTGGCTGTTTCTAGTGTGGCCTTGAACTCACAGAGATCTGGATGGAACTGGAACTCTGCCTCCCATGTGATAGGATTAAAGGTGTGTGTGCCACCATTTTCTGGCCTCTATGTCTACCTAGTGACTGTTCTGTTCTCTGACTCCAGAAAAATTTATTGGGGTATACAATATATTAGGGGACACAATATTGCCACATAGGGGTATTTGCTCCACCCATGACCTTGGCTATACAGCCCAAAGGAGGTGGTCCCTCCTGCCATTGTACATTACCTCTTATAAGGAGTTTGTCCTTCTCCCTGCTCCTGCCCGCAAGGTGGATTCACTGCTGGTCAGATCAGAGGAAGAATTCTGCTGTCTACTACATTCTGTAATCATGAGTTTACATCCTCAATTTATATCTTAATAAATTACGTTACCCATTTAAGACACTCACATGGATTTATCATAATAAGTATTTTTCCATCTAGGTTCTTGAGGTAAATTGGTCTGTGATTCTCTTTCTTTGTTGAATCTTTGTGTGGTTTGAGTATCAGGGTGACTGTGGCTTCATAAAATGAATTTGGTGATGTTCCTTCTGTTACTATTTTGTGAAATAATTTAAGAAGTATTGTCATTAGCTCTTCTTTGAAAATCTGGTAGAATTTCTTACTAAAACTGTCTGGCACTGAGCTTTTTGGGAGTGAGACTTTTAATGATTGCTTCTATTTCTCTGGTGGTTATAGGTCTATTTAAATTGTTTGTCTGATACTAATTTTACTTTGGTAAATGGTATTGAGAAAATTGTCCATTTCTTTTAGATTGTCCAACTTTGATGGGTACAGGTTTTTAAAGCATTTCCTAATGATTCTTTGGATTTCCTTGGTTTTTGCTTCAATGCCCCCCTTTTTTGTATCTGATTTTGTTGATTTGGATATTCTCTCTCTTTTAGTTAGTTTAGATAAAGGTCTGTCTATGTTTTTGATTTTGTCAAAGAACCAATTCTTTTTTTCCTTATTTCTTTGTATTGTTCTCTTTGTTTATATTTGATTGATTTTACCCCTCAGTTTGATTATTTCTTTATTATCTCTTGCAGGCTTGAATGCTGTTGATTTTTTCTGTTCTAGAGTTTTCAGATGTGCTCTTGGGTTACTAGTATAAGATCTCTGCAATTTCTTTATGAAGGTACTTAGTGCCATGAACTTTCCTTTTAGAAGAGTAAGTCTCAAAAGATACAGAAAAATCTAAATAACTTCCGTATCCTGTCAGATCACCAAGGATTAAAGGTGAATATCAACAACAGAAACAACAGAAGGCCTACAGATTTCTTATAATAAATACAACTAGGTTCAGAATATTGTTTTCTGTAGAAAGGATCTTATAGTTTTAAATTTATTAGTATTACGACTCATAGCTTTTCAGTTTCTCAAATGCAAAGTCTAAATTTATTTATGTTCTACATAAACTTATCATTAGGGGCTGGCAAGATAGTTCATCAGGTAAAGGCACTTGCCTCCAAACCTGATGACTTGAGTTAGGTCCTTGTGTAGGTGGAAGTTTTTCTGTGTCCTGCCCAGTCCTGCAGCTGCTCAGACCCAAATAAACACACAGAGGCTTATATTAATTATGAACTATATGGTCATTAGCTCAGATTTATTACTGACTAGCTCTTATACTTAAATTAACCCATAATTCTTATCTATGTTTAGCCATGGGGATTGGTAGCTTTTCTCAGTTCTGCCTTGTCATCTTGCTTCCTCTGCATCTGGCTGATGACTCCTGACTCAGCCTTCGTCTTCCCAGAAATTTTCTTGTCTGCTTGTCCCACCTATACTTCCTGCATGGTACTGACCAATCAGCATTTTATTTATCAACCAATCAGAGCAACACATATTCACAGCATACAGAACAACATCCCCATCATTTCCTTTTTTCTTTCTATTTTAAAGAAAGATATTATCTTCAACATAGTAGAATTACTTATAACAAAACAGTTATCTAGCAAGAATTACAGTTACAATATCTGGTCTATTTGTATTTGGCAAACATATTTTATCTATTGTATATTTGTGAGTCTAAAGTGTCATATCTAATTTATCTTTTATCATAACCAAGGAAAATTATAACTGTAATATCTAGTTTTCAATTACATCAAAGACCTCAGAAGATATAATATTATCTAAGTAAAAAGAAATAGCATTGTAAGCAACTTCCAAATTTTCTGGAAATGACAGAGACAGCTGCCTACCTGGACAGTCATCCAGAGTTCCTTTGTAATATTTGGGCATCCAACTTCAGCATATAGGCCTAGAGTCTCTAAGTTGCTTCTCTCTGTGTCTGGTAGAATATCTGGCAGTCTCCTCTGCAAAGCAGGAACCTGAAGGAACATCTTTCCTTTCAAAGTTCATTGGTCACCTTCTTATGGGTCCTGCATGTCCAGTCAACACAACATTTTGTCAAGCAATCCAAGCAAGAACAGTTTCTTTCCGAAATGGGTATTTTTGCCAAGAAGAAGATAAACTCCATATGGAGTGTCTTTGAAGCTCATTTTTCTCTTTGAAGTAAATTGGTGCTGCCAGAAGCAGACTTGTCTCATTGTCAGGAAAGTCTAAGTTTTTAAAACATTTTAAATGCCATATTCTGTAGGTCTTTGAAGTGTTTGAAGATTACCTCCCTAATTGAAATATAACTATATATACCTAGAAAACTTAACTAACTTGACTATAAGTTTGATTATCATAGATGACTAATTATTAATTCATATTTCTTCATTATACATTACAATTTTAAATAAGCTATACAAACATAATACCTTAAACAAGAATAGAAATATACATACAGTATAACAAAATTAACTTTAAGTTTGTATTAATAAACTAAAATCCATAACAATGTAACACATTTTTAAATAAGTTGTTAATCTTTAAAAGTAGGTTCAATAATCTACCCTTTCATCCTATCATATCTACAGCATATATTTCTATATCATATCCCCCTTTCTTCTTTTAGAAAGAGATTAACTATGACCAATAACAATTTGTAACCAACAACCTAAATAAAGACAAACATCCATAATCCATTTTTTTGGGGAATGTGTGCATAGTGTTCTAGGCTACTTCCTGCTGATAGGGGGCACTGGTAGTCTTATCTGGATCCTGAGAAAACTTGAGATAATGGTCAAGTCCTGGGAAGACCAGCTATAATCTTTGTTGATAAGTGCCATCTGTTAAGGTTCAGGAGGTCTGCCTTGATCAAATCTGTTCTACCTTAACCTGGAGCAAATCCATATCCTCTTGCTTATGGAAACAAAGCAGAGCTTCCTTTCCAAAGCAACATATCCTTAGATTCAAATTTTGAAGTCAAGATACCTTTAAAATATACATATTGGTTTAACTGAGCAGCCTTTATAATTAAATTTCTTTCTGCAGTTAAAAATCCCAGAGACCAGCCGGGCGGTGGTGGCGCACGCCTTTAATCCCAGCACTCGGGAGGCAGAGCCAGGTGGATTTCTGTGAGTTCGAGGCCAGCCTGCGCTACCAAGTGAGTTCCAGGAGAGGAGCAAAGCTACACAGAGAAACCCTGTCTCGAAAAACAAAAAACAAAAAACAAAAAACAAAAAAACAAAACAAAACAAAACAAAAAATCCCAGAGACCATATAATCCAGGCTTTCTGTGTAATTTTCATATTTACATGGCTTATTTTTTATATTACGTTTACTTTCTCTTTAAAGACATTATTTTTTACAATTTTTATTTCTTTATATAACTGTCTATATTCCTTTTCCTCTCTCTACCAAGCCTACGTACATTTTGATACCATTGTAAACCATTTAGAGTTTTATTTCATCTGAATCTGTTTTATTGTGAATCTATTGCTTTAAACTGCAGAGTGGTTAGAACAGAAGTGGCAGCCTTGGCTGCTGACTCCACACACCTCAGTTATTCAACATGGTTGGAACTACATTTACTGCCAGCTCTGGGAACCATGCTCATCGCTGCCTCTGGGAAGCAGTGGGTCTATGCTTCCATCTAGCAGCTTCTAGCCCCAAAACCTTTTTGTTGTTGTACTAGCAAAAGCTATATTCACCACTCACCATGCTGCATGGCTTGCAGACACCACTGTGTACAATGGCAGGAATCTGCCTTGCTGCACTCAAGCCCATATGCCATGAACCCCATCATACTGTAGTTCAAATCCACATGCCATGGTGTCTCTGTACCTTGGAGTCTCTATATCTTGGCTTTTTCTCAGTTCTGCCTTATCTTCTTGCTTCCTCTGGGTCTGGCTGTTGACTCCTGACTTAGCCTTCCTCTTCCCAGCATTCTTCCTGTCTGTCCTGCCTATACTTCCTGCTGGGCTACTGGCCAATCAGCATTTTATTTATCAACCAATCAGAGCAATACGTATTCACAGTGTACAGAAAAATGTCTCCATCATCCTTGGATCTATATGGTAGGAGGAGGGAAGTGACACCTCCAAGATGTCCTCAGACCTCCTCCACTCATATTCCAATGGCACACATGCAAATATAAGCACAAAATAAATTAATATACTAATTTTTAAATTATCATTAGTAGCAAATTATTATCAAGTAGATAATTAAAAATACCTTTATACCCATAGAATTTGATCAAAAAAATCAATTTATGTGATATAAGATTGTAGCATTTTAATAATTATTTGTGTGTTTATCTGTTCTTCAGTGTTGGTAATCAAACCCAGGAACTTGCACATGCTAAGTAAGTGCCTTCCCATGGAGTTATTATGTATTCACAATAAAAATATATTTGAGATGAGCAAACAATACAATTAGACTAAAAAGTGATCACTTTCAGAAGACAACTTTATTGGTCTTCCAACCAAATCAAACATTTTTGCCTTCTAAATGAGTCAGTGACGAATTATACACCACAGAGAGATATTTCCATTACATTATTAGGAACACTACATACTATTAGAAGGAGCTGAAAACTGAAGATATTCTGATCAGTAAGGACTCCACTAACTTGGAATTTATATCTGTGGAAATTATGTAGTCATATTTTTCCTACACTGGCAGAATAAGAGGCTCTTAGTGACTGACTAAGGCAGAAGGACATTAAATCATAGCTATGAAAATATCTATTTGATAGGATATTCAGGTAGTAATATACGTGGTACAGTAAAAGTCCACTTGTCTTTGTCAGATTTTTTCCTAGTCTTGGAGAATACTTCCAGAGTAAATTCAGGAGGCCTAATGCAGATAAACATTTCCCACTGCATGTTTTACTATATATGACACAAATGCATTCTGAAAATGTTCTACAAAACAGGAGGACCATTGCAGAATTTATGTTCCTTACTGCCTTGCCTGTCCCTGCCCACTAGCTGACTTCTAATTTGTAGAGGGTCCCAATTAGTACTTTCTAGTATGATTAACAGCAGCTACAAAATCAATATTTAGTGCAGGGAAAATGGAATTGGTGTAGCATAGTCTTCATGAGTGTTGCCTTGCAATTGAGTATCTAATTATGTTAGCAAGCCAAGGTAAATTTATATCTATGGTAGTTAAGAATTTTCAAGGATATGATCCATGTACTTTCTTTGACTTGGCCTCAGAGATCTAGGAGATAGGAGATAATATGTAGCTCTTATTTAAACACACACACACACACACACACACACACACACACACACACACACCACATATTTAATTTATATAATATATATTCAGTTGCAAAGATAACCAACATGACACATAGTAAAAAAAAAAGGTTTCATTATGTTAGCATTTATTACAATTAAAAGATAAAGCCCTATTAAAATTACTAATCCAGTTGCTGTCTAAGTGAGTCAAATTTTATGGTTAACCAATCAAGTTGAGTGAGCAATAATACCAATGTTCTAAAATTCATTTAAAATTCTCAATGCAATATTCTAATTACAGGAAGATATAGTAGTGGCTAACAATCGACCTAAAACCTGATGTATTTATTTTCAGAAAGCTAAGTGTGCTTCATAATAACTTAGCATTAAATAAATAGTAATATAAATATATTAACAATTTAAAGTAAAGTCGATGAAATAAATGATCTCTAGGAACAATGATGTTTTTTATCTCATCTCACCACACACAAAGATCTCTGAATATGATGTTTACTTTCACTAGAATTCGTATTTTTTTCTAATGCCAGGTTCATATTTGTATCCTCTTTAATGCTAAGTAGAGATTTAGAGTAAACACTTACAACACATTAACTGAAAGATTTGGTAAATGAAGTCAATAATTAAATACTAATGAAAACTAAAATATTAAATTTTTATGAAAACACAGAATATATTTTTTACAATGCTATGTTGAGTATACAGTAAGAAGTTAAGAAATGTTTATCAAACAACAATGCCATTTATGAATCCAAAGGAATGTCCAGGGAAGGAAAAACTGAGTGAATCTGGCTGACTGTGTCCTACACTGAACATCATTTGCACACTAATCCCTCTCTTTCTAATTTGTACAAAATCTTCTTCCTATTATAATATGTGTGTTGCTTGGGTAAAAATGTACTGTAGTGCAGAATGAAGATAATACACGAAGAACTTCAGATTACTTTTTGATGAAGCAGCTCCCATTAATTTGTTACCAACCTTTGTTGATAACAAAAATATGGAAATGCTTTTCATTTTTGTGTAGTTTAGAAAAAATGAATTCTTTTGCACAGGTAGCTGCCCTGCAATATGGACTTTAAAGTTCCTATATCCATAAGCATTTTTGTCCTTTTGAAACTGATATTTCAGCTCAGAGCCACAAGGGCAAGAATATGACATGACAAAGCAGAATTGGGTTTGTTACGGGCTGTAGAAGCCACAGCTGTCTACAGAACCAGAATGTCAGAAGCTAAAATCAATGAGCCAGTGGATTTGCCACCTTTGGGATACTTCATGTGGAATCCCTGAAGGGAAATAGGTAAGGAGAGATGAACCTCAAGAAACAAATGGCAAGAAGAAAACAACAAAAGAAACAGAAGAATTTGCTATTATTGACTCAAGACAGCATAGCATAGGTGAACTCCCTGCGTGCAATGCATCAATAACAATATAAGAAACAAAACACAAATAAACTCCCACTGAGCAGCACAATAACAGCTAGTGACACATGGAACTGTCTTTGTCATTTTCTATCCCAGCAGCCTGCATCTGTGATTTGAGAACTCTGATCATTTGAAATACACTGGTTTAATATTTTGCCTACTGGGAAATCTACAATGAGAGGGAACTGGGTTGCTCATACATCTTGGAGCACTCATTCCTCCTTTCTTTCCAGTATTAAAGTCACTAGCAATATAGAACAACTCACATATATAAACAAATGAAACAGTCGTATTGTATACATGAATGAAAAAGTCAGCCCAGCAGTGACCATGAACTCTAGGCAACTGACACAGCATCACATCTCATGTTAACAGCAGGCACGGATGCAGATAAGGTTAAAAGTTAGTATCTCAATGAGACTCTAAGTATTGTGGTGTGGGCTTATGTGCTTTCAAGTATATTTGAATCATATTGTGACAGTCGTCTGTGGTCTCACCACAGTTTTAAATCACATTAACTGTAAGAAACAAACATTCATTTTTCTCTATATTGCCATGTAATGGGTGATATCTTTGTTAACACCTTATTACATTGTGGGGCTTTTAAAGCATGAGAGTAGAGACCCAGCTTTGTAAAATCATAGAAATTTGATTGTCACTGCTCTCTTTGTTGCCGTTTTCAGTAGGAGCTTTAGGCACACTACAATCATCTAACCCTTATTATGGCCTCCAAGTAGTTTCTACAATGGCTTCTTTCACAAAACAAGAGCAGAAGGAGTTTTTACTCATGGACAAGCTACTTTTCTCATTGAAAGAGAAATGAATGCAATGCAGTGATATAACTTGTGGATTCAGAATTATTTTGCTTCTTCTCAATGATATGTCAAT
This sequence comes from Peromyscus eremicus, assembly GCF_949786415.1. NCBI lineage: Eukaryota > Metazoa > Chordata > Mammalia > Rodentia > Cricetidae > Peromyscus > Peromyscus eremicus. The sequence goes on along the minus strand of NC_081430.1, from coordinate 8,727,399 downwards.
AAATATAATTCACACCTTCATTTGGTGGTCTTTTTCTCTTGTGGTTCAGAATTTGACAAATGAGAATAACGGCTTAGAAAATATTCATGCTTTTAATACTTAATAAGACCTCCCATGGGGAGGTACATTTAGTAGAGGCAGGTCCAATGCCCTCCCTCTGCCTCAAGGCTGTGCAAGGTGTCCCATCATAGGCAGTGGACTCCAAAAACCCTGCTCATACACCAGGGATGTATTCTGATCCTACTGCCAGGGGGCCCCTTAAGCAGATCAAGCTACACAACTGTCTCACTATGCAGGGGGCGTAGTCTAGTCCCATGCAGGCTCCATAGCTGTTGATCTAAATTTCATGAGTTCACATTAGTTTGGTCTAGTTGTTTCTGTAGGTCTCCACATCATGATCTTGATAAAGGTGCCTACTTTCAATCATCGAAATAATATATGATTAATCTTTGTAATTTTCAAAATCTGAAAGATAAAACATGGTAACCCACTGCATAACATTGCATTTCATTGTTCATTAGAACTATTTTCATCTGTTCCTTATGACAATTTTCCATTTTCTCAGTCTTGCCCTTTATTTTCATTGGATCAGTGGTTCTCAGTCTTCCTAACGCTGTGATCCTTTAATATAGTTCCTTGTGTTGTGGTGACTCCCAATCATAGACTTATTTTTGTTGCTCCTTCATAACTCTAATTTTGCTACTGCTATGAATTGTAATGTAAATATATGATATGCAGGATATCTGGTATGAGAACCCTGTGAAAGGGTTGCTGGACTCCCTAAAGAGTCATGACCCTCAAGTTGAGAACCATTGCATTAGATCCTATATCTAGTTATCATTTTACATCTTATATTTTGAGTTAGTAGTTTAATCTGTAGTGCAGCCTGGCCAGAAACTTGCTGTCATCCCATATCCCTGCCCTGAGTACCGGGATTACAGGTACATGTCGCAACATCTGCTATTAGATTCTCATTTGAGGAGTATTTTTAAAAGATTTATTTTATTTTATGTGTATGTGTGTCTTGACTACATGTAGGTATGTACACCATGCACACGCATGGAGGTCAGAAGAGGGTGACAAATATCTTGGTCCTGGAGCTAAGATGGTTGTGAGTCATTGTATAGGAGCTGGGAACAGAAACTCAATTCTCTACAAGATAAAGAAGTGCTTTTAACCAAAGATCCATCTCTCCAGGACCTCTCATTTTTTTGATTACATAAAACTGTATATTTTAGTTTATTAATCTTATGTTTACTAATGGCTAGAAATATTTTTATGACATTTACTTATAAATAGTATTAAAATACATTTTAAATGAGGAAAACCATGAAAAATGTAATTTTCCCCCTTAAAACATTTGAGATTTTTCTCCCTGCCTCAGGCAAATTTCTCTTACATTAAAGACAGCTATATAGATGATGTATATCACACATAAACGGGAAGATGAAATAGCTACATAAATGATGTATATCACACATAAACAGGTAGATGAGATACAAATTTATTTTCATTCACATGGATAAGTAACTCTATCTTATCATTTCCTGTTTCCTTCAATCTTATCCAGGGTTCTGGAATTTTAGCATATGCTAAATACCACATTCTAGATGAATTTGGTATCTCCCTTATTTAGTTTCACTTTCTACTCAATTTTATTTACTTTTATCACAGTATATTAGCTATAGTTACTTAGCATTATTTAGCATATGACAACAACATTGAACATTGGAGGTACATTATTATAGAAAAGTACAAAGGCATTCATGCAATTACAAACTATAGTTAATTAATAGGACCACTAATCCCATTACAATTCTCAGTAGCAATGATGTAAATGTGAAAATTAATTTTGCTGGAACACGGAATTTTGTGATAACATTAAATCTTTCCATAAAATAATTATATATATATATATATATATATATATATATATAATTAAGTCCTTATTTTATAGCTTTACACTGTTCTTCATTATCCACACACACTATCTTTCCTACAATATAATATAAAAGTTCTTGTTTCTAAATAAAACTATCAACTCAATGGTCATTACCTTGGTTTCTAGATTTATTTTTAATTGATACACAATTACTATAACTTATATCACCTTAAAATAACAACAAGCATATTGTATTTAAATTTCTCATCACTATATCAATTTGCTTTCTAAAATTTAACTAAAATAATGGTAGAAAAATCATTTCATACTTTCTGATTTTATATGGAATGCTGCTACAATCCTCTAATGAAGATAAAACTAGCAATGGATATTTTAGTGATAAAAGCTCTTTGTAGTTTTGGTGCCTATCCTGGAACTCACTCTGTAGACCAGGCTGGCCTCAAACTCGTAGAGATCCACCTGGCTCTGCCTCCTGAGTGCTGGGATAAAAGGTGTGCACCACCACCGCCCGGCCTAACTTTCACTCTTAAATATCTTAAAATTTTGAGGATTTATGCTCAAAGGAAAAGTAAGCATAATTTTCCCCCTTTTTACAGTATGTTGAATTGTTCCTAGCTCTATAGCTCTAGTAGCTACACACACACACATACACACACACACACACACACACACACACACACACACACACACACACACTTGTTTCAGCTATATACTGAGATCAATTGTTCTTAAAAAAACGTAATAGCAGACAAGCAGACATTGGGATCAACCAGGAACTTCTTAGACATGAGAAGCGTTGGAGTCACCTCAGACCTCCTCAGAGAAAAACTGTGAGTGCTGAGATCTGCAACACAGCCGCATTTGAACAAATCCTATTGATTCTGCTTCCTCCTTGAGGATAGGCACAGGAAAAGTTCCTCCAAACTCAGCAAATTTCAGCTCTTTACACATCTGTGAAAATGTTCCATTTCTCAGACTGACTGAGAAAACACAGGTGACACATTCAAAATTGTTTAAATATCTCCCATAGCATGGTTACATCTTTCTATTTATTATGCCACCTCCCTCCCCCTCCTAAAAGCTACCTTGGCCAGTTGTTCATAATTCCATTTATTGTGTGTGGTGTAGAGAAGAAAACTGGGTTTTGTATGCCATTAGAATTTGTCTTTTTATTTTCACTGTTAATTGTACTCTAACTTTCTTGTATATTTTGCAACTCTTTTTCATTAAATAAATATTGGGGTATTTTTATTCACTTACACACATATGTACAAACACAATACACAAATACTTAAGTCTCAGGGAGCGTCTCCATAAGGCGTCAGAAAGATTGTAAGAGCCAGAGGATCAGGAAGTTTGCTATGAGACTGTGTCTTCTAGAAATGACAGGGAAGCCACATCTGTGGAGTTTCAAAAGTATGGTTCCCTAAAACAAGCCTGAACAATCACAACTCCAGTTGACATGCCAGTGTAGATGTGGAAACTCTCACAAGACCACCTCATCATGAAGAGCTACAGATAATTATTGGCTTCTGAGAAAGGGAATCAGTGTTCTCTTAGAGAAGGGATTCCTCATTAGTTATCCAACATGTAGAGGTTAGCCCTAAAAGCATGTACATACAAGCAACACTAAATGGACTCAGCAATGTGTATGTGTGAATTATACATATATATTGTATATATGTGTGTATAATTATATATATATTAATTATAATATAAATACACACAAATATTAAAAAGAAGGCATGAATTTTTAGATGATAAATTTTAGGTGGTTAGGAAGGTTTAGGGGTGGGGAGAATGGAGTGAAAACAGTACTCATGTATGAAGTTCTCCAAGAAAATTTTTTTAAAAACCCAACAAATCCATTGCATCTATAATTTTTTCTACTGTACAGTTTGGCCACATCATACTGTGACAAAAATCTACATAACATTCTAATTACTGTAAATGTGAGTCTTATTTCTATTTTATCTAAGTAATTATTTAGAAAAATTCTTACAATCATGGGCCTGTATGGGTAAAAGACTTCCAATTCCTCTATAGCCTGTCAATATTAGTTTTCTTCAAATTTGTAAAATACCCATTCTAACAGGATGGGATTATATGTCATTGTGATTCCGACTGATACTTCACAGGTGAATAATGATAATCAGTGTATGTTCATACACCTCTTCTTTTGGATATCTTTTTTAGAAAAATGTTACTATAAGGCTACATCCATGTAATAATTGCACTATTAATTCCCTGATGTTAGTGTCTAGATGTTTATTTCCCTTGGAGATGAAGTAGTTGTTTTGCGGGCACACGGCATACACACATCTTCTACTGCGGCACTGACTGTCCTCTTACTCCGCATCATCTCTTTTGATAGGCAGAGATTTATACTTTGATTTAGTCTTGCTTACTTTTTTTATTTTGTCACCTATACTTTTGACATCATATCCAGAAAGTCACAGCTGAACTTCTGTCAGTTATCTTCTTCCTGTTTCTAGGAGTCCTAGAGTTTTCTTCAGGGAGTTGTACAGGTTTAGTTCTTCATAGTCAACTCCACATTATATTTTGTGTGTGGTATGAGGTAAGGTTACAGTCTTCTTCTGGACATGGATATTCATTTTTTTCTGGCCCCATTTGTGAAAGAAAATTTCCATTTCCTCTAGGAACCCTTGCTGGAAAATCAGTTCAATGTATATCTGTGGATCTCTCGCTAAAATCAGTTGAGGTTTTGAACATTAGATAGAATTAGTATTTCTATCTAACTCTTAGGAGACTAACCTTTGATTTTTGTTTCTTACTCTCCCATTGTGGGTACTGTGGTTATGGATTTTCATATGCTGAATGATCTCTTGGTCCTAGGATAAGTTATGATTATTCATGGTATATCATGCTCTTAATGTGGTGCTAGTTTCTACTGTCCTGCTAAAGTTCTTAGCATTATGCTTATCAGTGACATTGGCTTGAGATTGTTTTTATACTGTTGCTTTTAGGTGACTTTGTTCTCAAGGTGATACTGAGCTCATAAAGGTGAAAGTGTTCTCTCATTTGGTGGGACTGGGTTACATTTGATTGAGTTGTTTGCTGAGGGAGTCCCGTGGAGATCCCTAAACAACCCAGACTGATGCTAAGACAGAAGGTCCCCTCTGAAAACTGACAGAAGGCAACATTGCCAAGGCCAGCTTCTACTTAGCACATTGAAGGTAGAGAGGTCAAGCTGGTGAGGGTTTAGAGCCTTCACTCCTACATGGTAGTCTTTTTGACACGAGAAGGTACTCTACAGACTAGGGAAAAAGAAACTCGGGCACCAATCCAGCCACAAACCCCCCCACATGCAATCTGTCCTACCTGCACGATGTGCTGGGGCATGGTGACACAGAATAAGTTGGAGTGACAAATCAATGTTTGGTTTAATTTGAGGCCCACTCCCCGAGAGCTAGCCCATGCCCTAAACTGCCTGGATGGCCAGGTACAGGAGACTGGGTAGCCTACAGACCTAAGGTAGAACCAAACACAATGGAGAGAGAGAGAGAGAGAGAGAGAGAGAGAGAGAGAGAGAGAGAGAGAGAGAGAGAGAGAGAGAGAGAACTCCTAATGGTATTCTGCTATAGCTATACTTAAATAAGTGCCTTGTCCAGTCCTCTGACAGCAGATGGGAACAGGAACTGAGACCCATAACCAGACAGGATGCAGAGAGAGTCTAAATTGTGTATTTCCATCAGATCCTTTCCTTTCCGAGATGGGGAACCTCGCAGAAGAAGGGGAGGAAAAGCTGTAGGAGTCAGAGGGGGTGGAGGACACCAGAGGGACACCGCCCACTGAATCCACTAAATAAGGCTCACATGAGCTCACAGAGACTGAAACCACAAGCAGTGGTCCTGCATGCATGCGTCTGCAACAGGCCCTCGGCTGTTAGAGCTGTCAGCATCGTGCTTTTGTGGGTCTGCTAACAGTGGGTGCATCTTTGATTCTTTTGCCCTCTCTTGAAATTCTTTCCCTCCCATTAGGTTGCCCTGTCCAGCCTCAATATGAGGGCTTTCGCCTTGTCTTACTGTATCTTGTTTTGTCCATTCTGGCTGCCCTCTCTGGGGGATCTGCTCTATTCTGAAGAGGAAACCAAAAGGGAGTGATTCTGTGGGAGAGGGGAGGTGTTGGGGAGCTGGGAGGAATGGATGGAGGGGAAAATTGTGGTTGGGATGTAAATAATAGCAATAATAATAGTAAAAATTTTTTGAAGAATTTGAGAATTAGCATACTTTAAATATTTAACAGATTTTGTTAATGCAGGGATTGGATCATTATCTTTTGTTTGTTGGGTACATTTTAGTTATTGATACTATTTCCATACTAGTTATAGATAGTTATAGATGAGCTGAGACAATTTGTTTCATTATTAGTCTTAGTTGACTGTTTCCATAAGTTTATTCACTACCTCTAAATTATACAATTTATTGGTACACAATTGTTGATAACAAATAGACCTTTATATTTCATATTTCTGTAGCAGGATTTGTAATGTGTATTCAATTTACAATATGTTTAAGTTTTCTCATTTGTATTCTAGCTATTGGGCTATATAGATGTTCATATATGCATATATATATATATATATATATACATGTGTATACAATCAAAGAAACCTATATGTAGTTATTTGTATAGAAACTGTCAAAGAAAAGATAATGACTTAATCAGGATATAGTGATATATGTTTATAAAGACAGCACTGAGGATGCTGAACCAGAAGAACCTCATGTTCAAAGACAGGCTGGGATATATAGAAGTAACTTGTTTCAAAAACCAAATCAATCAAACAAAGCAGCAATAACAAACCCTCTCAGCTTAGTATTTTTGAATTTAAAATTGTAGAATTGTTTCTCCTTTAAGTTTGTTATTTTTTAGCATATTTTAATATTTGGCTGACTTTACTCTTAATTTTTTATTTTATATTAATCTATTGTTTTTAATTTTTAAAAACTTTTAGTGTATACATAAAATTAAAGAACTTTCTTTTTTGATTAATTTTTCAATTTCTGTAATTAATATGATCTGTAAATTGCTTTTGTTAAACTGCCATTTTCATATTAATTTTACCAAACATGAGCTTGAAAGTTCTGCCTATCATCTAGTGTCTTCTGCAATTTGCTACTCGATGTCTTGATGTTATAGTTTTCCAAGTCTTTCACTTCCATAGTTAGATTTATTATACATTTTTTATATATGTATACTTGAGGATACTTTGAATGAGGATGTTTTCATGACTTCATGGTATATTTGTTTGTGTATAGGAAGGCTACTGATTTTTATGTTTTAATTTTGTATTATGCTACTTTGCTGAATGTATTGATCAGCTGTGTGAGTTTTATGTTGAGTCTTCAGGGCCTTTTATGTATAGAATTATATCATCAGAAAATAATGATTTTTTCCTATTTATTTCTCTATCTCCATTACTTGTTTTATTCTTCTAGCAATACTATTGAATGGAAAAGGACAGAATGGATATCCTTATCGTATTCCTGACTTTAGTGGAAATGCTTTGGGTTTTTCTGTTTTTGTTTTTTGTTTTGTGTCTTTTTATCCTTTTTTTTTAGACTAATGTTGGCTGTGAGTCTTCTGTATATCTTCTTAATTTTACTGAGAAATGGCCCCCGTATCACTAGGTTCTCCTGAACTTTTATCACAAAGAGATGTTAACTTTCGTCAAAGTCCTTTTCTTCATCTAATAAGATGATTATGTTTCTGTCCTTCAGACTATTTATGTGATGAATTTTACTTATTGATTTTTATATTTTGAGTTATCTCTGGAATGTTGCTGATTCCATATGATGGGTAATTTTCTTAATGTTCTCTTCAGTTCAGTTTGCAAGCATTTTACTTAGAATTTTGCATACATGTTCATTAGAAAGATTGACTGACAAGCTGATTATTTTGGTTTTTTAAACAAATGGATAAAGAATCAGTTACTAAAATTAATGATGTACATGAACTCCTTGATGACACCGTCTCTAGAAAATTTCTTCCTTGGAATCTTAATATTATCTATGTTTAAACAAATGGAAAATCAGAATAAAATTGGTAGATAACAGTTAAATTTCTTAGTATTTTTAACCCCAGGCATCTAATGTGGAGCTGTTCATCATCTCCAAGCAATTGTTTCTCACAGCACTATCCTTCAAGCTTGGAGAACAGGAAGGTGGTATTCATTTTTCACCCACAGTGTCTAATGTATCACAAATACTAAACAAACTTGTTTTCATTGGTGAGTCACTATGGTAGAAGAATTTTAAAGTGGCATCTTTTAGATCAGCTTCAGCAGATTTGGCTGTAGCTGGAGAATTTTTCTCCAGCTCCCACCGCCAAGTCCCGCCAGTCCTGGAGCCCACTTATAAAATAAACACACAGACTCTTACATTATTTAAACTGCTTGGCCATTAGCTCAGGCCTATCATTGTCTAGCTCTCACTCTTATATTCAGCCCATTTCTATTAATCTTTACTTTGCCACGTGGCTCATGGCTTACTGGTACTTTACATCTTCCTTGTCTTGGCAGTGGCTCCAGCCGGTCCCCCTTTCCTTCCTCCTTCCTCAATGCTCCTCTCTCCTTGTCCCACCTATACTTCCTGCCTGGTCACTGGCCAATCAGTGCTTTATTTATATAGAGCGATATCCATAGCATTTGGCTAAATTGGAAAAATATAAAAATGAAATTGACAGTGTCTAAGCTCTTATGAACTCACATTTTCCCCCCTTGGGCAGTCAGAATGTTCTCAACTCTCTTCTAAGTACAGCAGGAAATGATTGAGATCTATGTAATAAATAGTCGTTCCAGGGATAACCCATCAACACAAAACAAATCAAAATCAAGCTACTCCAACATTCTACATTCATTTGCTGTCTGGTTGTTGAGTAGAGAAGGTTCTGTGTATGTAGAGCAACAGTTCTCAACCTTCTTAATGCTGTGACCCTTCAATATAGTTCCTCATGTTGTGACTGACTCCAACCATAAAATTATTTTGTTGCTGCTTCATAACTGTAATTTTGCTACTGTTATAAATCATAATGCAAATGTTTGAAGTGGAGGATATCTGATATGAGATTCCTTTGAAAGGGTCATTTGACTCCCCCACAATGGGTCACAACACACAGATTGAGAAAGTGTCATCTAGAGGAAGGTGAGCTGCCAATAAAAAAGGAACCCGAGTTACTTATTGACAAGATAAAGCAGATCTTACTCCCAAATATCAGTCTTAATTACTTGTTCATTTTATTTGTGCTTTGCTTGCGTGTCTACTATCGGTGTGAGAGTGTCAGATCCCCTGGAACTAGGGTTACAGACAGTTGTGAGCTACCATACAGGTGCTAGTAATTGAACCTGGGTCCTCTGGAAGGGCAGCCAGTGGTCTTAACTGCTGAGCCATATCTCCAGCCCCAGAAAATTGATTTTTTTGTTGGCTACCAGACCATTGAACTTTTGGGATTGTGACAACACATTTTTATTATTAAATGTATATATCATTATCATAATAAGTGTGAAGATTACTGTGTACTCTTATCTCAGATTTTCTAACAATTTGAGAAAACGTTCTTTACAGATAATAGAGTACTCCAAGTCAGTATGGCAGGGCCATAGTTGATATGCCAAGAGTGATAGTGATATTACAATCACGCTGTGGGATCACACTGTATTTAAGTGGCAGTGCATCTTACTGAGATAACTGCACATAAAAGTCTGTGATACCAATTTGAGACATTCTTTTCAGGTTTTAACTTTGCTGCGTTCTATTCTGTGTGACTGACTGAATAGCCCTGTCCAACCTGGCGACTTATGCATTCAAGACTAGCTTGAGATAGACTGTTTTTAGTTGCATAGATATGCTGACAGGGAAGAAAGATGCAAACTGCTACACAGGAGGTACCTGTAAAGACCTGTCTGTGAAGTGGGTAACTCTGCCAACAGCCCTGAGTACTGTGTAAAGTTGTAAATCTTTCAGGAAGAGAGCCTTATTATCACACACTTCTCATGTAATGCTGCGTTCATTAATGGCTTCAAGTCAAAAGGACAAGGACCCTTCAAAAAAATAGAAAGGAGAGCGAAAGGAAGGGAGGGGGAGAGGGAGGGAAGAAGTCCTAAATGAAAGCCCCTCCTCATTTCTTTAGTAATGCTTTGCCTCACAATCCTGAACACATCCTATGACACATTTTGACTAGGTCCTTCATTTTGTCATTCAAATTTAATTCTTGACACTTCTTCCTGAGACCTCTGAAAGCTTCAATTAAAAGTGTGTACCCCCATGTTTTACTTCAAATTAAATTCTCTAGCATTTACATCATTTGCTTTTATAATATAGAACAGGGTTCTATCAATTTTCCTGATTGGTAGGTTGTTCTACAGCATTATCAACCAGGTGATCTGAACAATGTTTAGAATATTAATGAATGCTTAAGTCCATTTTGTGTTTGGCAAGATTGCTTAACTCCCACAATTGTCAATAAATTTATGGTGGGACTAAAATACATTTTTCAATTTCAAGACAAATGTTCAGTCATGTTTCTAAATATTTATTTATTTATTTTTAGTTTATTTTTTCACTCTAAATTATTTATTTGTAATTTTCTTATAATATTTTATAAAGTTTTTTTCATAATGTTTCTAATTACTTATTTCAATAGCTCGTTTGGGTTTAGACAATATTATTTTTCATCATTATTATTCTCTACTTTATTTTATATCTTACTTCATTTCAGTTGTTCATTTAATTGGGTGCTGATGATTATTGTTTTATAACTAAATTTTTGTTTTAAAAATTTTAAATATCATTTCTTTAATAGAAATAATTAAAACTTTTATTAATTTTTCAGCTTGATGATGCCAGAATTTATCAAGCTCAATAATACAGATCTTTTTGCCTTGAATTATTTGTTATATCCATGGAGAGTTGAGTGACTCACTGAAAGGCTCAGCAGCACCTCACTACCTATCTTACCACAACTGTGCATGGCTCCAGAAACAGGAAATTGTATTCCATTGAAAGTGTCTGGAAACTCACTGGAAAGCTCTATAACAAATTGTGACATGTTTAGTCAGGAAAAACAGCATGACAGATAAGGCCACTAGTACCAGGTTCTGTTTCCTTACACTCAGGTGCGTGGATGCTATACTCCCAGAACACTGTGACAAGCTAGGAAAGCAAGCAGTCCACTCTAAGTGAAATTCTTTCATGTGAAATGGAAACCAGAAAGTAACTGTGACCCAAGAATTATCTGAAGCATCAGTGAACTGGGGGTCAATGAATAGGGGTGTGAGTATCACAGATAACCTGACTTTGTGAAACTGATGAGGGGCCAGCATCCAACCATCCATCTAGCTACAAATTTAACAGGTGACCTCAGGGATAAGACACATGCAATGGAATATGACAAACTATGACATATCCCTAGCTACCTGAAGTCTCTACATGTCCTCTGGGTCATTTACACATAAAAGAGGGTCCCAGCTATTTTCATATCACCATTTAAAAAGGAATTTTTACATAAACAGAGGACACACAGGGAATAAGAATATAAAATCCAAAACTGAGATAATGTCTAAAGTTTTAATGTCACACATACACATAGACACAGACACAGACACACACACACACACACACACACATACACACACACACACACACACACACACACACACACACACACACCTACATATTCATCCAATAACAAAGAAAATAGTAAAGCTCCAAGTACAACCTCTGCTCCACCATGTTGGTATCTGATATCTATGAAAACAAAAAAGAAAAATATATCTAAAATAAGTATCCATAGCACAGGGGAGAAAATCTTCATAAGCAAGTCACTAGACAAACCAACAAAAGAACATAACAACCTTGCCCTGTGGAAGAAAGACAATCCAGAGCTGTCAAGAAATGGTACACACACTTTCTAGATTTTTGACAAAAATACATAGAGAATAAGAATATGTATTACACATTTAAGAAATAATTAAACAGGTTAGCATATCAAAAAGTCCTCTGATAAGATACATAGACGGGAATATCTGAGCACTGGGGTAGTGCCACTTCCTGTGCTGGGAACCACACTGAATAAAATGCTGAAGGTGAATTTTGACATGTATCTGTAGGTCTGTGTTTCCTGCCTATGGATGTAATCTCACCAGCGTGAGTGAAACTCACATTCTCCTTTTTATTTAGAGTCTCTTACCTCCAGGGTTTTACTATCATGAGAGACGATACCTTCAAACTGTGAGCCAAAATTAACATTTTCTAAAGTTGCTCTTGTCGGAACACTTTGTCACAAGAAGACAAGTAACTAATACAGAAAACAGGTAGAAATGTGGGATTACTGGTGTGATAAACGTGGTCATGTAACTCTTATGGCCATGGAACTTGTTTGTGGGAGGAATGTGAGATATTTCAACTGATTGCTACAAAATCCCCAAAGGCACATGGGCCATGTGCCTGGTGACTTGAATACAGGTGCCCACAGAAACACAGAGGGGGAAGCACAGCTTATGGGGCTTTAGAGTAGAGTAAGGACTCTATAAAGCCCTGACCTTGACTGGGGGCTGCTGGTGGACATGTCAGAGGAGCAGCAGATGGCAGTTGACTTCAGGGTGTCATCCCACCAAGAGGCAAATTGCTGATGGGTAAATCTCAGATTGGCAAGGCCCCAAGACCACAGACTCCAGAGTGTCTTTTGCTTCTGCTGTGCCTTCTCATGTTTCCTGCTGCCATCTTCCCCTGGTATTTGGTATTGTGTGAATGGGTGTGGAAAGATCCCCACTGCCTGTAATGTAGTATGTTTATTTCATGGAAGCATCCTGTTCTATTGGGCATTTTACCTGTGGATTATTATGAAGATGATTTCTTTTTAAGATGTATTGTCTAATTGACAATAGTAACATTGGTTTAAGTAGAGTTTGATGATTAAAAATAAATATAAGAAATAAATAAAAACAGCTAAGGCCTATGAGTTTCACTTAAGGAGCTGCACAGATCACAGTTCAGGTTAATGATTAAGGGAAACAGTTGAGTCCCAGCAGCCCAGCTAGCTTAAATTCTTTTAATCCTAATGTTGGGAGATGTGTTCACAGGTTTTGGAGTGCATCATAGTTGAAGCAAAGCTTTGAAAATAACTTAAAGTTAGACTAAGATTTTTTTGTCAAATAGCTTTGAGTTGAAAAACCCAAGAAGACAATCTAAAGTTTTAGAAAGGAACATAGTTGAATAAGGTCAGAGAACAAGAACAAAGCAGCCCAATTATCATTAGCTGATGTGATTTTCCTGCTAGGATTGGTTGATGACCAAGGGTTATGATTAATACCTTGTACCCATTTCTGCCCTCAATCTCCTGATATGAACAAACTATTAATGAGGGGGTATGCACCCTAAAGATTTAAAGTAGAGCTGACTGTTTTTCATGTATAAAAATTTAGGTTTCTTTTGAGTTTCCTTATAAGATTACCTTTCAAGATAAGCAATAAAGAGATTGGTCCTCTCTTTGTAACTGCAAAATGCAGCCTGCCCGTAAAAGAATAGCTTGTTTGCCTACACTGTCAATCTATAACAAATTGCTTGGGGATGAATGTATGTGAGTTCTTAGGATAATTTGTTTTTCACATGTAATACATAAAATGTTTAATCATACAAGGAACATGAAGAACATCCTGTTTTTGACTTGTATTTATTGTAATCATTCACTTGACAAATAGAATGTAAGCACATTGTAATTTTTATATTGCCTGAAAGATTTTGCTGGGGTATGTAAGCTGTAAGGGAAAGACTAAAGATAGAGTTAAAATGAGCTATAAGGGAAATATTAAGAATGAAATCACCAGGAAAACAAAGAAGAGAGAATATGAAAGAAGAGAAAAGAGAAGGTCTGAAGGAAACCGTCAAGAGAGAGTGTGAGGCCGGGTGGTGGTGCACGCCTTTAATCCCAGCACTCGGGAAGCAGAGGCAGGTGGATCTCTGTGAGCTCAAGGCTAGTTTGGTCTACAGAGCAAGTTCCAGGACAAGCTCCAAAGTTACACAGAGAAACCCTGTCTTGAGAGAGAGAGAGAGAGAGAGAGAGAGAGAGAGAGAGAGAGAGAGAGAGAGAGAGAGAGAGAGAATGTCTTTTCCCTACCCTCCTCAAATAAAAAGGTCATAGTATGCTGACTCCATAGAGACCCCATTTGAGCTCTGTGCTGCTGGAGGTTGCCCCCTCAAACACACACACCAGGCAGCAATGGGTGGCCATTTATTTTATATTCTACCAAAGAATTTGGCTTCATTTGACCAATGTCCTGAGAAACTGAATATAATAAACATAGGATTGATAAATCAATTTCTTTATTGAAGGAAATTTCAAGAAGCATTGAACTCAGGCTGTGGCATGGCTACTAGTCAGTCCTCTTATTCAGATCTACAGCAGAAGAGAGAGAGGTAGGAAGAGCAAAACACTAAGAAAAAATGTGGATTTTTAAAGAAAATTTATGGACAACTTCATTAGAGCAAAGAATGGTACAGAAAACAAGGCCTTGGGAATTATGAAGGACCAACATCATTCTCTTCACTGGGCCAACAGGAAAGGTACCTGAGGGTAAAACCCACCCATCCAATGCTCCAACCAGGGCGAATTCAAATTTATGTGACAGGAGATAGCTTGAATTGAAAACACTTTATAAAAGGCTCCCTGTTCAAAAATAAATCTCCAGGAAAATGATTTTGCAACTTCAGCCACCAAGACACACACAATACTATAGTTCTAGCCTAAGGCAGGGCTCAAAGCTGGTTCTATTCAAGCTGGCAGCAGACATAGTCAGCCATTTCCACATAGAACTGGCACGGCATGCATGAAGGATACTAGAAGGAGGGTGTGACGGTCTTAATTCACTGACTCAGGGAGACGACAATGTTAGTCTCGGTTGGGTTCCTTGGAGGGAAGCAAAAGAAGCTATCCTCTGAAGCTGTGAAGAAACTTAAGTTATAGTAGGAACCCCAGGATGTTAGAGAGGCCAGGACCAGGGGACTTCTATGAGAAAGGCTGCAGTTACAGGGTGGAGACAGACAAAGAAATATGTTATAAATACTTCCAGAAGCAGAGCTGGAATGGAGGACTACCTAGAACTTTAGAGCCCAGGTGATGATATTATGAGTTAGATGCCAGATATTGAATGCAGGATTTGATGTTTGAACATTGGTTATCATTCTTGATCTCATCTAATCTTTCCTTGCTATTAACCCACTATTGCAGTGAGTCTCAGAAAATGACTTTAAACATTATTGGAACTGCTAAAGTGTTTGGATACTTGATGTTCATCTGACTGCATTTTATATTAGGAGATGATCAAGAGCCTGCAGAAGCAAGGCTGGGGGAAGTGTGTGGTTTAAAGTGATGTTTTCACATGTCAAGATGAGAAGACATGAGATTATGATGGTGAATCTTCATCATCAACTTGTGTAATCTAGAATCATTTGTGGGAAGGAACTCCAGACATGCTTGTGAGGGATTTTCTAGATTAGGCTACCCTCTGGGAATGTCTATGAAAGAGTATATAAATTAGTTTGAATGAAGTGAGAAGACCAGACCATTGTGTGGGCATCACTATTTTATGAACTAGAATCCCTGACTGAATAAAAAGGCAAAAGTGAGCAGAGTACAAGCATTCATCACTTTCTGCTTCCAAACTATGGATGGAATACAACAACATACCTCAATTTCTTCTGCAATAACTTGCTATATTGAACTTGCTCTCAAACTCTGAGGCAAAATAAGCTTTTTCTCTCTTAAGTAGCTTTTTTTGAGACAGTGTGGTCAAATCAGTGATACACATAACTATATACAAAAAAATTTTTAGTCATATACTCTTCATACTAGTGTGTCTAATAAGCTTAAGAGCCTGACAGCTGATGAATGGATAAAAGAAATGTAGTATGTATGTACAAGAATGTTTTATTCATCCATAAAGAATATGAAATCATGCCATTTCCAGGAAAAAAAATTCAACTGGGGATCATCATACTGAGTAAATAACTCAGACTCAAAAAGAAAAGTATTGTCAATCTTCTCTCATGTGTGTCAAAGATGGCTCCTAGAATTTTCATAGATACATAAATTTCATGTGTAAATGAAAATTGAAGTGAAAGTGTCTGTGAGAAGGAAAGAGATGAGCAGTAAGGGGAAGCATGGTATGGAAGGGTTATAGTCAAAGTACATAATATGCATAAATATTTTTGTGAAAAAATACTACACTGTGTATAATTACACACACACACACACACACACACACACACACACACACACACACACACACACACATATATATATATATATATATATATATATATATATATATATATATATATATCTCAATAGTTTTCAAGTCCAAACAGATTAAAATGGTCATTCTTTATAATATTAAGACTACACACATTAAAATGCACACAAGCTGTTTTGCCAACCAACAATATGCCATATATGCTTATAATGGACTACCTAGCAATAGAAAGGAAAAGTGCTTTAATACAACTTATACTAGTTGTATTGAGCCTCAAAATCAGGCCAAATGATGAATTCTGGTGCAGAGGATGATGTAACATATGATATCTTTTTTGAAATGTCAGTGAAACATAAACATTAGGGCATTAGACTATCTAATACAACTTTTTGCTTGGGGAGAAAGCCACAGTTGGCCACTGGGGCTCTTATTTAGTTGATAAAATATTATGCACTTGGGAAATAATATTTTTAAATTATTAAGTGATGTTTCTCAAAAGACTGAGCTAAATTATATATGAGTTATCAAAGCAAAAAGCTGCTAAAATTTGTGTTTCTCGCCTGAATAAGCATAGTTGGCCTT
Organism: Peromyscus eremicus; assembly: GCF_949786415.1. NCBI lineage: Eukaryota > Metazoa > Chordata > Mammalia > Rodentia > Cricetidae > Peromyscus > Peromyscus eremicus. Next base: position 8,710,645 of record NC_081430.1, on the reverse strand, counting down.
CTAAATAGGACAAAATATTATGTTTTTCTTTCAAATAAAAAGCAATTATCATAGTATTGGTAATATTTAAATTTGGTATTTATTAAATGTTAGCTTATCAAGTTTTATATATGTAATCATATTGAGTAATAGAAATAATATAGTAAAGGTAAATGAATAGATATTCTGTTGAAAATTCAATAAAGTTATTTTTAATGGATGTTTGGCCTTTAATTTGAAAGGAAAAACCAATGCTTTTTATAAACTATTAGTGTGCATTTGCATGAGAAATATTTACATGGAATGAAATTAAATAAATAAAATGTAATACTACCAATATCTTATTTTAATCTTCATAACTATTGGATACATATATATAATATAAATGCTTTTAATGGTTATATTTCAAATAACTTTTGACAAATACTACTTTTCTTTGTGCATAGGATTTTAAGAGAACTGAAATCACTCATTTGATTTATTTAAAACTGGAGGATAGTAGCAGCCATCTTGTACATTCTTGGTTGGTTATAATATTTGTACCATGGATGGTAATATAAATTTGATATATCTTCATGTATGCTAGACACCTTCCTATAGTCAACAGTGTGTAAGTATGTTCTCAATCATTCTAAGCTTCATTTGGTAACAAAACAGACAAGTCAGAAGTGATGGATATAGTCTTTTCTTTGTTAAAGACATGAAAATTTATCAATTGCTGATTATCTGACTTCCAATGAGTTTATAAGCTGTATTATTGTGCATTAGAAGAGGTATTTCAAGGACCATTGAGATGGCTCAGCAGTTAAGAGCACTTGATGCACTTCTAGAGGAGCTGGATTCAATTCCCAGCACCTCATGGTGGCTCACAGCTATCTGTACCTCCAGTTCAACCCAGGGTTCCATACCCTCTTCTGGCCTCCATGTGACTCTGGGAGCCCAGCTGGCAGACTGGCTTCCATGTTTTACAACAGAGAACTCTTGAGAAGAGAGGGATAAGAGATATTAGATAGTAGGATAAAGGGGAGATAAACAGATAGAAACAAAGGATAGCCTCAGGAGGGCCTGGATCATTTATTCACCAGCCCCTTCTGTCTCTTCTATAGGGATATGTATAGAAATGCCAAGGAATAGAACAAAGATGTCCCCCTAGCACAGCCAAGTGCAGACCCTTTCCAATTACCTGGAAACCACACATGTGGTCAAGCAGAACTCTAATGCAGCCCAGCTGGGTAAAGCAAGCTCAGCTATCACTAGGAAACCTTTGTGGGCCTCTACAACTGCCCCTTCTTGACATAATAAAGGGCCATCCAGGCCCCTCAAATAGACTGTGCCTATCTTAGGTCATTCTTCTTGATTAATTTTACATAAATACATTCAGGAAGCAATCAAGCAGAAAATTGCCCATCTTTGGCCACCGGCCTCTGGCAAGAGGAGGTACAAAGCCTAACTCAGCTCTGGTCCAGGTCCCTACTAAGAGCTTGCAAACATCCACAGTGATCTCCATAGCTGCCACACCTCCCAGTAGAGAAGTAGATGATAATGAATATGGAATATACTTTTTGGAATGCGGCTAAGATGTCTACAGTAGTCATATTTGCACCAAGCCCTTTTCAAAACTCTCTCCTAACAGATGTTCAATAAGAATTTCAAGAGACTATTTTGATTCCCAGGACAAAACATTCATTTCAAAACACTTCAAAGTATCCACTCAATTAAATAATAACCCATGCTAATTATAAAGACACTTTTACAAACTAACTTGATTGTGAGAGGCTTATCCCTTTGTAGGAGGCCTATCACTTTCTAAACAAACGGGAGTGGAAACATGTAGGAAGAAGACAGAAAAACTCCCCTAATTATGACACCTTCACTTAAGTTTTCTGAGGGCCACTGAGACCATAAAATACATATCTTGAGCTATCATAAAAAGTATTCAAATATATCTGAAAGTAAAAGAGTAATAAAAACTTCAACTGCCTTTAATTTGATTGATTTGGTTTATCCTTTAAAAATTAATGTTATCTAATTTGTCTAGACTAGACAGATATTAATGGAACAATAAAAACAATTCTAATATGAACATCACTATACACTTTTTACAAACTTACATTCAACATTTACACTTTTTAATTCAATATTTATACTTTTTACATTCATATATTCAAAAGGAAACTTTATAGAACTATTTTACAAACATATTCAAAAGGCAACTTTATAGAACTAGTTTATAAATTTCAGCACATGTCTAGAAAAATTTCTTAACAGAACTAACCTATTCAAAAGCAAACTCTATAGGACTACTTTACCAACTTTAGCAAGCATCTAGAAAAGATTTCTTACTGCACTATTAACAAAAAAGGAAGTACACAAATCATTTCTAAAGTTTGGAGTTCATAGCCAGCTTTGATATCATTATGAAAGTTTTCCTGACACTTTGCAGTCAGAGCCTAATTCATCAGTGCTCTAAACTGGACTGAGGGTAAAATCCCCTCTTCTTAATTTTTTAAAGCTGCTTTCTAAGATTGTCATTAGCGTTTCAATGATGTCAATGTTTCTCTCTTGCATTTCAAACACAACCCAAGTTTATTAATTTTTATTTTTATTTGCCCATAATTTTTTTCTTTTTCCACACCCAAATAATTTCCCAGTGTATGGACCTCTTTCCCTAACTTTCTAAAGGGTTTCAAAGTGACTTGTTGACAAACAGTATTAGCATTTTAATTGCCTCCTGACAGGAAAGCTATTCACTTGTTTCTAGTTCTCAAAAGGCAAGCCAACAAAGCTTATGGAAAAAAATAGCATTTTGAGCTGAATAAACACTCAAAAAGCAAAGTTTGGGGGCAGTGCAATGCCAGTATCTCTTTTACAGACTACATTTCTCAAGCTGCCTTTCTGGATCTGGGAGAAAACTTCCTTTTACATAGTCTGTATTCAAGCTTTTGCTTTTACCATGGGAGGTTTTTGAGTCAAGATTTTGTTCTTTTACTACAGGAGATTTCTGTTCTCCCTGAGCTGGCATTGATAGGCACATTTCATTTTCCTGATATTTTTCCCAGAACAGGCCATGCCCACCCACACATGCTTATGGATCAGTGCTTGTTTCCCACCTTACCAGATTAGTGAAAGAAAATAAAGTCTTTGAAATAAAAGCATTTTTAGCCTTTTTAAGGAGATTTTTTTCCCCTGATAGATCTCCTGCTTGTCCCCACTTGGCCTTTCCTCCATGATTCAGAGTCTCTGATGTCTTAGCTGAGGCTCAGTTTCTCTGCTAACTGCTTTCTGTTATGGGGGTAGGGTCTTGAGTCCTCAATCTAGGAACTTAGACCCTGCCTCCCTCATTGCAGGGAAGATTTCAAAGCCTCCACTGCTGCCTTCATGCCAGCAGCCCTCCCCAGGTCCCTTACCACCTCTGCTGGAGCTTCACCCTGGGGGAAGCTGTTTCTGCTGGGACTTCTGCCTGTACTTTCTTGGGCATAGGCTCTGGCCACAGGGAATTCTGGCTGCTGTTTTTCTAATACTGGCTTGAAAGAGAGACAGTACCAATAGAGAGTATTTGCCATATTCCAAGAGAGATTTGTTTGTTTGTTTGTTTTTCTGGGGCAAATACGGGTGATTTTATCATTCTTATAGATTTTCCAGGTGAATTTAATTTTGTCCTTACTGGAAGAAAAGAGATCTGAGAAGGAAAGACTTGAAAAAGCTTTCAATTTTTTAGAGAAAGATTACTAAGTTTTTCCCAAGAAAGCTTTCAGTTTTTGAGAGAAAGATTACTGAGTTTTTCCCAAGACTTCTGTTCTCTATACTTGGCTTCATGGCTAAGGAAACTAATTCTGATGGTAAAATGTTATCATATAGTAACAATGTTAGTGGAGTGAAGAGTTTTATTTCACTTACGTCCATCTCAGGGAAAATTCTTTCCTCTGCTACTCAAAACTTAAATTTAAGCTGTCCAAAGGCCAAAAGCTTCCACAGGAATCTTTTTCTGCTGGTTTTTATCATCTTTGATAGATTTTTTTTCACTAATTCTTCTCCAGGAGTTTGCATTCACAGTCTCATAGTTGGAAAATCAAGGACATAGTTCCTCTGTTTGGTTGCTTATCTTATCCTAAGTTTTTTCTACACTATATTCCTATATTCTACCTAATATTTTTTCCTTAATTTTTATAGACAGAAATTAAGAGAGAGAAAAAAGAAAGAAACCTAGACAGAAAGAAATATTTGCTATAGCCTCACTTTTCAACTTCAGCATTCAGCTGCCTTATTTCACTCCTGAGAACAAAATGCCATCATCTTTATTTTTAATTCCTTATTGGGCATGCCCCCTTACAACTGTGATGCCCCCTCTCTCCTTTCACCAAGTCCCCTGCCTCTGTTCCTGGTGTCATGTGTGGGAGCCCAGCTGGGAGATGGGCTCCCACATTTTATAACAGGGAACTCTTGAGGAGAAAGGCATAAGAGATATCAGATAGAAGGATAGAGGGGAGAGAAACAGACGGAAACACAGGATAGCCTCCAGAGGGCCTGGATCATTATCCACCGGCCACTTTCCTCTCCTAAAGGACTATTTACAGGAATGCCAAGGGGTGGAGCAAAAGATCTCCCTCTAGCACAGCCAAATGTAGACCCTTTCCAATCAACTGGTAACCACACACATGATCAAGCAACCCTCTAATGCAGCCCAGCTGGGTAAAGCAAGCTTAGCTATCACTAGGAAACCTTTGTGGGCCTCTACATGTGACCAGGCACACATGTGGTATTCAGACATACATGCAGCCAAAACATTCTAGCCCATAGACTATAGGTAAGTAAACTTTAAAAGAAGAGAAAAAAAAGGTATTTCCTAACAAAATGTTAGGATACATTTTTTTTATGATCAGTAAATTTTCATAGATTAAGACATTTCATTGATTATTTAAGACAGGTAAAAAATAGTAAGATGTAGTGAAAAAATCTTACCACTCCAATGGAAAAGTAATTATTGATGATGCTGTAAGGCACAGGATCTCCTTTCTCATCTTTGTCATTGGGTATGACTTCAAACTTCCATCTGTCCAGCATGATTTCTGTACTGCTTTCAATGTCTTTTAGGATTTTCATCAGATTTTCACCTTCATAGCCTAATAAAAAATGTTATAGTGAGTTAAAACATAAATAAACCACAAGAAGTTACACTTACATGTGCCTGTTTAATTATATGAATTATTCTGAAACCAACTAATATACTTAAATTTTAATGTAAATTAAGAATTGACTATAATCTTATACTGGCACCAAGATTTTATGCTTACTTTTTACTTGCAACAAATATTTCTTTTTTGTGGTATAAATCTTCTGTTTATCCAACTGCTAATCAACATTTCTACCACATATTCTTTGACACTTGTGTATTAATATATTAAAATGTAATTAATTTTCAATTCTATACTTCCTAAGCATCCTTTCATAGAAAATACCAACTTCCACCTTATTGCTGAAACTGCAAACTTAGTTGCCATGTTAGATTTCCCATCTGTACTTCATCTTCCCATTTCCTTCTAATGGCAAAGAGAAATTTTAAAAAAATATAAGCTGCTCATTTTTGGCATATTTCATTCCATTTCATAATTTATCTACTTGCAGTGTACCTATGCACCTATGCTTTCTAGATATTTTCAATATGGTTTCAACTCAGAGAACACTTCTTTTGGCAGCCACCTCCCAACATAAAACATTGGTTGGACATCTGTGTAACACTCAACCCCTGTACTCAAAACTGCCCTTCTCTTAGAATAAGTACACTGCATTTTACATTTGTTTGTTGTTATCACTACAAGCCTCCCTTGCCAGATTGCCAAATCCCTACTTTAATGGATTAGCTATAGATGGTCAATGTGCAACCCCCTGTTGATTTGATATTACATTCTCTTAAATTTATCTGTGAGTGTATACCATCCAGTGAAGACTGATGACTAACGTGGGGAATGTTATTGTCCATGTTAATTGATGGCTTCACATCTAGTAGTAATTCATTGAAAAGATAAAAATATATTAAAATCTTAGTCAAATTTACTAAAAGAAAGGTTACAAATAATTAAAATTATGAAAATGGATGCATTACCAAAGGTGCCAGTGAAATATAGAAAATTCTATGACAATACCTTAAATAATTTTACTCCACTAAAATAGATTTTGTAAAGAAATGGATAAGTTTCTTGATGTGTAAATGATGTGTAAATGTACAAAAAATAAACCACGATGAAATAAATAATCTGAAGAGATCTATAAATAGTAATGAGATTGAAATAGTAATAAAAAATTCTCTCCACAAATGCCAAAGTACAAGACCAGATGGGATCACCTATAGAATCTTACCAGAACTTCAGAGAAGAAAAATAATTAGAAAACTACAGTTATTCCAAAGCACAGAAAAGGAAGGAGGCAATCTACTTCTGAAATCTCACTTCCCCATATGTGTGATGACATGCTTATGTGTGTGTACACACGTGTGTGTGTGTGTGTGTGTGTGTTTGCATGTGTATGTGTGTGTGTAGGTGTGTGTGCTCCCTCACACACATACATGATGGGGGAGTGACAGACAGACAGGCAGATGAACAAAGAGACATAAAGTGTTTTAATAAAATGAAAATAAATAAAATAATTGAGAATAAGCCAATCCAATAAAAATGAATAAAAGCAGAGAGGAAGAATGCTAAAGGGGAAATGTTTAAGCAGTGAGGGTTTATGGGAAAGAAGGGAGAAACCTGGAGGCTGGGAGGAGAATTAACGAAAATGAAGGTATTTGAAGAAGCCATACAGAAATATACTATTTTACAATTTCATTAAAAAAAATACAAAATTGGAGGAGACAGTCATATACATGTTACATAAAAGAGGAGAGGCTTGCAAGCACAGTAGGGATTTATGTAGGGATGGGTACAAATTAGATAGTGAGGAGAAGATAGAGAGTACATTATGCAAAGCTAAGGATATATTAAATAAAAGTGGAAATTTACTTGTTTGTGTGTTAATTAAAATATCTTTTAGTAAAATAATATGAGCTTGAATGGGAATCCCCTGAATTGGTGGACAATGCTACTCCCATAACACATGACTTATAAAATGAAAATTTAATAAGGAGTAGGATACCTCCTTGCAGTTATTGTTCAGGGAAGCCTCAGAAGTTCCCAACACAGTACACACTATTGATAATTGTTTTCAGTTGCTCACTATAACTAATAAACTGATGGTAAGAACATATTGTTAAAAAACAACACATTTTTGGATTACTAGACATAGAGAAATTAATCTTGAAACAAAACAGTAATATTATATCTTCTGGATCACTGTAATGCCAGAGGCCTCTCTGTAAGGTAGATGGAGGGAGGAAAGCCGTCAAAGATCTGATCAGCACTTGTCCCTACATGTTATAATACTGACCTGCCTGGCAAAATGTATTCACTGATACAGAATCAGAACTGTTAAGCGGTTAATCAATTGCTTTCTGGTTAGATTTGAGGCTTTCTTTGTAGGAGGGAATTTATGCCTACTATGGTAAACACAACAGAGGTCCATAACTAGGAAGGTCATAGCCCAGGTAACTTATTACTTTTTTTTTGGCTAAACAGACATGTCAAAATGTCTTCTAAATATTTCCACTTATACTCGTAGGTTAGTGCTAATTTCACCTTGAGAACAAAGTTTCTTTTTTTTTTTTTGTAGTTGGCTGTAGTTAATGCAGAGACACATGCCTGGTCAGAGCACTGAGAGGCAACTATGAGTGCTAACTGGAATATTTATATCAACTCTCCCCTCCCTTGCAGTACAGAAAATATCACAAGAGAGGGGATAAAAAGAACTCAAAAGCAGGACAGAATAGTGATGTAAAACACTCTTCAGGACATGCTACAGCTGCTGCACTCATGAACCTCCAGCAGCTGTGGTCACCTGCAGAGGTTCAAGCCATTAAGCCTTCCATCTTGGATGGGGAAATAGGTCAGGAGGCATATATGCAGGGAACTTTTGTCAACTGATGGCAGCTGCTGCAAAGATAGTCATTTTCTTTGGGGGTATATGTTACTAATGCTCTAGTGGATGGTGTACACTTATACACAGACTAGCAGGAATAATTGAATCAATGGGCCACACAAAGTAAGTAAAGGTGAATGGGGACATTGTTGGGGATGGTCTTCAGGAAGCATTGAAAGGGGGTAGTGCGGGTGGACATGATCAAAATACATGTATTAAATTCTCAAAGAGCAAATAAAACTATTTAAAAATAAAACAATGCTTCTAAGTAAGCTGTATCTCTCTCTTTCTCTATTACACCCATACGCACACATGCATGTACAGTCATATATTCCAAAAATTATAGCCTAAGTTATAACACTTTAATTTCTATCTCTAACTTTTGGCCTCTAACTTAATAGTTTATTTGTTGAACAAATAACTGCCAGCAGCTGGGAGTAGTCATTACATCTAATAGCATATGTATTACTGGTAGAAATCACTTGGTTAAAAGAAAAATGAAGAGGCATCCTCAAATACAACATTCTCTAAAGGAGACAACATTACATTTAAGATAGACTTGTTCAAACAACAACACTAGATAGAAATTCCACTGTTGGAGCTCACTATAACTTTCATGCTAGATTTTAAAACTAAGCATTATTAAATAGATAAAACAAAGATTAGAATAAATAATAATTACATAGGCACTACTGGGAACTATCTTGAAATACATTGTTTAATACATAATTTTAAAACACAAATATTAATAATATGTTTATAGTTACTCACTGTCAAATCATAGAATAGTTTAAAATATACGGAAACATTATGTTTCCGTATATTTTAAACTATTTATATGGCTTCAAATTAATGTATCTCACTTATGTTATGTGAATAGTTAATAATGTTATATAAATGAGGTACTTTATTTCAAATTTTAAGAAAAATAATTACTATGATTGTAGGGTACTCCAAATACATAGTGAACAAAACAACTGAATAATTTCAAATGGGCTATCTCAGCTAGGCACTCTCCTGATTCTTCTGAGGAACCTGACATTCGCAGCTCTTGACCAACATGCTCAGTGTGGCACAGCTGGTGAGAAACAGTACACCTGCACGTGCACTTCTTCATAATGAATCCTAACCAACAGTTGCCCCATTTCCCAGATGGCTCTGCTGGGGAGTGTGGGGTCCTTGATTTTCCTGGAAGCCCTTTCTAGTCTTCTGGCAGGTTCAGTAATTTTGAGGGTGAAACTACATTCAGCTTCTCCACTTAGGGGATATCACTAAACATTGCAGTTCAAGCTCCCAACTCTAATATTAACACCTAAGCAATGAGTACTTTGAAGATCCCTCCAGGCTTCCTTTACTCATCACAATACTAGAAACTATGTGTCCTTCCTCACCATTTAACACATAATGAAATGTGACCTCCTTAGGAGGGCCTTATTGACCATCTAGCTAATGCTAGTTCTTTTCTACAATTCACTCTTCTGTAGCTCTGAGCTTTGCTGAATCTATGTTATTTTCCCCAGATTTATAGTTCATGTTACTTAATGAAGATTTAGTTTCTAAAAGGATAAGAGCCACATATTTATTTCCACTCTACTGGGCCAGAACACAGTAAGCACTTTGAGAATTCATCTTTAATCTGATTTTACACATGCTGTAACCTTTTCATCCACCAATAATATTTATGTGGATTGTACGAACTAATCTGCATAAATGTGGAATTCTTTATTCAATTTGAGGTTTAATTCACTTGATAATTAGAAAACAAAAAATAATGTACTAAATTTTCAAAGATCAATTTTTTAAAAGATCAAATATGTGTGCCCAAAGACTACAATAAGACACACTGACAATTCCCTCTCTTCAACCAATATACATATCTGAAAATCAGTGAACAAAAACATCCTGTAATGGTTATTTCTTTATCTCTCCCAGTTTCATGGTATCTAACTAAATACTAATAATATCATTTTACTATAACATCCTTCAGAAAATCCAAATAGAATATAGGCTAAGTATTTTATTTACTTCCAATTCTATCTGTGTAACAAATACAACAGTTAAATGGATGTATATGGAGCAAAAGTTCTCAACTTTGTTGTAAATCATGTTTGCTTAGGTATTTTTTTTAAATGACAGTTGACTGCCGGAGTCCCATCCCAAGGGATTTTTATTCAGCATATTGAAGGTAGGGTCAACCACTTTATTTTTAACAAGCTCCCTAGGGCTTCTGTCTTTGGAGACTCTTCCAAACTTTTCAAAGTGTGTTTAGATTAAAAGAAAATATTTAGAGTTTGCCATACATCTCACAGAAGACTACTGTACCACAAGAGGCCACTCAGGCACACAGATAGCTAGGTAACCCCTTGTCTGTGGACCAACAACACTCCTCCAGAGCCCATCCAGCCTAACCTCATCAGCCCCTCATCCTCATCACCATATCCTGGCCCATACCTCTGGTGGAAGCCCCCTGCTCCAGCAGAGGCCACATGTACACCCAGAACCTCAGAACCCCTGACTAGACCAGAGGCCATGTCAGCCTCTAGAACTCCAGGCCCCAACATGAGTGGAAACACTCTGCTTGACAAGATGCCACCCCAGCCATCAGATGTCTAGCCCTCAACTTGGACAGAGACCTTCTAATCAACAACTATAGTCCATACCTGACAGAAGTCTAGAAAGGAAACAGAAATCAGGAACAAAACACCCATCCAACAAAGACAAAATCAGAAATCAGCATCTAAATTTATATTCACCCTATTCCCAGATACCTAGATATCAGTGTAAATATACAATCAACAACAGTCAGGGCAATGTCACCACCAGAGCTCAACCAAACTATTATAGTAAGCACTGAGTATTCCAACACAGCTTATGCACAAGTTAAAACTAACTTTATGAAGATGATAGAAGTCCTTAAAGAGGAAATGAATATATCCCTTAAAAAGAAAGCCAAAAAAAGCAAACCAACAGTTGAAGGAAACCAATAAAACTCTGAAGACATGAAAATAGAAATAGAAGGAAATAAAACAAAAACTAAGGGAATTCAGGAAATGGAAAATCTAGGGAAGTTAACAGAGAATAGAGATTCAAACATCACCAACAGAATACAAGAGATGGAAGAGAGAATCTCAGGTGTTGAAGACACCATAGAAGAAATAGATACGTTGGCCAAATAAAATGTTAAATCTGAAATATTCCTGACATAAAACTTCCAGAAAATCTGGGATACTTTGAAAAGAACAAACCCAAGAATAATAGGAATAGAAGGAAAAGAATTATAGCTCAAAGATCCCAAAAACATTTTAAACAAAATCATAAAAAATTCCTAATTTAAAGGACATGCTTATAAAGGTACAAGAAGCTTACAGAACAGCAAACATATTGGACCAGAAAGGAAAGACCAATGGCCACATAACAATCAAAACACTAAACATACAGAACAAAGAAAAATATTAAAAGCAGTAAGGTTAAAAAAAAAAAAGCCAGGTAACATACAAAGGCAGATATATTAGAATTATACCACACTTCACAATGGAGACTCTAAAAGACAGAAGGGCCTGAAAAGATGTCCTGCAAACTGTAAGAGAGAACAGATGCCAGCTAAGACTACTATACCCAGCAAAACTTTCAATCACCATAGATGAAGAAACAAGATATTTCATAATAAAGTCAAATTTAAACAATATCTGCCCACAAACAGCCACACAGAATGTACTAGAAGGAAAACTCCAACCAAACAAGGTTAAACATACACATGAAAACAGAGAAAATAAATAATCTCACAGCAGCAAAATCAAAAGAAGGAAACTAAACATACACACAGACCACCACTACCACCACCACTACCACCACCACCACCACCACAAACAAAATCAACAGCAATAGGATGACAGGAATTACTAATAATTCTTTCAGTGATAACTTTCAATATGAATGGAATCATTTTCCTAATAAAAAGACTCAGACTAACAGAATAGATGTGAAAATAGGATCCATTCTGTTGCTGCAGACAAGAAACACACCTCAACATCAAAGACAGACATTGTCTCAGAGGCAAGAGTTAGAAAAAGATTTTCAAAGCAAATTGACACAAGAACAAACTGGTGTAACCATTCTAATATCTAACAAAATAGACTCCCAAACAAAATTAATCAAAAGAGAGAGGGAAGCACACTTCATACTCATTAAAGGAAAAACCAATCAAGATGATTTTTCAATTCTTAACATTTATGCCTCAAACACAAGGGCTCCCACATATGTAAAGTAAATACTGCTAAAGCATAAAATCACACATTGACCCTCACACATTGAGACTGGGAGACTTCAATATGCCATTCTCACCAATGGACAGGTAATCCAGACAAAACTAAACAGAAAAATAGGGAAACTAATAGATGTTATGAGTGGAATGGACCTAACAGATATCTACAGAACATTACCCAAACACAAAAAAATACATCTTCTTTACTGCACCTCAGGAAACATTCTCTAAAACTGACCACACACTCAGTCACAAAGCCAGTCTCAACAGATACAAAGAAAATTGAAATAGCCCCCTGCATCTTAACAGACCACCATAGATTAAAGCTGAATTTCAACAACAACAGAAACAACAGAAAGCTTAAAAACTCATGGAAACCGAGCAACTCTCTATTGAATGATTAGTGGGATGAGGCAGAAATAAATAAAGGAATTAAAGACTTCCTAGCATTAGTGAAAAGGAACATACAACATACCCACCCAATCTTATAGGACACAATGAAAGCAGTGCTAAGAGGAAAATTCATAGCATAAGTGCCTACATAAAGAAATTGGAGAGATTTTATACTAGCAACTTAACAGCACACCTGAGAGCTCTAGAACAAAAAGAAGCAAGCTCACCCCAGGGTAGTAGATGGAAAGAAATAATTATATTGAGGGGTGAAATCAATAAAATACAAACAAAGAGAACAATACGGAGAATAAATGAAACAAAGAGCTGTTTCATTGAGAAAACCAATAAGAGACAAATTCTTATCCAAACTCACTAAAAGAGAGAAAATATCCAAATTAACAAACGTAGAAACAAAAGGGGGGAACATAGTAACAGATATCAAGGAAATCCAAAGAATCATTAGGTTATACTTTAAAAACCCAAACTCCAAAAAATTGGAAAATCTAAAAGAAATTGATAGATACTACTTGCTAATGTTAAATAAAGATAAGATAAACAGTTTAAATAGACATATAACACAGAAGGAAATAGAAGCAGTCATTAAAAGTTTATCAACCAAAAAAAAAATCCCAGGACCAGATGGTTATAGTACAGAATTCTAGCAGACTTTTAGAGAAAAGTTAATGTCAATATTCCTCAAATTATTACATAACATATAAGCAGAAAGAACATTGCCAAATTGATTTTATGAGGCCACAGTCACCCTGAAACTCAAACCACACAAAGATTCAACAAAGAGAATTACAGACCAATTTTCCTAATGAACATGGATGCAAAATTACTCAATAAAATACTTGCAAACCAATTCCAAGAACACATAAAAGATCGTCTATAATAATCAAGTAGTCTTCAACCCAGAGATGCAGGGATGGTTTGACATATGAAAACCTGTCAATATAATCCACCATATAAACAAAGTGAAAGTAAAAAATCACACGAACATCTTAGTAGATACTGGAAAAGCCTTTAACAAAATCCAACAACTCTTCATGATAAAAGTTTTGGAGAGATAAGTGATACAAGGAACATACATAAACATAATAAAGGCAATTTACAGCAAGCCAATAGCCAACAGAAAATTAAATAAGAGAAAATCAAAGCAATTCCAATAAAATCAGGAACTAGACAAGGTTGTCCACTTTCTCTATATCTATTCAATATAGTAATTGAAGTTCTTTCTGGAGAAATAAGACAGCTGAAGGAGCTCAAGAGAATATAATTTGGAAAGGAAGAAGTCAGAATAGCATTATTTGCAGATGATATGATAGTATGCATAATCAACCCAAAAATTCTACCAGGGAACTCCTATAGCTGATAAACACCTTTACTGAAGTTGGTGAATACAAGATTAACTAGAAAAAAATCAGTAATCCTCCTGTATGCAAATGACAAGCTAACTAAGAAAGAAATAAGAGAAACAACACCCTTCAAAATAGGCACAAGTAATATAAAATATCTTGGATTAACTCTAACCAAGCAAGTGAAAGACTTGTATGATAAGAACTTCAAGTCTTTGATGAAAGAAATTGAAGAAGATATCAGAAGATGAAAATATCTCCCATTCTCATGGATTGGTAGGATTAACATAGTAAAAATGGCTATCCTACCAAAAGTAATCTATAGATTCAATTAAGTCCTCAGCAACATTCCAACACAATTCTTACAGACTTCATGTGGAAAAACAAAAAAACCCAGCATAGCTAAAACAATACTCTACAATAAAAGAATATCTAGAGGTATCCTCATCCATGATTTCAAGCTATACTACAGAGTTATAGTAATGAAAACCATGTGGTGCTGGCATAAAAACAGACATGTTGATCAATACAATTGAATTTAAGACTCACTCACAAATCCAAACGTCTATGAACAACTGATTTTTTTTTTTATAAAGAAGCCAGAGATACAAACTGGAAAAAAGAAAGCATCTTCAACAAATGGTGCTGATTTTACTGGAATTTAGCATGTAGAAGAATGCAAATAAATACTTAATTGGATCCTTATAGTCCAAGCAGATCAAAGAATTCAACATAAAACCAGACCCACTGAACCTAATGGAAGAGAAAGTGGGGAATAGCCTTGATTGCATAAGCACAGGAGACAACTTCCTGAACAGAACACTGATAGCATAAATACTAAGAACAATAACCAATAAATGGGACCTCATGAAACTGAAAAGCTTCTCTAAGACAAAAGACACTGTCATAGGACAAAACAGCAGCCCACAGAATAGGAAAAGACTTTCACCAACTCCATATCCAATAGCAGGCTAATAATCAAAATACATAAATAATTCAAGAAATATGACATCAACAAAAATTTATCCAATTAAACATGGGGTGCATATCTAAACAGAGAACTCTCAATTGAGGAATCTCAAATGGCTGAGAAACACTTAGAAATATTTAACATCCTTAGCCATCAGGAAAATGCAAATCAAAATGACTTAGAGATTTCATCTTATAACTGTTAGAATGGCTAATATCAATTATACAAGTGACAACTCATGCTAGAGAGAATGTGGAGCATGGAGAATACTCTTCCACAGCACTCCAAGGAGTGGAAAATTGAACAGCAACTTTGGAAACCAATATGGAGGTTCTGAAGAGAATTGGACATTGTTCTAACTGAAGACCCAGCTATACCAGTCTTGGGCATATATCTAAAGGACACTCCATCCTACTACAAGGACATGTGCTCAACTATGTTCATAGTGGCTACATTACTAATAACCAGAGATTAGAAACAACCAAGATGCCCCTCAACCAAATAATGGATAAAGAAGATGTAGTACATTTACACAATGGGGTATTATTCAGCTGTTAATAACAATGACATGTTCTGTCTGTCTCCTTCCTCTCTCTCTAGTTAGAATGTCCTGCCTAACCATACTCTGCCTCTCCATAGGCCAAACAGCTATATTTATCAACCAATCAGAACAGAGGAGACACTGCCAGCCACCGTCATGAGAAGCAAGATGTAAAGATACCAGTAAGCCATGAGCAATGTGGCAAAATATAAATTTATAGAAATGGGTTAATTTAAGATATAAAAGCTAGCTAGTGAGAAGCCTGAGCCATTAGGCCATACAGTTCGCAATTAATATAAGCCTCTGTGTGTTCATTTGGGTCTAAGCAGCTGCGGAACCAGGAAAACTTCCAACTACATTTGGCATACCAATGTGGGACTCTTGAATTTCCATAAGGCCTAAAAGAGTTTTAAAAGGGCTTCTAAACACACAATAATGCAGTCAAAAAAATAGCTTTCTACTTCATGTCTCACATGGGTCAAGATATAGATATGCTAAGGTACAGAGATGCCATGGCTTGTGGACTTGAGCTACAGTATGGTGGTTTCATGGCATATGGGATTGAGTGCAGCATGGTGGATTCCGGACACTGTACAAAGGGGTGTCTGCAAGCTGTGCAACATGGTGCATGGTGGTGGATATAGCTTTTGCTAGTACAATACAAAAAAAAGGGGGGGTGGGCTACACGCTGCTGGATGGAGACATGGGCCCACTGCTTCCCAGAGTCGGTGGTGAGCATAGTTCCCCCAGAGCTGGCAGTAAACTTAGTTCCACCATGTTGGGAAGCTGAGGTGGGCAGAGCCAGCAGCCAAAGCTGCCATTTCAGTCCTAGTCATTCTGCAGTTTAAAGCAATAGATTCACAACAAGACAGATTCAGATGGAATAAGACTTTCAATGGTTTACAGTGTATGTAAAAATGTACGTAAGCTTGAGAGAGAAAAGAAAATGAATATAGACAGTTATATAAAGAAATAGTTTCAAAAAATATTTAAAGAGACAGTAAAGGTAATATAAAAAATAAGCTACATGAAGATGGATATCACACAGAGAATCTGGATTGTGTTGTCTTTAGGATTTTTAACTGCAGAAAGACATTTGATTATAAAAGCTACTAAGTTAAGCCAATATATGTATTTTAAAGGTATCTTGACTTCAAAATTTGGATATAAGGATAGGTTGCTTTGGAAAGGGTGTTCTGCTTTTGCTTCCACAAGAAGCAAGAGGCTATGGATTTGTTCCAGATTAATATGGATTAGATTTAATCAAGCCAGACCACCTGAACCTTAACAGACGGTATCTATCAACAAAGGTTATAGCTGGTCTTCCCAGGGCTTGACCATTACCTTGAATTTTCTCAGGATCCCCATAAAACTACCTGTGCCCTTTATCAGCAGGAAGTAGCCTAGAAAACTATGCCCACATTCCAAAAAATGGATTAGGGGTGTTTGTCTTTGTTTAGATTGCTGGTTGCAAATTGTTATTGGTCATAGTAAATCTCTTTCTAAAAGAAGAAAGGGGGATATGCTATAAAAATATAGGATGTAGATATGATAGGATAAAAGGGCAGGTTATTGAATCTTCATTTAAAGAACAACTTGCTTAAAATATTTTACATTGCTGTAGATTTTAGTTTGTTGATACAAATTTAAAGTTAATTTTGTTATACTTTATGTATATTTCTACTCTTGTTTAAAGTATTACGTTTGTGCAACTCATTTAAAATTGTAATGTATAATTACGAAATACAGATTAATAACTAGTCATCAATGATAATCACACTTATAGTTGTGTTAGTTAAGTTTTCTAGATATTCATATATATATTTCAATTTGGTAGGTAATCTTCAAACACTTCAAAGACCTACAGAATATGGCATTTAAAATGTTTTAAGAACTTTGACTTTCTGGACATTGAGACATGTCTGTTCCTGGCAGCACCAATCTACTTCAGAGAAGATAATGGGCACTGAAGAAACTCATTATGGAGTTTACTTTCTTTGTGCCAAAAGTTAGCCACTGGGCAAAAAAGTGCCCTTGTGCAACTGATTGAATGTATATTGGACCCATAGGAAGGTGACCACTGAACTTTGCAAGGTGAGATGGTCCTTCGGGTTCTTGCTTCACAGAAGAAGCCATATATTCTGCAGGACACAGGAAGAAGCAACTAAAGGACTCTAAGCCTATGGGCTGAAGATGGATGTCCCAACATTGCAGAAGAACTTTGGATGAATATCCAGGCAGCCAGCTGTCTCTGTCATTTCTGGAGTTTTGAAAGTTGCTTACAATGCATTTCCTGTTTACTTAGGTAATATTATATCCTTCTGAGGTCTTCGATGTAGTTGAAGACTAGATTATAAATTTTCCTTGGTTAAGATAAAAGATAAATTAGATATGAAACTTTAGACTCACAAATACAGGATAGATAGAATATTTTCTTTAATTTTGCTAAATACAAATAGACTAGGTATTGTAACTGTAATTCTTTCTTGATAACTATTCTATTATATGTAATTTTACTAGGTTAAAGTTAAAACCTTCCTTTTTGATTAGACAGAAAAGGGTAAGAGCTGTGGAATGTCATTCTGCATGTTGTGAATGTGTGTTACTCTGATTGGTTGATAATAAAATGCTGACTGGCCAGTAGCCAGGCAGGAAGTATAGGTAGGTTAAGCAGACAAGGAGAATTCTGGAAAGAAGAAGGCTGAGTCAGGAGACACCAGCCAGACACAGAGGAAGCAAGGTAACAAGGTAGAACTGACAAATGGTACCAAGCCATGTGATTAAATATTAATAAGAATTATTTGTTAATTTAAGTGTAAGAGGTAGTCAATAATAAGCATGAGCTAATGGCCATATAGTTCATAATTAATCTTAAGCCTCTGTATGTTTATTTGGGTCTGAGCAGCTGCAGGACTGGGTAGGAGAGATTCATCCCAACCACAGGGCCTGGGCAGGACTGTAGAAACTTCCAACTACACATGCCCAGATAGGCAAAGTAACAAGGAGAGCTCAAGGTGGGATATATGGATCTCCATGGGAAGGGGAATTAGAAAAGATTTTGTGGGCAGACTTGCAGTGGGTAGGGATGGAAACAGGAGGGTCCAGGAGGGAGGTTGTGTTGGATAGAATGAGAGATTACTTGGAGAGACAACTGGAATTGGGGAGCATTTGGGGGATACTGTAGAAACTTGGTGCTATGAAAATTCCCTGGAATCTATGAGTGTGACCCGTGTGAAATCTCCTATTTATGGGGGATATCAAGAAGGAGCCCACACCTGAGACTGTGTGGTTGGCCAGGAACCAGAGGCTGGGCACCTCAGAGACCCAGGATAGAACCAAGTACAATTGGAAAAAAAAGTCTATGACATGATTCCTAATGGTATTGTGCTGTGCTCATAGATCAATGCCTAGCCCAATTGTCATCAGAAAGGCATTGTCCAGCAACTGACAGGAGTGACTCACAGGCAAACACTAGGAGAAGCCTTGGGAAGCTACAGAAGAAGGAGAGGAAGGATTCTAGGAACCAGAGGGGTCGAGGACTCCATGAGAACATGACTCACAGAATCAACTAAGGGCTCACAGGGGCTCACAGAGACTGAAGTGACATCACAGACCCTGTATTGATCTTAGCCGGGTCCTCTGTATAGACAATATGGTTGTATACCTTGGTGTTCTTGTGGGGACCCTGACGAGTGGGAGTGGGGGCTATCTCTGTTGTTTTTACCTACATGTGTGAACATTTTCCTCCTACTGGGTTGCCTCGTCCAATATTGACATGAGGGCTTCTGCTTAGCCTAATTAGCTTGTTGTGCCATATTTGGTTGATATACCTAGCAGGACTGCTATTTTTTTTCTTTTGAAGAGAAAATGAGGATGAGTGGATCTATGGGAAAGGGGATGTGGCGGGGAGCTGGGAGGAGGGCGGGAGAACTTCAGTCTGGATGTAATGTATGTAAAGAATAAAAATAAATGAAATATTTACAATTTATCTATTGTTTCTTTAGCAGTTCAGGGGTTCTACAGTTTTCTGTGGGTAACTATAATGACTCATCAAAGTCTCTTAGACTCCCTGTGGAAATATTGTCTCCATTTGTATTCTGCTGGATCCACCATCCCACTGTCAGTTCTGTAAGTAAGAAAAGCTCCTTAGCACTTCCAAGTCCTCGAACACTGACCTTTGTCCCCTCTGCTTATGAAGTCCACACCCAGCTTTATGTGACCTCATCACTATCATTCTATTAGTGTTCTCCACTGTGTGATGGAGAGGGCTTTTCTTTATTGGAATTAATTCACTTGCTTTTAGAAAGTATTAAATGTTGCACATGACTTCACATGTGACTGGAATTTCTCTTATTTTCCTTCCCTCTCTAACTCTCACACACCAAATGTAGAAGCCAATGGTTACCATGATGTAAACCTCAAATAACAGTGCTTACTATATTCATTCCTCAGAAAGTCACACATCAGTGTTTTTATTTTTTTCCAGGTGTTTTTCATCACATCAGTAATAAAGTCAGTCTAGAAAATGATCTCTTTGTCCATTGTTCACTGGTACTCCCTGAGCATGTTCCACGTTAGCATGTAATAACTTCAAATAGCTTCTACACTGGAAGATAATAATAGCAAATCAAAATCCTAAATACTGACTTAGAGTTCTTCAAGTGTATCGCATTTTCTAAGCAAGAGAAGCCCAAACAAAAAATGCTTGAAAAATTGTCCTATGAAGACCAAATCTGTAACTGATATTTAATTCAAGCCTGTCACCCGATCTGAACTGCTCAGCCCATTTTGTCCACATGGTAACTATTACGCAGTAAAGGCACTCTTCTGCTTTTCTGATAAATTCTATTGCAGCTCTCTTACCTCCACCCCACCGCAGGCATCTTGCTAGGTCATTGCCAGTCCCAAGAGGCAGAATAGCAACTGGAGGGTGCTTGACTACATTGGCTTTTTCTGTGGAATTGGAGATGGAAATAAAATTTTTAACCCAAGTTCAACAATAGTAACAAGCAAACAAACTTACACTGAATAAATAATTCCACAAAGCACTTGTAAACAGCAACAAGCTTAATTTTATAAATATGATTACAAATGACAACGTTTTTATGCAGTTGTGGTAACTGGTGTATTAGATAAATATACATCATATATCGTTTTTCAGAAAGTAGCAGAGAGCACGTGTGTGTGTGTGTGTGTGTGTGTGTGTGTGTGTGTGTGTGTGTGTGATTGCTTCTGTTTTATCTTTATTAAAATCCTCATGAATTTAGGTACATGGAGCACAGGAATACATGTCACTAGAGAACATAGGTAAGGTCCTATATAAGTTTCTTTTGCAACATTAACTCCAAGGACACTCTTATTTTAGAAGAGTAGAATTCCTAAAATAAATGTATTCTTAGTAATGTTGATGAAGTATTACTATCCATAATACTGCAATATTTCAAAGCAAATGAAAAGAACATTACTGTTGGATTGCCTGAGTACATCAGGTTTGTTTGCTTGTTTTTTATTTATTTAACTTTACCTTTATATCTCATAGTATTTTAGGTTCCAAGCAGTATAGACAGATCTGTTACCACAATTCCATACGCTTTTTGTTTTGTTTTGTTTTTGTTTTTTGAGACAGGGTTTCTCTGTGTAGCTTTGCGCCTTTCCTGGAACTCACTTGGTAGCCCAGGCTGGCCTCGAACTCACAGAGATCCGCCTGGCTCTGCCTCCCGAGTGCTGGGATTAAATGCATGCGCCACCACCGCCCGGCTCCATACGCTTTTATTTGAATATAATCACAAACTCTGAGAGAACCTCACAAATATGTATTTTCTTTCCTTTTTCCTTCTGAGTTCATAAAGTCAGTGTGTGGCTATGTCTATGAATCCATTGATGAGGTGACTCAGGGTTTAACACAGGGCAATACTGCTGAATTTGGGGGATACAATGAACCAAAAACTCCCACTGTTTTCATTTTAAAATCCTTATCAGTGTATAACCAGTTATGTATTTGCTGAGAAATTTTTATAATTCTTGAATTTTAGTTTTTTGCATAGGAATAATTTATAAATACTTTCTGTCTTTTATTAGAATTTCCATACCAGAATTTTCACTGACTCTTTTCATGAAATATTAGTTAAATTGTTAGATTAAATTTGATTAAGTTGTTAGATTTACAAGACAAGTGTTGATGACAACATGTACTTTCTTTGAGTGACTGCAGATAGGCACCTGGAGGATGAGAGGGTGGCCTCCAGGCTGGGACTAATGATTGCCACTCCCATCATGACATTTTCAATTTGAAATGTTTTTCAGTGAATAACAAGACAGAATGTTCTGATTTTCACTCCTTTAACAGCAAAAAAAATTATTTATATAGAGAGAACATACTTTGTTTGAATTAATACTTCTTTGGAAAGAACTTCTATCTAATAAAAATTACTCAACTCAGAGACTGAAACATTTTAAAGAAAATACTTGTTTAAAATGTATCAGCTTCTTAATATCAAGTCATTATATGTCTTAAACTATTAATGCATTCCAACAAGGGACACATTTGAAAAGAAAGAAAAGTGTGAGAATTTTCAGAATTCATCCATTTAGATACTTGATAGACAGAAAGATTGACAGATGACAGAAACCCAGCAGAAGGTATGATTACTAGTCTCACCCAAGCCACATTAAACACAGGTTTTCATACCTATGCAATCCAAAATCCAGCCCACTGTCCCATCTCCACCGCACGCTAACACTCTGAAGTCAGGGACATCCCGGAAAAAGTGTAACCTGAAAAATAAGTATTTTGCAACACATTTACATTTCAGGAGAACTTCCTCATGGTCTTTTATTCTTAGTTTTTCCTCTCACAAATTAGATTGTTGACTTATGAAAACTTTAAGTATTTCATTGCTATCTTACATATCATTCAAATACACTTTTGTGAATATATATTCCAGAGTTTGCCCTTTAAAATTGTTTATATTTGTATATTCGAGGATCTATAGAGAATGTAATTTATTTTTATAAACAGCCAAATTAAAAATTATATAATATTAAATTATGACATCCATTTGGACATCCTCTCAGATGTATTCAAAACACACAATCCAGACTAGCTTATATGATATAATTTCTTTAATAAACTTTGTCAATCAGCCATTGTCCTTTGAAAAAGTATTTAGACATTATTGCCATGTGAGTCAACATAATGCATTCCACGCTTTTTTCATTACTGGGAGAAATTGTTCAATCTGCAGTTAGGATTTTAGCCTTCAGAATTTCCTTGTAACTTTTGATTTGCCAATACAGAAACCAAACTTCATTCACCTTGTCTCTGTCCTGGTCAACAGATTTACTACCCGGGAGTGCTCAAGCTTAATTGCTGGGTCAGCTGTGCTAAATACCCACTGCTTCTGTGGCCGCTGCATGCAGGGCACTCATTAATACAACCTACCTTGAGCAAAGTCACAGAGGCAGGTAATATGTCCGATTATAAAACCCTACATGCTCTTTTGTAGCAAATACAGCCTGGAAGCACAGCAGAAGCTGGTGTGCCCTCCTCCTCTTTGTCCCGCGTATCAACATTAGGAACAATACGGTACGAACCCACCAAAGTCATTCTTCCCTACATTGAATACTCATATACAGATAACCATCTAGAAAGCTTCATTATGCATTTTATATATCTTATTTACTTTAGAATTTTATTTATATGAAAGTGGGAGGGAAGGGGAGGAAGAAAGAGGGAGGAAGAGAGAGAAAAGGGCTACGTGTGTGAATGGCAACAGAGGCTAGAAATGGCTTGAGGTGCAGTTAGACACAGTGCGGCGGGCGAACAGCGTGATGTGGATGCTTTAAACAATAACGAGACATCTGTCTGTATTCCCACCACCTGCAGATGTATAAGATTCTTCATGGATTCCCTTATTTAGGAAAGTCTTTATGATTCCATATGGAATTGTGCTGTATGCCGGTTGTCACTTGAGTGAACGGACTCCAACATTAAATAATTTGCTTTTATGACCTTTTAAACTGTGTCTGGGATTTCATTATTATAAGTTGGAGAAGTGGCTTGGTGGGAAAATTACTTCCTTGGCAGGTGTGAGGTGCTGAGTTCAGACCCCAGTAACATAAATTTTCAAGATTTGTTTACTATTACAAAAATTACTATTCTAGTTACTCTCCGAGTCGCATTTGTATGAAAATTTGCATGTGTGTGAAGGCTGTTTTAGACTACAATGTTCTGCTACATTTACTTTAACACTCTTAGTGATTCCCGAAGTGGAATGAGAGTGTCCAATTCCTTGAAACCCTTGGATATTACAACATGGCTTCCAAGACTTTAAACATCAGTTTGACTGTGTGTGTGTGTGATCTAACGTCTCTGTTTGGAACATAGTTGAGCATTCCCATAGGTATATAACTTTTCCATGAACAGTACTATCCAAACCTTAATAATATTTTCAATTTAGTGTTAATGTTATTTAACCAACATTTACATATTATGAGTGATAATTTACATTTACATCAAATTTTATTAAAGGTACTTTTCAAAGCTATACAAACAGTTTACCATTATATTAGAAAATGCATGAAATTTAACTGAATCTATCATCTGGTAATAAAATCTGTAGATATTTAAGATGGACATTTCACTCATTCCTTTGGGTATTATGATGTATTGTATATGTTGCAGACAGTTTCTTCCATTCTTTCACCATTAGTTATACCTGGACTATGCACAATGTGATAAATGCCTCCGTACCAATCTCCTGCTTGAGCAGAACACCCATGACCACTTGCATATCCTTCTGTCCTTTTTCCCTATAACAGTTCTTCGTCATTCACACAGGTTGGCCCACCTTAATATTGGGTTGCCATCTGTATATTTTATTCAGCACTTTGCATCTTTCTCCCTAGCAATGGAACTAACTTTTATCAACGCTGTTGCTCTAGAATTTTCTATGTATAACTGTTTTTTTTATTTTTACTAATGTGTGAAATTCCAATTATATGAATATGCTTTTCAAATTCATTTCAAGAGGCACTTGGGCTGGTAGACTCACGTTGTTATAATGATGATTTTTGTATGTGCTTCCTACTATTACAAGCAGTGTTTATTTGGAGAGTATAATAATATGCAACACTACAAGACAGTGCAATTGGTTTCTGAAAGACAACAAATGTTTTAACAAATATATTCCACTTAGCCCATTCTCTCCAATATTTTGGTTCTTTACTTTTCAGTTTCTTAAAATGAAGATTTTTATTACTTTCTATTTCTTTGATTCTTGTTAAAATTTCTTAATTTGTCTTGATTTTAATCATTTAGTTTGTATTTTGTAGAAATCTTTTATGAATTGAACAATCTTTTTACTCAAATACCCATTGATATGGATTTCAATGAAAACTAATTCAGTTATAATGTATTCAGATTTATAAATCTCCTGATAAATAACTAAGGCTTGTGTAAGTGAACGTTCCCTATTCGCAATAAGAAAGGAATTCACACATACTTTCTCTTTCACTTTATCTTCTATCTACCTTTGTTTTAATCTAGCAAGTTTTTCTATATGTTTTTATTTACTGTTACATTTACTAAATAATTATTTCCACTCAGACAACTGCAATTTAAACTAATTTTAAAGCATGAGAGCTCATTCTATCCTGCCCTTTTGTGGATTCGTCCATCTGTGTATCAGCACCACTCTCTTCCCATCACTTTCGCCTTCTAGGAAGTGTATATGTCAAAAGACATGAAGATTCTCGGCTTAAATTCTTTGTTTTCAAATATATGCTTTTAGCCAGGTGGCGGTGGCGCAAGCCTTTAATCCCAGCACTCAGGAGGCAGAGCCAGGTGGATCTCTGTGAGTTCAAGGCCAGCATGGTCTACAGAATGAGATCCAGGAGAGGCACCAAAGCTACACAGAGAAAACCTGTCTCAAAAAAAAACAAAAAAAAATTAATAAATAAAAATAAAAATATATGCTTTTAAAGTAAACTGATATTCTACAAAATTAAGAAGAAACAAAAATCAATGTTGAACATATACAACTAATTAATCATAAGTATAGTAAAATTCCTCTTATTTGAATATAAGGTATTGGATATACTTATTACTTAGTATTTTTGAATAAAATTTAAATTTTCTGAATAGAAATATCAAATATTACATGTGTTTTTTATCTGTTCAGGTAGTTTTATTTGCATTTTAAAGAGATCTAAAATTATGTCTGCTGATATTAATGTTACTTGTCACTGGAAAACAATTTATCTATTATATATTGTTTATAAAAACAGTCATATTACTGTTTGTATCTATCTTTTGTTTACTTATATTTTTTGCACATAGTTGTACTACATACTAATTAAAATAGCATTAGTGATTTCAATTTTATAATAGGTCTGCTTCTCTGTTTCATATTCCTCGCTAGAATTCTAATATTTAGCCAAATGTGAGTATTCATACAGACTAATCATTTTTTGTTCTTCGTTTTAAATGGAATAATTCTAGTATATATCCAATTCAAATGATATTTGTTATACAAAATTCCTTTTTCCCTTCCCTTTTTGATTGGTAAACTCTAGGAGGTCAAATAAAAGAGTTTCTACTTCTGTACTAGTATTTTTCCTATGAGTAAGTACTCTGTGGAAACGCTGATATGATTTCTCTAGTTTAAATTGTTAGTGTGAAGATGTACACTCACATATGCCTGCTCTACGGAAACATCTTGCAGCCTTTCCTTCATTCCACAGGCAACTGTGGACTTACATGACTGTAGGACTGAAGATTCGGTTTGCCAACTTCTGTAATGACACTCAGGGTCATAATAGACCTACTCTTTCTTCTTATCAATTAAAATCTTTACCAGATTTATGTTGCTAAAAAAAAAATAGAAGTCTTAGAATACATTATGATTTCTTTCACTTTTGAAATGTGTATCGTTTTATAAGTTTTTTAAATCTGGTAACATTTGAATAGAAACAATTTCTGGTGACTCCTTTTAAATAGAGGGTTCTAAATGCTTAAACCCCTTTAATAATTGTTGAAAGGTTATTAAATATAAGTAATATTATTGAAAATATATGCTTTGTAATTCTTCCTAACTCGGCTTTTTCCGGTTACAATTCTGTAGCATATCATAGCCCTCATCTATATTTCTGAACACATTGGCACTGGAGGCTGAAGACGCTTTCAAAGCATGTCAGCAGAAGTTGTCACGTGGCTAACTGCAGTGATGTCTACCCATCCGAACTCACCACCATTCTTCTATTCAAGGTTGCTACATCACCCGTAGTTCAGTCTTGTTCTCTTTTAAAATTCTCATCATTGGTTCTTCACTCAATCTATGCAATTTTCCTTAGGGATTCATTCATTCCTTATTCCACCCATTCACTGAATAGGAGGCTAGAAAAATCCTGTACATTCTTAGTGTGAGCCTCCTTCTGCTTATCATTAAAATGGAATTATCAGCTCCTGTTTTACTGTGCTCTTTACATGTAAGCACATAAATAAAAAGATTATGTTATACTATCAATAGTTATTGTGTGTGTGTGTGTGTGTGTGTGTGTGTGTGTGTGTATTTGTATGTCAGGAAATACTCGTATATTTTCCCAACTCTCTTGCCTACCAGGTTGAGGCAAAGGAGCCATAAAGACAATTTTCTAAAACTCCAAGTTCAGGCTCAATTGGGCAGAGGGAATAGTTCTGCTTACAGCTGAAACAGCATCCAGTGGACAGTGGGGAACGATGCTCACAGCAGTCAGAACAGAAGATGCAGCTACAATACTGCATCAGTTCAAAAGATTTGAGAAGAGCCAAAATGTCCACTTTACATCTTTTTACCCAGGACAGCAGTCAAGAACACCTGCTTCTTATTCTTCTTCCCAGTAATAAGGGATGAGGGAATGAGAAGATTCCGGAAGGATGCCTCTGTGGAAAGTTTAGTAGCCTATGCTACACTTTCTGTCTATCAGTTGTAATTTTTTTATTGGGAAGATCAATGGGTATAATCAGTTTACAAGGAAATTATCTTGGTTTGTACCTGAGTCTGTCTAGGTTATTTAGTGCATATTTTTTAAATCTAAAACTTCAAATAGATTATTATGAATATTAATTATTATTTAAATTTTCAATGTAGTCTACATCACTGCTTTCCCTAGAGAATTTATCTGCAATTGTTATATTTGAAAACAATCTTATGCTAATAATTGAGCTCAGTAGCTCCACTGTAAATGTTCAACAGCCATCTCTAGAGCAACTTGTAAAGTCCCAGTTATTCAAGTGGAACACATTGTAGAGTTCTGCTGTGCAACAATCTCTCTTTAGTTAACAATATGGTACTGTACATTTAAAATACTCTTGGGAAGACAGATCTTGTAAGTCTTCTGGACTCAACATAAAGCATCTGGTGTAATGTCCATGCTTACTCTCAAAAGCTCACATTCCTTTTAAGTTTTGAGATGGAATAGATGTAAATGTCAGAAAGCTCTCATTTCTGACAACAGTATTTTGAAAACACAAATGAGAAATATTTTCAGAAAGAAAAAGACTTCTAGTCCACACACTATAATTTTAGAAGTGTCTGATAATCAGATTTCTTAAGAAAATTCAGGTATTCATTTTGATTCTAAGGTTAAAATTTGTTATTCAGAGAGCACAGACATTGGTGTTTACATAAGATGTTCCTGTAATAGTCAGAACTAGACTGAACATACAGAACAAATAAGTGTATGTTATTAAGCAGTGCATGTATTAGTATTTACACTAAGAGGGACTTAAATGTTTTGACAGCACTAATGCTTATTTTATTACTTATGTCTGTGTTCTTTGCATTGAATAACTATGAGACTGAAGGCTCACAAACGGCATCATCATGTCACCAGCTGTCATTTTTCCTCCTTCTCTTTAGCACATAGAGTAATTTCAGGAGCATGCTTCAAAAGTTATCAATTCTGACTTTAGCACTTCACATCAGACACAGCATACTCCTCTCTTATTATTGTGCTCAATTCATATTCACAGTTGCATGTATTCCCTTTCACGTTTTTCTTAAAATCACAATATCCCATGGCTTCGTAGCTGCCTCCTAATTCAGGGTGGATTTCTAGTTTGTGATACTATTTTTGTTTTGCCACTGTATTTATAATGCACAAAAGTAGTTTTATTTTTTTCGGTAGGACTGAAACTCCCTATGTAAACCAGGCTATACTTGAATTGGTGATGAGCTTCCTGTTTAAGCCCTCAGGTACTATAAGCACAGGTATCAGCTGGCACACTAAGCTAGAAAACCGATTCTTCATAGCTTCTCTCTTGTTTTCTTAGACCCAAGTGGTGTCTAAGAGCACCATATACTCATTGATAATGATACTGAAACTTCAGTGACTTCTCAAAATGGATTCAAGATGCATTTAAGTCTTCCAAAGTTTCATTCTACAACTTATGCAACAAATTGATGTTACAGAAGAAGGGATTTTTCATTTAACAATTTTCCCCTAAAACTTGTAAAGATCTGCATCAAACACAGTGCTTGCCAACCTAAGATAACCCTCCCCAGTAGGTCCAGCCAAGAGGAGAGCTAATTATAAGAATGATTTCCTTATCAAAGCATCCTCACTTTAATTTGATAACTTGGATGCCAGAAAATGCAACCACTTTCAATAGACTTGTTTACGTTGCTAAGCTATTGTGTGGAAGACAAATTTTAGCCACATGGGGGTACATTCCATCAGGACAAATAGAATACTTGTACAGAATAATTAGAACTCTTATTTATGATCTTAAAGTACAAGTCAATGCCATTACCATCATAACCAGAACTCATTTCACAAATTTGAGAAATAGTTTTGTAAAACACAAAAAAATGAAACATCAAGTTCTTTATCTGTTGATATCTCAGAAACACTGCTTACGCAAATGCCAGTTTTAGGAGTGGAGAGGAGAGAGAGAGAGAAGAATAAAAGATAAAGTGAGAAAATACATGTGAGCATTAATTCCTGTAAACCACTGAAGCTATCTCATTAAGTATTAATCTTTGTAGTATTATAAAAAGTACAAGAAGTCAGTAAACAATAAGTTCCGTAAAACTGTCTTCTTGACAAGTGTGCATGAGGTTTGGAAATGTTATTAAAGGTGTACAAAATATCTTTCAAGTCATTTTCAATGATTAACAAAGAATAATGTTTAGTTAAATAAATTTATCTTATATAAAGCTATTCATAAGTTCATTAATATATTAAAATACCTTCACGAACATCTTTTTGTGACACAAGTTCTTATACTAGCTGGGAAATCTTCATGTGTGTGTGTGTGTGTGTGTGTGTGTGTGTGTGTGTGTGTGTGTGTATACTGTATGCATGTTTATTTGTTCATGTGTGTGCAGGTGTATAAGTTTATATGTGCAAGTGGAGGCCAGATGCTGGTTTTCCATCCCTCTACCCTTTATGTCTTTTTAAAAGTTTTTATTATTAGTTTACATATATGACTGTTTTGTTTGTGTATTTGTGTGTATGCCATATGCATACCTAGTGCCCATGCAGGCCAGAACTAGAGTTACAGACAGTTGTGCACCCCTGTGGGGTTGTTGGGAATAAACCTATGTTATCTGAAAGAGAAGCCAATATTCAATGCCTAAGCCTTCATTCCTGGCCTATAGATTTTATTTCTTGATATAGGGTCTCAACTCTAAAACTGTAATTTACTGATTGGCTAGATGGGTTGTCAGTGAGCTCCAGTTATCCACGTGTCTCCCTTCCTTGACCCTGGTTCCCTACTACAGGGAATCTGAACTCAGGCTCTATTGGTTCTGCCACAAGCACTTTACCTACTAATCCACCTCCCCAGCTAGAAATAGTGACTTTTGAAAGACACCTTAAATAGTTATAAATACACATTTATATTAAGGACCATGTAACTAATTTTAAATAAAAATTCTAGATCATTTTTATTTTTGACTATGCCCCACTAGGATTTGTGATGAGTTAGGATTTGTTTTATTGGTTCTGAGGTTCAGAGCAACAGAAATAGACAAGAGAAAGGTGCAGCTTAACTGACACAGGAAGATGAGGACATCTGTGATACTTTAATCATATAATCTATGCTCATTTTGAAGGACAGATCCCCCTTTCACTCGCCCTTTCTGAATGTTCTTCTTGCATAGGAGGCCAATCTGCTGTGTTCATCTGAGGAACACTCACATGCATTCTCTTTTACAGAAAGAGGAACCCTAACTATGTTTTAGGAGTTGAGGTTCTGACTATGTAGCACAGACTGACCGGGAACTGGTGTTATAGGTCTGGCTATTGTCGAAAACCAAATCTTCCTCTGTAAGCTTCCAAACTCTGGGGCCACAGGATTGTGCCAACATACCTGACCTCCAAGTCTAGAATAGCAAGAGAATGTTGGATCATTACACCAAAACTGGTTGTGATTTTTCTCTTTTAATATTGAAGAACATAATACAATGCTTGTTTGTAGCCATTTTTCTCATCTATAACTGTGTGTTGTCTTGTGCTCAAAAGTCAATTAATAGAACTCAGTATTTACTTTTGCACTTTATGGTACAAATATGCACTGAATTTTATGGCAAATCTACATGAGCCTCCTTCTTTGAATGTTTATATGTTGTGTGTGTGTGGTAACATGTATGCATCTATTTGGAAATCTAACTTAAAATGTAAGCTATATGACTGGAAAACTTACTGAAAATTTTTAAATTGGTATGGCTGAAGTGAAAACTGTACTAAAGGGAACAGATCTGGGGGAGAGGGAGCTTGGAAACAGGTAGGAGGAGTGGAGGGAGGGGAAACTGTGGTCTGAGACAAGAATCTATTTTCAATTTAAAAAAGGCAATTAGGAAATTGAATTCAGAAATTCAAGAAGAGTTGTCACAAGACAGAGGTAGGTACCTCCACCCAACAGCTGGTCTTTTCAATTTAGGGGTGGAGTAGAATAATGTTTCTTATGAACCTCAAGGGGTTTTCCCCCACAAGTTGACAACATAGCTAAATACCAAAGCAAAGAGGCACTCTGATAGGAAAACCGGATTGTCAGTCACTCCAGAATTAGCAATGGCCTTAAATGGTTGACAAGGAGTCTGCCTGTGATGTCAGTGCTGGAGATGTTTGGATGCCTTGGCACCTTCACATGGGTTTACTCAGTCACCAGCGTTCTACATCTGCTTCCAGACTATAACACTGCTGCCTGTCTCTGGTGGCAGAGGCTCTGGGATATTGCAGGGCTCCTAGAGAGCCAAGCTACCCAGGGGAGCATGTTTCAGGCAGGAACACACCTTGCTTTAATTGGGTTTAAGGCAAATGCAGATTTAGACAAGCAATTTTGCTTTGGTATTTAGCCCAAGAGCATGCTATTTTGTGATTGCAATATAAATAAATGAATACCAAAGTGAGCGAGAGTTCTAAAAGAAATACAAAACAATTCTTCCAGATTTTTCAATAAATGAACTTTGATCTTAATGTTTCCAAATAAAAACCGCGGTTACAATTTATGCTTCAAAGTTCACAATTTCTAATTCTATATTATAACAACAGCGTGGTTAATCTATTCAGATCAGTTTAGTAAACCTACACAAACTTATAGTTTCATACTAATGTTTTTATGATGCATAGTCTAGTTTTTATTTTGTATATGATAATTGTTGAATTAACTTAGAATATGATATAAGAAAACATTTTGAAAGGAAATACATTTAGACTTTCTTAGAAAAAATTAAACTTACTTTGCCAGAATCAATTAATAAAAACTGCCTATTATTTGCCTGAAAAGAAAGTTAATCAAATTTATTTTGTGGTTTCCACACCATGTTTATTGCTGTACATGTGCAAGGAAGTTATAATTGTACTATAGAAGCTCCTCTCCTTAAAAGTACTGAGTATTTAAACATTATTAGTTTATAAACATATATGAAATCCATATATTGTCCTCAGGAAAGTGACTCCTAAAACCTGTAATATCTACACCCATTCAATTATTTAACATAGGTTTATGGATTACAACTCTATGTCAGAAAGTGAGCTAAGTTTCACAAAATGCAATTCTTGTCTTCAAATATCTTATGGATTTACTGAAGGCAGACAAAGGTTCCAAATAACTGAGATATTTTTGAGAGTAGTTAATGTAGATTATGTAGAAATGAAACATTTCTCAGTAGATGTGAATATATAAGAATTGAAAGTTGAAGTTTGACTAAAAGTTAATTAGTTGGCAAGTTGAGGAACTATGAGGGAAATGATTAATAGGTTATTAGAAAGGGTATGTGGTTTAGAAAAAATAAATATTAAAAAATAGGAAGAATATTGTGTTTATGTCCAAATCTCCTGATACCATTGAAGGCCATACTTATGCCAAGGGTCTGGGCTGCCACTTAGGGCCATGTTAGTTTCCAAGGGCCATGCTGCTGGTGGTGCCATGCTAATCTGAGTGGCCTGTGCTGAGACCTGGAGCCATGGTCCTGCTGCCAAAGACCATGTCTGCGTCTCTGGTCCTACCACAGCTGTAGTCTGTGTTGGTGTCTGTGGTTCATGGTGCTACCAAAGGTGACACAGATGCCCAGGGTCTAGACCAAAAGCTGTGGCCATGCTGGAGTCTGAGAGCCATGCTATCAACAGGGCCATGCTGGAGTGGTAACCACAGGATCACCAAGACTCAGGGCAACAGCAGGCTACCTGAGCTAGTCCAGTGATGATGATGTGCTCAAGGACTTGAACCAGACCAATGACTCATTGCACTGAACATTTTGGGTGGGGCTGATTGGACAAATGGGTAAATGTGTGACACACCACAGCTCCCAATGCCACTACAGCAAATAAAGAGGTGTTGGAGAGTTGGGAAAGATGGAGGGGGGAAGAGGACTTTTGTTTTCTTCTTGTTTTTCTTCCTCTTCTTCTTCCTATTTCTCCTCCTCTTCTTCCCTTTCCTTTCTTCCCTCCAAAGACTTCCACATATACTTCATCATTCTCTTTCAAATTCACAGTCATTTTTCTTTTACTAATTGTTACTACATGAAATATGGATATATATGTATATATATATATATATGCATATTTATTCCTAAATATAACCTGTATGGTCTGTATAATGTTACTTGTATGCATGTTTTCAGGTCTGACCATTTAGTATTGGATAACCAATTGGCGTGCACTTCCCTGGGGAAGACTTATTCCTTAATTCTCAGCATCACTGAGTTTACTGTACCAAGAGTCGAGGCCTTGTATTCTTTCTCCCACCTACTTTGGCATGTCTGTTGTCTTAGTTCAGCTCACATTTAGGTCAACATTTTGCTGAGATGCTATGGGTATGGATTCTGAGATGTCCAGAAGACATAGTCTCGAAGCAGACTCTCTGAAACCCTGGCTCTAACATTGGTCTCCCCCTCTTTGATACTGTTAGATGGGCCTTTCTTTAATTTAAACTTTTCTTTGTTAGAAAATTAACAGTTAAGTTGTGCAGTAGACGGTACTTTTTACAGAAGTTTGGGTGAGAATTTTTCCTCATAGGCTCCTGTGTTTGGAGATTTGGTCCCAAATTGATGGTGCTATTTAGGAAAGTTGTAGAACTTTTTGAAGATGGAGCCTTGCCCAAGGAAGTGTATCACTTGGGGTGGGATTTGAGAGTTTATAACCTCACTCCAATTCCAATTCCTTTTCTCTGTTTTGTTATTGAAGGTCTGATCTCTCAGCTTCGTTTTCCTTGGCTCCCTGCATGACAATAATAGACTCTCCCTCTGAAAATGTAAGCCTAAATGACTTTTTAGGCTTTGCCCTGGATCATGGTATTTTATCACAGGAACAGAAAAGCAACTAACACAGTTTTTTTAATGTGTGTTTGTGTGTTCCTGTGTTGTGTGTGTAACACATGCATGTGGATGATATTAATGTTTAAATATTTACTCATGTGAGTATCTTGTTATAATACTTTCTTTATTGTTAGAGTATTTTTGCAGTCTGGATAAATAGTTATTTATAATGACATATACCATTCTAAATACTATTCCAATTGTTTAACTGTCTGAACTTTTAATAAAAGTTCAGAATTTTCAACCTCTTTGTGGTCCTGACTCAATTAATGAACAACATAGTAGATGAAGACCAGAAGACCTCAGGTGAGGGAACACATGTGTAGGACAAACATGTTGGTAACATTCATTACATCAGTCTGTTATGTTTTCTTACTTTCATTGATTTTCAAGTTGGATTTTAAAATTGAAAATGAAATGTCGTCATTCCAGTACCCAAGACAACCCCAGAAATGTGCCTATATAGTTAATTGGAGAAGAGTGTCAGCCCTGCCTGCATTATATTTTATGGTCATTCCTGTAAAGAAGTGGGATGAATACTTCATATTTACATTAGGGAATAACAGATTTTTGCATTTTTTAGACAGTTGTGATAGGGTTTGGTTGAATTTTCTTAAGCACTTTGTTAGTTTTGTGAGGCATTTTGTGATGTGATAGCATTATCTCTAACATGATGCTGTAACAACAGACATATGTAAGAGGTCATAAGCTCTGACTGAAGAGAGATTTTATTTAAATAAAAATATGGTAGAAAGTTTGTTATATAAAATTATATTTTAAATTAAGAAAATGACAAAATATGTGGAATCTGTTACAAAAAATTTCAAGTTGTTAATAAGAATATATCTCTCAAGATTTCACTTTTAGAAACATGTCTGATAGTTGAGTGTGAATCTAGAGACTGACTGTTAAGTTATATTTTAAAATTAATACTTGTCTTATATTTAGTCTTTGTATATAAAACAAAATAATCTAAAAAGTATATTTCTCAAAATAAGCATATTCTTATTTATGATGAGCAATGTGTAAAAGAATTTCCCTTCTTTAAGAATATTATATTTTGTTTCAATTCATGAAATACATTTATAATTCATTTTTAATGGTGATCTGTGAATAAATTGTCTGTGCTTTTTTTAGTTCATAGTCAAATGACTATACACTAGCTACTGTTAGGGTCCTAGAGAAGTCCTGCAAAAGATCAGCATCCATGGATGCAGTCAGCAAGAGTGTTTATTACCAGCATGCTGAGGCCATCCATCCTACACAAAGGCAAAATGTCATGACCCTGAGAGAAGCTCCCAGGCTCCTTTTAAGCACAGCTAAGAGGAGTTACTAGGGCACTTAGGTCATCACAGCTCTGACTGGCTTACGAGAGTGGCAATCATGTTAGTACATTCTAATTGGTCAGGGTTAGTCAGGGGCTGGTACGGATTTTGCATTTTTGGGGAAGCCTGGACAAGTACCAGGTTCTGTCCTAATTTGGTTATTACCTGTACCAGGACTTCTTATCCTTGCTTTCGGGGGTGATGGAGATTGATTGTCCTTTGTTTGTGGCTCTTAGAAACTGCTTGCTCAGTTCCAAGAAGCAGGGACTGAGGCCTAGTTTTTAATTGAGTTATTAGGGCAGGCTGTCATGATATTTGCCTGGCCCTATAAGCTACTTTATAGGTAGCCAAAAAGCTT
Source organism: Peromyscus eremicus (assembly GCF_949786415.1). Lineage (NCBI taxonomy): Eukaryota > Metazoa > Chordata > Mammalia > Rodentia > Cricetidae > Peromyscus > Peromyscus eremicus. The sequence goes on along the minus strand of NC_081430.1, from coordinate 8,674,653 downwards.
GAGATAGATTTGGTGTAAGTAACAGTAGCAAGTGGAGAATATATTAAAAGATACATGGTTGTTTATTTTAATAGTGTGGGAGAAAAATAACATCATTCCATGAAGACCAGAGAGCAATATTCATGATATAACACTTTTAACCAACTAACATATTTCTTAGTAATATATTTAGCTAATTATATTCATTATCAGGAAAGAGTCCACTTGTATAAAACACTCAAACTTCAGATGCCAAAAAACGATAATCAGAACCATAGAGAAAGCCCTTGGAGGAGATGCTACACATACACACACACACACACACACACACACACACACACACACACACAGGCACATACACATGCACCAATGCATGCACACACACACATGCACAAGTGCACATGTATATGTATGCATATGTAAATCTATTGTAGCACTGGGGAGAAAATAGACCAGAAAGGTGATTCAGTTGAAATGAAAAAATCACAAAGGCTATTAGATTAACCCAGAGATTATACAGATTGGAACACTTCAAAAGCAATGTGTGGGAAGAGGAAACTTGCAAACAGACTGACCTATAACCAAGGAGAACATAGCTGGAACCAGGAGTGGAAGGAGACACTGGCTGTGGGGTAGTGAGATAAAGGGGGGCGGAGAGACAAGACAGCCGGCAGAGCTTGCGTTGGCATAGTGCAGAGGACGGCTTCACATGGAAGTGCAGGCCTACATCTGAGACGTGACTATCAGTGTTCTAACACACAGAACATTCTGATGAAATGGAATTAATGAACAGCTTTTGGAGAATCTATTTGGTTTAAATCTAGAAAACGTATATTTGGTCCCTGCCTCATCTATTTTCTGAAGAATCTCTATGGAAAGAATAATACAGCTTTGAAAAAGGATTAAATATCAAAATTAAAAGTATATAAAAGCATGGGAGACGAGGAGTGCAGTGAGAGTTGATAAAAGTATATTATACACAGTTATGAAACTGTCATAATGAAGTCCAGCATCTGCATAACTCATACATTATTATATTTTTAGCAATGTATAAGTAATAAAGGAAGAATACTTTAATGACCTTGTCTTACAGATAAGAGTTTCCTACAAATTATAAAATATTGAGAATTCATTTAACATAGAATTAGTTACTAAAAAAAAAATCAATGTGTACATGGAAAAAAGAGAAAAAAACTATAAACTGAAACTACAAAGAACAAATTTGAATAATTCTTAATGAGTACATTAGTATTTATGGTGCTGTAAATTTAAGTAAACATTAAACTGATAAAAGGAAATTGAGAAAAGGAAAAAAAAATACATGTTTCATGTGAGAAGCACAGAAAAAGTTAGTGTGTGTGAGGGAAGGTCCATGTTTGAAACAGCTTTAGTTGGATCCTTATTTGGCTTCAGTGTCTCATAAGTCTGCTAAGAGTTTGATACGTTTCTCAAACAAATATGAACTGCACTGTCTGTGCATGACCGCAGTCATTTGATCAAAGGCTGGGCCCAGGAGGTATTTATTCCCTTTTGTAGTACTTGAGTCTTTGGCAGAAAGACACCAAGCTCAACAAGGTCTGCTCACTCACTGCAATATGGCAACCTACTGAAGTAATAAAAAATACTGATTTTGTAACAGTTGAAAATAAGTAGTACTTTATTTGGAAGGTGACAGCTGTTCTGTCATATCTAGGACATCCAGACAGCAAACTGTTCAGTAACTTGGTACATTTCCCACACGACCTGCATGCAATCATCTAGGAAGCTTTGAACATTCAAATGACAGTGCACACTGCTTAGATATTAGTAATGTTGCTTCAGTACCATCCATCTTGTCTTCCAACCTTTCATTTTTTTGTTTGGGATATGATGATTTTCTGACAGTGTCTTGCTAGGAAGCCCTCACCAGCCTAAAACTCACTATATACACCAGGTTGACTTTAAACTTGCAGCAATCCCCCTGCCTCTGCCTCTTGAGTATTGATTGCATGATTGCTGATATCTACCCATGAACATGAAATTGCTTCCCATTCTCTTAGTCTCTAGCACAAACAGTTTAGAAGTTTTGAAACAACAAAGACAAGCCACTATGAGTTACAATGATGCTTTCACTGAACTGGAGGCTGAAACCACCAACTTGATATTTTCAGGCTATTTGTACATAGCACTCAAAAAACATGCACAAAAATAGATCTGATATTGGCTGCTGGCACTGGCAGTGATTTGTCCAGGTTGTGTGCTTTGCTACTGTACAGCTGGGAAGGGAAACACCACCTCACCTAATAAGAATGGCTGTCCTCAAGGCAGCAGACAACAGATACTGAGAGTATGGGGATTAAGAAACCATCGTTCCTATTGGTGGGAGAGCAAAATAGTACAGCCACTATGGAAATCAGTTTGAGAGTTCCATATACACACATTTATATATATATACACATATATATACATACACATATATAAAACTATATTTTACTATAACACACACACACACACACACACACACACACACATACACACACACACACACACACACACACACACACACACTATACTGTGGTTCAGTGTTCCACTCCTGAACATATAGCCCAAGAACTCCATATCCTACCACAAGGTAACTTGCACACTATGTTTATTCACAGTAGACAGGAAATAATACAATGTAATGTTATTTGGCTGTAAAGAAAAATGTAAAAATGAAATTTCCAGGAAAAGAGATGTTCCTGGAAAGTACAATCTTAAGTAAGGTTACTTGCTTACTGTTAAGTCACAAGCAAACTCAGAATCAAATAAAAAACATCTCATAGCCCAAAATGTGTGTGTGTATGCATGTGTGTGGTATGTATTTGTGTGTGTGTGTGTGTGTGTGTGTGTGTGTGTGTGTGCGCGTGTGTGACTGTGGTAAAATCTAAACACTTAGAGCTGAAACTTAAAGAGGATGAAGGACAGAATGTAGGTAAAGGGACTCATGAGTGATGAAACATGGTGGATATGTGAACTCAATGTTCTGTGTACTGAAGTAGCAAGAAGAATTTTTACATTTTAAAAGAAACAAATTCCAATATATGTTCTTCCCATGACTCAATAACTGTGAAAGCTGAGCTTCCTTGAATTTCACTGTCCATTAGTGCAATGGAAAGTAACATGACTTGTCACTTAATACATTTGCTCATTGACCAATTTGGGGAAAAAAGTGTTTTATTATTATTTTATTTTTTGAAATTATAATTTAAATAAATCATCATTCCCTTTCCTTTACTCCCTCCAAATCATCCCACAAAATTTCCTGGGAGAAGGGGTTTATTATCTAAAGGTTTTCTCTTTTATTTTCTCCTTAAAATTACAATATGTTGTTCTACTATAGTTTGACTACATATCTATTTGATGGGCTATATAAAACGTATTTTCTAAAAATAAAATATCATTTTAATAAATTGGTATTTGAAGGTATGCTTCAATTTTTCTGCTTGCATTTGTATATGCTGAGACTCAATAAAAAAAGAGAAAAAAGAATTGTCCTTACAGAGTTTCCCAGAAAACAATCAGAGGGAGTGTGAATATAATTGTCACTGTTGGAGACATGCAGAACCTTTTACTACCAGGACTTTCTTTCACTGTCTTTGAGGAAACAACCCATTTAGATAGTTTAATAGAACTGTGGCCAAGACTGTCAACTGCATGCTAGACAAGACTACAGTGAGATAGATGTGTATGCTGCTGGGAGGTTTGCACTCTCCTTTTTTTTGCTTTTCAGAGAGCAGCAAAACCAATCAGATGTGATTTCTCAGGACTATTAATACTTCTATGATTTTGATTTCTTAAACTGTCCTCTCTCCTATCTGTTCTGAAACCTCTGCTTTCTCCATTTTTCCCCATCCAGTAAACAACTTCACAATTTTTCCATGGTTTTCTATAATGAGGAAGCTGTTGTACCTGTTGCTAGCAAAGTAGATACAGGGAAGAGAAAATTGTATAACTGACCAAACATACACACAGAAATGATAATAATGTACTTTCATCTATCAAATTACAGAGATACAAAAACTGCAAAAAACAGTCGATTTGTGAAGTGTTATGAGAAATACACATTATATGCTTGTATTGGAGTTTAATTTTAATTTTAATTCAAACTTTTCATAGAAATTTAAGAGGAAATAGCTTTAAGACTTAAAATGTTATCAAACAAGACACTTAACCTGTTGCAACTTATTCTATGAATTTTTTTCAAAATACTTTGAAAAATATACTTAAGTTTATAGTAACATTTTCTTAGAGTGAATTTGGTAGTTTGATAATTTAAAAATAAGACATCTAAATAGTCAATAATGGAAGTGATAATTAACTTTTGGATTTTTATTCATCTCTTAGAAAAACTGAAATGTAAATTTCTACACAAATGAAATAACGCCCTCCTATGTTCTTTCAAGGGAGAATATGAGAATAACAATTTGTATAGCAAACAAAGTTTATCTTCAAGTCACATAAAACATCTATTAATATAAGCATGTACATATTTGAATGTAACAGGCAGATATGTAGATAAACTATTTAATGGATATGTACTAGATAAACAAACACAACAGTTACAAAGGAGTAGAAGTAGCAGGGGTGTAACTTTTTCCCTAAATGGAGTCTCTGTGGTGAAGGAGTAATACAATTACATAGAGGAAACATTCTTATTTACTATAAAAGGGAGTGGAGAATATCAGGATTCATAAAATGTAAAAAGGAAATCAAGTATGTGATACTTCATGTAGTTGAAAAGAATTGAAATGAGAAAACCCTTATAAAACTCAATATTATTACAATGTACTTACACATTCAAGATAAGCATATTATTACTAACCATCAGTTAACATTACTCCCAAGAACGCTGCAGATGAGTGTCATTTACTAAAGACATACTATGCAGAGATGTGTCTGGAAGACATTGGCCCACTTAACATCCCGGTCCTCCTGGCAGGTCATTAACTCATTCCTCTCTATACAGTGAGACACCAAAGGCACAGAGAGGCTAGGATACCCAGGAGTCAGTTAGGTTGAGTGGATAAACATTCAAAGGGGTTTCCTTCAACCCCTCAGAATAAACTGCTTCTGAGAAGTACAGAGATGACTCAAGAGCAAAGAAAAGCGTGATCTCAAGAAAGTGTCTGAGCCAGCCTCACGACTTGTCCTGGCCTTGATGTCATTTGTGAAGACTTACTGCCTGTAAACAGTTGTGAACCTAGCTGGCAGTTATGAAACTGGACACGGTAGCCTTGGGGAATTAGTCCTAGGACAAAGCCTGCCACTGATGGCAAAGAAGCTCCTGTAGACACTACTCAGTGTTTGGAAATCTGTCCCGGATGGCAAGCAGTGAGGAGTGTAAGACAGATACAGTTGTGGGATACTATGATAATTGTGCTTTATTAACACTATTTTACATATACTATCATGGTAAAAATTTTATTCAGTTTTTAAAGACAAACCATTGAGTACTCACTTCTAGTTCTTCGGAAACAGCCTACAGGACTTATTTTAAACTCTACTCATTTGTGTTTTCTTTTGTTTTTACAGGGAACACAAAAGCTTATTCAGCTTCTCTCTGCTTTATGTGGTCTAATGTTTGCTGCCATGCTGATAGAGAGAAAAGAGGTCACCGCAAGAGGATGACATTAATAACTTAATGAGGCCAAATTAATGATAATTTAGTTCGGTCTATATTTATTTCATCAATAGTACATGTTTCAGGTTGAAAATATAATTTTATTCCACTATGCCTTACCTATTAATAATAAACTATGTTATAAGAGAGTGGTATTCATTAGATTCTGCAGATAATAAATGAGAAAATTATATTATGACTTCTAGTCTTTGTTAATTAGTTTCTTTTTTCAGTCTGTAACAAATCTATACTTAATATTAAACAAGTAAAAGCCATTCTTCAAACAAGGTTTAGTAGCTTTAATTCTTGCTCTGTGTGTGTGTGTGTGTGTGTGTGTGTGTGTGTGTTATTATGAGTAGTGTTTACACTACTGAGAACAGACACCAATCTGAAGTGCTTTGCTAGCTACTTTGCTGAACATCATGTGGATTTTCTCTTTTTATGTACTTACCATTACTTTGTTCACATACTGATCCCTCTGCAGAAGTTAAATGACTTCTCTGTGTGTATCACACTGGTTATTTAATTAGTGACTACTAAGTGAGTCAATGATAACAAAGTTATCCTCATGCTTACTTACCCTGGCATTGGTCCGTTTCCAGAAAGACTGTAAACCTGACGAGGATTTAGTAGATACTGGAATTTTCTGTAAATTCTACAAATGTGAAAATGTGGAAGGCAGGGATTTTAGTAAAAACCAATAATAATTTTTTTCAGAAACATCACATACCTCAGTGTCACAAGTGTACAGGTTTCTACTTAAAGATATTTATGAATTCATCCTTTATAATATCACATGTATAAAGCTCAAAGAACTAGTGGTCCTCAACAGAAAGGACACAGACATGAAGATAACATAGCTTGGAAGTAAGAAATGATGCTCACACTGCCATAATGCAGCAACTGCTCGTCCTCCATTGAGCATTTTCTTATTAATTAGGATTTAAATAAATATTTTAAAATATTTCAGCATAAAATTCTTAAATATACTCTCTTAATAGATGACTATGAGAAGAATATCTACTTTCCAGAGATCTTAATAGCGTGATGGACCTAAATAATAAAGATAAGAATTATCCCATATGGAAAGTAGGATTATATACTTTATAAGGTACATTCCTGTAAGCAAATGGCATAAGCTTCATTGCTGCACATGAACATTTCAGCTCACAGAGCTGCCAAATTGTTCCAACATGTAAATATTAAATCCTTTACTTTCTGAAAGAAACCAATCTATTACCCCATCTCTAAATCTCCAACAAACAAACAAACCTTTTTACCTTAATTTATGATATTATATAGTATCTCAAAGACATTAGAGTCATTCTCAGTTACTTTCCTTTCCACGTCCATGAACAGAAAGTTTAGAACAGTCCTTTGCGTTCTAAGGGAGAGGGGTCGATCACTCCTGGATATTCCTACCCACTAGTCAGTCACATGGTAATACTCCAACATCTTCACTGTGAGCCCACAGCCCATCTCTTAAGCTTCCCCTTAGACTCCATCCTTGGTGAGATGCTCCTGGTTGACAACATGCCCTTTCACGAATCTGCTTTTACTTCATTCATCTGGTGAACATCTATTTATGTAACAGCCAATACAAGAGTACTTATTCTGAGATTTCTCAGTTTTCATGGGTATTTCCTCCTCTGAACTTCCATAGCAACCATACTTTAAACCTTTCTGTGTTAACATTCTTCATGTGGTTTTGCAAAATGTGTGTTGCCATGCCCCCATCACTAGACCTTATGTCTTTTACCCTAGTGGTAAAAGGTACTAGTGGAGTTTGGATGTGCCTAGTAGGAGCTGTCTGAAAAAATGATACGTGAAAATTTTCACACCTGTTGGCTATTAAAAGAAACTTTGTATGGATATATAATTCTGTGACATTTTGCAATTTATCCAACATATCAAAGTTTAAAAAAAGAAAAAAAATTAAAAACGGAATGTCTGTATGGAGTTCTATTGTGAAACCTCTCACAGGAAAATTGTTTACATTCTAAATAGTTATCTTTTAACACATCTTTTCATTTTATTTGCCAAATCTTTTATTCCTTGAGAATTTTACACATGTGTAAAATGAAACATGGTCATACTCACCCTTCACCTGTTTCCACTCACTGGTTTCATTAGTGAGGACAATATTGCTTTGAGAGCTCCTAAGTATATGCATGTTTCTTTGCCATTTATATGTTGAACTTGACCATTAAACACAAATAGAAGTGGCCTTGAGAGCTTGTTTAGAGTTTCGAACAGAGGCACTTAGTGACTGTTGTGCTCTTGACTGAAGGGCATTTCTGCTCTGAGAGGCAAGGTTTTCCTCTTCAGTGTGAGCACAGCCTCAAAAGGAATGAATTTAATGGTAAGGAAAAAGACAATGTCTCCTAATTAGCTAGATCTGCTGACTCAATCCCTAGGGTCAGTAAAGAGATCGTCAGCCATGCACCTACCTCCTCCTTCAGGTCCTCTCATTCTTTTGTAAAATTGCCCACTAACTCCATTTAGTACTCCCAATCTGACCATGGCTATGCAACCATTCACCGGATCATGTGCAACCTATCAAATATCATAGCCTCAAGAGAATGATGCCCCCCCACCCACACACACACACAGCCAGCAGCTGTCAGCTAACAATAGCTAATTAGGAGTAGTTCTCAGAAGTTCTTCCATCATCTATACCAGAATTTTAGCTGGCTTGATCTTGTTAGGTCTTCTTGTCAGGTCACCCCATTGATAATTAGGGCTAACTCCACTGATCTGGCTATTTAGGAGGGTGTCCCTTTCTTCCCCCACCATCCCATATTCATTCTTTCTTAGGCTGTGCCAACAGTGAAAGAGGAAAGCCTTGCCTGGTGGAGAACTGGTCTTCAGTCAAGAGTAGAGTAGTAGCTAGGCTTCCCTGTTAGTATCACCAAACAAGCCCTCAAGGTCCCTTACTTTGACATTTAATAGTCAAGGTCACCATAGAAATAACAAAGACATGTGACTAGTATAAGAGCACTCACAGCATCACTGTCCTCACTAACATCCTTATGACTTCAATGTCCTTCTACATGACTTGCTCTTAAGAAAATATGTACTTACCAGTTGGGAGCATGATATTAAGCTAAGGATCACTCTAAATTGTGTAGGGTATCAAATTAAATGTAGAAGAATATAGTTTCCTTTAAAGGCATATTTTATATTTTTTCTACTAAGTCTTTATCCTTGGTGTCCAAAATAGTTATGTCTAAACTTCATGGACAGTACACATTTTGTCTTCAAAATATTCATGATGCTTTTGCTTTCATTTTCTATGTTTTGAGGAGTCTTGTCCAAAATCCCTTACTAATGTTAACTTGCTGAGGCATTTCCCTTTATCAACTTCATATTTTGTGAAGTCTTCAATGTGATTTGGTTAATTGTTATAACTGGTAAGGGTGGAAAAGCTGGTGCAGTCTTCTGCAGCTCGATGCTGAAGTTTCCCAGTGCTGCTTACCGGAAAGGCTGGCCTTTCTCCAATGCACATCCTTGCACCCCTGTCCAAAGCAGATGGCTCTCTAGGCAGAAATTTATTTCTAAACTCTTTATTCTCTTTCATTGTGCTCTGTGTGTCTGAGCCAGTTCAATGCCAGTTTGAAAATTATGGCTTTGTGGTAGATTTTGAATTCAAGTTGTATAATTCCTCTGGAATTTTTCCCTCAGCTATTTTCTTGTACTTGATTCTCTCTCTCTTACTTTCTCTTTTCTCTTTCTGCCTGTGAGATGATATAAACTTAAGATTTTTTTTCTAGTCTGTAAAGAGTATCCTTGGCTCAAGAGGTAGAAAGAGGCATATCTCTGTGAGTTCGAGGCCAGCCTGGTCTACAGAGTGAGTTCCAGGACAGACTTCAAAGCTACACAGAGAAACCCTCTCTCAAAAAAAAAAAAAAAAAAGAAAAAGAAAAAGAATATCCATGGCATTTTCAAGAGATTATATTGAGCCTATAGAATCATTTGGGTAATATATGTGTGTGTGTGTATATATATATATATATATATATGGGACCAAATTGATTATTCCAACTGATGAAAATGAGAAGACTCCTATGTTTTATTTTGCCAACAGATATTTAATTAAGCTTTTACAATTTTCATTACAGAAATTTTGCTTTCTGAATTTAAAGTATTTTAGTAACTTATTTGATTTTTGTAGCTATGATGTTGGTTGTTGTTGAGAAGGTATTTCACTATTGAGTCAGGTTAGTTTAGAAAAACTCTTACTATGCAACCTGGGCCAGGAACGCAGGCCTGCAGCACAATAGCTGTTTGGGTTTCCTTTCTTGATTTCTATTATAAATAATTCACCATGGACCTGCAGCGACAGTACTAACGGTTTGTGGTGGTTTGTATCTTCGTTTTAACAGACATTATGTATAAATGCTCATATTTTTGGAGTTGTGCTTGGTGTTTTCTATGATATAGTGATTTTCTTTTTACTAATGTGGATTTCTCTTATACGATTGCTTTGCATAGATTTCCAGGACTGCATTCAGTAGTGATGAGGTGGACATGGTTGTCTAATTTCAGACCTCAGAACAGATGCTTTCAGCTTTCCTACATTTCTTGTGATGTTATTAGGGAGGTGTTCAGGAATGACATTGTACTATGCACAAGTTCATTTCTTCTATATCAAATTTCTTTACTATTTTTCCATTAAGGGTGTTAAATCTTGTTGTGGAATAATCTTTTTGTAAAATATGAAGATATATCTTCTCCAAGGCACCTTCTGATTAGTTTAAAAAAAGAGTCAAATGGTCAATAGCTAGGCAGGAAGTATAGGTGGGACTTCCAGGCACAAAGAGGACTCTGGAAAAAAGAGAGGCAGAGAAGCCAGCCAGACACAGAACAAGTCTGACAAAGAGAATGGGATAGAGGTAAAAGCCATATGGTAGAACATATATTAATAAAAATATGGGTGAATTTAAGTTATAAGAGCTAGTTAGGAACAAGCCTAAGCTATAGGCCAAGCTTCTGTAATTAAAAATAAGTCTCCATGTTGTTATTTGCAAGCTGGTGGCCCAAAGAAAATCTGACTACAAAATATTCTGCCTTTATTGACATGTTAATATAGATAAAACATCTCTGCAACACACGGACATAACCCATGGAATGGGAGAAAGTATTCCCCAAATATGCAACTTATAAGGAGCTGATATCAGCATTCATATGAATTTAAAATTTGGAAAAATTTTGATTAATATCAGAAATATAGCGAAATAGACCTTCTCAAAAGAAGACTTATGAATGGCCAATAAGACATATAAAAAGAAAAACAAAACAACAACAAACCCTTAGGGAAAACAAGTGAAAACCATAATGAAAGATCACCTGACCTCAGCAAGAGTGACTAGTATTAAAATGACTAAAGACTGATGAGGATTTGGATAAAAAGCATCCCTCACCTGTAGGTATTACTGTTATATTTCTTTTTGGAAAGAGTAGAGGCATACTTCCAAATCGTAAAGACTGAACTACTGTTTGATCCACTAGTAGACGGTGTATCCAAAGTCGTTAAAATGTGTTCAAGAAGCACCTGCACTGACCTATGGCTCACAATAGACAAGAACTAGAAACAACCAACATATCTACCATCTTATGAGCAGATAAAGTGTGTGTGGTACAGATTCACTGTGAATTAACAGCATGGAAGCCTGTTGCTTTGTCACCCAAAGGATAGACCTAGATGCTAAGTGCAATGGGCTATGCACAGATAGATAAGTACAGCATGATCACACTTATGGAATATAAACATGATGATCTCGGAGGTGAGAGTACATTGTAAGTTATCAAAGGCTGTAATAATTATGGAGAGAAAGCAGCTGTGGAAAGGTTGATAAATGGTCACTAAGGTACACTTACACAGGAGCAAAATGTTCTGATGTGCTATTGCCAATTAAGTAGCAAAAGATAATGTGCCCATCATTAGGCTAGAAAAATGAATTTTCAGTTTTCACCACAAAGAAACGATAAGCATTTGAGGAGATATGTTTAACCTGATTATAAACAATGTGTTTAAAATACTACAAGACAAACTATTAATATTTACCATTTTAATGTTTTAATTATTTCTGAAATAAATTGAATTACAAAGGTACATTATATATTAAGCTTGTCAGAAAAAGTAATTTTGTATTATTATTTAATTTCTATTTTCATGACTGAAGTAACTGATCTCTTCAATGAAATATTGTAGAACTTAAAAGTTTTGAGTGATTATTAAGCTATCTATTTGCCAGAGTAGAACATAGCTACATGCTTTGAAAAAGGAAAAGTTTATAATATTTTATTGGAAGACAACAGAACAAGCTTCATTTAATCAGAGGAACTGAAAAGTTCAATGACAGCAGAAAAATTAATTTTCAAAATCCTATTATTGGGATGGAAATCTTTCTAATTTGTTGTAAACAACAACGGACTCTGATCTACCATCATAACATTTGCTTACCTGTTTTCATACATGAGATTAAAAATGATAAACCAGGAGAGTTAAGGCAGATGTAGCTGATTTTGTGATTCCCATCTACATTAGAACACACTCTTTAGTGGTTTGCTTTTCATATTTGGTTACATACTATGGCTTAATTATTAATCCATTACAAAAGAAAAATTTAGTATTTTCGATTAGAATAAATACTGAGATGCCTGACATTGTAGTTTGTTGTTATTTGTATTAGATATACTGTGCTTCACCTAGAAACACAGTATCATGAACTCTAAAATGTATGCAGAAAATCACCGTAATATATTTTGCCTGGTAGTTGCATATAATTTCTGTTCCTTGGTAAGGGCTGTGATTTACCTAGGGTCCACCTGTTGACCGCTTAGAAAACCAGTTTCCACTCAACACTGTTTATGAATCCTTGTCATATACCAAGCTCTTTGCTAAGAGGCAAGGGTCATACATGGGGTAGAGAAAAATGAAGATTCATGAACTCTGATAGTTAAAAAGCTTGCAAAAGGCCATTATATGAAATTTTCAAATATAAAAAAGAATTGATATCAATCTGTTAGGTATAGGTGTTAGCTAGCATCACTCGAATTACTACCCATTGAAAAGTAGTGTTGTTTACATCATGAATGTAGTTTATCTTTTGACTTCTATGATATAGAAAAAGGGGCACAACTTTTAAAACATACCGTTCTCCTTGCTTTCCACCACTTTTGGGATTGACAAAAACTAGAAGTGGATGAGTGCCAGGAACAGGAGTGATCTAGAAGGAAAAGGCGGAAATTATTAGTATGTACTATAGGAAGAGGACACCTGTGATCTTTTATGAAAAACACACTCAGACATGAGGCTTTCTTTGAAGTGTGGCTGCAGCCTCCAGAATAACAGGCAAGAGATGAAAAAAGAACAGCTACAGTTTGTGGAACATTCCATAAACTAGCAACAATAAGTCAGTTTAAGGGGATCAAAGAAACCTGTTACATATACATATAGAAAAGATTATTTTTGCACAGTGCCCCTAACTTAGAGCTGATATTCTACGTGGAATCCATCTCCCTTTTGGGGGCCTCTTTCAGACCTAGTACTTCAGTTCACATCATCTCGCCTCACCACTTTTTTTTTCCTTGTTTTGAAAACAGAGTCCCAGTGAGCACTCACTGTTTGCTAAGCAGCAGTCTCCTAACTGCTGCTGTCCTCCTGTAATGGGGTGAGCAAGGATCTCTCACTGTGCTGCTTCCATCACTATTTATTCTGCGATGGATCAAGAAGGCTTCCTGGTGGAATTTTAATTTAGCAAAAAGTGAACACTCACTCTACAAGCAAGCACATGGGCAAATTTGGACCCTGCAGAGAAGTGGGCCAGGAAGGAATACAATACTGGTATTGTGCCAGTGCGATGATAACATTGGATCATTGTAGGTAGAGTGGAAAAGAAATCTTGTATCTGATTTCACTGTTATTAGGTAGACACCAATAAATGTATACTGGGTAGGAACACCATTATTCAAAGACTATTGATATCATGTTTAAATGGAGGTTTGAACAAAAATTAAAACTATTTTAGCAAAAAAAATTTATGAAACCAATAGGACACGTTAAATATTAAGTTAAGAAGTAGATTAGGTTATCCTTGATGTGGTGTTTTTTCTCCTCTAGAGATGATCCTTAAATATTTAATGTGAAAATTGAAAGCAATCATTTCATTACATCATGCCCTTTCTTGCTGTCTGCTCTAATGATATCAGTTTAAATATTCCTTCCTCCAAATCTTAAGTGAAATGGCATCTTTGTAATGAGTGTGGGCAAGGAAGAAATGTTATAATCTTCACACAGGCTAAATGTGAATGATGGATGGGATAGTTTTCATTTTTCTACTGTAAACCAACTAATTCTGAAGTTAGGCATTGTATCTATCTGTGTTTTACTTTCCCTAATAAAGAAAATGAAGTTCCTTCTGTCCTATTTTACCTCTAACCGGGTCATCAAGGGCAGGAGAGCTGTAGGGTTTGTAGTTACTTCTTGTTCCTCCCTGTAACAAATGTGCTCAGTTAATGTGAATGAAGTGTCCACTATCATAAAGCCTTGGTCCTGATGACATGAAATAGATGTCAGTTTTACCCATCAAAACCACAATGAGGAAACATCAAAACATAAAACCTCTATCTGAAGACTTGCATACAAATTCCTTTACATTCCTTCATATTGCAAAACTGGAACCCTTACATTTATCCTATGCAAAAAAGGAATGATAACATATGTTCATTTTATTTTATTTTTAAGCTTAATTTGAATTGTTATTCATTGGCTTTAAACGTGAGCACTTCAAAATAATACTGTGTGTGTATGTTTGAATATGTATGTATACATATCTGTGTGCATATGTTGGTGTATGAGCATATGTGTGTGAGTGTGTATATATGTTTATGTGTGTGTAGGTTAAATGTCTTCTTCAAGAACTTCTCTATCTTATTTTTTGAGACTGAATCTGTCAGTGTCTGTAGTTCATTGACCATTAAGATCTGGGTCCTTCTTGTCTCTGAACCCACAGTGTTCATATTACAACAGTACAGTGCTGCTCTTGGGTGTTCTAGATGGATACTGGGGAGCTGAACTCAGGTCCTCATTCTTGTATGGCAACTACTTTCCTGACTGAGCCACCTCCATAGCTCATAAACTAGGGTTTGAACAAAGTAATAAAAATTCAAATGTCTGTCATAATGATTTTTTTTTCTTTCCTAACCTCTTACATGGATAATTATTATATCATTTTATATTTAAAATTCACTCTTGGTCAGAATTCTCTTGAAATATTTTGAAACGCTTTTCTAAAATATCTACTGAGATGTTCATAAGTGTCATTATAAGTTATAACAAAGATTGTTAAAAATTTAGTTCCAAATTTACATACTTTTATGAACTAAGAAATACATCACAGAACATATCAAAATCAATGGTGTTCTGTAGAATAACACAAAATTATATATATATATATACATATATATGTTATATACGTATATATATATATAGAGAGAGAGAGAGAGAGAGTCTAGTTAGATAGATAAATCAATAAAATGACTTAGAGAAATGTCAGAGAACTTGAAGAATTTACAATGATGATGTTTCACGTTCAAGAAAGTCAAATGTCCAAGATGGAACTAGAGAAGGAGTAAGGCTGGCTGCAGCACGTCTCTCCACACCACTGTGCTTATAAAATATGACAGTGTCTAGGACATCTGGGTATCCCACCAGTCAGGGTGGAGCTGGGCTCCTTCGGTAGAGGCTGACTAACCCAGCTAACCCCTCGTTTCTCTCCAGTCTGCACCGACGGTTAAGAAGCAGTGGCTGAGAGGCCCAGGTGTGAAGGCAACACAGAATGTCTGTCAGACCAGAAACGTTATTCCAGGCAACTCTGGCATCCTTTTCTATGCTCAGAGAAAAAGCTTTAAATTTGTGATAACCTTTGCTTCTATAAAAAGAAGGCCTATCTGCTTGAGTATATGCGGGTGCTAAGTAGACAGAAGTCTTAGGTTTGAGAGCCAAAGACCTGCAGTGCTGCCTAGCCTCTGTCAAGTTTGACAAGTTAAGACGTTTTCTGCTCTGAGAAAAGGAATGGGAAGAATAGCATTGAGTGATCTTCCCTACACTGTTTTCATCTTGCTGGCTTCTGATGCTTGCAGAACCCGAGTGTGTCCATATGCATGTGTGTACAAATATAGATGAATGTTTAAGACATTGAGCTTCCAATGACTTGTCAGGTAAGAGAATAAATAACAAGTCAAAAAACATGCTCATGTGTCATCTGGTGAAGTACACTGACAGTCGCTAGGATGGCATTCCCCTGTCCCCATTTCTCCCAGCACACAGAAAGAATATGTGCACACACAATGAGCTGCTTGCTGCCTATAAACCCAAAGTAGACACCTCATAATCAATAAGTTTGCCTGTGCCATGCTCTTGGACGCCTCAAACCTTGATCTGTGTGAGAAGAAAAGTCTCAACGTAAGCCATATCTGTGGCATTTTGTCATTGCAGACCCAGGATCCAAATACAAGATGGCTGGAGCATGTGCTCTCTAAAGGAAGAAGAGAATTGACCCCTCTCCTTCCTACCCAGAGTGGGACTTGGAAATTGAGAGGACCTAAAGGTGACTTCGAAGATGCCACAGGCTGAGCATTACTGCTGATGAAAATCTGGAGCTGTTCCTACACCCTACCCCTGCACTCCAAGTAAGTGAGACAAAATTAGTGATGGTGATCTTGGCTACGTCACTGCCTTGTGGTTCATTCTTTTGTAACTTTTTATATGCTGGATAACCTAAAGGAAAGCAAGACCCAGGAGGGCTCAGCACAAAATACATATGGAATCAGGCACAACGAAACACTTCATTGTTTATCAAACATACTAACACAGCTACTCCCTCAGAAAAAGAAATTTAAAACTTGATAGCAAAACCATGCAAAAACCTCTTTGTTATCTTACATTATGCCATCCTCAGTTAGGATAATGGGAACACTTATTTTCATAACTTAAATTATCTCCAATAAAGGAAAACATGAATCATTAGATGTGGTACTTCACCTATTAATTCATTCAAAATCTGCATCCTGATTTCCAGAGAGATCTGTCCAGTGAAATTATGTTCTTCCCATCACAGAACTCAGTCTAGAGCAACTGATTTGTATTATAATGTAAATCATATGTACTGATGAAGTGAACATAAACACTTGGCTTGGCTTCTACAACTTGGCATATATATATATATATATATATATATATATATATATATATATATGTATATGAATAAAGTTTTATGGAAACATCGCACAATTGTTTTAAATTTTTTTAAGTTTTTTAAATTCTTATAACAATTTCATATTCACAAACATGTTTCAAGAACTATAAAAAGAGCTTTTATACCAAACCACATAAAAATGTATTGCTAAAATTGTACTTTATTTCTTTATTTTATCATTGCCTACCCAAAGAAATGTTCTCTTGCACTGATTCCATCCAGTCATTCAACTCAGAAGTTAATGTACTTCTGGGTTAGTATATACATTTTCCTTTCCTCTCCTGATTTCTTCCCTCCCTCTTTAGCTCTATCCCCCTCACTCCTTGCCACATTTACTTCCCTTACTTTCTTTACTTTGAGATAAACTCTGGTCTCAAAATCACTCTTCAGCAGAGGATGAGTGAACTTGATTCTCCTGTATCAGGGATTACAGGTACACACCACCGTTACATTTTATCAGTGCTGGGTATCCAAGCCAGAGCTTCCTAGACATCAGCTGAGCACTCTCCTAACTGAATCTCATCCTCAGCCCTGGAGTAGTTTCTTTTACCTAAAGTATACTGTTAAGATAATTTGTAAAATAAGGACCTAAAGGCTCCATAACAGGCATGCATCAATGTTATTTATACTCATTTACTTTCTTACATCTAATTTATCCTTTACCAAGGAACTTTTTTGAGGTTATAATATAATTACATTATTTCACCCTTCCCTTTCCTTCCTTCAAACTCTCCCATATATCCCTCCTTTCTCCCTTTCAAATTCATGGCCTCTTTATTTTAACTGTTATCATAAGCATTAATGTACATGTATATACATACATATCCTAAACACAACCTGCTCAGTCTGTTTAATGTTACTTGTGTGTATATTTTCAGAGCTCATCATTTTGTATTGGAATGCCAACTGGTGTGCTCTTCCCTAGGGAAGACTATTTCTCACAATGTCAGCCTCCCTTAGGTTCCCAAAGATTTTGTGTAGTGTTGAGTCCCCTGGGCCTTCTGCCATCCATTTTGGCATGTCTACTTTTATTGTTCTTGTTCAGCTCATGTTTTAGGCTGTCATTTTGGTGAGTCTTTATGGGTGTAGCTTCTGTCATTAGGAGGAGACACAATCTTACAGCAAACTCCTTAATCCTCTTGATTTTAAACTCTTTTGACGCCTTTTCAGCAATGTTCCCTGAACCTTAGGTGTGGGAATGTTTTGTAAATATATCCGTGAGGACTGGGATCCACAACTCTGCCTTTTGATTGGTTGTGTTTTTCTGTACTGTGCATTGCAAAGAGGAGTTTCCTTGGTGAGGAGGAGGGCTATGTGTATCTGTGACTACAAGCACAAATGCTTAAGTTGTTGTTATGAACTATGCTGGTTAAAAAAGGTGAGGGTTGTAGGTTCTCCTTCAAGATCCATGACATCACCAGCAAAGAGTAGTGGGCTAGTTTTCCAATGTCAGGAATGGTTTCCCTCAAGTTGAGTGGGTCTTAAGTCCCATTACTGTTAAAAATCATTGTTATGAAAACATTTTGAAATAAAGTAAAAATAAGTATGTTATTTGAAAACTCGTTCATTGATGCTAAAATACAAGTACATTTTGTTGAGATGACAACACAAAAGAAATAACCATCAAAAAATTATCCTTTTTCCCTAAACTATGAACACTTGAAGGCACATATTCCCATGGCATACAAGATCATTGTAGAGTAGAACATGTGAAAACGATGAAAGCCGCATTTGGGTATTCTCTCAGTTGTCCATCACTCAACCTCTGTGCTTGAAATGTCTGAGACACACTGAGTCTTCTCAAAGTAGTGAAAACCCATGAATAAAGAGATTGTTAATATTGGATTCTTCTCTATGCTGCACAGATTTCATCATTTTAAGTCTTCCTTATTCTTATATAGGGGCAATCTAGTACAATAAATTTAAAGAGTGGGATTCTGGAGTTAAGCTGGTTGTGGATCCAATGCAGCACCTCCCTACATAAGCTCCTGCCTTCAGTAATCTCATCTTATTTGATCATTCTGAGTACCATGAGGACATGTTTTACTTCCAAATCCATACTCATTCTTTCCCCTGAACTGCAGATTTACCTGTCTGTATGACTACTTGGTGGTAAGTTCTTTGGCATTAGGAATTTCTTCTCAAACCACAATCACCCAAGCTTTTCAGCTTCTCAGTTGACATCAACTCTGCCATTTTAGTCACTGCCAGTTCCATTCCATTTAGTCCTTATTTTACCAGTTTGCTTCTGTTCTCAAAACATTTCTCTACCTACAAAACTCTATGGTGAGCCTTTAATCCTATAACCTTTAATTGCCCATGGTAGTTATGCACTGGCCAACCAATTTTCTAATAAATCAATCTTAACAAGAGTGAGACCTTTAAAATATACTGCAAATCACATTCTTTTTCTGCTCACAACAAAAGTCAAAGTGCTCATAAAAGCTTTCCAGAACTTAGAACATGTAGTTCTTATTACTTCTCTAAAGCACCCTCTACAATTTTCTGTGTGAACTGTCTCTCTCTAGCCTTAAAGTCCTTGCTGTTCCTAAAGCTTGGGAGGCATACTCTTAACAGTGCTTAGAGTTACACATTGCCCATAAATCCAAATGGCTAATGATCTTGTCAGTTTGAATCAGTTACCCATGTATTACATTCTAGGCTGTCTCTTTAACTATATACACTCCAACTTTTTGCCCTGTATTTGTCCTACTCAGCTCTGTGTCTTGTGTATTATTTATAACATAACATATGTATGGTGAGGTGAACTCAGTTGAAAAGTTGTGGTCCTTTTTTTTCCCCAAGATAGAGTTTCTGCATGTAGTCCTGGCTGTCCTGGAATTCACTCTGTAAACCAGGCTGACTTCGAACTCAGAGATCTGCCTGCCTCTGCCTTCTGAATGCTGGGATTTTAAAGGCATGTGCCCTGCTGAAAAGTTGTAGTTCTTAAAAACTACAGACCAATAACTTTGCACAGAAACGTGGAGTTAGGAATGACTATAAAGAACTAATTAGAAATGAGTCAATAAGATTAAGGCATTATACACACTGATCAAGGAAATGAACTGACTTGTATACATACTAAGTAGTTGTCATAGTGCGTGTTTATGTTCAGTTTATTGGTGATTATAAAACACAAAGTTTTACTGGATAACAAGGTAAATGAATTATGTGGAAGAACACATCAGTTTGGATTTAGATATTAAGTATTAACGTCATTTTGTCATAGATTTGAAGCCTTACAAGCTGGATTCTTTCATTTTCTAATGATGTTTTGATTCAGAAATTTTAAATAATATTTATGATCAAGACAAACATCTCATAATAAAGTTTAACCAATTATTGTATTTTTCCTTATTTGTTCACATAGGATTACCCTCAATGTTACTGAAGTTCTCGTATGTTAAAAACTGACATTTCCATTACATTTGATATTGTGTTTGAAGTGTAAACCTATGGTGTCGCTGTGACAAAGACAGAGTGCCAGGCCACTGCTATCTGAAGTCCCCTAGGACTTGGGTTAATTAATGAGACTCATCCTAGGGTTATGCATGATCTATTACTTCCTCTAATTAGAAATAATAATCCTGATCATTATACTGGTTAGCTGAAAAGGAGGAAGATGAATGTGCCTAACTATGATTAATCTTCTTTAAGCAGTGTAGACCTCTCCTGTCAATGAGTTATATGCAAACTGGGCTGCAACTCAATGCTTTTCCATGACATAGACCTTTTAAGCCTAACAGAAAATTAATTTATTTTGGTATATATATTTTTACCTTACCTCAAAAAACAATAATTGTATCGTTTCAAAAATGATATGCAGCCATAATATATTTTCTGTTTTCCATAAAATAATTAAAGGATTTTTCCCCATTTTTCCATTATCTTCAATACTATGTGAGTTCCCACATCCAAGATGAACTCAATTATGTAAAGGATAATACACCAATTTAAACTCAAAAAATTTTGAAACTCACAGTTTTATTTGTCACTGTTTTGTCTGAATTGATGTCTGCATTTGCCAACTGACAACTTTAGCTAATAATTTCACATGTCAACATTGTTATGAAAATTTATTATTGTCATAGAACCACAAGTGTAAAAAATGTTGATCATCTGTATTTTAATATGACTATCCCTGTCTGTAGAAGGTTAAATATTTCAGCTTTGTCTCTAATAAATATTAAAATGTAACTTATATTACTGCATCATATAAAACCTTTATGACACTCTGCACATACCTTTCAATTCTTGCTTTAAACTGAGAATTTTCTAATTTGACTGCTTAATCTTAGCGAACAGAGAGCACAGACATTACTGTTCTAGTTAACAATCGTCTTAGACTATGACACAACACAAAATTGCACAATAGAAGACAATGCTCACAAGCTTACCACTGATACACGTCTGGATTTCGTGAATAAGATAAAAGATTGGAGGAGTAAAACACAGGATGTAAGCCAAGGTATTCCTCAGTCAGACTTGGGCTCTATCACTGACTATTGGCAGGGACATGGGGAAATTGTTAAGTTCAGAAATCTAAACAATGGATTCTAAAATGGTAATAAGATATATAATGACACCAAGCTCATGTTAGTTGAAAGGATTATCAAACAGATTTAAACTATGCAAAATTTATGTAGAATAGTGCCATAGTTCTTGTCTTCTTGTAAACATTAGTAAATGATCTATGCTTGCTTTTCATGATGAGAAATATGTACCTAAGCATGTGTTTAATGCACTTAAATTTACAAATTGAGCTTTTAGGCAGTAATCCAGAGTGATTAACAATTTAAACTTATCAGTCTTTATAATTTTTGTTTTAAATTTAAGTGTTGATGGTGCTTGGCAAAAATCTATGGGATCACACAGTAAAATTTTTGCTATCAAAATTGTGGACAGATTTCAAATTTGAGATGAGTCACATGTGATATTGTTAAACACATGGATATGATTTCCAAAAATGATGCTCAGACATAGTATTTCATAATTGAATTTTATATACATGAATATAATAACTTTTGTTCAAAATTTCTTTTTACATTTACATTTAATTACTCAGAAAAGAGTTTCTACTTGTCATGTATCTTATTAGATTACAAAAATTATCAATAGGTAAGCAATTATTATTTAAATTGCATGAACTTTTCAATATTTTTTTTTTGTTTTTTTGTTTTTGTTTTTCGAGACAGGGTTTCTCTGTGTAGCTTTGCGCCTTTCCTGGAACTTGCTCTGTAGACCAGGCTGGCCTCGAACTCACAGAGATCCGACTGGCTCTGCCTCCCGAGTGCTGGGACTAAAGGCGTGCGCCACCACCGCCTGGCCACTTTTCAATATTTTTATCAAGCAATTATTAGACATATTCTGTTTACCCTTAACTGTGATACCTTTGGGATATGAAGTATGCGATACCTAGTATCACAAATAAAATAACTAAAAAAGATAAAATCATTAATTAAATCTGATTAAAATTATATGTATTAGAATCACATGTGTTGTATGTAAATGTGTGTCACAGTCATCCATGTGGTCGGCAGTTGCTAAGAAGTTTGAAACTTCAAATACACTAAGAAGAAAAGAATATACAATTCATAGAAATATATAGGTGAAAAAATGAAGTAATCATACAATTCTAAAGACTAAAACGATGTTTTTTACTTAAACAAATACTTATTTTTATTAACATTGGCAAATTAGTTAAATAGATTTATTGCACAAAATATTTTATAATGTGGGTGGATAGGATGGGTTTTTTATGTCGGGAGACATAGTTATAATTCACAGATTTATAAAAAAATTTCAACCACTTCTCTTTGTCTAAACTAAAAACATGTATGATGTTTGAGTTTAATTTAAAATGTAGAAATATGGATATATTCACTTAATACCTCATTTTTATTATTTTATTTAAAAGAAAATTGTTTACACAGAATGCATGTTTTTTCTTTCCTAAAGGCATAATTTCACAATCAATAAACTCTTCAAAATTAGACCTATACAAAGCGTGTGCATGTGTGTTACATATGCATGTATGTATGTGTGTGTGTATTTATAAGTGGATTGAGACAGATAATAGGGGTAAATAACACATGTGCACATAATAAAGTTATATATTAGTCCTAACTTTCAGATTCACAGAAGGTTTTTTGCCAATTTTATTTTAAATGGAGATAACATTATGAATGATTAATCTACCCAGAATGTCATTCTGTCAATCAAGTACAAGACTGACATTTTGATAAATTAGTAATGATCGTTCTGAAGAAGTCTACTGAGATAATATAAATGATGAGAGAATGTGTTGATAGCCGAACATATGCCCTTCTCGAATATGAAAGTAACAAATATGAATGCTACTGTAGTTTGGACTCTGGAAAGCCTTACCTGCAAACCTTGCCCATCCATAGTAACAGAATTAGCTCTTTGCATTTTGTTCTTATCTGTCACTTTATTGGGCTGCTGTGAGCTGCCTTTTTCCTTTTTAGCTGTTGACTGTCTCTCCTGTGAAAAAGAAAAAAAATATATAAAATATATTTGACAAATTATATTAAAAATTAAGAGGCAGATATGGTTTGTTAAGGGAGTCTTTTGAAAGACCTCCATGATCATAAACTTGGGACAAATAGCTAATCTAGAATGTGTTCTGAAAAATACAAAAGCTTTTTTTTTCAACCAAATCAATATATTTTATACCAACATGATCAAAATATTCTACCAGTGAAAAAAAACATGGGGACAAAACCAAAATTGTAATGCTGGAGGCACCCATTATTAAAGGTATGTAAGAGCTATTAAAATTTATTATTTTCATTACCAATCAGATAGGTTACAATTTACATGTTTTCAGATTAAGTACTAAAATTAGTATTTATAAATACATTTAACATTGAAAATGACTTCTAACTGAATGATGAATTTTGAAGCTACAATGTACATTAGAGATTTATGTACTGGGAAATTCAGTTTCTGTTCCTTCTAATTCCATAATGAAATAAACAGAAGAATAAGTAAATATGCATATAATGTGTGTGAATATGTATATAGAATAAGAATTGTTTGCTTCTTTCCTCTCTTCTTACTGTTTTTAAATTAATCATCAATTATTACCTCTACTCAGCTTTTATTCAATTTATCAATAAGCTTCTCACTGATACACTGAATGGTGTTTTCCTCTACCTAAACCATAGTTTGTGACAGAGTGAATGTCTTCCTACTTCTTGAACTCTTGCCTCACTCTGCTCTGAGGATACTGCTCCTCCTCATGTCTCTTGAAATACTTCACTTTGTGCTGTCTCAGTCTCTTTTACTTACACTTTGGTCCACTTTGGGATCTGTATTAAGCCACTGCCTTGACCCAATCATCCTGACAGTACATACTTGCTTCCAAGGTAACTTCAGCTTCACTTTTATGAAGATATCTAAATGCATAGCTTCAATTCATGTCTCATCCTAAAACTTAGCTCTAATATACAAATGCCCTCTCAGTCTCTCCCTGTATGTACCCAAAACACTTAGCATTCCTTAAACAACTACACACTACCCATCAATGGCTAAAGCAAATATAATATTATCATTTTTTCCCTACATTTTTGTGATAGTCACCTCCTGGACCAACATCCTTTTATCTTTCCTCCCATAGTCAATACTCTACAATCTGACACACCCCCTTTTGCTCTATCCAGCTGCCTTAGCATCCTCATTGTCCCTTGAGGACAGCAACCACCCTTCTAATTCAGGACTTCTGCAACTGTTCTTCACTCTGTGGAAAACTGGCTCTGGATATTTTGAAACCTTGGTCTCTGATGAAAACATCTAGGTCTCTGGCCTGACAATAGAAGGTTTCTCTATTCCTTTAAGCTGTGTTTCAATACCAATTTCATAGTGCTGAGGATTTTACTCAAAGTTTCATATAGAAGAGGATGCTGTCCTACTGATATACACAGACCTTTATCACTGTCTGATAAGTCAAGGTAAACAGATAAAGAATTGAGTGGCAACTAAGGTTAAACACTAAAATTTCTAAAGTTCATTAAACATTGCATTTAGAATTCTTGGGTAATATCCGGTTTCAATAAGAAACAATCTGCTAATTGATAAGTAATGTCTGGCCATGAACATTTTACTGGTTTAGTGCCCATGTACTTCTAATCACTTCCTTGCACACATGTCGTATTAGCTCTAGATACTTGTAAATGTGGGGTTTTACTTTCTGTGATTTGGAAGGACATTCTTACATAGAAATATTCTTTTTAAATACATAAATAAATGCTGTAGAGCACAAAATTATGAAACATTAAAAAAACTTAAAATTCAAAATTCAGTTTTCAGCTGATGGAATTTTATTTTTGAGATCTAATTACAAGAAAAGTGATCTATGAAGCAATATCCAAAATCTTCAGTAGATTGGGAGGTGATGACTTGTGTTAGAGAACTTGCCTAGCTTCTCAAAGCCCACACTACAAACAAAGCTACATGCTGTTTTTTGTGTATTTCCATGTATTATTTACCAAATAGTAAAATGGTAAACATTCATTTAAAAAACATATACCAAGAAAAACAAGGGTATTTCTTGGTTTGGGGAGAAATGTTATAGTTAGATGAATTTGGGAAAATAATCAAGACTGTAAGTAAAAAGTCAGGAGAATGGAATCATTTAATTTCCCCCAGTGTTTGCTTATTATAATACTCCTCTGTGTAACATCTGTTTCCAACCTGCCTAGGAGTTCTCTGACATATTTGTGGTATTTGATGTATGTGACGTAAGTTAACAAAGACAGTAGTTAGACACGGGGTCTTATGTCCACTTGGAAAACCCTTACTCATTTTCTTGTCCCATGAGGGCCACGGAGGGGAAACACATCCTTGAAAAATTCTACCCAGACTGCTTCACCTGCCAGTCTAACAGTGCATTAACCTTGCCTGGCAAACTCCATTATGATACTAAGAAAGTGAATTTCCAATGATAAAACTACTCAGTTTCAGGAAGAGCTTCCCCCATTTTTCCCCTAACATCACACAGGACAACGCTGTGAGAACAAGAGCAGGATGGCCTTGGCTTTTAACCTGCAGTTTCATTTGTTCAACTTTTTGAGTTGTAAACCACAAGTTAAGACAAGTTTCCTTCTGCCAGATAAATTATCCTAGACGAAAACGAGTGGGGAAATTATTGCTTTAGTCAATAGAAATTATTCAAACACTGAAAAGAACTACTCTAAAAGACCAAGAAAGAATATAGAAAATTTAATCACAACGTAGAAAATACAGTTATTGATATTTGAACACTTTCAAATATTAACTACTTGTGTTTGTATGCAGATATTTTAAACACAGAATTCAATGTTTTGTGATTCTCTGACTCCACCAGTCACGCAACAGATTTTAACGGGGGAATGCATTGTATTCGAATTCCAGGAGAATAATCATCGTAATAAACAGAGCAGAAAAGCCAGGCACCATTCACAGAAAACAGAATGACGGAATAAACGAAATAAAAAGACTTCGTTTTAAATACATGCTTTACAAACAAGATTTCTGTCCCATGCTGATTCTAAGAGCGTAGTGTTTGTACATTGGTGAAAACTGCTCCCTCAAAAGAGATGTTCGTGACAATACTTAAGCCTGCTGCTATCGATCACTCGATAACTATGAGCAGCAAGCGATGATTACCTCCAGCGCGGGAGTTTCTCCTTTCTGCGCGATCTCAGCATGAGAAACAGGACGCCGCAGAGCACTTGGCTTCATACAAAGCCACAAAGAACAGTGCTCTGTGGTTAGCAGCAGCCGTCACTTGGATCCCAGAACTTGCCACAGCACGAGTGGTCTGCATGGGATCACAGCCCTTTCTGAGACTGGAGCAGGCCACAGGAACCACCCAGGAATGCTGTGATCTTAACCCATCATTTCATTTGCGTGTTTATGGTATTTAAGGACTTTTTTCCATACATCAGGGCTCACAAATTTAACAGCTTCGAGACACAAATCAGCTCTAAAAAACTGCTCCACTGCTATACCTGCCGTTGGGAGGAACCTGCTCTACAGTTTAAATATTTTACTGGCGAGATTTACCTCAAGAAAGCCAAAGCCTCGAAATTTATTGGGGATCCTAGGTAGTTCTAGTAAAATTTAGTTGTTGGCCAGAAATCTTAATCAAAATTAATTATAAAAGTTAAGCACAAATAAAAGGAATGGCATAAAATCTAATGATATCTGTTTCTTATTTCTTATGATATTCTTAATTTTAGGTTTATTTCTTTAATTTTATTTTATATATGATTTGCCTGCGTATATGTCTGTGTACCACGTGTGTGCCTTGGAGGTCAGAGGAGGGTGTCAGAAAAGGGTGTGAGATCCCATGGAACTAGTGCAACAGAGTGTTGTGAGCTGCCGTGTGGATACCGGCAATGGAACCTGGGCCCTCTGCAAGAGGAGCAAATGCTTTTAACCAAACACCTGTTTTCCCAGCCCCCACTTCTCAATCTAAATAAGCATTTACTTAAATAAAAGTAACTCTGGACAAAGGCATTTGCATTGCGTTTAGACACAATTCCATGCCTTGTTGCTTATCATTGTGCAAGTTTAGGCACGTTATTTCCCACTGCAAAGTCACCTTAAAAGCGGGAGGATTTCTGCCAGGATAAACAGAGAAAATGGAGGAACTGGTACTAGTACTAAATAACAGTTCAGTAAGTGGTGGTAATTTGAAAGAATGAGGAAAGCCTTACTACATATTGTCTCTGAGTTCATCACGTGCTGCTGAGGCTGTGCTCGGTTATGCTCCTGGTGCTTTCATGGCTTACTAAGGCCTCCTAACTTGGAAAATGGCTGTTCTGATATTGTGTATCCCTGGGGAGAGAGGATACCACCAATCAAAAGAAACTGCAGCCTAGTTTAAAGTAGCTCTAGGTGGTACTCATGCCCTAAACGTGAAGGCATGCTTTATGGTGTGAACTCGATGTGATGGGTTTATATATCTCACACAAGGTTCGTATACCCCCAGATAACTTCAAAGATGGATATATAGTAGTGTTTCCATTAAAAAAAAAAATCCTAAGTGGAAAGAAGAAACTTAAAGAACAGGAGCACTTATGTCTAAGTAATTGAATTTTTACTTTATTCTAACATATGACCGCACAATCACAAAATAACACCATGGTATGTATAACTGAAAATCAGCTTGACAAGCTTGCTCATCCTGTTGCACGCATGCTGCCTTCTGGCTACAGCCTTCCATCTAAAGAATCTTAAAGACGGGAGACAGAGCTCATGGACGCTTACCCCTCATTGGCTCTGTTAACTAAGTTCAAAGTTCAACATAGCGACTCTCGCAGCGTTCTCAAAAAGTTCTGCCAGTTTTAAGTAAACGTTCTTATTTTCTTAAGAGGAGTTAAAAATTTAATTATTATTCACTGTTTCAATTTTAGGACATAAATTGATAGGTTTGTTGCTATAAAAACTAGCTTGAAGGCTCTGGATAGAAACAATTTTGAAAACTGTATGTATGGGAGTGGAGGTGTTCCAGTTATATGTAGACACAACTGTGTTGGGGAATGAATAATAAAAATAATGAAACTATCACACAGATGCCTTGAATTTTTGTAATACTTTCAAACAACCATTTAAAAAATGCCATGGGACAAGACTGTGCTATGTTCAAAAAATGCCGTGTGTTGCTCATTAGAAGATGGCCTCATAGGAAAGTCCTGAGTCTTTTGTAAGAGGTGTAACCAGTTATTAATGGTTTAAAAGTTAAATGCTTAATATATATGTAATTTCTTTGTGTTTCTTAATATTTTAAATGTATTTTCAGCAACTTGTTAGAAGTCATGCCGTAGAATAGATCTTAAGGATGCAGATGGAGTGAGCATGTGTGCATTCCCTCATGCATATATCCATACCTGGGTCTGAGGATATTATAGAACAAAATGGATGAAAATAAAACATAGAATAATTTTTGAGGGTTAGGGAAAAACTAAATTTTATAGAGAACATTGTATCTCACTATGAAAATAAAACATACTATAGGAAGACTTTAAAAAATACAATACATAAAATTT
Source organism: Peromyscus eremicus (assembly GCF_949786415.1). Lineage (NCBI taxonomy): Eukaryota > Metazoa > Chordata > Mammalia > Rodentia > Cricetidae > Peromyscus > Peromyscus eremicus. The sequence goes on along the minus strand of NC_081430.1, from coordinate 8,645,716 downwards.
CTGTTTTCTAAAACTGAAATAGCATATCATAATAACAGATACTTTGAATCTTTTCAATCAATTGCCCTGAATCACAGCTTTTGGGAAATATGGGTACCTTTCTAGATGAACCAAACTAGATGATGAAGACTTTAGTTTGTTATCACTTGCTAGACCTTCAGGAGGGGCAGGAATCAAGTCAGAGACCTGAAGATGTGAAACCAGTTCTCTCATGCTTCTGAAAGCAATGAATCAACTACTTAAATTGTCTGTCTCTTTAGCATATAACCTAGCATCTCTGTTCTATATTAAATTGATAGTAATGAAGTCAATTTACTTATAGACACTGTTTCATATTTCTTTCAGATTAGAAACATCATATTTCAAAAAAAATCTTCAAGTACATTTTCTAGTGAGTTTCTCATTGAAACTGACTTATGATGATTCTTAGAAGCCTGTCCTATAAAAAACTACTTGTTGGTGGGAGGGGAGAACTTGTATGGCTTTGACAATTAAACCGTTCTCTGATTAAATGTGTTTCTTTGTAGTAGTCATATATTATAAACAATTCATTCCCAAGCAGGTAAATTTGATTTTCATGCTAAAAAACAAACAAACAAACAAACAAGCAAACACCCAATTAGCAGTTCCTATAGAAATAGTAACTATTGAATGGGATATTATCATAGAACAAAGTTTGGTTTCATTAATTAAATGACAAAACATAAAATTTCATTAAACAGTTAACTAAAAGCTTTGGCAATATTTACAGTTATTTCCAAACAAAAGGCATTTACTTTTGACTTCATAGTACTCTGATGAAGTTGTGAACAAAGCCGTATGCTGCATAATACGTGCTTAGCCACTCTTGAAGTGATGGCTGATCTTATTCAAAAGTTTCTCAGCACATTATTATCAAGTGCTGCATACTAATGGCCTCAAAGAGTGGAGGTGATTAGAAATTTTTGTCATGTCCTTCCAATGATATTGAGAATTTCATATGTGAATAGAATGTATAGTGCTCATATTCTTTGCAAAATGACTTTTAATTTTTCTCTAGATATTTTATGACACATAATTTCTGATAATCCTAATTTTTGTCACAAATATAAATTGAAAATTCTCTAAGACTATCCCATAATTGAAAATACAAAGAATTTTACTTCCAATATCAAAATGTTGACAAACATAAAATTAATATTATTACATTAATTTTAAAGTGTAAATATCATGTATTATTCAGAATCTTTGAAAACATCCCTTGCACCAATCTAAAATGATCATGGCTTTTAGTTGTAACAGTTATAACATTTTTCTTACATACCTCAGGAACTGAAACTCCTCCAGTGGGCATAGTCTGCTGAGAAAGAGAAGTTTATGTAAAAGCCGAAAAACCAAGGTTGACAATAAAAACCACACAACACACATCTGTGAGATACAGGAATTGGAATCACAGTCTCTTCATGTATTTTTTTTTGTTCCCCTGGATTAAATAAATGGGCATCTTCCTGTTAAATAAAGAATGCTCAAAGCAGAATATGTCAGATTGTGAAATAACTTACCCCACAGGATGACTTCATTTTTTCAGACTACACTGATGAACATTCCTGCCAACTACACAGGCTTCCACTGCCTTTGTGAACACACTTTTATTATGGTGATAATTTTATTAATATCAATTTAATCATTAGCTTAATCATTAAGAATCCTTTCTTTTTTCACTAGAACAGATTTTTTTCATATGATATATCCACATTACAATTTGCCCTCCTCTGCTCCTCCCAATGTCTCCCTACCTCCCTTCCCATTCCAGTCTACCTACTCTCTGCCTCTCATAAGGAAACAAACAGGCTTCTAGGGAATAATAATAAAACAAAACAAAACAAAACAAAAACAAACACATCAGAGCAGGACCAAACAATCAAACAGAAGGAGAAGAGCCCAAGAAAAAGCATAAGAAACAGATGTAGACACAGAGACCCACTCATACACACACCCAGGAATCCCATAAAAACACAAACCCAGAAGCCAGAATACACACACGAAGGACCTGAAGGGTGAAAAAGTATGTAAACATATCAACAAATAAAAATATTTTAAAAACTTGAAAGTCCTGACACAACATTATGAGACAAGGAACCTCCAGAGATGGCTTTGTTTGTGAAAGAACTCCTTCTCAGCGGGCGTAGACCTTCATACAGCAATACCCACAACTTTATATCTTTCTCCTCATCAATACAAACATTCCATTTTCCAGCACGCTCTCATCTCTTCCTCTAGACTGTCCCTTTTGGATGCAGGCAGAACTAACGGTATTTGCTCCTTGCCATAATATGGAAACATTACTATTAGTAAATTCCATTACTATTCATAAATCTAGACAATTTATGTATAATTAAATAAGTACCACCTTTTTATTTGAAAGTAGTTTAAAAAGATTAGGTTAAATCAAAAATTTTAGCCTTCATGATAGTATATCTTCCATTATCTACCACTGCCAAGGCTTTCTGCGTGACCTGAGAAATATGTGTGCATATGTGTCTGGGTGTGGGTTCACATGTGTGTAAGAAACAAAGAGAAGATTGACTAATTCCAAAAGCCTACAGTCCTGGCTTCTGTGGAACTTAGTATAGAACACACCAATTTGCAAGGATAGTTGGCTATCACACACACAAAATACCGAATAAAATTTCCTATTGTTTTCAAACTTGAATTTCTTATGTAAATGCGTACAATTATATTTCCCCAGATCTAAGCCATGTGAAGGAAGATCCAGATAATGAGATAATGTTTGATTGCCATGGTGAACTTTAAAAACAACAGACACACAGAATTCTGTTTTACTCTTTTAACAAGTAAAACTCTAGGAAGAGCAGGAAATGAAAAATAAATAATAAATGTATACCCATGTCTAAAGATGGGTAAAACCCCAGGCACCCTCAGAGCTATGCACTGTAACAGAAACAGGAATCTGATGCAGCTGAAACGTGTCTAGGAGAGTTCTAGAAGAAATTACAGCTAGAAGAGATTACAACCCTATTTAGAAGACTCTTCTATGGCATGAGTAGCAAACACTACTGCCACAGATTTCTGATCAAAAAGTCATCAAGTTGTAAACAGGAACTTTGGTCAAATATCTCACCGACAGGAAAAAATTAAAAAGTAATTTATGTTATTTTAAAGATAGATTGAGTTTTCACTGAGACATTCTTGATTTTAATAATAATCCTGACTTCCAATCCTCTCAATGTATGGAACAGGTAAGCCAGTGAGTGATGAGCAAAATGTGCTCCTTTCTACCAAAGCCAGTTCAAAGCTCTGTGTCAGCCACATTACTGATCTATCATCTATCCAGTGTTATGCCATGAGCCGGGGAATTGTGAGACTCTTGAGCAACCAAAGTGAGACCTTTCTCAAAGACCCTGGACAGAATCGCAAGAGGTTTACAACTTAGCAAAGCACATTCTCCTTTGTCTTGTATGAGGAAGCAAGTCTCTAGCTAACTGAGGTGGCTGTACTTCTATAAATTGTTCAGGATAACAACCAAATACAATGCAAGTGTCCAAAATGACACCCCATTTCTCTAACAGCTTAATAAACAAATGAAAGCAATAAAACCTATGTTTCAGATACTCACACACACTTAAATATGAGCAGGATAACAAGTGATTATATGGAATTGCTGCTAATTTTCTTAGGTGTAAGTATAGTAATTTCATTATGCAGAAAATCATGCTTAATAGTAGAAAGTGCTTGCTGAAATAGGGATTTTGTATCAAATAGATGTGATTTACCGTAAAAATATAAATTAATAAGTAAAAAGGATTATGCATATATAGGTGTACATAGTACATGTTATATAGTATTTATATGTATAAATGTATTGCATTCATCTGAAATGCATTAAAATGAATCTCTACAGCCTCACATATGAAGAAATACTTATAAATACATAATAAAAATAATAGCAGTGATTGAATATAAGTTCAATATTTCCTAGGATTCACTGTAATGTGTTTGGTAAGCACTGTATAGTTGTGAGAAAATAAATTATGTGCTACATTTCCATTCTTGGTTTTAAAAATACATCAGATTATTTCCTCAGTGGTATTAGAATAAAAAATGTATGTTATTCTGGTAAAAGCAATGAAGTTTCTAGGTTTAGAAAAAAGAATGGCTGTACATGGAGAGGAAAGAGATAACAAGCAATGTTTTCATGCTGACTTGAAGCTCTATTCCCCCAAATAAAGAAATACAGGTAAGTAGGCTGCTGGAAAAGAATAGCAGAGAGAGTTGGATGTGGGAGTGATACAAGCAAACTAGTTCCCATGAACATTCAGAGGAGGTGGAGTCGACACAGACAGGTATTGCGTTTTTCCCATTGTGCTGATACCATGCCAGTGCCTGATGGTTAAGAAACACACATGTGTAGTTAACCTCACGGGGGTCTGAATGCTATGATCTAAAGTAAAAAAGCCAAAGCTATATATCACATTGGTAAAAAACAAACAAACAAACAAAACGAAACCCAATAGTTCAGGCATAAAAGCAAACAAAAGAATTATTGTAAAAGGAATTCAAAACCCCTCTATCACTTTGCTATCACTTATCTTGAATTAGTAGTTTATGGATACTGATGTGGGGGCTCTTTCTTCCTTAGATCCGGAGGGATGTTAGATAGCCACTGCTGTGGACTGAGTGTGTGGGCTTGGCAGGGAGGTGTGGAGATGGAGACAGTAAAGAAACAGGCTGAACTTCTCTGAACAATGGAATAGAGTAACTAAGGACGAGAGAGAGAAGCCAGCAAAGCTGCAGGCCTACCTCAAGTCAGGTGAAGACATCAATACCTAAACCAGGAAGCTACCAGCCCCGAGAGCAATAGAGGGTGGTACTCCACCTCCTGAGAGACACTTGAAGAGTGAAAGTGATGAAATTGCCCCATCTCTGAGCATCCTTACAATCAGAATGAGTAGGTAAAGGGTGGCTATTAAATTAACATGTCACTAGTTGCCCCTTCTTGAATTACATTAAGGCCTCAGGCAGAAAAAAAATCAGTTGCTACTTCTCAAAACACAAATTCAGATGTCATATTACTGCTTTTCCTCTCTTCTATACATATTTTTAAATATTGAAGATGAAAAGAATAAATGTTTTAGTTTTGAAAATTATCTTCAGTATATAATTCTCAATGTAATATATTTTTAATTAGAATTAATACAGGAACTGTATATTTTTATTTAATCAATGAGAGATGTGACTACAGAAGAATGTGATTGATTTTATTTAATCAGTATCTTTTTAATATTAAATAGAATACACAGAACAGATAATTAGTTTAAAAGATGCATTTGCCTTCAGGGCACTTATTAAGTTCAATTTAATATCAAAGAAATTTTAGAATCCTATTATTCTTAAGTACGTATTAGGATATTTCTTGCCTTTGTATTTTCTAATATGTAATCATTTTAAATTGACAATTTAATCCAAATTGTCACAGGACAAAGAAAAATCTTTGGTGGAGATTATTGGAGGTTTCACTTAATATTATAGGGACATCGTACTCACATTAAAAGAGTCATCAGTTATTTCAAGACTAAAGTAAAATTATCAAAATTAGGCCTACATTTGCATGTGAAAATTCATAATTTTAGAAAGTTGCTTTTACATTGGAACCTACTTCCAGATTAGGAGCAACATGTTTTAAAATTTTAATGATTGGCATCCAAAATTTGAGTTCGAAACAGAAACTCATTTTGCTGGCCAGTGCTCTCATTATTCAAATAATAGAAAAATAATTTTAAGTTATTGGAGCTGAAGATGTAGCTTAACGGTCATGAAGTTGCCTAGTATACTCAGGTCCAAGTTTGATTCTCAGTACAACATATGCACACACACACACACACACACACACACACACACACACGCACGCACACACACACAGAGTGAGAGAGAGAGAGAGAGTGAGAGAGAGAGACTGACACAGAGACAGAGGAAGACAGAAACAGAGACAGAAAGATACAGAGTTAGAGAGAGACAGACACAGAGAGAGACACACATACTTCTGTTACTTCTGTAAATAAGTTTCCACTTTCTGGGTGATTAAAAAATAAAATATCTTTAAATGTTAATGAAGAATTCAAAATATTCAGAAAAATAAATAAAGCAAAGAACTCTTAAAGGACAATATGGATTAATTCAACACACTTTTCCTGTAGTGGCATTCTGAAAGTACACAAATAAAACTATTTTTAAATTGTGTGCTTTCTTTTATATGCAAGCATATATCACTGACATTGAAAAATGAATGATAGGAGTATTTTCAGTAAAAGGAAAAAATAAAAATATAAAAGAAAGATAAAATCAGAATAAAGAAAAAATTTCACTCATAATGGGGCACACGGTCAAAGCTAGAGGGGTAAAGTCATATTTTACTCACCCATCAGAATAAAGCATGTTAGGGTATAACTAGGGTAAAAAATACATTTTAGTTTCTCATGAACTTTCTTGTCATATTCCAGTTTCATAATCTAAGCTTCATAATTTTGTAGGCTCCTCCATGTGTAGACTCAGACACATACTCAAAACACAATTTTTAAGTGGTTCTATCAATACTGGTGTCTTTTAGTAAAGTCCAGTTGAATGCATTGTGTGAGTCCAAAGGACTGTAAATTATTTTTTATTTCCTATAAATACTGTTATATCCAATTAAAATGTAAATATCAAAAATAAAACTTTAGAAGCCACATACAGTAGTCTGTTTTCTTCTCTTGAAAGTAGTTTTCTTCATACACTCTATTCTGGTTATGGTTTCCCCCTTCCACTCCCCCCCAGTTCCTCCCCAGGCCCCCTCCCACCCCTGTCCACACACCTTCTTTCTCTCTCTTGTTAGAAAACAAACAGGCATCTAAACCACAAAAATAAAAATAAAACAGAAAACAACCCAGAACAGGACAAAACAAACAAACAAAAGAAAAAGAGCCAAAGAAAACGCACAAGAAACACATAAAGATGCAGAACTGCATGTGTTTGCACACACGTAAATCCCATAAAAACATAGACCTAGAAAACATAATATATGCACAAAATGATTGCAAGGTTAAGAAAACGCTCTGACCAAGCATTGTAAGACAAAGAACTTCCAAAAATGCCTCTTAGTTTGTTGCTTGCTGGCTTTGACTGCTGGGCATGGAGCAGAATGGTTGGTATAACCTGTGAGAGGCCAGTGGAGAAGACAGTCTCTTGCCTAATCACTCTCTCTACCAAAGTCAATTTTATAAGCTTGTATTACAGAAATTTAATGGGATAATTATTTTACTTGTGCTGTGGACATCAGTTGGAAAAATGCTTGACATGCAAATTTATGAACCTAAACTCCAACCCCAGAATCCACAGAAAATAGCTGGCATGGTGACGTGTGATTTTAACCTCAGCCCCAGGAGGGTGGAGACAGGCAGATGTCTAGGACTCAGTGGCCAAGCAGCCTAGCATACTTGGCAATCACTAGGAAAGTAAAGACCTTGCCGTAAAAATATTTCTCCCTGAAAACAAATAAACAAGTAACATTATATGAACTGAGCAATGTGGTGGCACTGTGTTCCCCAAAATATTGTGTACCCTAATAAGTTTATCTGGGGTCAGAGAACAGAAAAGCCACTAGATACTTAGGATAGGCAGTGGTAGCACACGCCTTTAATCCTAGCATTCCAGACGCAGAAATCCATCTGTTCAAGGATACAGCCAAGTATGGTGACTCATGCCTTTAATCCCAGAAAGCAAGCCTTTAATCCCAGGGAGTGATGGTAGAAAGCAGAAAGGTATATAAGGCGTAAGGACCAGAAACTAGAAGCATTTGGCCTGGTTAAGCATTTGGCTGGTTAATCTTTCAGGTTTTGAGCAGCACAGTTCAGCTGAGAGCCATTCGGATATGAGGACACAGAGGCTTCCGTCTGAGGAAACAAGATCAGCTGAGAAATGGGCCAGGTGAGGTTAGCTATGGCTTGTTCTGTCTCTCTGATCTTCCAGTGTTCACCCCAATACCTGGCTCAGGTTTGATTTTATTAATAAGAACTCTTTAAGATTCATGCTGCAGAGCAGGTTGCATTTAGGAGCATATTTCCATGTACATGTACATGTGTGCATACACTAACAATTAATGAAAGGTAGACCATGCATTGGAAGCAGAGCAGGAGTGTACTCAAGAGGGTTTGAAAGGAGGAAAGGCAAAGCAGAAATGATATATTATGACCTCAATTTTTAAAAAATGGAAAAGAATTTCTACATATTTTACTCTTAATTGAGTTTCACTTTATTTTGATCTCACTATCGTTCATTGTTCTATGTTCTTAACATGTACTTTTAAATATTCTGATAAAATTTTTGTTGAAAAAGTTTCACAAGAATACACATGCACCTGCACACACTACATGCACACAGAGAGAGATGGCTTTTACTATGATTACTTCACTATTTCTACTAATAATAATCATCCAAGAGCAACACATTAATGTCTGATAGAAACATCTGCATATGTATCAGTTGAGTCTAATGGAAGAGAAAGTGAATGACACCCAAGCAGTAGGAGAGAGTAGAAAATCCACCATCCAAAAGCTGACATAACAGATTAATACCTATCATCTGCTACCCATAAGACATCTAATACACTGTCTTTTTGCCTGCTCTTCTTCTTCATAAAATACTGCTAGTTCTAGAATTCTCTTACTGCTTTTCAGGATCCATATAGATAATGAAAGAATACCGATAATAATATTTACAGCCAGAGCTTAGGTTTCCTTTTCATCATCCCTTGACAAAAACCTGTAAGGCAGAGTATGACAGAATCCGTTCTGATCTTTTGTCCATCTGAATATGCACTGATCTCATGCCAGAGCATTTTCTAACCAGATTAAAGTCCAGCTCTGTGTTCACTTTAGGTACAATTGAATTGAGTCAAAAATTTACACTGACTGCCAGTCAACCTTATCATGAACTTTCATTATGTGCTTGTAATTAATTGGGCCCAGCGAACAATATCAGTACTGAGTTATAGCCTCTTTTCCCCTGACCATATAATTAGAATATAATTACCCACAGGATATCAGGATGATGCGGAACCTTTCCTCTAAATGCGCCCTCATTAGGAAATAAGTCTCAATGTACATTTATTCAATCAGTGTGAATTAATTAAAATGTTACTGAAATAAAAGAGGGTAGCAATAAAGAGTGGCTGGCATCTATTAAGAGACTACCACTTGAGATCTGCATGCACAGTTTATGTTCAAACCCATTTAGCATGAGTAGGAACTTTGGCATGTAGTGGGAGCTACAAGCACTGTACTATGAAATCTGACTAAACAAATGTTTTTGAAAAGCATTTATTAGATAGTGCCTAAAATATCTTTAATGCTTGGGTAAGCCTCTAAATACACCACTGTCTTCTGAAAATTCCATAAAGATGTTATCATGAACTTGAATGTATTTGTGCACAAAATCATTTTAATTTTAAAGTATCTAGGCAACTATGTATATCCCTATACTCATTTACAAATATGGATATTAAAATAAATATTTGTACTTATAAAGCTTGTGGAATAATGATTGAAAATTCCTGGACTTAGAAAAGTACAAACTATTTTTGTCTTTTAATAAAACACCCCAAACCACTTAACCTAGCTTAAGCTATTTCAATACCATATTTTCTTTAAACTGAACATATGTATCCACCTAAGAATATATTCCTTTTTAAACGATGCATATTATATCATACCACACATTCAGATTATATAAAACACGGTAAAAATAGTAAATGCATAAGGAATCTGAGAGACATGTGATGCTTCCCACAAAAGAGTGTGAATTCATATGAAAATAATCTACCTACAGTCTATTTATTCATGTTTCACTAATACAAGGGTTATGGACCATTTCAATAAAATTGTATCAAATAAATAAATTATCCTTAAATGAATATTTAGGATTTTAAAAAGAACAATGTCATAAATCAGAACAACATTTTAAAGATCTATGTGCAACAAATTAATATATATTCATTGTTAAAACTTTTATACTTTAAAAATTGGATTTACAAATAGATTTTATAAAACTTAGTTCTTTTATTAGAATTTGACATTCATTATAAAAAGACAGACATATACTAATTTTGAATGGAAATTTGGGGTCAGCAGTAGGATAAATTGCTGTTTTCCATATGCTTTTTAGGAGTAAACTCCAATCAGTTTGTAAATAATCCTTTTAGTTTTTAAGAATATTTATTCTATAACATTATATTTGTGTGTACATGTGTGTGAGTGTGTGTATGTATATGTATATGGTAGGAATCTATGTTTTGCTTATATTCTAGCATAAGTTACACCCAGACATTAGATGCATCTTGTTGGAAACTAAATAATGAAATGAACAGTTGGACAACTCTATAACAAACAGGTAGAGGTATGTTCTTTTCTAACATATAAATGTTTTTAGTATTTTAATAATGCAACCATATTTTTTCATAAGCACGCCTGGAGAAGAAAAATTAAAATTAAAGGAATATGGTAGACGAACCATATGGAACATGGAAGAAGAGTGTTTCTGACATGTCAAACAGCACAGAGGAGTTAGAAAGGATTTCCAGTAAGTCCCTTGGGAGCCCAGCGCTCCTCTGTGGCTCCCTCCAGGAAGCACCTCACCGAGCACAGCACCTACTGAGAACTTCCAGCTCTGTTTTCTGGAGAATCATTTTTTGTTCACGGGAACAGATTCTCCAGGAATGTCTCTGGTTTCAGAGATCACTGAAATGGGTCACTGACTTCCATGATCTATCGCAATAGTCAGAAAGGCCTAACCCAAAACTTCAGGTAGTTCAGAGCAATTCTGTGGTATGACTCTTTGTCCCCAATCCCCAGTGAAGTTCTGACCAAGTTAACTGTCCCTCTGAGCACATTCTCGATAACTGGTCTGTGTTTCTACTTCTCTGCTTTTCTCGAAAGACTTTCTTGTTTCCCTCTGAAGAGCTTGCGTTCCTTCATAATCACATACAGCCAAATCCCTCTTTCATGGTCAACTGCTGTGCCACCCTACCTCCAACATTCAAATTACTTTAATAAGAGTCAGAAAGATTTCATAGTCAGAAGGAAGAATAATGTGGACTGAGAAGGAAGAAAGACAAACCTTGGAGAATGGTTCTACACATCTGAGTACGCTTGAAGTAACTGTCAAGAGACAGATTCATGTGGAAACACAGGAAATACCTCTGCCCACCAGACACGATGGCTGTTCCACGAAGTTGGACTCTCAAGCACACAATGGTACCAATAAAAAGGTGAATGGCCAGAGGTTTTTGTTTTTTCTATTTAAATTACAGTGTAAACATAAGAAAGATTATGATAGGTGTAATAAATTAAGAAAAATAATTAGTCACAGAAAGAGAGAAGGTAGAGAACACTAGAATGAAAAGGGGAGGCACATAGACACAGTAAAATCCATGGGTATGGAAGAAAAATAATCAAAGGAAATAATTTGAAATACACTTGTGGATGGTATAGAGCAAGCTTACTACAGAAGACCAGAGAAGGTTTCTGAGCAGCATTCCTTTAGGATTGGTGTAACTCAGGTAAATGAAGCTAGAAATGCTACAACTCTTGAGACGGTGTTTTAAGGTTTCTCTTGCTATGATAAAACACCATGACCAAAAGCAACTTGGGCATGAAAAGGTTCATTTTAGCTTACAACTCTCGTGGCTCATTCCATCGCTAAAGGAAGGCAGAGCAGTACCTCCAGGCCTAAACTTGGGTGCATGGGCTGGAGCAAGGGCCTCAGAAGAGCTCTGCATGTTGCCTTGCTCCGCATGACTTGCTCAGCCTGCTTTCTTATACAACTAAGGACCACCCTAATTAAGAAAACACTCCACAGGCTTTCCCACTGGCCAGACTGGTGGAGACAGCCCATTTGAGGCTCCCTCTTTCCAAATAAACCTAGCTCTTGTCCATTGGACGAAGCAAACTAAACAAACAAAAAACAACTAACCAGGAAAAAGGATGAGGAAAAGAAGGGAGACCTTCAAGTGACAGGTTTTATCATCTGGATTTGACCACAAAGAGGGGGCCTAGAGGTCCCCAACAGAATTACCACACTTCCTGGGTAAACAGCAACACAGGTTGACCTAGGCAACAAAAATAGGGGTGAGCTAGAGATCCCTGGACTGTACGAAAAAGAGTGTATGGAACAAGTTACATATACAGGTGTCTGTCATTAGGTTTCAAGCAAAAAAGAAAAAAAAAGAAAGAAAGAAACATACAATGAACACTGAATGTGGAAGAAGGCATAGACATGAATCCTTTGTGATCTCCCCTCTCTCAGAAAGAAACATTAAATCCAGAGATGATGTTCGCTAGTGGAATCTATCCTTATATGCCTAATGGCTTTCAGACAGTCTGTTTTAGGCTGCATTCACCATCTTAAACTTAAGAGATGACAGTAATACAAAGTATTAACTTCTGACGTTATTAGATCAGGATGTCCATCCCACCCACCACAATTGCCCTGGGAAGAGGACAAGCAGAAAAATAATAGAGAAGTGAAATTATCAGGGCATCTTCATGCCATAGTTTGTGGCACGTTCGCCTTGTCAATGTCTTACTAGAACAGCCACATTGGAACACATTTGAGGACAGTGGGTGATTTTAGCAATTACATGAATTTTATGAAGGATTCCCTTTTGATAGAGTGTACCACAGCAAGCTTTTACCCTGAATGAAAATTTGAATAGTTACCATTTAAAACTATTTTATTTTATGATTTGGCCTACATTTTAACACTCTTTTTTTTCTTTTTTTCTTTTTTAGAAAAAAAAGGGGCTATAGTAGTGGTCTCATTAAGAAATTAAATATTTAATTCATTTGGATTATTTGAGGTTAGACATGACATGGAATTTAATTTTCTTTTGAGTGTTCCATGTAGTTACACAATAATCTCAACATGGCTGATGCTCTAGTAAATGTGACATGAGGTTACATAATATATTTCATTATTACACATGATTTATGTGTCTTGATACTTTCCACTGGTTCTTAATATCTAGGCCCATGTCCACATTATTTAATCAAGTCACCTTTAACAAAATAAAAATATTGCTAGGACTCTTAGAATAGGTCTTCCTCTTTATTATTTTCAATTTTATGTGCTTGAGTACATTTTCCTATCCAGGTAACTTTGGAATAATTTCATGAAGCCAAAAAGAATTGTATAGGAATTGCCCAAAGGAGATCAGTCAAATTGAAGACACGGATTCCTTTTTTTCAGTTTGATTTTTTTTCTCAGTGTACTTAAAAATAAGCAAACCCTTTAGTTTTATTTCTTACTTTTAGGAATAGCATGATGTCTTCTCCTTGAATGATATTCTCTTGGAATCCAGTGCACTCTCAGTACTCCTACGCACTGGGGAGGATCAGTGGCCCTCCATGTTGACTGTGCATTACTCTGATGCTGGTGCACTGTGGCTTATTTTTTCTCTCCTCCTTTCCATCTTTATCCTTCAGTCGCTAGTCCTATGTTTCAACTGTGTTAATTTGGAGTAGAATCCTGCGTTAATGTCCTTTATCAATAAAGGTTGCAATTGCTATTTCTTTCATTGTATGCAGTGAATCTTCAGGCATGTGCTCTCTATAAAATCTATGCAATATGCTACTTCCTTGTTCTATAGCTGCAGAATTATTACTAGTTTTGGCAATACTAAAATGAACTTTAGCCAAAAGCCATCATTCAACATCTAGATTAATGATTGTTATAAAAATGCACAACAAGAACGCAGGAACAAGACTTCCACGTTGCACTGGCAGTTGTGGTATCGATGAGATGCAAGGCAAAGCCTAGCCCTGCCATATTGTGATCTCAGGATGGCATAAAAACAAAACTCGAAAGTGTTTCTCTAGATAAACACTACCAAACTTGGATCTTTCATTCTTTTCTAAAGCTACTAAAACCAAAGGTTAGGAAAAAACAAACAACCACTGTCAAATTGTTAACATTTTGTGACAGAAATGTCTAGTTCTCAGTCAATTTTGGTATGAATTTACTCATGCTTCTGCTGTATGTTGTATTCTTCTGTGACCTTCCTTAAACATTGTTGGCAATTACTTGTAGAACAGCCTAAATCATTCATCAGTATGCAATCCCACATCCTTATTTTTGAACCACAAACACACGTGAGTTTTTTGTTTCATTTGAATTTATTTTAAGTTTTTCATCTTGTTAGGGTTGTAAATCCCTTTGATATGTTTATGTATGGGTACAGATTTTTGATTTCCATTAGATTTTATCTTCATCAAACTTCCAAATTATATTTTACTGGCACTGTGTTTTGGCTTTTCTATGAGCTGCGATAAACTTTCCATGGCACAGTTTGTTTCCTTAAAAAGAGTTATAACTTGCAGTATCTACTACTATATTTTAAGTAGAAACCATCATAGAAACTTATAGAAATATTTTCATAGTCCTATTAAAAATAAACACAAAAATAGAACTCTATGATTTTAGGTAGAAACAAATATAACTCAACATAGATAATGACCTTTTTCTTAAAAAATGACATCCTTGTGTGTGTGTGTTTGTGTGTGTGTGTGTGTGTGTGTGTGTGTGTGTGTGTGTGTGTTATCTCACATCAGCATACAGATGGTTTCCTCAGAACATAGCAATGTTACTCTAACCAGGACAATGTAATGAATTATGGTCGATCTCACAGCATAGATGATGTAATAATTACACAACGTCATTTTGTGTTGCCCCCTTTCTTATGATACATACTTTAGTATTGTATATGAGGAATATACTAAGCTAGAAACAAATGTAGGCCTATTTTATATACAACATAATACTCTAGTGCTCTGTACTGCTCACTGGGATTTGAATGCTACAATTTAACATCACCTATCTAAAAATTAAATAAATACAAAGCAACTTTCCTTTATGAATAATACTGTGAAACCGAATCTTTTAGAGTTTCAAAATATAGAAAAAAAATGAGATTCCTTTTGCCTATCATTACCATGATGACAATTATGAATTGACCTATAATGAATATTAATTAAATGAATATTAAGTAATGACACTGATGAAACATTTATTGAGTACTGACATTGTACTTTATCCCCATTCTTTTGACAAAAAAAAAAAGGTGAAGAAGAAAACTACATGGGTACAAATTGTAGGTAGGTTAGGCAAAATATTTCAAGACGATACATGAGTTCAGTGGCTATCACTTAAGGTGAAAGAGGTAAGTGGAAAGGAAGAGTGAAGCAGTCTAAACAGTAGAAAGCTAAAACGTGACACCCAGAGCAGCAAGCCCCGACCTCATTCAAGCCTTCACACCTCCCCACCACACACTACAGCTAAGGAAGTTCAAGAGCTCGCAGAGGGAAGAAAGTTACGGACCGTTCACAAGTTTCAGAACTGAAGGGAATTCAGATGTGTATCTCCTATCACCGGCTGATGCTCAGCATTGGGCTTGTCATTATTAATTCTCACTTGTGTGAGGTAAGTGATAGGTAGACGCAAAAAGATCCCATAATAACCGAGCTGTGAAGAAGACTCGCATATCGTATTCACTCCCTAACAGACCTTCTGACATTCTGTGGAGTAGTGACTTCGTTTAACACATGCTCTAAGGAAGACTTCACATACCCTCTGCTATTTAAGATGTAATCACCATATTTACAATGTATAATTTAGAATTCTTAAAACTGTGGAAGAGTGAGAGAGATCGGAAGAGGAGAAGTTAATATGGCATATGGTTCTCTGAGGGTGTTATACGTAGGACTACGTAGAGAGCTGCTGCAGTAACACCATAATTGGCCACATTACAGAGTTAACACTGAAGAAGAAAGAGAGGTGGAATCGAGACCATTTGACTCAAAGATGAAGAATAGTCATAGATCCCAAATTCCCCATATAATCGTGTTTTCCTTTCTGTGATCTAAGAAGTTTCACTATTTATCTTGTTGGCATTAGTATAAACTTCACTACAAAAACTTAATAAGATACTATAACATGAGAATTTATACCAGAAAGAATGTCTCAATTGTCTAAAATTAGACAAAATGCCTGATATATCAATTCTTCTTTTTTCTTTCTTTTTTTTTGTTTTTTTGTTTGTTTGTTTGTTTTTTGTTTTTCGAGACAGGGTTTCTCTGTGTAGCTTTGTGCCTTTCCTGGAACTCACTTGGTAGCCCAGGCTGGCCTCAAACTCATAGAGATCCGCCTGGCTCTGCCTCTCAAGTGCTGGGATTAAAGGCATGCACCACCACTGCCCAGCTAATATATATAAATTCTTTAATATGCCATCTCTTCTTGTTGATGGATATTGCTTTGATTATGCCTTCCAGTGAAATGTAGAAGTTTAAATGGAGATGACATGATCATTGAAGCTAATTTAGAATTTAAAATGTATTATTTCTGTCAATACAAGGTGTCTATTTCAAATATTCCAGATATTATGCCCTGTGTGGCAGATGTGTTTGTAGAACAGAAATAACTAATCTCTGTAAATTATAATCACTTATAGGACAAAACAGGATGTGACAGTGATACTTTGTACTGGTGGTTACAAGTCAGGAGAGTGTGTTCTTTCTGAAGACATCCACTAAAGGGTTACGTATAACTAAATAAGGACTAGGCAAGGAGGTAGCCACAAACAGTGCATACTTTAGATGTGCTCAGTTAGAAACATTATGTAGCCAATCCTCATAATAATTCACAATACATGGAAATATATTTAATTATATCTATTTAAATATTAAAGTAGCATGTCACTTGACATATCTAATTTAGTTACAGAAACATAAGAAAAAGATCTAAGTACCAAAGAGGTTATTTATTATAAGGTTCTTTTATTTTACTGAATTAAAGACCTAAAATTTATGACTTTTTAGATTTTATGAATATTTTGTTATTTTACAATACAAGTTTAAAATTTAATTTTTAAATTCTAGTGTAATCCTTATAGTAACAGATGATATAAAGTAATCATTTTCTAAATATAGGTATATTTTAAGTCAGTTTTCATGAACTATCACATCTTTCTATTTTCCAAAGGGAAATTGGGAAAAATGCTATTAACCAATGTGGCATAATAAAGTAGTGTCTGTCAGGATCAGATGCAGGTTACTCATTGTGTGTGGTCTGGAGTGGTAGGTCCACTTCCTCTTCCACCTGCAGCAGAGGAGCAGTCACGTGCTTAGATGAAATTTAGGCTTTTAGCTTATCTTACATTTCAGGTGGGTATGTGTTATAATTCTGTAGTATAATATCTGTAGATAATTTGTATCATGTATTTTTATGAGTGATGAGAGAAGGTCCATTTACAAACGTTTATAGACAAAGCATATACGTATTTATTTCAAGTGCTTGTTTGGGTCTCTTAGCCTTTTGAACTGGACTATTTGCTTATTAATGATTTTTGTATTATTTACACAATATTTCACTTGTATTTGTGCATAATCAGTATGTATGTATATATAATCAGTCATTCTGGGACATTTTGAAGGAAAAGTCATTCTCTTATAGTCAGGGTCTGCACTTAAATGCCACCATCTCATTAAAGATCCTGACACCACTGTCCAAATGCTCAGTCTTCCATGTCTCTCTTTTTACAAAAGTTTCCCTGGGTGATCTGTGACCTATGAACTGGTTGCATCTTCTTCTTTAGTCACTCTGCTTGTAACACTCAAAAAAAAAAAAAAAAAAAAAAAAAAAAAAAAAAAAAAAGGTTGTCCCCATTCTCAGCCACTACTAGTTCTATAGTTCCAATAGAGAAGACTCTTGGCTTCCAGCTAAAAATACTCTTCTAGCACTAATATGGAGGCCCACAAAATCTAATAGTTCTACCATCTCCCTCATCCATCACTGACTTAGAGTGATCGTTGTTACAAGGCCTCGGAGTTATGATGAGTAATGTTAGCAGGAGCATCCAATAAACTATTCTCAGAGTTCCTTAAGTTTCAAATACGTAGTAAACACTCTGTACACCCAGATCCATGGCTGCAGATTTCCTAACCATCATATGAACTAATTCAACATAACGTTAATTCCAAAATTCTGCTCTCTGCTAGAATCTTCTTCAACTTCCCTTACTTCGTCAGCTGTAAATGTCTTTTGGCTGGGCATATCACAGCCCCACATCAGTAAAATGACATCTCCCCTCCATGCTTAAATTTATATAACATCACATAGATAGCAAACTTCTCATTTTACAAAACAAAGCTAATCATGAAACAACTATTTATATTAAATAAATGTAACTTCTTGACAAGGAAAAGACATCTTTCTTTCTCTTGTAACGTGTGTGTCTTTTCTGCAGTAGGGAGCTGAAACAAAGGGGGGAGTAATTACGATAGGAAACTGTTCAGATACCAGAACAGCTGCAGTGGAAAACACTGAAGTTTGAACTGTTGTAAGGATGTGGAATGGCATTTCTGATGAGAAATACTAACACTAAACAGCGTCTCTACTGTAACTCAACTCTTGCATTTTTAGGTGCATACCAAAAAGAAATGAAGACATGCCCAAAACACACATGTTCATTGTCGTGAGATAAGGTAATGGCGGCTGCATAACTCTGAGTCCACTGAACGTTACTGAATGTGCTCCTTAAGAGGGCAAATTTTATGGCCTGTGCATCTTATTTCAATATAGCTGTTTTCATCAAAATAGCTAAGGAATAATAGCATACAACTAGGTATCTTAAGTTCTTCTTTTATGCTTTGTATGGTGTGATAAAGATGACATGAGTGGTCATTTCATAATAACTAAGCTCAATACCCCTGGTATTCATGGTGAATACTATCTCAAAAAACTGAGTTATGCACGTTACAAGGGATGAAACTTCCACTAAAGGAAAGCAACAATAACAAAAACACCTAGTTAATTTTTATTTTGTGTGAGGTCTACTGTTTTTCTTTAAAGAAATATTAAAATTATATAGCAGGTAACAGTGTACATTCATTCCTGGTATAGTCATGAGGGGCCACAAGTTAGAAAAGGTTCAGTGGCCACTAGTTTGAACAGTTTAACAAATTCTCTAAGCAGAACATTATTTTGTTTAAAAGATGAGCCTTTAAATAGTTAATGGGTGTAATATTCAATGTATTTACTCCATTATACAAAAATGACCTTTAATTCTTGCTTCGCAAGGCAGGAGGAATCCTAAGATGAAGTAATTTCACCTGATTTATTAACATATACAAGCCTGCAGAAGCTTGAAAGAACAGGTGTACTTTGAGAACTACAAGTAGCTCAATTATCCTTGATTTCCAGTGTCTAATGTGGTTTGCAAGAGACTGGGTGGGTTGATCCAGGGAAGAACTTTGTTTACCATGGAAGAGAGCTTGGAATTCAAATAAGGAAATTTTTGCAATTAATTTATGCATGAAAGAGACATTTCATGTTTGCATTTTAGACTGTAGACCCAGAAAGCAGCTTAGAGATGTATGGAAAGGAATCCATTCGGTAAGAATGCCACGGGGCTAGTCAGTCCCAAGGGAAAAATTGTCACGGATGCATGGGACATAAAAAGACAAGAATGTGAATGTTACAATAGCAGACTCAGTGATTAACTTGCAATTTATGATGAAGAATACAAGATAAGATTTGTGAATGTTGTCTCAGATAAGACACAGGGGGCTTGGCCTGGCATCTGGAAGAAGGTAGAGAAATGGATTCCATGCAGTTCTGGAGTGGTAATACGCTCCTATGTCATCCTCTTATCTCCTTCTGTAGTGGTGTTTGCTCTGCCCATGGCCTTGGGCTATAGGGCCCAAAGGAGGGGTGCTCCCTGCCATTGTATGTGACCTCTTAAAAGGAGAGGGGGAGGGGTCACATGGCCCTTCTCAATACTCCTGCCTGTGAGGTGGATTTGCTCCTAGTCAGATCAGGGGATGACTTCAGTTGTCTACTCTATTCTGTATTTGTGAGTGTATTTCCTCAATTTACCTTAATAAATTTCCCTAATACTTCTTAAACAGACTCCCGTGGATTTATCATTTTATCCTTCATTGTTCTATTTACTTGCATATAAACTTAGAGCAATTACTATCTTTAGTTTATGAGCTCACTGTGATTTTCAAATAAGTTTGTATTTCTTATTACCAAAAACTCTACTCTTTCATAATTGCTATTTCTCTCTCCTTCATTATTGTTACCTAATGTCATTAACCCTAACTCTAAGACTCACCCAGTCCACAGTAGCCTCCAGTGTACTATCCTCTCATTTCCCTGGTGAATCAAGGTTATTTTTTTATGAAATTGTTGTTGTGCAGACATTTTAAACTTCCTGATTCTTTCTATTCACCTCGTATGGAAAATATGACAGAATCATTTATGCGGGGCTTGACTTTTCTGCTCTTGGAATTGGAATGTACCTAGAAATAAATATGAGGTAAGGTTTAACTAGAGAACCGTGTTCACTCACGCTTCCTAGCCATGTGCTAAATGTAGGACGTTAACTGGAGACGGTTGCCTCTCACTCCTTGGTAGCTATACTGGGTTTGTTTGATCCTCTAGTTTTCATCTCCCTAGGTGACTTCAGAACTAACTTCGAGCCAATCTTCAGACTTCTTACAGATCTTGCAACATCCCCACTTGCAAGCAAGGATCCAGCTCCCTCTCTCCAAATATGTAAATTCTGTATCTTTGTCCCATCTTAGCAGACAAATTTTTTACTCGAAATTAGAAATCATATCACTCCTTATCTAGGCAAAATCTGACAAATTCTAATATAATTCAGAATAAAATGTAACTAACTTATAATAGTCTGACTACCCTACACAGTATGAAATGTCCTTCATTTGTACAATTCTTCCTCTACACACTCTGGTCCAGCTATTAACATCCTTCATTGTCCTTTCAACATGTCCAGTATCTCCTGCCTCAGAGATTATGTTCTTGCTAGACTTTTATTAAGCCCTGTCCCCAGAAATTCATATGGTGCCTCCTTCAATTCCTTTCTTCAGTGAACTCCTTCTTGTATGTAGATTCAAAATTTCTTCTATGTAATTTTTATTTTGTTCTTTACACTAAAACTATCATACATCTTTTTGTTTGGGTATATATAAGATATTAAAAATAACATTTCAATATTATTTAATAAAATATATTGGAAAATATTACATTGTACTCAAGTCTTGCACTAATCCCGAAATCCAGACCAAAGTTACTCAGAGTTAATTCTTACAAACAAACCAAAAGCCCAAGGAAGCAAATAGATTCCAAAACAGACTCTTTTCTCTAAAAAAATAAAGAGTTTGCCTCCGTCAATACATTGAAAAAGGTCCCTCTATTTTAATGCTTATTTTTAAACATGATAGTAATATTTTATTCTTCTGTCATTGTATTACTTGTTCTTACAAAACATTCCATTGTGTACTTCAGTTAGGACCTTCATCCTACTCTGCTGGAAGGAGAATATCATGATTAATGAATCACAAATACAGGCCAATAATGACTTTGTTGTGATTTTATTCTTGAATTATATCAGTACTAGAGATCATCAAATGACCTATTCTTCTGGGCATTTTTTATGGTAAAGGCAATTGAAATGTAGTCTCTTTACAATTTTTCAATGTCCTATATAGCATTATTATTTATAGATATCGTCCTTGAAATCACACTTCTAAACTGACAATTCCTGTGTAATTGGAATTGTTCCTCCTTTTGGACAACAGCTCTTTATCCCAGTTACAGTAACTACTGCTATGATGAAACCATGACCAACAGCACGGCTGGAAGAAATGGATTTATTTGGTTTCTACTCACATATCATCATGCATCATTAAAGGAAGTCAAGGCAGGAACTGAATGAAACAGGGCCAAAACTTGGAGTCAGGACTGATGCAGAAGCCATGGAGAGATGCTGTTTATTGGCTTGTTCCACATAGCTTTCCCAGACTGCAATCTTATAGAACCCAGCCAAGGAGAGGCACCACCCACCTTGGCCTGGGCCCTCCCACATCCATCACTAATTAAGAAAATGCCCTACAGGCCTGCATACAGTTTGATCTTACAGAGAAGTATTTTCAGTTGAGGCTCCATCTTTTTCAATGATTCTAGCTCATGTCAAGCTGACATATAACTAGCCAGCACAACCCTATTCTCCTTCCTCAACTCTTGGTAACCATCCTTCTGTTCCCATGTGTTTTATTTAGTACAGTCAGGGGCCAAATAGTTTACTTATTTGTATTACTCTTGACCATTTTATCACCCAACTGGATTGTGAGATCTGTGAAGGCAGTGGTGTGGCTTTTCCTTTTCACTATTTGATACTACACAAAATATTCTTTGACACCCAATAATGCCTGCTGAATGAACTAATACTTTTAACATAGCATCTGCTATAGTATATGAACTCAGTAAACAAGCCCTAGTGTTACTACATTAATTAATAATAACATACTGAATGTGCTACAATGAACACAGGATGGAACTTCTAGGTTATAGCTCTGCATGTCCATGGTTAGCAAGGAAATAAAATCAACCAGAGACATAAGGTCCCTTTAGGAAGAATAGTAAATGTGTAAACCATTGACACAAGAAGCCAGACCCAAGTGACACCAATAACAGGCAAGGTGCCATCATAACCCCTGGAAAGATGACAGGGGACGAGCCCCGAGAATAAGAAAGGACTGAATGAGGCATAATGAAAGTCATTTAAATGTAGATAAAGTTTTGTCTCAAAGAGGAACACATTTCAGAATAGACTGTAGTCTAAAGATTCAATGATTCAAATGTTGAGATACAAAACATGATAGAAACCATATAAATATTTGATGATAGAAAATAACTTTTCAGAATCAAAAGTATTCAAATGTAGCAATGAAAATTTTTTTTCTAGATTGTTGGAAGGCAGGAATATCTATGAGACACATGTTACTAAGCCTTCAATTTCCCAAAGAAATGAGTAATAGAAAAATAAGAGTAAGCCTCATGGTTGACATTCTGTCACACATCCTGGCAAGAATGGTCCTTACTGAGCAGGGCATCCCAACTCAATCTCAATGGCAGAAAAATGAATTTGGCTTTTTGTGGAAATTAAAACTTCATGTCAAAGATGCATCTAAGTCAGGAACATTGCAATATTTTTAAAGAAAAGAAAAATAATGTAAAAATTCTATAATCCTTTCATCTCTCTAAAAGCATAAAGATAACAACAAATTAATTTAAAATGTAAAGTATTTTATGAGTCAGTATTTATAATTAATTTTATTTATTACATACATTCAACAAATATTACATTGAGAAAAAGATTAAAATTAGTTAACACTATCTTCAGCAATATGAAGATATTTTCTTTTCTTTTAGTAATTTGACAAAATAAAGAATTTATAATAACTTTGTAAGTAAAGGTATTTAAAACGCCATCAGCATTTTGCAGATAATCAGAAAATGAATCATAAGTGGGTGAAAATTGAGTAATTTGATTAATTTCTCAGTTGACCTTTACAAAAGTATTCGTCTAATATTTCTTAGTTGTTGCACTTTTGTTACATAAAACCAAAGTTCCAGCCATTTCATTCCCACGTTGTTCTTGAGAATGAGATGTGTGTTACACAAAGTTGTTTGTTTTGTGAAATAGTCTTTCATTTAGAAATAATTTTGGATTCTGAAAATGAATATTGTCTTTGAACTCCTGTGTCTATCCTTATTAAGAGCCTGCTCAGAACTGCTTCTCTCCTTCATTTTTCATTTTTATATTTATTTAATTAGGAAATTAATCTACATGTAGTAAAATGTATTGTTATTTAAAAAAAAAAAAAAAAAACACCTAGCGAGAGTACACAACATGTTAAAAGGTCTGTGTTATCACTTCAGATAGTCTCTGACCCTAAGGGAGGAACTTCAAAAGTGTAGACACAGAGTGTGTATTCCTATCAAAAATACCCACAAGAATAACTTCAATATTCTGGGAAGGTAGGTCTATAAAATATGTAAAATGTAGAAGTGTTCTGCCCATATAATTTCTGGTAAGTACAGCATGACGAAGACAACCCTCACATCAGCTCCATTTCTACGATACTCTACCCCACTGTGACTGTACACGAGGACAAAGAGAATGCCATGAGCAGAGGTTTCTGCTCAGGAGTGACGAGGTAGGTTTTGTCTTAACACATGAAAAATTATTCCCGGAAATACCTATTGTTATAGTGTTCCAGTTATTCACAGTGTCCACAAGTGACATCCAAATGATAAGGACAAACTCACCAGTACCACCGGGCAGATTGTGGTGGGTGGTAAAATATGGTCCTTCAAGGGTCCACAGTCACATTCAGGCCTCAGATGAGAAGCACATTTGTTGTGCAGCTAGGAAAGGAAAGAGAAATAATATCAACTCGACACGACATGGCACACAGGGAAGAGTGAACTGCAGCCTAGACGCAATACTACATTATAAGTGTACTAGAGGAATTGTAAGAACAAAGCGTTTCCAAAATCTGCTGCAAATTTTATATCTAACGACCCCGCTTTCTTTGACAAACACAAATTATCTCCCGTTACAGTTCCCCTGCTTATCTTTCAGCATGATCTTGAAACCACTGTGCTCTGCGGATGGTTTTTTTTTTTTTTTTTCTTTTTGACCCTCCTGTTTTCTCAAAGTCATTCCAAAGTGCAGAGCTCAGTATGGGGCATAATTGATCCCATCATTAGTTTCAAATTTGTAATTCAATATGTAAATGTAACCTGAGAGTCATCTCAGTAGGAGCAGGATATAAATAAAAGAAGATGATTATGATTATAAAAGTGTATCTTTATATTGTATTTACCAGCCCGACATTCAGTTAGCACATAATCATATAATGTGATATTTATTTTACAATATGTATGAACCTTAGCTGATAATTTTATCAACTCGGATCACAGGTTCAATTTCAAGTTTATATAAAATAAAATGTATTAAGTAGTGATGTTTTTAAGTCAATGTGATGGTCTTGATCAGATTTGATAAAAATAATTCTTGTTCAAAAAATTTAGAAATTTCTCCCTTCACCACTTTATATAAATTTAGTATAAAATATTCATACTTCAGGAAAATTATATATTTTTAACAGTACAATGTGTCTTGTTAAAAAAATAGTACCACACCAATTTTCAGCTTGGCAACTCATTTCAGAAGTCCACTCCATTTATCCTTAGCTGTATTAACTCCCCTCTATAAGCAGTTAATTAGCCACTGAGTATAGGCTCATTGTTGATTTACTGTTAGTGATGAAACTGCATTGAAAGAGGATTTCTGTTGTCCTGTATTCTAAAACATTTGTCACACAGAGGCCCTGCCTTAGAGTTCAAGTGTTTCTACTATAATTAGTGCCCATTAGGCTGCATTATAGGAAATAAAAGTATCTTTATGCATCCATCTGCAATTAGCATCTCTTTCTCACGTAAACTTCTCTACAGAAAGGTGGGGTAGGCATCTTCTTAGGCACTGCTGACTTTGGTTTGACAAGAGATAAAAGGCATTCAAAATGCAGCAGCAGCTGAAACCTTTTGTACAAAGGAGCCAAGTAAACCTATACCCTGCTTGAGTAATAAAAACAGCTTCCTTAACTTAACTCTAAAATATATTATTAGTTTATTGAAGCTATTCTCATAAAATAAATATGGTTCTGGATATTTGGATGCACTGGTAACAAGCTGTCAAGTGTGAGGTAAATGAGGTCTATTCTGGATAATGTTTAAAGTCAAAATATTAACTCTTGATACCAATGAATGTGAAACTTTTTTCTGCAAATAGAGTCTGTGTTAATATATACTAGCTAAGGTACACTCATGCTGGATTTGTCTGGGCCAGATCCCTTGACTGGAAGCGTTCTAGGGAGAAGGAAATCTGGACCAGGAGATGCAGACACCATGAGAATGGTGTATGTGACAAGCCAGGCTGAGATGTGCGTGCTGGCTTTACAAAGCATGCAACACCAAGGACTTCCAGAGAGCATCAGAGGCTAGGAAAAGGCAAAGGATTCTTCCCCAGATCCTTCAGCAGGATGCCTGACATTGGTATAGTAGACTTCTTGTCTCCCAGGTGATAAGAAAACAAATCTATGTTGTCATAGACCACCTAGTTTAGGACATTTTGTTAAGGAGCTCTAGAAAATGAACATACTGACACCATGAAAACCCCAAGGCAGATCCTGTGTTTTGAACATACTGCCACCATGAAAATCCCAAGGCAGATGCTGTGTTTTGAACATACTGACACTAGGAAAGCCCCAAGGCAGATCCTGTGTTTCAGGGCTCCTCTGGATCCTGACTCATCACGGAGATGAAAATTTTACTCTTTGGGATTGTACAAACACCTTGAAATTGGGGGTCAGAGGCTCAGAACTTTCTGATGAGCAGTCCTCCTGTGTTCATGGTGAGGCTGCATTGGATTCTTCCTCTTTGAGAAATTCTAAAATGACACATATGCAGGTCAAGAAGGAGCACTGCTCACAGATACCATTTGATTCTCAACTCCCTTGGCCCTGCATCTCATCTATTTCCAATATAAACAATAAATACAGTTAGTGCCCACAATTCATATTAAGGCCTAAATGGAAAGAAGTAGGATGTAGAAATATTCAGTTGACCAGGAGACTAGAGTGAGTAAGGGTGTAGCTTCCAATAGATCCCGTGGAATTCTGCCTCTATAGGCATAATGAACCCTGTACGATATTTTCAAGTTTACTGCTGTAATGTTCTACAACATTTTTTTTGAGCAACATGTAGTTTTTCTGGGCAACATGAGGCAGTCCTAAAGCATCAGCATGTACAGGGTCCATAATGTCAGTAAGTATCCTGCCTGTCAGTAAAACAAAAACACATACTAAAAGGAACTTTTCTTAAGAAAAAGCTTTGTGTTAACTAACAATTTACTGGAATACCTTGTTGCTGTTGTTTTTTTTTTTAATGAAAACTACAATCAAACATCAGGAAAACATATTCTAATGGCTGTCCATTGCATGATATTGTTTATAAAGGAAAAGGTCAAAGCTGTGGGCAACATGTAAAAGCCTGACCATTTTTACAAGCTGTGAGTCAAATTGTGTAGCAGATGTCATTGATGCATCCCGTTGCCCAGAAATGTCCCTGACAATAAAATAGAACCTAGTAATACAAATGAAGAAATCTGGAAACCAAGACTGTCAAACACAAATTGTGTTATGTTTCTTGTAAAGGTAAGATGCTCTAAACATAAAATGTCTACCACAAAAGCAAGTATCAACAACACAGAAACAACATAATTGAATTCAAACAAAATCAGTTTTCTTTAGGTTACTGGTAACATTGTGTTTTCTGAATGGGTGAGTGTGTGTCTTTTCAAAAGAAGTCACAAAGAGATGGCTGTTAATACCCATCGGCAACAATAACAAGTTTCTGACGTTGGCACTGTATCTTAAATACAATTTTTATATTCCATATACTGGGAGCAATCCCTAAATTCATATGTGGACAGTATTTCAAGACAGAGCCTTAGAAAGCTCATTTGAGCTAGATGGAGGTGTGAGAGGATTAGCAACCTTACAGTGAAACAGAAGAAAGCGGAAGAGCAAATATTTATTTTGTCTTGACATATAATGTCATCTGTCAAGTTACGACTCAGAAAGAAGCTTTAATATGACATACCCCCAGGCCTGGAAGTCCTTAAACTCCAGATTATGAGAAACAAATCCCTTTTCATGGAAGATTACCTACTTTGTGGTATTGTATGTTAGCAGTACAATCGGGTTAGGACAACTTGTTACCATGTTATTCCATGGGTTAGAATGTATGAAAAAGACAGTGTGAGCAAGATGTCAAGGATTGTTGACTGTCTTCAAGAATGCGGGTCCAAAGTAAGCAAGAACAGAGATACTGAGGTCTTCCCTGCGGTTATAAATGAACTAGAGCACAGATGCATCCTGTCTGCTGAGCAAAGTTTCTAAAGGAAATAGTTCCCACCTTCCAAAAGCCTTTTTGAAAATGTTGTCCACAGCTATCTTTGTGTATTTTTTTAAAGATGAAACAGAAAAAAATTTCTTTTTAATATGCCCAGAAACTCTTTTTGAGGATAACAGATACAGGATTATATCGAGGAAAGTCATATAATATGAACCAGCTTTTCTTGGACTTGAATTAAACACTTGGAAATAATTTCAGAATTTGACAGCTCACAGTAGCACCTAATTTAGAGCCAGCTCTATGTTTATTAGAAAAATCTGTCTCAAGTTTGGATGAAAAAGAACTTGTGCGTGCGTGCATGTGTGTGTGTGTGTGTGTGTGTGTGTGTGTGTGTGTGTTATAGAGTGGAGTTGAGCTAATGAGAGAAGTTAATCGTGGAAAAAGGGAAGGAAAGTGGGAAAAATAGTTATTGGGATCTAGAGATTCAAAAAAGAAGGAAGTTAATCCTTATGAACTAAAGCTCAGTGATCTGACCTAAAAAACTTTGTTAGTTGACACTTTCCCACGACATCAATATTTTACAAATACAGGATACTTCCTCAATGTTGGTATTTGCTAAAGAAAAAAACTGCCTACGGCTTGAAAAATTTAAAAATCACTGTCAGGAGCTTAATCTTTTCATTAAAATTGATTCCTTATAGGATATCAAGTTAGTCATGATATTAGTTTGGATGTATAAGGCCTTCTCCTATTAGTCTCAGTAACTATAAGAACCTCACATCCTAGTGATTCCTGCCTGCCAAGGGTTGTTTTGTTTGACCAGAAGCAGCTCGGCACACAGGGTAAACACCATGGCAAGGACGCCCTCAGCAGACGTGGGCTTGGCAGTGGGGTCTGCATGGTCACAGGCCATTTTCCTGGGTCAGAGGACTGGAGCTGAAAGTACAGAAAGCAGCTGCTTACGTGGGAGATACAGCTTTTCACTGTTCTCTTCCTGGGCTTTACTGACTTTCCTTGCTAAGTAGGAAGCTTCAGAAGACGTGGAGCTTCATTCTTAGAACTTAGTTGACCATCTACAAGACGGTAGGCTACAACAAAGCCTCAAATGCGATGAGGTTCCACTGACTCAGAAGTGCAGAAATGGACCTTTGTCATTGAGCTTTGAAAATTCACTGCACCATCTGATGCAGTTTGAGTATTACAAGATATTAGGAAATACAATTTCGAGAGCAAGCGTATTTGCAGTTCAATACTTAACACTAAGATTAGCACACTAGTCATTCTAGTGAACCAGAGGACCTCCTCAAAACCTGACACTGTCCAGAACTTCAGATGATTAGAAAACAACGTGCACCATCAACATGTGGCACTGGAGGAAATCGAAGCATAGGAATGATGGTATGAAGAAATGAAACCATTGGAGAACAATCTACTCTGTCCTCTAGAATAAAGTAAAAAAAAATCGGAAAAAGAAAATATTAGCACTAAAGAAAACTTCAAGAGAAATACAGAACTGAAGTTGGTTCCTAGAAAGTATTTAAGACTAGTGCAGTCCAAGGGGTGGGAAGTATTAAATAAAAGGTAGGAATTAACCATAGCCTTCTCAGGGGTTCCTCAGCAGAAACCCTGCTCTAATACAAGAGTCCGTAGGGAAGGAAAATGCAAGAATGTGTGCTTCAAACTTAAGTCTGAGCTTTGTGGGACTCAAAATCAAAATGAGGTAAGTGGTGGGGAGGCTGCATGGAATTATTATAGATTGCTGAAGAGGGCGTATTATAACAAATTAGTATTTTCCAAAGCTTTTTCTGGTGGTGGTACAGAAGCCTACATTAGAGAAGTACCTTCTGTCATGGAAATGAGCCAAGAGATTCTTACTATGATCTAGTTGGGATGTGCTGAGAGCTTGTGCTAAGGTTGGGAACGTTAAGTCAAAATCTTGAATCTGGGAGAGATATTTTAAGGAAGAAACGTGAGGACTCTGTGAAGGAGATAACGTGAAAGACGAAGAAAAACTGACTCCAAACTACCACAGTGACTAGAAATCCATGCTGGTACCAGCAGGGTAATGGGGCATGGTAAGAGTTGAGTAGTGGCTCCTGAGGATTCAGGTCTATGACCTTGGCATGAAAGTTAGTGATGCTTGGAGCCACACAGTTCCCTGTGCTCCTTAGAGATGTAAGTATTATTCTGACTAGGACTGGGCAGTTTCCCGTTATAAATCTTCCCAAGATGAGACATAAATATCATGAGTACCATTCAGGGAGTTCTCTGTGAAGACCAGGGTTGGCATAGGCACCCATGCCAAATTGTACCTATTTCTCCTATTTCCCACTGAGCTGATGTTTAGTCACTAAGCATTTGCTAAGTATATGCTCCATCTCCAAACACACGTACAATGACGTTTTACCCACTTAATCCTTATGACAATCCTATAAGATAGGTGTGTCCATGTCACAATGTAGAATATTGTCCTGAACTGACTCAGTACACGGGTATAATGGCACAGTTTGCAGGTGACAAAGGCCATGTTAATAATCTGGTTTTCTCAAGTTATGACTTCGAGTCATACAAAGTGTATAATGGCTTTTTGGAGAAATCTTGACTCGGCGATGCTTCCTAGTTTGGTCTTCCTTACAAGCAGTCCGTCATGGAATCCACACAGGTGGCCCCTTCACTGTTTATTATGGACAGTACCACATCCTCCCCTGACTCCCAGACAGTGAAGATGGCATTTAGTTCTTTAGAGAGCTTTCTCAATAGGCCCCATTAATTGAGAGAGAAGTCTTAGGCTAAAATTTTCATAAAATAGCTCAAAGAAAGCTATGAATAAAACTAAATATTCTGTCAGTTAGCTACAAAATCAATAAATTAATAAAAGTGTCCTTACTCTTGCTGAAAATTAAAATTCTGAAATTACTCAAAGACAGCTGAAAATGAGCAGAGACAGTGTGTTCAGTTTTTTTAAATACTCAATTCCATTTTGAAGCATAAGTCAACTTGTTTTTCTCATTATTCGGTGTGTTGTGTGTGCACTTAAGAAGCCTGATTAACATGTAGCTTTGGGCAGAACCTTGTAGCTCTACCAAAAGACCGATCTGCATAACTAACACAGTGCCCTCTGTTGTTTCTTCTGACAAATGGAAGATTGTTAAGAATGGAAGGACCAACATGCTACTCTGTGAGAAACAGAAACCAAGGATAACAAAACACTCCTCCAGGCTAGTAAACATTCAAGAAGAAGTAATGTTTGTTTGTGTTACATTTCAGAAATTAAACAGATACCGTGGGACCATCTGATAACTGTTATTATTCCAAAGTTATCTGAAGCACTTTGACAGTCAACATGGTAATGCCCCAGAGCTTCTCGTGAAGGACCTTAATGATTACTACTTCAAAACCTCTTGTGTTCCAGTTCACAATGTACCTGGAAGAAAGCATCATGCTTGGGAGAATGGTTGGATGTCCCAAGAAGCAACGGTGCCCCAATAGAAATGAACCCCTTCTGTTGGCCAGCTTCTCATCTGTGGTTTCAGATTGCTTTCTTGGGACCTTCTAGAGTTCTGTGGGACCTTATGTGAAGAACCATATAAAGGTGTCAGCTCTAAGATCAGTCCGACAATCCTGGCTTCTATGAGGATAAATCTGATCTCAGGTAGATGACGTAAGAAGCCCCTAAGATTTGAGTTGATTTATTCTAAGCAGGAAGCCCTTCCAGGGCAGTGCTCTCATGTGTTACTCACTGTGGTCTGACACCAAACGCAGTGCAGCCCCGTCAGGCCCTGGTAACATTTCACTGTCTTGTGGCACTTATCACACTTGGTTGGGCAGTTGCCTTCAACCCAATAATGGTGCATGACCTGGTACAGAGAAGAACAGGGTGGTAAGAGGAGGTGCCCGGGAAACATGAGTAGAAAGCCCGTGTTGCCGAACTTACATCCGTGTTCTTCTTGGACTTCACGTAGGTCTTGATGCAGGAAGGAGGGGCTCTGGCCACACAGCGCTCATGGACTGTGTACTTGCAGACTGAAAGGAAACAGGTACACAGATTCAGAGCTGACCCTGGTCCTGATTGAAATTTTATGAGGGGAGACTGACATTAACAGAACCTCATTTCACATCCACAGTTCCCTAATCAATCCAATCAGCCACATCAAGGAAAAAAGTCCAAGTCGGCTGTTTTTATCATGGAATACAAAAGGCCAATTAGTACAGGAAATAGTATGCATATGAGAAACCAAGGCTCCTCTATCATGGCATAGCAGGAAATGCTTAATTAAATCAGTCCTTGCTCAAATTTTTCACAATAATTCCCAGATGACAAAAATATTAAAGACAAATTGATGGCTGCCAAATGGCTTGGTGTCATTTGCTAGAAGGAAGAGGCCTATATTTCACAAAGTGTAGGCCTGAGAGCAGCTGGCAGGCACCGGAGCAAACGCCTATGGCTTCAGACTGCTTTCTATATTGACTTACCTAAATGCTAAAGGGCAGATTTGTTCTAGAAAACAGATTTCATCATCCATGCCAGGCCTTCAGGGAAGTTCATCTTTCATTTCTCATCATGATATTATTTCTCCAAAACAACTACCTTCACTAGGTAACCCATGGTGCTAGTAAGAAAAACTTAGTGTTTATATGAAAACACATATACATACATAAATGCCAGCAAATGTATATGTGTGTGTGTGTATGTGTGTGTGTGTGTGTGTGTGTGTGTGTATAAAATCTGTGCCATAAAACAATATCATGCACATTGGGGGTGCATCTCCACATCTCATGGTTTCCATCTAAATATTAGTAGGGGCACTTGCAGGTGTTCTCCAAGCCTGAAGGCTGACCTCAAACTAACACCTCAGAGTTCATAAATATGTAGAGGTTTGTATAAGTAAACAGATTAGCACCTTAAAAACCTACTCTTGAATTATGAATGAAATGCATATAAAGCTTATAGCATTTTCTAACAAAACTCGAAAACATCCTGTCTGTGAGTTCCTTAGGCAAGAGCCAGGAGGAGTACATACTGATGACCATTTTATAAATGGTAAAAATCTGTTTTTTTCTGTTACACCACACCCCTTCTTTGAAAGTTGTCTTGTTTCAATCAATTAAATCTACCCTAAAATTGTTCACTCTCTTAAAAAGCTATAGAAGTTCTGAAACAGGTTTTTTTGTTTGGTTGGTTGCTTGATTTTAGACATGGAGAATGTTCTAATATATCTGAATCTTCCAAAGTGGCCATCAGAAATATTCCTCTTATGTGATAAATGACAAGTATATTATGAAAACATAAAAGATCCTAATGCTTTAGAAATTAAATACATATATGACATTAAGTGTAGTTTTTA
The DNA here is from genome assembly GCF_949786415.1 of Peromyscus eremicus. Taxonomy (NCBI): domain Eukaryota; kingdom Metazoa; phylum Chordata; class Mammalia; order Rodentia; family Cricetidae; genus Peromyscus; species Peromyscus eremicus. Next base: position 8,612,498 of record NC_081430.1, on the reverse strand, counting down.
ATGTCAAATAATACGCCCAGAGAAATAAAATTCCAAAGCTTACTATAATGCAGAAAACAATATGGCCAAACTATTGGATCAATGGAGAATTTCATCTCTGCCTCAGGGAATATCAACTTTATTTTTAGGTAACAATGCTATAAATTAAATAGATACTAGATGATTTTATAAATTAACTAACACACATGTACACACCTACCCTCTTAATGAATCTCTAACTGGTAGTGTGGATTTATTGGAATAAAATAAATCTTGTAAGAAAAGGAGACTGAAGTTATTAAAATGAGCACAACTTATAATGCCTCATATTCCTATGGCTATAGAAGCCATATGAAGATTTTCCTTTATGTAAAAATAATGTGTCTGAGGGATTGGGGAAATTAAAGAGATTAGCAGGTAAAGGACTTGTCACACAAAGACTAGAGTTCAGCCCCTAAGAACTCATTAAAAAAAAAAATGACCATCTGTGATGCTAGCACAGGTAATAGAGACAGAGTCTCCCAGGAGTAAGATGGCTTGCTGGACTAGTTGAGATGTGGGTCAGTAGGAGAAGCTAAGTCAATATGTAAGGTGTGAGAAACAAAGTAAGTCAACCTTGGACCTCCACATGAACACACAATCACGCATGGGAACACACACACACACACACACACACACACACACACACACACTCATTCAGTGAAAGGTGAAAGACCTGGAGCTTTAACTTTTTTCATCATTTGAATGAACAAAATCTATTTTTATTCAATTGATCTAAGTCTTTTTTTATTATTTTAAGATTTGAAGGAATCGTCTCACCTTGAAAAGCTAATTACAAAAAAGTGGTTAACTTACGGGGTGAATATAAAATATAAATAAGAGCTAAGTATGAGAAACCAGTGGAAGATGTCTAAATATTCCAAGGAAAGATGAGAAACATGAATACGTGAAAATTAAACTACAGTAAAAAGAAATGTCTAAGGAGTTGCCTAGTATCATTGATTCCTCTTGATAGGAAGTATGCCGGAGACCTGAGCATTGAGCAGCTACAGGGAAATATACGTTATAAGCACCATGGCCTGGGGTATGTCACACAAATAGGATGATTGTATGAGCTCAGTTTTCCCTCAGCAAGGTGATGACATCAAGCAGAGCCAGTGTACTCACAGGAGCAGCAGAGGCCCTGCTTCCCCACGCCAATCAGCATGTTCAGGCAGAGATTGCAGTAGGCCGGCTTGTTAAAGTGCTTGAGTCGCCACACATGCTGTCCGTCATCCTTCACATTCTGCAGAGGATGTGAGAGAAACAGATTGCACTTAGTGAAATAAACAGTAGAATCTGTAAGTGCCAATAAAGCTCAGGCTGGACCCAAGTGTCTCAAGACAATCTGTTCCCTCATCTCTGACTCCCTGCATTACAAGATCGCCACAGAGACACGTGTGCTCTAGCCTGATGAGATACTGCCAACGATTCTGAGATGCTGTAGCAACCCATGGGATCTTGTCTAATGTCAACAGCTCAACAGCATTCCCTGCCCCCACCACAATGACCTGCCAAACAGAGCTCTCCCAGGACACAGGGCACGCAAGCCTCGCCTTTGAGTTGCTCATGGTTAGCACACAATTCCACAAATAAGCGACTAAAGAGAGAGAAAAGACCTAGGTGCAGGTGTGAGAAGTGGAAACTTGTAAAAATTGTTAATTCTGGCTTTGTGTTGGGAAAAAGAGAATTCAAAATGAAGTTAGATTTTGTAAGGCAGCAAAACGGGATGTAACAGCAGAAGCAATGCTTCCAAGTCAGACATGGTCATCCCAGGACGTCACCCGCAGATCCCTAATGGAATCTTCAAGAATATGTGCTATATTAAAGACTAATTTTGATGAAGAGAACAAAGGCATAATTATATGATCATGTCTTTGTCTTGTAAGAACAGTGATTTTATCCTTAATTAAAGATGATAAGAGTATAAAAACTTGCCATATTTATAACAATCACTGTAGCTACATGTCACAATAAAACCCTGGGTTTACACTAACTTACAATTTTAGTTAAAAAAAAAAGTGCTATATTGTTTACTATGCTAAGTAAATCTATACAATATTTTTAATAACTAATGACATTAATTACATCTGTATTGCTCAGGATTAAAATAACACAAATTTATAGGATGCTACTCTATGTTTAAATCCCTATAAAAGGGCCAAAAGCATTACATGAAGTTATCATGTGGCCATCATTTGTTATCATCATTTTATATATTATTACAAACCCTTCATATCTCATTCACCAATTTGTGTGAAACTGAATTTTGAAATTATTGATATTCTATCAACACTGACATAATTCACAATTTTTCAAGTTAGCAAGAATAAATACTTCTTTCAGTGTGTTTATCAACTAATGTCTGAGTATGTATTATGTATTTGGGAACTATAGAAGGAAAACACAAGCACAGGTCAACTTTTTTATTAATAATAAAATATTAACAATAATGTTTCTAACTACTTTCTCTTACCACAGTGAGAGCTAAGACACTGGTTTATAATATCCATAAATCCACAGTAACTAATTCTCACATTAGAATTAGAAATGTCAAATTTGCATCCTAAGATGAAACATTAATGAAAATGCTTCCTGGGAGGTACTTGTCAATGGGCCCCTTGAATTTCTGCAAGTTTCGAAGGCAGAAGTACTGCCATGTTTTTGTCCCAAGAAGACATTTGAAACACAAGTGATTACTAAATACCGTGTACAACAGAGGAGCAACTCTCTCCAGAGGAGAGAGATGTCCTTGCTAATGAAGACGGGCCGAACAGGCTTCTGTCCTACATGGAGACTTGGTGACCACGCTCGGAGCTGAGTGCTGCATCTACTTGGCTTGCATTCCTCAGTCTCCTCACACTAAGGGAGAAAGGCAAGCCAGCTGAGCTGGGAAATGCCTATTGCTTGCTTTGCTGTGAGTAATAAAGTCTCTGGCCCAGGGAGTCTCCTGTTCTCTGGTACTCGGGAACTGGAGAGAGCTGATTGATCCCTTTTCAATGTCTTAGCAATATTCAAATTTGTCTTTCGGATAAGGGACTGAGAAACTCTCAACTAAAACAGCTGTGAGAAGATGCAGATGATTATCATAGAGACCACATCAGGAGACAGAATTGTAAATATTTTCCTCCATAATTTAAAACAATAAGCTTCAAAGTAATTTCTGAGTCCAGTACTGGTTTGGATATATCATCGTAATTTTAGTAGCTCTACAATCTAAGTAGGATAACAAATTTTTAGCTTTGCAATATTTTGTAATCTATATTTTTTATTTCTATCATAATAAAAGAATTAAACATCTTGATATAAAAGTATTATCATGAGACTGTTGATTTTTGATAATCTTTAAAGTAGCAGTGCATTGCTTTAAGACATTTTCAAGTAAAAGGAGAAGGGGAAACGTTCTAATTTTCCCATGTTTGCCGTTTCTGTACTCCCTGTCATTCCATTTTAAGTGATTGTCCATTCCATGTGAATAAGCCTCATCCTGTTGGAGAGCACATATGGACGAAGTTAGCTGGCATTTTCCTTATCAAAAAACAAACAAGTCTGAACGTGGGTGTTCTGTCAATCAGAATACTTAGCCATGTTACAGGCTGCAAGTGATGTGTAAATCTATTACCCAGGCATAAAATGCTTTACCCAAAAAAAAAGAAAGAAAGAAAGAAAAAAATTAAATAGCTTTATAGCTCTTAGACTGATGCACTGCCCAAATATGCCAGAGATGAAATATGTATGTGCCTTCTTTCAGAGGAGAAATGGAACCAAGAGTCACCTCCTTCTCACTCGTGCAAATTGCACCCTGACTCCCTGGATTTTCATGTCTTATCTTGTCTTATTTAGATTGTAAACTTGATAGAGGAGAGAGACTCAGTTTCATTCTATCATCAGAATGCATTCTTATTAATGTTTCATAGGAAATAAATATTTATTATCAAGAAGGAATTCACATTTTTTAAGGAAGAGCACAGAATCCTAAAGGCCTGAACACTGGCCTACTAGGAAACACTGTCGTGTCTCACTGTTCTACTTCTCTGTCTAATAAAATGAAAGCACACTCTTTCCTTTCTCAGGCCATAGTGTGAGTTTTCATTATATAATACCTGTGAAGTTAATTTAGCTCCTTGAGGACTGGTGTTATATAAACAGCAAATATAATCACCATCATGGGGTTGAACTGTAGAACATCCAAATGTTTCAGCCTGAAGACTTAAGAAGAATCTTTGTAGGTGCACTGTACTTTATTTCATAAAATATTGCTTTTCCTCCCTCATTTCTATACCAGATGTGACACTGTTCTGTGTCTATGACAGGGAAGACTGTTCAGTGATTGCTGGCCAAGTTCAGAGTAAGGAAGAGCTCTCAGTAGACTTCCCCAACCTTCAATTCTCTAAAAGTCAAACACGTGGAAAACAATTAAAAAAGAAATGCCCTTTGGTTTTGAGGTTATTTGCCTGTTTATTGTATAGTTTTTGAAAGTTTTAGTATTTTTCCTCAGCACTTCCCAGGATATAGGCACTGTTCAGATGAATTAGGGCTGCTCTAAATGATATTTATTTTCAAAAGATTTTAAAGAGATATTTTACTGACATCCCATGCCGAATCCCCCCAATCCCACTTCTCACCAAGTGCCTTGAATACAAAGAAGAGTTATTGTTGTAAGTTAATTCCATTGTTAGAGAGCGACCATTATAATGTAGTGTATATTTTGTCTAGTAACTCTAAAAATTATACCACTATAATAAAAGCTGTTCTCTTTGGCAAAAAATGGGCCATATTAAGTTTGGGCAAAAAGAACTCAGAGAGGTGTATTAACATCTGGGCAGAGTCACAGTTGGTTGCTAGTTTCCAGACTGTACTTTCTGTAGTCAGAACAGGGCCTTGTCATCCTTGGGGCTCCAATCAAAGTGTTTGCCATATCATAATGTATAATAAAATAATAGTTTTCATTCAATAACCTGTAATGGACTCCTGGATCTTGTCTGGTTTTTCAACTTCTGAATAGATTGATCCATGTATAGAGAGTGGGAAAAAATTCCTCACCAAATTAAAATTTTTAATTGAAATGTGGAATATCAGGTTTTTTTTCCAAATATGATTTAGTTTAATCAAAGCACATCACTGCTTGTCACTCAAAAATCTCACCAGGGAACACATCCTTTCTTTGTTATTAATCCAAGCAAAAGTATGAAGAAAAATGTGCCCTTAAACTTTATTAATCAAAGGCGTCATATATATTACATATAAAACTAAATACAGTATTTCTTTGAAGCCACATAGTGAAATGAAAACATTCCCTCCAAATGCAGCTCAGGCTAAATGTGGCTATATCTTATACAGTCACAAAGTTGAGGGTCTTCCTTCTAGTGTTAGTGTGCTAACTGGTCATGCTGTGAGACTGCCTTCTAAGTATTTATGTCTGTACCTGACACCAGGCCTGCTATAAACCATCGTCAGAGACACCTCTTTATGAGGCGGGCAGCCGTGGATACAGAGATCAATCACTGGTCAGTGTTGGAATAGGTGTCTGTGAGTGCTCAGTCCCAAACGGGGCATCTTCATCCCTGACACGAAAGGCTCATAGGTCAGTGAAGAAGAGGAAGTGATGGGGAGGGGTGTTGGGAACACAGTCGTCTGGACCTGACATAGCTATTGTACTCATGATCTCACAGCACACGTGCTTGTCTGCCCAAGACCACACAGCTCAAGCCAGCCAAAATCCATGCGTGGATGAGGGAGGCCGTGAGATCTCATCCTTAACTCCAATACTAAGGCAGTGGTTCTCAACCTTCGTAATGCTGTGACCCTTTAATACAGTTCCTCCAGTTGTGGTGACCCCCCCAACCATAAAATGATTTATATTACTATTTTATAACTGTAATTTTGCTACGGTTATGAGTCATAATGTGTCTTCCAATGGTCTTAGGTGACCCTTGTGAAAGGGTCAAACCCCCAAAGGGGTCATAACCCACAGGTTGAGAACCACTGTACTAAGGAGAGAGACTCACTCTTCGGGACTGCAGCAGCTGGCGTGTTACCCTTGCTCCCATGAGTGGCCCTGTTCCCATGCATCTGAGGATTGCTCTGAGTGGAAATGTAGGTGGAAATTAGGGGAGGGTGGAGCAGGATCTGATCATCTTTTGTTGTATACAGGTATGAAATTCCCAAAGAATAAATTTAAAATAAAATAAATTATTTTTGTTTGTTTTGCTTTTGTTTTTATTTTTGTTTTTTGCCATAGGCTGTCACTATATAACCCTGGCTAACCTGGGACTCTCTGTGTCAAGCAGGCTGGCCTCAAGCTCACTGAAAGTCTCACTCTGCCTCCTGAGTGCTGGGGTTAAAGGCCTGTGGAGACCCATGCCGCCATGCCTGGCTAAAACTAAATAATTTCTAAATAATTTCTTAAGAGGAGTTAAAGTTTCTTATTTCAGGCAGACAACTGTTTAGGTAGGTGGGAATATTTTATGAGAATATAATGAAAATGTTTAGTGCTAATAATTATAAATTATATGTTACTATAATGTTAAGACCATAGATTTCAGAATTGAAGCATTATTATCTCTGGCATCTGAAGGAAGGAATGCTCAAACTTTGAAGTGTCAGCAAGGGACAGACATGTTCAGGACTGTTTCTTCTCATTTTTCTAGAGAGATTAACTACCTATCACAAGATAACCTCCTTAGTCAAGGAAAGCTCGGCTGTCTGTCCGTCTGAAGGTGTCTCTGCTCCTGCACCTTTTCCTGTTCCTTCTGATATCTAGCTGTTGTTGTCCTGCAGTTGCAGTGTCCACAGGCTTAGATTCCTTTCTCTGCCTCTCAAGAGGGAAGGAAGATCTTTTTAGGTTTGAGCCAGACCAGGACTACAGAGTCAGACCTTACAAATAAAACAAAACAAGCAAACAAACAAGACAGTGACAGAACAGATCAGAATCTGACAAACCATGGCACTGGTCAAATCTGCCTAGTAACTTGCTTTTGTAAATAAAGTTTTATTGAACCACAGCTTTGTTCAATTATTGATACAAGAACTGTGATTGCTTTTATCCTATCACAGCATGGATGGGAGTTTAGATAAAGACTTGCAGCCTTGGGACCTAATGTATTTAACACCCTTTACTGTCAGTTTCCACTCTCTAAAGAAGCAGTAACTGTTAACAAAGAGTACCATGTTTGTTCAGTGACAATTTAAAACATGTTAGCCTTGGTCCTGTCACAAACTTGAGAGCTTCCTTCAACTGTGGGCATCTCTTGTACCTCTGGATGGCTCATAAAGTGTGTTGGTGTTAAATCAGCTTCTGGGGCTTGGGGAAATAAAGGCACACACAGCTCTTGTGGGGCTGTCAGGAAAGTGGACAGGGAGAACATGCTTGCTGGGAATCAGTGCCGTCAGCTGCTCATGGTTGGTTCTCAGTACTGCCGGAGCCACATCTGAGGTCAGGTAGACTCCTCAGGTCAGCGCTCAGTGTTCTTGCATCCTGTGCAAGCTCTTCTACCTTGCTCAAAGCCTTAAGACCTACAGAGAGAATTTAGACTTCTCTCAGGATTTCGCAAGGACACTATTCTGAAATGGCACAGTGATGTAATGAAGAGAACTTTGTTCTCTAAGTTTTGAGTTAAAAAAAAAAAAGCGAAGATGAAACATATTAACTATTTCAAGCAGCCTTGTATAACAATGGCCTGAGAAGACATGAGTTTCAGGGTTTGGTTTTGTTTGTTTGTTTTTTAATAAAACTGAGTAGGGGGGCGGGAGGGGGGAGAACAAGGGAATCCGTGGCTGATATGTAGAACTGAATTGTATTGCAAAATAAAAATAAAAAAATTAATAAAAAAAAACTTTAAAAAAATGATTCCCTGATGGAAACAAAAAAAAAAAAATTAAGAAAAAGTGCTACCCAGAAGACAAAAACAAAACAAAGAAACAAAAACCCCCAAAACGTTATTCAGTGATGTGAATCCTGAAAAGGGAGGACATAACTCTCAGGTATAAATATTTTGTGGTTCTCAAACTCACAAAGCTCTGAATTTCCCCTCACAGGTGTGAGACTACAATACTTTGTTTCTGGTTATTTGATTTTGAACTTTGTGAAGTTTGTAGAAACTCTTGGGCAGGAAAAGAAATGGCAGCCACTCCCCAGTAATTTAGTGAGTATCAGGTCCCCAGGAATGATGTTTCTGGTTTGGGAAGCAAAGCAGACACTCTTGAAAATGGGGAAGCTCCTGGAAGTGTGCTGAGAAATAATAAAGTACAACGAAGTCATCAAGTGCCGCCGTGCTTTGCGTGAGAGTCGCGCTCTCCCAGGATGCCAGTCTTGTCGGGGCAGTGTGGCTAGCACACTGCCGCCGCTTTCGAATATACATGATGTTCAGCACGTGGCCGATTAGAATCTACTCCCCCAGGTCATAACGGACAGTCTGCACGAACACACAGGACAGTTTAACAAGGCAGCCTTTACATGAGTGCCCAAGTTCAAGATGAAGCACCCACATTCCCAATTTAATAGCCAAAGAGCAGGGTGGAAGTGGAGGGGACACAGAGAATCATGAATCCAGTCCTCTGTGAGAGAGAACACAGTACCTGCCCGCAGCAAGGAAGTGAAGTTTCAGTTCCGAAAAACAGTGGCTGTCTCTCATCACTAAGTTGTCTTTTCTGCTTATCTCGCTAGTCCGTGTAGTTTATGGTGATTACGTTTTACAGGGGTTATCATTTAATTAAAATTGATTTTAAATGGTTGCATTATACGTTTATTAAAAAAAAAAACTAAAAGAAGTGAAATTTCTCTTTTAGAATGGTTCTTCACAGCGAAAAAATGTCCAATCCCATCAATTGCTCTCTTCATATTAAGCAATGTCGCCCTGCCATCTAGTGGCTATCGTTGGGAACACAGTCCCGATGACTAAGTACCCCCCCCCATTGATTTCCGTTAAATTCCAATAATCTTTCTGCACCAAAAACATAAAGAATTAATGTTGAAATACAGTTATAAACTACATATAACTAACTGCTAAGATATTAAAATCAAAAGATTGTCATCCAGTTACTGTCACATTAAAATAAAGTATCCTATTTCTTTAAAAATACTCTATCTAAAAATTTAAATTTTATAGATCTGTAGTTAAATAATACAATGTTTTTATAATTTTACAAAGTATTTATATAAAATACCATTTAAGATTGATAAAAAATTACTTCCAAATAAAAATATCTTGTCAATTCTTTTTTCTTTCCTCAATTGCTTTTTGATTTTCTTCTTGTGGAGCTCGGGTTGGAACTCGGGGCCTAAGGTGTGCTAGGCAGGTGCTGTCCCACTGTGCCACCGCACCAGCCCCTGACAACCACACATCCCCCACATCCCACACTTCCTCTCCTCCTACATGATCACTTCCACTTAAAATATCCAAATTTTAGCTTTGAAATTATGACATTAATTTCTGGGAAAGGGGTACGTTTGGAAGGTCCTAATCTAAATCACCTGATGGCTGGACTTTACTGCAGTAAACTAGATCAAGATGGAAATTAGTCAAATGCCAGTCTACTGAAGCCCATTTATGTATTCCTACATCTACAGATACTCCTAAGCCATAATCCCATTTATATTCCCTACATACACGTGTGCAACACATTTTACATGGCTTTGTGTTTTACAAAATCACATGGTGGTATTATTAGAAGTTGAGAAACTTACTATATGCTCAATGGTAGAAAAATGGCCCAGACAACTGATCATCAAATGTTGTTAAAGAGCATCTCACAGACCTAGCCACACACCCTCCTCAGTGCAAAGGCTTACATTTTCCAAACCCAGGAGGACAAGAAGAGGGATAGTGGTCATTCCTCCTTGAATCCACTCCTCCAGAGATACAGTGCCATCCCGGTCATAGTCGATTTCTTCCATCATTTCATGGAGGATCTGGAAAAAGGAGATGAGAAAAATATGCAAAGAATTGATTTTTAAAATCCTTATAGTTTAACAGACCATTGCCTCCAACTGGTTATACTATATTGTGACTAGAAACTGAGTGAGAGTAGGAAAAGAATGTCTGTAACTAAATGTTAATCCTGTTACTGGGAAGATAGTTGACTTTGTTATGATTTCTAGAACCAAGCTTTTCTATGATGATCAAGTTTTAGCAACAGGTGCTTAACTTTTAAACTATTTTTCCAAGGAACAGCAGCACAGTGAAAATTAAAAGGTACTTATAATGTAAGGATAAAAGTAGTCTCTAATTACTTCCTCAAGATCATTTTTTAAGTTCATATATATGCCAGAAAGTGTCTGGGCAAATTAACATCATGGCAAAGAGCTCAAATAATTCTTTGTTAAGTAGTAATGGGTGAGGGAATTAAGTTGTTCTTAATTGCCTATAACAATTTAACAGAGCCCAAACTTAACGACTTGATCACATTTGATTAGACTTCTTTGAAGATGGCTTGCAAGTGATATCCAACAATATGCAGTTGTGATACAGTTGCCTCTTTATAGTGTGGTGATAATGTGGATACTTATTTTAAAGGGTTGTGAAGATATAATGAGACAATGTATTATAAGTTAAAGATCGCTGGCATATACAGAAAGTTCCATGTAGTGTTTTAGTGTTTGAGTGATTATTATTATAAATTATACAAAAGTTCCAATTATGTTATCCTTGGTTGCTGTGAATGGCAGCAAGCTTCCAATCTAGGAAAATCATGGAAGGTAAATACAGTAAAAAAAAAAATGGAAGAGCAAGGAATATATTGCTTTTATACAATATGGACATTTTAAGAAGTTTGGGAAAATACATACAAACACCTTACGAACAAAGATGTAAAAAGATGCTATGAATGTGATCCTTGAATTGGAAGTATAAGTAGTATTTCCGTAGCATTCTGCTTGGTTGCTTAGTGTCTTTTGTCAGATTTTTTTTCCAGATCTACTGGATGAAGAAGAAGACTTTGGGGAGCAGGGCACACCACCATCATTATTTCATTATCTTCAAAAGAAAATGATTTAGAATTCAAAAGACCAAAGATTTAGAATTTGATAAAATGGCATAATTTCTGATTAAAACACTATGCTTCTTGGGGGGGGTACATCAACAGATGAGTAGAGATGGTCAATTAGAAGAACTGAGTTTGTTGTGATGGCACAAACCTGAAATGCCAGCATCAGGACCTGGGGACAGGAAGATGGCGAGTTTGAGCAACACTAGACTAAATTATGAGATCCTACCAAAGCAAAGAACCAGAAAAGAACAAGGCACAGTGAGAGTTCTCCCATAAACCCTCTGACTGTCTTTTGGCTTTGTGAGGCAGGGTCCCTGTAATTAGTTCAAGTTGGCTCAATGACTCCCCTTCTTTAGTACCAGGACGATGGGACTGAAACCATGCACCACTGTCCTCTGCCTCATACTTTAGTAGTGTATGCTTAGTAAACCCAATGGTAGAGCCTAGATTCACTCAGCAAATGTTCTTTTTAAGGACATGTTGGTCTTCCTGTTAGTTTCTACAAACCTCATGTCACTTTGCTCTGTTTGTACAGACCTAAAAAGGGCCTATGAATGTTAAAGGATAAGAGATGAGGTGGTGAGCTATGAGAGCGAACATGTGTTCAAAGTAAGGTTGTTTCCCTAACTCCACTATTTGGACCGTCCAGATGGGAGGCCAACATATCAGGATTGCTCAGAAGAAATAATGCCATGGTTGTTATTTGTGATCTCCAGTAGATAGCAGTCTCAATCAACTGTCCAGCCACCAACTGTTACCTCCTTTGCAACATCCATATCTCACTTTGGTACAGCACTAGGCACCACAACTATGTTTGCTGGGAAGTTGGTTGTATCCACTTCTGCTCTGAAAACTGATAGAAAACAGATCCCCTCCTTCACTCGCTCCCACAAGAATAAGCAGACTTCACTGATAGTTGAACACTTGTCACAGAAAGTTAAAGAAGTATTTCACTTTTTTTCTGATCAAAAGGAACAACAGAACTTCTAATGAATCAAATGATTTCAGTAGAATACTAAGATGAATTCTTTAATAAGTTCAATACACAATTCACCAATTCCTTGAACTCCATAGACAAACTACAGTTGTGAACGACAGTGTCACCTGCTGTGAGCACAGCAGGCAAATTTCCACCATAAAACAAGTGAAATTGAAATACAGTTGAATTAGAATGGGAAGAAGTCTCAATTGTGGGGAGAATTACATTACCATTTTCACAGGACTCAGGCCTTTCCTCCCTTTGATTAAGACAGAAGGGGAAAGCAGATGATCTTCTGCCTCACTGTCCTATCTTTTTTATCTATCTATCTATCTATCTATCTATCTATCTATCTATCTATCTATTCATTTATTCATTTATTTGGTTTTCAGAACAGGGTTTCCCTGTGTAACAGCCTGGCTGTCCTGGAACTCGCTCTGTAGACCAGGCTGGCTTGGAACTCCACAGAGATTCGCCTACCTCTGCCTCCTGAGTGCTGGGATTAAATGCATGCACCATCACGCCCGGCCTCAGTGTCCTATCTTTATCATGGTAGTAGCTGTATAAATGTGAGTGGTGATTTATAAAGAAGCCTCCCAGATTCATATGGTATACAGATCTTTTAAATAAAACAGAATTGCTTTCTTCATGGACACTTAATAAACTTAATGGGCTTCAATAATAAAATGGGCAACTGTCTTCCATCAATTTCTCCCAAAATGTTATTTATGTATAAAATTAAATTTCCTAAAAGGGAAGGTTTCAATACATTTTAATGATGCTGGAGTTTTATAAATTCATACATAATAAGGCATCTTTATTTTCTTAGAAGCATTTTTAAACATAATTTCTTTAAACAAGTTGGTAAAAATTTCCTGGCTGTGTTTTTATCTAGCTGTAGAGCTTTGAGCAGCAGTTTCAACATATTTTGATCTCAGTTCACCCACCTAAGGAATAAATAAAAGAGTGCACCCAAGAATTACAGGCACTACATAGCACATGCACAGGAGCAGCACAGTACACCTTGGGTATAAATGCAGCAGCCTCTTCTGTAGCATGGACCTCGGCGGCAGTGTTCATCAGCAGCATCCACGTACCCCCATGCATGTAACCTCACTATTCAAAACACAATAACCAGGAGGAAGAAAGCCAAGGTCACTGCCTACAAAACACCATATGTACCCTATCATCCCATGCAGACTCGACTCAACTTCTGGTTAGACATAATAATTGAGTCACAAAATGTAAAAATGAATGATCATAATATATGCAGATTCCAAAAACACTAAAAAGGAAATAGCCCATGAACAAATTAGACAACACTTCACCCACCCATATGCCTACCGGATTAAGTTCAGTGACATCCCATTCAAGGTACTCTGCCACGTGCATCATCTGACTGATGATATTTTCTAATTCCTGGAATAGGCGGGAGGGGGAATGGAGGATGTGAGGGAGTGAGGGAGACAGAGAAAAGAACTGGTTAGTCTTGGATTTAGAGTATTTTTGTTCATATAACAATGGTTATATGAACCAATTTCCTAAAATCATATACATACATAGAAGTTATTTAGATACCTTTTAACAACATAGAAAAGAGTAGGTAAATCTAAACTTTATTAGCTATTATAGATTTCTATAATCCATTCTGCCTTTTAGTTTCACCAGGAGAGGGCGCCACAATACCGAGCAGGGCTTTCATCTAGCCATGCTTTCCAGAAAACAGGAGTACTTTTGTGTTTTCTCAGGCTGTGATATTTGAAGTGACTGGAAGTCCTGAGGGTTGGAAGCATGGGCAGATGACTGAGAGGTTTATTTTTATTTTTGTGCACTGAGAAGATATACTGACTGTGCTATCCGCTTCTCAGGATGCTTCTCTAGAAAGGTGCTGTGAGGTCAAGGTTTGGAGGCAAAGCATATGCAGAATTTATTTGCTGAGAAGGTCAAATTTTAGTTTAAATTTTCATGTTCTGTCCTAATCTCAGCTCTTTGACCAACTGCCAGTGAATACATATGGCTTGGTTAAATGAATTTGAATTATTTTTTTAATGTATATACCTAAAGCTTGTTTTTTCCCCAGCTATCACCAGAAAAACAATTACAATTTTTTCATAAGATATTTGTTTATTTATAATGTAGAAGTTACATTATTTAAAAAGTGGTATTTGTTTAAGTATAAAATTATATAAAGATGATGCTTGAAATTATATAAAATCAAAGATTTTTCTATTGGAATCCCTGTCACATTTGGTCACAGTTCATGAGATAAAGATAGTAATATGGTAAGAAGAGGTTAACTCATGGGGACCCAAGAGATCCCTTGAGTAATGAATGAGAGCTACCCTACTCCAAGAAGAAATATGACTAACAAATATATCATGTGAGAAATGTTGTCATAGAAAATACAATAGAAGTCAACTTATTAAAGACTGAAAAACTCCAATGCCTGCTAACAAGTCAGTGGAATTACTAACCTCTCATTCACTCCACCTTTGCTCAATTCTGTGGAGGAATTCAAGCTTCTGGATCAAAGAACAGAACCTGTGCTTCATAGATTATCTCATGGGCATGTCAATTGGATGAATCATTTATGAATCTTGATAGTTTCCTCACAAATGAAATGGAAATCCTAACTTAGCCAAATTCATGATTACTACAAAGATAGTATGTGTTATCATAAGGAATACATTCATCCCATCACCAGAGTATTGAAAATAATCAGTAATCATTAATTATTAGTGTGAGATACAGTCAGCATTCAAGTCAACAGTTTTCTTTCTGTTTTGCTTCTAAATAGTGAACTGTGAGATCTTTAACATATCAATGTAAATTATTTTAGAAGGCAAAATTTTAAGCAGATAGATATTAAAGGAAATATACTGAAGTTAGTGGACTGTGTAGAAAACAAACTCTTGGATTATATCTTGAATTTAACTTAAATAAAAGAGAAAAAAGAAAATTAAGAACTAATTATGAACAAATCCATTTATTCTGAAGTCAGTGTTTGATATTGGGCATCTAGTTATAAGTGTTTGCAGCAATCAGCTACATATGTTCCCTTAAAATGGCCAAAATCCAGGGAAAAAAAAAAAGCACTTGACTAAATTTTCAAATCAGCTGCCAACCCATGGCTAAAAGCCTAGTTGAGACATATCATTTTAATTTAATTAAAAAGAAACATTACATAAAACAAATCTGTATTAGATATATTAGAATATAATTTGCATTAGTGTAGACATAAATGATACAATAAACATTTTTAAACATCTATAAGAAGTCTAAATGCCTTTCCGTTAAATGGCACCAGAAAAAATGAGTAAGCTCATTCTGTATTTCAGTATTTCTAGGTGTAGCTTAATACACAGAAGAACAAAGGAACTCTGAGGCTTAAACCTAGAGAGTCACTGAGTCACGGTGTCAATTCATGGTGGTGTTCATTCCCTGAAGTAAGGATTGCGGGGTTTTTCTTCCCTCTGGAGAAGCAAGCACGTAATTAATTATTCTGCTTAGTGCTATAGAAGGATATGTCTAACGTCGCTAATATCCTTGGAAAAGTCTGTGTGGCAACATGGCTCAGCAGGTTAAGGCTTCTGCCACCAAGCTTGACCACCTGAACTAGTGGAAGAAAGAGCTGAAACCTACAAGCTGTCCTTTGAACTCCACGCGTTCACCATAGCAGCAATGCACATAAACACATACACGAATAAATACAGTAAATACCTAGGTCTACTTGAGCCACAGCAAGTTCTATCAGGTGAACAGAAAAGCCCTCTGACAAACCAGCTCATCAGCTTGTGTGCGTTTCCCTCCCTGTGTGCTACTCAGGGCTCCCCTGTGTTCAACCGCTAACACCACCACCACAACAATACAGAATTTGATGTGCCCACACACTTGGAAATGCCTAAAACAACTCCAGCATTAATGCTTATATTACTGCTTAGAGTTTTCCTGGAGACCCCAAACATATTATCAGCAAAGATAGACTAGAACTGAGGGCAGCATGCAGTACTTCAGTACTCATGTGCACACTGGTGTCTCATTTCTACTTCCTGGAAAACCACCATTTATTCCCACATAGGATAAATGAAACAAGTATTTAACCTTTCAGGTTATCATTCAGATGTACTCTTCCTTTCACTCTGGCTTAAGCTATACAATGAAAGCTTCACACAAAATTACATGAGATCTTGTCAAAAAAGATTTCTTACATCAAGCTGTAAGTCCATTTAACCCACTACACTGTGTTTATGAGTAAACATGCTATAGGAGAGGGAAATTATAAACCAGTTTCACAATCTATTTAGATTCTACATGCTTACTCAGTACTTTTCCTTAGAGGCGAATCTTACAAACAGTTTTCCTGCTTTTCTAAGTCGTGGTTTCAACTCTGGCCTGTTTTGTTCATGAGGCTAGAATTCTCCTCGTTTCCTAAGCTTAATGTAGAAATAAAGTCATTGGTTTTCAAAACCGTTGGATAGAATGCTCACATTCCTGTCTGGTCAGATGACAAAAATTCTGTGTGAGCAGACGTAAATTCTATGAGGTGTGCCTTCTAATGGTGATAACTACGAATGTATCCATTGCTTCTTTCCAACAGAAAACAGAAAAAGAAAAAAGAAACTGTTTTGCAATTTTCAGAGAAATTTGAAGAAAAAATTACCGAGCTGTCCAGGAAGCCGTTCCCATCTGTGTCATAAAGCCGAAACATAACTAGAATTAAAAAAAAAAAAACATTGAAAATAAAGAGATTAGCAATGAGAAAGAAAGGTCATGTTGGATTAGGAAATATTTCTCAAAATTAAGTTTCTGTTTAAAACAAATACTTCAATTCCCCAGCTCAAAATCTTTATTTGTAAGTTTTTCTTGTTTGTTTGCTTTTGCTAAACTGAAAATGAAATAACTAGTTAATAAAAATATTGAATTTCAGACATTAAGTTTACAAAATTGTATTTGTAACTAGAGAGAATTAAATAGCATTATTTGCTTAAATTTGGTTTTTTGATCCTTAGTTGTGAATTCAAATATGAAGGGGAAGTTGAAATATTCAGCATCTGGTTATTAAAGGACAGAGTGGAGTTGGAAAAACAGCCAATTTAGAATTTCATAAATCCGTTAAAATTTAGAATTCGTGGGACTGTTTTCTTATGCCTAACATGTGAATGCTCACCCAGCTGCTGGGCTCACCTTTGCTGTGGCAGTCAAGTGAAATGGGACACACAGGTGCATCCCAGAAGCTGGAGCCCACTACATAAACACAAGTCG
This sequence comes from Peromyscus eremicus, assembly GCF_949786415.1. NCBI lineage: Eukaryota > Metazoa > Chordata > Mammalia > Rodentia > Cricetidae > Peromyscus > Peromyscus eremicus. Next base: position 8,595,253 of record NC_081430.1, on the reverse strand, counting down.
CTATTATCATTTATCCCAAAGAATGTGAGAGAGGAGACAGAAGCTTATAATGAGATTCTCTCTAGTGCGGAATCTCAGCTCCTAGGCACACAGTATCAGAATGACGATTTTCGTGTCTCGGGTTGGATCTGCAGCCAGGCTTCATTGGGTACCTCATCTTTAAACTATTCAAGTACAGACAATCGGAACACAGACACTCCTAATGAGCTAAGAAAAGTGGAACAGAAGTCCAAGGCCTGAGGGCTCCCTGGTGTAATTCACGGACCCCAAGGAGGCCATGGAAGAGGATGCAGGTGTCATCTTAAGGTAAACACACGGCAGAATGTCACAGCTGTAAAAACAGGAGAGTGGAAGTGAGGGTTTATGTTGGGTTTGCATAATTTCCTGGAGGAGCTGATGTCTGAGTTCTGCATGCTTACAGTGACGCTGGTAACTTGGAGAGTGTGCATCACTGTAATTATTCTTGAAGTTACTGTTTAGAGAATTCTACCAACTAAGACATAATGTACACAAGATACAAAATTACTCTGTGTATCACTATACATTTTTCAATGTCATCAAATTAACTATGACTTTGTATATTTTTTAATAGGAAAACAAGCCTTAAAGATATAACACCAGAAGAAATGTGCATTTATTGAATTAGGGTTGGTTAAAATTTTAAGATAATTAACCATGTTAAATATTGATCTCCCTCAAATATTCAATAACTGAGAATAAAATGGTAAAAGTCAAAGGAAAAAAGGCCTCCCACAGTGTAGACACAAAGCATCTAAGATTTTCTAGTATAGCAGAAAATACTAAGAATATTTTTGTAAGTGAAAAGAACTCAGAGACTACCCAGAGAAGAGTCCCACACCAAGAACAGGGTAAGGCAAGCCAAGCCCAGCTCTATCTCAGAAATAGGAGCACAGCAGCTCTGCCTATTTCCACTGGAGGAAATGTCTGTGAAAGCAACTCCAACAGCTCAAACTTGCTGCAGTTTTCTGACCACTGGCAGCTGAGCCCAGGGACCCAGTAAGGAAAGAAAAGTTTCAACCTAGGAATGAGAACAGGAGCAAAGAAAGTCCTCCTGGATGCAAACAGAATCTATATGAAATTAAGAAAAATCGGAAAAATAGAGAAAAGGTCGTCACGAGATGCAAAATACATCCCAGAATGTGGAATGAAACAATAAAGAACGGTAAAAGAAAAAAAAATAAATTCAATCAAGAATTTAAAATTCTGCCTTTGAAGTACAATATTCAAATAATGGTTCCAGAGAATGTAACAAGTATCATGGGGGTGTGGCTATTAATGAAAATGTAAAAAGATCACAAGTGCTCAAACAAAATACACAGTTGAGAACTTGAAAATTGACTAGTTACAGGGAGAGAGAAAAGTAATCAAATAAGGGGGAGGCAGGCATTCGCTCCATGGAAAACAAAAGTTATTCTGTCCACTGTGTCTTTGAAGACTTTTCCTTTAAAAAAAAATCATCTTTCTAAATAATATTGGTGAAAGTAACTTTTGAACCTTAAATATGAGCAATACTCTTTCTTCATAATATTTAAAAGTAGAGATAGACCATTATAGATTTATAGATGTTTCCTGTTTCCATGCCAAAATAATATAAGACCAGTATTCAGATTATTCTGTCAACTTGATATATTTCAAAGGTGGGGACTTGCTATGAAGCTTTGAGCTAACATAGCCCACTTTTTCTATTTTAATAAGCATGTCAACTTACTTTATGTAGCAACAGTTCTGTGCCCACACTTGAATTTAGCTAAAAGGTCAGAGCAGAGTCACATTATGTAAGATGAGAAATTTTCTAGCTTTCTAAAACTTTTCCTCTTTCAAAACCTTTGAAAATTTCTGTCTGTTTTTTTGCTGAATATCTCACAACACAAACTATATAGTTTTTGTACTTTCCCTGATATGCTACTGTTATAAAAACATAATGCTGAATTCCTAAGACAGAAAAAGTGTACATTTTAATGATATTTAATTTGGAAATTCTTCAATATGCAATTTTTAGTTACCAAATTTTCAATACCTAATATTAAAGTTTAAAGACAGGAGTTTAAAAAAAAAATGATTGTCTAGAAAAACTTGAAATCCAACATAATGCAAAAATACTCTCTCCATATTTCCTGTAAGAGAAATAAAAAGTATAACTACTGGATTTTCCAAATAAAAATGGATCATGCTGTAGCTTAGAAGTTATGAGCCTTCCTTGAATAAGAAGACTGGTGGCTGAAATTACTTTCATTTGTAATCTATAGGAAATCCGACCAAGTGATGGCCAGTAGGGCCTGATAGTAGTACGTTTCCGAATTTTTCAGGTTAATTTTACACACAGTGGCAACAAGGCAGTTCTTAATGAGAGTCATACACTTCCTAAATGCTTTCCTGTTGACTTCTCTTTTATACACTTTTCACTATGACAAGGCTTAAGGGTCAAGAGAATATGTCCTACGAGGAAATGACAGAGGGATTCATAATGTGAGGGGGTCCTCAAGTGGCACTGGGCTGGGTCAGAAACACTAGGAGAGAACAGTGAATATGGAGGCCGTTGGCAACGCCGTGTGTGTCCGGTCATGGATCCGCTGACCCATAAGGCCAGCCAGACAAATGACAGCCACCAGGAAAGAAAGAAGGAATCCTCTTGTATCCCCACCACACATATCTATGCTGCACACTTTTCAAGTGAGTAGGGCAGACATTGACAGAAACATGAGGACTGGGTTAAGCAAATGCAGGTGAAGAAATGATGCATGTCCCAGCATTTGTGCTTGCTTTGTTTAATGGGGCAGACTTTACACTGACTCTTGCACAAATGTTTGCTGGAAATAACTGATGGAAAGAAGGACAAGGTGGGAAGCAGTAAATAGTCAGAACCATCACTTCGGTAGAGGACACACTCCTTTCCTGAATGTTGGTAACAATGTAGGCGCTCTATCGAATGCCAACAGGAAAGAATCCTAAACACCGCTGCCAAGGAAGCAGTCCTTTCAGGTAAATTGTGGTGGTGAGGTGTCATAGTAGAGGAGAAGGTGCATAATCTATTCCTCTTCTAAATGGGGGTGCTGGGCCAAAAGCAGCACTGTCTCCGGCACATTCCTTTCAATCAGACAATTGTCAGGTCCTACATCCTGGGGCACCCAGTAACCTATGTCGACAGGACCTGTGAGTGACTCTGGTGGGTAATTGTGTGAGAGTGTCTGACCTAAACTCAGGTGTGCACGTTTCATTTTGGTGAGCTACCTCAACGGAAGATCCAAATTTAGTTCTCTCCCTCATGAGGAACTATTTTAGGTTCTTCACATCCACTTCTGCTCCTTTTAAATACCTTTTCTTCTTTTTAGTTCTGGTTCATGTTATGTTTAATATGGCATATGTCTTTAGGAAGTAACTATGTAGTTCGTCAGCCACTATTAATGCACATCTTACTGCAAATAATTCTAGGAACTGAAACTGTAGAAGAATGTTAAGAATTTGTCAATGTGCTACCGCAGACAGGTTAAAACCCACAAATTGCTAAGGAAGTAGATGAAGAGTAGATTTGATTCATTGATGTGGGAAAATATCAGACATTTAAAAAGAAAAAGTAAGAACACAGAATTCCTGAATATGTTGATGTATATTCATAGTGATGGACATAAAATCCATAAAGTCAGGAGGTCAGAAAGCAAGTCTGATAAAAAGTGTAGCAACACCAGAAACTTTCTATGGTTTGGAGAAAAGTCTGAAGGCATAATTGTAAACTGAGGAAAATGACCCCAAGCCAGCTGTGAGCTCGACAAAGAGCTGGGAAACTCATAGAACAAAGAATGCCACTGAAGAGGAGTCTCAGCAGGTCAGTTTCACCGGGTTCATCCAGTGCTTCAGAATGAGTGAATGTTCGATTGTGGACAAAGGATGCATGGCGTTAAAAACAGAACCAAGAAGCGTGATTCTTATGGATCCAAAATAAAAGCAATGTTCTTCTAATTGGCATAGAAAAAATTAAAGTGCAGTACCAAAGTCCTCTTGGGGGGAGATGGATGGTGCCTTCATTAATTCTCATCTGGAGAAAATATTTATCTTCATCATCAAGCCAAACATGGCCATGAAGACACCTGAGCAAACTTTCTTTTTGGCCACCACTTCAATAGAAACTCAATGTTTACTTTGGAATGAAAGATTTCTACACTTTCTTAGGAATACAAAATAAATCTTGAAATGCAAGTATTCAATGTTTATGAATAATAAATACATATTTAAAGAATAATAGCCATATGATTTATTCATAACCCAAGCTGGTGTGACTCCTAAATAAGCATAGTAAATGCTTTACTTGTGAGAAAAATAAAAAAATATTAAATTTTTAAGTTTTATTAAATTTAACTAAACTGCTTTGTAATTATAATATTAATACATTACAATATTTTAAATTTTATTAAGAAATACTGAAGTTTGGTTTTATAACCTTCACTATTATTTAAGTAGTAAAATTTTAATTCATTTTAATGATCTCTAATATAATCCAGTTAATCTAGCAACCGAGTATACAGCAACTGCTTTAGTTATAATGAGCTTTACAGGGAGATCAGATTGTCAGTGATCAGTTGAGTCAGTGTTTAAAGAGTGTGCTCTTTCGGTGCAGTGTGTACATGTTACCACCAGAGAGAGCTCAGTCACTGCAGTTTAGTAAGAGTGTTACCTAGGTACTTAGAAAAAAAGTCCTTACCTGTCATATTGTAAAAGAAACAAAAATACTATTTGATTATTTATAACATACAGAACCAAGTCCTATAAATGAGGCATTTGAGAAATTGTTCTCTGCCAAAGAGAGTGTTAACCTGATGTCGAAGGGAGGTTGCCATGGAGAAGAGTATAAGTGGTGTGTGTGTGTGTGTGTGTGTGTGTATGTGTGTGTGTGTGTGAGTGTGTGTGTGTGTGTGTGTGAGTGTGTGTGTGTGTGTGTGTGTGTGAGTGTGTGTGTGTGTGTGTGTGTGTGTGTGTGTGTGATGCCCTTGCAAGCGTGTGTGATGCAGGGGGTGAGGAAGTCCTTCTCAGATAGCAGGAATTGGGCATTTGGTATTTCTTAGAGCATTTTCTCTGTCTAATAGTTCAACGTTTCCAATTACTTCTTGTTATCTCAAAAGAGCCAAGGAGAAAACATTTGGAATCCATGTGATGGATAGACATGTTTACAAAGTCAATGGAAACAAATGGAATTTGATAAATTATCAGAAATGGATAGAATTTCACATAATAATAACCAAATTTCAACATTTCTTAACAAAATATAGTGTTTCAGAATTCCAATTAAGATGCATTTTCAGTTAAATTTAAGAGTAACTTTTTGACTGACTCTGAGAAAAGGTATTTCTTTAGCAATTTAGGCAATTATAATTACATCAACACACAGCCCTTCCTCCCACCCCTAGGCTGGTGAGTAAACACAATTCCCGAAACATACACTCCAGTTTATCCTCGGGTCTTCCTCTTTCCAGAAGAGACAGATAGCAGACAATGTCCTTGAGGTGGATCACTTCTGGGGAGCACGTATTTGCTGGAGAAGAACGTGGAGGGGTGATGGCACCCTTATTCATTCTCAGACCTGGAAAATACATTTATATTCATATATTTAAAATGTTCACTGTGCTCTAAAATATTTCTAAAGGAACTCGCACTAAATATTATGAACACACATATATATTCCTTAAATATAAAATGTCAAATGCACTCAAACACCAATATATTATCTTTCCATGTGTGTTGTGAATAATGCAAATAAGACAGAAACTTCCAGGATCCAGTGGCGGGGGCAGATGTAACTTAGCATTGCCCAGGATGTGTGAGATGATGCAAAGAGTGGACATAATGAACCAACTTCCAGTCTTCTTGTCTCTGTACTAGGCAGTGACAAATAAAAATTTACTTGAAAGATACCAATAATTGTCCTTTCATAACATACTGAAAAGGTGATGGGAGTCTGCCATGTTATGATTTATATAATGAGGGTAAGTAATCCTTCATAAAATACACATTTATGTCAATTATTTGCCAGCATAAGATATCCACCTACCACCCTACTGACCATGAGTATGAATGAGCACACCGTAAAGAGGGATCAGAACTAGCATGGTGGGCATTCTGAGAAAAGGCAATGCATATGATTGTAGTTTGATTTCAATATAGTCTTCATTTGATGCATTCAAGATCAGACTGGTAAATTATAAGCCAGACACACCTAAACATTGAGACTTTCTCTTTTTAAAAAATCTTCGTGTTACTTTCAAAATCTTAAAAAAAAAAAAAAAAAAAACAACTTTTAGCTACATTTTATTTATTTGGTGTGTGTGTGTACGTGTGTGTGTGTGTGTGTGTGTGTGTGTGAGTGTGTGTGTGTGTGTGTACACACATGCACATGTTATGGTACTCATGTGGAGATCACAGGACCACTTGTGGTTGTTGCTCTTCTCTTTCTATCATGAAGGTTCCAGAGCTGGAACTCAGATCATAAGGCTCAGCAGCAAGGACTTTTTGTGCCTGGGCCTCCATCTCAGTAGTCCCTGTTTCCAAAAATCTCATGAGTTGTCCTGTTCTAAGACAATGGTGGAGGAATTAAATATTTGTTTACAACTGCTGCTGCTGATGTAACAGGAGCTTCTTCACAGAGAAGATTCATCTCACAGAGAAGCCTTTGAAACCACATCAAGAGAACCCCAAAAGGCCTGAGGTAAAATAAATCTCAATTATAAACGAGGTATACATTGCCAAGAAGTATTTGACCACGGTTACTGGGGGACTGAGTATATCATGGATTCCTAATCTGTCAACAATTATGGGGAAGAATATTTTGAACCAAATGTAGTTTGACCAGCTGTCCTTCCTTGGCACAAAGCTTCCTGACAGAACTGTTTGCAACTCTAACTCTTTCTGTTCTTCTTGTTATATCATCTGGGTATCTCAATGGTCTCAAATACCAAATGTAATGCTTTACAAAACCATCTTTGGCTTTTATCATTGCTGATATTGCCCCTAATAATAAGCCTCATTTGGAGTGTTTCTAGTATTGGGCAGGAATCACTAACAGGGGCTTTCACACATCAGCTCACTTAACTCTTAAGTTAACCTTGTGAGGTCAACTGTGTTATCCTCACAGAGGAGAAACAGGCTTATGATGATGGCTGCCCCCGAGTGTCACTGCCCCGAGTGTCACCGCCAGCCATACACAGCTGTCTTCCTCATTCAACCCTGCCAACCCATGTAGTGTTTTCTATTCAGGACACTGTGAAAATAAGGAAAATAATCGACACCTTAATATAGACACACACAAGCACAATTTGTGGCTTTCCTAACAACATTAATATTTTCTATTATAACTTATCATGATTACTACATCTCATTTCATCCTTAAAATTTCATCAGAGAACTCCCGACCGAATCACATGCACGGGTGCCTCTCATGGCCCGTCTGTGGGACACTCTTCACCTCCTCCCTTTGTTCGTACTTACGGTGAAACGGTTCTTCATTATCTGCCAAGTCCACTCTCATTCACAGTTCTCAGTGAGTTACACATTTTAAATTAATTTTTCCTCATAATGCACAGATCACTGCATATCCAATACAAACTGATATTTCTTTTTACTTGAAAGGAAGCATAACTTCAAATGTAATACTGAGCTTTAAAAGGACTTCACAATTCCCCAAATAATTACAACTGACCAACTAAAGTTCATCCAGCTGCCGGAGTCAGGGCGTCTGACTTACGATAGAAGGAAGACATTGTGGTGCTGACCTTTGAAGATTCCCCAAACATAGCAGTGAATTATGGTGATAAACTGCGACATGAGTCATCCAGCTGGGGAGCTAACTCTCTCTCCCAAATGCCCAGCCCAGGGTCCTGATGACGTAATCAGCTCAATTTATCTTAACTCCCTCACACAAATTTTCCAAATAGAACAAGGAAAGAAAGGAAGGAACACGGTCTCATTTATGTGGAAGATAGTTCAGCTGTATATTTTTAAAGGTTAAGGGGTCTGACTACTCACTTTCATAATACTGCATTCAAGGTAAAACTAGAGACAATGGAGGCCACATCATCTCCTTTTTATCTTTCCAGTGTACAGTGTATATTGTGAGAAAATCTATACACATACACCCTTCATTTCATATCACTTTGTAAATAAATATCAGCTTTATGACAAATATAAAATTAATGTCCCATGCAATTCCCTTATTTAAAATATGTAGCTCAACAAAAAAAATAAAATAAAATATGTAGCTCAATGGCTTTAGCCTGTTCACAGAATTGGGCAACCAGTGTGACCATCAACGTTAAGTTTTTATTGTTGTCCAAAATGTCCACATTCATGGGCAGCTACTCTGCCTCCCTCCATCCACTTCCTGTCTCTACAGATTTTTAACATCACTTTTTGAAAGAAAATATTATTATTGTGCTTGTTTGAAGATAAGTAAATATTTCTCTCTTTGTGCTGATAACACTTTGTAAATAAAGGCTTCATTGTGCATTTAACTGTCATCATTATATTTAAAATTTTTAAGGTGCAAAAATATGGGCATATATGCAATCTGTACATTGAAAAACTAACAAGTGTTTCCAAAAGACTAATTAAACAAATCTGAGTGGTAAAATATGTACCCTTTGTAATGATTCATGTAATTACTCAGATAAAGTAAAGAAACTTTACTCGGATAAGACAAGACATTTTTCACAATCATTTTGACAAAAAAAATAAATCCAAGTAGACATTATTAATGTTTTAAATTATATTTGTGAAGACTTTTTTTTTGTAAATGGAAAACATGATAAAGAAAGATCTTATTTCTCACCTGTGTACCCTCCTCACTATGCACAAATCCTCACTATCAACATTCCGTTCCAGTTATTACTAGCAACTGTGCTGGCTAGTCTTACATCAACTGGACACACACACACACACACACACACACACACACACACACACACACACACAGTTATCTGAAACAAGGAAAACTCAATTAAGAAAATGCCTCCTTAAGATCCAGCTACAAGGCATTTTCTTAACTAGTGATCTATTGGGAAGGGGCCAGCCCACTGTGGGTGGTACCATACCTGGGTTGCTAGTCCTGGGTTCTACAGGAAAACAGTCTGAGCAAGCCACTTGAGGCAAGCTAGTAAGCAGCACTCCTCCATGGCCTCTGCATCACCTCCTGCCTCCAGGTTCCTGCCCTGTTTGAATTCCTTCCTTGGCTTCCTTCAGTTATGGACAGTGATATGGAAGTGGAAGCCAAATAATCCCTTTCCTTCCCAACTTACTTTTTGGTCGTGGTGTTTCGATGCAGCACTAGAAACGCCAACTAACACAGTGACTTATACAGGCATTCTATTACCCAGTCTGATTATGGAATCAATGTGGAGTTGGAGTTATTGACTGAAACAGCAGTAGATTAAGTCACAGCCACTGTACCGAAGTTAAAACCTTTCTCAGTCTCAACAAATACGTTGGCATTTAAATATATTAGAGCATAGTAACTGAGGTTCACTTAGCAGGAATTGTATGGTAGGCTTTTCAAAGAAGCTTTTTCACTTAATAGCATGCAGTTTACTTTCCTCCATGACTTCTTACCAGTTAATCATTTCTTTTTGCATTGAGTAACATTCCATTGCCTGGATACTAACTTTATCCATCTCAGAAATGAAAAAACTTGAAGTGGGTAATCAAAGACAGGTGATTAATCAAACAAGTTTCTTCCTATTCCCAAGACCTCTATAACACCAGCACACTCTTGCTTAGGCAATTAAAAAAAATCCTCCTTCATATTTTCACAGTATGAAAGCAGGCATTGTGTCTCAGTCTTTCTTCAGAGAGGACATTTTTTGTAGTACAGTCTTTAACCTTTCTCTCTTTACCTAGCTGGAGGTCCTTCCTATTGCTTATTTCCTGTTTCTTTTGCCTCAAGTAGTTGCATTTAGCTCTAAATATCATATGATTGAGATAAATTTTCAGTTTCTTACTTGCCTTGCTCTTAGAACTTAATACTTGACCAGAAAACTGAAGCAAATGCATCCACATACTGTACATATTCATACTTCGTATAGAACTGTGTTGTATGCATATTTATTGTAATACAGAAGTACCAAAAAGAAAAGTAAGGACTATAATTATAGTTTACTGATTTTATCAGGAATAAACTATTTTTTACTTCGAGGGTGGTTTTCAATGATAATGTCATCATGTACACATATGTGTTTATATGTATATACTTATGAACATTTTTCTCAGAGTTATAAGAATAGCATTAGTAAAATTAAATGATGCCTATTACTACATTGTGCAATAATATGATTTCCACTGTATTCTCATCTAGACACATTCACATTCTAGAAAAAGCTGAACGATTTGTCTTTTTAACTTGCTTCTTTGGTCTCTTGCTGAGGATCAATCTCAGGACCTCAGGCATTGCTAGGTGAGCACTTGATTCAGCCTAAAAATGTACTTCTAATGACTACATTTAATTTAACATCAAGTCTCCAAATTGTTTGTTTGTGTGTGTGTGTGTATGTGTGTGTGTGTGTGTGTGTGTGTGTGTGTGTGTGTGTGTAAATGTTTATGTGTTTCTATACACCTGGGGGCCAACAACTGACATGAGGTGTCTTCTTCAATTTCTACCAGTGTATCCTGTGACAGAGAGACTCAGTACACCAGGACTTCACAGATTCAGTTAGACTGTCTAGGTAGCAAGTCCCCAGGACCTTCCTGTCTGATTGTCCACCCTTGGTGTACAGGCACACCAATGCCTGTGGAGGCTGGGGATCAAACTTAGATTCCCAAGCTTGCAGAGCAAGCAGTTAAAGCCTGAGTGGTACCTCAGTCTCCCAAGGTCCAGGATTTAATAAATGAGTCTTGTTTGCTTTGTTTCTTTTGCCTATTTTTATTTGTTTGATTGTTTCACTTGGCTTTGTTTGAGAAAAGGTCTTATGTAGCCAAGGCTGGCTCTCTAGCTCGCTGGATTACTGAGACTGGCCTGGAATGCCCGACATTGCATTTTCTATCTCTAAAATGATGAGTGAAGCCACAGGCTTGCCACAGCAGGCCCAGTTAGCGCTCCTTAGTACAACAGCATAAACTACATAGGGCTTTTGACAAGATACAAGGTAATGAGAGAAAAGGGACACTTGTTTCATTTAAATTTTAGTAGCTATCAGTAGTTAGTGGCTGCCATATTGTATATTGCCATCCACATTGTGGATGTGGAGGCCAGAAGGTGACATCCATGTTTTCCTAAAAATTCTCTGTTGTATCTTTTGAGATAGGACCTCTCGCTTCACCTGGAGCTTGAAGATTCAGATGCTGTTTGACTACCAAGCCCCAAGGATTCTTTGTCTATGACTTGCTAGTACACATAAATAACTGAAAAGTGATTGATGCTGGTCATGGTGGCATCCACCTGTAATACCAGCACTCGAGGCAGAGGGTCATGAGTTCTAGGTGAACTTGAGCTACAAAGAGAAGACCTGGTCAAACAAGTTGGATGCCTTATTCCTTGTTAGATAACTATATATATATATAGTTATATAGTTATATAGTTATATATATATATAAAAAATCAACTACTTACTAGGGAGCATAATTCCCATTTGCCCATAGCCTGCATATTGAATAAAATTCTAATATAACACTTTAAACTCATGACTCCTCTTTAAGAATGTATGACATTATATAAAAATTTGAAATGAAAGAGAAATTTGATCATGATGTGTGCAAACCAAAACACTAGAATACAGTCTGTTTAAATATGCTGACATTTATTGATCATTAACAGTGTATCCATTTTTATTTTAAAATTTCCATACGTTATGATTTTTTTCTCTTTAAACCTAGTGAAACAGGAACGTTCATTATTCCCATTTAAGAAACCAGAGATCAAGAGACTGTACAAGTACAGTTCAAAGGCAGTCTGATTTGCAGCTGTGTGCTTTAAACATACTTGTGTGATGAGAAGGAGAGAGGAGGCGGGAGGGAGAGAGAGACAATGAGAGAGGGAGACAGAGAGCGAACAGAGAATCTGTCTCCTGACTCTCAGTAAATGATCCAAGAGGTACATTGATTAGTCCATAGACATTTGGAGGAAAATAAGGAGTCCCAGCCACAGTTGAGAGGTCTACATTTTCATCTTCCATTTGGCCATGCCTTGTAACAACTATTTCAATACTACATATTTGTGAATGAGTGTGCCTACACATATTTTTGCATACATAATTATACTTATGCCCATGTTTGCCAAATGTTTTCCATAGTTGGTTATAGTGAAATGAGTTATAAGTTACTTTTCTTATCTATACTTTTAAGACAGATATAGAACTAGCATGATGTTTAACAACACCAATCTGAATTAACACACAGGGCATTTATCACTAAGCATTTAATCAGTTCTTGAGTACTGATGGTCGAGTACTGATGAAAACAGATTTCAACTGTCTGCTTCAATACAGCATTGTCACAGAGGGAGAAGGAAGCTCTCGGATCTCAGTAGCTGTTTTCTTGCTACTGTGAGACAGGGATGCAGCAAGTCCCCTGTTAAAAATGTGCAGACTGAGCTGGGTGTCTACAGTGTCAACTGCATCATTTGCCTTTGCTAAATTATTACAAACTCTGAAAGTATTTTTGAACATGCAAGTACAAAAATATTAAGATAATACTATTATTTAACATGGAATTACTAAGATATAATTTTTTATCCTTTATTCTGCAAAGACTAAATTTAATAACAAAATGTTTACATTTTGAAGACAAATTATGGAGAAAATTCAGGCAGGAAAATATTTTTTAAAATGAAAAATCCACTCAGTAGTTATAACTAGAGAGAACTCTTCTTTAACTGGCATGTGTAAGGGTCTTAAAGTTGGAAGTTTTGTTGGTGGAAGTATAAAATATTTGCTGAAGTAAAATAAGTGCAAATTACAGGTACCATGACCAATGACAATTAGAAGTGTGGATCTGGCACTAAAGCAGTGTGGGACATGCAATGGTTTGTATAAATAAAGGAAACCCTTAATGGCTGAAATGCTTAGTTGTTTTTTGTTTTTTGTTTTTTCCTAGAGCATTTTTATGTCAGTTTCTAAGCTTATTTCATCAAGAAGAACAATTATATTGATATCATTGTATGGAGTACTGTATTTTAAATGCTGACTACATACCAGAAGTCTTGTTCACTGTCATACAAATATTACTGTCTATGTGGTTTGAGTGTGAGGAGACCCTTTCTGCCCTTGGTTCACTTCTAGAAACTCAAGTAGTTCATTAGCATGAAAAACATACCAAACTGCTTTGTAGTGAAAAACACACATACAGACTCTCCTCTCTCTCTCTCTCTCTCTCTCTCTCTCTCTCTCTCTCTCTCTCTCTCTCTCTCTCTCTTTCTCTCTCTCTCGTGTGTGTGTGTGTGTGTGTGTGTGTGTGTGTGTGTGTGATACACCCACACAGATTCACATTCACACAAAACACACACTCTCTCTATTTCTGTCACACTCATAAAACAAACAACAACATATCAGAAAACAATTTAACTAGGTGAGAATATTCTAAGGCTATTTTATAAAAAGAGGCCTTTAATACAGGTACCTAGTTTTCACTATATAATTTTCTTTTCTTAGTTTATTAATCTCCTTGTGAACAAAAATTGAGTTCTTTCTCTTTTTTCAGTCTACAATAGGCACTGGTATTATAACCCACTCTTCAATTTCATAGAAAACATGAAAATGAGATAAATTTGGCTTTTTGCATTGTGGTATCTTGATACACATAGTTTAACAGCTCAAACTGATTAAGTATTGCATGACAGTTAAACAATATAAATGTTTAGCAAAGAAAAGGTAACTAAACTTTTTCAAATTAATAAATGTGTGTGTGAGATTTCTCTCAATATTAAATATCCTCTGTACCTTTTATTGCTTCTGATTCATCATTCCTCACAACATCTTCCAGATCACTGGCAGCAAGCTTATTTTCAGACTGAAAATCTTGTAACAGATCTCTAAGTTCGTTTGGATGAAAGTCATAAGGAAGCATGACAAGCAAATCTCTTCCACACCTGGGCTTAGCTTCCACCCTGGCACCTCCTGCTGGTCTCTGCTCACTTCATCAGCATCCTCCAGGCAGACACTAATCAATCAGTACTTCTAAGAACTTGACCTTTCTCCATCCTCTTAAGAAGTCCTCAGGTTTTTGACCCTGCCAAAGTTTCTCACCTTCTCGGCCCTGCAAGGTCCTAACCAATCATTCGCTCTGGGGTGGACAGTATTGATTCTTAGCAACCCTTACTCAGTTCAGCTTAAGTCACAAGAAAGCTGGAGTGATCTGAGCCTTTGCCTGCACTGTCTGTCTCCTGTCTTGCTCATCCTGGTCTGTCTCACTCATTCTTACCTGTGTGCATTAACCTTCTATTTGCTCTCCTACTAAAACTGTGCTGAGCTTTAGACCTAGACCCTTGTCCCCCAACAGACATAAAGGTAAAGGCCAGGTGATGCTTTTAAAGGGGAGTGAGTCTTTAGGAGGTAAGGATTACTGAGGGGTTTGGGAGTCACAGGGATTACCGAGAGGTCTTTGGATCTCTGGGGGGACTATTGTGAAAGTATCTTTTAGACATGACAGGACCATTGCACTCATGAACTAACAGCAAACCAGTCATGGTGGCATATACCTTTGACCCCAGCACTCAGGAGGAGACCAGGCTGGTCTGTATAGTGAGACCTTATCTCAAAACACAACCCAATCTTGAATAAAAAATAAAAGTGCAGTAAGCTCACAGAATCCTGGACAAGACCGGTACATAATCAAAACAGAATTTCTATATGGACTTGGGGAGAGGGCGGGAAACAAGAGACGTGGCCTCTTCTGTCTTTAGAACTATTGACAGTTGATAGCTCTGTGGGGAGGCACAATCAGTTATTTTAGGAGTGTGATCCTGGTAGGTTGATAGTACTCCAGTGAATGACTGCAGACCCATGCATATGTGGCAGCACTAGATGTACTCAATGAGTGGTGATTGTGTTGATGTTGATGATGATGATGATGATGATGGTGATGGTGATGGTGATGGTGATAGTGATGATGATAAAAGGGGACAGGAAGTTCATAGGGGGATGTGGAGGTGGATTCTAGAGGATTTAGGAATGACCAGTGGGGGTGAGTATGAGCAAAGTACATTATATGCCTGTATAAAATTCTCAAAGAAACTGGGCATGGTGTTGCATGCCTTTAATCCCAGCACTCAGGAGATAGAGGCAGGTGGATCTCTGTGAGTTCAAGGCCAGCCTGGTCTACAAAGTGAGTTCCAGGACAGCCAGGGATGTTACACAGAGAATCCCTGTCTAAAAAAAAAAAAAAAAAAAAAAAAAAAAAAAAAAAAAAAATCCCAAGGAATTCCTAAAGAAATGATCTTAAAAACAAAACAAAGGCCAAGGGTCCTATGCAAGCAGAGCAGCAGGCTTCAGTCATTAGAAATAGCTTCCTACAAAAGAAGCTTGGAGTCCACGGGGCAGAAAGACAGAGAATTAGGAAGCCAGAGAAAGACCGCTTTCTTGATTATGGTGCATGGATCAAAGATTAAGGTCATAGCAGAAGTCTGGAGTAATCAGGATTCCATGTGTTCCTTCTCTCTGGCATCCACTCACTTATGAATACAACTCCACTTGCATAGGTTTTGGGTGCCAAGGACTTTAATTTGCTTAGAAAATAATACTTTGATATAAGCACATTTGTTAAACTTGAACTTGTAAACCCAGAGGTAATATTGTCAGGTTTCTGTTAGAACATTTTAGAGACTGGGATTTGGGATTTTGCTGTAAGACACAAACAACAATTAATGCAACTGTGATCTTGTCAGTGGCTAGATAATTCTGGTCATAACAAGTGCTGGAAAGTACTTGTGTTTAACTCAACACAATGCAGTAGAGAGAAAGAAGGATACATTATAATCTTTGGAAATGAACAATTTGAGAATGTAAGTCATCAAGGCAAGTAGAGAAAGGTTTGAGTAGAATGTAATTGGCCTGTGGACTGTAAGAGTGCTGCCTTATGGAGCATCCAGAAAACCAGCTCTTTGGTACATATGCATGGTTTGTGGGCTGACTGACCAGTCCATGAGGAGGCCTCTAGACATGTAATGTTTCAGAATACCTATTTTCTTTCAATTGTTTACGCTTTTCAATTTCTTATATTTATCTTTTTAAAGCTTTTATTTATGTTGGGGGGGCAGGTGCATCCTACATCCTACATGTGTAGATCAAAGGATAACTTCCTGGGTCTATTCTCCTGTCTCAATGTGAGTCTTGCTGTTTGAACTCAGGACATAAGTTTTGACAGCAAGTGTCTTTACCTGCTGAGCTGTTTCATCACCTCAAGTGCCTATTTTCTTTAGGATATGGAGAAAAATACATCATATATTTAGACTGGGGTAAAAATTGAATAAACTTTCAGAATTTAAAGTAAGTTTAATACCACTAATGCATGAGCATGGGAGATCTTTCTATCTTCTGATATCTTCTCTAATTTCTTCCTTCAAAGATTTGCAGTCCTTGTCATACATGTCTTTTATTTGCTTGGTTAGAGTTACCCCAAAATATTTTATATTACACATGGCTATTGTGAAGGGTGATGTTTTCCTGATTTCTTTCTCAGTCCTTTTGTCAACTGTATATAGGAGGACTACTGAATTTATGAGTTAATCTTGTATCCAGCCACTTCACTAAAGGTGTTTATCAGCTGTAGGAGTTCCCTGGTGGAATTTTTAGGGTCACTTACGTATACTATCATATTATCTGCAAATAGTCATACTTTGACATCTTCCTTTCCAATTTGCATCCCCTTGATACACTTTTGTTGTCTTATTGTTGTAGCTAGAACTCTGTGTACTATATTGAATAGATGAGATAAGAGTGGACAGCCTTGTCTTGTTTCTGATTCTACTAGAATTGTTTTTGAGTTTCTCTCCATTTAATTTGATGTTGACTGTCGGCTTGCTGTATATTACTTTTAATATGATTAGGTATGTTCCTTGTTTCCCTGATCTCTCTAAAACTTAAAAGATAAATCATGAGGGGTATTGGATTTGTCATGTATTGGTAGGATTAACATAATAAAAATGACCATCTTACCAAAAGCAATCTACAGACTCAATACAATCCCCATCAAATTCCAACACAATTCTTTATAGATATTGAAAGAAAAATATACAACTTCATATGAAAAAACAACCAAATGAAAAACAGGACAACTAAAACAATCCTATATAATAAAAGAAATTCAGTAGGTATCACCATCCCTACTACAATTTCATGCTCTACTACAGAGCTATAGTAATACAAACCACAGGATGTCAGAATAAAAACAGATGGATCAGTAGAACCAAACTGAAGACACAGACACAAATCCACACACCCATGGATGCCTAATTTTTTGACTAAGAAGCCAAAATTTTACAATAGAAAAAAGAAAGCATCTTTAGCAAATGGTGCTGGCATAACTGGATATTGGCATGTAGAAGAATACATATCTATCAACCTGCACCAAACTCAAGTCCAAGTGGATCAAAGACCTCAACATAAATCCAGTTACACTGAACCTGATAGAAGAGAAAGTGGGAAGTACACTTCAATGCATTGGCATGGAGACAATTTCCTGAATAGAACACTGGTAGCAAAGGCATTAGGATATATAGTTAATAAAAGGAACCTCAGGAAATTAAAAGGATTCTGTAAGGCAAAGGACACTATCAATAGGACAACACACCAGCCTACAGAAAAGGAAAAGGTCTTCAACAACTCCACATGTGACAGAGGGCTGATTTCCATAATGTATAAAGAACTCAGGAAACTAGACATCAAAAAAGCAAATAATCCAATTAAAAAATGGGATACAGAAGAATTTTTCTCAACAGAAGACTCTCAAATAGTTAAGAAACCCTTAAAGAAATATTCAAACCTCTTTAGCCATAAGGGAACTGCAAATCAAAATGCCTATGAGATTCCAGCTTACATCTGTCAGAATGGCTAAGACCAAAAACACAAATAACAGGAAACGGAACAAAGGGAGCACTCCTCTGCTCCTGGTCGGAATGCAAACTTGAGCACCCACTTTGGAAATCAATATGACAGTTTCTTAGATAACTGGGAATCAAACTACCTCAAGACCCAGCAATCCCACTCTTGGGCATATACCCAAAAGATGCTCAGTCATACCACAAGGACACTTGCTCAACTATGTTCATAGTCACTATTCATTATAGCCAGAACCTGGAAATAACCTAGATGCCCCTCAACTGAAGAATGGAAAAAGAAAATAT
Organism: Peromyscus eremicus; assembly: GCF_949786415.1. NCBI lineage: Eukaryota > Metazoa > Chordata > Mammalia > Rodentia > Cricetidae > Peromyscus > Peromyscus eremicus. The sequence goes on along the minus strand of NC_081430.1, from coordinate 8,576,931 downwards.
GGTACATTTACACAATGGAGTACTACTCAGATATTAAAAACAGTGGCATAATGAAAATTGAAGGCAAATGGGTGGAACTAGAAAAAAAAATCATCCTGAGTGAGGTAACCCAGACCCAGAAAGACAAACATGCTATGTTCTCACTTATAAGTGAATGTTAGCTGTAAAGTAAAGGATAACCATGCTACAATCCTCAGTCCCAGAGAGGCCAGGTATCAAGGAGACCACAAGTAGCGACACAAGGATCTCCCTGGGAAGCTTGTGCGTGGACTGGAGAAGGGTGGGAATGGGAACTTGAGGGATTGGTTTGGGGATGGGTGGAGGGAGAGAGTACTGAAAGAGATGACTGGAATGGGGGAGACATTTTGGGGTCAAATAGAAACCTGGTACATGGAAAGCTCCCAATCTACAAGGATGACCCCAGCTAAGACTTCTAGCAACAGGGGATATGTACCCTGAACTGGCCATCTCCTGTGACCAGGCAAAACTTCTAGTGGAGGGACTGGGACACCAACCAGCAACACAACCTTTGACCTACAGACTGTCCTACCTATGGGAAGTGCTGGGGGAGTTTATGGGAGTGGCCACCCAATGGTCCAGCCTGAAGCCCGTGCCATGTGAGTGAGTCCACCCCTGACACTGCCTGGGGTGCTAGGACCAAGAGGCTGGATGGCCCAGAAACCTAGGATAGGACCAAACGTGATTGGAGAAAAAAATATCAATGTAATGATGCCTAAAGATATTCCGATGTACTCATAGATTGGTGACTACCCCAAATGTCATCAGAGAGCCTTCATCCAGCAATGGATGGAAACAGATGCAAAGACCCACAGCCAAACATTAGGCCAAGCTTGGGAAATCCTGCAGAAAAGGGAGAGGAAGGATTGTAGGAGCCAGAGGGGTCAAGGACATCACAAGAAAACCAACAGAAACAACTAACCTGGGCTCATAGGAGCTCACAGAGTTTGACTGACCACCAGAGAACCTGCATGGGACTGATCTAGGCCCTCTACATATATGTGCCAGTTGTGTAGCTTGATGTACTTACGGGACTTGTACCAGTGGGAGCAGGGGCTGTCTCTAATGCTTTGGCTGGCTTTTGGGAACCTATTCTTCATACTGGGTATGTCTGTAATTCAGGAATTTTCTTAGAATGGAAGAGAAATCAGAAGTTTGTGATTGCAGTGGCACACAGAGTACCTAAGACTTTAAGGAGGTTGAGGTGGCAGGAGAGAACTCTCCAACCACCTTAGGAGCAGCTCTACATATCCAAATCCAAGAATAACTATCAATAAGTAATGTGGAACAGATTCAATAAAGGTTCTCACAAAACTAATTTCTCTATTTCATAAAATGCCACACAGATTATTAATATTCAATGACAAAGCGTATCTGTACACATGCAAATTTACATACAAAACCTTTGTTACTATACATGATTGTTAACATCTTTATGCAAGGAAAATTGAATGTTTTATTTTTTTATAATATGTACCATATTTGAGCACAATATATTGGTGGTAATACCTTTATTCCTTTTTTTGTTTGTTTGTTTCTATTTTATTGAGGAGGTCCTTTTTTTCAGTTCACACACAGAGTATCTTATTTCTGCTGACATTGTTCTAACAAAGTAAAATGAAGTCCCATGAGGGTGATCATGGTCATTACAGAAACTTTCTGTTCAGAAGTAACCTGAGATTTTTTTTCCAAATTCAACTATATTCTGTGTAGATAACAGACTATTTTAAACCAAGTTCCTAGGAATAGCTAAAGATTTATGGTTTCAATTTCTGAGTCAACGATACCCCAGCCCTTGCACTTCTGTATTGTGTCCATTGTTCCTTGTTCCTCAGGAAAAACCAGCAAAAGTGTTTCTGCAAAGATTGGTGGAAGCAGTCATAGGAAGGACACTGGACACTCAGTTCTTCAATAAGGAGCCATACTTTGAAAAGGAATGTGCATTGGATTTATTATTGCTGTGTGGGAGCTGCACAGCACTTATTCCCTTCAAGTAGATCTACAAAGGATATGAAGTTATTCCAAATGAGGTACAGTCTGAAAAATGCTTCATTTGTCTGTATTTTGAAGCCTAATTTGATTGTTTTTCCTGTTAAACTTGACATTACTGTTTTGTACTAGTATGTGACGTTGGGGAAAATAGGAAGTTAGAGGTCTAAATTCTTTTTTCTTTTTCTTTTATAATTAATTTAATTTTACATATCAGCCACGGATTCCCCTGTCCTCCCTCCTCCTACCCCCAGTCTTCACCCCCAATGCACCCCCATTCCCACCTCCTCCAAGGCAAGATCTGCCTTGGGGATTCAGCTCAGCCTGGTAGATTCAGCTGAGGCAGGTCCAGTCCCCTCCTCCCTACACCAAGGCTGAGCAAAGTGTCTCAGCACAGGCCCTAGGTTCCAAAAAGCCAGCTCATGCACCAAGGACAGGTCCCGGTCCCACTGCCTGTGGGCCTCCTAAATAGATCAAGCTAGTCAACTGTCTCACTTATCCAGAGGGCCTGGTCCAGTTCCATGGGGGCTCTTCAGCTGTTGGTCCACAGTTCATGCATTTCCACTAGTTTGGCTATTTGTCCCTGTGCTTTTTCCAATCATGGTCTTAATATCTCTTGCTCATATAATCCCTCCTCTCTCTCACTCATAAGTGGATACTAGATGTAAAACAAAGGATAACCAGACTCAACTCACAACTCCAGGGAGGCTACCTAGTAAAGAGGACCCTAAGAAAGACACAGGGATTGTCCAACGATAGAGAAATAGATGAGATCTACATGAGCAAACTGGACATGAGGTGGGGTAATGGAGGGCAAGGGTCAGGGGAAAGAGAGCTTAGGGGAGCGGGAGGTTCCAGCTGGATCAGGAACAGAGTGGGAGAACAAGGAAAGAGATACCATGATAAATGAATACCCCATGAGAATAGGAAGAAGCAGAGTGCTAGAGAGGTCCCCAGAAATCCACAAAGATACCTCCACAATAGACTACTGACAATGGTCAAGAGAAAGCCCGAGCTGACCTACTCTGGTGATCGAATGGCCAAACACCCTAAGTGTCATGGTGGAACTCTCATCCAGTGACTGATGGAAGCAGATGCAGAGATCCAAGGCCAAGCCCCAGGTGGAGCTCCAGGAGGTCTAAATTCTTTATAAGCCCACTTAAGTCATTAGAAATAGTCTCTATTTCCATTGTTCAATGTAGGCAAATACATTTGTAGGATACAGATAAATGTGTATTTTGTTTCCTTGGAACTCAAGGACAGTGTTGCTCAGGTGAATTTTTCTTGTAGATCCAAGTAGAAACTGTCTCCTCTACAAATGTTCAGTCCAGAAGATCACACAGTTCCAACTATTAAGGAGACATACCAAGAAACCAAGGGGCTATCATGGAGAGCTTTCTCCAGCTATTATAAAGTGAGTGGTGCTCAAGTAACTGAATGTACAGCAGGAGCCAATTATGATAAGGATGCCTAGTTGTCACGTCTCGTGAAGCACCATCCCATGGACACTTGATTTTAGAAAGCGGGCACCACCTCCGATTCTACTTGAAAAAGTTGGTATTGCCATTTGTGTGGAAACAGCACAAGCTGCTATGGTACCGGACGATTATCAGACTGCCTGGCTTGTGGTCTGCTGAGCTCTATCACCTGTTCATTTTTTAAATGTGTTATCACAGTGCAGGGATTACACTCTTCCCCTCACTACCAGTCATCACACTGCAGTCCACGGTACTATGGCTGGCACTCCAGACCAGCGACTCTCCTGAGGACTCTGAGAGCTTTGGGGGATCTGTTGATGTCTGAAGGATTTTGCGTCGATACTAAGTGTTTTTCTCATCCTCACTGTCTCAGGAATGTACACTGAAGTATGTAAGAGACCACTTGACAGAGCACACAAAAATAAACAGATGTAGATGTGAGCGGCCAGCTGACTTACAGGAAGCCATACTCAAAGAGTTTCAACAGTGGAATATTACGCTTCAAAAATCACTTTGGTTTTGCTTTTAAGGATAGTAATTTTTTTTAATGAGTTACTTTGTTCTGTGATTGGTTCATTTATCTTACTTCTAGAATGTCTCATCTTTATTGAAGGAAATATTAATAAGTATCACACAAATAAATTTGTTTTCTGAATCGGAATATTCCTAAGATCTTTTAAGACTGCATTGCAACATGCAATATGGGAACTGAATGCCCTCTTTAGGTCTAAAGAGGCGCAGTCAGAGATGAGGACATGGGAGCAAGGACAGCGTCAGCTTCTTCTGGGATAACTACCTTAGCATTTCATCCCAAGGCACAGGATTTGGGTAGCAGAGGTGTTCCATCTCCAGCTTGAGTTGGCACTAATTGAGACACGATGATTCCCCTCTAGTTAGTAAAGCACAGCTGTCCTTGTATGTACTCCAGGAGTCTGAGGTTCAAGTCTGCTAATGAACCCACTGAACTGACCTCAGGAAGCTGCTGAGGAAGTTGTCCCACACAGAATATCCTGAAATAAATCCCCCAAACACTGCTCTTACCTCAGAGCTGTGTTTCAGCTGCAAGACTCTGGTTTTCGGATCCTCTAACCTAAGGACCGTACAGGCTGCTTATTTTTCCAGCAACCTCATTTTTATGTGCTATTTTTTTTCAGTTCTCTATCATCTACTAAACAAATTCATGTTTTATATTCTTGGGGAAATACAATGAAGTATCTGACTTCTTGATTGGACTAATTATCAATAGCTACTAAAGCACTATGCATCTGTTAAAAGCTACACATGGTCAAAGAACCAACCATACTGTGCTGCAAGAATGTAAGAAAAATTAAAATGTTCTGAGCTCACAGATCTGAATCTAAATGTATATTGATAAATGTCACAGTTGATTATACATATTATACATTTCTTATGCATAGGTTCCTTATTATTATATTTTCAAATATATAGTTATTTATATTTGTCTAGTAATTAATTTTTTTTCCAAATTTGATGAAAATGCCTCTTAAGATCATTACAGAAACATGGACTTCCATGTCAAATTATAAGTCATAATGAATCCTATTTTCTATACTGTTTATTGTACTGGGATATTTTAAAAAATCACTCCCAAGTATAGATTCCACTGAATACACACAGTTTTCAGTCTAATGATGTGAAACGCACGTCTCTTTTACAAGGCTTACGACATGTTCATTTCTAAGCATACTTACCACCTGAAAGAAGAGCAGGCTTGCTCTTTACATTTGGGCTGGAATGGGGGAATTTGTTGCTGAATGACATAAAAAGGTGTGCAGTGAAATCATCAGGGAGCTCAGCTTCCAGAAAGGTCTTCATGAACAGCTTGAAGCCTTCAAAATCTATGGTCTGAAAAAACAAATTTAAAGATGTAATTTAAGATCGAGTGAAATGACAAGACATTGTGCCATGTTCAAATCATTAGTAACAGAAATTACCTGAGATGTTTTCTATATCCAAGTCTAAAAAAGAAAGATAGTAATATGAGGCCAAGGCTTGGCAGTTCTATGCTATCATTGGCAATGACAGGTATGTGTCTCCCCTTTGATAGTGTAGAACAAAGATAACATGATTTCTAGTTAGATGTTTCTATCTCCATGGCAACCATGTGACATAAAATTTTGCCCTTTGAAATTTTCTTTCTACCTCTATCAACTGGAACTGTTATTTCCAAACCCACAGATTTGTGTTGAGTAGCTCAGATACTTAGCATGAACAAGCTAATGTAGATTCACATATTTAAATAGCAGGCACACAGAGCGACAGAACTTCCACATCTTTTCTTCACGATAATGGTGATTATTTCTTTTGAAAATTGTAAAAAGTGATTGACAATAATTTCAAATTAAAGCCAACACCAATTGATTAAGCATTCCATAACATCGCATACAGACCTCTAATGGAACATATTGTAAGGTCTTCAGCCCTTCTCAAATCCCTATTCATCTGAAGGCAGTCATTTCAGAGTAAGAGTACCAAGTCCACTCAAAAAGCTACCAAAGGAAGCCATAGTCACACTTCCAGCTCAGTATGGACTACACAGGAGTCTCCAGTGAGCATGCCTTCTTGAAGCAGAGGAGGACAACAGGTGGGATGACTGACTGTGGCAGAAAAACTGAGCAGCTGTGGGTGCTCTGGGAACAAAAGCATGTGGATAATATTGACCAGGCCTGACTAATACTCCTGTGACTGAAGGAACATGTTAGAGGAGTGTTTTCTGGAAACAGGTGCAGGTGGTGAACAGTGAAAGACTTAGGGAAGTGTACTAATCAGCTAAGAGGCCTAGAAGAGTTACAGAGAAGAAGGCAGAGTAAAACCAGGTCAGCGAGCAGCAACAGTGTGCATCGGAAGATCTGCCTCACAGAGCCCTGGCGGGACCTTCCCTCACCCAGGTTAGTTAGGACACCGAGAGGAAGGAAAAAGTCTGGAAAACCTGGTAGTGGATTATTTTTCATTTTTTAAGAGTACCTGAAAGATAAGAAAATTTTCTCTAAACTATTTCTTTTTAAACAAAAAATTTCCTATCTTGTATGTTCAGTAGTATTTGAGAAGGAGAAAGAATGTATATCACCTATATTGTTATTCATTATGAACATACTGATGTCTGGTTATTATTTTTGGTAAACTTAAACTGTTATCTTTTGAAGATATCACCTAAAACATAAATTTTTAAAGTATGAGTAATTAATTCATTAAGTTATATATAATATATATATAGTTTGTATTGTTTTTATTGAATATAATCTCAAGAAAATGTAATAATCCATTATGTTTGTTATTAGTAATTTCTTTATATAATTGTGTATAAAATCAACACTTCACAGTTGTTGTCTGAATAAAAATCTGTATAAAGTACTTTACAGAACCTTGGGTATATTGATTGTAAAATAAAAAAAAATCATAAAAGGTAGTTATGTCTTGAAAATACATGGGTTATTTTGCATATTAATTTGTCTTTTTTATTGGCTCAAAAATGATAAAATTCACTGTCTCCTCCTAAATTAAAACTTTATTTTTCCTTTTGGTTCTGTAATCAGGCAACATTTTCAAACTCCTGAGTTCAGAAAGCAAAACATTTTCAAATATCTCACTTCCTAAAAGAGGACCATTACAGACTAAGAATAGAGGGTTCTGTTAGTTCTTCACTGAATCCTAGGAGATGATGTCATAAGATCCAAGGTTAAAGTTTTTATGGAAGAAGTGAAGTTGCTTCCCACCATCCTCACAGGATTCTTGGGGGCAAATCTTTCGTTGAACTTCTGAAGTTATATACGGCACCGTGCTGTGACACCCACATGACTTATAACCCAAACTTATCTGACTCAGTGTTTCCAACTCACAGTTATCTGCTGTGGGAAGTTCTGTATGGCAAATGTGTTGCTAATTAGTCGATAAATAAAACATTGATTGGCCATTGGCTAGGCAGGAAGTGTAGGCGGGACAAGGAGGAGAATAAAGCTGGGAAGTGGAAGGCTGAGTCAGAGAGACACTGCCAGCCGCCACGATGAGAAACAGCATATGAAGATGCCAGTAAGCCACAAGCCATGTGGCAAGGTATAGATTTATAGAAATGAATTAATTTAAGCTGTAAGAACAGTTAGCAAGAAGCCTGCCACGGCCATACAGTTTGTAACCAATATAAGTCTCTGTGTTTACTTGGTCGGGTCTGAGTGGCTGTGGGACTGGCAGGTGAGAGAGATTTGTCCTGACTGTGGGCAAGACAGGAAAACTCAAGCTACAAATGGCGTCCAACGTGGTGGCAAGAGTTTCCACCTAAAAACTGAGAAAAAAGATTCTAAAACGGAGCTAAAAACAGTTCCTAATTGTCTCTGTCAAATGAGTGGCAGCTGCTGGTTTGAGCTCCTTGTGGGTTTCTGGTGTGCGTGCTGGACCTGCAGTTTGGCAGGAATAAGGCCTCTGCAAGTGGCACATTAAGCTGCGTGGTGGATTTAGCCTTTGCAGGTACAAAACAAAAAAAGAGGTTTCTGGACTACACGCTGCTTGGATAAAAGCATAGACCCACGATAGCTCCCAGAGCTGGTGGTAAATGTAGCCATGTTGGGAAGCTGAGGTGGGCGGAGCCAGCAGCCACAGCTGCTGCAGTTTAAAGCGATAGATTCACAATAAGACAGATTCAGATGTAATAGTTTACAATGTGTAAAATATACATAGGCTTGAAAGAGACAAAAAAGGTGATATATACAGTTATATAAACAAATACATAGTTTTAAAAAATAAAGTCTTTAAAGAGACAGTAAAATTAATATAAAAAATAAGCCACATAAAGATGAATATTACACAGAGAATCTGGATTGTGTTGTCTTTGGGATTCTTAACTGCAGAGAAATATTTGATTGTAAAGGAAGTTGAGTTAAACCAATATGCATATTTTAAAGATATCTTGACTTCAAAATTTGGATATAAGGATATGTTACTTTGGAAAGGAGTCTCTGCTTTTGTTTCTACAGAAAGCCAAAGGCTATGGATTTGTTCAAGATTAAGATACATCAGGTTTGACCAGCCAAGACCCCCTGAAGGTCTCCAATGACACCATGGCCCAGATGATCCAACATCCAGAATGGCTTGAAGGCATCTGGCTCAGACGATACAGCCTCATGGACTATTCCATAATTCTAAAATTTTCTTTGTATCCCCATAAGATACAGCGCACCCCTCCAGCAGGAAGTAGTAAGAGAAGCTACACCCAAATTCCCAAATTATATGTAATTTTACTTTGTTAAGGTTAAAACCTTCCTTTTTGAAAAAAAAAAGGGGGGAAGTGCTGTGGGAAGTTCTGTATGGCAAATGTGTTGCTAATTAGTCGATAAATAAAACACTGATTGGCCATTGGCTAGGCAGGAAGTGTAGGCGGGACAAGGAGGAGAATAAAGCTGGGAAGTGGAAGGCTGAGTCAGAGAGACACTGCCAGCTGCCACGATGAGAAACAGCATATGAAGATGCCAGTAAGCCACGAGCTATGTGGCAAGGTATAGATTAATGGAAATGGATTAATTTAAGCTATAAGAAGAGTTAGCAAGAAGCCTGCCACGGCCATACAGTTTGAAAGCAATATAAGTCTCTGTGTTTACTTGGTCGGGTCTGAGTGGTTGTGGGACTGGCAGGTGATAGAGATTTGTCCTGACTGTGGGCCAGGCAGGAAAACTCAAGCTACAAAATTTTCTTTGTATCCTCATAAGATACAGCGCCCCCCTCCATCAGGAAGTAGTAAGAGAAGCTACGCCCAAATTCCCAAATTATATGTAATTTTACTTTGTTAAGGTTAAAACCTTCCTTTTTGAAAAAAAAAAGGGGGAAGTGCTGTGGGAAGTTCTGCATGGCAAATGTGTTGCTAATTAGTCGATAAATAAAACACTGATTGGCCATTGGCTAGGCAGGAAGTGTAGGCGGGACGAGAAGGAGAATAAAGCTGGGAAGTGGAAGGCTGAGTCAGAGAGACACTGCCAGCTGCCACGATGAGAAACAGCATATGAAGATGCCAGTAAGCCACGAGCCACGTGGCAAGGTATAGATTTATAGAAATGAATTAATTTAAGCTGTAAGAACAGTTAGCAAGAAGCCTGCCACGGCCATACAGTTTGTAACCAATATAAGTCTCTGTGTTTACTTGGTCGGGTCTGAGTGGCTGTGGGACTGGCAGGTGAGAGAGATTTGTTCTGACTGTGGGCAAGACAGGAAAACTCAAGCTACAGTTATCACAGAAATATTTTCCAATGTTTTCTGAGTTACCCATTACTTTTCTCTATAAAATCATTTCAAATGTCACCTACAATCATGCCTTCTAAATCACAAGACTTTAATGATAAGTACATGATACACTTACTTTACATAATTCCTTTACAATATATACTTGCAGGGAAATTTCACATTTATATGTGAGTTCTACTGCTGAATTTAGAAAATTCACTTTTGAATAGAATAAGATCATTTATAATGCTCATTAATGGAAACATGAATGGAAGAAACTGCATGGGACTTGAATATTTAAAGAAAAATTGGCTATTGATTCTAACAAACACACACACCATGCTTAATTTTTAAAATTATTTTTAATATTTTTCTTTATGAAGCAGCCACAGACTAATTAGAATGATAACAGAAAAATTTATAAAGAACACAGACTTCTCAGATGCTACTGCCAAGTTGGCATAAATTCAAAACACACTTCCCCATCCTGTTCATTATTATATTTGGCCATGTGGATCCTTTTCTCTCAAAGCTCCCTTAATGTTAAAGTTGTAGCATTAATATTTATTCTAGTACATGAAAATGAATAAAACCACGCGTCACTTTCTCCTTCTGTTCCTTTGGAAGGTTTGGGCTTGGAGCCTTCTCTATTTATGAAGTTCTCAATGATCGGACCAGGCTCAGTCTCAGGTGCTGGGGTAAAGGTACCATCAGTCACCCAGCTACCAGAGTTAGTATTCGGAGAAACATCCTATTGCAAAAGAGACTAAACCAATAAATGTTCTGTAAGCACATGTGAGTTAGGATCTAAGACTCTACAGTTGAGTCAGGGCATTTATTTCTTCTAGAAGCCTTCAAGCTTTCTTTTTATTCTTCTGAGTCAGGACTACCTACTTTATTTTCCTTAAATTGAAAGATAATATTAGAGGTTCACAGAGACTGCTAATTGTATATAACGGAAATACTAGGTATATGACATGTCTTGTGTGTTGATGGAATCCTCACAAAATCAAGAGGTGAGTGCTAACTTTGCTCCTTTTTATAGACAAGCAAGCCTTTAAAGTTGAATTAAACTGCTTGTCATCAATGCTTCTAGTTGGCACCATGAATCAAAAAGTTTTACCAACTTCAATGAGAAGAATATATTTTCATGGCCTTATTTTCAGTGTTCACACACACTACAAGATGTTTTGCAACTTTTTATATTTATTTTTATTTATTCACTATATTTTTTAAAAATGTGTCTCAAGTATTCCAGGCTGTCTAGAAACTTACTATGTAGTTGAGACCCTGGAACTCCTAATCCTCCTGATTCCATCTCCCATATGCTAGGATTTCTAATCTCTCTCATCTGCCTTGCAGCTGGTATTTATGATAAAAGCATTAATTATATGTAAATAAGCCTGCTGTTTCAGAAGTAAGAGATATAAATTAAAAAGTATAAAAATAAAAGTGAAGAAGTGTTCAATTGCACACTTTGAAAACACCTGTGACTGTGTGTTACTTTGACTGCCCAGTGTGCCCTACTGTGCTGGGTGTGGAAGTCCAATACACTTTAACTTTCTGGAAGCTTTCCACATAGTCGCACATCCTGGCTCTGCACTTGCACACACAGCTTCAGTAAATGTTGTCTCCTCTTCCATGCAAGACAGTTGAGCGTGCTACGTTTGAAATTATGTTTACAAGTGGAAATTTACATCACTCATTTAAAAATACTATTTATATTTTTTGTAGCTGTTAAAAATACCTGAAAAATCTTTCAAAAATTTTAGATACTCCGTTCCCTCCCACCAGAATACCTAGAGGAACTTTCTTCTAGTGTCTTTCAGTGGTTTTCTGAAAGTGCTGTCCCTTGTGATAGAAATATATAAATAAAAATCAGTCAAAATTCCAAAATAATCCATGTTTCAAGGCAGTATTAAAAAAACATTTTTTGAAAATGAGCCAATAGGTCATTTAAATGTTCCAAAGGTACAATTTACCCTAAGAGGGCTTGTAACTCCCATCCAATGAATGTCATGAAAGGAATGAGGAGACAAAGCCTTAGCTGTTAGACTATCTAAAATCTACACATAAACTTGGCTCTTACTATTAACCTAAGGAAGATAACAAAGTCATTCAAAATTCATTAAAGCTTGCCTTTATATCTCATTGTTGAGAAAGTAACTGGCCCAGTTGGTACAATTTTGTTTTATGAATTATACATATTAATTTATAGTTTATTTCTCTATGGTTTACTAGCATTTATGATTATTTTTATAGCCATTAAACTTGCCACATCATTAATCCAGCCTCTCTATGAGGAATGGTATAGCAGATGGTCCATTCTAAATTTTTATGTTTCCATAGGTCATAAGATAGTGAATCATGGTAAGCGTGCAGAGTCTCGATCCTGTGATTAATAATTAGAAATCTCCAAGAAGTCGTTCCTATTAATTTAATTACATTATGATATAAATAGTCAGTCTCATAAGTACCTATATAAATACCATCTCAAGACTCGGCACCAGAATTCTTTCTTTACTAGAGCAATTCCCCTAGTATCTGGCATTAAAAATTGAGCCCATGTACCAGGAGGAAATTCAAAGATTCCAAGGATAAATCATGCATATTAGGTAAAGCATACAGAGTTGCAGTGCACAGGGCATTGTGCAGTCTGCTGATGTGTATTCAAAACTCCTACCGGCTTCAGATTAATAAGAAAAGAAAGTCACTGCAACTGTATTGATGCTAGCAGGGAAGAGAGGCAGAAGTGCTGAGTCCGTCTCCTTGTGTTCCCGGCGTTCAAACTGACCTGGCACCTGACAGTTGTGTGTAACAGCAGTTGCAAGGGATCAATGCTGCTGTCCCTGGACAGCATGAGGGGATGCCCTGGCTAAGCAGCACATAGCATGGTTGCTAATAAGAAAACAGGCAGTCTTAGTGCTATAAAAGACAATGATACTATGTTTGACTTAAACGGAAATGAGGAAATGAACCTTTGAGAAATTTGAGAATTTATTATTGGTTGGGAGTAGAGATGTTAGACATCCTCACACACAGCTTTGGTACATGATTGAGGAGTTCTGAGTAAATGATGCTGTTCCCAAAGTGTGGTCCTAATCACTGTCACTCAGCACTAATGTGACACCAGCTTAGAAACAGACAAAGAGTTATATATTTTTCAAGTACTTTAAAAATTAAAATTTATCAACATAAAACACTTAAAAATATCTACATTTCATAGATAAACATACTAAAGCCAGAAAGCTTGTCTTTGAAGGTGGCAGATGTGAGGAATTTGAACCAAATACTATCCCTCAAAAAAATCATGTTTTTCTGTTGTACATTTCTCACATTTAATAGAAAATCTTGAACTGACTTTGGGGGATAATTATCTTATTTTAATAATATTTTACAAGAGTATTAATTTTATTGTTAATTGTATTAGCATCAATATCCTTACTGAAGTCATTTAAAATATACTTTAGTTGTCAACATTATGCTCTGTAGGTTCTGAGTTTTCAGGTTTCTTAGAATAAGGTCAGAATATCTCACTTGTCTGAATATGAAAGGTCTAGATTTTAGTAGAAACTATAGAGCAGGTACCAGAGTTGAGGCAAGTTTAGGAGCTGTAAAAGCATACCTGAGCCTTAAGTCAAGTATCACTACTAACAGGAAACATGTGTGGAGAACATGCTCCCATCCCAGTCAGGAGTGGAGCAGACACAGAGCAACAACACATTCACACTCTTAGCACCTGCTCTCGCTGTGCTCCTTCTCAGCTTGGCCTCCTCATTCTGCTCTCCAGTTGATCAGATGCCTGCTGAGGTATGTTAGCACATGGAACACAGGCTGGGCCCAATAACACAACACAGAAACATTCTGCAGACTAAAAGAAAGCAAGAGCTGACTCTGACACCAACTTTTGAACAGCCCAAGTGGCGGGGCAGGTGGCGTGGAAAGATGTGTTTGTTGAGTAACGATGCTGAGCAATCTTAGTAATGAACAGGCTGGCACAGAGGACAACTGTTGACTCTGTGCGAACGCCTCCAAAGAATCGTTAAATACTGCGATATAAATACCTGAATTCCAGGAGCTAATCTGTTTCCACAAAATTGAGAGACAAAGTGATAAATGGTTGTTCTCCACAATGGAGGATGGTAACTGTTATTATGGTCAGTGATTACCATCTCAGTGGAACCTCATCTTAGGAGAATATACGTAAACATACATACACCACACATATCTTTCTTTTTATTCTTCTGAGTCAGGACTACCTACTTTATTATCCTTAACTTGAAAGATAACATTAGAGGCTTATGGAGACTGCTAATCATATACAATGGCAATACTAGGTATATGACATGTCTTGTGTGTTGATGGAATGAATCCTTATTGAATTGAAGGACATTGAATAAGAATGTCCCTTATAGGCTCATATATTGGAATACTTGGTCCCCAGTTGGTGGAACCACCTGGGACAGATTAAGAGATGTGGTTTTCTTGGAGAACGTGTGACACTAGAAGTGAGACTGGAGGTTTTAGAAGCTGCTGTTGCCAGTGTCTCCGTCTCTTCTGCCTTGTGGCTGTGAACTTTCAAGCATAAGCTCTCTGCTAGTGCTCCAGAATTACGCCTATCACTGTGCTTCATACCATGATCATCACAGAACCAGACGTCTGACACCCTGAGCCCCAAACATGCTCTTTATCCTGTAAGATGCCTTGGTCACAGTGTTTTGTCACAGCAGTAGAAATATAAGAAATATATGTATATGTATACATATGTATGGCAATGAGAGTGTGTTTTCATAAAGGAAGACCAGAGGTGGGTGCCATTTGTCTTCCTTTACTGCTCTCCATCCTTTGAGACACTGTTTCTCACTGAAGCTAGAGCTCACTGATTGTTTAGACTGTTTGGCTAACAACCTTCCAGGATCTTTCTCTCTCTGCCTTGCAGAACTGGAATTGCTGTACAGCACTTCCATACCAGTCTTCTCATTTGGGTGCTAGATACTCACAATCAGGACCTTAAACCAACATAAGCATTAGACACACTGGGCCTTTTCCCTGGGTCCAGAAATATTACTGAATCAACAAAAACATAAGTGCCCTAGTATTTCTTCTGTGTTGGAAATATCCATTTAGAACAGCTAATAAAGTACAGAGATTCTGTGCCCTTACTGAACTATTAACAGAGCTTTGTTAGTGTAGAATTCATTGGCACACAGTGTGGATGCAATGGACGGCTTACCTTTCTCCCAAGAGGGGAATATCAGTAGCCTGTTAAATCTGTTTCCTCCACAAAGTTAACATAGATTGTAGACAAAAATGAAATAAAAAGCCCTTACTATTATATTTTACATTCAGTTTTCAAATCACACACTGTAAACTAATAAACTAACCATTTCCTTAAATAAATTAACTTACCTGAAACTGATATGTTTGGGTACCCATTAGAGTTTGAAAACTAAACTCCAGAGTCTCTAAGACCAAATCCATACCTTGAACACTTTTTCATCCCGTCAAGGCATCAGATCTCTACTAGAGATATTTATTGGGAAATTTTCTGTTGTTCAGTTACAACTTTAGGTATTGTAGGTGATCTAGTATGCTATGAGGGCCTAGTTAGTATATAAGTACAGCTTAGTGGTATGGGTAAGGAATTCATAGTCTAAATAAGAAGGCAGATTTCAATAGAAAAGAAAATGTCTTACTTGGTTAAGAATGTCTTGTTTCTGTGCATGCAAGGAAAGAAAGAATACATGTGTTAATGTAAGAGAATTTGTACCCATTATCTCATTTTGTTGATATTTTCACTGAAAGTTCAAGATTATGTATTGATTATAAAATGTACCCTGGGTAAATGGGTCTCAAAATGCTGTTGCAAAACAACAGCATCAACATACGCTGGGAAAATGTCAGAAAAGCAAGTTATGAGCCCAACCCCAGAAACACTCAAGGAGCTTTCAGAACAGGGAGGAGGCAGGCAACAATCCATGCTTTAAGTAGGTCTAAGTCTGATGTAAACAAAAAATTGAGAACAATTGACTAGACCAGTCTTTGAGCACAACTACAGGCATAGTTTCTATCGATGTGAATCAAATATAATGAATAAAACACAGTGTGATTAAAACCTTCCAGAGAGGGTAACAAAGAATGTGTATCTATAAATTTTATTAGAGTTTATTTATTCCTCTCTTGCAATGTTTCCTTTCATTAGTAAAACATATCAAATTGTCCTCAATGCCTTAAAAGGCTAAAATATTTTGTAATCAAATTTGACATCCAAGACAAAAACAAACAAAAAAACCAAACATGCAAAAACAAGCTGGATTTTCTCATATACCAAAGTTCACTGTTTTCATGAGAAGCATCATTGTGTCTTGCTGAAAAGATATTCATTTTAAAATATTACTTTTAGTTAATTTAAGAACATCAGGATTCTTAAGATTTTAAATTTTAGAGAACATTTAAAACTTTCATTTAAATTTCTCTTACATAATTTATGTAGAAAGGATTATCAAATTGTTTTTAAATACAAAAATTAACTATAATTGATTCTGTCCATATCTTTTGTCTAGTATTTCTTTACTATTAAAATAATTCTAAATAGACCACATTTTCTTTGATAAAAGTTTCCAAAACAACCTTTAGTATTAAAAATTTTAGCCAACTATAAACAAAAAATGAATTTTAATAATATTATTATTTACAGAAATAAGTGAAATGCAAGGGCTATGTACTTTGCTTTCAATCTGCAAACACATTTCAATGAAAACTATGCTCATTTTAAAGTGAGGGACCAATTTTCCTTTCTAAAACTAGGCTTGGTTAAACACTTTCCTATTTTTTCTTATATAAAGTATCACTTATAAATAGTTAATCATACCAAATAACTTTGAGGTACTCTGACCAATCAAAATAGAGTAACAACTTTCTATGTGATTTGAGAGTAAGAATTGTTTCATAGTGTTGATTTAATTTTTAATAAACCACATTAAATCTCTAGGAAAAGAATCTCGAGTGGTTTCATTGTCAATGATAGGTATTCCTAATTATTTTCTAGTGGCTTTTATAAAACACAAAACTGCTTTATTTTTTTTCTCTTAAAGGGAAAAGTTCTTATTAATATTTAGTTTAAAGAATAGCTTTATTTCTTACTCTTAATTTAGAGTTACTAGTAGGCCATATGAGATGTAGCTTTCTGTTTATCAACTATTATTATCTAAATGCACTCAATAAATTTGCATATTTGTGGAGGGGTAGCACATTATTGAAAATTAGACATTATATTGTATTTAGTAACACATCTGGTAATTACTGCACTAAATCCTATGATGGCTGTTAATTATCATGAAATAAATAATAGTAATAGAGAGAGTCTAGTTCTTTATCCAAGGAATCCTTAAGAGTAAAGGACTACAATGCAAACAATATCACTGCACACAAATTCTAAGTCAATTGATGATCAGATGCTATGTTGAGAGGACAAATATTTCAAGTTTACATGTAAGGATGTGTGTTTTCAGGCATCACTGCAGCATTGGGTATTAATGGCATTTGTAGTGTGACAGCAGTTCAGCAATGTTGTCTTCTATTCCCCCAATCCATCTTCCTGGACTTTGAGATTTTTCTGTTTTACATACCATCCCATTAATTTTATTTCTTTTACTCTGCAACATTAAAAAGAATCAAAATACCAGGGAAACACAGGCCATGAATGTGTTTTATCTTAGAACTGGATAGAGGAAATGACACCAAAACCACTGATACATTCTCCATCATTAAAATTCACCAAAATCACATTTGTTAAAAGAAGAAAGCATGAGTTACTTTTGAAATGTATAATTATGTGTCATAATGTTGAGAGAATAAGAAAACAGGAAACAGAGGCAGATGTGGTAGTGTGTGTATGCACTCTTCACACCTGGATAACTGGGGCAAGAGAGGAGGCCTTACCCTTTTGGAGGAGGAATGGGGGGGAGGGCAGGATTGCAGGGGTGGGAGGTGGGATGAAAGGGGGATCTGTGTTTGGTATATAAAATGGATAAAAATAATTTCTTTAAAAAAAAATAAAAGAGTTTGCAAGATTGAGAACAGCCTGGGTTACACGGTGAGGTCTTATCTATAAGAAGAAACAATGAGAAAGTGTTGAGAATCCTAAAACTTTGTGAAAACTCTAAGGTTGTAATTTAGATGTTGGACTTCATATTCCACAGAAGGAAGATCTTGAAAGATAAGTAGGAATTATGTTCTTATAAATATGCAAAACCACAAAGTCATATTTCAGTATGCAAACAAATCTATCTTGATGACAT
Organism: Peromyscus eremicus; assembly: GCF_949786415.1. Taxonomy (NCBI): domain Eukaryota; kingdom Metazoa; phylum Chordata; class Mammalia; order Rodentia; family Cricetidae; genus Peromyscus; species Peromyscus eremicus. The sequence continues at coordinate 8,558,924 of NC_081430.1, read as the reverse complement.
ATTTAAACATAATTGGTTTTTGCAAAGGTCTGTTTTTATTTTTATAAATCCAAATTTCAGTTGGTGAGGCTACAAAAGAACTCAGAGTAAGTTTGATCAGACATTCAAAACATAACATCTTTCAGCTGATATAAAATGGAGAACTACTTAACAAATAATTTGGAAATGAACTCTGTAAAATATGGTATTTAAAATAAATTGATGATCAGGCAAAATTTTTATATACAAAAAAATATACAAGATAAAATGAAAATTTGATTGTCCTTTGGCTGGCTCTTTAAGACACACGGTTATTACCATCTCAAAAGTCTTTAAGAATAATTTCCTGGAAGAAATTACTCCCTGCCCCTTACGTGCCCATTTTGGATTAAAAGCTGCAGATCATAGGGTAAGAATTAAATTCTATCCTTCTTTCTTCTATCTAATCCTGTTTCCTAACTCTAGAAAAAAAAAAGCCCTCAAACAATGTATTTTAATGATAAGCATTTTTTTCAAGCACAAACACTCTAGAAGTATTTTCATCAATAAGTGTTGTTATTAAAATATATTTAATGGTCTGCCAGAATATCAATTTGTTATGAACTTTATTGTATGGAATGTGCTAAATGGTTTATGGTATGTGAGATATATACATGTAAGTGTATATATGTATATATATATAATAAATATATATACAGAAGTATATGTATGTGTGCATTTATGTAAACACGCATATACATATTTTCCTAGAATTTTCCATAAAGAAAATTCACCCAGCAAGCACATCATTAAACTGATAAAGAAAAAAAGAAGCTTTACCCCTTCAGGATTATACTTTGCAAGCACGCCATTACCATGGAATTCTTCAAGAACGTCTTTTAATTTCTTCGTAGAATCTACAACAACAAACGGGGGAAAAACACAAAAAATATTTACATAATCCTAATGTGTTTATGTAACTCAATTCAAAAACAAAGATAAATGATATAAATAATCACCAATGGAAACCCAGTTTTAAAATCAACACATGAGATGTCTCTGAGGGAGTGGGGAAGCTGAGGAAGTAAGTCAGGTTCTTGCACAAACTAGATAAGCATTCTGTGGTTGTAGTACCATCTCCAGCATCAACGTCTTTTCAGGCATAAAAGATAATGACCCCACCATGAAAGGAACTAAAAATATATATTTTGATCAAGTAGATTCTTCGAGATTCAGGTCAAAATCTATCTATTTTATGTGAGTAAGAGGCAAATAAATGAAGAAATTTTTATGTTTCCTTGCTGTAGTTTGATCATGTAATATCTAGTTGAATATAATAAACCTAGTTTAAAAATGAAAAAAGAGAATCATCATCCCTCTTCAAACTGCAGACTACAGCCTCATATCACTATTGTAAATTATATTATGTCAATTTTCAACAACCGTAAAAAACATTCTATGCCATTATTATATTTTCATTAGCACATGTACATTTGAATTTTTTTCTGGGTTTGGATTATTCTAAATAATGTTGCTTTGAACATGCAAATGGATCAGGTTTTGTGTGAACAAAACTAATAACACCATAGGAGCCTTTCACATTGAGAAATGATAAGTAATAGTGTATTAAATAATTTCAGAAGCTGATAAATGTTACTACTAAATTTTTTACTATAAACTCTCATAAAATTATGATTTCTGATCAAGTCATTAGAAATTTATTATTCACTTAAGTTGGAGAAACAGAAGACAAAGAAAAACTATATAAGTATTCCTTGTTGTTTATACAACAGAGAGTAAGAAATATTGAGTTTGAAATATGGGAAATGGAATTCTTCAGCTTTTTTGTTATGGAGGAGAACATGAGTAAGTGTTTTCCCGCATTTAAATATAATTCCCCTCGATATTTCCTGAGACTTAGTAATCATGAACTGTGAACAGTAAGATATTTTTACTTAAAAAAAAAAATAAAAACTGACCCTTCAATGAAGTTTTGACCCATCCTGTCATATATTTTGCATGTATTTGGTGGACTCTGCTTTCACCTGAATTTTATGGTGTCTTTTCCTTATATTGTAATTTATGTGGGTTTGGGTGTCTGGGGACAGTAATCCGAGTTTACAGTGCACCACTGTCACAGTTTCCATACTTTTCATCACAATTTCTCACGTCAAAACATTTTCACCAACATGAGCAGGAAGTGTGAAATCTTTAATTCCTCTTTCCCTTTTTTCCCTCTTCAGCCCCATCACAATGAATATACTTTCTCTGTCTATGGATTTGCCTATTCTGAGCACTTTTGGGAGAGGGGAATGAAATCTCATCATGTACTGCTCTTGTGTCTGATTTAATTCCATTATCATAGTGTCTTCAAGTTCTAGCCATGTGAAGCATATTTCTTTCCTTTCTATACTTGACTAACACTCCATTATATAAGAAATTTTTATCAACAAATGTACATTTGACTTGTATTTCATTTGGGTTAATATGAAAAATGCTGCAACACAAAAACATGTAAGTTTTAGAGAAAGCGTGTTTCTATTCTCCTGGGTAAGAGAAGTGCTGTCATCCCATGTCTGATCATTTGGGGAACTGATACGAGGCTTTTCCCAACAGCAGTACCATTTTATAGTCTCACAGTCATGAGTAAAGGGTATAATTTCTTAACCCTTTCTGTTCAGATCCAACACTTGTTATTTTCTGATCTATCATAGTCATCTGTGGTTGGGCAATGTTTTTTCTTACGTATCTGATTAATCAGTTGCTAAGGAATGATGAGCATATTTTCATGTGATTACTGTACATGTGTGTTTGCATGTGTGGAACTAATTGTGTGTGGAGAGGTGCACAAATGGGCAGCTGCACATGTCATTCATTCCTCAGGAGCCATCGCCTTGTTTTGGGAGACGAGTTCCCACATTTGGCCTGAAACTTGCTACATTGACTAGTCTGTCTGTGTGCCCCAGAGATGCTTCTGTCTTTGCCTCCCCATGTAAACTGGACTTCCCTTTGGGCCACCTATGGGTGACTCAGGATCCAGGGGCTTAGCTACGTCAGGCGTGAGATATCTGAGGAAAAAAAATCTACGTACACTATGTTCTTATGTCTGTTAACTTTATTCCTCTAAGACAAAATTACATCAATACAGCTATAGTTCCACCAGGCATTCAAGGCAGGAGTAACTCTAGATACACCAAGCTCTATATCCATCTACTTTATTTCTCTGGGATGAAATCCTGTCTCCACAACTGCAGTTCCATTCAGTTCCCTAGCTCATAGTCCTGCTAAGAACTAAACTCCTATGCTTCCAGCCTCGTCTTCGCCCTCTGTATCCTCTTTCTCCATCTCTGCTGCTCTCTACTCCTGGCACTCAGAAAACTCTACCCGAGATCTGCTTACCCTCTAGAGAACCTCCTCTCTTCTCTCTCTCCATGCTGTTCTGTCCTTGTAAACAAAAAATGCCTGTCTTTTTTTTCCCTGGGCAAGTGGTTCTCTGCCTCCTCAAGACTGTTATTCTACCTGTCACCTTGATATTTAAAAACCTCTTTTGTCCTCAGTCAATCTCTCTGGAGAACCACTAGGCCTCCTCAAGGCGAGGGAATAGTCTGAGCTTCATTAGCACAAGAAACAAAGCTATGTGTCTCCCACCAGCTTGTTTCCTAAACTCAGCAGGGGAGTTAGTAACTTAGCAATTCAGCAGGTCTGGGGAGCTAAACTGTTTACCAATTGGTCTGGGCACACAAGGATATCATAGCAGAAGACAGCTGGAATATTAAAGGCTGGATAACACCAAATATTCATAATAAATGTCTTTGCCTTTTGACAGGCCCTTGGCCGGTCAAAGGTCAGCTTTAATACACAACTGAATCTCTATGATATATTCTTGTAGCCCGCAAGAACCGCCACCTCACAAATAATGACACAGAGACTTATTAGTAATTATTAAAGCTTGACCTTAGCTTAGGCTTGTCCCACTAGCTCTTATAACTTAAATGAACCCATATTTTTATTAACTGCATTCTACCATGTGGCTTTTACCTTTCTCCCCTTTTCTGTGTCCTACACATTTTGCGTCTCAGTGGCATCTTTCATGCCTTCATTGATCTCCCTCTTTCTCTTTCTCTGCCTGGAAGTCCCACCTATACCTACTGCCTAGCTATTGGCCTTTCAGTTCTTTATTAAATAAATCACCACAATATGTCTTCACAGTGTACAAATATCCCCAAACACCCCAGATACTATAACTCCCCACTACCCACCAATGTACCTGTTTTGTTTACCTAAGTTTAATACAAAGGCTTGGAATGAACAATTCTCATACTTGCAATTGCTTTAACAACTGAGCTGTCTCAGGAGTCTTTGACCACTTACATATTTATGAGAGGAACATCTAGTCAACTCTTTTGACCCTTGTCACAGGGTTGCTTGCATATTTGTTGTTAAAATCCTCTGGGGGTTTATTTGCTTGACGTCTGTCCATCTTCCTAAGCTTTTCCTTTGGATAAGTATTTTACTAACATTTTCTGGCTGTGATCAGATTTGATTTGCTGTCATCTCAGGCACTGGATGTTAGGAAATGTTAGGAAAGAAATATGCATACCATCTAGGCGCAATTTTCAGTTTTATTATAAACTTAAAGTTATAAAATTAAACAAACACAAGAAATTAGCTGGGAGCAAAGGAGTCAGCCAGACAGGTGCGGGCCCCACCTAGTGTCTGTGAACTTCACCATTAAAAGCCAGCAAAGCTAAGATTGCTTTCTGTGGACTTGGTCCTAACATTACAAGAATGCCATTGATTGCTTTCACATGCATCTTGTCAAGACTTATGCAAGTACAGAGATCAGATTTTAAGCTTTTACAAACCTCCTTATTCCAAATTTATCCTTTGAAAATGATAAGGGGCTATTCTCAGTGGGCAAATCTTTTTCTTTCTTGTTCATAGAGGCAGGTGCAGAACAAGCTGTGCATAGTCACCAAGACATGCACCTGTACTGAAGCGCTCACTCTGGAATATCATTCTTTGGCAGATTATAGTTTCTTTAATAATGGATTACATAACACACTCAGCAATAATTTACAAAAGTTGTTCAAATTATACATGTCAGGTTTTAATAAGTTGCCACCCAGTTTATATTATGCCATTGTTAATAGGGAGGGAGGGAGGTAAATTAAAAGCTAAACTCTCAATGTGTGTTATTTTTTTCTAAAAATACAGCAAGTACGATGTTGGTCCTTGGCGATTTAAGAAAGGAATTCGTATCCAGAAGACCTGACACCTGTTCAAGCCATACCATTGCTGATTTTCAACGTCAATTATAAATATCTTGGCATGAAGACCACCTGTGACCTGATCTTGACCTCACAATCTAGTTTGGATTTTCTTGAGCATTATTTCCTTCTTGTTTTGTCCTTGGACCCAGTTTCTCCAAGATCGAGACTTTACTTGTCCAGAGAGTCTTCTACAGATTGACTTAATATGAGATACCACAAAGCCTCCAAATTGCATAAACTTTCAACAAAAACACTTAGTGAACTATCTACATATATACTTGTGTTCTCTATTGCGGTAGGCTGTACAGTGTGTACTGTTGTGTTTTATAAAATACCGTTCTGTGGTTGCTATTTAATTTAGCTACTTTCCTGAATCTCTTTCCATAGCTCACCAGGAACACTCCTTTCTTTCTGATTATGCCAGCTCAAGCTTATGTTGTATATAACAACAACAACAAAGACACAAAACATTGGATCAACAAAAACAAAATGGAATCCATGACCTATCTGCACTGCCCTCAAGGACAAGGCAGACAGTAAGGAAGTGACATCCACATGACAAGATACTAAGACATATTGTCACTCAAATTGCAGATAATACCAGAGCCCCATGTCCAACATCAGTGATGGATTCTGGGCTCAGCAATGCTAAGAAACCTAGGGCAACAGTCATCCAGGCAGCAGCTACAAGCTAGGAGATTAATTCCCAGTTAATACATGTGTATAAGGGATAACATTCTGGTACTATTCAAGCAGCCGTTTAATTTTGGGGATATGGATCAGAATGAATACTCAACACAAAATAATTGAGTCCCTTAATAATCAAAGGAGGGCCACACCTTGCAATTCTACCACATGAGAATAATGCATTGATCACTGTGCTTGGCTAGAGGGGCAGGGAACACCCAATACAACAATGAGCACCAATATTGTCTTTATCTGATTATATTCATTTTCTGCAAATACAGTTTAACACCGATAAATATAAGAGAAAGGATGTGCTTATCTAGGGATGTCTTTTATATCATTGTTACATCACTTTGGAAATGAGGTGATCTTGAGTTTGAAAGTTGGAGTCATGCAGACATCCTTGTTATGTGGTAGGTCAGAAGATTGTCTGTGGGAGTGGAAGCTGGCAGAGCAGGCTTGCTCCATGGTATATAGTCTCAGAACCTGCTTCAGTACAAGCATAGTTCCTTGTGCCCTATAGTGTCCACTCTGTGAAGCCTCATGATGGCTATTTCATGAGAATTAAACAAATTATATTTGGCAATAAATATTGTTATTACTTATTTCTAAGTATTCTAAATTTTGCATAACCTTTGAAGACATTAAATTATTTTTGCTTGTTTCTGACATGAGCACAAACTAATAAATGCCTTTAATAGTGATTAAAAATATCTTATTGCTGTGTGATATTTTGTTTGTGTTCTGATAAATGAAGCTTGCCCGGAGATCAGAGGGTGGAGCTAGCTACTAGTTAACCATAGAGGCCAGGTGGCTCACATTTTTAATCCCAGCCCTTGGGAGGCCCACTTTCTACCTGAGGATCCATAGAGGTAAGAAGTCTCTAGTGGCTGTTGTTCTTCTTCTCCGATCTTTCAGGTTATCACCCTGATATTTGACTCCTGGTTTTTATTGATAAGACTAATTATGATCACAGAAAAAGGATCTTATGGGTCTTAAAAATTACTACATGATAAAAGGAATATTTTTAGTCATCTCATATCCCTTTAGGCATCTGTAACATCTCAGATTAGCTGTGTGTATGTGATTTTATTGCTTCTTCTTCTTTATTGAAACAAAACAAATATACTTATCACACTGTTTTCATATGCCTGATGGAGTAATAGGGAAATGTAAATATAGAAACATTTAAATTTATATCTTATTCTGGAATTCTGAGCTGGATGTCTTGTGGATATTTCAAACATTCTGTAGCTCAGCTTTCAAATACTTAAAGTCCAAATAATACAAATCTTGTAATATTGTATCTAGAAGAGTCTAACACGTAATAACTTCCCTGTTATGTTGTTCCATCTTCAATATGACTTTGAAGACACCATTTAAGAGTTTTATATTGCACTTAGACTTCAGTATAAACTTATTCCCCTTGACACTGTAGATACATACACAGGTGACACAATCTTTCTTATTGTTAATTATTCTGTGCTCTTTACATTTACAACTTTGTATCTGGCCATGCATTTTCCAAACATTTTAAGACTTCAAATCTCTTATACTGTCCATGATGCTACTTTTGCCCAGGATTCATTCAATTAGATAAAGTCCAAATATAAAGCATGCTCGAGTTTATCTCCCTCCTGTCCATAAAACCTCTTGAGGGGTCATATAGAAACAGAATACAGAAGCTTCCATATATATAAAGGCAAATCACTGAAATCATCAAATAATGGGGGAGACAGAGCCCTAACTGGATATCTCTTGTCACCAAATGAAGCTTCAAGTACTAGGAATAGGTTACATCTAATTGAATAGTTGGCCAAGGTGTGCCTTGGGAACTCCCAAACCACCCAAGTTGTTGCCAAGATTGTAGGTTGCTTTCTACAAACTGACAGTAAGGTCCTGTTGCTGAAGACAACACCCACACAACTCTTTGAACACAGAAAGGTTGAGTTGGTGTCTACCTAGAGCCATCACCTCTATGGACTAGTGTTCCTGGCACTGGAAGATACTCTGCATTCTATCAGAGGTAAACACAAAACCTCCTACAAGGCCTCCAATGTCCAATGCTGACCTGACTACAAGATATGCTGTAGTGGGTAGCCATTCCAGCTTTGGTCTGGAAGTTCCAACCCCCACTGAGGCTTTGGTAACTATCACGCCCACAAGGCGGGGCCAAGGGAGGGCCTGAAGACCTGAGATCCAGATGTGCAGTGCTCTCTTGCTGCTGGGAGCCCGGATGCTAGAGGTGGACAGAGGAGAGTTCTCCAGAGAACATTGCCGGACTACTGCTGGGTCTTTCCCAGAACCCTCAACCTACCTATCCCTTCATTTGTAAGTTACGCCATTAAATAAATCTCCTTTTAACTACGTGGTGTGGCCTTAATAATTTTGCCAATAATATGGTGGTACAATAGTGGGCATAAAACTTGTGGGAATAACAAACCAATATCTGATTGGCCTTAAGGCCCTATCCGTGAGATGGAACCCATACCCAGAACTGCTTTGGTGACCAACTACCTTATGCCAGATAGCACAGGGATATAGGGGAAAATAAAATATTTTTGTTCTGCTAAATCAGTAGTTATCAACCTACCTAATGCCAAAACACTTTCATAGAGTTTCTAATGTTGTAGTGATCATCAACAATGAAATTATTTTCATTGCTATTCATAACTGTTATTTTGCTATTGAGTGATGTCTCAGTTCCTTAGACCATCAAAAACATGTGTTTTCCAATGGTCAAAACCCACAGGTTGAGAACCTTTGTGCTAATAAAATGGCTCCTAACAACATTCCAAACAACAGTACTCAAGCATCAGTGTCTTACTTAATTGTCATCAGAGGCTTCCTCCTGGAGCCAGTGGATATAATACAGAAACCCAAAACTAAATAACGTGCAGAGAGTAATAGACCTTTGAACATTCAGTCCTAAATGGTTGAGGTCACCATCAAATCTCACCTTGGGTTTTAGAAACTCTGCAGAAGAGGTCAAAAGAGAATAAGAAGCAGATTAGATGGAGGACATTAAGGAATCAAGGGCTTCTAAACACAGTAGGATCTATGCACACATGAACTTGTAAAGACTGTAGCAATTACACAGGGCCTGCACAGGTCTGCACCAGATGGGGTCCTAGAGCTGAAGTGGACACAAGACCCCTTCCCTAACCCAGCAGCTACTTCCAACTGATAACCACTTGTAAATGAACAGTTAGTTTTCTCCAAGATAGTCTCACCAGTGGGGACAAACACCACTCTTAAGTGTTGGCCCCATTTCCAGCAGCAGGTGGCCAACAAAATGAACTCAGTGGCGTCTTTGAAACTTCTTTCTCGTATTGTTGTATCAGGGAAGGGTTGTTTTGTTGTTGTTGTTTGGTTTTTGTTTGTTTGTCTTTTTAGCTTACAAGTCCTTTGCATATATATTATGGTTTTCAGATTTGTGTTTTTGTGGAATTCCTGTCTAGGAGAATGTGTATATTTCTGTGTCTATAACTTGAGTTTCTTGGCTTTTTTCTTGGCTATTTTCTTTTGCTTGTTTGTTTTATCAGATCCCAATTTGTTTGTTTTGGTTTTATCTTATTTTATTAGTACTCCTTAGATGCCTGTTTGTTTTCTAAGGAGAGACAGAAAGGCTGTGGGTCTGTATGGGAGGGAATGTGGGGTGCAACTGGGAGCAGTGGGGGAGGGCAAATGGTAATCAGACTATAATGTATTAAAAAAAGTTATTTTCTTTTGCCAAGTAGAAATAAAATGACATCCTCCTGGTCTTTGGTGTTATCTTTTCTATCAGAAAGAACTTGTATCACTACTAAATGAAAGTGTACAGATACTATATAGTTCAGTAAGTCTAGAAAACTTAATAGTGAACAACTGAACAGGTTATAATTTCCCACATAAATAATCATTATAATCGTTTTTTTTCATAACAAGACATTGGAAAAACATTCAACCTATCTTTTTGCCTTATTTCAATTTTTTAAATTTTGCTTTTTATGTTTTCTTTTCTCCTCTTTTGTTAATCGTAGACTCTTTTCTCATATAATATAATCTGAGTAAAATTTCCCCTCCTCTACTCCTCCCAATTCTTCCTCATCTCCTCTCCAATCCAGATGCACTCGAGTTCTGTCTCTCATTAGAAAAGAATAGGCTTCTAACAGATAACACAAAACATAAAATATAATAAGACAAAACAAAAACCATCATATCGAAGTTGCACAAGACAACTCAAGTGAAAAATAAAGGAGCCACAAGAGAATTCACAAGAGTCAGAGACCCACTCATTTGCACATTCAGGAATCCCCTGGAAGTGCTAACTGTAAGCTATAGCCTATATGCAGAGGACCTGGTAAAGACTCTCACAGTCTTGGGGCTTCAGTCTCTGTGAGTTCATAAGAACTTTACTCAATTGCTTTAGAAGGCTTTGTTCTCCTGGTGTCTTACATCCCCTCTCTCTTCCTGGCTCATTCAGCCTCTTCCACTGGGTTCCCTGAGCCCTATGGGGAGAGATTTAATGGTAACATCTCGTTTAGAGCTGTGTGTTCCAAGGTCTCTCTTTCTGCGTAATGTCTGACTGGGTCTCTGTATTTGTTCCAATCTCCTGCCGTAGGAAGCCTTTCTGATGATGGCTGATTAAAGCATTGCAGATTACCATGGGGAGCCATTTTCTTGTTACTTTTTTTATACACCAGTAGTATTTAGTTTTATCCTAGTTCTCTGGGCTATCTAGACTCTGGTTCTTGGTCACCCAAGCAGTGTCACATACGGTGGAATGGGCCTTAAGTCAAATGAGATAACTCATTGCCACTGCTTACCATTGTCCTAGAAAATTTTGTAAGCAGAACAGACTGTAGATCAAAGATTTTGTGGCTGCAGAATACTTTTCCATGTCATAGACACTAGAATATAGGGTGAAGGTTTTATGTAGGCATCAGCTCAAACCTATCCATGTTCAATGAATTGTGTAGGTGTTGCCTTCACCAATGGGACCCTGCTGTCAGTATGAGAAGAGTTACCAATTGTGTTGCTAACAGCCTGGGTTGTTTGGGGATAACCATGAGACATTTTCAGCCAATAATTCAATCAGATGACACTTAATCCTGGCACTGGAAGCTTCATTTGGTGACAGGATATGGCCAGTAGGGATTCTGCTTTTCTCACTGTTTGAACACATCATTAGGATTGCCTTCCTATATTATAGAAAGTTCCCACTGCATGAGATTTCCACATCACCTCTCAAGTGTCCTTCAATTCTAGCCTTCTCTCCCCTCATTCCCTTCATCAATCCCATCTCCCCTCCCCTCCCACCTGAGCCTCCCATTCATGTATCCCCCAGCCCCTCCAGTCCATTTATAATATATATTCAATTTTCCCCTCCCAGGAAGATCCATTTGCCCCCCATAAATTCCCTCCTCTATGCCTAACCTCCTTGGGTCTACAAATTGTAACATCATTTATTTAATGGCTAGTATCCAGATATAAGCAAATATATATATCATACTTATCTTTCTGGGTCTGGGTTACTTCACTCAGGAGGTTTTTTTTTTTTTTTTAGTTCCATCTATTTGCTTGCAAATTTCATGATTTCATATTTTTTTAAGGGCTCAGTAATACTCCATACTGTAAATACACCATTTTCTTTGTCCATTCTTCTGTCAAAGGACATCTAGGTTGTTTCCAATTTCTGGCTACTATTAAAAGAACAGTATTGAATATTCTTGAGCAAGTGTCCTTGTGGTATGATGAAATGGCCTTTAAGAATATGTCCAAGTGGTATACCTGGATATTGAGGTAAATTGATTCCCATCTTTCTGAGTAACCATCATACTAATTTACACTCCCTCCAGCAGAGGAGGAGTGTTCCCCTTGCTCAACATCCTCACCAGCATAACTTGTCACTTGTGTTTTTGATCTTAGCCTTTTTCACAGGTGTAAAATGGAATCTCAAAGTAATTATGATTTGCATTTCCCTGCTGGATAAGGGTGTTGAACATTTCTTCAAGTGTTTCTGAGACATTTGATATTCTGCTATTGATAATTATATCTTTAGATCTGTACTCCATTTTTAAATTGGTTTATTTGGTTTTTTGAAGCCAAGTTTCTTGAGTTTTTTTTAATATATTTTGGATATTAACCTTTTGTCAGATGTGTAGTTGGTAAAAAACCTTTTCTGTAGGCAGCCATTTTGTCTGAATGATGGTGTCCTTCACCTTACAGATGGTTTTCAGTTTCATGAGGTCCCATTTATTAACTGTCAATCTTAGTGTCTGTGCTTTCAGTATTCTATTCAGAAATTTGTGTCTTATGCCAAATAGTTCAAGGATACTCTGCACTTCCTCTTCTAGCAGGTTCAGTGTACCTGGTACTATGGTGAGATTTTTGATACACTTATACTTGACTGTTGTGCAGGGAGATAAGTATGGATCTATTTGCATTCTTCTACATGCAGACATCCAGTTACAGCACCACCATTTGTTGAAAATGCTGTCTGTTTTCCAGTGTATATTTCTAGCTTCTTTATCAAAAATCAGGTGTCCATTGGTATGTGGATTTATTTGTGGGTCTTCAATTTTATTCCATTTATCAACATATCTGTTTTTATGCCAATATAATGTTGTTTTTATTAACTATAGCTTTGTAGTACAATTGAAATATGGAATGGTGAGACCCCAAGTTGTTATTTTATTTTTTGGGATTGATTTACCTCTCCTGTTTTTTCTTTGTTTGGCTGGTTGGTTGTGTGTGTGTGTGTGTGTGTGTGTGTGTGTGTGTGTGCGCGCGCGCGTGTGTGTGTGTATCCGTGTGCTGCTAGCATGTTTGCGGAGATTTGACATTGAGCTGGAGTCTCCTTCTACATTACTTTCATTCTTATATATTTGAGTAACGGTCTCCCACTTGCCTCCAGTGCTCACCACTTTGGCTAGTCTAGGGAGGCGCTTCGCCCCATGGTTCCCCTGGGTTTGCTTCTTCTCTGGTATTAGAGGAGGATGAAGCATCCACCTGGGTTTTTCTATGCATGTGAATTTGAAATCTAGTCTTCATGCTTGGACAGGAGGTGCTTCACCCACTGACCCGTCTTCTCAGCCCTCACAGGGAGTTTACGAAATAAACAAACTTGTTTATGCTATACCACTGGACAACAAGCTATAAAATTATTACACACTAAATTTGGCAAAGCACAGTCTTATTCTTCTTCATAAGAACATCAGATTTCAATTGTTCCCAAATAAATTACATACTTAAATATGTATATCTTTAAATATATGACATGTGGGCCTATAGTTATAATTTTAGTTAATTGTTTGTTGAGACAATCTTATTGTATCTCCCTGCCTCTGCCACATATATCTGGCCCTGTGTGTGTGTGTGTGTGTGTGTGTGTGTGTGTGTGTGTGTGTGTGCTTGCATGCATGTACCAAGGACAATGATTTTACCTGTTAGATAGTAGTCACAGCTGTCAGTAGAAGAGGATGCTATTTTCAACTATTATCATTAGGTCTAACCAACATATAAAATGCATCTGTCATTTTTTCTAAATAACATATTGTTAATAGACTACATTAATAGTGTAGTCCTCTTATCCAAGTATATGATGCCCTGGTTCCCATATTTACTGACCAACGAGGATAAAAACAACCACTTTATCCTTGTGCTTTTGCTAGGGGTAGTATCTGGTGCAGAACAATATGTCATGCTCTTCTTATCATCTTTGCTGTCAGTCTTACTATGACCTCTGCAATTAGATTTTTCCAACCAGAAATTCAGGTTATCACCAAATTTCCTCAGTATTATTTTACTTTCTATCTAGATGCCTTAAGCTTCTTTTCTGAATAAAGAAAAAGAATGTAATATAAACTGCTCTAAAATAATATTTAATGTACCCGTTTAAAATCTTTTGTTTTAGCAAATTCACTTCTGTGGGCAATAGAATTAAGCGCAGTCATTATATGTGTTAAATCAAAACATTTAGTGAAACAGAATTATGAGTTACTGTTTTGAATCTCTACATTATTAAAAAATAAGCCCACACTAGTTCAGAAGATGACAGTTTTGTTTTTTTAAAAGTTCTTATGTGGGTTGGAAAACACTTAGTGAGAAAGCAGACATTCTGGCAACAATGCTACATTCTCTAGTCACGCTGTTAATAACATCCTGTTTTAGAACAATGCAAAACGTTAAAGTTTAATTTCTGAATACAATTTTCAGCTCTCTGTACATTTAGAAACAGACATGATATTCAGTAAAATGTAGAAACCAAAGTCTATTGATTCTGTAAAAAACATAATTTGGCCAGGGGTATGGTTCAATGAGAAAGAGCACATGCTCTATAATGAGGAGGACCTGAGTTCAAATCCTCAATACGCACATAAAATTCAAATGTGGCCAAATATGCTGAAATTATGTATATATTATATATAATATATATTATATATATTGCGTGTGTGTGTGTGTGTGTGCGCGTGCGTGTGCATGTGTCCGTGTGTGTGTGTGTGTGTGTGTGTGTGTGTATTTATGTCATGTTACACATGTACGGTCAGAAGACACTTTGTGGGAGTCAGTTGTCTCTTTCAACATGTGAGACTCAGGGACTAAACTCAGGTTTTCTGCCTTGGCAGCAAGTGCCTTTAATGTCTGAGCTATACTCCTGGGTATATATATTTTAAAGAACTTAATATTGCAAAATATTGACTTAAATCCTGAACCTGTGAAATGTGCACAATATTGCTAAGTTGTCATATGTTATTTGAGTTCACTGAAAAGCTGACTGGGAATGGAGTTGCCTTCCCTCCATTTCAACCCCAGAAATATTTGTTTCAACGTGTCCTTCCAGAACTTGTGTCTTGAGATAATCTGCTGCCCTTAATCTTGTGCCATAGAAGAGAGAAGAGCAAATAACCTGAGTAGGACATTGTATTCTTGAGAACAGAGAACAGCTAGAAGGTAAACGTTTTCAACAGAAGTTACTATTGTTTATTCCATGACATAAAAAAAACACATATAATGGGAAAGAGAAGTAGGAAGTCAGCCATGGTGAGCTCATCCATGGAGACTCAATCTAGCAATTCGAGCTGACAGCTTCCCCAATCAATTCCTGATGAATGTTTGTGAATCCAATTTGATGATGTTTCCTTCCCACTGTTACTTGGTTTTTCACTTGGAAGCCTCTTTTGAGAGGACAGTCTACTCTTCTAGGGCACTCTAAAAGAAATGGTAGTTGACTGCCTCAGGTATGAGTCCCCAGTCAATTTCTAGTGGATGTATCAACATCAAATCTAATTATGTCCTGCTCTTTGTCCATCTTGGTCAATCTATCTATCCACAATTTGCACTGATTCTTTTAATTTTTTTTGTTTTTTACTTTTTAGTTAATCAACTACTCATTCAAAACCAAAAGGTTGGCTGTGAGAAATAGTTCTTAGAATCATACAGGACATGCTGAATGGAAGGCAAGAGGAAGCGGCATAGTTCAGTTCTATCCTGACTTTATGAACCTCATTATAATAACTCAGGGAGTTGTAAAAGACTTAGTGTGAAAAAAAGACTATAAAATACAAGCATATTTTAGATTATATATTTTATTTATATAATCATGTTATATAATATATGAATATATATAATATAATCATGTTGTATATATAATTATATGCAAATTATATGTAATTATATAATACTTATATATTTACATTATTCATTAAATAGACTTGCTTTTTGTCTTCATCCTTAGATGACCAATAGAGTAGTTTTTTCATAAAATTTACTCCTTACCTGTCCTGTCCTGCTCTCTCTATCTGAATATTGGAGACATTAGCAGGAACAGTATCTTGCATTCTATAATGTTCAAAGATTATATTGAAATAAAAATTTCCAGATGTACTAAATGTTTCCCCCCCTGGTGTTTCCAGGCCTAATTTTGGCTTCCCTTAACACTTATTGCATTATTTAAAAGGAAATATACATATTGAAAAACTTGAAAATTCTAAACTTTTAACTGAGTAAGCCGATGAAAGATGAAGTAAGAATTCAGTTCTGAAAGGAACTTGACTTTGCGATATGTCAAATTTCCCAAAGGTGTAGTTAGAATTTTTGTTGCACTGCCAACCAGCTCCCAAAGAAAGACATGGAGACTTACTATTAATTATGAATGTTTGACCTTAGCTTAGGGTTGTCCCATGAACTCTTAACTTAATTTAACCTGTTCATCTACATTTCATCTCAGGGCTTTTTACCTTTCTTTCATTCTGTAGGTCCTATTATCCTGCTCCCTCCATGTCTGACCAGCTGGCTCCTGGTGTCTCTTTTTCTTTCAAGCCTAAATTCCTCTTCCTACTTACTCTCCCTACTCTGAAGTGTTGTGAGAGGTTCCTTCTGTATACTGTGAATGTGTGTTGCTCTCATTGGTTGATAATAAAGCTGTTCGGCCAATGGTGAGGCAGGATAGTAAGGTGGAACAATCAAGCTGAGGACTGATGTAGATGGGAGAAGTCAAGAGAGACTCGAGCCAGCCACCTTAGAAGCAAGATGCCAAGGCCCGGTAAAGCCATGGTCATGTAGTAATACATAGATTAATAGAAATAGGTTAATTTAAATGTAAGAGCTAGTTAGTAATAAGCCTGAGCCATCAGCCAAGCATTCTGTAATTAATATAAGCTTCTATGTGTTTGTTTGGGATCAGGTGATTGGGACAGAAAATTCCACTATGTTTATACTGAAGTCTTGCCTGTACTTCCTCCCTCACTATCGGCCTTTCAGCTTTTTATTAGACCAATTAAGTGCCTCAGGCAGGCAAGTTAAAACAGCAATACACCTTTACATAATTAAACAAATGCAATACATCTTTGTATAGTTGAAGAAACATTCCAGAAGACAATGGTATCAGAATTTCTGTTTTCCTCAGTATTACTATTTTTAATTTCAGAAATAGATTCAGAATAATATTCCATACATTTAAAAATAGTCAGCTTGATCTAGCTGCCTTAAAGATTAAGTTCATAACATTACTTTTTGAGCTTTACTATATTGTGACAATTAATCTTGGTACTTTACCAAAAATTAAAAAATTGAGTTGATTGGAGGAGTAAACTATGTGTATGGAGTGTTCCTTAGTTCCTCCAAATATCTTGTGGACATATCCTTAGAAGAGACACCAATATTGGTGGTTCATGCAATGGCATGTGTTACAGTCTATTCTAACACTGGAATGTTCTTTATAGGAACTGAAAATGAACTTTTCCAAAGTGTGTTATCAGAAAAAAAAGTGCTACCCAAGTGGTCTGTAACTGCATTTGTATTTCTTGATGATGTGTCTCAACTATTTCTCATATATTCATCTAAAAAGGCCAAGGTTGCCCCACATTGTTTAAACACTTTTGAATATCTAAAAGAAGGAGTGTCAGGGACAAGGACAGAATCTCTAATTAGTGGAGAAATACAGACCCCCCGATAAGACAGGGAACTAGATCATCTTACAGTCAGGTTGCCTAGCAAAAGGACATTGAGTCAGAGCCCTTAACCCTTTCACCTTGTAAACATCCTAAACAAACATCCTGTTAGCTTGCCCCATCTTATGCAGATGACAGCTTCTTGCTCCCCCCACCCTGCAGGAACTATATAAACCCTCCTGGAGAAAAATAAAGTTGCACCTTGATCAGAATCTAGACTTGGTGTATTTCCTTTGTATCTCCTGTCCCTACATTCCCTCCTTAGGGTGGTCGAGTACCTGTTGTAGCCCTACAGGAGGGACAAAGGAGGAATGGTAAAAGGGGGGAAGGGGAAAGAGGAGGTAGAGGAAAGTGAAGGAGAAGGAATGAGGAAGTAAAAGGAGGAGGACTAGGCAGAGTCTTTCAGAGAGCTGGAGCTCAAAGGTGTGGAATCAAGGCTTCAACAAAACTGTTTGATGCTGAGGCTGGTAAAGCATGTTCCCTCCTTCTTCCACAACTCTAGGTGGCTGCCAGAATTCTTGGGTGGCCTTGGATTGTGGATCCATCACTCCATATCTGCCTCTGTGTTCACATGGTTTACATGGCTTTCTTTTATTCTAAGGTATACGATCCTGGCTTTTGGACTCAGCACTAGCCCATCCAAAATCCAAGACAAATTTGCAAAATTCCTGACTGTCCACACCCCATCAATTAAAAATGATATTTCAGTTTACAGAGTGTATGACTTGAGTGTATCTTTTTTAAAACAATTATTATGTCAAAAAGGACCTGTTTTAGGTTAAAGAATTTGATTACAGGGTATGTTCAATAAAATCTACTAATGCTTTTATCTGACGACTGTGGTGATATTTTATTTGTGCTTAAATGTGGTGATATTTTATTTGTATGTTAATAAATAAAGTTTGTCTGGAGATCAGAGGAAATAGCAAGCCATTAAGTAAACACAGAAGTCAGATAGTGGTAGCACATACCCTTAATCTGATCATGTGGCAGGCAGGGTCTCTGTGTGTTCAAGAACACACTAGGGAACAGCCAAGTGTGGTGACACATGCCTTTAATCCCAGTATCAAGCATAGAGACCTGGATATCTATACAGACAGGCAATAACAAGGAAGTGAGGTAGTTGGGCTAAGAGCCAATGAGAGGGCAGAACAGCAAGGCAATAAAAGCCTGGGTAGA
The DNA here is from genome assembly GCF_949786415.1 of Peromyscus eremicus. Taxonomy (NCBI): domain Eukaryota; kingdom Metazoa; phylum Chordata; class Mammalia; order Rodentia; family Cricetidae; genus Peromyscus; species Peromyscus eremicus. The sequence continues at coordinate 8,540,395 of NC_081430.1, read as the reverse complement.
CAGGAAGTAGCTCACTTTTGGCAGTTGCAGAGCTGGAGAGGTAAGGTTGGTGGCTTTCACTATTTCTCTGATCTCTAAGACTTTCACCCCTATATTTGGCTCAGTTTTCTTTATTTAATAAGACCACTTAAAAATTCATCTACAATTGGTTCCATGTGGCAAGAGTTCATTAAAAAACCATTGGTGGCCTTAAAGGCCAGGGGTTACAGGCCCACAGCTCGGCTGGAGCTTACAGGCCCCCAGGCTTGGTCAGAGATACAAGCAATCTGGGCTATATGCAGCCAGAGCTGCACTCAGCCTTAGCTGAAAGTAACAGGACTACTTGAGGGGATACAGAGCCCCTGGCTCAGGCCTGGTACTGCTCACTCCAGAGCATATTGCTGGACTTTCTTTAGCTTTTAGCTTTTAGTAGGTTCTCTCTCTCTCTCTTTCTCTCCTCTCTCTCTATCTCTCTCTCTCTCTCTCTCTCTCTCTCTCTCTGGATTCCCATCTTGGACTGCCACCACGCTAGGTAGTTGCTTTGACATTCCCTCAGACTTCGACTGTTCTACACAGACTTAGTAAGTTAATTAAGATATCAGATATCTTAAAATGGGAAACTAGTTAAAAGAAAATTTTTTCCCACATTAAAAATTGGGAAATATTTTTACAGTGTAAGGATATTGGTCTTTGTTTGATAACACATTAGGCTGTCTGAAAATGGACCAATTAAATGAGAGGATAATTAATGTTGATGGGCTGTATGGAACATCAATTATGAATATTATTTGTTTAATTATCCTTATTTTAGTATTTAAAAGGTTGGCCAACTTAAGTGCCAAGATAAAAGCTTTAGAAAGACCTGTAAAAATGAATTATAGAGAAGTTCAGATCCAGATGGAAGAATTTAAAGGTGAAATTATTTCAGGATTGAATTATAAGGTTACAGAGAGACAGCTTGTTTTCAAACCACCAAACTTAATTTATCCAGTACCCTTACAGGAACTACCTGCTCAAGGATGTGTATAAGGTAATTGGACTCCAGTGGAAATGTTAGATTTAAGGAAGCTATAGTATCATATGGCATGCATTCTCCATTCATAAAGCAAATATTAAACTCATGGTCACTTGTGATAGGATCATTCCTCAGGACTGAAAAGAACAGCTGTCCTCGAGTCTGGAGCACAATTACAGTGGCAAACCTGGCTTAAGGAGGAGGCTAAGGCAATAGAACACCAATGTAGAGCTAGAGGTGTGGAAATTTCCTAGATCAGCTTCTTGAAGAAGGCAAATACGCTGATATACAAAGACAATGCTTATATGATAACCAAACCTCAATTCTATGCTGCATGGCAGCCATGAATGCATGGGACAGAATTGAGGAAGTAGGAAAAAAGATTGAATCATTCACAAAAGTTATATAGGGCCTCAGAGAATCCTTCACAGATTTCTTACACAAGCTGTCTTCAGTAGTAAATAGAATGATACCAAATTCGGAAGCTAGACAAATAATAATTGAATCTTTGGCTTTTGAGAATGAGAATGCAGCATGCAAAAGAGTAATCGGGCCCTTGGAGGAATGGGTCAGGGAAACAATTAATATTGAGTCTCATGCCCATGATGATATGTGGATAGGAGAAATAATTTCAAAAGCTTTGAGGGAAAATGTCAGATGTTTTGAGTGTGGAAAACAAGGTCATTTGAAACAGGAGTACAAACAACGCATTCCTAGAAAGAATGTTTATTCAAGGAACAATGGCAACAGAGTGCTCTTACCTTTTGAATTGGTGTGGTAAGGGTAAATATTGGACCAACAAATGTAGATCAACAAGGGACAGACAAGGTAATCCTTTGCCTGTGTCCTTGGGAAACTCCCAGAGAGGACCCAGGCAGACCCCCGCAGCAAATTCAGACATTTCCTGCCATCATAGAAGAAAAATCCCTTCTCAGAGCAATTAAATAACAAAATGCCTATTGGAACTAACTAGGCTGCTCAGGGTAATAGAACAGCTGTAGCAGAGAGAATAGGAAACTCAAGAAAAACCATAAAGCTAATTTTTTGGCAAACTTCTATAAAAAAACAAAGACCAAAATTAAAAATATGAATAAATGACATTTTCTTGGAAGATTTAGTAGACACAGGTGTGGATGTGATAATAATTTCACCAGAATTTTGGCATCAAAATTGGCCTCTTCAGGAGTTAAATGTTCACCTGTTAGGGATTGGAACAATGGTACATGCCTTTCATCCCAGTGTAAGTTAACCATAGATGTCTGGAGGTCTGGATAGACAGACAGGAAGTGATAGAGCTGGGTGGAAAGAGGAAATGATATAGCTGGCAGGGAGAGGAAGTCAGGTGGCAAAACAGAAAGGCATATAGGCATTAGTATACAGAAAGTAGCTCTGTCTGGAGGCTGAGGAGTTGGTAAGGTGAGGTTGGCTGTGACTTGTCCTATTCCTCTGATCTTTTAGTTTTCACACCAATATCTGGCCTTGGGTTTTTTATTAATAAGACTGTTTAGCAATTTGTCTTACATCTGGTGCCCCAACATTTGAGGCATGAGTTCAGGAAAAAGTCACTTGCTTGTGGCCTTACAAGCCCCAGTTCAAGCCTGAGCTCCACATGGCTGGAATCTCCATCTGACCTGGGCTGGAGTCCCTAACCAGCTGGATCCAGATGGCTGGATCTTTCACTTTTTCATTTATGGCAGGTTGTGGGCTCTCTCTGGATCCCCATCTTGAGCTGATACCACACTAAGTAGCTATCTTAAAACCTGGCTTGGAGAGCCAGGTGGTGGTGGCATAAGCCTCTAATCCCAGCACTCAGTGGGCAGAGCCATGTAGATCTCTATGAGTTTGAGGCCAGCCTGGTCTACAGAGTGAGATCCAGGACAGATGCCAAAACTAGACAGATAAACCCTGTCTCAAAAACAAAACAAAACAAAACAAAAATCTGCTTGGGCTTCTATTGTTCTATGCAGAGGAGTCAGTCTCACATCTGAATCATCATTGTTAGCAAATTTGTTGAGTCAATTAAGATATCTTAAATAGGAAAATTAGTTAAAAGAGAATTTTTTAAATGTTTTTACAATGGAGGAAATTTGGTTTTGTTTGATAACACATTAGAGAATCTGAAAATGGAACAATTAAATGAAAGGATAATTAATGTTGATGGGGTTTACATAACATCAATTATGAATATTATTTGTTTGGTCATTTTTGTTTTATCATTAAAAAGTTTGGTTAGAGTGCCAAGATAAAAGTTTTAGAAAAACTTGTTAAGACAATTCATAGAGAAATTCAGACCCAGACAGAAGAATTTAAAGGTGAACTATCTCAGCATCGCATTACATAGTTACAGAGAAACAGCCTAAGGTTTTCAAACAGCCAACCATAATCTATCCTGTCACCTAACAGGAACTGCCAAATGCTCAAGCTTGTGTAAGAGCTAACTGACTTCTGTGGAAATGTTAGATTTGAGAAGATTTAAAGAAGCTATAGTCTCATATGGTATGCATTCTCCATTTGTAAAGCAATTATTAAACTCATGGTTAACTTGTAATAAAATTATCCATCAATACTGTGAAGATTTGGTTACAGCTGTCCTAGAGGGTGGTCCACAGTTACAATGGAAAAAACTGGTGGAAAGAGGAGGCTAAGACTATAGAACAATGATGTAGGGCTAGAGGTATGGAAATTTCCCAGGATCAACTTCTTGGAGAAGGTGATTATGCGGATATACAAAAACAATCTTTATATGATGACCACACTCTAATTCTATGCTACATGGCAGCCTTGAATGCTTGGGACAGAATTGAAGAAGTAGGAAAGAAAATTGAGTCATTTATAAAAGTTATACAGGGCCCAAAAGAAACCTTCATGGATTTCTTGCAAAGGCTGTCTTCAGCAGTAGATAGAATGATACCAAATTCAGAAGCTAGACAGATAATAATTAAATCTCTGGCTTTTGAAAATGCTAATTCACAATGCAAAAGGCTAATTAGGCCATAAAAGGGCATGATTAACACCCTTGGAGGAATGGATCTGAGATACAGTTAATAATGAATCTCATGACCATGATGATAGTTGGATAGAAGAGGTGATTTCCACAGGTTTGAAGAAAAATAATAACATCAGATGCTTTAATTATGGCAACAAGGTCACCTAAAAAGGGACTGTAAACAGGGTATTCCTAGAAACAATGTTTTTTCAAGAAACAGTGGCAACAGAACACCCCTCGCTTCTAGATTATGCAGAAGGTGTGGTAAAGGCAAACATTAGACTAATGAATGTAGATCAACAAAGGACAGACAAGGTAATCCTTTACCTTTGTTTTCAGGAAACTCCCTGCAAGAGGGATCCTCTTGCAGGCTCCTATGGCAAATTTAGTTCAGTCCTTTTCTGCCTTCATAAAAGAAACCCCTTCCCAGAGCAATTAAATAACCAAATGCCTATAGTAAAAAACCATACTGTTCAGTGTGACAGAACAGTTATAACAAAGAGAACAAAAAATTTGGGAGAAACCATAAGGCAAATATTTTGGCAAATTTCTATAAATGAACAAAGACCAAAAATAAAAATACGAATAAATGACATTCCCATTAAAGATCTTGTAGACATAGATGTGGATGTAGCAATAATTGCACCAGAATCTTGGCATCCAAATTGGCCTCTTCAGGAGGTAAGTGTTCAGCTGTTAGGGATTGAAACATTATCTCAAGTGAAACAGAGTACAAGATGGGTGAAATGTATAGGGTCAGAAGGACAGATAGGAAAAATAAAGCCATATGTGACTAATATGGCTATGAATCTATGGGGATGTGATTTATTACAACAATAGAATACCCAGATTAACATTCCTCCAACCTTAGAAACAAACCATAAACTAATATATATTTCTGAGAAAAGTATTAGAAGGTATTATAAAGAACAGTCACCAACCATCCAGATTGTACAAGAACAGGGCACAACAGCTGTTGATCTTTCAAAGACACCAACAGGTCTACCTTTAAAATGGTGAACAGACAAGCCTATATGGGTTCAGTAATGACCTTTAACAACAGAGAAACTACAGGTCTTAAAACAGCTTGTACAAGAGAAGTTAAATGCTCAATATATTGAAGAATCAACCAGACTTTGGAATTCTCTTATATTTGTTACTAAAAAAAGAATGGTAACAGACCAAAGAGCAATTAACAAGGTAATTCAGCCAATGGGCTCTCTACAATCTGGAATTCCTTTGCCTAGTCTGTTACCTAGAGAATGACCTCTTATAGTTATTGATTTAAAAGACTGTTTCTTCTCAATACCTTTACAAGATATTCTCTTTTCAGACAGAGAAAGATTTGCCTTCACGGCACCTAGTTTTAAAAATTCCCAGTCAGTCAAGAGATATCAATGGAAGGTTCTCCGACAGGGAATGTTAAATAGCCAAACCATGTGCCAATATTTTGTAAAAGAACCATTGACAGTAATACATAAACAGTTTCCTAAATCTATAATATATCATTACATAGATGATATTTTACTAGCTAATTCTAATGAAGATATCTTAGAAAGAATGTTTGAAGAAGTAAAGAAAATTTTGCCTTGTTGAGGATTACAAATTACTCCTGAAAAGATACAAAGAGGAGATTATATTAATTATTTAGGATATAAATAAGTCTACAAAAAATTAGACCTTAAAAGGTGCAAATTAGGAGAGATCAATCATAGACTCTTAATGACTTTCAAAGATTATTTGGAGACATTTCCCATCTACAGGCCACTGTTGAGGTAAAAAATGATGGACTGAGTAATTTGTTCCAAACCTTAGAGAATGACAAGGACTTAAATAGTCAAAGAGAATTATCAGCTGAATTTGAGAGGGAATTGGCTTTGGTGGAAAAGAAAATACAGGATGCACATGTGGATCATGTGGATCTAAAGTTTGATTGCACTTTGGTTATTTTACCCTCTAAGCATTATCCTACAGGAATTTTATTGCAGGAGGAAGATATTATATTTGAATAGATATTTCTAAAAAATAAAAAGAGTAAAAAAATTAAAAACTTATGTGGAAAAGATTTCTGAGTTGATTTTAAAAGGAAAATTGAGACTTAATCAATTAGCAGAAATAGATACAGCGGAAATTTTTGTACCTTTAACTAACAATAAAATTGACAAATTATGAGCAGAAAGTGAACCTTGGTAAAGAGTTTGCAGTAATTTTTTTGGGAGAGATTAACAACAAATATCTCAAAAGTGATAGAATTCAATTTATAAAGAGAGCTAACTGGGTCCTGCCTTGCATTGAATGGAAAACACCAATATCTGGAGCCCCTACATTTTTATACAGACATAAACAAACAAGGAAAGACAGGTTACAAATCAGAAAATTTAGGTAAAGTGGTTCAAAGTCCTTAAATTCATTTCAAAAAAATCAGAATTATATGCTATTCTGATGGTATTAATAGATTATTCAGAACTCCTCACCATAGTTACTGACTCTCAGTATGCTAAAAGAGTGGTATTACATATTGAAACAGCAGAATTTATCTCTGATGAGTCAGAATTAACTTCATTATTCACTCAATTATAAGATATAATCAGGAATAGGAATCATCCCTTATATATAACTCACATCTGATTCCATATGGGTCTGCCAGGCCCTCTAGCACTAAGAAACGATGAGGTTGATAGTAGTAAGGGTTTAAAAAAGGATTTTTTCCATAACCTGGCAACAAGCCAAGGACATTGTAAGGAAATGTCCTACTTGTTCTTTTTATAATCAAACTCCATTACCAGCAGGATGTAACCCAAAGGGTACTCAGTGGAATGAAATCTAGCAGGTAGATGTGTTTCATTTTGTAGAATTTGGAATACTGAAATATGTACACCACACCATTGATACCTATTCAGGATTTCAATGGGCAACTACTCTTGAGTTCCGAAAAGGCTGATTCTATAATCATGCATTTGTTAGAAGTTATGGCCATAATGGGTGTACCTGTAGAAATTAATACTGACAATACTCCAGCATATGTCTCTGGTAAAATGAAACTCTTTTTGCTTATTATAATATAAAGCATATTACAGGTATACCACACAACCCTACAGGACAAGCAGTCACAGAAAGGTCAAATCAAACTCTAAAGGGTATGTGAAATACACAGAAAGGAGTAACAAAAACTCCAGAAATAGATTATATAATGCTCTATTAACTTTGAATTTTCTCAGTGCTAATGAGAAAGGATCTATAGCTGTGGAGAGACATTGGATTAAAAAAAAAAACCCTACAGAATTAAATCAGCCTGTATACTTTAAAGATGTGCTGACCTCAGAATGGAAACCAGGATACATGCTACCTTTGGGACGAGGTTTTTCTTTTGTTTCTACAAGAGAAGGTAAGCTATGGATACCATCAAAATAGATAAAGGTTTGATTTGAATAAGAGAGACCTCTTAATTAGAAGAGGTGATAGTTCCTCAACCAGCATGACCATTCAATTTAAACTAAATTATACCACTAACAAATGATTTTCATGTAATCAGATATAACTTGTCAAAAGGGAACCTTACCAAAGTTAGGGTTAGGTAAGGGTTTTTATTTTTGTCTTTCAGGAGAATGAAGGCTAAGGAATCTGAAGAACACTGGACAAATGAGCCATCTGAAGAGAAATGACAAATCATCCAGAAAAAAAGAGTAAATTGGCCTATTGGTATATCATATAACTAACAGGATAAAATTTTATGTCTTCCCAAACATTTGTTTCTGCTGTTCTCTACAGACACATAATGCAAATGGTCTTCAGGTACTCCCATTTCAATAAAAAATTAGAACTGGCTTTGGAGTTGGAACATGGCTCTGTCCTTTTCTAAACTCAAACATGCTTCTTAAAAAGAAAATCTAAAATCTTTGTATCATGTCAGAAGAGCCATCTGGTGTGGAACAAAAGAAAACCAAAATTAAGGGACTATTCTCTTTGCCACTAATCTCCTAATTGTTTGGTTATATTTTGACACTTTAAATTTTTCTTAAGTTGTGAATTTAATATCGAAATTCATCATGACAAAAATGGTCATATAGAGTACTAACTAATCCTAGAAAAGGAGCTTCATCTAGTGAACATGATTTCAAGTTTGAGTTTCTATCAGTTTTCTGCAGGGAATCATGTTCATGCCTAACAGCAACACTGAAGTCTCCAAAAAGATGATGGGGCCCCACAACGATGATTCCATCAGGACAATGATAATACCACTAAGCTGACAAATACCACCCAAATATAGGCTTTGGACTACAAACTGCTAAGGACAATTTGGAGATGGCTAGTTGAGATGATCCAGCCTCACAGACTACTCAAGCAAGGACTTGAGACAAACCCTGCATTTTCAAGTTGTGCAGAGACTGTACAACAAATGATATAGCTTACTCTCCCAGAACTTGACAAATAACCCAAAAATTTTGATTTGAGGATCCCCTAAAGATGGCTTCACCCCCAGACAGCAGGACGTAATTTTAAGACCATGATGCCCACATTCCCAAGAGGTAGGGTAGGTAGTTTTTGGTAATTCAATGGGTTACGGATAATTGTCATTGTTTAGGATGGTTGGTTACAAGTTGTTAATTGTTAATGGTCAGGAAAAAATTTAAAGAAAGGAAATTAGATTTAGGGTTCTTGTTTGAAAAAAAAGGATATAGATAAAAAGTTAGATTGTTGAATCTACTTTTAACAGCCAACTACTAATTTTAGATATTTTACAGTGGATTGGATTTTTGTATATTATATAAAAATTATGTATATTGCCACAAGTTTGAGATTGATTTATATAGATATGATAAGATAAAAAGGTAGATTATTGAATCGACTTTTAGAAGGCAACTACTAGTTTTAAATATGTTACATTGGATTGGATTTTTGTATATTGTATACAAATTTTGTATGTTGATACAAATTTGAGGTTGATTTTGTACATTTATTTCTAATCTTGTTCAAGGTATTATACCCATAGAGTTAATTTAACAATGTAATGCAATTTTGTAGTCCTTGAAAATTATTACCAACTATTTAGGATAATAAAGAAGTGCAGGTTAGTAGTTAGTCATTACAATCAAGCTTGTAGTCATATTAGGTATGTTTTCAAGGTCAAGCAGAAATACATTTTAGATAGACAGGTCATCTTCAAACACTTCAGAGATCTGCAGAATATAGCATTTAAGATGTTTTAATAACATAGTTTTTTTTTTTTTTTTATGACTATGAGACATGTCTGTTCCTGGCAGCACCAATCTACTTTAAAGAAAATGATGGGCACTGAAGAAACTCCATATGGAATTTTGGTAATGCAAATTAGGATAGAAGGTCAATTAGATACAATCCTTTGGATTTACAAAGATAGGATAGATAATAAAATATTTTCTCTGAATTTGTCAAATGCAAATGAACTAGACATTGTTGATATATGTATTGCCTATATATTGTATATAGTTATTGTACTTATGGTATACAGTTTTTCTCATATTTAAAATTTTAGACAAAAAAAGGAAATGTGATATTTTATTTGTGCACCCCAATAAAGCTCATTTGGGATTCAGAGGAAAAAGCCAGCCACTTCATTAAACATAGAGGTCAGGCATTGTAGCACATGCCTTTAATCCTCACATTTGGAAGGCAGAGATTTATCTGGATCTCTGTAAGTTCAAGGTCACACTGGGAACAGAGCCAGGCATGGTTGCACACACCTTTAATCCAAGTGCTAGTTAACCATGGAGTTCTGGAGGTCTGGACAGACAGACAGAAAGTGGTAGAACTGGGTGGAAAGAGGAAGTGATGTAGCTGGGCTGAGAGAGGAAGTAAGATGGCAGGACACAGAAAGGTACATAGGCATGAGTGTATAGAAAGTAGCTCTCTCTGGAGGCTGAGGAGTTGGTAAGGTGTGATTGGCTGTGGCTTGTCCCTCTGATTTTTCGGTTTTCATTCCAATATCTGTGTCTGAGTTTTTTATTAATAAGACCATTTAGCAATTTGTCTTACAAAGAACTGCTCCCCCCCCCTAAAATTACAATATATAAGAGTTTAAGTAATCCAGTGTTTTTGGTCAGAAGAAGATATAAACACCTGAAGCAAATCTGTAAAAAATGGTAAACCATGAAGTTGAAAATAACTTGATGGTACAATACTTTTGTAAGCATAAGCATTCTACTCTCTCAATTGTTTGCATTGACACAAGCAGAGCACATGCAGACAGACACAGAATGGTAGCTTCATGTTCTTTACTTGTGTTTTCCATGGCAATAGTTAATAGATGGCATGAATTTCCAGTCAAAAGAAAATTAACAACAAAAAGATAAAATTATCCACTAGTCCCTTGTCCTTGAGCATGGACAAACATTTATTTCCTATATCTCAGCCTTCACTAGCTCTTTTCCCATCTCTCTTCCTCTTCAACTTTTTATTTGTTCCTATGAATCTTCATCTAGGATGTCTTCAATATTTTAATAAGAACAAACCTAGCATTTAATATAATGGCCTAGTTGTCTTTATTTTTAAGAGTACCTGTTACATTATTTATTCTTCATTTCTGTTTATAAATAAAGCATACTTTATATTGAATACAGAACAACATTGCTGTGTACTTCACACTCATGCAACAATAAGCACACAAAGTGCTAAATAATTAGATATTTAAAGATTAGGTATTTGGTACTTTAGTGCTTTCTACAACACAGAAGTCTTTGGTAAATTTCATACAGGTATTTCAATATTTATTATTAGTTGAACATTTTTGCTTGAGTATTTTCATAAGTTAAGAATAGATTTTCTTCTACTAGAAATAATAGTGTATCAGTTCTTCTTAAAGAAAATCAATAATCAACATATTTTAAATAATGTGCTAGATCTAGATAATAAGAAATAAGTGCATTACTATTGAGAAGTCAAAATCAAAATTCTATAGTCAGTAAAAGTAATTGAAGGATAAGGAAGCAACAAGGAAGTGATCCATCGTAAGAAAAGTAAAGAACAACAATAGAATTCAATCAAGCAGAGTAGATATTGACCAGCCTTAGTCACCAGTGTTGACTCTTCTAAAGAAAAGAACCTATCTTCACTGTTTTCAGAGAGCCAATAATGAGGTCCAGAGAAAGATAGAATCAAACTATCTCTGCTTAAAGAAAGCTCTTCAAGGAAGCATAGGGGAATCTCTACACTGAACAAAAGATGAGATCATCAGGAGACATAAGTGGTCATTAAAAATACAATAGCCTTCACATATGTGATAAAAGTATGTTAGCATTAGACAGTTATATTTTCATGAATTCACATTGGTCCATACTGGCATAATCTTACTGCAATTAAAACATTTCCCTGAGCAATAAACTCATGTTGCTAAAGAGTGTGGCTTCTGAAAATAGGCTTAAGTTACCAAGTTTGTGACAATTGCCTGATTATATCATTCAAATAGCTGGTGTTATTTGATTTCACTTACAGGACTGAGAGATACATAAAAGCCAGCTGAAGTCTGAATGATTTCACTGGGAAGATATATGATCTCTGTAGATGAGAAGACTGAGTAGATGCCATAACAGGCTGCTCAAATTGCTCTCAGAGATCAGGCTTCAATTTCAGTTTCCTGAGACTGAACAAGCAGTTTCTGAGAGTGCTTACCAACAAAGGACAATCAATCCCCAACACCCATGACAACAAGGACAAGGAGGCCTGGTACATGCAGTATCCGACCAGGCCAGGCCTGAGCCACAGTCAGCAGCTCAAGATGATAACCAAATAAGGACAAAGCCTTGGACTTGTTCAGGCCTGCCCCAAAATGGAAAAACTGTAGCCATAGCCAACCCCTACTAGCCCTAGCCAATTAAAATGCACTAATATGATTGGCACTTGCTTAAGCCAATCATATTGAAAGTGACCTAACTACCCTAGGACCTCCCTTTTGCTGTGCTTAAAAGAAGCATTCAAGATCCTCTCAAAGCCATTGCCATTTTGCCTTTGTGTTCCATGGCTGTCCCCAGCATGCTGGAATCTTTCTCAAGATAATAAATGTTCCTGCTGATAGGGTATGTGGATTGTGGTCTTTTGTGGGACTTTTCCAGGACTTTAACAGTAAAAATCTTCTGCACGTTATCTCTAGAATGGGAAGAGACTAAGAAAAACTAGAAAAGGAGTTTTTACAAAGGTAAAGATTTTATGGACGAAAAATGAAATCTTAGAAAATCAAACTCCAATGTTAGCTTGTAGGAAATTTGCCTTAGGCAAAGTATCTAAGCACACACAACATTGGAGAAATGGTTCTCAACTAACTGCATATTTGTTACACTTAAAACTGAAATTATAGAAAAACCAAGAAGAGAGAATATGAAAGCAAAATAGTCCCAAATCTTATTATTCTTATTAATGACATTTAAATAACTAGCCATTTGAAAATATTACTTAAAATTTAACCAAATTATGATTGCAAATCAGTCATACTTTCTTCAACATTAGATTCTATTTAGTCATATGTAATGGTTTCAAAATTATTAGATTTTCTCATCAAGTCTAAGTTAATAAAGACAGATGGCCAGCAGAGCAAAACTGTCAGCCAATTTATCTGAATTTATAAGAATTAAAGAAACAAATGTCATTGTCTTAAAAGCCTTTAACTTTTTCCCTTATTCTGTTTGATCTTCTTTCCGTAACAGACTGCCTCTGCTGCCTTGGCTCTAACTGTCCAGATTAAATGGCATGTGTTCCTTCACTGCTAAACTGCAAGTGACTTCTAGCTTGAAGCCAAAATCACTGGAATTTTTGTGACTACACAATTAATATTATCCAGTTAGAAAAACCTAAAACAGTAATTAAATAGAAGGAATTATACTTATTGATAATTCCAAAATCCAGAAATGACTATAAATATTAGTATATTGATGGTTTTTTTGGACATCTGCAGTGAAGGAACATAAATATAAATCAATAAATTGCTATCAATGATTACAAAGATGAGATTACATGGTATTGATAATGTGTTTTTTCACTTCAAATGTTTCATTAAATAGATATCCATGTTATCACATATATTTTGATACTATCAATGTCAATAACTAAACAGTGTTTTTTTCAGGTACCCTTGTCATAAGTTCATTTACCAGCATTTTCATTTTGAGAATTCAAAGTACTGCAAAATTTTTATTAATATTGAAATTGTAAGAAAGTATGTGTTTGTGTGTGTGTGTACGTCTTAAGAAACATTTCTTTTTATTATTACTATAAAATCATCAAAACAGTACAGATAAGACCAAAATGTTCACAGATTTTTCAGTCTTGCTAACTTGATGTTCAGTAGGTTTGAAATGTTTTCTTTTTTCATAGCAGAATACAACAGAGAAGTGCTGTGGGATGTTCTGTATGTTAAATGTGTTGCTCTGATTGGTTAATAAATAAAATACTGATTGGCCAGTAGCCAGGCAGGAAGCATAGGTGGGACAAGCAGAGAAGAGAATTCTGGGAACAGAAAGGCTAGGTGAGGGAGATGCTGCCAACCTCAGCCATGAGATGTTAAGATACTGGTAAGCCACGAGCCACGTGGCAACTTATAGATTAATAGAAATGGGTTGATTTAAGATACAAGAACAGTTAGCAAGAAGCCTGCCCCAGCCATACAGTTTAAAAGCAATAAAAGTCTCTGTGTGTTTACTTGGTTGGGTTTGAGCGAGCCACGTGGCAACTTATAGATTAATAGAAATGGGTTGATTTAAGATATAAGAATAGTTAGCAAGAAGCCTGCCACAGCCATACAGTTTAAAAGCAATAAAAGTCTCTGTGTGTTTACTTGGTTGGGTTTGAGCAGCTGCGGGACTGGCGGGTGAAAGAGATTTGTCCTGACTGTGGGCCAGGCAGGAAAACTCTAGCTACAGAGAAGCATCATGCATTGTCAGTAACATCATCATCAGTAATAACATGTCAGTCAATATACATTGTCTGAAAATAATTTATAGATGAATATATCTGTTTCCATCAATAATCAAATGTGCAAATAAAATACCATATTAACTCAGTTTCACATCACTGGGAAGTAACTACATGGACCTAGATATTACTAGAAAATGCTGTAGGTTTCATAGCATAGTGAATACTGAGCATCGTGCCCATATAGACAGGCCTGAAGGGGACAAGTGGCCTTGGAAGACAAGCACACTGATAGAGAAAGAAAAAGTTTCAAAATTAGGAGACAATAACACCAGGCAGATATAGTCCTGGGTCCTTAAAATGACGAAAGTGTTGACTGTATCTCTCTCTATATGAAATCAAACACTTAGTTCATAAACCTCGCTACATAATTACACACAATAATTAACAAGACAGAGTTAGAGAGGAAGGTGGGAGGCGGTATAACATAACTATATTTTAATTCTAAAACACTAAATCAGTAGAACAATGAAAATTATTTTCTTATTTTTCCAAAGCATTAACATATAAAAAAATCTCATATAGAACCTTCACATTTTTATACTTCACCAGTTACAATAAAGAAAATTTGTAAGTGAGAAAGCTAGGTGGTTTTGGAGGCAAATCTCATTACATAAGCATGTAAAACAAGAATTGATTTTCCACTACCAATTACTCTATATTTCTTAGCAAATGGAACCACTCTTCCAGTTCCTTAATTTTTTTAAACAAAATAAAAAGGAAAAAAGTTAATTATGGTCTCATGCAAAGTTATTAATAAGAAAATGTTCAGCCAACTAAGAAGTGGTTGGCTTTATATTTCTTGCTTATCACCAATAGTAGCAATTAACTTTAATTTTTACCCTTAGATAATTTTGGAAGGTATGTATAGTTATTCATTCTTTGTTATTTTTAAGTAAAACATTTATAGATTAGTAGAAAGAGGGAAATCCCTGCATTTATTCTGATGTCAATTGCTTAAATGAACAGAAATGAAACATTGAAAGGCTTGCCATTATTCATTAGAAGACACAGCAACTCTTTTAGTATTATTCAATTTTCAGTTATAAAGGTAATAATTATAAGCATCATTTAATATTAACATTGTTAAACCTACACGATCAAATATTTAAACAATATTGTAATGTAATATCATAATGTAATAATGTAAATAATGTAAAGTCAAAATCAAAGGCACCCAAAACCCTAGAATTAAACATCTAATCCATTTCGATTGTTGTAAGACATTATTGATTCCCGGATATAAAAGATGAGAAATGGGCTTCAAACATACACAAAGATATTCACAATTTACTGCCTACATGCTAAAAATGACTGACAGTTTGTAACTATTTCATTAAAAACTTAACTTGGTCTGTCAGTTCCAGACTCTATTGTGTATTCTGTACGGATCTGAGTAAATAGATGAATGCTCATTTCTTAATGTCACTTTCATTCTTGGGTGGACATTGACCTTGTTTTATAGTTAGTGTATCTGGAGGAAAGATCAGCAAGGGTGTGAGGAGATAAGAAGTGCAAAAAAAGGTGATCTTTCCCGGCTCTGAGCTAGAAAACATCAACAGCGCCTTTGGCCAGATTTCTCTTCCCTTCCTGTTTTTTGCCACATGAAAACTGTGTGATACTTAGACCATTAAGGAAGCAGATATAAAGATACAAAGTGTCCCAGTACATTGGCATGGGACTTTTCTAGCACTGCTCATCTTCCAAGTTTCCACCCTGGGTCCTCATTAGGCACACTCTGATGTTTGTAAATTCCATAATCTTCCCTCTTTGAAAACACTGGCTATGGAAAGGGCAACAGATACACCAGCACAACACCACAATTTACCTCTCCTGCCAACAGAAACCTTACTTATAGCCATTGTTTGCTACACTCATCATTTCCTAAGCAAGCTTCTTTTTCTGGGTTTTTATTTCCTTTGCTTTGGTGTCCAATCATATTTATTTTCCAATTACAGTAGAAAGTATCCAGATATTCACTTTTAATCAGGAAATGGGAATGAGCACATTGTTGTTTAAACATACTAACTTGAAAAAAATGCAGTTTGTTATAAACAGCATTTTTATATGTGATAAATGGTGTTGTATGTAGCTCTATATACTATGTACCAAGATTGCATATTTATCAAACCAAATCTTTGTAAGTACTTTAAACACTGCAGTGGGTTTTTTGTTTGTTTGTTTCTGTGTAAGTTATTCATTCACTCATTGTTCCTTAAGGTATGGCTGTTTGCTCATCATTAATCCTTAATCATAGCAAATACTTAGCCTCATGAAAAGACTTTAAAGATTATGTAATTATCTGAATCATTTAATGAGTGAGTTAAACAAATAATTCTAAGATGACTCTATTAATAGATATTAAAATGCTGCTCCCATCTTGAAAACAAACCTTCCGTCAGCTAACTGATGCCACAATTTCTGGATATCTTTCCTAGCCAATTAATAGAATTGTTGATTCAAGAATATGTTTTCAATTCCTCTTCTGACCTTTGAGCATTAGGAGAAAATATGTTGAACACAGAGGTATTTGCTCTTTTATCGAAATGTATGATGAGCAAATAAGAGGAAAAGAAGATAAATGTTACGCCAGGAAGTAATTAATACTAGAGAATGGAGCTGATAAGGGAGAGTGTGCGACAGAAGAAGGATTAATTGGGGAGACAGGAATATTCATTCAGAGCAGTGAACATTTTGGGGAGGGGGAGAAGTTCAAAAGAGAAGTCATAAACAAGCTGACAAATTTGATTCTGTACCTTGTAAAGACAAACTGACAAACTGAGCAAGCTTCTGTGACTGGATCACCAATTTCTCACATTTTACATTGTCCTTTTTAAATATTTTTGTAGTTCATCTGTTTTTTAATACTCATGTAGGTATTAAATATTTTCTAAGGATTTTTTTCCTTCTATAAGCTATTTGAAGACTCAGATCACATATGTTCTTCTTTCTGCCTTCCTTAGGAGTATTTGTATCAGTCAAAAGTAGACCATAGTAAACAGTATTTGAAAAATGAACAGCAGAGCAATTGTACTCTAAGCAACTCAAGTTTTTTAGGAAAATCCTAATCTCTGCAATTATTTGTTACTCCACACAAGATAAAAAAAAAAGCAGAATTTATATATACAAGTATATATACACATATATACAAACATATCATATAAATGTATATGATGTGTGTGTGTGTGTGTGCATGTGTGTGTTGGATGTGTGTGTGTGTGTGTGTGTGTGTGTGTGTGTGTGTGAGTGAGTGATCTATATTCCAGAATTGCTGATCACAAAATACCTGAAGGAACTGTAAGAGTTTGGAAGCTATTATGTGAATGGGAATATGTTAATTCACTTTTTCAGTGTGATGTGTCCTTACACTTTATTTCCCTCTTAATAGAACTGTCATCATAGAGCTTTCATCCAGTAACTGATGGAAGCAGATGCAGAGATCCACGGCCGGGCATCAGGCCGAGCTCCAGGAGTCCAATGGATGAGAGAGAGGAGGGATTCTATGACTAAGGGACATGGAGATCATGATGGGAAAATGTACAGAGACAGCCAGCCAAACTAGTGGGAACTCATGAACTGTGGACCAATAGCTGTGGAGCCCCCATGGACTAGGCCCTCTGGACAGGTGAGACAGTTGTTTAGCTTGAACTGTTTAGGGGACCCCCAGGCAGTGGGATCGGGATCCATCCCTAGTGCATGAGCCAGCTTTTTAAAGCCCAGTGTCTATGGTGGGACACCTTGCACAGCCTTCATCCAGTGGGGAGGGGCTTGGACCTGCCTCAACTGAATGTACCAGGCTTTGCTGACTCCCTATGGGAGACTTTGCCTTGGAAGAGGTGGGAATGGGGAGCAGGTTGGTGGGAAGGCTGGCGGGTGGGAAGAGGGAGGAGAGGGGGATCTGTAGTTTGGTATGTAAAATGAGTAGAAAATTTCTTAATAATAAAAATTTTTAAAAAATAGAACTTTCTCCTCTCTTTCTCTCTCTCTTGGTTTGAATTAGGGAACTGATGGTTGGATTCATTCTGTATATTGATTTCTAAATAACAAATCCTGCTCATTTGAAAACTCCCGAACATGAATTATCATTAAATTTGCAAATACAAATATCTCTGCTTTTATTTTATCATTACTCATTTTGCAAGCACCTTTTTCAATTGAGTTTACAGTTTACAAAGAAAAGGGGAAATTTAAATAACAAGAAGGTAATACAACATCATATTTTCCAATGAATAAACTGAAGCTATCATAGATTCAATAACTTAATCATGTCTTCCAACTATGGAATAACAGCAGTGTCTCTCTTCAGTAGTAAGTGTTTACTTTTATTAAAATATATTTCATATACATAAAATACTAAATTTGTTGTAATGATAAAAATGACACATACATGCACTTATACTTCCACTCAGTTGAAGCTGTTTAATATGAACATCAGTAAAACCCACTGTGTGTTATGATGGTCATTTTTAATTGTCAAGTTGACACGACCAAGAATCAACTGGGAAAGGCTCTCTCCCAGGAACTATACACACTGTGCTGGCCTGTGGGGATGCTTGTGAGGGGTTTCCTTAATTAAGTTAGTTGGGGTTGGAAGATCCAGCCAAAATGTGAGTGATACCATTTTACAGGCTAGACCCTGGACTGAATGGAAAAGAAAGACACTGGCAAGTGTGTGTATTCTTTCTCTCTCTTCTCTTGATTGCAGGTGGGATGTGATTAGCTGTGTCAAGTGTCTTCCATATTGGCTTTCCCATGGTGACGGACTATAACCACAACTGTGAGCTGGAGTGAATCCTTTCTTTGCTAAGTCGCTTTATTGTGTCCAAGAGTAGGGATAGGAAACTAGGACATGAATTGGTCCCCAGAGTTAGTTGACTTAGGTAATAAGCCAGTTCAGGTGGCTTTTGTTGTGATGCACACAGCCATGTGGCTTTTGCCAATAACTCCTTACTCTGGATGGGAATTTATGCTCACCTCCAGTCTTCCATTCTCATTCTGAAATTGTTTCAAGTATGAGCGTGCACAGGTCCTGTGCATGCTGTGACAACTACTCTAAAATTGTTTCTTGGTGTTGTTTTAAATTTCCTTGTGTTTTTTGTTTGTTTAAATACTAATTTTTTCCATTATATTTTCATGTAAGTCTATGGATAGTATGTATATTTTTATTTCTGTTTTAAATGACATTTCTATTATTTTTAAATATATTTTTTAGTTGTTGGCTTTGGAATATAAACTGGAAGACACATATTCTATATTCCTTTTACTATCATTAACCTAGCTACAGCAATTACTAATTCACTAAATGTGTCCCATGTCATAACATTAAAAAATAGATAAACAAACTGTCCTTAGATAGTTTCTCTGCCACACTTTGTATCCTTTGTTTCACTCCACATTTTACTGGTGAGAACCTCCATTGCAATGTTTAACAGAATATGCTGTGGACACCTGTCCTGTTTCTATTTTTGGAAAAAAAATGCTTGCATTGATTTGCCACTGAAAATAACAGTTCTTTTACTCTTATCCTAAGTACTTTTAGAGATTAAGTACATTTTTTTAGTCTCCTGTTTTACAAAGATTGTTGAATTTTAAATACATTCTTCTTTTTTATAAAACATGAATATCAGTATAAAATTGAATTCACATGAATTTTGACTTTTTAAATTTGGGGCCTTTTTTGCAGTTGTCATTCATTCTTTATACAATGTCTTTTGATCCCATTCACTCCCCTCCTTTAACTTCTAGGTTCACCTCCCTCCCCTGCCACCAACTTCGTGTCTTATTGTTTGTTCTGCTTAGTTAGTCAAGTCTGGGCTTCTCCCGACGCCTTCTTGGATGTGCAGTCTTCTGCTCTGGCTTGCTCACTGTACTAGGAAACACATCCTTAGAGAAAACTGGCTTTCCTTCTCCCGGGAGCTATCAACTGCCACAAGTTCCTTAGCTGGGGGCTGGTCTTCATGCTCATTTCCCCGTTAATGTTGAGTTTCGCCGACTTGAGCTCACACATCTCTTCTACAGACTCTCACAACCACCGAGAGTTCATACGAGCAACTTCCCTGCTTCCCTTCTCTTTTGACTGTGAAAATCAATATAAAAGGGCATTAAAATCAATTTAAACTTTTAAAATGGGGTTGCCATCCTGGATTCAGGTTTTGGCACATTACTTCTGTTACTTATTATTGTCCATTTGTTTATTCTTTTCAGTCCTTATTCCTTCCTTTTCTCAGCTTCTCTCTCTCTCTTCCTTTGTATGGTTTATCTTCAAACTTATACTTGGGTCACACTATACAGAGAATACTTATCATTAAATCTTGAAGCCTAATTTTACTGAAATATGAATAATACAACAGATTTTAAATTATTTCATGTTTCTCTTTCTTACACATTATATAACATTTTCCCATAAGACACTAGTTACTTATTTTTTAATAATCATAGAAAATTATTGGAATTTTTATATAATTTAAAATCCACTTAGTTTCCAGTGATTAGCTTAGTCTCCAAAGCAACCTGACTTCTCTGTTCTCTTCCTTTTCTTGTGTAAATAATTTCTTTCACTCTTCCTCTTTGTTATCTCTCTGTCTTCCTGTCTTCCTTCCTTTCTTCTCCCCTGCATTTTTTTTCTCACTTTCTGATCTTTGGAATGTTAACACAGTTATTGAAACCTCAAAAAAATCAATGCAAGTTTATTATTGAGAGATATGACTTCTGTGTGATGGTACTAGAAGACGAATACTCTCAATCTTGATAGCATAGGCATCAAGAGTCAGGAAGCTATGTGTATCTAACTCTACAGTATTATTCATGTCTATCTCCACTTTACGGTAGAGATAACAAGGCACCTCTCTTGGAACAGCAAGAAGTGTCAGTTGAGCAAAAGTCTATTGCAAGATATTGCAAGAGAGGCTTTATCTGTATAGTTTATTTTGCCTTATATATATATATATAGTGTATTTTGTCACATGACTCAGAAAGTCCAGTAAATTTATAAGACAAAAATTAATGTTATTTTATATTAAAAATAAAGAAAATCAAACTTTACAAATAAGACAGACTCCAGTTTACTCAGGAAATTATTAAGAGTAATACAATTTTTATGAAGATACATTATATTGTCAAGAAAAATGTTCAATAAAGGTAACTTAGTCTCCCCTGTAGTTTATGTTAAAAGCAATGCCATTTAGATAAAGTTACCATGTCTTCTTTCCATATTATGTGTGTCATATATGATAATATATAGGGCAAAACAGTAGTTTTAAATCACCAATTTTTAAGATATGCTTGGGTATTAAAATGATAACCCCTTCAATGGACACCATTCTTTGCCTTGGGCGGTAATAGCAGGCCAGAATTTTAGAGTGCAATGTTGGGTCAAAAGATCTCACATTTATGGCTTTAATATATTAGTAACTTATAAAAATAAATCCCTTTTCACCATTAAAATAATTACTTGGAAATAAATCTAAGTTTAGGATTACACATGTATTCATAACTGCAAGGCAATATTGCTCCTACCAAATACCATAAAAAGCAACTTGTCCTAGGATGTTTTTTCTATAGATAATTTGATTAAAGCTTCTTAGGTAGGTGCTTAAGGGAGAAAGAGGCATGCATATGGCTTAAGCTAACAGGAAGGTCAGCTACATGAAAAAGTAGCTGAGGGGTGAGTCTCTGTTCACATGTCCTCACTAGAAGACAGGGAACTTGAGAAGCTCCAATACCTCCTGGGGCTGTTTGAGCAGACCTCAGTCTCTGGTACACTTGATGACTCATAAAGAAGTCTCCCTTAACTGGAGACCCTCTAATTTGTTGCCAAAGCCCAGGGCATTGCCTGCCCCCGCCCCCTTTGTCTGCAGACACACTGCCTGGACATACTGCCTCCCCCCAACACACACATCCTCATACAACACTGGTTGTGTGTCATTTTGACTCATTGTAACTTGATGTGACCTTAGCTGATTAATGTATGCATACATGCCAGTTACCATACACATTAAACCAGATCTACACCTGATGCTGGTCTCCTCATAACCTTGTCTCCCTCACCCCTCAGCCCTCCCCTACCACCCCACAAGTAGCAACATAGCAAGGAAGGGAGCTTTAGGGAAAAAAAAATAAGGGGGCAGAGTACAAGGTACTTAAGACTCTGGCAAGGATCAGAAAGAAAAAGATGAGGAAAAGGAAAAATTATACCATTCTCAATCAGGACAAAGGGAGGGCAGATCCAACAAATTTCACAACAGAGAGTACAGGAGTGCAAGTGCAAGTGGGGATTCTGGGAAGAAAAGTAAATTATCTCTTTAAAGGGATACTTCCTCCTCCTATCTCTTTAGTACGGATCAAGATGAGCCCACCCTCCTGAAGAGTGGTCCCCAGCCAGGAGACTGGGCAGCCCAACAGAAGTAACACTTTAGGAGGAGACAACGGGAAGTAAGAGCCTTCATTCTTTCTGACCATAGTGGAATAAAGCTGTGAATCAACACCAGTAGAAATTACATAAAGTACACCAACTCATGAAAACCAAACAACACACTACTAACTGATAACTGAATCAAGGAAGAAATCAAGATGGGAATTTAAGTATTCTTAGAATTGACTGAAAAACAGCAACACATCAAAATGTATGACATGCAATGAAGGCAGTCCTAAGAGAAAGTTAATATAGTACCAACTATGCCAAAGAATGGGGGGGGGGGGAGCTAGCTCAAATTAATGACTCAATGAAGCAGCCAAACTGTCCTTATTTAAAAATAGTGTGATTCAATACACAAGACACTCTAAAATCTCTATTATAAAACAAACACAGCTGATAGATATATTTAGTAAAACAGCAGGATGCCAAATTAATACAAGATTTTGGTAGCCTTCCTATATGCAAGCGATAAACATATAAAGAATGAAAGTACAATATCTTCAAATATGCATCTTGGAATAAATATAGCCAAGGAAAGATAAGACTTGTGCAATGAAACCTTTAAGATGCTAAAATAGGGAAAAAAAGAAGTTACCAGAAGATGGAAAGATGCCCAATGCTCAGGAATTTGTGGGATTAATAATGTGAACATGTCCATTCCACCAAAAGCAATCTATAATTCAACTCAGTTTCCATCCAGTTCCAATATGATGCTTCTCAGAAACTTGAAAAATAATCTTAAATTTTATATGGAAATAATGAAGACCCAGGATAGCCAAAATAATCTTGAACAATGAAAAAATGATCACCATCCCAAATTTCAAATTATACTATTGAGGTATACTAATAAAAACAGCATGGCAATGATACAAAGCTGTACAGGGTGATAAATGGAATAAAACTGAAGATCACATGTAAGCCTACTTTCTACAGCTACATGATTTTGGCAAAGATGCCAATAACAAAAAAAGAAAAGAAAAGAAAGAATCTTCAAAAAATGGTGCTGGTCAAATTAGGTATCTGCATGTAGAAGAAAGGAACTAGATCTTTGTCTGCTACACTGAACAAAATTCAGCTCCAAGTGAATCAAGACCCTCAACACAATATCTGATACCTTAAATTTGATACAAGAGAATGTAGGGAATACACGTTAACTTTTAAGACCTCAAAAGTAATTTCAAAATAGACACCTGGTAGTGCAGATATTATGATCAACAGTGAAATTAAATAGTTTCTGTAATATGAAGGACACTATCATTCAAATGAAGAGAAACCCTATAAAATTTTTACCAGACATACAACTTAGAGATGACTAGTTTATAGACTTTAGAAAGAACAGGAAAGATTAAACATCATGAAAAAAAACCAATTACAAAATGGGGCATGGAAATAAACAGCATTATCTTCAAATAGGAAATACAGACATCTGAAAAACATTTTTTTAAAAAAAATGTTAAACATTCTTAGTCATCAAGGAAATCTAAATCAAAGCTACCCAGGTATTTTGTCATATTCTAGTCAAAATGGCTAACAACAAACAAAACAAACAAACAAACAAAAACCAAGGCCCAGGTGATGACAAATGCTGGCATAGATGTGGGGAAAGGGGGACACTTACTCACTCCTGGTTAGAGTGCAAACACACACACAAAAACAAATGAATAAATAAATAAACAAACAAATAAATAAATAAATAAATAAAAATAAAATAAACCCAAACAAACAAACAACAACCAAAAAAAACACTGTGGAAATCTGTGTGAGGTCTCCTCAAAAAACTATAAGCAGATCTACTGCATGGTAAAGTTATACCATTCCTGGACATATACTAAAAGGACTGTACATCCTACAGTCCTGTTGTAGAGATGCCTGGTCATCCATGTTCAGTGCTACTTTATTCATAATAACCAGAGAATGGAAACAACTTCAATGTCTATCATCTAATGAAGGGATAATGCAACATGGTAGATTCACACAAAGGAATGTTATTCAGATGTCAAAAAATGGAGGTATGAAATTCACATGTAAATGGATGCAGTTGGAAGCAATATTTCTGAGTGAAATAAAGCAGACCCAGGAAACAACCATCTCATTTCTTAGATTTGTGGATGTTAGCTCTGAATCTCCAGATATTTGTAATTCATTTAGAATATGTATAGCAATCAATGAATATGTACTTTGTAGTGGGGAGGGACTTTCAAAGGACGGGAGATAGAATGCATTAGTATAAAGGGAAAAGATGGAATAACAGGTTAGAAGATAGATAAGCTAGATAGAGAAGAGAATATAAGGAAGACTAATTAACATTTAAGACATCCTTGAAAGTAATAAAAAAAAAACCTTACTACTTTATAGAAATAGATTCTTCTCTCATACAATACATCCCAACCATATTTTCTCTTCCCTCCACACCTCCCATCTCCCCTCTCACCTTCTTTATCCTCCAGACCCACTCCCCCTCCATTTCTCCTCAGAAAAGAGAAGGCCTAAAGGGACAACAACCAAACAAAACAAAACAGAATACAGTAAGAAGAGACAAAAGCCCTCATATTCAGGCTGAACAAGTCAGCCCAATAGGAGGAAAAGAGTCCCAAGGGCAGGCAAACGAATCAGATGCACACTCGCACCCACTGTTAGGAGTCTCACAGAAACAGAAAGGTAGAAGTCATAACATACACTCAGAGGACCTGGTGCAGACCCATGCGGGCCCTGTGCTTGCTGCTTCCGACTCTGGGAGCTCTTATGAGCCCTGCTTAGCTGACTCATTGCATGGGCCGTGTTCTCCTGGTGTCCTCCATCCCCTCTGACTCCTACATGATTTCCTCCTCCTCTACCCCAGGAGTCCCCAAGCTGAGAGGAGAGACCTAATGGAGACATTTAGATTTTTTGAAAGACAAGGAGAGCTAAACAAGAAACTAATAAAAACATTTGGAATAGAAAAGCAGAGGTGAGGAAAGGGATGCCTGGAGCTAGCTTCCTGCATTGTTGCTGAAGAGACTCTTCCACAACGCATTTCCTGCTCTGCTCAGCAACAAGGTAAGGAGGCTCTGCTTAAATTTCAGTACAAGAAGACTGAGGTTCAGTTGGTGAAGATTAGGCACAGTTTCAAACAACCGTGAATACAAACTGTAGAGTTTTTATTTTTTATTTGGTTTATATTTGAGGTTGCGTTTCACTTATTTGTGGTAAATTTGCTGCTGACTTCAAAAGGATATTCTAAAACTAAACAAAATAATGAATGTAAGGTATTGACCCCACATTATGTCCTTTATACACAGTTAAAAGTCCCTATCATTAATGACATTCTTTTCATACTTATTTTTGTGATTAGATAATGAAGGGATATTTGGAAACCATTAGACCTGGGACTAAAAAATCCTCACTAAAGTAGTTAGATAACTAGAACTTAAGGAAGGACATTTCAGGTTTTGAGACAAATCAAGCACTTTTTCTAATCTTTGCCTATATGACAACCCCAGTATCCTGAAATGTTTTCATAGGTGCAGGAAAATGGTCTGGAAGACTCAAATTAAAGAAGATTAAGAGATCAGCTAAAACATTTTGACAAAACTTTGAAAATTATTTTATAAATATAATGTCAAAATATTACAGTTTATTATAAGAACATGGCTCCACAGAATTTGTCTATAGGCAAGTCTGTGGAATATTTTCTTGATTAATGATTGATGTGGGAAGGCCCAACCTACTCAGAGCAGTCCAGTACTGGGCAGGTAGTCCTGGTGGTATAAGAAAACAGATTGAACAAGCCCTGGGGCCTAGGCCAACTCGCTTTCTTCATTGGCTTCTGCTGCAGCTCCCTCTTCCAGGTTCCTGCCTTGAGTTGCTTCCTGACTTCCTTTCATGATGGACTGTGATTGCGATGTAGATCACAAATAAACCTTTTCCTCAACAAACTACTTTTGGTCATATTTTTTCACAGCAATAGAAACCCTAACTAAGACAAGATGATTCAGATTTGTGGGGTTTTCACATATCAGGTTTTAAGATTATGGATATGGATACCAGTTTATGTTGTTATTATTACTCCTTAATCATTTTTCTGTTCATGTGATTTCTATTATGTGCCCAATGTAAATTATTTTTAAAGTATTTTCCTTTTTAAACTGCTTGAATTCATAAATCAGGAAAATGGAAACTGGATATGCAAAAATAGGCTTTTAGGAGAAACACTAACATTTTATTAAGAAGAAAAGGAAAATGCAGACAGAAATAAACAGACACAAGTAGTCTTGCAAAAAACACAGACACGAGTAGTCTCAGAAAGTGCAAACACCTACTGAGATTCTTTTTTAATTCAACATTTTATTCATATTTGTGTTTCATTTGCATGTCTGTCTTGTGTACCACGTGTGTAGCTGGTGCCTGAGGAAGCCAGAAATGGGCATCAGATACCCTGAAAGTAGAGCTGTGAATGGTTGTGTCCCACCAAATGGGTGTTGGATATCCAACCTGCATCCAATGCACTTAACCACTGAGCCATCTCTGCAGCTCCAACCAAGTGAGATTTTTAAAGAAGGAGCATGTATGTTCCTAGCATAAGTAGTCTGATAGGACCATATTTGTAAGTGATCTACATTTTATAACATAGAGGAAGGTGCAAATGAGAGAGGAGAACCACCTGAGTTTACTAGAAGGCTATAAAAACCAGGGGTGGGCGCAGTAGCTAGTTCACAGAATTGTTATTGTGACATTTAGGAATAACAGTAACAGCCGTTCTTGGAGAAGCCTTTAGGGAATACATTTACAAGACAGAAATGAGAGCTAAAATTACATATCCAGAGAACACAGGATTGCTGGATTGTGCCCCTCATGCTACCCGACTGCGACAGTAATTTCTAGCTCTGTTACCTCAAAACCAAATGATGTCTCTTTCCTTTTGTGTCTCCTATACCCTGGCTATGCTTTGCTGGGAAATGTAGCTTTCAGGAAATGGAGATGACAGAGCAATAGTATATTGACATAAACTAAAGCAGGTGTTCATTCAAATAGCAGCTTCTGCATCACATGCAGCCTCATTTTTTGAGCTAGTTGATACCCTGGTATTTGGTACACAGCTGTTGACCATGCACATTCATTTTTCTACACATAATCCATAAAGTCAACCAGAAGCAGGTTATTTTAGCTCACAAGACCAGCAACACACATCTTTTCCCCGGAGGACTGTGATCCTCTGTGTATTAACTTAATTTGCAGGGATCTTTGTAACCATCTCCTCTCTACTGTATCACACTGGTCATTGATCACATTCTGCTAAGTGGCCCTATGGAGTAAGAAACCTCACATGCTCTACAGTTGTTGGTATTCATGTGCCTGTTGCAGGTGTAAAGCAAAACTAACTACATTTCTAGGGCCTTGTATTTCAGTGAAACTCCTAGGGCTTCAAGTATGTCAAGAGGTTCTTTTAAAGATGCAGGATAACATAGTTCATATTTCTATGGACAAAGATTGGTTTTGCTGGGTAGTCATGAATTTGAAGGAAATAATATTAGAAAATTGATGGCAAATAAGTTGGAGGGTTCTGTATGTGAACAAACCTTGAGTAGGCAAATATAAAAGAAACAAACACAACTATGAAATTATCTCTGACTCATGTGACAATCAAATAGGGGAAGCACAGGAGAACTTCCATGATTGTGGGATGATCCTGACTCAGCCTTTTCTCTGGTGACTCGTTTCATCCCCCAAAGGCCCATGAGCAAAGTGGCCATGGTGGGAGGGAGGAAATGTTAAATGGGTTTAGCAATGGGGACTTCTACAGCAACTAGACCACTGAGTGTGAAGTCTGCTGGCAAGAGTCCAACATTAGATCCCTAGTAGACCCTTGAGATGATTTGCCAGATATTTGATGGCTGATTGATTATATTAGAGTGCTTTCCTTGTCAATGGGACAGTGTTGTGCTTTTTACTACAATAGACATTTGTTTGGCTGATTATAGCTTGTCTTCATTGCTCAAACTATCATTTTGAAATCTGTTGCCCTGATGTTCAGACCTTTCATCAACTATGGTGATAAACCTCTACAGTAAGGCTTCTAATCAATGATGTCAGTCTACATTGAAAGGAATGTGGCCATGGTCCCATGGAAGTGATGGAGTTGTACCATGTTCCTCCTATTTTGAGAGGACTGGGTTGAAAAAACTGCAAACCTTTACAGTCACTGCTGTAATATTAAATTACAATGTCAGCTAGGGTAGAGCGAGATTCTACAGAAAGGTGTATATGGTCATAATTGCTGTCATGTTTGTGGTACAGTTACTCCTGTAGACATGATTGACAGAATTAGAGCAGCACACTGTTCCACTGAGTAACCTCCTAGTAGAGGTTTTGCTTCCTGTTTCCATGTTCTCTGTTCTCCTAACTTAGAAATGCTGGATTTGTAGTAATAAGTGGTTCCATAAGAAAATGTGTTTCTGGTAAATTGGAATTAAAGACTGTGACCCAGATTCTTGAACTTTCCTTACTCATTTGTCACCAGGCAAAGAAGAAAGCTATAACACAGTGATTGATCCTGACTATCTAAAGGAGAATAGACTAGCCAACCATGGAACTCAGGCAGAAATAAAAGGTATAAAGGTCTCTTGCATTTACCTGTCTTCTAACCAAGCCCTCAATCAATGCTCCCTCACTTCAGCATTTCAATGATTCACCAATCTTACCAGTAAATCTCTCAGACACATTGAAAAATCAAGTTTTATCTGAATAGAGACTCATGACTGATGAATTAGACTCATACAATTTACCATCACAAGTCCACCCCATGCCAACCTAGAACCAATATACACTAAGCCACACTCATTGGAAAATAAAGATTCTAATACAGTCCTAATTCTGCTTTTCATGATATATCTGCCTTACATACAACCAATATTTCACCAATTCTTTCCTAAAGAAGGAACTGTGGAGCACACACATACAAACACACACAAACACACACACACACACACACACACACACACACACACACACACACACACTTACTCAGGTCAAATAAGCAGGAAACACATGTGGCAATGACAGTCCTGGTTTCTGGGTTTACTCTTAATTTGCAGTTATAACAGCAATGGTCTAATAGGTATTTGTGAATTTATTCTCTAAACTTTTCTGTTTTCAATATTACTGTTGATATACTATCTGTCATATTTCATGAAAATGTCAGTTCAATAGTGTCTTATAAATTAACTTATGTGCTGATATTCTTAATATGTTAATTTATAAAACAATTTGTCTACTATTATTTTTTCTCTGCTCATTTCTTTTGGCCTACTGGCTACTGAGGATAAACAGTCATGCTTTCTTAACTTAATATGACCCTTACGAATTACAAGTCAGTTTTTAAATTGGTTCCCATACTGCTTAACATAAATAACCAGTATAAGATATTTATAATATCTGGAATAATTTAATTTTCTATAATTATTGAAAAATAATTCTATCATGCTTTTTTCTTTCTCTTTTCTTCCTTTTTTGTTTTGTTTTGTTTTGTTTTTTTGAGACAGGGCTTCTTTATGTAGCCATGGATGTCCTAGAACTCACTTTGTAGACTACAGTGACATTTAAATCACAGAGATCCTCCTGCCTCTGCCTCCCAAGTGCTGGAATTAAAGGTGTTGCCACCATTGCCAGGCCCATGGTCTTTTTATTTTCTTTACAGCTACTATACAGAAACTTAATATGTTAAACCATATAAAATATTCTTGGCATTCAAGAATTCATTTTTAGGTTTTGCAAATATATCCAGTAGTTTGCTTTCATCAGGGTTTATTTGTACTTTAAGTGAGTTATTATAGAGTATCCTTTGGGTATATGCCCAAGAGTGGTATAACTGTGTATATTGATTCCAACTTTTCTGAGAAACCTCCATATTGATTTCCAAAGTACAAGTTTCCACTCCCACCAGCAATGGAGGAGTGCATTCCTTGCTCCACAACCTCTCCAGGATAAGCTGTCATTAGTATTTTTGATCTTAGCTGTTCTGACTGATATAAGGTGTAATCTCAGAATTGTTTCGATTTGCATTTCCCTGATGGCTAAGCATGTTGAACAATTCTTTAAGTGTCTCTCAGTCATTTGAGATTCTTCTGTTGAGAATTCTCTATTTAGATCTGTATCCATTTTTAATTGAATTATTTGGGTTTTTTTATGTCTATTTCCTTGAGTTTTTTTATTTATTTTGGAGACCAGCCTTCTGTCAAATGTGGGGTTGGTGAAGAGCTTTTCCCATTCTGTAGGCTGTCATTTTGTCCTATTGACAGTGTCCTTTGCCTTATAGAAGCTTTTCAGTTTCATGAGGTCCATTTACTAATTGTTGATCTCAGTGTCTCTGCTACTGATATTCTATTCAGGAGGTTATCTTCTGTGCCAATGCTATCTATTCTATCAGATTCAGTGTAACTGGATTTATGCTGAGGTCTTTAATCCACTGGGACTTGAGTTTTGTACAGGGTGATGGATATGATCTATTTGCATTCTTCTACATGCAGACATCCAGTTATGCTATTTGTTGAAGATGCTTTCTTTTTGCCATTGTATAATTTTAGCCTCTTTGTCAAAAATCAGGTTTCTATAAGTGTGTGGATTTATGTCAGAGTCTTTGATTCAATTCCATTGATCCACCTATCTGTTTTTATGCCAATACCATGCTGTTTTTATTACTATAGCTCTGTAATTGAGCTTGAAATAAGAGATGGTGATACCTCTGGAAGTTCCTTTTGTACAGGATTGTTTAAGCTATCGTGGGTTTTTTTTTTTTTTTTTGTTTCTCCATATGAAGTTGAGTATGTTCTTTCAAGATCTGTAAAGAATTAAGAATTAGGTTGCAATTTTGATTGGGATTGCACTGAATGTGTAGATTGCTTTTGGTAAGATAGCTTTTGGCTATTTTTACTGTTAATCCTACCAATCCAGGAGCATAGGAAATTTTTCCATCTTCTGATATCTTCTCCAATTTCTTTTTTCAAAGACTTGAAGTTCTTCTCATATATAGCACAAATCTACAAGATAACCTCAGCAAAACTGCTAACAATAGTGGATATGTAGCCTAAACTGGCCATTTCCTGTAATCAGGTTTGTGACTACCCCAGTTGTCATGAGAGAGCCTTCATCCAGTGACTGATAGAACCAGATGTGGAGACCCACAACCAAACATTGGGCCGAACTTGGGGAATCCTGTTGAAGAGAGGGAGACAGGATTGTACAAGCTAGAGGGGTCAAAGGAACCCACTGAAAGAACTAACCTGGGCTAGAAGAGCTTACAGAGTCTGGACCGAGAGCTAGGGAGTCTGCATGGGACTGACGTAGGCCCTCTACATATGTGAGAAAGTTGTCGAGTTTGATTTACTGTGGGACTTGAAGTGGTTGGAGCAGAGCCTGTCCCTAAGGCTTGGGCTGGCTTCCAGGAACCTATTCCTTACACTGACTTGCCTTGTCCACCCTTAATACAAGGGGAGGAGCTTAGTCCTAGCAACCTGATGTGCCGTGGGTGGAATTGAAGGAGACGAGAGAGGGGAAACAGCCATCAGAATGTAAAATAAATGAATACATTTCATTACTACTACTAATGCAAAATCTTTCCTCAAAAATGAATTATTATACTAAAGGTATTTTAGGAAAATTTAATAAATAGTTTATATCCTTTATAGCAAATTTTCTCAAGCATTCTGGATTGTTTTTCCATTGTTTTCTGACATCTTATTTGGAGAAAGCTGGCATGCATTTTCTAAAACAAAATTATATAACGTGTTTTTTCTTTCCAGCTGCTTTATTTTCCCTCTTGTTGTATATTCTTCAGTTCCACATTACAATAGTCTGTTCTCTGTCTATAAGCAAATACAGATATGTATGTAAATTCTATCATGCTGTCTATTCCTCCATCAAACTGACCCATTCAGCCATTCCTACACAGAGCCCTCCTTCCATCCTTCATTAATCTCTGTCTCTCTAATTTGACCGGTCAGCACTGAGGGTCCAGTTTTAATTAGAAGACTCATAATTTCCTTTGATTTCAGATAGTTCTTAGAGTTTGTTGTTCAAACAACACCTTTCAGCCTCCACTTTCTTGTGGCATAACAGCCAATGATCATACACTGTATACAATGCTCATACATACTGATACTATGTATCTACAGTTGGTAAATCTGATCTTAGCTATTCCTTTAGTATCTTAAGCTTTATTTGTGCTATACTTGGGAAATGACCCTCAAGCCCGTTTTGTTTTATTAAGCTTTTTGTTTCAAGTTCAGAGAATTTTTCAACTGTTGTTGGCAGTATCTTAGGGGTCATAACTTATTTTTTCTAAGTTTCTTTGGATCTTTTCAGATATCCACGCCTTTGTTTTAATTCCTTTCATTCTAATTAACCTTAATAGTGTTATATAACTTGTATTTATTTGTATTAATTAAAAGGTTTAGCCATTATAAAATTATTTTTAATATTTCTTTTAGAATGTACTTTATTAGTATAGCCTTTGATTCATTTTGGGGTTATTATACCTTGTTTTTTTTAAGGTACATTCTAAGCAAAATATATTAATTCTCTTTGTATATTTTATGTCTTTCTTTTCTCTTTTCTTTTTTTTTTTTTTTTTTTTTTTGGTTTTTCGAGACAAGGTTTCTCTGTGTAGCTTTGTGCCTTTCCTGGAACTCACTTGGTAGCCCAGACTGGCTTCGAACTCACAGAGATCCCCCTGCCTCTGCCTCCCGAGTGCTGGGATTAAAAGCGTGCACCACCACCGCCCGGCTTGTCTTTCTTAAATAAGTTTGTATATGTCTCTATTCAATCCTAAAGTCTACCGCCTACACAAATATTTATGTGGATGAATGATTGTCTCCGGGATGGCAGCATGGAGTTATTACCACATATCTTTGATGGACCTATTCATTTAAACAACAAAGTGAATGATATCCTTGAGAACTGGCCTACATACTGTCTATACCCTTTAGATAGATGCCCTAGAAAAATAATGGCAGTAAAAATGGGACTGACTATCCATTGGATATAATCTGCTTGTTCTTCTGTCTGTATATGCTGCTCAGTGATGTAGGTACATCATTTTTGTACTTCTTTTATTCTGTGTGGCTATGTTCACCTAGCATCGGGGTTCTGCCTTTGAGCTTACTTCATATATCTCATTTGTCTGTGGTCCTTTCAGCTTCCTTTCATACACAGGATATGAAGTTTCATTATCTCTGTTTTTGAACACAAAGCAAAGTCTTACAAGGGTGAATATTCTTTGCATGTATAGTATTTTTGTGTATCTCTCCAGTTACAGGTCTGTAGAGATGACTATTTCCTTTTTTAGAAAAACTGTTTTCTTCAATGCTTACGATACCTAATTTATCAACATTAACAAATGCTGTTCAAAGCATGTGGACTTACAACTCCAACTTCATAAGAATTCAAAGAAAATGATCCTTATGTTTCCTTTTGGCTCAATATCTTTTCCTAATCTGTAAATCTTCCTTCCAGAGTAATCTTAGCAAATGTTCATGGAATTTGAATCTGGAGTTTATTTATATCCTTTCACTAAAGCATTTCAGAGTTATAAATATGTTTTAGAAGACATCGTTCTACTAACTCAAATTACTCCAAGTTAAACTAGTTTTGAATCTTAAAAAGTTTTAGAGTAATGGTTTTTGCATTACTTTTAAGCAAAATTATTATTCTATGTAATATTTATGAACCCTCATATTCTACTTTAAAAATAGTTTGAATGACTTCTTAAAAACAAATTTATATTCAAAATGGTGCAGTATTTCTTGACTCTCTCACTGTAAGTTTTCATGGGAGCTTAGATGTGCTTCTTGCTAAGACTCCAGTTTAATTGGAAGTTTTCATTGAGTGGTAGCGGTACTCCACAGTGCTGCAGTGTTCAGAAAGATAAAAACTGCTTCAACCGCTTGTCGTTTGTAGAATTCTAACTAATATGACTAGCATTATGTTGTGTGCTCCAATTCCTTGGTTTTAAAACCCATACTGAAGATCCTGATGTAATCTAAGCCTAGAATATTTGTGTATATTAAAAGTTAATTAAGATATAACACTTGGGCTGCAGAGACGGTTCAGTGGCTAAGAGCACTTCTAGTTCTAACAGAAAACTTGGGTTCAATTCCTAGCACCAACATGGTAGCTCACAACTGTCTGTAAGTCCAGTTCCAAGGGATCCAACATCTCACATAGACATACATTCAGACAAAACACTAATGCACATAAAATTAAAAATAAATAAAACTTATTTTAAATTTTTTAAAGGTATAATACTTTTCCTATTAATTCACTGAAAATAGTATAAATACTATGACTCCAAGTAAAGGAAATAGGACGGATAAGTAGGCACTTCAGAATTTTTCTCTACTCTATAAAATATGCCAATATTACCAGTACTGTTTTAATTTAGAACATACGAACACATATATTATGAATACATATATGTACTTAATCCACACATTGTAGCATTTTTGTAGATATACGTCTCTGTATTTTCCCACAGTACATTTGTATACCATGTGGGTCTATTAAAGCTGTGTATTTGGTACTCATAAGCTGCCCTCCCATTTCAGATAGCACATTTGTATGCTTAAGCATCCCTGCTTTCACCTATTCTCGGACTGTGTTGCTTCAGAGGTCTCGCTATCTCACAGTCCCAGGAATGAGCATGTAGTGTAAGCCCAGGCAGGTACAGCCAGCATAGTCATTACAGACATGAGCAAATGTGATGGTGGGTCTGTGAGCACCATTAGCTCTGGAGATCCCAAGAAATAAACGTGTAGGACTGCTCTTGGTCAGTCACCTACCACTGCTGGAGACACTCTGCTAACAAAACTAAAGACCATGAAGCCCATGGAGAGAGAATAAGAGTCGAGAGATGAAGACAGGTTCTTAAGTACATGAAGCTATGCCTGAAGCTGGAACAGCTATAAAACATTTTAACTGAGTCCATAACTTCTTTCTTTGTTCCTTCTACTGTAGAAACCAATTAATGTTGAATTTCTCAATGTAGGGATTTTTTTACCTCAGTCTATATTTGCAACTGACCATTCTCTTCTCTGTGTAACTGCTATAAACAATGTAGTCTTGTTTATCAAAGGCCAAAAAATAGCTTGGTAGCTGTTTTATGGTCGGTCCTTACTATAATGTTAAGTCACTCAACTAAAAAAAGAAAGAGCAAATAAGTACTAATTTTCAAAGATTATATAATTGTGATAATTACCAATTAAACTACCAAATAGCTTAATCTGTAATTCTGTGTTACATATCTTGAGTTTATAGAAAATAAATGTTATTTTTATTCTATTTCATCACATGGAAAATCCTCTTGAAGAACAGAAATAGTGGACTTCAAAAATACTTATCAACTGTGGTGACAGACCACACTGCTGAGCTCACTATCAATGCACACCACAGCGAAATAAATATGGTGGAAAATGGAGGCATTGAAACGGGAGTCTGTAGAGGACCTCGTACACATCTCCTCCTCTCTGCCATAGGGGCTTTGCTGTTAATGAGAACACTAGTTAGAGGACCCGAGGCAGCAGCACACCTTTTCATGCCCTTGCTTTAGGACAACAGCTTTGCAGACTTCCAACTGGAGGCATCTAGAAGTGATTGATTTCTCTCTTTTGCACCTTATCTGCTACAGAAGCAAGTCAGAGTCAGGCAGACACAAATCCTTCAGTCAGTCTTCAGATCATTAAAGGCTCCATCTGGTTCTTTTCCTTAAATTTATCTAAGTCCTGGGGATTTGAAAGAATTGATACATGCTACAAACACCAATGACTTTTTATAATTGTAACTGTTCCTGAAAAAAAAAAAAAAAAACAACAAAAAACACAATCCTGAAAGTCTAAGAGTTCCCCCCGTCTCTCTTTTTGGTTTTTCAAGACAAGGTTTCTCTGTGTAGCTTTGCGCCTTTCCTGGAACTCACTCTGTAATCCAGGCTGGCCTCGAACTCACAGAGATCCACCTGGCTCTGCCTCCCGAGTGCTGGGAATAAAGGCATGCGCCATCACCGCTTTTCTCTGTCCTGTTTTCAGTCTATTAAAATACTTACAAATATTTTGCTTTAGAATGAAATAGATTTGAGTATCTCCTTTTTGTATTGATAAAACATGCAGTTTTCCTCTCCATTAAAACATAATGGTCTCACAGATGCATCGTAAATTTTTCTGCCCCTCATGTCCTAGTTCTGATTGTCCCTTCTTTTTCTGAAGTCAATTTTCTGATTCATTTTTTTATATTGAATCATTTTACACATAGAAATGTTAGTGTACTGAGTTCTTAAAATTAAAAAAAAAAATGCCAAAAATATTCTAAGCTATTGCTCCCAGGGCCTCAGATGAATTATGCTACTTTCACAGTTTCTATTAGAATTTACCTGTCAAATACCCCAGGCTTCAAACTTTCAACTCTCTTCATTATATTAATTCTCCTCTCAGCTCCCACATATGAACTATTTTTGGTATTTAAAAACTTATTTTAATTGACTATATTTTCAACAACTGAAATGCCATGTGTGCTTGTTATGTTAAATGTAGCTCTGGGAGACTGTAGCTGAGCAGTTTAGCATCAGGAATGTGCTCCTCACCTTCACCTCTGTCCGTCTTTATCCCCAACACACAGCTGGCACAGCATTTTGATATCTTCCCTTTTAGTAAATACAGCTTTGGGGGACACATGATCCAAAGGAAAGAGAAGAGTAAACATAATGAAGTACTGAATTTGGTCCCAAAATAGCA
The DNA here is from genome assembly GCF_949786415.1 of Peromyscus eremicus. NCBI lineage: Eukaryota > Metazoa > Chordata > Mammalia > Rodentia > Cricetidae > Peromyscus > Peromyscus eremicus. Next base: position 8,503,316 of record NC_081430.1, on the reverse strand, counting down.
TGTCACAGCCCATGAAATCCTGAGAAGTAGTCACAGCAACACAGACTGCTCCCTTGCCTTTCAATGCCCTATTTAGTGTTCAAAGACTTGTGAAAGGCATGATGATTTTATTAATAAGTACAACTCTTCCAAGGACTTCCATGGTTTGCCTTTCTAACACAGTGTCCCTTCCTTCTGGATATTTCCATCAGCAAATCAAAGGGGAAAGGAAGAGATGGATAGAGTTTGAAATACTACATTTAGGTTTTGCTTCATTTGTAATAAATGATGTATTCTCAAACTCATTACAGCAGTCAGGCAAACTCCCCCAGCTTTCTGCAACCAAGGCTGTTCTTAGGAATGCCAAGCTTCCACATGAATAAGCAATGGTAGAGAGAGAGGCAGGAGGCTGACTCTGAATACAACCCACTTGGGAGGCCTGCAGGGCCCAGGATGGGAAACATGGCACAGCGTAGCAGTCTCCAGCTTCTCCTTCCTGATGGCACATGGATCTCATCCCTTGCTCATCTAACCTTTCTCTTCATTTTGGATTATCTTGGTCTGTTCTAAATGGTGCATGGGCGGACTTCCATTTTTAAATCACAATGAGGGAATGTGTGATTCATAGAGTGATTAAATCTCTTTACTTTGTCATAACTTCATCCTGTCATCTACTTTCATGTTTTCAAACTTCCTGCTTTATATCTTTTGAGTTCATGCTTTCTTTGATGGACTTGTATTGTGATTTAAACAGATCACATACATTATATTATTATACAACGATATACTCATTGCAATATTTGGGAACTTTGTGGCACGGCCTAAGAACTAAAAACTGCTCACTTTTATATTACATATTTGCTTTTGAAGAAAATTTTGAAAATTTCTATCCCATGAATACATTTGAAATAATTATATAGAACATTTTATTAATTGTTTATTTTAATTATTGTTTCTAATCTTTTATGTTATGGACTTTCCTTAAGTTTATATTTTGATTTACCTCTTTCTTAGTTGTTGGATGACCCAAGTAGGCAACGTGAATGTCTTCCCTGTGTTTACTCTCAGACGTCTCATCAAAGACTATGAAAGACTGCTTCAGGGATGACTGAGTCACCCAATTGAGTTCGTCAAGAGATGAGAGAATAGTATCTTTTAAGGAGCTCCAGAAGAAAATATCTTCTTTCCTAATAAAGCCGTGAGAAAAATGGTGTTTTTCAACTTCTGGACATTGGCTGCAAATACTCCAGCTACATAGCTAGGAGAGTGAGGTCAAACATGCACCCAAAATAGCCCCAGAGAGATGGAAAAAATCAGAAACCTAATAATATTAGGTTATTTTTACCATCCCAGAAGCCAACATCACTTCCTTCTTCTGTCAAATTAAAAAAAAAAACGAAAAGTAGAAGCCCAGATCTGGCAGCTGCTCTGAGCTCAGGCTGCTGGTTGCCATGTGTTCCTCATCTTATGTCTCATCTACGCTGCTGCTTAGGGGTTATTGAGGCTGTTGTGATGTTCCAGTCTCCAGTTCTTTTCAGCTTGCAGCCACTCATCTGAGTAACAGCTGCATGAGAACATCAGGAGGGTCCACGTCTGTCTGTCTGTCTGTCTGTTAAAGACATACCACCTCATTATACTTTGATTTTCTTACTCAGAAAAATAGGAATATCAGTACTATCCTTTGAGCTTGATGTAAAGATTGACTAGGCCAACATGAACTAAGAACTCAGCACATTTTGCACATTGGTGCATATAGTTTGTTACGGTCAGATGGCAGCTCCATTCTCTGGTCATTTTGGTCTTAGCAAAAACGTAGAGAGCCCAGTGTAGCCAACAACCAATTGGCAAGCGTCATGTAGAAATAAGCTGGTGATGACTTTGCTTTTGTGTTCTGCGCCAACTACTGGGCATCTTAATACATTAAACCTAAGTTGCTACGAGCTTCTTCTGTGTCTTTCACAGTACATATCATTGGTTGTCCTCTTTTCAAATCCCTACTAAAATTCAGCCTTTTATTTTTTTTGGAGGTTTTGAGAAAAAAGCAAAGGCTAAGAGTTGCCTAAACTTTTGTAGAACTTCACTTCTGATATCATTTAATTACCCACTATACCCCCTAACCACACAGACACATATCATACACACCGCCCACACACAGACACATATCATACATACCAATCACAAACAGACATGTATCATACACACTCCAACCACACAGATATATATTATGTGCAACACACACATACACAGACACATTTCATACATACCAATCACAAACAGACACATATCATACACACTCTAACCACACAGATATATATTATGTGCAACACACACACGCAGACACATATCATACACACAACTCACACATAGACACATATCATACACACCTCAAGCACACAGATATATATCATACACATCACCCACACATGGACACATGTCATACACACCATCTACACACAGATATATATCATATACACCCCCAACCACATAGACACATATTATGTACACCCCCAACCACATAAACACATATCATGCACACCCGCAACCTCAAAGACACATATTATACACAGAACACACACACACACACACGCACACACACACACAACATACTTCATGCACACACATGCAATAAGCTTACACATACCATGCATCAGGCTTACCACATACAAACCACATGCTATAAATGCATACACCCTACATACCCACATATATACATCATACATACCACAATACACGTCCACACATACCACACAAACATACATAGAAACCCCCACAAACATAACACATCACAAACACATGCACATACCCAGACATCAAATACACACACACATACACGCACACACATACACACACACACACACATACACACACAAACACACACACACACACACACACACTACATATATATGTGCATTCATATCACATATGCATGATTAAATATGTCTGGAGTATTTTAAGTTTTTTTCCTCCCTCAGAGCATATCTCAAGAGTTTACCTAATGTTACAAGTTTTACTTTTTCTATTATAAGACATACATGGTTATATCAAAAATAAGAAATAGTTTACAAAAATCAGGGTCAAAGTTTAGTATGATTTGCAAATGAAAGAAGGAAATCTGATTCAGACATCAGAATATTTTAAAAAATCAAATGAAAACCCAGATATATAAACATACATGTGCATAAGATATGAACTGTAACATAAACAGTCCAGGAAAGGTAACAAAGGTAATTTTAAAATGAGTAAACTTTGAATTCCAATTTGGATGGTTTTTTTTTTTCATTTTTTTGAGGTATTTTACATCGATGCTTCTGTAAAAATTTATTTATTTTAGGAAGTTGAATCACAGGTGTTTTAATTAACACACATTTCTTCTTGCCCAGAAATGCACATTTTCAATTAAAATAAGCACAAATGACACAATATTTCTATTATAATATCAAAACTAATTGAATCTTTAACGTATATTTCCCAATTTCTACCATAATGATACACTACACAGAGAAGTCCATTTTAATCCGTTCCTACTGAAATATAATAACACAAATACACAGGAGCATGCAGAAGCATACAAATTATGGTATGGCATGGTAGCAAGACTCAGTTCCAGGTACAATAACAAAAGCAAAGAACAGACCCAGGAGCACCCTCCTGCACCTGCTAAGCCGAATTCCGAGTTCTCTACTATGCGCTAATAGATCTAAATGCAACTCAGTCACCAACTGCGAAAAACTCCAGATTTTCCCTTGGGAGCCAAAATCGTGACTTCTGCCAGGAAACTGTGATAATACCAATGTTCCCAAAGATTAGAACATGAATTCTTAAGATCCTTAAGCCTCTATACACTCACCCAAGGGGGGCACTTAACAGCTAGGCATATTTGTTTCAAAAATATCAAGGGAAATCGGGCCATTGTATAATCCTCCTACAAATAACTATTGAAAGTAGTTTAAAGGTATTTTCCAGAAATAGAAGTAAAATGGAGAAGTCAGGGGAGGTCCAATTTCTATCCATTATTAAATCAAATGCTTTGCTCTACACCCCGTAATGCATTCAGTTCTAGACTCTTAAACCAGCAAGTGTTGGTGAATACCAATATCCATCTATAAAAAGGAGCTCTAAGTAGCCTGGCTAGATGACGCTGGGTTCCCCAGTAGTAATGACCAAGAGCTCACTAGACAGCTGCAGGTAACTTTTCCCCTGCTGCCTCCTCACGTCCTGCCACAGACTCCAATGCCTTCTGGGTAACACTCTAAGTGGAAGACACAAAGAAAAGACCTGTGGAAACAACTATCACACAAAGGAACAGAAAGGAGGACTTGGGAGTGGTGACAACAAAGGAGAATAAACAGGTGAGTCACTTCTTGGGGATTACAGGGACCCTCAATAGCTTTAACTAGTTTTTTCCTTACACGAGAGAAGGAAATGATGACCAGACCAATGGCATGTTCACTGCTGTTAGAATTCACTGTGGTCTGGATAAGGTTTGACGGTGTCACACGACGGCTCACATGTGAACAGTTAATCCTAACGTGAGATTTTGAGAGCATGGAATCGTAAGTTGACTGTGGTGTTTAGATATAGAGTCTCTGCGAGCGATTAGGACTAGAAAAATTAATCCAGGTGACAATTAGGACTGAAAACCAGTAGCTCTATAAGAAAGAAAGAGGTCAGGGTAGAGTACCTGCCCAGCATGCGTAAGTCCAGAGTTTGACTCGCAGTGCCACAGATATGAAGCAAGCAAACAAAAAAGCTACACTAGTGAAGCCTGCCTGGAATCCCTTCACTTGGGAGGCAGACACAGGAGAGTTATTGCAAGACCTAAAGCCAGTCACGTCTAATACAGTAAATTTCAGGACACTGGAGTCTCTACAGAGATACCCTGCCTCAAAATGTATACATAATTAATAAATGAACCAATAACTCCAGAAACAAAAGAATAAAGAAGGAGAAGGGGGAAAGGTGGACAGTCCTTTCTGCCCTGTGCTCTGTGGTATCTTGTACAACCTCCAACTCCTCCCCAGCCAGGAGGGCCTGCACTGACATGCAGCCAGAGGGGCCTGCACTGACATGCAGCCAGAGGGGCCTGCACTGTAATGCAGCCAGAGGGGCCTGCACTGAAATGCAGCCAGAGGGGCCTGCACTGACATGCAGCCAGAGGGGCCTACACTGTAATGCAGTACTGGGACTCCAGAGCCGAGAAAGAAAGGCACACCCACTCCATGCTACTGTGCAATCAGCTGCAGAGACAGCTCAACATCTAGTCATGGTCATAGGTAAAAAGCAGCACAGAAGAAGAAAAAAAAGGAGGAGGGGAAGGAAGAGGAGGGAGAGAGGAAGGGGAAAGAAGAGGGCGGAGGGGAAGAAAACGATGACTGGAGAAGATGGCATTATGTAGAAATGCAGTGACTTGACACCAGACATCTCTGATTGCCACAGAAACACTTTATCTTCTAAAACCTTAAAGGAAAAATGATGCAATATTTAGTTTTCATTTTAGAAATTGAGGTTGTCTAACCAAGGCTGTTCACATTCACCTTCATGCTACCCTCTTCCTACAAGCTCCCCTTCACTTGCTTCCTCTGGACCTCTACCCCGTCCTTATAAATTCTTATAAATAAAAGTCTCTCTTATTCTACTCCTTGTTCCCAATATCCTCTGTCCACTGATACACACATGGCAGCTCTATACAGTCCTGGGCATCCATGGAACTCTGAAACCCTGCCTCCACATTCCATACACTTTATTTGGCAAAACATTTGTTTTTTAGACCAATGACTATATTGAATGGTAATACTAATTGCTAATACTCTGTCCTTGTGATAATATTTTCATTTTACAAGTTAAGGAACCAAGAAATGGAATTGAAGGAACAGGCCTAAAGCTGTAGTTTGTTGAGTTAAAACTTAAAACTGGTTAATTAAACTATAAGGTCTTAACCTTACGTTATACACATTTAAAAGTTAAATATTTAAATATGGATATATATGACATAAACATTCTAAATAAACTAAGTCATAAGACTAAATAAAATCTGAAATAAATGTTCTAACAAAAAGGTAAAATATTCTGAAAGATGAGAATCAGAACAGTTTGATATATTCAAACCATTCTTTTACTCCTTCCACACATGTATTCACTTTCCATGTTTGGGTTTCTTGTTCAGGAAGATTTATGAAAAGAAAGCAGAATTGTATTAGTTACTTTTAAATTACTGTGATTAAAACACTATGACCAAGCTAATATATATATACACACACATTTCAACTGGGGCTCACGGTTACAGACAGACCATCATGGCAATGAGCATGGCTGGCAGGCAGACATGGCACTTGAGCAGTACCTACGATACCACATCTTCACCACAAGCACCGAGTAGAGAAAGATAACTGGGAATGGCATAGGCTTTTGAAAATCCAAAGCCTGCTCCCAGTGACACATCTCCAATGAGGCCACACCTCCTAATCCTTCCTAAACATTTCTACCGACTGGGGATGAGGCACTCAAATCTATGAGTCTGGGGGGGGGGGGGCATTCTCATTCAAACCACCAGAAGAGGAGCACACTTGCTTTTCTTCTCTTTCAATATCATTCCTAATCATAACTCATGAATATCCAATAATTGTAATATTCAATGATTAAATTATCTAATTATTTTCTAAGGGTGCAGCATAAACCTGGTCACTTTTTAATAAAAAGTACATTCTGTTGACAACAACAAAAACAAAAGCTGCTACACAAGATTTGACTTCATGATCCTTAAGACAGCCACTTTTTAAAAGATTTATTTTTACATGTGGGTGTGTCTGTGTGGATATGTTAATGTGAGTGTTAAGTATAGTTAGAGCCCAGAGGGTTGGACCTGCGTGGAGCTTGAGTTCCAGGCAGTTGGGAGCTATCTGAAGTGGGTGCTGATAACTGAATTGGGTCTTCTGGAAGAATAGCAAGGGCGTTCTTGCCAATTGAGCAGTCTTTTCTGCCCCTAAACCATGTCCTTTTTAATTTTAAGAGAGAAAGGATCTTTTATTATGGAACATTGGATTACATACAGTGGGACATTTTTCACTATCCTGCAAACATTTTGCCGCACAGTATGGTTCAACATAGAGGTTATGGTATAACTTGTCAAATGATGAGATCTTAATGAGACCTTAATACTGGTGGCTTGCAGAGCCTGATTTAGATACAGGAATTTTCCAAGCTAGGACATTTTAAAACCATTTTCAAATGAAACATTTCAGTTCTTAACCTCTACATACAACCAGGATGCTTACCTCGGTGGTCTCTGGTTACCTTACTTCTCTACTCAGCTAAGCTCATTGAAGCTCTCCAATCATTGCCAATTTGAGGGTCAGAGCAGCATGAAAGCAGCAAGGATTCTGAATGGGTAGCAGGGATATGCTCATTGTGTGTGTACTATTGATGAAACGCTACACAGAACAATGACTCTTCCTGACATAAATCTGCTCAATTTCAGGCCAGGTCCTCAAAAATTATTGTTGAGATTCATTTTAGCACTAAAACTGAGGGAATACAGAATGGCCAAGTCACGCTAGACCTGGAAAACTGTTGTGTGTCTACATTTTGGCTCTAAATGTCTGGTTGTCAGTTTAGACCAGGCTTTTAAGAGGCAATTCTGGTGACTACAGTAAGGATGCTGAGCCAGATGTCCTCTCAGTAGATGTATTCGGCTAGACTCCAGGAAGAGCATCTATTCTGTAATCACCTCATCACTAAGATTTTTAAGCATATTCACTCCCAAGTCATTAGTAGAAATACTCCTTGAATAGAGGGTGAAAATGTAGTCTGAAAACTTAATTACTATCAGAGCCCCTTCCAGTTCTAATGTGCCTCTTGCTACATAAAAAGGCAAAAGCTATTTTCTGTATTTACCTTACTTTAAGCATGATCCATATTTATGAAGCATTTGCTTACTAGATACTATATTTTTTAAGTTGAACATAGGTTTTTTCAAAGAATTCACTAACATCAAATACAGAAATAATGAAAATTGATGCATAAATATTAGCTACATTAACTATTGAAGAAAATGAAGAGGGTGTATGATAGAAGTACAATGGCCAGGAGAGGCTAACATTTTGAAAGAGGGTAAAGAAGCTGCCTGTGTAAAAATTCAAAAAGAATGCGTAACCAGAACAGTGAATGACAAGACTGTGTGGCCACATAAGGCACACCAAAGAGAATGTGCTGAGCTAGTTTGAAAGGTGGGATGAATGTTCCTATAGCTTTATAGCAAGTTGCAAACTGGCCCCTTCTTTACATACCATGCAAGTTCAAAGTATTACATAGGAGAATGACATAGTTGGATTAAAGTCTTCTGAGGATTTTTCTAGAGTCTTGGAGACAAGTATGTTGGAACAGAGATGCAGGGGAGATGGAAAACAAAGAAAGAGGATGTTGTTATTACTCAAAGTGGGATGGAGGTAAGTGAGTTTGCAATGAAAGCTTCATAAATTAAAAAGAAAAACTGAGAAATTATTTTGAGATTTAAAAGATTGCTTGTTTTGAGGAATAACATTTCCTTGAAATTTATGGAAAGATAACATTGTAAGTGTATAATGAATTTTTCAGCCAGCTCCCAAATAACAACACAGAGACTTATATTAACTAAGAAAGCTCGGCCTTTAGCTTAGGCTTGTCTCAAATGACTCTTATAACTTTAATTAATTCATTTATATTAATCTGTGTTCTGTCACATGGCATTATTTCTCTTTCATCTTGCATCTCGTGCTTGTTCTGAGTCTCCTCAAGTCCCCACCTTTCTTTTTCCCACAGTGCTCTCTATCGCAGGAAGTCCTGTCTAACCTCTTCCTGCCTAGCTATTGTCCATTCATCTTTTTATTAAACCAGTCATACTGACACATTTTCACACAGTGTACAAATATCCCATAACATAAGTGAGCAAAAGAATGACTTGGCCTCAATCTTTAACTAGGATGTTGTTTTTCTACTTAACTACTCTTTAATAAACAGTGCTAATTTCTTTTGCAGAATTGATCAGTTTGTACCATCTTAACAAAGGAAAAAGGACTTTGTGAGAGCAAATATCTTTCTGTCTTTCCATGTGTATGTGTAGATAAGACCTGTGTGTATGTGTGTGTGTGTGTGTGTGTGTGTGTGTGTGTGTGTGTGCATGTGCACTGCCAGAAGACAAAGTAGAAAATCATGCTCAAATTTGTAAGAATAATCTACAATGTATTTGCTAACAATTTGAAGACATTTCCTCACAATTTATGGAAAGATAACTGTGAGTTCTTCAATATATGATGTTAACAGGAAACTTTGTATTTTAAATGTTACTTTATGTTCACAGTTCACAAAAGGAATAAAAAATTCAATTTTTGAGAAGTTAAATATGAAAATCCAATGAGCCATCAAGTTGAGGATATCAACTAGACAGCTGCACATTCAGAGCAGAGATCGAGAGAAGATTGACTTAGAAAAATGAATTTGGAAAACACTGCCACATATGTGCTATTTAAAATCTTAGAACAGATGATCACACAGGAAATGAATGTGAAGTTTTATAAGGGATTATAATCTAGAAAGGAGCCATGTGTTTGTAAGCAGAATCTGAATGGAAAATTGGAGAAACTACTCCAGATATAGGGAAGAAAATTGAAAGCATGAGACTAGAAGCAAAAAAGTAGACACTTTCAATGAAGAAGTATTGTAATGCAAGTCATATAATTTCAAGCATTCATGTAAAGTCACTCAAGGACATTGACTATAAAACTCTTGACTTGATGGCTATAAGTGTTGTTAACTGCAGAAGCCAGTCAGATGGATGGAAACGCCCACAGTCTCGTCTTTGTCTGATTAGTCAAACAGTTCTCAAGTTAGTATGGATTGAGGGAATGATGAGAATAGAAGACTAGAGAATGGATAAAATCCTCCAGACCAATGAATAAGGAAACTAGGCCACCTATGGAAGCACCAGCCCAGGCTAGCAAATGACAGGGACTGTCAGTGTCATGGCAATTTGTCTAACAAGCACAGAACCACCAATCACCTGCCACGTAATCATGAAGACCTGCTTCCAGAAACAATCTCCTTTCATCTGAGAAATCGATGTCTTCAAATAATGTGTTTTTTACTCAGTACGTTAACTACCACAGAATATGCAATTCATTTCAACTGAACTCACTAAAGATTTAAACCAACTGATAAACTTTTATTGAATATATCTTAAATGCAAGGATAAATTTATGTCATATCATCTTGTATGACACAATTATAAGGTCCAATATATCTTTTACACATTAAGGTAAATTAAGTGAGGAAACTGTTCAAAAACAGTGATTAAGAAAACAGAGAAATTTCAGTCCAACTGAAATTAAATTATGCAAAAGACAAAATGAGTAAAGTAATGAATAGACTATTGAAATCCATACAGAAGGGGCAACATGTCATTTTAATTGATTCTCTTAATTCATATTTCTAATTTCCTCAATTACTACTTTTCATACTTAAGTCACTAGATTAAAAACTGTTCTCTCAATTAAAAAAATTGATCCCTAAGGCATTCTAAATATAGGCTATTTTCAGATTATTAGAAATCAGTCTTTGGAGAATAATAATAGGTATAATAACATCTCATTAAATAAAAAAATTATAAAACTTTGCAATCTAAATTAAAAACTAAGAGACTTAGTCATGCTCACTTTATAATGTCAGATTTTAAAATGATAAATCTTTTTACTAAACCATGATTACTGTCTTCACCAATAAGAAGGAAAAGTGAAGCTTAGGTTCCAGCATTCCAGAAAAACTTTTACCACAATAAAAACGTTTTTTGTTTTTTTTTTTTTTTTTAAAGTGAATTAAATGAAACAATTTAAAAGAAAGTAAGGCTGTTAGGATTAAAATTTTCTCATGATCCACATCTAAAAATAATTTATATGGCTGTTTCAGAAATAATTTTAATGGGGTTGGGGATTTAGCTCAGTGGTAGAGTGCTTGCCAAGCAAGAACAAGGCCCTGGGTTCAGTCTTCGCTGGGGGGGTGGGGGTGGGGAGGGGAGATAAGTTTAACAATGATGTTATTGTAAACTTTATTTTTCATTTAATTAAGCACAATTGCATGATCTAGCCTGGAAACATGTACCACATACAGCAAATTCGATGAGAAACCATGTATCCAAAATACATTTTTGCAGCATAAATGAACTATAGTTGATAGCTCCCAATATTATGGAAAATCATCATGGTCTAGTTTTGATATATAATGTTATTGTCCACAAACTAATAAAATTTATTGTAAGCGTTATTTTAAAACAAAATATTAGTTTTGAGGGAAAACATCTTTATTTCGTGGGAATATAATGCTTCATTGGGAAAACATGTTTGGACAGAGTGGCTGGAAGTAAAAGCACATGACTTAACCAGAGCACGTGGAGATCAGAGAGAAAATTCCACCTGCCTTTTCCCACATGTGAAAACAGCACGGCCGAACTCTGGGGAGCAGACATCAGAAGCCGAAGGGGCCCTGTTCTTAGGGATCGCTTGAATGTTGTATTAAAAGTACCAGATGCTTGCTCTATGATTCTCAGGGGAGCTCCTGACCTGTGTTGAAGAGGAAAAGGGACAGCACCTAGCAAAGAATGATGGTCACTTTGACCCTATCATTTTCAGGTTTGGGAAGGAAGCCAGATCCCCACTGTGAGCACTCACAGTGGGGTAGGGGGTGGGCTGAGGAGCAATAAAAATGACACAGGACAGGCTTGGCCTTGTATGAGTCAGCTCTTCTAAACTCAAGGAAGCCTCTTCTGAACTAAATGACTTTGATTTGCCTCAGTGACAACATTTTCTGTGCTGCCTTTGGACCTATGCATACTGAACTAACTGACCTTCCCATAAATCCATTCTCTACTTAGCCATCACAGTGTTGTTTTTCCTCAGGGAGTTGTCCCCTGGTCATCCCACGCTGGCCTTGACCTCCCAGCTCTAGCCTCAGTCTCCCAAGTGCTGGACTTTCAAGCAGACACCACCAGGCCCAGCCTCAAGGCAACTTTTTAAAGTTAAATTAAATACACTTAAATTAAAATTAAAATGAGAAGTAAGTTTAATTTCTTCAGTTAATCTTACTCACCTGCCTGTAGTAATATAACCCATATTGCTGTTGGTTTTTCTTTTAGAGTCATAATATTTTTCTTTTCACCCTAAAATAATACCAAGTGATAGATAAATTTTCATGCTTTAGAATATAATTTTGTTCATTATATCCTATATATCACACATATAGGATAGACAAAGGTCAAGCGAGAGTATCTTAGTAGCTGTTCTGGTTACTGCAATAAAATACTCTAACACCTAATAAATGCTATTTTAACTTAAGGAAGAAAGGGTTTGTTTTGGCTTACAGTTCAGGGGTAGAGTCCATCAAGGAAGGAATAATGTGCTGTTAGGAGACTGGAGGTAGCTGGTCATTTTACACCCACAGTGAAGGTGTAGGAAGAGATGATGAACTGGTGCCCACCAGTGCTAGGCTCCCTTCCTCCATTTTACACAGTCCAGCTTTCCTGCCCAGGGAGTGGTCCCAAGCATAGGAAACAGATCTTCCTACATAAATTAATGCAATCCAGATAATCCCTCTCTGGGATTTGCAGAGACTCATTCCTGCCCAGGGAATGGTCCCAAACATAGGAAACAGATCTTCCTACATAAATTAATGCAATCCAGATAATCCCTCTCTGGGATTTGCAGAGACTCATTTCCTCAGTGAAAGTCTGGATTTGTCAAGTTGACAATTAACAGGAACCACCACAGGGGACTTGGGAAAGGAATAGGAGAAAGGACAAAAGATTGGGGAAAAGAGGAAGTATTCTTGTATTTCTATTCCTCGATAGAATTCAGAAAACTGCATTATATCATGAAAAGTCTACAGTTGGAACCATCTTCAAGAACCTTCAGGTTTTATTTGCCATTTCTCAACATGGACAGACATCTTACATATGGTTTCATGTGAAACAACCAGGTGAGATTTACGAGAGATTAGAATAGAGATTAAGATCATTTACCTTTACCTCCTCAAAACTGTTAAATTGGTTTGCTCTTTGCTTTTGGATATCATAGTATAGGACATAAAGGAGCCATGGATTTCGATTCTGCCATAAATTGAATTATTTATAAAATACGCAAGTTATTTTGTAACACTAAGATGATAAAACGTAATAATATTGGTGTTTCATGGAGTCCCCTGGGAATAATGGATAATTTCGTGTTTCTTGTATAGCCTTGGATATTGGTTAAAATACTAAAGCAACTACCCACTACACTTGAAGGTAAGTTTGAGATGATTCAAGAGAGTTTGGAATCATTTTGAAAGCAGAAAGTTACTCACGAAGCAATCAGAAGTTATAGACAGATTACTCCAAGAGGAGATATGTTTCCGTCAAGCAGAATCCATCCGTTGTGGGTTTTTATGGACGGGACTGTCGATTGAGGCCAGGTGTTGTGTAAGCACTGACCAATCTTGCCTCACTCTCACTGCACACCTCCTGTTGCTACAGGGCACTAATCCCTAAGCCAAGCAGGTAAAACACAGTGGGCTGCCTAAGAGAACAGTGATGTCACAGCTTGAGTGCGCAAGGGAAGCTGAGGAGAATTTACGGAATGGATAAAAGAAAAAGAGGCAAATTAATCAGGAAACCTAATATTTGTGTGTGCATTTTTGAGATAGGCTTTCACTATGTAGCCTTAGCTGGCTTTGAACTCACAATCCTGCCTCAGCATCCTAAAAGCTCATAGTTTTGTTCTGAGTAGAGAGTTAAATTTATCAACAGAAGAAATTTCCTAAGTCATGTAGACTATGAGCTTTTTAAGATGAGTTTTGAAGCTGACGAGTGCCCATTGTTATGCAGAGGTGAGCTGAACATCTGAAGCCATTTGAAACACAGTGCTGGCCTAAAAAGGAATTGCTATGACCCAGCACTCTGGAGCACACTCAGGACAGTCTGATAAATGAAATAAAATTTAGTACCATTTCTGCTGACCTGGGTAATGTGTGAAATGTATGTCTATGTCTGTGTTTATGAATGATAGGTGTACATGTGTAACTCTCTTCAAAACTCCCTTGAATCATCTCAAACCTACCTTCAAGGATATACTAGAAACACAAAATTATCCATTAATCCCAGGGGACTCCATGAAACATCAATATTTTTATATTTTATCGTCTTTCTGTTACAAAGTAACTTGTGTATTTTATAAATAATTCAATTTATGGCAGAATAGAAATCCCTGGCTCCGTTATGAAAGTTCTGCTGTCTCCTTTTCTTTGTTAGGGAACAATCTAGCAGGTATGTACTTTTATTCTTATTTAGAGATTATTTCCAATAATAATCAGTATCAAGAACCAGAATAGAAAAAACAACTAAACACTGGAATTCTGCGTGCTTTGAAGGAAGGTTCTAAGTGAAGCTCTCTATGAATTTAAGCAAACTGCTGAATTTCTCTGAATATCAGTTTGCTCATCTGCAGTACGGCTATAATCATCATCATCATCATCTTACAGGTTTGCTATTAATGTGTTAGTATAGTTATAATACAGCTACTTAGAATAATATCACTTGTATATACTCTTCATAGATCTTTCTAAGTATTAGGTTATTGTATTGTATTTATATCTAAGATATGCTTTGAATGACAATAAAGATCATCATATAAACACTTTGATAGGACTGATTTTTCTCAAAAATGAAACACCTTTTACTTCCAGAGACTGACTCCATGGGAATTAAGTAGCTGACCTATTCTATATAGGATAAGAAAGTAGAGCCTTGCTAACTTTAACCTCATTGGACTCATGTGGTATACAGATAAGATGTTACAAATTACTGTGAAAAGAAGAGAAACAGAGTAAGTTTGCAGGATAAAAAGAATACATTTTTCTCTACCTTTGGCTCTGTGTGTAATTTTGATCAGTAACTCACAATATTACTCTTTTTTTGTGATATGAACTGTACTTAGCCTCCCTTTAGTACATTGCAATAATAATCATCAGGAAAACACTGGAGAAGGAATTGCTTGGGATTTCTGACTTGTGGAAAGACCACACCTAAAACAGGTAGATCAGAAGCTCTCCACTTACTAAGATTAGTTGAGTACGGGCTAAGCACTGTTAAGTACTTAGAAGAGAAGGTTAATTGCAGGTCTTTATTTTCTTTTATTTATTTAAGAATTTTTTTTGTTCATTTTATGTATCAACCACAGATCCCCCTCTCATCCCTCCTCCCACTCCGCCTCAGCCTTACCCCTGACCCATCTCCTATCCCCTCCTGAAGGCAAGGTCTCCCATGGGGAGTCAGCAAAGCCTGGTATGTTCAGTTGAGGCAGGACCAAGCCCCTCCCCCCCATCAAGGTTGAGCAAGGCCTCCCACCATAGGCAATGGGCTCCAGAAAGCCAGCTCATGCACCAGGAGTAGATCCTGATCCCACTGCCAGGGGCCCTCACACTATTTTAAGCATCTTTGCATGTTTTCATTTATAAGATGAACGAAGTTGGCATGGTCTAGGGGTTTGGTCACTTAATAAGTGGCTTCCAGTCACTTTCCTTGTGCTAAGCTTCTTGAGGCCAGCCCAGAAGCCAACGTTTTTAGTAAATGGCCACATTGTCCTTGTGGCATTCCAAAGGCTTTAAACACTCCACGGATTCACAGAGGAAACCGCTTCACAGTTTCCTAAAGTGAGGATTTGCATTTAAGTAACTGAATGTAGGAGTCATGAAAAATTTGGCAACAGGAAGAGGTTTCAGAACATAGAACAACCAACAAAATTCAAAAACCCAACACTCAATGAGATGAAGATGTTTCTGGTAGTGTGTATCCATGCAGCTCTACTGCAGTCTTGGTTCTGAATACATAGCATGCATATTTGTACTGTGCATGCTGTCACACCTCCTGTGACAAGGAATGCTGTCTAAACTACCTTTGTTCAGATTTGAGATTATAGAGTAGGTTACGTATTACAGTGTTTTAATGTGCATGCACAGTTTTTCCTTCTTGAAAAAATGTCATAGCTTAATTACAAACAACACTTTTAATATTAATTTTTCTGTTGTAAACTTTCAGTATATACTTATCAAATTAGTGCCTATTTATAGTGCTGTGTTGTAATAGAATTTAAAAATTACTAAATTTTTATTTAAAAATGTAAAATTTTAAAAATTCTATTTGTGCTGCTAACTTGGGTTTTAAAAGAAATTCATAAGCAAATTTGAATTAGGAGCAGGGATAGAATTTTTCAACAGTTTTTCAGTTTATCTTAAACATAATTCTGCCCTGTTTTGCTTTGTAATTATGTGACATGGCATTGTGAATGCTGACAGCTGTAAATCATGACATTGATCACCATGAAAATACATTGCAGATCCTACACTATGTACCAAATATTCAATCAAATGTCATTCTTTATTTCAAAACAGTTAAATTCATTGTATTAACATGCAAATTTGCTTTTATCTTTAATGAATTATAAAATTATAGGCATCTTAAGTATTGTACTAAAATTAATTTCTTTATAATTTATTATCAGTATATTTTTATTCTATCCTATTTTATGTACCTATATATACCTAAAGTATTATAAAACTTTCTTAAACCACAAAATGTGGTGACATTATGAACATTGAAAATATATTTGGAAATATATATATATATATATATATATATATATATATATATACACACACACACACACACACACATGCATGCAATAACAATTAATGAAAAAAGGAGTCATGAATTTGAAAGAGATCAAGGAAGGGTATATGAAAAAAGTTTATATGGAGGAAAGGGAAATGAGAAATGTTGTAATCATATAACAATATTAAAAGTTTTTTTTTTTTTTGAAAAAGTGTTGTGAGTGGAAGAAGATTGGGAAGGCCCCCTTGACTCCATCCTCAGAGATCACTGTGACCCAGACTTTGCTGGAGCCCTGGCTTGTCTACAGAGGGTCTTCCTCTAGTCACACCTACCTACAGAGGGTCTTCCTCTAGTCACAACTGCCTACAGAGGGTCTTCCTCTAGTCACAACTGCCTACAGAGGGTCTTCCTCTAGTCACACCTACCTACAGAGGGTCTTCCTCTAGTCACAACTGCCTACAGAGGGTCTTCCTCTAGTCACAACTGCCTACAGAGGGTCTTCCTCTAGTCACAACTGTCTACAGAGGGTCTTCCTCTAGTCACAACTGCCTACAGAGGGTCTTCCTCTAGTCACAACTGCCTACAGAGGGTCTTCCTCTAGTCACAACTGCCTACAGAGGGTCTTCCTCTAGTCACAACTGCCTACAGAGGGTCTTCCTCTAGTCACAACTGCCTACAGAGGGTCTTCTGTAGCTAGAGTTTTCCTGCCTGGCCCACGGTCAGGACAAATCTCTCTCACCTGCCAGTCCCACAGCCACTCAGACCCGACCAAGTAAACACAGAGACTTATATTGGTTACAAACTGTATGGCCATGGCAGGCTTCTTGCTAACTGTTCTTATAGCTTAAATTAATCCATTTCCATTAATCTATACCTTGCCACATGGCTCATGGCTTACCGGCATCTTCACATGCTGTTTCTCATCATGGTGGCTGGCAGTGTCTCTCTCACTCAGCCTTCCACTTCCCAGCTTTATTCTCCTCCTTGCCCCGCCTATACTTCCTGCCTAGCCAACGGCCAATCAGTGTTTTATTGATTAATTAGCAACACATTTGCCATACATCCCACAGCACTTCCCCCTTTTTTTTTTCAAAAAGGAAGGTTTTAACCTTAACAAAGTAAAATTACATATAATTTGGGAATTTGGGCATAGCTTCTCTTACTACTTCCTGCTGGAAGGGGGCGCTGTATCTTATGGGGAAACAAAGAATATTTTAGAATTATGGAATAGTCCATGAGGCTGTATCGTCTGAGCCAGATGCCTTCAAACCATTCTGGATGTTAGATCATCTGGGCCATGGTGTCATCGGAGACCTTTCAGGAGGTCTTGGCTGGTCAAACCTGATGTATCTTAATCTGGAACAAATCCATAGCCTTTGGCTTTCTGTGGGAACAAAAGCAGAGACTCCTTTCCAAAGTAACATATCCTTACATCGAAATTTTGAAGTCAAGGTATCTTTAAAATATGCATATTGGTTTAACTCAGCTTCCTTTACAATCAAATCTCTCTCTGCAGTTAAAAGTCCCAAAGACAACACAATCCAGATTCTCTGTGTAATATCCATTTTTACGTGGCTTTTTTTTATACTACCTTTACTGTCTCTTTAAAGACTTTATTTTTTAAAACTATGTATTTGTTTCTATAACTCTATATATCACCTTTTTCTCTCTCTTTCAAGCCTACGTATCTTTTACACACATTGTAAACTATTACATCTGAATCTGTCTTATTTAAACTGCAGCAGCCGTGGCTGCTGGCTCCGCCCACCTCAGCTTCCCAACATGGCTACGTTTACCGCCAGCTCTGGGAGCTATCGTGGGTCTATGCTTTTATCCAAGCAGCGTGTAGCCCAAAAACCTCTTTTTTTGTTTTGTACCTGCAAAGGCTAAATCCACCACGCAGCTTAATGTGCTACTTGCAGAGGCCTGATTCCCGCCATACTGCAGGTTGAGCACGCACGCCAGAACCCACAAGTAGCTGAAACCAGCAGCTGCCGCTCATTTGAGAGAGACAATTAGGAAGCTGTTTTTAGCTCCGTTTTAGAATCTTTTTTTTCAGTTTTTAGGTGGAAACTCTTGCCACCACGTTGGACGCCATTTGTAGCTAGAGTTTTCCTGCCTGGCCCACGGTCAGGACAAATCTCTCTCACCTGCCAGTCCCACAGCCACTCAGACCCGACCAAGTAAACACAGAGACTTATATTGGTTACAAACTGTATGGCCATGGCAGGCTTCTTGCTAACTGTTCTTATAGCTTAAATTAATCCATTTCCATTAATCTATACCTTGCCACATGGCTCATGGCTTACCGGCATCTTCACATGCTGTTTCTCATCATGGTGGCTGGCAGTGTCTCTCTCACTCAGCCTTCCACTTCCCAGCTTTATTCTCCTCCTTGCCCCGCCTATACTTCCTGCCTAGCCAACGGCCAATCAGTGTTTTATTGATTAATTAGCAACACAATTGCCATACATCCCACAGCAGTCTTCCTCTAATCACAACTGTCTACAGAGGGCCTTCCTCTAGTCACAACTGCCACAGCTGCCACTGGCTCCTGCAGCCTCCCTTTGAGTGTGTACTTTTCAGTTTTTGAGTACAACCCAGAAGGATTTCTGCATACTGCCTTGTATCATGTCATCATCTCCCCAGCCCAACGTCTGTTAAATGGCCTTTTATGCTTGCTTGTGAACTCAGTCTTGAGTAGAGAAGTCTAAAGTAGAGTACCTAAAGAGCAGACAAAAGGGGGGCTTTCGCATCCAGCAACTGGAAGGTGCTGAATCTTACTTAGGTTTCTAGGGAATATCAGAGCTACAACGCCACCTTCACCACAATGGCTAGAAGCAGCTAATGTGCTCTAGACAACAACTAGAGCAGAGATGAGGGAGAGCCAAGACTAGAAGAAGAGAGACTCAAGAGCTGAGTATAAGATTGCAGATCCCAGCCACTGAGGAGTTCAGTCGAGCCACTGGAGTTAAGATCTGAGACCTGGCATCTGAATCTAACTGCAGCTGTGTGCAGAGTCACACATTCAAAGTTTTGTAAAGTTGAGGACTTCTATGTTTGAAAGTAATAGATCTCAGGGCCCAGAACCATAGTCTACTCTTGAAAACACAGAGAAATAAACCTTCAACTTGGCACCAATAATGCCACAGTGAGACTTACATGTATAAATCTTTAGCTTAGGTCTCACACCCTGAGGAACTAAAGGCCTATGAGCTTGAAGCATAGTTCATAAGCTCCTGTCACTACTCATGATTTCCCTATGAGCTTGAAGCATAGCTCATAAGCTCCTGTCACTACTCATGGTTTCCAGCCAAGTTAAAGAATGCTCTACACTTTTGTGCCAAATTCATATATAGTACTGAAAGTTCCAGAAAGCTCTACTGTGGTGTTTATGCCAACGATAAGAGATAGGCACAAAGCTTTGAGAGACAAACACCAACAATATAAGACTCTGGTAATGAACTCACTAATGGAAACTAAACTTTAAAAGTCAGAAACCAGCAGTAACGTGTGTTTATCAGAAAGAGCTTTTACAGAAATTCCCTCTAGGAAAATTTTGCTAAGGGACTTGCTACAAATATTGCATATTTATTATGCAATGTATGCAAAAAATTGAGGCCTGTGAGGGAAATGATTTAACTGAGGCATCCATTGAGTCTCTCTGTGCACTCTGGTAAGTGGCACATATTGTATCATATTTTATCAGGTGTTGACATCTCAATATATTTATTATACTTTTAAGCAAGTTCCAGGAAAGAACAATTTTAATAAGCTATACTTACACAGTAGAACTACAGATCCTGGAACACAAATGGGATTCAGGGAGATGAGCTTCCCTGAGGCCTGTGCTATTACTAAAAAGTAAATATTAAAATGTTAGAAAAACGCTAGGATAAGTACCTTACCACTCGGGAAAGAGAATATGAAGCATAAAAAAAATCTTGTCATTGCCTTTAACCACTGAGTAATATTCCATTGTGTAGATGTACCACATTTTCTTTATCCATTCTTTGGTTTAGGTGTATCTAGGATGTTTCCAGGTTCCGGCTATTAAAAATAATGCTGATATGAATATAGTTGAGCAAGGGTCCTTGTGGTACAATTGAGCATCCTTGAGTATATGCCCAAGAGTGGTATCACTGGGTCTTAGGGTAGACTGATTCCCAATTTTCTGAGAAACCACCATACTGAAGTTTTCAGACAAATGAATAGAACTGGAAAAAAATCAGCCTGAGTGAGGTAACCCAGACTAAGAAAGACAAACTCAGTATGTATTCATTCATAAGTGGATAATAGATGTAAAACAAAGGATAACCACGGCCCCAGAGAAGCTAGGTTTCAAGGATCCTAAGAGGACTGCATGGATAGCCCTGGGAAGGGGAAATAAATGGGATCTCCTGGGTAAACTAGGTGTGGAGAGGATGGGTGATGGGAACATGAGGAATCAGGATGACTGAGTTAGGGGAGGGATGGAGAGAGAGAGAGAGAGAGAGAGAGAGAGAGAGAGAGAGAGAGCAATGGAAGTTGAGGGAGGCATTATGGGGTGCCAGGGAAATTCCCAGGAATCCACAAGGATGACCCCAGCTAAGACTTATAGCAATAGTGGAGAATGTGCCTGAACTGCTCTTCTCCTGTAATCAGATTGGTGAATACCCTAACTGTCCTCATAGAACCTTCATCCAGTAACTGATGTAAGCAGATGCAGAGATCCACAGCCAAGAACTGGGCTCCAGGAGTCCAGTCAAAGAGAGGGAGGAGGGATTGTATGAGCAAGGGAGCTCAAGATCATGACAGGGAAACCCACAGAGACAGCTGACTGAAGCTTGTGGTGGGAGCTCACAGACCCTAGACTGACTGCTAGGGAGCCTGCATGGGACTAACCTAGGCCCTCTACTTGTGGGTAATAGTTGTGTAGCTTGGTCTGTTTGTGGAGCCCCTAGCAGTGGGACCAAGATCTGTCCCTGATGTGTGAGCTGGCTTTTTGGAACCTATTCCCTATGGTGGGATGTCTCACTCAGCCTTGATGCAGTGGGAAAAGTGCTTGGTCCTACCTCAACTTGGTATGCCATGCTTTGTTGACTCCCATGGTAGCCTGTCCCTTTCTGAGAAGTGGATGGGGGGGAGGGATAGAAAGGAGGTAAGGTGAAGGAATGGGAGATGAGGAGGGAGGGGAACTGTGGTTGATATGTAAAATAAATAAAAAATTTAATAAAAAATATTTAAACATAAAAAAAATCTTGTCATATGTGAAAGCTATAGAAATGACACTAGAGAGGAAGACTTTGGAAAAGGGAGCTACTTAAGTCTCAGTAACAAGCTGGCTACAAAAACACATAGTCTATTACCTGCCAAACTCCATTTCTCTAAGATACTTGAACATTCTCTGGCTTTGACTAAATCCAAGCAAAAACTCAAAAAGAATGAAGAGTCTATGGGAAACTAAGAAAATAACATTAATTCAAGAGGGAAAGATCATATGTCAATTGAAGAGGAATGTCTGAGTTACAGCTGAGACTAGGATGGGTAGACTAGACAGTTGAAATGTGGTCTAGTATTTATTGGAGTGGTATCATGATCAAGCTAATTGGATTTTCATCAAAAAAGACACCTTCCACAACAAGGAGCACTTGGGCGAGAGTGAGGATCATAATGTTGGTAAATTATATATTTTCCTAGACTCCCACAAAATTCCAGAGATTAGATTTGGCCAAGCTGCTGATCACTGTGTCCTACTGGGGATCTTGGAAGACCTTAAGACAAAAGCAAACATTTATTATCTAACTTAATAAATAAAAATGGATTCTGGGTGAAGGTCTGAGGGGGAAGAATATTCATTCCATCTCTGGGCATTACATACAATTCCCATCAATAAATGTAATGTAACTCTCTAGATCTCAAGGGAAAATTATTTTTAAACCTAAGAGTGTGAACCTAGGAACTCTGAAGTGCTAAAAAATTTATAAGGTGACCAGAGACCTGTTGCTTAAAAAACACTAACTTATAATCAGACTAATGTTGCTAACTGGTATCTATTCTAACTTGTTTTAGATACTGTGTCAGTTTGAATGCAAATGACCACCCAAGACTCACATGTTTAAATATTTGGTCCCCATTTGGTAGAACTGTTTTGGAAGGATTAGGAGGAGTGGACTTGTTGGAGGAGGTGTGTCACTGGGGATGGATTTTGAGGTTTCAAAAGGCTTATTCCATTTCAAGCTAGTTCTCTCTGCCTCAGAATTTGAGGTTGAGATGTGAGATCTCAGTTGTTCCTGCCATCATGCCTTTACTTCACCATCATAGACTCTAACCCTCTGAAACCGTAAGTTCAATTAAATGCCTTAGTGAGGGCATTTTGAACAGCACTAGAAAGTAATGAATAAAAGTACTGACCACTATTCTCCCCCCTTATGAGAGAGGTTGATGGCAACTTATCATGCTTTTGTATCAAATTGTATGATCAGAGTGAAATCAGTAGGTATCACAGTGTTATTTAAACATCTCAGGCTACAGACTCTGGTGAATACCACAAAACACACACAAATTATGATACTAGGACTTTTTTCAATCTTCAAACATTTGAAAGAATAGAAAAAAAAAAAGAAACAAGTTAGAAGAATTCTTTCATTTCATATGCAATGTAGACTCAGGAACAATGGAATTATATACAATTAATATTATCTTGAGTAGAGTTTTATCAGTGGCCATTTCATGAATTTGGTTTTCCATGCTGACCTTTTTCAGAGATTGCTTAAATGACTGTTTTTACATTGTAGATTCTGCATGCTTGATCATGGTGCTAGACAAAATAACACATCAATTTAGCATAGTATGCTGGACAGCAGTGGCACATGCCTTTAATCCTAGCACTCGGGAGGCAGAGCCAGGTGGATCTCTGTGAGTTCGAGGCTGGCCGGGGCTACAGAGTGAGTTCCGTGAGTTCCAGGAAAGGCGCAAAAGCTACACAGAGAAACCCTGTCTCAAAAAACAACGACAAAAAAAATTAGCATAGCCCTTAGCATGATAATTATAGTGGCCCTTAGAGGAAGAGCAAGTGCTGAAAGGTACACTCACAAGAGAGAAGCTTCACAAATGGCAGTGGTTACCACTTTTGGAGAAGTGTGCATTAGTGTTTCTATTGCTGGGATAACAACCATGACCAAAGCAACTTGAGGAGAAGTTAGTTTAGCTTGCAGTTCCGTATCACAGTCCATCACTGAAGAAAGTCAGGGGAAGAACTTGGAGGCGTAAACTAGAGCAGAGACCATGGAAGAATGCTGCTTATTGGCTTGACACGGATTGTTCAGCCTGCTTTACTGTACAGCTCAGGACCAGGAACATAGGCATGGCACCACTGCTGCTTCCACTGCAGGATGGACCCATCCACATTAGTCAGTACTCAAAAAAATTCCCCGTAGTTTTGCCCATAGGCAAACTTGATGGGGGTAGTTTCTCAATTGATGTTCCCTCTTCCAAGACAACACTAGCTTGTTTAAGTTGATACAAACTCCCACAAAACTAGCTGCATAATAAGGAGAATATCGAATGTTGTGGAATATTTAATTTTGCAAAGATTGCTACATTTGTTTATTCTGTGGAATATTACATTAACTGTGTAAAGGTGTGGTGCATTTGTTTATGTTGTATTTGTTTAACCATGTAAGGATGTGTGTCTAATTATGTAAAGATGCGTTGAATTTGTTTCACCTTGCCTGCCTAAGGCACCTGATTGGTCTAATAAAGAGCTGAATGGTCAATAGCTAGGCAGGAGAGGGATTTGTAGGCTGGCAGGCGGAAAGAATAAATAGGATGAGAAATCTAGGCTCAAGGGAAGAAGAGGAATGAGAAGAAGAAGAAGAAAAGAGGAGAGAATGAAGGAGAGACCAGGGGCTAGAAGCCAGGCAGTCTCCAGACAGACAGACAGACAGACAGACAGGAGAAGCAGTAGAAGTAAGTTATACAGAAGGAAGAAAGGTTAAAAAGCCCAAGCAAAAGTTAGATAAAGAGAAACAGGTTAATTTCACTTAAAAGAGCTAGGCAAAAAATGAGCCTAAGCTAGGCTGAACATTTAAAACTAATAAGAAGTCTCCATGTCATGATTTGGGAGCTGGGTGGTGGCCCAAAAAGAGAAAGCCTGGTACAATGGAGGTGCTCATATATAGTGGCAGCTGTGGCCAATGCTTCAGAAATCCTTCCAGATATGCTGAGAGAAGTGTTTACCATCTTTTAAGATCCAAGAAGACTCTGGAGATCATTTGACTCCTAGAAAACAAAAGTTACTAGAAATAGCTAGAAAGTTTCTGGCTGAAGGACCCCCAAGTTAGTCAATGTTTTTTGTTTTGCACCTGTGAAATAACAGTGAAAGGAGATTGAGGAGATAGTATCCTTTTCCATGACCTTTGATGAAGATGTGCGTGTGCTGGAACACACACACACACACACACACACACACACACCCTCATCAAAATCAGTCAGTTTGATCTTGATAATAGTCATATTAAATCATATCCCATCAATGACAAGAATGAGTCCTCTGTTCCATGAAAACCATGAGTCTTTTCCTCTTATACTTCTTCATGAAATAACATGTAACTACAGCAGAGAAGGGAAGTCAATTTCTAAAGTCTGAATTTCAACAGGTCTAATTTTTTAAAAATAACATAACTAACCTCTAATATTCATAAGGAAACTATAAGATGTAGACACTGAACTGATGTTTAGAAACATCTGGGTGACTTGTCTCTCTGTGCCAAAGCTGTGATAACTAACCTGAATAGCTTCTGGAAGCCATTCACCCTCCGGCAGCTGCAGGAGCTCCAACAGTACCAGTCTTTCTGCCAAAGGCACCACAGCAGAGATACTGGAAGAAAGGGCAGCAGCATTCTGGAATTCATTCCCTCGCTGAGGTTTCAAAGCACTTGGCAAAATAGAGGATGTGGCTAGATGGGGGCCACTGGATGCCTTCTCCACATCCTCCTTTTCTGTGTTTGATAATAAAACACTTAAAAATAAGGTAATTGTGACTGATACTTGAGAGAAAATTGTGTGTGTGTGTGTGTGTGTGTGTGTGTGTGTGTGTGTGTGTGTGTGAAGGAGGGGGGGCGTCCAAAAGAGAGTTAAGAGAGAGGAAATATTTTCTTTAAATAAAATAGATTTAAGCTTATTTTTCACAAGTATGATCTAAAAACAGTCAACAACTTCATTCAGCTTCATGTTCCCAGGATGAATATAGAAAGTGGGTGAACTTTTGACATTGAAAATGGAGGCCAAAAATGGGATGCCAGAACCTGGAGCAGGGAGAAGGGAGCAGAAACAGGCCAGAAACAAACAAACACACAATGCTCTGCTCTGAAAGGCTGCCTTAATGGAAAATGCGCATGCTCACCCCTCTGGCCATTATGGTGTTAATGGCTGCTATTAGCTTCTGTTTACTGAAAGACACCCCTGGGCTTCCTTCATGTTTTGTGGATTTTGCAAGCAGAGATACCAGCCAACTGCCTGGATTCCAGTCTAGCCTTTCAAGGATTTTTTTTATATCAAATGTTTTATAACTATCTTGAGCAGAGATTAGGCATTTTTATTGTCCATTGTAAAAGCTGCCAAGAACCTTAACTTGGAGTTTTCTTCCTGCAACTTAATTCTCTGTCTGTGCAAATGTGACCTCCTCTTTTCATATTTTCCTATGGGGACTGAGGCAAGGAGCCTTTACATGCATGAGGTGCATGCAGCTCACTCTGACGTGATTAATGAAGCCCCTTGCCTCTGACCCAGGGGTGTTGTGTCTTCTGGCACCCATGAGTCTTCAGCATGCTAACTTTATTACATTATCAGGAGGGGGAAATCTCAGATCCTCAAAACTTGGCAGTATTCATCCATATACAATCTGGTTTGGGGAATGAGAAATGGGGTCTTGAGATACCTGAGAAAGGTTATAAAGCAGCTGTGGGATTTGAAGATAAACTGTGTAAAATAGGTAAATGAGAGCTTCCTTTAGCTCAGTCCATATCTCAGAGTCTCAAAGAAGCAAACTACATTATTCAGCAAATAATAAAAATAGAAATATATACTTGGGAGAAGCAGAGATATTGAACTCCAGGGAATGTAAAGAGAGTTGAACAAAAATTCTGAATACTCTATAATAATGCGAGAAGTGATAATTAACTCACCGCGGGAGCTTGCTGTTTACAAGGCAATTCCATACACAATATTTTATTTGTGTCTTATGAAACTCTTTTGAGATAGGCTTCTTTATTTCCTTAATTACACAGCAGAGAAGATTAAAGTTTAAGGTTGTATCACTTGCCAAAACCCCAAACTCCTAGTTGGAAAACAAACAGTATAGATAGACCTAAGGAAATTAAATGAACACCAAAATGAGAGCAATATTTGCCAATAGGCTTATGATGTTTTGTGACCAACTATCCCCTTTATTTTGAGAATCATCCACTTCAGTTTTGCTCCTCTGTAAACCCTTTTTTCTTGCTCATGAAGAAGAACAAACTTCTTATACTTACTCTGTGCACTTTAGCTACAACAGTCTTTTTCTCATTTTCTCCTACAAAGGGGCTCATATTCTTCCACTGCTTCTCTTCCATTCAATCCACTGCAACCACTACACTAAGATAAATAAATAAGAACCTCCAATCCCTTTGAATTCCAAATGTTATAAAATCTGCACACATTGTGGTAATCCTTAGAGCTCATCGTTTGTATTGTTATTTTTGTATGTTTGCTTTTGTGTATTTGGGACAGAGCCATAATATGTTGCCCTGACTAGTCTAGATTCCATCTGTAGACCAGGCTAGACTTATACTTGTGGTGATCCTTCTGTCTTATTCTTTTGAGCTTCACAATGACAGGTGTGCACCAGCAGGTTCAAATAGACCTGACCTTATGAAATGCTTTTGTCTTTTGATTGTGGAATAACTTTTCACTTACCCATTTTCATCTTTATTTCAAGTTACTATTGCTTTACCATTCTCATGGTTCTCTCATAAAGCCAGTGCTGGCTAGTTTTATTTCAACTGGACATAAGCTAAAGTCATCTGACAGAAAGAAACCACAATTAAGAAAATGCCTCCATAAGATCAGGTTGTAGGCAAGCCTGTATTACAGGGCGTTTTCATTAGGGAATGGTGGGTCAGGTCCCAGCCCATTGTGGATGGTACCTTCCCTGGGCTGGTGGTCCTGGGTTCTTTAAGAAAATAGGCTGAGCAGGCCATGAAGAGCAAGTCAGTAAACAATACCCTTCCATGGCCTTTGCATCAGCTCCTTCTTCCAGGTTCCTCCCATTTGAATTCCTGTTCTGACTTCCTTTGATAATGAACAGTGATATGGTAGTATAATCCAGATAAACTCTTGCCTCCCTGAGTTGCTTTGGTCACGGTGCTTCGTCATGGCAATGGGAACACTAAGACACCCATCTAGTTCTTTCACACATGGTGTTCTCTACTGTTTTTTCCCATCCCTTCCTTCTTTCTCAGTGGGCTTCCCTAGGCCTTCTCATATATGACCTTGATTTGATAACCACTCACTCTGCAATGGCACCTCACTCCGTATCACTGAGTCTGAATTCTTTCTTGAGCTTCAAACCTTTGTGCCAAAGTATTTAATTTATATCTCAGTATGAAACCCTATAGAATCCTATAGCTCAATTGTTCAGTATCAAAATACTCCATTTTCTCTCTAAACTTTTTTTTGTACTTGATTCCAGTATTAAATGAATCACACTGACTTAGGTGTACAAATTAAAATGCCTCATTTCTCTTCCTTAGATCTCAAATTTAATTGGAGAGTACATTTGTTCATTTTCCTCCAGAATCTCTCTCTCATGACTGCTATCCTCTTTTTCAATGTCTTAACTTCATATAGCTCTGCATATCAAACTGTCCCTTTCTTCAAGTACATTGTATGTATCATTCAGTATAAAATGTAATATTATTTCACTACCCCCAAAATTAGCATCTTTAGTGCATTCCAATGACAATAGACAACCTTGCCTAAAAGTACTCATACTGTCACATTTGTGATTATTCCTGAATTCTTCACACCTACTCTCTGGACTTATTTGCACAGCCATGTACACAGAAGTACACTAGACAGCGATAAGCATACATACTCACTAGTACCTTAGTTCATCCCTGATAAACAACATTCTTTCATCCTTATGTATCTGTTCTGATAACTACATGGACTCTGCTTCTCCAACCTCTTTGTATTATTGTCAGGTAAAATTAAAATCTCATTGCCTTTTACCTTCTACTCATATGAAACTGAGTAAAAATCCAAGAGTCTTAAGTACATCGTGTTCAAATGATTGATTTATTATTATGTACTATAACATGTCTCTCTGCATAAACTGTTGTCTTTTAAAATAAAAGTATTATACTATTCAATATCATATTACCAGATATAAAAATGAAGCCTAGGAAGAAAATATACCACATGCATGGTGCATGCAGTGATCGACGAAGGAAGAAAATTAAGTTCCTCTACTTGTATTTGTACTTTCTCTACTTTCTCCCTGTTTTATTCCCTAAGATGATGAGTGAGGTGGAGTCCAAAGCAACCTCTAATAAATATAGCAAAGTTTAAGCACAACAGATTTGAGGATGAGGCATATCGTTAAGATACATAAGCCTATGACTCCAGACAGCAGTAGGTTATCCAAAAGGCGTCTCAGAGAAGGCCCAGCATTGATGGTGTACCAGAAGCCAGATGCCTTGAACTTGACCAACAACACATTATGCAATGAACATTTACAAGTAAAGCTGAATGGACAAAAGGGTACACTGCATGACACACCACAGCTTCCAATGCCACTAAGACAAATGAAGAGGTGTTGGGGAGGCAGGAAAGATGGAGGAGGAGCAAAGTGATCCTGTTGTTTTGTGGTTTGTGTGGTAGTTTAAATGAAATTACCACACACACACACACACACACACACACACAGACACACACACCCCGCCAGAAACTCATAGGGAGTGGCACTATTAGGTGTGGCTTTGTTGGAGTAGGTGTGGCCTTGTTGGAGGAAGTGTGTCACTGGGGGCAGGCTTTGAGGTTTCTGATGTTTAGGATACTGCCCAGTGTCTTAGACCATTTCCTGTTGCCTACTAGATGTAGGACTATCAGATACTTAGCCAGCACCATGTCTGCCTTCATGCTGCCATGGTTCTGTCGTGATAATAATGAAATGAACCTCTGAAGTGTAAGTGAGCTTCCCCAATTATATTATTTTCCTCTATAAGAGTTGCCATGGTCATGGTGTTTCTTCATAGCAATAGAAACCCTAACTAAGACACCTTGTTTTGTTTTTAATTAATATTTTTAAATTTTTCCTTTTGGAGGAACATTACAGGGGTGAGAAGCCAATATGGAGGGACTGGGAAATGAGTCTGATTGAGGTGCATGATGTGAAATTCCAAAGAATCAATAAAAAATTGTGTTAAAAGAAAAAAAAAGAAGAAAAAAGAAACATAAGCCTTCGGAATATTTTTGTTGTAATTGGTGCCATTATTATAATTAATAAAATGGTTTATTACCATTTTAAGATGGAGATTACTACTTTTGTTTTATGTATGAAGAAATGGAAATTTGAAGCGATTGATTATGTAATTCCCTAAAGTAAATAGTAAACTATTTTTTACTTTCTTAGTTCTGGTCTAAAATAAACAGTAGGTTGTATTTTACTCCTCTGACACTGGTCATAGTAATGGTTTTCACCACATGCTTTTGTACACAGGAACATGGAATGACTGTCCTCTTCCATGGGCTGAAAGTGCAATGTAGTTGTCTGGGGAACTTGGGCCGAAGACATTTGTGTCTGTCCCTGCCAGTGAGACACAGTCTCAGAGGTAGCCACCAATTCCTAAGCTTGTTCCTCTTTCTTCTGCCAATTTCCAAAGGTGATGGCTGCTCTGTCACCCCAGGAGTTACAGTTGAATACAAAATTGAGCCTAACTCATGTTAGATCAGATTTTAAAAATGTAATAGGGCATACTTTATCCAGTTATCTAAGACCAAATCAAAAAGTCTGTAACAGAATTAGAAGTAGGAAACAGTTTATGTGATATTCTCCTTATACCTCCTGTCTATTTCCTGCATTCAATGTGAATAAATAGAGGGCACAAAATACATTTGATACTGAAAGTTTAAAATTTAAGCTTCATAGCTTCTGTTTCGTATCTCAATTCTAACTGTATAGAAGCTCACTAAGCTTTCTAGATCTTAGATCTAGTTAATTTTGGTGTGTGATGATTTTACTTATTTGCAAGGTTTTTTATAATAAAGTTTATCAGAAATAACTTTTAAAATTATAAATGTAATAGGAAGAGGGAACAAAAATACTGTTTTGTCAACATCCTAAGATAGTATGAGCATTTAAATCAAAGCAGATATTGCACTCATTTTGATCAATACTCCACAGAAGTCATACTTCAAAATTAGTCTATTGAAACACAAATTTAAATAAATTGATTTTGAGAGGCTAAAAATGTTAAATAAATTAATGCTAAAAACTCATCAAAATTACATGTCTACTGGGTGTAAAATAATGGGAAAATATACTTACTACCTTCTTTTACTACTGCAAGACTCAAGCATAGAATGAATGTGACAGATATACAAAAGACAAGCAGACAAGCAGGAAATTGAGCTTGAAGACTTTAGCAAACAGAGCCAGAGATGAGACAAAAAAAAATGTTATGCTGCCAACATACATTCCAGAAATACAGTCTGGGTCAGGGCCAGGAGCTGGCAAGTCCATCGATGTGAATCAGAAGAAATAAGGTCAGAAATGAGAGATGCATCTAAAATAGGTCCTCCAATGCAAATTTCAGGCCGATGGTGAGGGTAAAGTCAGAACACGGCAGGTAAGCCAAGACAGCGCAGTCAGAAGGCTTCAGGCAAAGGAGAAGGACAAGTTGTCGGAAATTAAACCACAGCAGTCGCCAGCTGTGCGGTGCTGGTCACCACCAGGGCCTTCATTGACTGCAGAGCACCTGGCACACTTCTGCACACTGACCCCCCGAATCTGTGTGATCCCAGGAAAGCAAGGCACACACCACAGCACTAGGACTCCAGTCCAGCTTTATCTGACACCAAATTATGTGTTCTCAGACAGTGTGTTAGCTGGCACTGTCCCATTTATCCATTCGACGGGCATGAAGAGAGTAATTACCAGTAAGTGCCTTGTCCTCCCAAAATAGAGCTGAGCTAACACAGGGCACGAGACAGAAGTAAAAGCAAATCTCAGCATGATAAATTAGAAAGAGGACTAGCATGTGATCTAATTTGTTTAACAATGAATTAGATACACGTACAGCCAGGGCGAATACACACACACACACACACACACACACACACACACAAATCATACACACACATGCACACATACAAGCACTGTGTGTGCATATATGTGGGTGCTCACACACACACCCACACTGTCAGGCTTCTTTTCTTTCTTTCCTATGTCATCTTGTATGGACAAAGCACAAAACATATCAAAAAGTCACAATTAGCTTTTCATGTCTGAAGAGAGGTTTCTTAAAGAGGGGAATAAATCTCTTAAAATGAGAAAAAGATGTCATTGTTAGATGCTTCATGGTTTTCTTCTTGTTGATGTCCTTTTCTGTCCCATGTATATATTTTTTCCCTTCTCCTCTTCATCCTTCTCCTCCCTCTCTTCTTCCCTCACATCTCTTTTCTTCTCCTTTTTCTTTTCTTGGTGTGTGGTTTGGGGGATTGAATCTAGAGCCTCAACCACACTAATCAAGCATCCTTCCATCCTCCTCCCAGCCCTCCGTGTGTGTAGTGAAGGAAAAGTGAGGGAGACTTGGTGAAGAGAATGAACGGACGGGAGCAGAGCATTGATGTCTGCACGGTCATCAGACAGAGCACGGCTGAGCTTCATGAACGACCATCCCGGTGCGCTGGAATGGGGGCCTGTGCGTGGTGGTATAAAAGGATTCATCTGAAGCTGTTCTCTCCTTCCGCAACCTACCCTGTCTCTCTACCGTTCTCTAGTTCTTTCTACAGAACTGAAGCCCTCCCTTCGGTTTCTATCAACTGGCCTTAGGAAGACTACTGTTGTGCTCCCATGGGGAAAGACAGGTCTGGCCTCTCCAGTTTCTCCCTTGACCTACACATACCTCATCATGTCAAGACTTCTCATTAAAAAACTCCCTGCTTCCACCTTAATCGCAATCAGCCTGAAGCAGATAGGACAGAAATACTGCCCCAGCTCCCAGAGATTTGGAGTGAAGGGGTTGCCATGAGGAATGAATGGGAACTGCTATTTTTGCCTAATCTTGAAAATATGGACACTTTTCACAAGATAATTTCAGTGGTTCATCTCAACCACTGACGTTCATGAAATAAGGAGTGAGTTGCAGAAAAGTAGTACATTTACCTGAAAAGAAAATTTACATCCTACCTTCAAGAAGTCAAGACCTGGGTCATCTTTCAAAAAAAGAAGCTAATCCTCAGAGGAGGAATTCCTCACCCACTATGGGGTGTGGTGATATTTTATTTGTGCTGAAATGTGATATTTTATTTGTATGTTAATAAAGTTTGCCTGGAGATCAGAGGTCATAGTCAGCCATAAACTGAAGTCAGGCGGTGGTAGCACACGCCCTTAATCCCATCACATGGCAGGCAGGTGGTGATGCCTTTAATCCCAGTACCAACCATAGAGACCTGGAGGTCTGTATAGACAGGCAGTGACAAGGAAGTTGTGTGTCTGGTTAGAGCCAATGAGAAGGCAGAACAGGAAGACAATAAAGGCGCAGGTTAGACAGAAGAAGCTCTTTCTTGGGAAGCTACAGTGAGGTGGTGAGCTAAGGTTAGTTGGCGGCTATTGCTCTGATCTCTACGGCTTGCATCTCTGTATTTGGCTCTGTGTTTCCTATTTAATAAAACTGTTTAGAAATTCATCTACAATGGGGGGTTCCTATGTCACTCTAATTCCCCCGTGTCCTATAAAACCATTCAAATCTCAAGAGAAATTCAGAATCGAAATTGGGGATAGAAGGTCTCTTTAATTTTCCTCAGGACTGGCCTTGAATAAATGTTTCCTCCCAGGTGACAACCATTAACCTCAGATTTTGGGAACATTGGAGCCAACACTCTAGTTAGTGGCTACACTTTTTTTTCTCTGTCCTGCATGTAAAATAAAAAGAAAAAAAGTGTAGATGATAACTATGGCTAGTGGATTTTAGATTGATCTATGTTTTGCAACATTATATTTAAGAAATATAGACAAACAACTATTGTTTTGATCTTGTCATTTACCCTGCTGAGGATCCAAACCAGCTACTTTCTAGAAAGATTTATTCCTCAGGGAAGATAATTTACTTTCCACTCAGGATTATTATAGCTTTGATGAGGTAATGCTTATAAATTGTTTATAGTAAGGCAGTAAATATCACTTATTTGTGATGATCAATGCTTTATTAAGCACCACAATAAAATATTCCAAAGTGAAAGTCTATGTTTTTTAATTGAAAAAGATGAAAATCTTATACTTTATGTCACATTCTGTGATGTTTAATTTTGTCAGCTCGATTATTTTGAAAATCAGGTAGACTGGGATTCAGGATAGAATACAGGAGGGAAGTGAGAGTGCCTGCTATGTATGTATCTTTCTGTCTTCTTCTATCTTCTATCATCTAGCTATATCTTTTTCTTTGTCTCTTTCTCTCACCTCTTTCCTGGCTGTTATGGTGTTACATCGAAACCAAGCCAAAATAAAGATTTTATTCATTAACATGTTTGTTCACATATTTGTGAAAGCACACCTTCCCAGGTTATATCGTTAGACAGTAAGTGAGACAGGCATCTTCAGGGGCAGATTCTTGTGTTAATGGGCCTTCAAAGTATCCTTTCATTTGTTGTCAGCTAAAACTTTATGGTGCAAGGTGACTATGCCCAGAAGCATTCCTGTCCATCACTTTAATCTCCATGGTCTTAAGCTGAGCATGTTCAGGACTGGATCAGCCTGCACATATAGGATTCTTGAACAAAATCCCCATGTTCCCTTTGTTTGGGGAAATCATTTGCCTTCCATACAGGAAACTTTGGATTCTATCCCCAGTATATCTTAAAGTGGTCATAGCAGCACAGCACTGTAATCCCAGCATCCAAGAGGTAGGGGCCAGAGGATCCGAAGTTCAGTTTTATTCTTGGCTGTATCTAGAATTTGAGGGCAGCCTGGGATACATGAGATCTTTTCTCAAAACAAGTTAAAAAAAAGTTTGCTTATAAAGCTGAAGGTTTTTTCCCATGGACTCAATCTTGAGTACCTCTCTCCCGTGGAAGAAATAACCTGAATCAGAGTATTAGGCACCTTGGTCTTCAATTCACCATAATTTTGCATATATCTACACTGCCAGCTGCTATAAACAATATGAAATTTATGAATGTTTGGAACTGTTCCTCCCATAACCCAATACCTTTCAAAAATAATTCACATGCAGTAGAACACACTTTCTACACTGTAAACAGAAAGCCTAATCCAAAATGACAGCAAGCAGATAATGAACCATTTGGAAATATCCTGTCTCATGGACTCAGAAGACATTCCTACTCAAGACAAAACTTGGAGTCTCTTAACCCTTCACTGGGCCCTGAAGCCACAGCAGGAAGCATATAGCGAGCTATAATGAGATAAGCTCAATTCTACACACAGCAGGAGTGAGCGCTCTGTCTTGTAACAACAGTTCAGATGACTTTATATAAAGTGTGGAGACAGAAATTAGACTACCCTCCCACATCTCAATGAAAATGCTTCCCATGGAGTGACTCAGCCTGCAACCTTAAACAGGAGCCTGGTCACAGCATGCCCCAGGCAGCCACAGCAGGCGCCACATTAGCTGTCTGCAGCATGTGTGGGACAGCACCGCACTAAGGCAGCCGATTGCACAGGGGCGTTTACCTTGAGAGCAGGCTCCAGTCTCATAGCAGATAAAGAGGACCCTGACTCTTCATGTCCCAAATGTGGCACTTTTCTGCTTAATTACAAACAGTAAGTTCAAATGGCCAACACAGCATATTTATTCTAAGGTAATACAGCGATTGTAAACAGTTTTAGCAGTAAAAATTTTCCAGGCATTCTGCTTACTTCCCTAACATAACTTATTCAATTTGATATGTGTAATAATGATTACTTCCATTATTTTCATCATTTTATTGCTAAAGGTACAAAAAGTAATGTACAGAGATGTTAGGAAAGTTGTCCAGTGTCAGGTACAGGATTAGGATTTCTACACACACCTTCAGGGGTGCTGGTTGCTACAGGGAATGCTCTCACAGTTTCACGCTGTTCATCCGTTGTTCATTGGGAAAATAGCCAGGAGGTCTAGAGAGGTATCATAGTTACAAGTTCTATTGCAGTAATGTGGGGAGAATCCACAATCAGGTAAGAAATGAGAAGATGATCTTTGTTATATTCTCTGGGTTCAATTTGGACTTAATTTTGCTATGGGAAGGGTTTCAGATCATCCAATCTTCTTAAGTATCCAATAGCCATACTCCATTCCCTCAAAGCACACAAAGCACTTATTTAATATTTGACATGCATAGTCTTAGCTTGTTTCAAATTTAACTATGATCAACAACTTATTTTAAAAACTACCCATTAACGCATTTAAAATAACAATTCATTGTTGAAAGATTAAAAAAAATAAATATTAAGAATGTTAGTCCAATATGCTATTTCTCTGATAGACTATTAAGGAATGTTCATTCCTAATGTAATGTTAAATTGTAAGATGAAAACTCTGATCTCTAAGCTAATGGCATGTACTGAATGTTGAGAGAAGTATATGACTTGTAATCTTTACATGATGAGTGTATTTTCAGTCACTTTTGATAATGGCAATTTATTATGCAAGAATGCATTCTAATTATGATATGCTTTGCTTCTTAATTACCTGGGAAACTCCTGGAGGAATAAATACCATTTCTCTTGTTATCTTGATTTGAGAAAGAACAGCAAATCTGATGATCATAAGATCTCAACTAGTTTTTGCAGAGTTCACAATCAACCATCAGTTTGTCATCTGATAAATTCTCATACATAAATTCTTACTCTACACAATAATGAACTTATCCCAAACTACCTTACTGTTTAGTAAACTATCTTGATCTATAATTTGAAGAAGAACTAATTAAACATATTTGCTTAAATTCCTCACATCTTCTCTTCCTTTGGAATTTATTGTTGAGATTAGGTACTGCTGTGGAACACAATGCATTCAAGATCCCTTCTCTTGGTTCTTTTGGATAGGTTCACAGAAAGCAAAGGGAAACACCACCACCACCAAAAATAATAAAATAACCCTTCCTGTCTGGATCCTTCCCTTTATTTCCATTACCAGCAGTGTTTCCCAGGCTCAGTCTTATATCTGATGTCCCAGTTTCTTTTAAATTTGATAGATGATTTAATTTATCTCTTCTTTTTTTTTTTTCAATTTTCATATTAAAAGGCAGTTCTAAGTTGACCTACTTGTGAATATAAGAGATTCCACATTGCCTGCATCTGTCCACAGGACAAACAGGATCTGCGATCTGTTCTTATAATGAATCATACCTTGTTTAACAAAAATGTCAAATTAGATCATATCGTCGATATGAATACTTACACTCAGCATATTTCTGAAGTTGGGAAAATTCTGAGGGGCTGAGATGGGCCCATTTCTCCTGGTTTGTCATGGTGTAGGTGAGAAAGGCCTTCCAGACCAAAGGAGAGATTCCTTATCCAGGTGTTGGGCAGAGCTCTCTATGCTTCAAAGATTCTACACAGTGTGTTTCATGATGAACTACCTCAGGCTTTCAGAATATCCAATCTGACCACATGAAACTGCTGTGGATGTTTGTAGTTTCAATACTGGGTTAAAATACTGTGAAAAGAAAAACACGAAGATCAAAAGATTAGCAATATTGAACAAAGAAAAATGATAAGGAGAAAACGAAAAAGAGAAAATGGTAAGGTTTATCTGTCCTAACTAATACATTATGGATTAATTTTATTTTGCATATTTTCAATCTTTAATTGCCTCTTCTTTCTTTAATGGCATCCCATGTTCTTTCTCTAAAACCAAATCACATAAATAAATGTAACTAAGAGTACAAAATGTGAAGAACATTTTGCTTAATCAAAGTATGCTGACCAAAGTAAATTTATTTGTGTCCAGTTTGATAAAATCCACATACCAAGGATAGACCGGAACATTGTTTTTATGATTTGAACTCATAATTTTTAAAATCTCTAAGCAATGCTAAAAACAGAATCTAGACCCAACTTACTAAAGAGATTGGAAATCGTATACAATTTGCTAATGTACTAGATTTCTAATAGTGTTCTTGAATGGTATTCAGAACTAAGATATATATCTACCATCATGCAAGTCAGTTTGGGGGTCCTATACAATTGCTATATAGCAATTAAATTAGAGAATACTTTTAGTTTTATATTCTTTAAAATTTTCAATAAATGTGCCAAATCAAAGTAATTCCAAATGTCTGAAAGACTTCCTTAATGAGAGTGAATGACTTTAGTGTGACTCACATTTTAAAATAAATCCCCAAGTTGTCACAGGCTTAAATTCACTGGCAAATTCATAAAGACAAAAAGCGAACTCCATCTGGTTTCGGTGTTTTATCAGAGACTGTAATCAATTGCTCAGTACTCAACCAGTCTGGCATTGGAATCTTTATAGAAACTGAAGCCTGAGAAGAATTACTTTATCTCTAAAATTACATATTAGAAGATTTATGAAAACAGGTACAACTAGTAAAAGCCACAATACCTATAGCATGACTGAGAAGAAAACAAACAAACAAAAAAATACAACAAACAAAAGTTCCTTGTTTTATTTTTTGTACCTTTTGTGCAAGACAGTAGCTTGTTAATTAGTGAGAAAAACAGAGCGATCCAGATGTCTTAACAAATGGCCAAGCTCTTTTAAATCAGTCAGGACGCATGTAATGGATATACCTGTGTCTCCATCTGTTTCTGTCTGTTGATTTCATCATCGACACTGGTTTCACCCTGACTCTTTGCTGCTCTCCAGCCCAATGCAGTTGGGTAAAATGATGCACTCTGTCATCCTTATCCAGGGGGAGACAGAGGATCCAATCACATTTGCCTCATTACATGCTCTTTCCCAGGGATTTCAATGTTGAGTGCAGTGGGTGAAGGACAAGGTAAAAATGGTCATAACTAAATCATTACAAAAATAATTGGACACATGTTTCTGTTTGAACCTGACTCACTAGCCAGATTTTTTGTCACTTCCACAAATTAGTGATGTCCCTTTATTAAAGAATTAAATGTAAAGACATACCAAGACTATCACACGTATGTACAATTAATATACATCAACCAATTTCTTTTTAAAAATCACAGATAAAATGGGCAGACCAGTTTATGATCTCTATAACCCCGAATCTCTTGTGATGATGATAATTCATTAATTTATTCTAAAACGGTTTGTGGAATCTCTGTTACCCAACATTGTAGTCAATGGAGACACAGCAAAGAGCCAAACATGGGGAAGATGAAAATAATGCTGATGCTTAAAATACATGAGCTATCAAGGAGACTGTACGGCTCACATAGTGTGTGTTACAGCATGCAGTGCTCTCATTCGAGCTCTGTGAGACAGGCACTGAGACACTTTCATCAAGTGAGGAAATTGGCATGGAGTGATCGGCATCCTGGGGGTGTAACAGTCTCTCTCCATCCTTAATCTCCAGTCCTTTCAGTCTCTATACTCAACATCTTGGTAACAGAACTCCAGTGTGTGTATATACATTTAGACTACATTACCAGGTTCCTGGAATGAAGGACTGGAATAAAAGATAAGAAGATGTACATTGAGGCATGCAGGAATGTTCTGTTAGAATAAAATGTGGTAACGGTCCCATTAAGCCTTTTTATCTGTTCTTCCTTCCTGGTGGCATGTTTGGTGTGTGTTGAAGAGTTTCTGGTACTGTGGAGGTAATTGCTAGAATGGAAGCTGGGAGCTTGGTAAAGCTCAATACGTTAGTCTGGGAAATAAAAATAACAAACAGCAGAACCGATTCAAGCCATTTCCTGTTCTGTGAATAAAGTTTTCTTAGAGAAACTAGCAAGAGGCCTATTTTTTTTTTTGAAGAGTTATAAAACACTGCAACAAATGATGAAGGACTAACCCAGAACCCTGAAAACCTCAGCAATCTTCCATTTTAGAAAACAACAACACAAAACTGTACCGTTATCCTTCTACAATTCTCTGTGAAATTGCTTCTAACTGGACTTTAAACTCTTTCCTTTTCTTAACACACGCCATTTCCAAATTCCCCTGTTGTACTTAGATATTCATGAACTGAAAATTTGCCAGTCTGATAAATTGCCAAAATGTTAACTAATCAATTATGATGTCTAGTAACTTACAAGTCCCAAGACAACTCACGTTGCCCTTAATTCTGTTATGAGGAGACAAATATTAAATAGTGTAAGTTAAATATTAGGTGATAAAACATTGTATTCGAACAAATGCAGGGGTGATGCTGTCTGTGAATGTGCAATTTCAGACCGAACGACAAGGGTAGCCATGCTGAGCACACAGTACACGCAGCTCAGGTCACAGGTCGCTTTAAACTTCAGTTTCTTAGTTTTAATTAGTGGTGTGCAGGCAGAAAAATGATGTTCGTTTAAAACTCGTAACTAGATGAACCAATACATCAAGCCCATGAAAAGATAAATGTAGCTTGTATAATATCAGCTCCAGAGACACAGTTACGCTTCATGCCACAGAAGGTGTTGAAAATCACAGCAGCACTTTCTCACAGTCTCTGCCTCTTCACAAATGGTTAGAAAGAACGTGACAATATTCAATTGGGAATCCCCATGGTGTGTTCGCAGATTTCCGTTCCCCTGCAGACGGCTTTCTTTAGGCACACGAAATGAGTGCCAGGAGGGAACCACTGCGCTGGCTTTTGGAAAGCAGTCTAATTCTGGCTTTCTCATCTAGTCAACAGATGTGCCACTTTGCTTAGTTAGTGGCAGGAAATAATTACGTTGGAGGAGCTGAAGAAAGCTATTTGGCCCATTGTACCTAGGCTGAAAAAAACTCCATATTGCAGGAAGGACTCAATGTCCTCATGAGAAAAAAAAAATCGTCAAGTAATATCTAGATAAAAGAATCTTCAGTTTGTCAGCCAGTGTGGGTTTTTGATAATTATATGAAGTCAGCATGTCATGACTCTAATCACTGAATAAGATTCAGTGAATCTTAAGACATCCTGGGGAATTGAAAAAGAACATGCACATACAAATGTACAGTGTTACAAGGATGGAAACTACTGCCAGGATCTCAAGAACCATAAACTCCTTGTCTGAGGGGAAACAAAATGAAAAAAAAAAAAAAATAGAAATGAGTAAAGATACAAGAGTATCTAATTCCCACAGTTTGTCCAATGAAAGCAGCGTCAAGCCAAACAGACTATCAATGCTTTAATTTATAAATCCTTACTCATTTAACTCTGAGAAGTCTAAATTTGAGACTTGACAGCAGGTAGGCACTGTGCTAAACAATGAGAATTCAGTAATATGCTAATTAGATTTGACACTTGGGCTCCCCGATTTCTTTAGGTGAAGGACCTAAATTAAGTAAACCAACTGCCTTAGTAAATTATTAGAAACTATGCTAAGTTACATTTTAAAAAAAGAGGCAATAATATTTTATATGGAAGAAAAAATATGGCTTGATTTAGTTTGCAATATTCCAAAAGCAACAAAAGAAGGATTCTATAAACTAAGTGATAAAGGTTTACAATTATTCACACAACTTGACACACGCTAGAGTCAGTAGAGATGAAGATTCCTCAGTTGAGAAAATGCTTCTTTAAGGCAGGGTTGTAGACAGACAGGGTTGTAGGGCATTTTCTTAATTAGTCATTAATGTGAAAAGGCCCAGCCCATTGTGATTGGTGCTATCCCTGGGCTAAATGGTCCTTTCTTCTATAGAAAATCAGACAAAGCAAGTCATGAGGAGAAAGCCAGTAAACAGTACCCCTCCATGGCCTCTGCATCAGCTCCTGCCTCCAGGTTCCTGCCCTGTCTTCCTTCAATGGTGAACAGTGATGCGGAATTGTAAAAATTAACCCTTTCCTCCTCAAGTTGCTTTTGGTTATAGTGTTTCACCACAGCAATAATAACCTTATTTCAGAATTTTAGGGTATTTCTGAAGAAGCAATAGCATTAGATTCTGGTGAGCAAGAAATACCAGGCCATACGATTTAGACTTGGAAAATGGTTAAAACTCGATATTGAAGATACTATTAAAGATAACATGACATGTTATAAGTAAATTATAAAACCATGTGAGAGGGATTAAAAAGTTCATCTACTTGGCAGATAAATGAGAGCAAAGTATTAACAGTGGGAAGATCAATGAGCAGACTAGTCCAGTATGGAACAGCTCACAGCTGTGTAACTAGGAGGTGGCAGTTCAGATGCAGGTAATACATTGGAGTTGAGATGCATTTTTTGAGGGATTGGAGAAACGGCTCTTCAGTTGAGATCATGCACCACTCTTACAGAGAACCCACATTTGGGTCACAGCAGCACCCATATTAGGCAGCTGACAAACACCAGTGAGTCCAGCTCCAGGGGATCTGATGCCCCATGCCTGAATTCTACAGACACCAGCACGCACAGACAGATGACTGTATTTAGAGACAAACACACAATTAAATGTGAAAAGAAATCTTAAAATAATGTGAAATTTTGAAACAATGTTTCATAGTGGATAGATTAATTATTATTTAGGAGACACAAAGAGAAGTTGAAGAATTCCTAAGTACTTGAATAACACCAGGTTAGTAGGAGCAGAACATTTCAAATTTGATTGTAATCATTATGATCTTTGCGATGAATATCAGATTCCTAAATAAAAACATTGGTAGATGGTAGAACTAAAGAAGACTGATGAGGTAGGATTTTCTATGTTACCCAGTATTCACAGTGTCTGGAGATGAAAATGTGTGCCGCATGTGTTAGCAAAGACGCTGTAAGAGAAGCCCTGCCTTTAACTGTTCGCTGTTCATCTGCAAAGGCTGCAACCAGCTGACAGCCTCGACTTTTTACTCTCTGTGGAAGCCAACTTGGATTGTTCAGATACAGGCCAATGAGGAGAGATGAAAACAGATGCCACTTACGGCCAGTGAGAATTCCTGACTGGTCCACGCAGATTCCAAAGCTCCCCTCTCCATTAAGCTGGCTGAGAAGTTTTTCAAATCACCATTGTAGTCTGAGGCTACTCTTAACCAACCCTACATAGTCTATCAATTTATCTATCTATCTATCTATCTCTCTATCTCTCTATCTCTCCATCCATCTATCATCTATCTATCTATCTGTGTATTTCTCCCTCTCTCTCACATTTGTTTTTACTGTTTTTTTTTTTTTAGTTTTATACATGTAGATAATGGATTTTAGTCCTATTTAACCCTGATTTACCTTGTCTATTCCCCTCCTCTACCATTTAGACCTTGTTTTTTCCAATAGACCCAACTCACAAACACACGTTTCTTTTCAGTGTGACCCATGGAGTTTAATTAGGTGTATAATCATAAATGGAGTTATTGATTAGAACACTGATAACTTCTCAGTGCCCACACCATTGAAGAAATGACACTTTCCTTAGCCACCTCAGCATTTACAGTCAGTTGAATTCTTTGTCTAGTCAGTAAAACATCAGTTGTAGATTCTCCCCTAAAACCTAGGATCTAGAACGTACGCTTGGGTCCTGGGTCAGAAGTACAGTACTAGAAATGAGTTCTCTCCCGTGTATCATGCCTCAAATCCAATCATAAGGGGGTGGTTACCTAACTCACACCACTATTATACCAGTGGATATGCCATGCCAAGCTGGTTATTCTTGTAACACAGGGTTCACAGCCACAGAGAGTGGGAAAGCAGTGTAGAGCAATGGGGAAGGTGAAGGAAAAATGTATATGTAAATCTTATGCAAGCTCATTAAAATAAAATTTAAAAAAGAATTTGAGCAGAAGTATTCTATTGGGTGTGCGGGGTATTGCTCCACCCAGAAGCCCTAGGTTCCTAAACATACATCTCTAGGCCAGATGTGAGATACCTTCCTGTGAGTGGTTGGTTGGGGAGGTCCCAGAGGCCCCAAACAATATAGGACATTGCCATTGTTTTTGGTTGACCCCCAGAAATTAATTTTAAGATACGGTTGCTAAGGACACCACACAGTTTGACCATACGACATGGAGAAATGAAGCTGGACCTGAACTGGAAGCCTCCTCAACACGCAAGTTACAGGTGTCACATGTGATGATAATTAGAAAGTGGTCTGTTGCTGGCTTGCTTTTCTCCTCTGTTATCTTTTATAGGAATGCTTTCCTCT
Organism: Peromyscus eremicus; assembly: GCF_949786415.1. Classification (NCBI taxonomy): domain Eukaryota; kingdom Metazoa; phylum Chordata; class Mammalia; order Rodentia; family Cricetidae; genus Peromyscus; species Peromyscus eremicus. Next base: position 8,459,258 of record NC_081430.1, on the reverse strand, counting down.
GGGCTTTACATTCCTAATTCCATCTCAGTATTTCCTGGAAAAAGATCCCAGTACAAAGCAGATGGCATCCTTAAATTGAGTTAGAGTTTAATGCCAGGATTATTTAAGAAGTATTGGCTAGGTTTAAGAAAGCTAATAGAGCGTTGTGTAGGGGCCTGCACTAACGATACTTGAAAGCTTACTGACTCTGTACCTGGAAGGAAGAGCAAATCAAGGAGAGCTCCGGACAGACAGTTTAAAGGCTTGTCCCTTCCAAACTTTCGCAAAAATACTATTGCCATCACAACAGTGCAAAGAGGTAGGATTTGGGCTGGGGTATTGGACTACGCCAGTTCTTCCACCCTATGTGGATTAGTACCTTTGTGGAAAGGGAGATATGGCCTTCTTTGCCCTCTTTGTCATGTATCCTTCACCATGAGAAACAACAAACACGAAGATCCATGACATTTACGTTACAAATCTCTGTTTTCAAATATTTTATTTATCCCACATGTGTGTTGTATACACATGAGTGGCATACGCATGCACATGTGTGGCGTGGCATATGTGTAGAAGTCAGAAGGCAACAGACAGTGATCAGATCCATCCTTCTACCACATGTGTCTTAGAAATGAAACTTCCGTTGTCAGACTTGGTGACCAGTTTCTTTACCCTATGAGCTATCTCATCAACCCTATACTGGATTTCTTATCCTATAGAACTGTAAGAAAATGAATTCCTGTTTATTTTCAATTATTCATCTTCAAAGACCCTATTACAGCTGCATACAATGGACTGAGATAAAAGCCACGGTTTTGAGAAAAAACACATGACCTCTCAGTAAGCTAGCCATGCTGGAAGCAGGGGGATGAATTCTCCACTTTGTCTTGCCACATCACCAGTCTCCTTCATTACATCACATTGGTCAAATCGAACCATAATACAGAGGTCAATGACCAGTCTTTGGTGTAGTCTTTATGTAAAGCAGGCTTGAGAAGCACAGGGCAAGATGAGAAAAGAAAAGCAAGATTATTAAAGTGGCAAATAAGAATTATTTAACTCCCCTGGTGCAAGAGTTTAGTATCAAAGAGATGCATTTGGGTAAACTTGTAAAGAGTGAGTTATCTCAGGTATAAACAAGGTCTTTAAAAGGCCTCCCACAGGGTATCTCACCATCCCTTAAACAAACAACTAAGACCTTCCACAACATACCCCACCACACCTCTAGCAAACAACTAAACCTTCCACATCATACCCCACCACACCTCTAACAAACAGCTAAGACCTCCCACAACATATCCCACCACATCTCTAACAAACAGCTAAGACCTCCCACAGCATACCCCACCACACCTCTAACAAACAACTGAGACCTCCCACAGCATACCCCACCACACCTCTAACAAACAACTGAGACCTCCCACAGCATACCCCACCACACCTCTAACAAACAACTGAGACCTCCCACAGCATACCCCACCACAACTCTAGCAAACAACTAGAAGAGTATGGTATCAGAAAAGAGAACCAAAAAAGAAGAAAGCACCATCCAACGAGAGGGCAGAAGTCACTTTTTTCCAAAGCTGATGTGCAGTTAAATAAAATGTTGTTTGAAGCATCCAATTGACCTATAATATATTTGTCAATGATGGTGATTTTAGCACAATAATTTGTTTGAAGCTAGGCAAGCCAGACTACAAAGGTTGTGTTAATGGAGCGGAGTTTAAACTGAGGACTGCAAATGTCATCAACTCTTACTTAAGTGAGAAGTACAAGGACAGAAGAATGTAAATTCAGCTAAGACTTTTATTCATTTATTTATTCATTTAGTTACCTTGGTAAAAATTACCAAAATAGAATTTTTAAAATTATTTTAACTTTATTAGTTATTATCCTTGAATTTTAGGAGAGAGCTGAAGTAACTAGTCTGTCAAAGTCATTAAAAAGCCAGGGGATTAGTTCTAGAAAGCATGTGAGAGCTGAAAATATTCTTAAGGATGGATACAGGAACATTCTACAGATTTTATCTCTAGGAAATCAAAATTTGCTAGGTGATTACTCCTGTTTTCTCAGTAATGTGTCCCAATAATCAGCAGAGTATTGAGTTATAAAGTAATGATGGGGGAGGAAGTAACAGGAAAATATGAAAATAAATATACAAAAATATGAGGAAGTGGTGTCGATGAAGGCATTCGGTGAAGACGCCAGGCAAAGTTAAAAGCCAATTGGATATCACAATTGATTAGTTTCAAACTGTAGCAGTCCTACAACTTTTAAATGATAAATTTTCAGTTCAAAATTTCTACGTGACAAATAATCTCATGATTTCCATTTTTATCAGTTGGACCTAGCTTGCCATTCAAATTCTGAGCCATGATCTCCACATGCAAAAAGTAAATCACTTAGCCTACTTTAGCTGCAGGAAAAGTGAGTGACAGACACCCACCTCAAAGAGGTGTTAGCACTTAATGGTATTGTACATGCCCAATATATGACAAATAGGTTCTCAATGAAGGCAATTATTTTATTGCTTTTATATATGAATGTGTCAGGTACAGGATGTACTACTGAGTCTGGACATATTTACAGCATGTGTCCTGGGGGTAAAAGACTGAAAATCTGCAAACCTTTTATAAGATCATGTGGGTGGATTAATAGAAGATCCATAATTGAGTTATTTTGGGAGTCTGCTGACACATAAAAAAACAGTCTAAAAGAAAAACATCAAGGGAAATCTGCAGATGTGCTAAAGGGAAACAAACTTTGCATTGTATACAGTTCTGAAGTCAGAGTTTTGAATTTGGATTGTTAATTGTGTTTTAGTCTGTTTAAAATGTTTCTCTAAATGAAGCTTTAATCCTCTTTCATGTCACTTACAACTTTAAGAACACATTTTAGAATAGATATGGGCAGGTTGGGTGAAAATGAGGAACCCGTATAATCACAGAATATTTCTCAACACAAAATCCTAAGTGTAAAGTGGTCTGGCAGATTCTGTGTTCCTAGAACTGAAATAGGTCCCCTGAAACAACAGGCCCTTCTAAAGGGAAGTTTCTCCAGGACTTCCAGGCCAGGAACGGAAAACTGAAGCTCTGTTACCAAAGTGGGAATGTGGGTCCCAGGAAGACACTCCTCGTGTTCTGACAGCTTATTTCACAGATAAATTGGCATATGCATATTTCCTGGCTGTGATTGCATTTTTTTTTCAACAGAATTATAATATCGCTAAAGGAAAGACAGAATCTAAGAATATTTTTCTCCCAAGTTACTGCCAGACTATAAACAAATCTAGTTTTTATTAGTTTCTGTTTCCTCATTTCTTTTAAAACCCAAGGACCCAAACAAGTGACCTCCAACAGAATGGGCACACTATTCTGTATCTCTTCTGGATTCCTGTTACATCTATTCAAAGGATGGTGACATTTGACTCTGTGGCCTCCTTAAACAACAGCCAGTAGAGAAGTGATGTAAACAACTTCCTTGCCCAAATATGCAAATGTACCTCAGCCTTCCTGTCACCTTAGGAGCTAGCCAGCGAACCCTAAGAAAGCCCATCCCAGCTCCTTGACAAGACTACTTGGAACTGAGTACAAACACTCAAATACAGAGTAGAATGGAAACATTGAACCTGTTTTTTTTTTTTTCCAGGTTTGTACTTCACAGCTGTGCATCCCTAAAAAGACACGAGAAACAGAATAGAAAGTAGGAATTTGGCATAACGCACTGTTTAGGAAAAAGCAAACTTCTCAATCTAGAAACGCAAGTCAATTTCATTGGCTTTTTAAAATAAAATTACAAATATAAATACGAGCATAAATGTAGAGAAGGACATCAAACAGGATGAAGGACAGCTCTGCCCCTCCCCCTCAGGTGGAGCACCAGTCAAGGGGGACTGGCTGCGGCTCAGTGGTTTCTCCATCCGTCCAACCCAAGGTTTGACACAAGAAAGATATTTCTTAGAACATAATCACCGAAAGTTGATAGTTTATCTATGTAACATTCTATGATCAGCTAATGAAAGCAGAAACACAAAAAAGAGGTCTCCAACTACTAACCCCATTTCCAGATCAATCTAGAACAGAATATTTATTCAGATTTTATGTTGAATGCATGTGCATTTATATAATTTGATTTTACAAATTTGGTTATAGGTTTTGGTTCTATTAATTAATAAAGAATAAATTAAGTCTCAAGCATTTTCTGGAAACTGATGACTACTGGCAAGGAAATAATATCTTTCAAGCCTTTAATTCATTGAAAATAACATACTTTAAGGCTGTTATTCAACTAAAGGACATATAGTGCTCACTGCCCGAGGAAAGCCAGCACTGAAAATCACTGGGGATATTTGCTGCGTGTTCTGAGAGGCAAGTAGCATTTGTAGTAAATCCACAGTATAAACAGAGATGCAGTCAATACAACATACACATATGGGTGAGAGTAATACAAAATCCATGGATTTGGGCTGCAGAAAGCTTTTTTTTTTTCCCCTAAAACACCACTGACTTGAACATGCCACCTACATTTTACTTTACACACACACACACATGCACAACTGAGCAACACATACAATGTTGTTTTCTCCAGTGCTACAAGTAGTGAAAATAAATACTTCCTTCTACTGCTTATTTGAATATCAGCTTTTTGTTACCCAACAATGATATACTAGTCTTTAGTCATAAACTGATACTTTTTTAGAAACTAGCTTGAGAGTCTTTTGGATTATAACCATTATTGTCTAAAAAAAAATCTTAAATGATAGCTGAGATAAATTTCACATTACATTACAAAATCTATTAAAAAATTCTGTCTCAGCTCCTCTGCCTTGACATTCCACCACATTCTTAGCACATTCCTCACCAGTATTAGTAATAGCTCTCTTTACTCCATTACCCACACTGTATTCCAGTTACCTTTCCAACTTGTGTGTGTGTGTGTGTGTGTTTGTGTGTGTGTGTGTGTGTGTGTGTGTGTGTGTGAGAGAGAGAGAGAGAGAGAGAGAGAGAGAGAGAGAGAGAGAGAGAGAGTGTGTGTGTGTGTGTGTGTGTGTGTGTGTGATGGTGCACTTGTACCACAGCACTGGTATGAACATCAGAGAACAATCTGTGGGAGTCATTTCTGTTTTCACCAGGTAGATCCTGAGGATCCATCTTAGGTCATCAGGATTGACACCAAGCATCTTTCCCACTGTGCCCTTCCACTAGTCCTGAGTTACCTCTATGAGTGAGTGAGTGTGTGTGGTTCCTATATCTAACTTCCTCTGCTGGTTCTTGATTACCAGCAGAATAGCATCTAAGCTGCAGTTATTCGACCATAAACTGTAAACAGGTTAAGTGCAGGACGTTTTAGTAAGGTAACTTTGGAGCTGAATTTGGCCTGATTCTATTACTTTAATGTGCAATGCTTTTACAACTGATTCTCATCTTGGGTGGAAGGGCCATAAAGAGTAAGGCTTTCAATCTGGATGTGGTGGTGCAGGCCCTTAATTTTAATCCCAGCACTCAGGAGGCAAAGACAGCAGTTCTCTGAGTTGAAGGGCAGCCTGGTCTACAGAATTAGTTCAAGAACAGCCAAGGCTACACAAAGAAACACCCTTGAAGAACCCCCTACCATACCAAAAAAAAAAAAAAAAAAAAAAGAGGCTCTAATGCCTCAGTGCCTGCCATAAACTCCATATCCGTTAGAAGAGATGGCTGAAATAAGTACCCAGTCAATAGGCTGGGAAGAAACTACCACATTGATGGTGCCAAAGTCAATTCCCTGATAAGGCCTGACAGACAGAAGGCGTATGTTCTGCTCGCTCCTGCTTATGGTGCCTTGCTTATTGCCAATAAAACTGGGAACCAAACTAAGTCGAATTCTAAATACATATTTTTCATCATTAAAAAAGAATATATGGCTGATAATTTGTACCAGTGATGTCAGAGACAAGGACAGAATCTCTAAGGACAGGCAACTAGATCATCTTACAGTCAGGTTGCCTAGCAACAGGACATTGAGGCAGAGCCCTTGACCCTTTTACCCTGTAAACATCCTATACAAACATCCTGTTAGCTTGCCCCACCTTATGCAGATGACAGCTTCTTGCTCCCCCCACCCTGCAGGAACTATATAAACCCTCTTGGAGAAAAATAAAGTTACACCTTGATCAAAATCTAGACTTGATATGTTTCCTTATATCTCCTGTCCCTATCATTCCATCCTTAGGGTGGTCGAGAACCCATTAAAGCCCTACAAGCGGGACACAGTTTCCTCTCAGATTGAAATATTTCAACATTCAGGGAAGGTCCTTAAGTCAGAAGATAACACAAAAAGCTTCAGGAAGTCTGTGAAACTGATTTAGATCCACTACACTCCTCCTTCCCAGAATAAGCAATAAAAACTCTCAGACAAGCCCATCTGCAAAGACTCTGAGACCAAACAGAAACCAGCTGAACGTCCTGCAAGAGATTTAGAACAACTGAGTCTCTTGAAAAGGACCATCTTCAACCTGTTGAGCTGTCTGCGGGCTGTGCAGTGTGCTTCAGATTCCCAGCTTCTGTGAGCTGTCACTCATGCTGGGGCGGGCTTTGGTGATGGAGCTGCGTTTGGATTATTTCTGCTCCTGTAACTAACGCCTCACACACATTCCTGAAAATCACCCCAATGAAACTTACTGCTTCACCACTTTGGTGGTGTCCATAGCTTGCCTGTCCAGGGATGTCTGCCTGGGGTGAGTAGACGTGTGTATTTTGTCACCCCAGGGAAAGTTTTGTAGCACAACAGCTGAACGGAAGCAAGTGGTGTTTTCACTAGTGATGCGTTCATTTGTAAACTACAGGAGTTCATCATAGTTTTCTGGCTAACAAGATTGGTCAATTTCATGTTAATGACTTACAGAAAGATTTTTTTTAAATTATCCATTTTTACAAGTAAGAGAGATTTAAAAAGAATCAAGTTCTGAACTAGGATATGGGCAAGATGGAACAAGCTGTATCATATCACAAAGGTTCTCACGCTAGTTTCCTCAAAATAACACTGAAAGTCAATTACTCTTTGGAACAAGAACCCAAAGTGTTAGAAACATCCATACTATTGTCATCCAGGTCTATCTAAGGAATATTGGTGAGCAGCAGCTCTTTAATAGAACACCTTGCCTCTCCTGCCAATGACCAAAATATTGCAACACTTAGAAATCCAAGGAAGACCTTAGCCACCTTGTATGATTTTCTTCCAACAAACCTATAGTTTCTTTAGTGTGGTGTAGGGGAGAAAAGTGTAGACCATTAAACACTAAGGAACATAGCCTTTATCTTAAAACATTGGCATATAAACACACACACACACACACACACACACACACACACACACATTGTTTACTAGAAAGGGATGAGGAACTGAAAATACTGTTATGAAAGTTTGTATTTCCATAACCAAGAGACACAGATGACCCCAATACAAATAACCATACATACACACAGAGATGAACACAAATACATGTGTGAAATCTGTCAGCAGCTGGTTCAGCAGTCAGTCTTCCAGCTGTAAATGACTAAGCTCTCTGTGTCTCAGATGCTGCTTTACATATTAAGTAATATTCTTCTGAATGTATTTTCAGAATATATTTCCTGAATATATTTTCAGAAAACACAGATATGTCCTTTTTGCTCTCATTTTAGATCCTAAATATCAAGATCTACGTGACTTTTTGCTAGTGAGGAGTGTTGCGCAGGTACCTTTACACATGTTATCTTGAGGGATAAGGGATAAATAATTTATACCTGGTTTTCATGTAGGAAACCATGCAAACTGAAACATGGTAACAGTGTTAATATCCTTTTGCACATGACAAATGACTACAGAATGATTGGCATCTTCCTAATTCTGTGACCATGTCTACCACTTTGAATCAGATATAAAATCAGACTTAATCAGGTAGAAAATACTCTGATAGCATCCAAAATACTCTTATAGGATATTTAAAAAATAAACTTACTTTATTTGTGTTTGTATATGCTGTATATGGATATTCCTGTTTGTATCTCTGAACACGTGTGGATAGGTGCAGTAGTATGCACATGCATGAGCAGGGCAAGAGCTGTTTCCTGTCTTTCTGAATCACCTTTTACCTTGTTTTCCAAAGAGAATCTCACTGAACCTGGATCTCACTGGTTCTTCTAGTCTGGTTAACCAGTCAGCTCCAGAAATCCATTTGACGCACTGTCTTCCTAACATTGGGCTGCAGAAATGCACCTCCTTCCTTTGACGTTTACATGGTGTGGGAAATCTAAACTCATGTGCTCATTCTTTTGTTGACGACATTACCAGCGGAGTCATATCTCCAGCCCATGAACTAATTTTGACTTGTGACCCATTCCTTACAAACCCCTTGAGGCACTTATTTAAGAGTTGAAAAACCTGAGATTAAAATTCAGAAGCTGTCTGAATGGAACAGAAAACATAGAAATCCTAAATTGTCTTTTGAAATTCAATTTTTATTGAAATACAAAACTAAAAATATACAGTTACAATTGATCTTTTTCTATGAGGTAAGCAAAAGGTTTTTTTTCACACTCACAAATTTGTGCAATTTTAAATTCCAAATGTTGACATTACTGTTTATTACTTCTGTACTTCCTTATTCTTTAATTTTTATGTAACACACATAATATGAATACAGTATGGTAACTTTTGTATATTTCTTTTTTAAGAAAATTATTTATTATGAATAGTGTTTCGTCTGCATTTTTGCTTGCACACCAGAAGAGGGCATCAGATCTCATTATAGATGGTTGTGAGCCACCATGTGGTTGCTGGGAATTGAACTCAGGACCTCTGGAAGAGCAGCCAATGCTCTTAACCTCTGAGTCATCTCTCCAGTCCAACTTTTGTATATTTCTAAAACTACCTTATTTATATCACACTGCCATACTTTTTCATAACTTATGTTGTATATTCAGTTTCTCACATGTATCCATATCCATCTATATTTGGCTCACAGATTGTCACTATTGTGAAGTAAAAGTACTAATTGTCCAAATATACTGTTTATTCTAATCCTCTCTTTGTGGAAATTTAAGTTTTATCTCTAAATTCTAGTTATGAAAAAATTCCATAATGTGAGCTGGGGATGCAGCTCAATCAGTAGGATGCTTGCCTAAGATGATTGAAGGCCTTGATTTATTTTTCAGGATGTTGCACACATGCAACCCTAGTACTCAGAGTTGAAGGCAAGAGAAGCAGACATTTAAGATCATCCGTAGCTACACACTAAATCTGAGTCTAGTCCGGATACATGAAAACCTGTGTTGGAACAAGGTCAAAAGAATGAGGCATGGTGAACAATGCCTTGGGAACTGTGAGAGAAGATCCAGGGGAAAAGGCAGAGGGCCTTTTACCTCAGGTGCATTTTGTTCCCTGGATTGTTCTTGGGCATGATTTTATACCTTCTGCAACAAATATATGCGTTCAATTTATAAGCATGTTTATTCTCGTTAGATGTCAGAACAGAGCTATAGAACCCAGTCTGGTAAAAGGATATGCTGAATGCTCTCCTCAGTGCACCTGAATCTGGGTATGGCCTCTGCCTTGCTTTCATGCTTTCCAAGATATAATCTATGGTACACGCCAGGGAATTGTGTTTAAATTGGTCTGTCCTAAGGAAGTTCTGGGAAAGGGCTGCTCTGTTTAATATTTAGTATATGCTTACTGGTGTCTATTTACATGTTATTATGATCATGCTTTTCTAACCATGTTTTTCTGAACTCAAATGATCTTCCTTGGATCATTCCTTCCTTTGTTTCATTCGTGTATAAAAGCACACTGAAACTGAAGTAAGGCTGTCTACAGCATTAGACTGTAGTCTGCCCCATTCTTTCAGGTCCTCAGATCCCAGGTCCAGCAGACAAAAGTTCCCAAATGGCACTCAACTCAGGGACCTGAGTGAAAAACTGAGAGAACATGAGGGCTCCTGCAGAAAGAGGCGAACCAGGATTAATATCAGCCTGAAAGTAGAAAAACCGACACCACATATTGAGTTGATACATCATTTCTTTAAAAAGAATGATATTAGCGAAGCCTTTAACACTCAATTGAGGCAGGAGGAAGGCTGGGCAGGGGAGCGGGAGGAGGGATGAGGGGGATCTGTAGTTGGTACGTAAAATGAATTTTTAAAAATTCCTAAAAAAATAATAATTAAAAAAAGTGGTGTTTGCAATGTCTAAAGCCCAGCTACAAAAATGCTGGGATTTAATAACAGAATCTAATCCTTGATTTCCAGAAAAAGACACTCTAGATCCCAGAGTATGGGATCAAATTAAAGACAATACCATTGGCTGGGTGGTGGTGGTGCATGCCTTTAATCCCAGCACTCTGGAGGCAGAACCAGGTGGCTCTCTGTGAGTTCGAGGCCAGCCTGGTCTACAGATCTAGATCCAGGACAGCAGGCACCAAAACTACACAGAGAAACCCTGTCTCTAAAAAACAAACAAACAAACAAAAACAAACAAACAAACAAATAAAAAACTGGTGGAAGCTCACAGACAAGGAGAAAGTATTCCAGTGCAGTTCCGGGTGACTTGAGCATTGGTCTGTACTGTAGTACAAACAGTAGATGGGGACGAGCCAAAGACTTAGAAAGACAGTGACAGAGTCTTTACATAAGTTTGAGCTGGATAGTGAGACACAAGAGAAAATCCTCCAAGTTAGAGAGCGGGTTTTCCAGGTGCAAGGTCAGAAGGGACCCGTGAACGGAAAGTGACCTCTCCTCTTGAGAATGAGCACCTCTGGACATCCGCTTCCGTTTCTCAATCCCTGGTTCCCTTGTGCGAGAATATACGAATTCTTCCCAAACAAAAGATCGTAATCAGAATAAATCATGATCCAAGGATAGAATTTTATTCCTTTGATTGGACTACTTATATGACATAGGTCCTGAGATGTTTTGAGACAGTGTCTCTGGGAAAACATACAGGCCTGAGACTCTCTGTGTAGCCAGTGATAACCTTGAACTCTTGATCCATCTGTGGTCATCTCTAGAGTACTGGGATTAAAGGCATCTCCCACCACGCAAGGCCAATGAAGTGCTGGGAACCATCCAGAGCTTGGTGCCTACCAGGCAACCAGCCTATCAACTGAGATTCATCCTTGACACCAGATAATGAGATTAGTGAGGTTTTTGTCTGTAATGAAGTTTCCTCATCAGTTTATTTTATTCCATCCAAACAGACAGATTATCTTGAAAGGATTCCTTCTCACCAGGTGAGTCCTTTAAACAGAGGTTAGAAAACCAAATCAGCAATCTCTCTCTCTCTCTCTCTCTCTCTCTCTCTCTCTCTCTCTCTCTCTCTCTCTCTCTCTCTCCTCTCTCCTTACAATTTCTCAAATCAAAAGCGAATTCATTCTATCAAGCCACCTGATGGGGCTTAAAATGGCTATTTCTCCAGTCAGACCTACAGGTGACCACACAACCCTATGATATTTCCACCTTGTGGGATCCTAAGAAGAGAAGGAAGCAAGCCATGGCCCAATTCCTGGTTACATAAATGGTGAGAAGCACTATTGGAAAGTGAAAACCCAGTAGTAACTTACAAGGAGTTGTCACAGGACACTTAGATATTTCAGAGTCTGGGACACTGAGCACCTCGGAAGGTATTCTCCAGATGTTCAAATATCCTGCTAAGGTAGTCATGAACCTGTGTCTGCTTTTCACATTTCCATGAGGACATCATCATCCCTCAGTATCAACAGAGGATTAGTACTATAATCCCCTGTGGATACTCCATTTGCTGATACACAAGTCCTTTATATAAAATAATATAGTATTTGTATGTGTCCTATATAAATCATCATGAGCATTTACTTAATTTCTAGATTGCTACTAATATCTGATAACCTTTAAATGTAATTCAAATAATAATTTTGTATTTCTTGGGGAATAACAACAAAGTGTACATGATCAGTATACACACAATTTCTTTTTCTTAAACAGTTTCAGGTTGCAGCTTATTTGACTTACAGATGAGGAATATACAAATCTGGAAAGTCAAATGTAATTCTTTCTGACCCCTGCTTCTGTCACAAAGAATCTTCATATAATCACTTTGCTACGAACATTTTCAGTTGTCAATGATTGCTGTTACCAGGATTTAAAATTCTGCTTTATCTAAATGTGTTGATTTTCTTTTTATAGCATGTAGGTCTAAATATCTCTATTAACCAACAAATTGTACAAGATGTAGAGATGGCTCATCAGCTTTGAATGCACAGTGCTCTTGCAAAGGATCTCAGCAGGGATCCCAGTGCCCACACTGGGTAGCTCCCAACCACCTTTAACTTCTGCTCCATGGATTCTGATCACCTCTCCTGATCTCTATGAGCACCTCCACTCACACGCTACTCAGATATGTGCATACATAGCATACTTATAATTAAAATAACAGGATAAATATTAAGGAATAAAATAAGAAAAGAAAGGAAGAAACTAATGAAGGAAGGAAGGAAGGAAGGAAGGAAGGAAGGAAGGAAGGAAAGAAGGAAGGAAGAAAGGAAGGAAAACCAGTTTATCTTGGGAGACTAAGACAGGAGTATTATGAGTAATTTTTAAGGCAGCCTGTGCTACATAGTGAGAATCAGTCTCAAGATATGAAAAAGAAAACAGAAAGAGAGAAATGAAGGAATGGAGAGTGGAAGGGAGAGAGCAAGAGCTTATATAACAACAATAGTCCAAGAAAAAGAAGCCATCATTTTGAAAAGGAGGTACAGGGTATATGGCAGAAGCTAGATGGAGAAAAGGGAAGGGGTCGTGACATAATTATACCTTATTTTAAAATGTAATAATAAAAGAAAAGAAAAAGAGAGAAAACCAGACTAGAAAAATGTGTTTAATGTGAATTGATTGTTTAACTATTTAGGTAACTGTCTGACATCTTGCAACTAACATTTATAGGATACCAAATTTTAGTTATCATTGAAACTCCTGCCTCTGTTACATATAACATTTCCCACAAAATACAAGTAAATCATCAGGACTCTGGAGAGGAATTGGCATGTAAAAGTAAAATTCATTTCCAATAATCAGCACAGCTCCCCAGACAGAGCCAGGGGCCACACCACAGGGCTCATTTGCTGTTTTGATTGGCTCAGTAATATTCTTCTTCACTATAAACAGCTAGAACTGCAGTTGTTTGTGTTTCTTGGTTAAACTAGATTTCCACAACAGATCTCTGTGTTTAAAATGACTGTATATGAAAGGATTTAGACAGCAAAGGCAATGCACAAAGAACAAGTTTGATTATAATGTTCTGGTGTTTGTTTAGGATATTAATTTCTCCTGAAAAAAATAATGCATATGAGTACAGAAACAACATATGTGAAGGCAGTGGATGACGCATGTAAGAAGTAGTGTGCTCTGTAGAGATTAGATACTCCCTGAGGAGCACAAGTGAGCATGATGGGTTAAATGAATGGCAGCCTCCAAAGCAATATCCTTTCTTGGCCTGGAGAATACGTGTTATCATTAGACTGCAGCTTAAAATGTGGGCAATAACTCTGTTGTGGTGTCAAATGGCAGCAGATGAAGGTGTAAAGGGAGAGAAAGAATGAAGGAAAATGGGGCAAAGCACAGGAAGAGTAACATAAGGCAATTTGAACAACATAGGGAGAAAGTAAATTAAGGGAGTCATCAAGACAATATATAAAAACTAGAACTGATAGACAGGATAGAGACACCCCCGTCAAGCACTCATCTAGTGACAAGTAGCTATCCCTGTCATAGGCTCCGGGGGAAAACAAGATAATTAACAGTGGTCCCAGGTTTCTATGATCTCAGTGCATCCTCAAAGGCAGACTTAACCACATTCATCTTTCCAGAAAGCAGTTGATGAATAATACAGCGCTTCAGAAGCTTAGTGCTGAGGTGTGACTCTGACTGGGGAGATTAGGAAAAGCTATGAAAGGAAATGCAATAAGAGTTTGACCTTGAACTACTTGTTCATCAGGAAGATGAAACACATGAAGTCATTGCCAGCAACAGTAACTGTGAAATGATCCAGGCAGAATGTGTGTGTTGTTGGTGGATGTCAGGAACAGGAAACCAAAGTCTGGGAAGAGGGATTGATACTGGACAAGGGGAGTGGGTATTTGGAAGAGGGTGAAGTGAAAAGGGATGCAGAATAAAGGGCAGGTGTTCTTGCTAGTAGTACCAGCAGTTTTTCCTCATTGTATGTGGAAGCAGCCACAGTATTTTGCCATTATTTCATTGCATACAAGTTTTTTCAGTCAGAAGCCGACAACATAACTCATGAGAAAGAAGAAAGGTCTTGACCTCTTACACTTCACCAAGGGAGCTGGAGTATAGAGAACTTAGTGTGAGAGGTTGACAAGGAACAAGAACATAAAGGAAATTGAGGGGTAAGAACAGGAAGAGAAGCAACAGTATAAACTGAATAGCTGGGAAAGACACCTAGAAGTGATGTCTTTCTCTGATCTTCATTACTGATCTTACAGAAATGCCCTTCTTCACATTTCTACCAGGCTGTTGAAGGGGAACATTATATTCTCTTAAGGCAGCATGTCCTCTAGGACTTCAGCTATGAACTTTCCACGTTTTAACAAACATATTCCTGTTTTTCCCTCACCTCCTGTCCTAAACTGGAGTATCCAGGCATCTCACTACAGCTGTGTCAAAGCCAAGGGTGTCTTAGGCTATTGGGCCACATTCAGTACACACATTGGGCACCTGATGGATTAGACTCAGCACCAGCCAAAATTGTTCCTCATGCCCAGAAGCACAAATTTAGGCATGTGATCAAAAGCATTTAAAAGTACCAATCCGATGTTGCTTGGTTATTTTTCATTGACACCAATAAAATGAAAATAAGAAACAGTTTCATTTAGTATTGAATCAATGGAAAAGAAATATTGTATTTTGATACTTAAGTGATATGTTTTGCAACAATTTGTCAGGTAATTCACTAAATATACATTTTTACTACAAAGAACAGCTTAAATTATATCTATATTTGCTTCCATTTTATAACTTTTGATATCTTAAGGCATATAGCCTTACAAACCTCTTCAATTGCAGATCTATAAAGAAGCATATAAAGAAGATATAAATTCCATGCTTTACAATGCATGGTCTATTTTGTAATGTAAACACTTCTTAAAACAAATTTAAAGTCAAATAAAAATAATTTAATCTAATGTATGTTTTCCATTACCTACTCATTTTTATGTGCATATAGTTCCAGTGTGTCATTTTGTGAATTTTACTAAAAAAAAAAAAGGCACAAGAAAGGAAATACTATAAAATGTTAATTTGTGTTTTTTTCCCACAAACTACTGTTTAATACTCTCTTTGTAAAAGTACAAAAGAAGGTAACATAATTTCTAAAATGTGTACCAGTGGCAGATTATTAAGTAGAGGAAATGAACTGGATGCTTTTAGAGTTGTCTATGGTTTTTGCAGCTCTGTGCTGTGTTGAATGCATAAGCTGATTTCACTTGAATCTGTTCTTTAGGAGGTTGTTACTATTGTACAGTTGGAGGGAGAGATTTGAACAACTTCATGTGGACAACACTGTGTGAGAATGAGTGTACACTGTGAAAATTCCTGCTAATGGTCAACAGTCTGTTCAAGATGTACAGTGTGATGGTTTGATTGAAATAGCTACATTTATGCCCTCCATCTATGTTTCATTAGTCAGGGTCATTCACTTAACCCCGAAGTCACCATTTCGCTTAGGCTGACTGGACAGAAAACACTGGGGTCCTCCTGTGGCTATCCCCCAGTGCTTGAAGCTATGGGAGCAGAAGGGCATGCTGGGCTTTTTGCACAAGTCCTGGGGATTCGAATTTTGTTTCTCATATTCGTGCAGCAAGCGCTCATAGTTAAGTGCAGTCTGTAACTTAGGTATATTTCTATGTAGTGATATCAGCAACTCTGTGGATAGAATAGTATTTCAAATTTAAAGACAAGAACATTGAAAAGAAAGGATAAGTATGTTCAATCTAATATTCTCACACCACACATTTATTACTCTACTCTCAACCAATTGCACCTACCGCAATCTGGTAGAAATTTTCTATGTAGACTAAATGTTTAATGTTTACAATAAGATGAAAAAAAAAGAGGTGAAAAAGAAGACAAAGGGAACCATATTATGTCACTGTGTAAATCATTTCTTTGTTTTACAGTCTGTTATAAATAAAGTAGTCTTGCCTCAATTCTACTTGGCCATTTTTGAATTTGGGTGCATTTCAGTTACATTTTCTTACAGAATAAAATGTATTCTACACATTACAAAACACTTCATTGACTTTTAAATTCTTTTGCTGTGATTTCTCTTGAATTCATTATACATAGTACTATGAAAATATTTTATTAAAAAATTAGCAATTAATTTAAAAATTCAGATTCAGTCATGGTGTGAGCCCAAGTTAAATGTTCAGTATTTTTAACAATTTTAAATGTATGTTAATTTAATGAATATTAAATGCCAAAAAGTTGCACATCTTTAAATTTCCAGAGCTGTGACAGAATGTGTACTAAACGTTTCCAATTTGTGTGTGTATGTGCATGTGTGTGTTTATATGCATGTATGTACATATATGTTACATGTGTGGTGTGTGTTTGAGTTTGTATGTGTGAACTGTATGTTCAAACCACTTAGATTTTATATTTTCTTTCTAATTTTCTAAATATAGTGTTTCAAACTAAGTAGTCATCATTTGTACCTCATAATATAAATATTCTATCTTACAAATATTTCATCATTGACAATTCAAAAGATTCTGGTCAGATCTTTTAATTGTGGTAAAATATGAAGCAATAAAATCTATATTAAAGTTATTTAAAATGTGGAAAACTTAATTTTTTTCTTAATTCTAAAATGTGCAGCTGATGTATGAGGAAAAAAGATCACAAGCTCAAAATGAAAGGAAATATACTACATCTTTATACATAAATAAAAATAGAATATTATAATATGAATTTAAATAGTTAAATTTTTGTGAATGAGTAACTAATTATATATACATATTTGTTACATGTTAGAATTTTGATTTCTGAATACATTATAGAGAGTTTCATGCATAGCAAATAATGTATACATTTCAGTGTCAAATTTTTGTGGTGAGACCCTGTTATAGTTGGAACTTGCTAAGTTTAGGAAAATCTAAGCAGAAAATGGGAGAACATTGACTGAAAAATTGTAATTACTTGAGGATTTTTCAAGCAATTTAGTTTGCTTCCAGAGTTATTCTAGACCATTTAAATTCTACACAATATTTTATACAGATACATTACTGTAGGAATTTTCACTGCTCATTAAATCATGCTAAAAAGAGAGTCTATATGTCACACATATATGTTCGAATAGGAGCACACTCAGCCCAGCCAGGTTGGATTATTCTGGGGATGGTGAGAAAACTAGAATTGTGCCATCCCTGATTAGTAAACACTGATGTGGAATCTAAAAAAAATAAGCTTATCATATGCCCATATTCTAGTTCAATGCAGTAAAATAAAATGCTAGTTGAGGTTGAAAATTTGGAATATTTGGAATGGGGTATATGAACACACATTTAAAAGCAGAGAGATTAACCTAAATAGAATTATGGGTTATTTTCAAATGTTAAGGAAACAGCCATCTGGAAGATACTTCAGAGAAAGCAGTCAATTGATCTGAATGCTGTAAAGCATTAGAAATTGAACAACTATCAAAATGATATGTAATAAAGACAGAGAAATGTTTAACAGCTGGAGATGTTAGGAGACAATTAATCATAGAGAGCAGATGCTATGAACAATGATCTGATGATGATGATGATGATGATGACGATGATAAGTGAAGCCACAATCCAAGTTGATGTCTTATATTTCTTAGGTGAGAGAGAACTATTTAAATAAAATACCTGAAAATTAGATTATTTTATTTATAATACAGACCAACTTCTGCTGGCACATGGAAGGGTGGAACACAGAGCTTCTAACAAGCATATTTGCATGGGTCGTAATTAGAATTATATCAGGAAAAGACAGGTTTTCAAAGGTCACATCAGCAGACAGGGGAAATGGCAATTTTGGAGATGTTCCAGAGTTAAATCTAGAAAGACCTGATGACCTATTTATTGGCTAACTAAGTGGAGGCCGAGCATGACTTCTCTAAATGTCAATTCTGCTAATGGGATTCTAGAAAAAAAATAGATTCGGGTTCAGGTTAAGGATGAATAAATTTAATGGAAAATAGGTTATATTGGTGATATCTGGAGATTCGGTCCATATTTAGTCATCCTCAAATTTCAATTTTTCTACCACTTTTTCTTGGCTTTGTTGGCAAGTAGATATAGCAAACAATGCTGGGAACATCTACTGTGCCTCAGCTCTCCCCACAGAGCCTAGATTGTTTGATTACATAACTTGTTTTCTTTTTTAAGGGGAGGATTTGTTTTGGCTCCTAGCTTAAGAAAACACAGTTTATGATGGCAGAGGAGGAAGGGCAGAATTATTGGTGGAGAACTTGTAGCTGGAAATCTTTACATCTGCAAAGATCGGGAAGCAGAGAGCAAGAAGTACTTGTGCTCTGCTGGATTTCCTTTTTCTCTTTAATTGCTCTGGATCCCCATCACATAAGACAGGTCTACACACATTTCGGTTTGGGCTTCCACTTTCAGCTAATCAGTCCTTTCTAGAAATGTCTCTAGAAGTGCCTCACTAATGCCATAGGCATTATTAACCAGTCAACACGGCAATCAAAATTAACCATCAGAAGTCCACCCTTTACCAATCTGATATATAAACACATTATTGTAATCCATAATTAACCCCAGCCTGGTTCCTATAGACTCATGGCCATCTCATAATGCAAAAAAGCATTCAATCCAGTTTCAAAATGTCCCCATCCTTAACAATATCAATACTGTCCAAAACTCTAAGGTTTCCTCTGAAACTTAAAACATTGTCTTAACTGTGAGCACCTATAAAATAAAAATACAGGTTTCATGCTTCCAATACACAATGACAGAGTCAAGTTTTCTAGTCTAAAACTGAAGGAGTGAGAAATAGCAGGGGAAAATCAGAACAAAGTAAAACTGAAACTCAGGACAGAAAACAGCAAACCCAGAAACCCTAGGGCCAGCAGTTGTAAGTCTTGATAAAATTACCTGGGTTCCAATAGGCTCCTCATCTCTCTAGCCCTGTTGCCCATTGCACACGTGACCTCTCTTTTAGAATAGCTTCTTTCAGTCAGTGCCTGTAGCTTTCCTTGAAAAGCATCCTACATATACAGCATTACTAATATCCTAGGGCTCCACAATTAACCTTAACCTTCACAGCTTCATACACAAACCCCAGAAGCTACATTAAGGAGTCTCAACATGCTTGTCTCTGTTACTCTCCCTGTAGCTGCAATGACATACACTGGCAAAAGCAATTTAGGGAGGAAAGAGTTTTATTTTGGTTCAAGGTGTGAGGTTACGACCCATTATAGTGAGGAAGTCTTGGCACCAGGTACTTGGAACGGTTGGTCATGGATCTCACAGGAAGTCTTGGCTTCAGGTGTTGGGGGCAGTCAGGATGTGTCATGTGGGTCATGGATCCCATAGTCAGGAACCAGAGTGTGATGACTGCTGATGCTCAGCTCGTTTTCTTCTTTAAATTCAGTCCAGGATTTCATCACATCAGACAATGCTGCCCACAGTTGATGTGAGTCTTCCCACTTAATTAGCCTAATTAGAATAATCCCTCACAGCCATGCCCACAAGCTTTTCTGCTGGATTATTCTAGAGCCTGCCAATTTGATATTTATATCCACACCACAGCACATTGCCTTTGCCTCTGTGGCTTTAGAAAACCTGATGTTACTGTCTGTGCTCATTGGCTTTTGTGAAATGGACAGAAATCTAGACATATTGGGGAAGAAGGAATCTTAATTGAAGAACTGGTTCCATCAGATTATCCTGTGGGCAGGTCATTGTGGGCATTTTCTTGGTTAATGATTGATTATGGACCATTCCCACCCACATGTAGTCCTGGATTGCAAAAGAAAGCAAGGTGAGCAAGGAATGGGGATCAAGCCAGTAAACAGTGTTCCCTCTGCTTCAGTTCTTCCCTACAGGATCCTGCCTTGAGTTTCTGCCTTGGCTCCCCTCAATTATATGGACTGTCATCTGTAAGCCAAATAAACTCTTTTCCCCCTCAAGCTGTTTGGGGTTGTGTTATTTGTTCACAGCAAGAGAAGGCAGACTAGGACATTATCTGTGAGCCTGTAACTCTTGCATTTTCCATGTCTACAAAATGAGCATCATGTAGAGAGTCCCAAATTCTTCAGCCAACGTGATCTATAGCCTTCCCTCCTTGCAGCCAGCTACAGTTATCTCTGTGTACCTTTGCTGCAAAGGATGGGAACATACTTCCCTATGTGACCCCGGTAGAACAGTATGACCTGGAGGCTCCCTTCGTTTAGCTATTCTTTTTTTCAAATAAAATGTTTTCAAATAGTTTGTTATTCCCTGGATCTCTTCACGGGTGATAACTCGCCTACAAGTCACCTTTCCTATGGTGTCAGGGCAGCATTCTTGGGTTCTCTTTACTTACACTGATTTTCAAAGACTTGTTTCTTTCATTTAATGTGTATAGTGTTTTGTCTGCATGTATGTACGTGTACACATGTATGCCTGGTGCCGAAGGGCGTCAGCAGAGAGTGATGCATTCTCTGGAACTGGAGTTACAGATAGTCGTGAACCACCATGCAGGTGCTGGGACTCCAACCCTGGTTCTCTACAAGAGCAGCAAGTGCTCCTAATTCGTGAGCCATCTCTCCAGCCTCTAGTTACACTGATTTATTGAACAATTACATGTCCTTAGGCTGTCTCTGACTCATTTATTTTTATACTTTCTCCAGTGCTTTTACTCTCCAAACTGCTCATTTTTCCTATTTTTTCTGCTCTCTCTTACTGTAAACCTGACTGAAAGCAGTAAGCAGTGATCATTCCACAGCCTGATCTTTACACTGTCTTGAAATCTCATTCCCCAAACAAGTTAACACATTTGTTTTGAAATAAGCCTCAGTTTAATTTTTAGGATACAGTCAGAATATAGCCAGAGTCTTTGAAAGAGGTAACATGAACAACCTCTGGCCCAGTACATGGTAGAACACTCATTCTCCTCTTAAACCTCATGAGCACAGGTTTTACTGTTTTGCTGTGAGCATTCTGGCTTCTGATTTACTTATAGCTTTTGAGAACTCCAAACTCTTCAGGATCTTCTCCCAAAGTGTTCCCAAAAGCTGTAGACCACTCAGTCAAGTCTACTGCAGTGATGATCCCACTACCCAGCTCCAATTTTATAAATTATGTAATAATTTTTACTGCTGTGGAAATACCAGATGTAAGCAATTTCAGGGAAGATGGATTTACTTTGGTTCATGATTTATAAGTATACAGACCATCATTGTGAGGAAGGCATGACAGAATTCATAGTAGCGTAAATATGTGGCTGAGACTCCCCACACCCCAAAGGATAAGGAAGCAGAGAACAGGAATCACTGGCATCTCCTGATGTCTGGATTCTTGTAGAACCTTCTCACCTTTACCTTACAGAGTGTCTTCAGCTCTAAGGAAGTAGTGATTTCCTGTTTTTATTCTGTTCGGCTTTTCTTCTGTTTTGTTACCAAAAGCCTGAGATGTCTTCTGCATGTGACCTAAGATCTAGGGGATGATCTGTGAAAATCATATACACTGAAGAGGAATAAACACCGGGTAGAGTACCTAGTGAAAGCCAACGACCTCAGAGCGATCTGCACACTTTGGTGATAACTGCTCACTGAGATTGTGTTGAGTCAAAAGAAAATCAGGAATTAAGATGAACTGGAAATAGAGAGGGAAAGTGGGGAGACAGCACAGAAAATCTAAAAGAACTCATAAATGTGGAATATAAAATGCAACTAAAGTCACTATAGTGTTGAGATAAAACAATAAGGTGCTCCTGTTGACATAGACTGTGTAAGCATCAACAGCATTAAGTTGATAAAGAGGAAATAAGTGTTGCTGGGAAAATTACTTCCTAGGTGGAAGAGTCCAGGTTCGGTGAGCACATAATTTTAAAAGAACTTTTGTCTTCCTTATAGCTACTCAAAGTTCACTTAAAAAAATTAAGAGTTACAAATCTCATTTATCATCTGCAATAGTACACACACACACACACACACACACACACACACACATTCCCACAATGTTCCCATCTTCTGTTTGAGTATTACATTGGGCACAGTTGCTCAGTCTACACTAACATAGCACAATTATTCAAAGACCACAGTATGTAGTAAGATTGACTGTCTACATTCTACAGGATTGTGCAGATGCATAATGCCATTATCCTTCACTGTTGTGGTGGTTTGAATAGGAGCGGCCCTCATGGACTCATGAGTTTGAGTGCCTGTCTCATAGGGAGTGGCACTATTAAGAGGAGGTGTGGCCTCATTCGAGTAAGGGTGGCCTTGTTGGAAGGGGTGGGTCACTGAGGGTAGGCTTTCAAGTCTCAGAAGCTCAAGTCTGGCCAGTGTGTCTCAGTCTCCTTCTGCTACATACAGATCAAGATGTAGAACTCTCAGCTCCTTCTCAAACATCATGTCTGCCTGCATGCTACCATGCTTCTTTTCATGACACTGATAGACTTAAACTCTGAAACTGTAAGCCAGCCCCGATTAAATGTTTTCCTTTATAAGAACTGCCATGGTCATAGTGTCTCTTCACAGCAATAGAAACTCTGACTAAGACAATTTTTGTATCACACATAGAGGAGTTCCAACGCATGGAATGTCACCTTTGCTCTACTTATCCATCCCTTTGTCCACTGGAAAATACTCATTCTTGTATTGTGTCCATGTTTTGTGTTCCCATCGAGTCACATAGTTGCAGTATTACATACAGTATGTAACCCTTTCAGATTGGCCTCTTTCACGTATTTTGGTGTGTATAAGATTCCTCCCTGTGTTTTTCACCTCTTGGTAACTAACAAAATTAATTGCATCATGGTTCATCAACCCATTCCTCTCCTGAAAGAGACCTTAATGGCTTAGAATTTACTGGAGATTGTTAACAAAGCTGCCATAAACATCTGTATTCAAGTTTTTGTGTGAACAAAGTTTTCTTTTCCTCTTAGTAAATATGAATCAGCACACGTAATGGACCATATATATGTTTTGTTTTGTTTTGTTTTGTTTTTTTGGGTTTTTTTTTTTTTTTGAGACAGGGTTTCTCTGTGTAGCTTTGCGCCTTTCCTGGAACTCACTTGGTAGCCCAGGCTGGCCTCGAACTCACAGAGATCCGCCTGGCTCTGCCTCCCGAGTGCTGGGATTAAAGGCGTGCGCCACCACCGCCCAGCGGACTATATATATGTTAAACAAAATATTTCCAACATGGCAGTAAGTTTTTTCCACCAAGATGGATGAAACTTTGTGTTGTAACATACATTCTCTTGCATTTTATATTCTCAGTGTTTCTACTTTTGATCACTGGAATTATTGCATTGTAATACCTCATTGTTTTAATTTTTCATCTTTTTCATGGCATGGAAAGTTGAGCATCTTATCCTATTCTTCTCAGACATCTGTACATCTCTTTTGTGACCTGTCATATTTTAATTGTCTTTTTGGGTTTTTTTTGTTGTTGAGTTTTAAAAATTGATTGTACAGTTTGGATAAAAGCCTTTTAGCCATATGTATATTTTGTAACATTTTTCAAATGTATTTGAACTTTACTATAGTTCTTTAGTAACACCCGTAGAATCTAATTTTTAAATTTTAATGAGATGAAGTTGATCAATTATTTCTTTCATGAACTATGATTTTGATGTGACCAAAAAGTTATTGTCATACCTAAGTAATGTGGATATTCCCTACATTAATTTCTATATTCTTTATAAGTTTTGTGTGTGATCTACTTAGAGCTGAGTTGGAAAATGATGTAATGTCCGTTTTTAGATTCACTGCTTCTTCTTCTTCTTCTTCTTCTTCTTCTTCTTCTTCTTCTTCTTCTTCTTCTTCTTTGCTGTTTGTTCGTTTTTTTTTTTTCAGTGTCTATGTCTGCCTGTTCTATTTGTTGGAGAGCTTATCTTTGCTCCATTTGAATTCCTGTTTCTCTGTCAAAGATCAGTTTACTATTATTATTTGCTTCTATGGACTCTCTTTTTTTTTTTTTTTTTTTTTTTTTTGGTTTTTTGAAACAGGGTTTCTCTGTGTAGCTTTGCGCCTTTCCTGGGACTCGCTTGGTAGCCCAGCCTGGCCTCGAACTCACAGAGATCCGCTTGGCTCTGCCTCCCGAGTGCTGGGATTAAAGGCGTGCGCCACCACTGCCCAGCTCTATGGACTCTCTAATCTTCTTCAGCAATCCATCTTTCTGTCTTTTTAACAAAGCCACTGTCTTAATTATTATGGTTTCATTTTAAGGACTTTGCCTTTGTGTTTCTAGACTGGTTTTGAGACAGAACATCATGGCATAAAGGGACAAGTGCAGCAGAAGTGTTTATCGTAGTAAACATGAAGTAAAGGATCTGGGAAGGGCCTGAGGAAAAAGTCTACCTTTCAAGGGCTTGTCCATAGTGACCTACTTCCTACAATTAGGCCCCATCTCTTAATATTCTGAAACCTTCAAATAATGCCATCATATAAAGTCACCAAAGGATCAATGCATGGATTAGGTGAAAACACTTAGAATCTAACAATATCCCCAAATCCCATTGTTTGGCAACCAAGTATTTGATGCATGATGCTTTGGGGTACATTTTAGAAACTACCCACTGATCCACAAAGATACACCAACGTCTTCCAATTTCAAATATTTAGTTCATCTTCAAAAGTTCCCAAAAGCCCCATCCATTCAAACATTGTTCAAAAGTTCAAGTCATGGTCTCTCCCTAGACTCTATAGGCATTTTAAAATGGGGAACCCTCTGCAACTCAGAAAACAAATTCTATGCTTCCAACAGACAAAGATGCGTGGTGAATATTCCCACTCCAACAGAGAGAAATGACTCATAGTTATGAAGGATGGAACCCAAGCCAGAGAAAATCCCAGAAAGGCAAATGTTAAATCCTGCCGCTTTATTCCTGATATCTAGAGAAGACACTGAGCATATGTGAGCTCTAAATGTCTTGGGAAGCCTCACCACCATGGACTTGCTAGCTGCAGTACACATGGCTGCTTTATTTGCTGTCTCTACTCATGACCCACAGCTTTCCTTTTGTGGCATTCTAGCATTTCTAATGTCATGGAGTGCTCTGTTTATGTTTGACTTCATCCTCATAGTTTCACATACTATCCACTATGGGAGTTTGTCCCTAGAGTGGTGGTTTGAATAGGAATGGCCCCCATACACTCATGTGATTGAATGCTTGGCCCATAAGGAGTTGCACTATTAGGAGGTGTGGCTTTGTTGGAGTAGGTGTGGCCTTGTTGCAGGAAGTATGTCACTGTGGAGGCAGGCTTTGATGTCTCTTTCTGCTGCCTGCAGATCCAGATGTAGAACTCTCGGCTCCTTCTCCAATACCTTGTCTACCTGCACGCCACCATGCTTCCTGCTATGACAATAATGGACTAAACCTCTGAAACTGTAAGCCAGCCACAATTAAATGTTTTCCTTTCTAAGAGTTGTTGTAGTCATGGTGTCTCTTCACAACAATAAAACCATAACTAAGACATCTTGATCCCAGGGACCTACTTTCTTCAACTTGGCCTTGCCTCCTAGTTCTTCAACATGCCCCAGTACTACTGTTATGAATATTATAAATCTGTCAAATGATTTATCCGTTGATTAAGCCAAAGTCCTCACTTCTTAGAAGTCCAACATCTGGCAAATAATGATTTAACACTTGTAATTGTTGGGGACATTTGTGATTCAAACCATAAACTTTTTGTGTTTTTTATCAGAACTGGGGTGAGATTATAGTTCAACTTGAGAAGAATTGACATCTTAATAGTATTTACTCTTCTTATTCATGAATATAACTATTCATACATTTGTTTGGTATGTTTATTATCATATATCTGTATTTTATAGTTTTTAAACACAATACACACACACACACACACACACACACACACACACACACGCACACGCACACGCACACACACCCCTTCCTACTGTAGAATGCATCACCATACCTAGCATTGCATTACATATTTTCTTAGATTTATGCCAAGTGTTTCCTTTCATTTGAGATGCAGTTGTTAATTATGTTGTCTTTTCAGTTTCACATTCCATATCTTCCACTGGTATATAAGCAAGTCATGGATTTTCATGTTGCCCCCAATCGTTCAGTTGTGTTACAATTGTTTATTAGCCCTGTGTGTGTGTGTGTGTGTGTGTGTGTGTGTGTGTGTGTGTGTTCTCATTCAGTCTTCTATACAGATGACATGATCTTCTATGATGGTACATGGATTGCTCTCTACCCCTTTTCTTTCCTCAGTTGAGGACCTCACCAAATCTGAGATGATGCTGCCCGCAGTCAGACAAGATTTTCTTCTCAGTTAATCCTCTCTAGAATGACTTCAGAAAAACACCCCAAAGTAAGCTATACTAATGCCTCTGAGTGTTCTACTTCAATCAAGGTGATAATCACAATCACCATCATCATGCTGTGTCTTATAAATCCCTGGGTATTAAGCCGATCTCATTATTCATTTCATGTTCTTTTACTGCCTGTAGGAGTATTTTCTGCAACCTACAGCCAAGCACTTGGCCAAGATCCTGAGTTCAGTTGAAGAGAAGGAGGAGGGATTATAGGAGCAAGGCGTAGGTCAAGATCATGGTGAGGAAAACCACAGCGGACCAAAGCTAGTGGGAGCTCATGGACTCTAGACTGACAGCTGAGGAGCCTGCATGGGACCACACTAGACACTCTGAATGTGGGTGACAGTTGTATGGCTTGATTTGTTTGTGGGGCCCCTGGCAATGGGACCAGGACCAATCCCAGGTACATGAACTGGCATTTTAGAGCCCATTCCCTATGGTAGGAAAAATAAAAAAAAAAATAAATAAAAAAGAATCTTTCTGTTTGTTTTATTATACATTAACACCCCATGCCCTCTTCATAATAAACCTGACTACAAACATAAATTTAATTGATTTTGTGGTTCTTTTAGTTTTCTATTTTCTATTTCATTGATTTTTTGCTTTAATTTTGATTTTTTTTGCATTTGTTTGTTTATTTATTCTAGTGCTGAGATTGAAGACAAGGTATGACATACTCTAGGCATGAGCTCTAACCACTCAGTTATATCTTCATATTGAATATTGTTGCTTTTTACAACTTTGAAACATTCTAATTATGTTGCTTAGTCTAATACTGAATTTGTGTTCATCCTGCCTCAGCTTTCAAAGCAGCTGATAATTTGAATTTTTATTTTCATTTAAATTCAGGACATTTTAAAATTCCTTTTGATACTTATTTGGTTAATGTGTTGTCTAATCACTCCTATTTTGGGATTATTTTTCCAGTTTTCTTTTAGCTATTGATGTCTAGTTTAGTTCCTTCAATTCCATGGTGACCTGCCAGCAAACACTGTATGATATTCTATTGTGGAATATTATTTTAACTAGGCAAAGATGTGTTTCATTTGTTTATGCTTCAGAATATTAATTTAGCTGTGTAAAGGTATGTGACATTTGTTTATGCTGCATTTGTTTAATGATGTAAGGATGTGTGAATAATTATGTAAAGATGTGTTATATCTGTTTCACCTTGCCTGCCTAAGGCACCTGATTGGTCTAATAAAGAGCTGCCTGACCAATAGCTAGGAAGAGAAAGGTTAGGCAGAGCTGGCAGACAGAGAGAATAAGTAAGAGGAGAAATCTAGGCTCGAGAGAGAAGAGAAAAGGAGATAAGAAAGAGGGAGGAAGAGGGGAACACAACCGGGGCCAGAAGGCATGTGGACACCAGACAGACGAACAGACACTGGAGGAACCAGCAAAGTAAGACATACACAAAGAAAAGATAAAAATCTCTGAGACAAAGGTAAATAAAGAGAAACAGGTTAATTTAAGTTATAAGAGCTACCCAGAAATGAGCCTGTTAGGTCGAGCATTCATAACTAATACTAGGTAGTATTCTGAAGTATAAAGAAGTGAAACACATCTTTGCTTAGTTAAAATAATATTCCACAATAGAAAATCATACAGTGTTTGCTGTCAGACCACCATGGAATTGAAGGAACTGAACTAGACATCAATAACTAAAAGATACACAGAGGTGTCATGATTTGGGAGCTGGTTGCTGGCCCAAAAGAAAAAGCCCGGTACAATTTTTATTCATTGAAATTTGTATAAGTTTGTTCAATGAGTCATAGCATGATTTATGTTGTTGAGTGTTCTATGTCAGCCTGAGAAGGCTATGGTTTTTCTGTTATTGGATAAAGCAATCTATAGCTACCAACTGTGCACAGCTGGTTATGTTGTTGCTGAGTTCAACTCTGCCCTTCCTGGTTTTCTGCATGATGAATTCTCCCATTTTTGACAAAGATGATGTCCAATAATAGAGTCACCATTTTTCTTTACAATTTTATTGTAGCTGATGACACTTACTGCTGTGTTGCTAGGTACACACGATATGCAATTTTTATTGGTAGTTAATGCCTCAGTTAAGTTTTAATGCATGATAACTTTTATGTGTGATAACTTGCTTTGTACATAATAATTTTTCTTGTCTTGAAGAATTCTCTTTCCAAAGTACACATAGTTTTTCCTATGATATTTTTATTACTATTAGCATGGTGTATTTTCCTATATCATTACTTTTAATTTCTGTATCTCTTTATATTTAAAGTGGGTTTTCATAAATAATGCATAATTGACCTTAGGGCTCTGATAACTATGACAACTCCTGAATTTTAATTGTTTCATGTATGCCACAGATGTGCAAACTGATTATTGACATAGTAGGATTAATGTCGTTGTTTTCTATTTTCCATTTGCCGCTGTTATTTTTTGTGCCAGTTTGTAATTTCCACACACACGTTTACTGCCTCTTGCAGTCTTATCTGACCATATTTTTGACTCTATATACCAATGACACTCCTTAAGACTTTTTTCCCATTGATGCGTTAGAATTTGGCATATGCATTTACAACTGGTCCAAGTCAATATGCTGAGACACAAATGATAGTAGTACTTATAAGAAAATATTCTTAACTTCCTCTGCCCTTCCCAGTAGTTCCTTTTACTTTTATATACTTGCATTATTGTGTTATTCATTTTACATACACATAAGCAGACCTGTTTATGCATAAGTGATTAATTAATTAGTCCACATAAATAAGTTCACCACTGCTAATAATTTGAACATGTTATCTTTCAAGTCAATGGCAAAGTAAGTTTTTGTTTTAACTTCACATCTGCTTTCTTTGATATTCTTCTTTCTTTTTGTAGAGCTTCTGACCTTCATTATTTGACTTTTTTTCTATCAGACCTTCTGTAACAAGTCTTGCAATACGTGTCTATCAGCAACAAATTCCCTTGACTTTTTGTTTGTTTGAGAAAGTCCTAATTTCCTTTTAATTTTTTTCCTCTTCATTTTACAAAGTGTCAGGAAGTAAAAATTCTTGGTTGTTTGTTTGGTTTCTAGAAATACTTTAAGTAGGTAATTCTACTTGTCTGACATGGTTTCTAAAGTGAAGTTGGAGGGAGAAGGATGTTCTCAATAGGTCAAATCAGCCTTTTTCCTTTATCTTCTCTTTCTCTCTTCCTTCCTTCCTTCCTTTCTTCCTTCTTTTTCTTCCTCTCCTCTCTCTCTCTCTCTCTCTCTCTCTCTCTCTCTCTCTCTCTCTCTCTCTCCTTCCACATTCTTCCTTTGTTTTCTTTCTTAGCTCTGAACTGTCAAGTAATCAAAGAAGCAACATTTCCTTGACTTCCTCTGAGACTATAATTGATCTTCATGAAATATTGTTTTGCAAACTTAATCATTCTGTAGAAATACAGAATTTGCAAAGGAAAAAATAGCAACAGATTTGTTGTTAAATTTGAATGTTGTACTCTGTGGGAGTACATTCTCCTTATTATGAGTTATTTATGAAGGAAATTCAATGTTTTGTGATTTGAAATATTTTCTTATGACCTGTCAATTTACATTAAGATAAAGTGTAAAATACAATGAGGTTTGGAAATAATTTCCACCATGTTTCTGGTGAATAAGCAAGTGAAGATTAACTTGGAGGGTGTGCACTGTTATTTGAATTCCTTTGTCTCTTTAATCCGGAAGAGCATATCCATCAAGCATCATTTTTGAAACCTCTATTGAAAACATCCTAATTAAGATTGTAAATGATGTCACCATCAATTTGTGCCTACTACTACATCTAGATAATATTCTTAGGAGTTTGTTTTTTCCTACATTAAGAATGGGCATTGAAAAGTGATCGAAGTAAATCAATTACTACAAAAAGAAAAATTTGAGAAATGGGTATTAAATGATTTTACCTTGCCATATGTACATCATTGAGTTTCAAAATGCATGAGTTTAAAGAATTTCAGCTATGATGTGGTATGAAAATTGTTCCTGCTCTATGAGCTTTCTCTCATCAAGAGCTCTTACCAGAAGACAAAGTCTTTATTGCTAGATTTGCATTTAAATTATAAAAGTGTTCCCACTAAAGGTACTGGATTGAAGTATAGAGTGTTCTTTGAATGACTTAAGATTGCTGTCATAGTCTGTAACTGCATATGGTGATGTTTCCTGGAAGCCAAGCCAGTAATTGTTGAATTACACAGTAAAGAGAGTGTGGTAAGGTTTAAACATGTTTATTTTAATTCCTGAAATCTTCCCAGCTATCTTGATTAGAACTTAGTTCTTTTACATTACTTGTCTGTATGTCTTTTGATATTCCTTGTAATTTTTTATGACACATGGACGTGATGCACAGCAGTGAAGGGACTTCAATAAATGAGTCTTTATTGATATGGTAGTGAGGTATGTGAAGGGAATAAGGTGTTCTATATTCATGACTAGGTTTTGTAATAAGCCTCTTGGTACATAGAAAACTTTTATATTTATAGATAGCAGCTAGCCTTCGTTAGTGTTAGGAACAGCTTAACTATCCTACAGAAACTATCTCACAGCAAAGTGGAAATGTGATTAATGTCAGGTACTTGAGATAAGTTCATCTAAGGCTGGAATACCAATGGTTCCTAAGTTTTCAATTATATACCAATTTATTTGGCTCTTCCTTGGAAAAGTGCATAATTTGAAATAAAATTGACACCAAACAACTTTGTTCTAGAAAGCCCACTGAGAGTTTTCAATGAAATTCAAGTTATCCATCTGTGATGACCTTCAAATATAACTGGAAAACACTATGCAAAACTCGCACTAAATGGACATAGATTTTGATCACTTTCAAGGATGAGGTTTTTTTTCTTTCATTTACTTTTAAAAGTGTGGTTCCTGTCTGGAGACTGCCAAAAGGATAGTAATTATTCTCAAATACATTTCAGCCTAATTAGATGTCTCAATTTCTCACTAGTTTAGATCTTCTGAAGAGTTTCCTTAAAAATGTAACTTCTAATCATTTGTTGGTAGTAAATAATATTTTTGGATGACAAAGATAGAGTGCATTATGTACTAGTATTAATTTTTTTAGCTATTCCAGTCAAGGTTCTAAAATGTTGGCAAGTGGAATGT
This sequence comes from Peromyscus eremicus, assembly GCF_949786415.1. Lineage (NCBI taxonomy): Eukaryota > Metazoa > Chordata > Mammalia > Rodentia > Cricetidae > Peromyscus > Peromyscus eremicus. The sequence goes on along the minus strand of NC_081430.1, from coordinate 8,427,631 downwards.
CTAAGTGATTGTAATGATGATGGTTAGCATATATGAATGATAAAATAATGAATAGCATCTTTCAGAAGGAGTTAAGTGGAGGTGTTCTCAGGAGACATCCTTCAGTACCCAAAGAGTTTGTCACTGTTGTGAGAACGCGGGGAGAGAAGCTGCGGCGTGGTGACTGGGGATGTGCTGAGTATGGAGCAAAGCACAGCACAGCGCTCACAGGAAGCAATGATCAGGCTTAAAGTATTATACAGCACCGCAATGGAGGCTAGTGCTTTTGAGCTATTAAAATGATTAAGCTAGCTGGATTGTGCTGGTGATTTTATTCCAGGGTCATCTATTCATCTAAAGAAAGTGGTCTAGGTCTTAACACACTCACATACATTTTTTTGAAGTGTTTTAAACAACATTGGTTTTCTAACTAAATTTTTTTCTAAAGTATTATCTATTTAATGACTCAAGTGTTTAAAGACCTAATATCCAACAGTGTATAAAATATTTTAATCTAATATTTTGTTTACATATATTATATTTAATGTATTTCTTTAAGTGAAAATGGTACTTGTTAAAAGACTCCTTAAATTAAAACACTCACTTTGTGTTTTCTGAAACTGGGGCATTATTTTTTTAAAAGTCATTCACTAAATCTTGAAGGTAAAAATAATAAAGCTCTAAATATTTATAAATTATTAAAAATTAAATTAAATAACCTACATACAGATCCCTTATGAATTATATTTTCTATTCTGCTTTTAATAGAATATAGAACCAACTCAGGCTGTTTACTCCTTTGAGAATCATCTTTATAAATAATACTGAAAGGGCACAGGAAATATAACTCCCTAGAATGAATAAAAGAACATCCTGGGATGAGAAATGGCTCACTTGTATTACACTCCTGACTTCAACCCACAAGAAAAGATTAAAACAAAACAAAAATAAGAATCAGTCTTTTAATGGATGTCTAATTATAAGTTAAATATGTGACAAAACAATAAATCAGAAGTCCAGCCACAGGGGTTAAAACCATCCTAAACAATGGATGCTCTAGTCCAGCCACAAGGGGTTAGAACCATCCTACGTAGCATCAACAATAGATGCTCCAGTCTTCTTCAAGTCTGACCCACAGGACTTACTGCTGATTTCAAAATCTGTGCATGATAATACAGTAACAGAACGATGAGCTGGAGACTCAGAGGACCTGGATCCTAACATCTCCACATAACTAACTGGCTCTACTTCCTCTGGCTCTGAGCTACCTAGAAGGCTCCTGGACTAATCTCACACTGACATATGAGCTTTATGGAGTGTTTCGTGGCTGCATAAAGAAGTGGCATCTCTGGTACACTTCCCAGCATCCCTTTCGTCACCTTGGCCTCATTTCACGATGTTACACTTTCCACACCTGCCTGTATTAGCTCTGACTCTACATTCATCCCAATCCTTTGTCTTCCTTCTTGCTAATTTTCTCCATCATCATACTTTTCATGAGAGAATTTTCCCCCTTCAACTTCTCCAGTTACCCATTCTCGGTTTTTGGAAAAAGGAAGACAAGGTAAATTTACCTTGGAAGTATAGGTCCAGGATAACAGGACCCTCCTCCACAGGCTTCAAAATCTAGCATAGTCCCTTTTGTATATTTAATGCTTGATTAGTGTTAGTAAATTCTTAGTTCCATGCTTCCTTGCATGGATGCAAATCTCAAATTCCTCAGGGAGGATGATGACATAAAACAGTCCCCCAGTGGCATTTGGAAGAAGCACTCCTCACACTTGTTTGTGCTGGAGGTAAAGATAGAACATCTTTATCAAAGTGTACGGATGGCCCTTCTGGATATTATAATCTAAATGTTGACAGAATTCTTATGAATAGATGTGAAGAATTCTACCCCACCACAACAGAGTCTAAAATAACCAAGTCTGCGAAGATGAAGAAGCAGAGTGCCTAAGGAAATATTACCTACAAAGAAAAAAAAATGCGTTTCTCATCACAATGAGTGGAGAAAATCTGAACAACAGAAAATAAAGCTTAAAACAACATTGTTTTATACAGCACTTTAGAGATTTTGAAATCATGTGTTGAATACGATTAAATAATTAAACCTTATTTATTTTGTCTTATGGTTTTGATAGGTTGTATTTAATTTTTGATTGATTGATTGAGACAAGTTTCTCTATGTATTTCAGGCTGGTCAGGAACTTAAAATTTTTCTGCCTCAGTCACCTCAAGTGCAAGGACTACCTGTGCAGGCCACCACATCCAGAGATTTCTTTTAAATTTTAAAATTTGAATCTTTCCCTTTATATTATAATTAAGTTGTTAGAATTTTATAAATAAGTATCCATCCCTCCAAATAGGAAATATCATTTTTGAGGAAAATATTTAAGTTTTTACGACATATCATAGTATTATTAATGTTCATATTTAAATACACTAACTCATAACAAAAAACTAAGTGCTTTCTGTTGTGGGCTATTCATACACTGTGTGAAGATGTACTTGTTGTGATTGGTGTGATAAAAAACTGAGTGGCCAATAGCCAAGTAGAAGGTAGAGGTGGGATTTCTGGGTTTTGAACGGGAGTAGGAGGAGATAATTGAGACACAGGGGAGATGCCAATGAGACCTGGAGGGAGTCTGACATACAGAATGAAAAAAAAGGTAAATAGGCACATGGTAAAATGTAGCTTAATAGAAATGGGTTAATTTAAATTATAAGAGCTAGTTAAGAACAAGCCTAAGCTATAGGCCAAGCTTTTATAATTAATAATATGTCTCTGCAATTTGGGAGCTGTTATAAGTCTCATTATAAGTCTCATTATTTGAGAGCTGGTTGGAGGGACAAAGAAAGACTCATTGTTTCCTTCTAAAAATAATAATCATAGCTTGATAGGACTATTGGTTTTTTCCCTGCTTTGGAAGTTTACACAGTACCTTATAGAACTTAGAAAGTTAGTCCTCAATGGGGAGCATTTCAGGTCAGATCCAGCTCAAGGTCCTCTGTGCTCTGTGTTTGAAATGGATAGTGTCGTTAGCAATAAGGGCTTATCTTCCTCCTCTTTCAGATAACCCAGGGCAATAGCAATAATTTATAATGTTTGGAATCTCTGGGGCAACTCTGACTCAAAAGATGGCTTCTCATGTCTGGAGTTTGTGTTTTTGTAAGAAAACGAAAGGGAGTAGTGGGGGTGGAGTATATACTAAAGTTTGAAAGAAGGAAAGAGAAGGGGAAATAATGTAATTATATTATAATCTCAAAAACTAAAAGAAAAATTGAAATAATCAATTTTTCCCTAAATAAAATTTTCTGAAAGTTTCTTCTTATTGAATTTCATAAAAATAGGTCATTCAAGGTACTGTGTCACAGGACTATAATCTCAGCACAAGGAAGGCAGGAACGTGTGCTTCCCAAACTTGAGGACATCCTAGGCTATATAGTAAGTTACAAGCCATCCTAGATTACATAGTAAGTTACCAGCCAGGCTAAGCTACAAAAAAGTTCTAGGTAAACTTATATTACATGATAAGGCCTTATCTTCCACACTGGAGCACACAAACAATTAAAAGAACTTTCTTATTTACACATCCAATGTATATTTCTTTGTTCCAAAACTAATTTATCCTTTTAAATAATGATATTTGAGTGTGCATGTTTGTGTGTGTGTTATTTTGCTTAGTATCTATATGGGTTAAAAACATACATAGATAGAACTAATCAATAATAAAGGAAATATTAGTCACTGATATCCAGTCATCTAGTATGTCTAGTATACGATTCAGAAGATATTAACTGTTTGTGTTCTTGACTTTAAGAATTCTCCTGTAGGAAACTTTCTTCTTTCATCATCTTGAATATTGAGATTTCCTGCCATGCTGTATTTCTTCAGGATTTAATAGCCTTTTCCTTGACTTGTCATTCACATCTGTGGCTTCTGCTCTCACCACGGTGAAAGCCCTCTAAACATTCCCAGAGGCTACTGTCTCACTGCACATGTAAGAGTGCAAACCAACTGGCAGCCCTCATCTCTCCAGCTAGCATATACTCCACACCAGCTGTCCCGTCTAGCCCTCTGCTTGTTCTAGCTTGTCGCTTCCTGAAATTTGCATTGCCATGTACTCTAACAATACTTACCAATAGTCAAGTAAATTCAAACAAATAAAAATAAGAATTAATAAATCAATGCTTCAGAAAATAATTTTGAATTTGCTCAAGAAAATCTCTTTATCACCTGTAAAAAGTAATTTTCTTCTTTGTTTACTTATTGGAAACTAGTAAAGACTAACAAATTTGATCTTGTTCTCATGAAATTATTTTGTTTTAATCTGACAGAATAATTGTCTACATTTATGAGGTAGAATGTCATGTGTCGAACGGTTCAATAAGCAAATCCTTCACTTTGTCTGCTTACCATTTCTCTGGGATGAAAACCTTTGCAATCCACCCTTTTGGAAGTGTTAAAGTATCCAACACATTGCTGTTCACTGCAGTCACTCTGCTACACAATGGAACAGCAGACCGGATTTTCAGTCGCCAGAGGCTCAAATTTGGGAGCCAGATAAGGGAAGGGGAGAAGCCAGTCTTCAGCTATCATGATCCATCCTGCCAAGTTCATTACTAACTTGTGAATTCTCATTGTTTTTTGAGACACGTTAATATGTCAAGGTTTTTGTTATGCCACTGTCACCTAGAATGTAGATCTACTGTGACATGTTAAAATTATTTCTCATGAATGTTTTCAATGTTGGAAAGCACTTTGGAAACGCATAGACCACTCATTCATCAGATTGTTAGCAGGCGTTTAATGAGCTCCACACTGCTTAGATCTTATGAAAATATTACCATAATTCTACGCTACGTGGCATATATGTGTGGTGATATTTTATTTGTGCTGAAATGCGGTGACATTTTATTTGTTTGTTAATAAAAAGTTTGCCTAGAGATCAGAGGAAATAGCAAGCTGTTTTAAGTAAACACAAAAGTCAGACAGTGGTAGCACACGCCCTTAATCCGATCACTTGGCAGGCAGGGTCTCTGTGTGTGTTCAAGGCCACATTAAGGAACAGAGCCAAGCACAGTGACATGTGTCTTTAATCCAAGTACCAACCATAGAGACCTGGAGATCTGTACAGAGAGACAGTGACAAGGGAGTGAGGTAGCTGGGCTAAGAGCCAATGAGAGGGCAGAACAGCAAGGCAATAAAAGCCTGGGTAGATAGGAAGTTGTGGCATTTTGGAAGTTGCAGAGCTGGTGAGGTAAGGTTGGTTGGTGGTTTTCACTATTTCCCTGATCTCTAAGGCTTTTACCCCTATATTTGGCTCCATGTTTTTTATTTAATAAGACCACTTAGAAATTCGGCTACATATATGGGGAGATATAAAGGTGGGTTTTATGACACAGATATTAGCTGTTCACTATCAAAATGAAATTCCATATTTACTCATTTAGATGTTTGACATTTAATCTTTGGAAATTTGAATTGTAATGTCTGAGGATTCTTTTAAAAAAGAGATATCATGGAGATAGGAGTGGGATTCTCAAGATTCTGAACCTCCCTAAGCTCTTTGCAAAGCAAAGAGCAGAATGATGAGTCACTAGATAGAAAAACAAGCTCCTGTTTGTGAAGAAGGACAAGGCGGAGGAGGAGGGGGAGAGGGAGGAGGAAGAAGAAGAGGAGGAGGAAAAGGGGGAAAAGGAAGGGGAGGAGGAGGAGAAAAAGAGTAAGGCGTTGAAGAAGAATTATTATAATTTATTAATTTATTTCTAGATTCAATATAACCAATAATCAGCCATGAATCTAATCACGCTGCTTTCTACATAAATATACCACTTTACAAAATGCTACTTCTAAACTCAAAAGTCATGTGATGGAGTCAAAATAACAAATATATATTATACTGGCTACCACTAACATCTATCTGACTGCCCAACACTCACAGTCACATGACTATAGTATTTTGCTGTTGAGCCCAGAGGCAGCTACAGAATCCCTCCCATACAGCACTTCAGGTAAATACTAATAGATGACTGATGTCAGTGTATATGATGAAACCCACTGATCGATATTCACTTTGCAAAAGGTAACTGCACAGCAGTGTTCAGCCACGAGACACTGTGCTCTTAATGCCCAGTGAGTAGCCTGACTTAGCATTAGAGCTATGGAAATGTTGGCTGAGTGAATAATGCAATCTGTGAGTGAACATTTGCACAGCACAATTGCATTACCATTACAACTTCTAGAAAATCTCAAGTTGCCACAAAAATTCTGAAACTGCAACTTTCTAATCTTTTTGATGTTAGATAATCTTGATGTTAGATAATTATGTCCTTTTCAGGTTCCCTTCTCTAAGATGTCATTTTGGTCTCACTCATGGTTCACAGGAAAGGATGCCTGACTTCTCAGATATTCACATTTTTGTGAAACAAATATTTATCTGTAAAGCTTGTCCTACTTAAGAATGTGAGCCAATATGAAACAGCTAATAGTTGTCCATTTTATTTCATAACTAAGAGCAAGAACTTGAGTATTTATTGGCTAGTTTATTGACATCATAAAACATTAATTCCAATGTGGAAGTTATAACTAATCAAATGGTTGAATCATGTCCAAGGAAGAACAAAGGAAATGAGAACTGAATGATAAGAAAAGCATTCTGGCTAAGAAACAGGCTCTTCCAAAGTGGCAGGTAACTAAGAAGAATTTATCTTTCTGTGCACGTGTAGGGGAGGCGTGGTGTATATTTTTGTGTACATTCTGGGTATGTGAGGGAGACATGGTGGGGTGTATTTGGGCAGTTGTGTTTGTGGTTTCTGTGTGTGACATGTGAGGTATGTGTGGTGTAGGGGGATGGAGTGTGTGAGTATGAGTGTGAGTGTGTGTGTGTGTGTGTGTGTGTGTGTGTGTGTGTGTGTCTGCATGGTAGTGTTCATGTGGTTTTCAGAGGACAGATTTCTAGAGATGGTTCTCTCCTTCTACCACTGGTTCCAGGCATGGAAGTCAGGTTGCAGGCATGTGGGACATGCACATCTGCATGTTGAGCTAGCTCACTGGTCCAGGAATCATTGATTCTTGTTTGAAAATAACTCCGGCAAACAGGAGATTATGGCTAGCACCTTTTCTTTTACAACAGTAGTTGTCCATTAAAACACTCTTTCAGTGTGGCCCAATGTTGCTTGTTCAACAGGTGAAGGGCAAATAGACATTTTCCCCATTAATTCTTAATCTTGATAATAGCCTAATTATTAACACTATAATAATTTCCTAATTATTAGCACATAATTGAAATATATAATGGTTTCAGTTCCTATACATTGGTCACCATGGAAGTGAACGAGGCAGGAAAACATTAAGAATCATAAATTAGAATGTCACTCTGCTACAGGGCATATGATAGAAGGTCAAACAACTTAATTTTTTTGACAGTATACCTATTTTTGATGGGGAAGGTTCTTTTTTCTTTGGGACGTAGTAAGTACTAGTGTTCGAATCTATGATACACATATCAGGCAAGCACAATTCTACTGTTGTGCTACATCCAAAGTCTTCTTTTAAAAAGGAAACATTTTAAAACTTGACATCAGGTCTTACATAGTTTTACCTTAACTCACTGCCAGAGTCACCTAAGTAGCTGGGATTATAGGCTTGTCCACCAAGTCTGGTGTTCAAGTATAGTTTTGATACATAAAGATTCACATGGAAGGAATAAATATAAATACGACCAACCTAATATCAGTTATCTTTAATATTATCTTATTAGAGAGCTACATTCACCTAATATACATATCATCACATAACATATTTTGTGGTGAATTATATGCATGTACAATTTACAGATAAATTTCAATTCTGATATTTCTAACCAGTTGCCATCACCATCCAACATCTAGATCTTAAAGGACCAAGCATCTAGATCTGAAAGGACCAAGCAGATGCCATAACAGGCTGCTCAGTCTTCTCTCAGAGATCAGGCCTCAATTTCAGTTTCCTGAGACTTGAGCAAGCAGTTTCTGGGAGGGCCATGAACAAAAGACATAGTCTTTGCAGTAGCTCCCTTTCTGCATGTACTCTGACTGCTCAAGGATCAGCCAGTTGTTTACTGTCTGGGACCCCTCACCAACTTAGAGCTACACGTGTATGAGTCAATGTGACAGCTGGGCCACTGAGTCAGCTCCCACAGTTAGTATGTGCTAGGCCAGCCAGCCTCCATGGCAGCTCAAGGACAAAGCCTGGGACTTGTCCAGGCTTACCCAAAAATGAATAACTGTAACCCCCAACTAACCCTAGCCAATTAAAAGTTATTAATGTGATTGCCACTCGCATAAACCAATCCTGAGTCCGTTCCTATGTAGTCTGTAGACCCCAAGCCCCCCTTACTTTAAAAACCCTGCCCCATTGCTACCCGGGGTCTCTCCTGCTCTGCTGCTGCATCAGGAGAGTCCCGAGTTAACTGGCAATAAAAAGACTGTTTGCTTTTACATCAGATTTGGTCTCTTGGATGTCTTTGCAGGACTCTGGGTACAACAGATTCACTATTACAAGTACCATTAAACTGAGTGACAACTATTTAAGTATTCTTCAGCTTTTTTATTTTAAAGAAATATATGTATAATTCAGTAATTGTTCTTTTATACATTACAATAAACAGCTTTTAACAAATCATTGCACAGAAAGTTTATTCTAAAGATGATATAATAATTTTATCAATCAAGAATAAGGGGCCAAGTAGATGATTGAATTGGTAAATTGCTTGCTAAGGACCCTACCACCTACATTAAAACAAAACGAAACAGAGCTGGGCGTGATGGTTCACATGTATAGTCTCAGAGCTTCGGAAGCAAAGGCAGAAGGATACCTTGCATATGCCAGCTAGGCAGTCAGTCAGTCACTGAGCCCAAGGTTTAGTGAGAGATTCTCTGGCAAAATTTAATGTGAGGTCTGAGGAAACGGGGTCAGTCAAAACAGTGCCTGCCACACAAGACCGAAGACCCGAGGTTGGAGCTCCAGCTCTCGGGTAAAAGGCTAGTGTGTGTGTGTGTGTGTGTGTGTGTGTGTGTGTGTGGAACCTCAAGCTCTTTGGTTACCCGAGACTTTTCTCTTTACTCAGGATTTACTATGCCACACTGACCTCACTTATTTAAGTAGACATCCATTTACCATAATGAAAGTGTTTGGAGAGAAGCTAGTTAATAGCTTAGCAAGTGAGACAGTGCAGGGTCCATACTTTAAGCTCACTAAGATAAATAATAATAAATAAATGCCAGTGAGATAGCTCAGTGGTAAGAATGCTTACAGCCAAGTCCAACAAGCCAGCTCAATCCCCAGAACGGACATGATGGAAAAACATGGACCTCCTGAAGTTATCCAGTTATCCTCTGAACTCCACACACATGCTGTGGCACACACACACACACACACACACACACACACACACACACCCCTCTCAAAAAATAAGTAAATAAAATAATAACATAAATTTGCGTTCATTTAGAGTAACAGGTCAATAAACCATGAGAATCTCAATTTTTCTATGTACAAAATCTCACAATGGGATTATATTAATAAATACTATTATTTTATAGTGTGCTGTAGCTTATAATCCGGTTTCTATATAAAACATATAAACAATGGAATAGTTAATATGCTGCCTGTATACAGACAAACTGATAGAAGTAGAGAAATATTGCCACAAAAGCTTGGATTCATCTGATATATTCCTTTTTTTATTCAGTAGCTACTCCAAAAGTAACAAGTGTGACAGAATTTATTGTACCCTGAGCTTCAAGGCACTGCTCTACAGCCCCCCACATAGATTTATTATTAGATGCCTTGCAAAGCCTTGGATGACACAATCTCCTGCATGTACATTTTAAAGTTGTTTTTCCAAAGGAGATGGAAAAAATAGCTTTGCAATATTTTACCTTACACAATTCTTTTTTTTTTTTTCTCTTTACCAGCTTTTAAGGGAAGAAAGCGAAAAAAAATCCAACAATTAGATTTTTGCATAATCCTACAGAATCTTTATAGATTGGGGGGGGGGGCTTTTTTTCTGTTAGGAAGTAATAGTCAAGCCCAATGCTGGAAATGCACACCTTTAATCCCTGCACTTGGGAAGCAGTCGAAAGTGAATCTCTGAGTTCCAGGAGAGCCAGGGCTATACAGAGAAACCCTGTTTTGAAAAACAAACAAACAAAAAAGCATACAAAAAGAGAAAGAATGGATGAATGAAAAAGGGAATAAGAGTCACTTTCTTAGACTGAACTGTGCCATGGGATGAGACTAAGATGAAGTCTCTGAGAGACAGAGATTACATATGAAGTAGAAGACAGCATCAGAAAACCAGGTAGGCTGCCTGCAGACCTTCTCCTCTCTCTCTGCTCCCCTAGACCCAAGCCCTGAGTCTCCTCCCTAGCTCTGCAACAGAACACCTGCTGCAGCCTCCCTTCCCCACTGCCCACATGTCCTGTGGATCCCACAGACTATCTCCTCCTGGCCTCCCTTCTCCCCTGTCCACACCTCCTGTGGATCCCACAGACTGTCCCCTCCCAGCCTCCCTTCTCCCCTGTCCACACCTCCTGTGGATCCCACAGATTGTCCCCTCCCAGCCTCCCTTCTCCCCTGTCCACACCTCCTGTGGATCCCACAGACTGTCCCCTCCCAGCCTCCCTTCTCCCCTGTCCACACCGTCTGTGGATCCCACAGACTGTCCCCTCCTAACCTCCCCCTCCCACTCTTCACTGCATCCCAGCTTCAAACATCAACAGGCATTCTCTGTGAACAAAATAGTTGAGCATATCAGTAAAACAGGTAACACACAACTATCACACTCTCTGAAAATCCACAAAGGAAACAGAAACCAAAAGAAAAAAACACTCATGCAACAAAGACAGACCCAGAAATCAGCACCTTGACCTATAATCATCCCACACCCAGATGCCTACTCACCAGAATAAAAATGCAATCAATAACATTCTGGGCAATATGTCTCCACTAGAGCCCAGCCATCCCACCACAGCAGGCCCTGAATATTCCAACATAGCTGAAGCACAAGGAAAAAACCTTAAAAGCAAATATATGGAGATGATAGAGTTCCTTAACGAGGAAATTAATAAATACCTTAAAGAAATCAAGGAAAACACAAACAAACAATTAGAGGAAATGAATAAATCCTTCAAAGAAAATCAAGAAAAAACAAACAGCTGAATGAAACGTTCCAAGACCAGAAAATGGAAATAGAACAATTAAAAAAAAACAAAAACCTGAGACTGAGAGAATTCTGGAGATGAAAAATTTATGAATTTAAACAGTACCTACAGAGGCAAACTTGAACTACGGAATACAAGAGATGGAAGAGGCAATCTCAGGCACTGACCATACCATAGAAGAAATAGATACATCAGTCAAAGAAAATGATAATCTAAAAAGTTCCTGACACAAAACATCCAGGAAATGTGGGACACCATGAAAGGACAAAACCTAAGAATAACAGGAATAAAAGAAGGTAAAAAATCCCAGCTCAAAGGTCCAGAAAATATTTTCAGCGAAATCATAGAAGAAAACTTTCCTAATCTAAAGAAGCACATCCCTATAAAGTACAAGAAACTTACTTTAACCCAAATAGATTAGACTAGAAAAAAAAGTCCTCCTGCCTCATAATAATCAAAACACTAAACATACAGAACAAAGCAAGACCATTAAAAGTTGTAAAGGGGAAAAGACCAAGTAACATATAAAGGCAGACCTATTAAAATTATACCTAAACTCATTGGAGACTCTAAATGCCAGAAGAGCCTGGATAGATGTGCTACAGATTCATAGCCATAGATGTCAGCCCAGAATACTATACAGAGGAAAGCTTTCAATCACCACACATGGAAGAAAATCAGATATTCCATGATGAAGTAAAATTTAAATAATATCTACACATCCAGCCTTAGAGAAGTTGTTAGGAGGAAAATTCAAGCCTAATACCCACACCCATGAAAACACAGGATATAAATAATTTCACACCAGCAAAACAAGAAGAAGGGAAACACACACATAAACACACACGTACGCACACACCACCACCACCACCAATAACAACAACAAAATAACAGGAATCAACTATCATTGTTTATTGATATCTCTCAATACCAGTGTTTTCAATCTCCAGTAAAAAGACACAGGCTAACAGGATAGATGCACAAACAGAATCCATCCTTCTTCTGCATCCAAGAAACTCACCTCAACATCAAAGATAGACATTACCTCATGGTAAAGGCTTAGAAAAAGATATATCAAGCAAATGGACCTAAGAACCAAGCTGGTGTAACCATTTTAATATCCAAGAAAATAGACTTCAAATAAAACCACACAAGGAAGGACATTACATACTCATCAAAGTAAAAATCCACCAATATAAAATTTCAATTCTTAACATTTATGCCCCAAACTCACAGGCACCAACTTTGGTAACAGAAACACTACTTCAACTTAAATCACATACTGGCCTCCCCACACAACGATATCAGGAGACTTCAATATCCCACTTTCCCTCATGAACAACCAGACAAAAACTAAACAGATAAATACTAGAACTAACAGACATTAGAAACCAAATGGACCTAACATATTTACAGAATATTTCACCCAAACACAAAACAAAATATCTTCTTGTCTGCACCTCGCAGAACTTTCTCCAAAACTGACCATATACTCAGACACTAATCAAGTCTCAATAGATGCAAGAAAATTGAAATAACTCTGCATCATATAAGTCCACCACAGATTAAAGATGGATATCAACAACAGAAAGCTTACCAACTCATGGAAACTGAACAACTCTCTACTGAGTGAAAAACAGGTCAAGAAAGAAACAAGCCTTTCTAGAATTCAATGAGACAAAGCGTACTCAAATTTTAAGGGGCACAATAAAAGTAATGCTAAGAGGAAAGTCCATAACACTAGGGATTACATAAAAAAAAAATTGGAGAGATCTCATACTAGCAACTTAACAGCACACCTGAAATCTCTAGAACAAAAAGAAGTAAGCAAGAGATTACAAGAAATAATCAAAGTGAGGTCTGAGTTCAATCCAAACTGGGAAATAAGAAGGAAATGGATAATTTTCTCAATAGATACCATTTATTATATTATATTATATCATATCATATCATATCATAACATAACATATCATATCATATTATATTATATTATATTATATAAAGGAAATACCTAAACATAATAAAGGGAAATTATAAGCCTATAGCCAACATCAAATTAAATGGAGAGAAACTCAAAACAATTCTACTAAAATCAGGAACAGACAAAGTTGTCCACCCTCTCAATATCTATTCATTATAGTACTTGAAATTTTAGCTAGATTAGTAAGACAACTGAAGAAGATCAAAAGGACATAAACCGGACACCAATAAGTCAAACTATCATCTTTTATAGATTATAGGATAGTGTACATAAGTGACCCTAAAATTTCCAGGAAACTCTTATAGCTGATAAACACTTTCAGTGAAGCAGCATGATCTAAGAATAACTTAATAAATTAGTAGCTCTCCTATATACAAATGACAAATGGACTAAGAAAGAAATCAGGGAAACAACACCTTTCATACTAGCCTCAAATGATATAAAATATCTTGGAGAAAATCTAATCAAGCAAGTGAAAGACTTGTATGACATAAACTTCAAGTTATTGAAAAAGATATCAGAAGATGAAAAGACCTCTTATGCTCATGGATCAGTAGGAATAACATAGTTATAATGGCAATACAGATTCAATGCAATCCCCATCAAAATCCCAACACAACTTTTAAAGACCTTGAAAGTAAAATTCTCAACTTCATATGAACAATAAAAGAACTGTGGGAGGTAACACCCACTAGCCCTGATTTCAAGTTGTACTTCAGAACTATAGCAATTAAAACCATGATATTGGAATTAAAAACAAACAAGTTGATCAATGGAATCAAATTGAAAACCCAAATATAAATCTAAACACATATGGACACCTGCTTTTCTACAAAGAAGCCAAATTATACAATAGAAAAAAGAAAGCACCTTTAGCAAATGGTGCTGGTCAAACTGGATGTCTGTATGTAGAAGACTGAAAGTACATCCATATTTATCACCCTGCACAAGACTCAAGTCCGAGTAGGTCAAAGACCTCAACATAAAGGCAGATACTAAAAACTAGATAGAAGAAAAAGTGGGGATTAGCCTGGAATGCAGAGGCACAGGAGACATCTTCCTGAACAGAACACCAGCACTAAGAACAGCAATTTATAAATGGAACTGTAAGGGTTCTGTAAGGCAAAGAACACTGTCAATCTGAAACATGATCCTAATTAGTCTTATCAATAAAAACCAAGGGTCAAATATCAGGGTGATAACCTTAAAGATCAGAGAAGCAGAACAGCAGCCATTATAGACTTCTTACTTCTATGAATCCTCAGACGGAAAGTGAGCCCCAGAGCCTGTCTCCACCTCCCTATTGCTCTGGGATCAAAGGCGTGAACCTCCCAATTGCTGGTACTAAAGGTGTGAGCCACCATCTAGCTCCCCCCTCCAATCTCCAGGCAAGCTTTATTTGCCAGAACACACACACACACAAATATTATACAACATCAGACAAACTGTCATCCTACAGAATAATTTTTATCAACTTCACATTTGATAGAAGACTAATATCCAAAATTATGTAAACAACTCAAGAAACTAGACATCAACAAACCACATAATCCAATTAAAAATGGGGTACAGATCTAAACAGAATTATCAATAGAGGAATCTCAAATGGCTGAGAAACACTTAAAGAAATGCTCAACATACTTAGTCATCAAGGAAATACAAATCAAAATGACTTGGAAATTCCATCTTATGCATGTCAGAATGGCTAAGATTAATAACACAAGTGACAGATCATTCTGGGGAGGATGTGGTGCAAGAGGAACACTCCCCCACTGCTGGTGGCAATGCAAACTTGTACAGACACTATGGAAATCAGTATGGAGGTTCTTTAGAAAGATGAGAATTGATCTATCTCAGGGCCCAGATGTACCACTCTTGGGCATATATCAAAGTACACTCCATTCTACTACAAGGACACTTGCTCAACCATGTTCATTGTAGTTTTGTTCATAATAGCCAGAAACTGGAAACAACCTAGATGTTCCTTAACAGAAGAATGGATAAACAAAAGTTGGAACTCAGCTGTTGAAAAAAGTGACATCATAAAATTTGTAGGCAAGTGGATAAACTATAGAAAATCATCCTGAGTAAGGTAACCCAGACCCAGAAAGACAAATATTATATGTATTCACTTATATGTAGATATTAGCCATTAAATAAATGATAGACAAGCTACAATCCATAGACCGTGAGGTTAGGTAAAGAGGAGGGGTCTGTGGGGATGCATGGATCTTCCTGTAAAAGGAAAATAGAATAGAATGTATGGGTAGACTGGGGCCAGGTGGGAACAGCAATGGAAGGGATCAGGTTGAGTGGGAGATGGGAAAGTAAAAAATAAAATAAAAAACAGATATAGTAACGATGGCTTGATAGATATATTAAGGGATGTAACTATGGAGAAATGAAACTACCTCTACAAGTTTCATGTAGAGTAAGCTTGGGCACTATTGGTCACAGATATGTTGCATGCAGTGAGGATAAACAAAGTTGTGAATAAAGACCATTACAGACCCTTGACTATTTTTCAACAAACCACAAAACCTCCAAAAGTTCTGTTTACTAAGTGGCAAATGAGTAGGAAAATAGGCACTGCTTCCTTTGTTTTCTAACCCAAGCATAACCAGATCATAACCTTCTATAGCATACTTCTAGATAGGCAAATATTATCCCCTGATTTCAAAAGAGAAGTATGCTTTTTATTTCTACTCAGAGATTAATATCTAGAAGAATATTGTTTTGTAGAAATCATCATGACTTTCGAAGCGACATAGGTGTCCATGCCCTACCTATGTAAAATACATCAATCTGTCATGATTGGTCAAATAAAAATTATTTTGTCAAATAGAATTCAATATAACATATTTTTGTCTTTATTCATTTGCTTATTTATTAGCTGATAAAAGTAAATAACATGAAATTATTAAAACCGCCATCATTCTGGTTGAAAATAAAGATCTTTTGAAATCATATGAATTTTTTTTATGCATGTATATTGAATTTGCGTGAGTCCATTGAAGAGGTCAGGTAAGGATAAAAAAGAAATTCTTCCTGCTAATGTACCAGAAGAACTGGCTTAGTAAATAATAAACATTTTGTAACTACTTTGCCCTCAGTTTGGCTAAGGCAAGTGAAGCTAGAATACAATCAACTCTCTCTGTTTGCCTTCTCAGGTCTCGGGTTTCAATGCTTCCTATACAGTTGTGCCTACTTAGTGTTAGTTTGACATTATTTTACTTAGGCTGTCTCAAGTTCAAATCAACACAACTTCCCTGCCTTCCTATACTTTCATTTTTCTAAATAATATTAAAATCATATCATTCACTTTATTGTTATTTAGTGACATGAATGTCTAGTTATCTCCTTAAGCAGTACACACATTTTATGATTGGTTGTTAGTTGAGCTTATGGATATGCAGTAGAAAAATTTGTAAATATTCATGTAAAACTAATCACAGTTTAAAACCTAGCTATATTTTGTTCTTTTTTATTTTTTGTTTAATTTAATTATTTTACATTCTGACTGCAGTTTCTCCTCCCTCTTCTCCTCCCATTTAATCCCCAACTTCCCCTGTCCCCCTAAATCCACTCCTCTTCAGGTTCTGTTCAGAAAGTGGCAGGCCTCCCATCTCCCATCAACAAAGAGTGGCATATCAAGTTGGAGTAAGACTAAGCACCTCCCCTTGTATTAAGGCTGGGCAAGGCAATCCAGTATGAGAAAGATGTTCCCAAGAACCAGAGAAAGCATTAGGGACAGCCCCTACTCCCACTGTTAGGAGTCCCACAAATAGACCAAGCTACACAACTGTCACATATATGCAGAGGACCTCGGTCAGTCCCATGAAGGCTCCACGGTTGTTAGTTCAGACTCTGTGAGTTCCTATGAACTGGGTTAGTTGTTTCTTTAAGTTTTCTTGTGATGTCCTTGACTCCTCTGGTTCCTATAATCCTTCCTCCCCCTCTTCAGCAGGATTCCCCAAGCTGGACCTAATGTTTGGCTATGGGTCTCTGTATCTGTTTCCATTAGTTACGGGATGAAGGCTCTCTGATGACAATTGGGATAGTCTGATCACAGGAGATGGCTAGTTCAGGCTCTAACTATATTTTGAATTACACATCATGCACTGTGTTCCATCCAACCATGATATCTCATCAAATTTCATTTTTAGGAAAGAACTAATCAGTGTTTTTAATTTCCCTTTTCTATTGTATGTACAAAGGCCTACAAAGATATTTACAAATAGACTTATTAGTTTCAGACTAATACGCAAAGATATAAAGAATCAATGAGACCATACTTAATTTTAAAGCTCTTGCCTAGCTGATGCTGCTAAGGAAGTTTCAGAACTATGTGCCTTGTTCCAAGGAGGTACATGTGATAGCCAGCTATAACTTGGAATTTGGACAATTCTTCTGTCTGATTTTAAGTCCAATTTCCTTTGCAAAGCTCTGGGCAGTGACTCCAGTATCACACTTGCCTCATTGCTGTACGTAGCTTGTCTGATTTGCATGGTGGTGGTTTATAATGTACATGTAAGTTTTGTTTTGACAAGTTCCCAGAGAACCGAGCTTGCAACAGATGCTTAATACATATGTTTATTCACCAAGCTCGCTGTACAATTTAAAGTTTTCCTAGGAAATGATTAAATAATTCTCCATAATGCAGAGTTCTACCAACAACAGTCTCTTGAGGTTTTTGAAAATATGACTTGTAGGATTAAATCATCTTTGGGAAAAATTAAATCAAACTCTTGGCTTTTAGGGGCTAATTTCCATCTTGTGTATTTTCTATTACAATATTTTATGTGAGTGTATGTTTAAAACGTAACTTGTATTTGTAACAAAATTTGTAGCGAAGGGCAATAGATGTTCATTCTAACTTAGCTGAATTTTGTGATTACCCCAAAATAGAAAGAAAAATAATAAATTATTGATAAAATAGGTGTATACACACACAAAGACAATCAAAAAACTTCATGTTCTTTTGCACATACAAATCTTTGAAATTTGCAAGAAAAAAAAGCCATGCTAATAACTCAAACCCTCCCCCCAAATTTCCACTTTCTCTTTTTGTCTTCATTGTTTTTGTTCCATAAATGGGGATATAGAGTAAAATCATTTACTTTTTATTACTCTCACTTGTAAAAATGATCTGATGTTCACCCAATAGAGCTCAAAGACTGTCAATCACCAAACTATATATTGTACTGAATAACTTTTAAGTTGATAGAACAGGTTTGTTGTTGTTGTTGTTGTTGTTGTTGTTGTTTTTGTGTAGTGGGCTGCCAGCTGTCTCGGTCTACTCTTGCAAGATTCCCGAAAGTTGCTTGCATCCCTCTACCATTTCTCAGGTACCATTATATTCCTTCTCAGGTCTTTGATGGGATTGAAGACTACCAGTTATAGTTACAACTTAGTAGATAGAACATATTAAGTATTAGATTCAGGTTCTTTAGGATAGGACACCTTTTGGAATGATATTTGTAACATGCCATTTACCTATGCTCTATACTCCTCTGGATTTTAGTATGTGTTTCTTGCTTGATATTGTTTACATTGGTTGTAGTTCCATCTTATCTAGGTCATTATCCCTCATTATCCCTGGACAATATTTGATAACCATTCCTTTGTATATAGTCCTGTATTAGGTTACAACCTTCTTATTTAGACAAAAAGGGGGAGATGTAGTGGGTAGCCATTCCAGCTTTGATCTGGAAGTTCCAACCCCCATTGAGACTTCGGCAACTGTCATGCCTACAAGGCTGGGCCAAGGGAGGCGCCTGGAGACCTGAGATCTGGATGGGCTGCGCTCGCACTCAGTTCCGGGACCTTGGACGGTGAAGGTGGGCCAAGCAGAGCTCCAGAGAACACCGCTGGACTGCGGTACACCTTCCCCAGACCCCGCGACTACCTATCCCTTAACTTGTAAGTTACGCCATTAAATAAATCTCCTTTTAACTACATGGAGTGGCCTTAATAATTTCACCAATATTTTTATTTGTTTGTTTTTTTGTTTTTTGAGACAGAGTTTCTCTGTGTAGCTTTGCGCCTTTCCTAGAACTCACTCTGTAGCCCAGGCTGGCCTTGCACTCACAGAGAACCGCCTGCCTCTGCCTCCCGAGTGCTGGGATTAAAGTGTCGCACCACCACCGCTTTTCTCTTTTCTATATATGTATATTTAAAAAAAAAAATCAACCACCATTTTGAAGAAACAAAATGCCTATATAAATGGTACCTATAGCTGGAAAGAAATTCAAGTATAATATTCATTTTTTTTTCTCAACAGTAAATTAATTCTACTGAAATGATCACATTATATAAGACATTTGTATGATGAGTTGAAGTTCTCTACAGGTGTTCAAAGTAACAATGCAAATTAGTTGTACATCTGATCCTTGCTTTCTATCATTGGATGACTCTAGTTTTACGAAATTTCATGTTATGAATAATTATCTAGTTCATCATATAAACAATATTTAGATTCTTTGGATCAATGATATGGCTCAATGGATAAAGTCACTTGCCACCAAGCCCGATGACCTGAATTTGATCCCTAGGATACACACGGTGGAAGGCAAGAGTTACCTCTTGCAAGTTGTCATCTGATCTCCATATATGTGCCATAGGATTTGTGTGCCAACACATGAGTGAGTACACACACACACAAATCAATAAAAGTAATACCTTTTTTAAGAAAATGTTCAGAGCTTTCATATTACTTAATAATTCTCAGTTGCATAGATCACCAGTTCTGTTTGTTTCTGTTTCAATATTCATGTTTCTAAAAATCTTTTTGAAACTTCATAATGTGAATGAAATGGCCCAGAATGAGCTGCTTCTTGTATTAAGTCTTATACAAGGCTGGTGACCTGATTAGAATGTCAGTGATTGTTGATACCCAGCTTCAATCTATGGTGCTCAGACAGGAAGCAGGTTGTTACTTCAATTTTTTTTTTTTTTATAACTGATAAGACTTGCTTTGTGTTCTAATTTGGGACTGATTTTGGAGAAAGTTCAATGAGATGCTGAGAGCAAAGTGTATTCTTTAGCATTTGGGCACAATGTTCTATAGATGTGTGTAAGGTCCATTTGATTCATGTCATTATTTAACTCCAGAATTTCTCTGTTTATTTTTATCTGGCTAGTCTGTCTACTGGAAAGAGTGTATTGAAGTCTCCCACTATTACTGTGTGAGGGTTAATGTGCGATTTTAGGATAACAGTGTTTCTTTCTTTCATGAACTTGGGTACCCTTGTGATTGGTGGGTAAACAGAATCATCATATCCTTTTGATGGATTCTTCCTTTAATGAGTATGAGGTACCCTTCCCTATCTCTTCAGATTTATTTTTGTTTGAAGTCTTTTTTTTTTCTTTAAGAGACTGAAATAGCTACCCCTGCACACTTGATTTTATTTTCTTGGAATACCTTTTCCTTCCTTTACCCTAACACAACGTCTGTCCTTGATGGTGGGGTATGTTTTTTGGGTGCAGCAGAAAGATGAGTCCTGATTTCTAATTTAATCTGTTAGCCTGTGTCTTTTTATTGGTGAATTAGTTGACCAAAACAAAACGGACTCCATAGTTTTGTTTTGTGTTGTGGGAGCTTTTAATTCTGATATTTTAAAATCTTAATAGTTCCTTTTTTTGTTGTCTACTTTGATTTCCATTTTTGGGGGGAGGGTGGTTTAAGAGACACACAGAGAGAAAGAAGATAAAGTTGGATTTGTATGGATAAAAAGAGGATCTAGGGAAGGAGGAGGTATGATCAAAATGTATTTTACAAAAGAAACCTTAAATAAAAGTAAGCTTAGGAATAATTTCAATTATTCTATGTAATAAAGAGGTCAAAATAAAGTTCTTAGAGTTTCTAGAGAGTAGACAGGCAACTTAGTGTGCGAACAACCAAATCATAAACATTGATTAGCATTGGAACACAGGCCAGTGGCTCTCTGGGTATCATTCCCGTCTAGCGCTGGCTGCTGAACGGCAGACGCTGTTTGGAAATTTTCCCATATTCTAGGAATGTGGATCTTGATCCACCGCTAAATTACTATTGATCTTATATGTTTCAGTCTCATAGAGTAATTGGTTATCTTGTAGAAAATTGAACAAGAAAAAAAATGCCAATCATTTTCTGAGAGAATTTTAAATGGTTTATTTCTAAAAGAAATTTAAATAACTTCTGATATATATATATATATATATATATATATATATATATATATATATATATTTATATATGCATGTGTGTGTGAGTGTGTGTGTGTGTGTGTGTGTGTGTGTGTGTGTGTAACTTCTATGTTACTCAAAGATCATCATTTACTCCCTTGTGTTACGTTCACCGCTCCTGTGTCTTGTGGCTAATTTGAATCTGTTTGCTAACTCTCAAACTCACACATTCTAATTTCATTTTAATCATTGCTGACTACTGGTACCTTATTTCATTAACTGAATAGGGAAAAAATAAACAAAGAACCAAAGTTCCCAGTGAGCTGAATTTATCTTATATTCCCCGAAATGCAAGTTTTCCCTTTCATTCAGTATTACATTTTATGTCAGAGGAAGTTAGGGATGGGGACATCTGGGGAGGGGCACACAGCTGCCACAGGGCACATGTCCAGGTCAGAGGACAACTTGCAATATTTGCTCCTTTTCTTTCACCGTGTGGGAAGTGGTATCCAACTCAGGGCGTCAGTTCTAGCATCAGACAGCTTTACGTAATGAGCAATCTCTCTGGCTCCTTCACCAGATTCTCTTTGAAATCTACTTTACTGGGCATGTCCCTAGCAAGAGATCTTGGTAATCTCAAGTTGTATGACTTTTTAGAGAGAGAAATATAGTTTGAACGAAAAAAAAAATGGTATAAATAGAATGTGGACATGGTTCTCAGTCTTGAGAGAGAAGGAGAAGAGTGAGAATGAGTAGCTGATGAGGCTTGCTCCAAAAAAGTTTTATATTCTCTAGAGATTGGTATTCTCTAAAGATTTATATTCTATGGAAGGACTAAATCTTCCTCTTATGGTAGGAGTCACGAGAGGGATGTCGGCAGAGCAGGTGTAGATAAAAAGGAAGTATTTCTATTTTAAATTCCTTTTTTATATTGCACATAAAACATGGATCTTAAATATCTGAGAGCTGGTTGAATGATAGCCATTGAAGTTTTTTATTTCCCACATTTATTTAGTGTGAAGGAGCAGTATGTGCTTGCCTCAGCCTTCATGCAGAGGTCAAAGGTCAGTTTACAGGATCAGTTCTCTCCTTCCAATAAGTGTGTTCAGAGGATTAGCCAGAGCATCAGCTTTGGTGGCAAGCCCCTGATGAGCTATCTCACTGGCCCGCCCTGGGGCTGCAGTTTTATGAAGAATGGAAGGATTCAGTGAAAGTCACCCAGGAATGAAGCTCAGAGTTGCAGCCCTCACCTAACATGCATAGGGCCAGGCTTTGACGCCCAGCACCTCTGCACAAGAAAATGAAACGTATTATTGGGAGCATAAAAGCATGTTTTCTTGGAAGAAATACTGTTAGTGAAATGTTTGATTGTAATCACAATTAAAGTTGCTTTATAAGAAACATATTTCTCATTCTGCTATTCTGAATCTGCCTAATCTCTTTCCCACTCAGCACCTGCCTTGACGTTAAGGACTCCTTCACCTTTCACACAAATCAGCAATCTTATATTAAGTCCTACCATTACTTTCTGCACATGAGAATCTTATGTCCCATTAAGATCCGCCATCTTTCCTTTTTAACACACTAGCACAAGGAAGAAATAAAGCTTGTGTCTGAGTGGACGTGGACTTCAGTGCACTCATTATGCCCAGGCAGCCAACAAGTTATGAATAAGCAGAACGCCATGTCACATTGACCTCCCTTACCTGAGAAAGTTTTCACTCAGCTTTTCAAAGATCTGCACTTAGCCTGCTCTGCTTCCTGGACGGAGATAAATATGTTCCCTGACAGCCTGACTTTTTCTGAGGCAGCACTCAATTTATCACTCTGCTCCTGGAGCACATTCTCCAAGTCTTGACAAAAACATCCCTGAAGCTTTCAGTGGGGGAAAAATAAACCCTCATCGCAGGCTCTGTAAATTACCAAGGACAGCCATGAATAAAATGAAGATCAGTCCTGATTCATGATTTCAGAACAACCGAAAAAAATTCAGTTCATGCCCTTAAGGCCATTGCTCAGGAGAACTCAGACTGGAGGAAATTAGGCAGAAAACAGAAAAGATATTAAATATTCCTCTTTGTGCCATTTTAAAGAATTCAATTATTGAGTCTCTCTGCACAGAACAGTATGAAGCTGCTAGTTCACCACCTGTCCTAAAAACACTCCCCTGTAATTACGTAAAATGGAGAGGAAGAAAAACATAAGGACTTGGAACACAAAAGCAGTGACATTTGAGCCACAAGGGCTTACTTAGAAAACTCTTAGGAGTTCCTGAGAGCACAGGACAAAGAGCTTCAGCCCTCTTCAGCATGGAAGAATTCTGACCTGAAAGGTCCTGTCCCTAAGAAAAAGATCTAGGCCAGGTCACTTGATGTCCCTTGACTGAATGTGGAACCCAGGCCAGTCTGTGTGGGAAGGGAAAGAGCGGCTGCAGGTGTAGGAAGGACAGTTCACTTTCAGGCAGTCATCGTTCTCAGCCATGAATCAGTGAGTGCTCCACAGATTCTCCCTTAGACTCGAGGATCCCTGTGCATGGCAGGGACAGATACGCCTATTATGGAGCTTATGAACCATATGTCAACAGGCATCAAACTAGGATAACAACATCTAGATTTGGGGGCAGAGAAAGTTAAGAACAAAAGTTCTTTTCCTAGAGAGAGAGAGAGAAAGAGAGAGAGAGAGAGAGAGAGAGAGAGAGAGAGAGAGAGAGAGAGAGAGAGCTATTCCTGGAAACGGAAAAGAATTTAGATGGAAGAGACTGTGTTGTTCGGAAGTCCTCCAAAAATGGAAATTCTTCTCAGCAGTCGAATACAAAGAGTAGGAAAGTGCACAGAGAGGGAGCTATCAGGTGTACTCAGCCAGTAGTCAAGCAGACCTGTGTGCGTGGATGGGCACGAGTGGGAGGCAGCAGAACAGTACCGAAAAACACACCCACTCACAGCAGCGTTATTCCAGGTAGTACTTGAAAACAGTTCTAGGAGGTGGGGCTTTAAAATGCCCCAGCAAATGTTCTATTTAATCTTACATGAAAACGAGAAAATGGTGATTAAATAAGTTGATCTGAATCATACAACCAGCGAGGACTGACATTAGGATTTAAAGCAGGTAGTTTTTGGGATCTGTGGGGACAGCTGTGACTAGATGAAGGAAACTCATAGGGAAATGGGTTTTCATTTGTCCGAATGTCAGACCGAAGAGAATATACAACGTGTTTAGTAAGAAGAGAGGAAATAGAACCTCCTCTTGAAAAAATGAACTAAGAATGGAAAACAATGGATCAGGCAAAGAATGGTTTGCAAATATAAAGACTAGAAACCGAGAGTATGGAAGTTAAGCACACACTTAAGGAAATTAGAGTCTAAAACTGCCCATGACAGGGTCAAAGTGGAAAGGAAAGGGCCATAGAGAAGAAAGGGGAAAGTCACGTGATAGAATGTGAGACAGCTACTCTGGAGACTGGGAACATGCAGGAAGAGGGGACATTCCAAGATGAGTGGCACCCTCCTAGTGGCAGGAGAATTCGGAAGGACCTAACAATGTCAGTTCTGAGCCAATCCTTCGCATCTCGAGGACATCAGCAGAGAAGTCTAGAAGATGCACAGAAGTCTCTCAGATGTATTTAAATAAAATTCATTACCCTCACAAAGCTTAGAACAAACTATGAAGCTGAAAAGATTGCTCAATGGCTAAGAAATGCACAGAAAGAATAAGGATCTGGGTTTGAATCCAGCACTCATGTAAAAACAAAACAAAAAGCTTGTCTTGGCCTTGTTTACCTGTGAGTCCAACACTAGAGACTGTGAGCTCCCTGGCTAAGAAGCCTAGCCAGCTCAAGTGAGCTTCAGGGTTTAATGAGTGATGCAGTCTCAAAGGAGTAAGGCAGAAAGGAGTAGAGATGAAGTCTTCTAGCCTCCATAGTGCACTTGAGCATGTGACCAGGCAAGCGCTCTCTCTCTCTCTCTCTCTCTCTCTCTCTCTCTCTCTCTCTCTCTCTCTCTCTCTCTCACACACACACACACACTCACTCACTGTCATAAACCCTGTCAAACTGCACTTCATAAATTTCACTACCATGTATCTTTCTGTTTACCAGATTTTCCTGAAATCCAGACAAAAGTAATCACTCCCCTTTATTGCAGCAGTGGCTTCCTGACTGATCTCCAGCTCCCATCTGGCTGACCTAGAGGTCACTCTGTTCACAAAAGCTAGTGTAATCTCATCAAGTCTGCATTACATGGCCACACTTTGGAATGCCTCTTAATTCCTCAATCATCCACGATGCTCTAAGGTTAAAGACAATGTAGCTTTGCACCATCTGACACCCACTTACTCTCGCGGCTGCCCATTCTAGTCAGTATGGGCTCCCCTGAGCTCTCAAGTTGCCGTGCACTGACCTCTCTTTACACACTCTCTGTTCATTATTACATATCTAGCTAATATTGGAACATCCTTCAGAGCTCGGTTTATGGTCACTTCCAAAAGTCTTTAAACTCTCTGGACCAGATCATGTAGTAGGCATACTGAGACATTTCCAGTGTGTTTTCTATTTTACTTGTATGGTTATCCTGTTTGTTTCTTCTCCACTTCAGTGCTAATCGTTCAGAATTAATCCATTTCTGTCTGTTGGTTATTTCACTACTGTACTGAAACAGCCCTTTCAGGTCAGCAAAGACTATTTTTTGCTACCCCATAGCCGACCAATGCCTTGTCTTCTAAGCAGCAAACTACACATCTCCCCAGTCTTCCTTCTTGAAACAGTGACTTGGCATTTGGATGGCAGATTCTCAGGCTCTTTCTTCCTTCTCACCTTGGAACACATCTCAGCTTCTTTTCTGTTGTGAGGAGATCTTGCAGATGGCTCAATAAGTAAAAGCAGTTGCCACAAAAGTCTGCAGTATGTGTTTGATCCCTTGAACACATGTAAGAAACTGACGTGGTCAAGCATATCTGTAATCTCAGTTCTTCTAAGGCAAGATGGGAGCAGGGCCAGGAAATTGCCCAGAAGCTCCTGAGCCAGCTGGCCTAGAGCATGCACCACCAAGTCTGAAGCAATAAGAAAGACTGTAGTGGGTAGCTGGTCCAGCTTTGACCTGGAAGTACTACCCCTATTGAGGCTTCCAGTAACTGTCACACCTACGAGGCAGGGGAGACAGGAGCCCTTAAGACCTGAGATCCGGATGTGCCGGCTCTCTTGGTTCCTGGATCCCAGACACTGGAGGTAGACCGAGCAGAGTTCTCCAGAGAACACCGGTGGACTGCACCACACCTTTCCCGGACCCTGTAACCTATCCCTTTACTTGTAATTTACCCCACAAAATAAACCTCCCTTTGAACTACACGGAGTTGCCTTAATACTACAACCAATAAAAGACCCAAGCAGCATAGGGAGTGAGAACCAAGTCCCCATCGATGTCCTCTGGTCTCTAACACATACCATGCCTGTGCACATTAACACACACCATGGGCACAGGCAAAACCACACACGTAATTAACTCATTAATTTAGGGATGTCTTGTATTGGCCTCAGCACTGAACTTCTCTCTTTCTGCCCTATTCCTGTGTGATCACTACAGCTTCCAGGTCTACATGTGTCTTCCACAATTCTATTCTCAACAAATCCCCTCATTCAGCCTCACAGCCTACTGCTTCTTTAATGGCACCACGTAAATAGCTCAGAGGCATTTCCAGTGTCGGTTGTTTGTAGACTGCTTCATAGTTTTCAATGAATCTAAAACAGCACATTATTGAAAACAGCACTCAGCCGGGTGGTGGTGGTGGTGGCGGCGGCGGCGGCAGTGGCCGCGCACGCCTTTAATCCCAGCACTCGGGAGGCAGAGCCAGGCGGATCTCTGTGAGTTCGAAGCCAACCTGGGCTACCAAGTGAGTTCCAGGAAAAGGCGCAAAGCTACACAGAGAAACCCTGTCTGGAAAAAACAAACAAACAAACAAAAAAAAAAACAAAAAAACAAAACAAAAAAAAAAAAGCACTCACCGTTCTGCACTTTTTCTCCTTGCCTTTACTTTTTTCTTTATCTCATCAAATCTGCATTACACAGTCACATAACTAAATGTGTGCATAAAATCCTGCTACATTCTTAATGTGTCATTTCTATCCCTTCCAAGAAAACCAAAATTCGTGAGTATACTATTTCAAGAGCAGTTCTGATGCCTAGAACAAAAGCTTCCAGTAAGTACGTCTTCCAAATGTTTTTGTTAGACCTGGTGAGTTGGCACCTTGGGTGAACACACTTACCTCTCCAACCTGCAAACTGGGCTCTATCCCTGGAACCACTGCAGGGTGGAAGGAGAGAACGGACTGGAAGAAGTGGTCCTCTGGCCTAAACAACACACCTGGCAAGGGCACCCACACTTCTATTCATGCACACGCACATTTAAAAAATCGTTGCTAAATTAGTTCACAGATAATTAATGTCCATCACTCTCATTAAACTGAAGCCTCAGTCTGACAAGAAATGGTTTATGTATGTATTTTTTCACAGCTTCTCAAGTGATTTTTTTATTAAATACTTGGGACTGTTTGACTAAAACAATATTAGGGTAATACAATCTCACCAAGGACAAAGAAGTTTAAAATTGCAAAAAGAAGTAAAGCTACCCAAAAATAGTAAATTAGAAGAATTGATAATAGGCAAGCATATTTGATAATTAGGTAATTATGAATGCATTTAGGGAGAAATTAACATGCAGACAGTGGATGATATTTAGCTAAAGAATGAGGGGAGACACAGAATAGAGACCCCAACATCATCGTGATACAGTGAATGCAATTCCTAACATGTTAGTTCTCTTACTTCTACAAACTACTGCTGGAATTTCCTCCATTATCCCACACACGCCCTCCTCTCTTTTTGTGTCTAAATCTTAAAGGATCCATTTGCATCTCTGTGTGAATAAGGAGACCTGCCTTTGAAACACACAAGGACAGAGCATTGTTTAGAATCCATTACATTTTGTTCAGCAGTTATAGTCAAATTATAATGTCAACCTTTCTTACGTGTTAGTTCAAGGAAACCAAGAAATGAAAAAGTCACTTCAATGTGACTTGAAGGTGGGATGCAGATAAAAACCCAAGGAATCTAAAGAGAATGTTTGTTGACTCTTCAAGTTGTTCTCTTCATCCTCATTCCTCTAAAAACTGAAGGCATGAAGTTAAGCATCAAGGTTGCCTGCATGTAGCCAGTGATGTAGATCCTCTCATTTAACCATCAAGTTGGGGAGAACAAGTGTACCAGGGCCAGTTTGGAGGCATGTTTCCCGTCATGATGATCTGGGAAAGATTAACAAGATTAGATGGTTTGCACCTCGGTGAGTACAGCTCGAATGGAGAGGAGCACCAAAGAAATAGGGCCAGGCACTGCTCGTGGCCCTCTTGCTCACTGGTCACGCAATGAATCTATGAGCTGGCCCAGCAAAGGCATTCTCATCGTTGACTCTATAAACCAGTCAGAACAAAATCTGGTTTGGGTTTTAGCACTGGCAAGGAGGAGGCCCATGACTCGGCTTGCTGAGCATTCAGTCTGATTCACTAGCAAACTACCAAATAAGCCTTTCAAAGAATAAACACAAGAAGAAGAATGCAAGTGAGGAGATCCTCCCTGAGGCCTTGCCTCTTTCCACAAGAGGTTGCTTTCACAGTTCAGTGCTACTGGCCTCCCGTACAGAGGTGGGGATCCTCTTAGCTATCACAACGAAGATGTTGGCAGTTGGAACATCTGGAGCCATCTGAACGGGAGGTCCTCATGTCTGCACCTTTCCTTTGGGGAACTCTGTTGCTCTAAATAAAAACACTCTGTGTCTTATCTCTTAGTACTTCCAGTGTAGTGGGGCTGGCTATGGGCAACCTTCATCACCACAGAGACCTGAACCAGATCAGGGAACACACTGCTGCTCAGTTTAGAAAGCTAGGGTTACTCATCAGCCAAGAACAAGCACTACTGGGCAATAATAGGCTAGCAATATTTTATTCATTATTCAGGGGAAAAAGAAAATGAGTCCTCACAGGAATCAAATCATCGTTTATATTCAATCACTTAGCAACTAACAGAAATGGAAAGAAAAGAATCCTAAAAAAAGGAAGTAAAATTCTACTTGTAGGGGGAAAAATGCCAAATTAGAGGTATCTGAAGAACATAGGACAGAGGGGATTCTGACCAGACCAAACCAAGGGGGAAAATGCCAAATTAGAGGTATCTGAAGAACATAGGACAGAGGGGATTCTGACCAGACCAAACTAAAAGTAATCTTCAACTGTGCTATCAAGAAAGTCACTTATCCAAGCTTTAAATTGTATTTCCATCATTGTCCTCTTTATCATACTGAAATGCATTTGGCTGCCTCTCTCAGTAACATCTAAAACCAAACACACACACCACATCAGTTCACCATGATTTACCTAACTATAAATCTAACAGGATATTGTAGTCTAAGAGTTTTTGCATTTCATGTAATTTTCATTTCCTTGTAAAGTTATATTCTTTAAATATCACAGATAAAATAATGAGGACAATACTACACTGAATTCCAAAAACTGACTAATTATACCCTTTTTAGGTCACAGCTAACCTTATTTATATTATTTAGGTAAAATTACGGAAGAATATTATTGTATCCAAGTTCACAATCTGAACACCAATACACCCAACACACACACACACACACACACACACACACACACACACACACACACGGCTAGAGACAGCTCCTTCTGTAAAGTGCTATACAGACAAGCAAGAAGCCCTGACCTTGATCCCCACAACCCCCAAAGACAAGCTGGATGTGGCGGTACACACAATCCTAGCACTAAAGAGGGAAAGACTGAGGTTCTCTAGGGTTCACTGACCAGCCAGACTAGCCTAATTCTAAGTCTAAGGACCCAGTGAGAAACCTCATGAAAACACAAAGTTGACTGCTTTCCTTGGGAACAGAACTCACAAGTGCATGCATCCACATACACATGTATGCACACACACGTACACATGTACACACACACATACACACACAAATGGACACACATTGATACCCACACACACCTAACTTAATGACTACATCTAACTTAAGTAGTTAAACATGTTGACATAAGTCTGTAATCATTTTACTTACTCATAAAAATAATCTCATTTGCTCAAAGGCGAGAAGCATGATTCGATATCTCCATAATAAATAAACAACACACTTAGTACTTTCAATATCAAGTGGGAGAAATATAAGTGACACACTTTCAGAAGCAGACTGAAGGGTAAAAATATTGTTGTCCTAGAGAAACAATTATGAGACAAAGCAATCTCAGGTGGCAGTGGAGCATGCCTTTAATCCCAGCACTCGGGAGGCAGAGGATGTCTGTGAGTTCGAGGCTGGCCTGGTCTACAGAGGGAGACAACAATTTAAACATTGTCGATAAAGGGACATCCAAATTCACACAGCATTTAACTCAGTACGTTTTAGATGCCTAGTTTGTGCCATGAACTTTTCTAACTATTGAAGAAGCTCTTGGTTTTGTTCTTTGTATATTTAAAACCCGGCAGGCACAGCAGGGGTTCAAATAAAGAGACAGAGTAACCATAGAGCAAGGATACTGCAAGCAAAGACTCAAGGAAGGCAGAGCCAGGCAGAAAATAAGATCAAACCACAGTGGATAACGGCAATTTTCCTGTTACAATCAAAATTTAACTTAAATGTTCAAATATTAAGAACAAAATCAAGATGGCCCGGAGAGAACACTGTGAAAACAGTTTTTTGTTTCAATGAAGCATTAACTTCAGGTGTGGCAGGGGGTTATCAGGTGCTGCAGGGGAGAGTGGAAAAGAAAACACAGCATGGGTGCTCAGAAGAGGAACGGAGGGAGGAAGAGTGATCCCAAATCTATTAGGACCCCAGTTTTCACAGCTCTGTGATTTGGAGCAGCATTCACTAACCGAACAGAAGAGGCAAAGGCAGAACGCTCGGATGCGTGGATGCTCGGTTGAGAAGGTTTGGCCAAATGTAAAACGGAAGAAAAAGAGCAGAAGAAATAAAGTCTGGAGAGACAGAGATTGAAGCTGTCTGCTGGGTCTTGCTTGGGTGGTGAGTGGAAGGAAAGAAGGTTTGGAAGCACTGGTCTTGGAGGGAAGGACACAGTGTAGGTAGTCCTTTGTTTCATGATTCCAAAGCTGAGTGGTCCACGACCAGTGATTAACACACAATGAAGAAGAACATCAGTGCAGAGATTGTGCCTGCCCAAGTGATTGGCTTCCCAGTCTATACACTTTAAGCAGTTCTTGTGCTGAGAAGAGATGTGGATGAAGAACACAGCCCTTCAGATTTCCAGATGAGAAAGGTAAACAAGGAAGATGCCAGTGGCCCTGCTGGGTAGGTGGGGCCTTTTAAATTCAAGGAAAAATAAAGTAAAACAACATAGATCAACTCATTTCATTTCCCATGCCTCTTCCCAGGGAACTGAGCTGACTTGCACTGTAAATTCATGATAACCCACTCAAATAGTGTCCTCTCAACATAGACCATGCTATGTGTCTTCTCTAACCTTTCAGAATTTCAAACGTTTTCCAATTTATTAAAACTCTAGCAGGAAAATTAAAATTCCAAAAATGCCTTCAAGTTGACATGCCTGATTGTGCCCTGCTTTGCCTTTTATTTACATGGAATGTTCCCCTTGTGAAAGGCAAACAATATCTGTATGTCATAGTTTTAAAAATCAGTACCGTAACCCTAGACATCCATTAAATGCCCTTCTCTTCTAAATGGTTTCCTTCATGCTCATCTGATCTTGGCTATGTAAATATACTACAAATGAGTCCATTTCAGGAAGATAAGAGTTTCTGCAAACCCACTTATTCTCAAGAAACAGTTCTATCTTTCTTCAAATTTTCATGGATAGACTTTTGGAATGAGTCATGTTGCTTCTCTCTCCTGAACTCCTACTCACTCAGCACATTTCATCTGGGCTTTGATTTCCACCCCATGACTTTACACCTTTAGATCAGCAGGAAACTCCCTGTGTTCAAATCTGACTGATATTTTTTCAGTCCTGTCTCACTTAACACTCAGTAACATCTAACAAAGGCAATCACTTTGCTATTAGTATAGGACATTGTTACCTGGCCTTTAATGCCACTCATTTCTGGTGTGGTTTTTCATCTCTGTGACAACACATTTTCACTCTTTGCAAGATAGTCTATTACAAAGATATTAAAATGTATCTAATTTTTTCTTAATATTATCTTTATTCATCTTGTTTCCCAGATATCCTGATCTATGCCAAATGTTTCAATTACCAACCACATAGACAAATGAATTTCTCTTTTGTGGTTTGCTGTTCTCATCTCTTTCTTCATTATAAGCCACTGTTCACTAAAGAGGTATGCTTGCCTAAATGATGGAAATTCATTTTATTATGCTGGTATTCATAGAGAATAAGAGAAAAATGATCACTAGATATTTCTTTATAAGTGCCCTTGTTCTTTTTTGAATGAACTCATAATCTCTCCTCAAGACTCAACTCAGATTATAATAATCTGATTAATGTATTAGTCTTCTCTCTCCACGACTCTATACTACAGGTGCCTACACACATTACTTCACACAGCTTGAACTCTTCTAATTTCTGCACCCATGTGTCTCCTTCTACATCCCTATTTAGGAGCTCCATAGTGTCAAGGTCAGGTTATAGTTATAAGTTTTTTTTCCAGAACCATCTATTCTGACATACGGTAGATGCTAAAATACTTTAAATGAATAATGGAATGCTAATAGATCAGTACTTCCTAACTGTGTTCTAATTTTCAAAGACATTTTAATGTATGTTCTCAGAATGAGATATTCTGTGATTAAACAACCACTGGGGAAGTTTCTTTTCAAATCTCTTAATACATACTGTGTCTGAAGAACTGTTTCAATGTGCCTTTGGTATATTCTGATCAACGTGGTGCTGCTAGGAAATGAAAATTACACCAAATGTAACAGATACTTGGTTTTGTTTAACACTGTCACTGGTGTTCAGAATCAAAGGCCACTGGTTAAATCATAAAAAATATATTATAGTCAAATTTAAGATATTTTCTTTTTAAGTAACCTTATGCAGATACAATCTCTATGTTAAGTATCAAACTTTCCACCAAGTAGGCATCCAGGCAGCTTGGATGAAAGCCACATCAATAGATACAAGACAAGATTCCCAACTGAAGATCAAACCACTGTTTTCAGAGTGTCTGTGGGTTTGTACAGAGCACATTCCAAACCAGAGACTTTGCCAGGGCTTCTCACCTTCCTAATGCTGCGACCTCTTAATACAGCTCCTCCTGTTATGGTGACCCCCAAGCACAGAATTATTTGCACTGCTTCTTTATAAGTGTAATTTTGCTGCTGTTATGAATTTCATGTAAATATCTGTGTTTTCTGATGGTTTTAGGTGAACCCTGTGAAATGGTTGTTCTATCCCAAAGCGGTCGTGACTCACAGGTTGAGGAACACCGCTTTAAACAAATAGTAACCGTTGTCCTCTGAATGGTTTTTATGCTGAGCCTTCGTTAACAGGTGACAGGCAGGAACCTCTATTTTGCAAAGAGAAAGTTCTAACATATGCTGCGACAAACAACCTTATGTAACAATAGAACACCCATCCCGATATTCAGCTCTCTTATTAAGAACAACATGATAGCAAAGTGACTCATCAGCTTGTGTGCTTTTTCTTGATTCTAGTAATTTGGGACAAGTGTGGGGAAGTTACAGTTGTTAATGTGCAGCCCAGAATGACAGACGAGAGAAGTTACTAAGCAACATTAAGTACTTGTATTTTTCTATTCTTTCAGAGCTGCCCAAAGCTGAATAATTCTATAATATAAAGGGAAAAGAAAAGGTAATGTGGGAGTCATGTTTTGAACTGAATGAAAATGTTGTGTTCAACAATTTTGAGAATATGATTAACCCTGAATGCATCAGCCTTGGTCTAATGACTACGTCAGGTTAGGCATGACCCCTTGAACTCACTGTTACCTCCCATTATTACTGGAAGCTACACAGAGTAGAGTTGAAAGGGAAGACACCACGATGGACTGGGGTAAGCGGTACTGAGGGTGTGAGGCTAAGGGTTCTTGCGACCAGGTCTTCCCGTGGACGTGGCTCCCCCGTTGTCAGTATCAGCTCTTGGTTTCCATCAAAGCAAGACTGTAGGAGCAAATCATGTACTTGGCTCATTACTCAATATGTTTCCTTGAGCCCTCCCCAGTCACTGCAGTGAGGGTAACTTTGAACACTGTAGTGATTGCTCGGATTTCCTGACTCATCTTTTGCTGACCCTAGCAGGACGCTTCACAAAGGAAATCTATCAATGGCTGAAAAACAGCATCAGATATAGGAGCACGGTGTAAATGTGTCTGTCTCTTGAGGTGACAATCTTAGTAACTTCATTTACATGACGCTTAATCTTCCCACAAGTAGCTGGCAATTGGTTATGTAATCCAAAATCCACTTGCAGAAAGGCAGGATGAGTGAGAATTCTCCAGCTCTGCTTTCATTCGCCAGCAAAGGGGAGTCTTGGTGAAAAGCCAAGGAAACAACACTTCCTTATGTTCTCTGTGTCAGCAAAACAAGTGGCTGAAAAACCACAAACTCATCTTTTCTGCTTCAGGTTTTGTCTTCAGGTCAAGGATTCTGTGATGGTTTCCCATAGGACACTCCATTCCTTCTAGTTCATATAACTCAAAGGCTGTCTACTAGGCAGTAAAAGATTTCCTCATACAAGAGGTACACATAGAAAAAAAAGCAGGTGAATCAACATAGAGGAAAACAGAATGCTATCTGTATTGCTCTATGTTGATTAGTATAAATGGATATTATAACAGTGTTTTCGGACTTCTAAAAAAAATGAAAGACTTCTCATTACGGTTTTAGAAATGGTGTAAAAAAGTTAAAATCTCTGAGGTTTAATTGTGTCATTTACTCCTCTTGGGGAGTTTACAATTCATTTCTGATTTATCTATATTAGCAGTAACCTCTTTTTAAACAATTCAAGACAATCCTTTTTGGTAAAATAATAATGAAGACAATCTAGAAAAAAAGCTTAAGATAATAAACAACTTTACACGTATCAGTAAGTGATTTCATTACTATAAAACAAAAATATGGACTGTCTACATTTAGAGTCCCTTTAGAACATTTTCCTCAATATATTTGAAATAAGGTTCCAAATCATCTGGGACTACAATTAGCTAGTGTGTGTGTGTGTGTGTGTGTGTGTGTGTGTGTGTGTGTGTGTATGAATGTGTGTGTTTGAATGTGTGTGAGGGTATGTATATGGCATATATGTGCTATAAATATGTGTGGTTTATATGCTTGGCATGGATGTGTGCACATCTGTGCGGGTATGGGGGCCATAAGCTGACTTCGGGGTCTTCCTCTATAGTTCTCCACCTTTTTATTTTTCAGGTTGTTTTTTTTTTTTCTTTCTGAATCTAGAGCTAACTGATTCAGCTAGACAGCCTGGCCAGTGAGCTCCTGGGACCCTATTGTCTCCATTCCCCATAGCACTGGGATTACAGAGGCAAAGCACCATGGCTAGCTTGCATGTGGGTTCCGGGGATCCAAACTCAGGCCTTGGTGTTGATATAAAAGCACTTTTCCTCTTGAGCCATCTCCACAGTCTCACATTTTTTAATATTTATTATGAATTTTCTTTTTAAAAGCGTCATCATACACAATTAAAGCACATATTTATATGAAATTGATTTCATTTTTCATCATGCCTGATGTACAAAAAATCTAAGCCATAACATTTTAAATAATAGACTAAAGTTTAATCAAGTATTAAGGATTTGAGTCCTGGCAGGCATTTTTTAATGCAGTTAGAAGCGTTTAATGGTATTTCACAATACATAAGAAGCAAATGAAACAAAATTCAAATTATAGTCTTTGCATATTGAGCAATTTTATGTGCGGTTGATTTTTTTCCAAATCATTATCTATATTTCTATCTCATCATGAACAATCAAAATGTGGAATTATCTAAAGGCAAAGGAAATAAATTATAAAGCAAGGTCCAGCTGCTTTGCTAGGGGGAGCATCATACTGTGATTACTCAGTTAATGAAACTCTAAAGATATTTAAATAGCTAACACACTTTTCTTCCCACTTGTCCTCCCACTGATTAAAATTCTTATGTGATAACTGATTTATGGGGATTAGACAAGAATAATATTAAATGATTTGACCTCAGAAGGTACTGTTAAATAAGTCTTCTGTTTGAAAAGTCACACGCTATGGCCAATTCACATCATTATGGAATTTAAATATGTAAAGAAAAGCTTACAATAACCTCATTAAAAGTAGAACTAAATTGTCCCAAGAACTGAACACATTTCTTTGGAAGACAGATTGAAGACTGATTTTTCCCTCTGTTAACTATAGTTTCTTCTTTGGTGATACTGAAGAATGCAAAGTCTGCTTGTAGAATGACTGAACCATAGGTAGTCATGCTTAAATTAAAACTGTGTAAGGTGTT
The DNA here is from genome assembly GCF_949786415.1 of Peromyscus eremicus. Taxonomy (NCBI): domain Eukaryota; kingdom Metazoa; phylum Chordata; class Mammalia; order Rodentia; family Cricetidae; genus Peromyscus; species Peromyscus eremicus. The sequence goes on along the minus strand of NC_081430.1, from coordinate 8,390,789 downwards.
TTTCTTTAATAAGAAGAAGATATAAAACAATATCATCGCTCTGTTTTGGCTGGGGATGTAGCTCAATCAGTAGATTGCTTGCTTACTCTCCAAGAAGCCCTGGGTTTCATTCCTAGCACCAAATCATGCCAGATGTGGTAGCACACACAAATAATGCCAATATGTAGAAAGAGGGGTGAGGAATACTGAACATTTAATGTTATCTTCAGCTATGTAATGAGTTTGAGACCATCTTGGGTTATTTGAGAACCTGTCTCCAAATAAATGAATTATAACATGCTACTATCATATTACTACCATGAATTGTTTTACAACTTCAAACTACTAACATTTTATACTTCTCTTATTATGAAATTTGTTTTTATTTTCTGTCTAAAGATAACTTAATACTGCAAATCCAGAAATTAGATATCGATGAATATTCATATTACGTGTTTTGGTAATAATACATACATTTTTCATATTAAAGTTATCCCCTCTATAATAAATACACAATAAGAAATCTTAAATGTCCCTGAATTAAAAGCTTTCTAAGTGGAGACAAGAAACAGAGAATTCCACAACTAACTTCAAATAACATGTAAAGTCAAAATACAGTACAGAAAATACCATGGAAACTAACCTTCAAGCTACTTGTACAAATTGTACATAAAAATGAATTTTTTGCTTTGATATGACTCCCATCCCCCAAGATATAATACTGATGCCTAGAAATATCCCCCCAAAAATATGAAACACACTTTAGATCCCAAGAATTTTGCAAAATAGATTCACAATCTAAAATATAGAGGGTAGTAAACATGTTTTGAATGATTTTATAGCATTTTTATGAGTTCTACCTATCCCAATATTACGCTGGCTCAAGACTTTACAGCTAGCTTTTGAAATATAATTCTTTGATTTGTTGAGAAGGGCATTGATTCTAATTATTATAGAAGTGGGTCTCCCTGTTATTCAAGGGGTTGGATTCAGTTGATTAGATCAGGTGCTGATTATTCTCCAAAACTCTGTTCTGCAAAGCACTGATGTTTCAGTAGTAGGCCTTGGCTCCAGTCCTCAACACAGAAACTGGAAAATGCTCACCTTTACCAGTGAGGAAAGGACAAGTTGGAGTAACCTCACATACTGTGGAGCCAGTGGTTAGAATCCAGACAAAATCTCCAGGAGAAGTTTAAAGCACAAAGATTCGTCTTGAAGGGAAACACTTCAGTGTGTAGGAAAGCCAAGAGGAGTTTGAGTGTCAAGAAATAAATTGCAGACAGAGGAGCAAATGTAAGCAGAAACAAAAGAGGTTAGGAGTGGTGTAAACTCTGCCAGGTTATACTAAGCCCAGGCAGTTAGTGAGCTTGCAGCTTTTTGTTTAACAGCATGGTTTCCAGAGCTAGACTGTCTAGATTAAAGACTCTGATCTACACCTACCAATTTGTGACTGTAAAAAAGTCACTTGACCCTGTCATCCTTCAGTTTTCTCCTTTATATAATGGGAAGGAAGAATATGAGTAAGATTGTCAAGTTAAGGGTATTGTCAAGATTAAATGTATGATACTTGTAAAAGCTCCGTCATGTAGTAAGCGCACCATACACTCCGTTGACATTATCTTTAAGTCATAAGAGAGTGAAAACCAATGTACAAGGAAGCCAATGTTAATAATTATTTAAAAGTCAATTGTCAACACTCAGCGTCCACCCTCAAGTAGAAATGTTACAAATGACAAAAGAATGAATCGGGACCAAGAATATATGTTTGCAAACCTCCTTCATTACACATGTGTGTGAGAACAGCTCTGTAGCATGGACCCTGTTTATAGAGCACATTCTTACACTTTCAGATTTTAAGATAATAGCTTTTGGTCCTTGTATTTAGAGTGATTGGCTGATTGGCGGCTGCCAGTCAAAAATAACTGAGTCAAGAACACTGTGTTTTGAATTTACAATGCAATGCAAACTTCCTGTTAAAAGGCAAGTCCTTCGTTTCAAGTTGTTGACTCAGATAATCCTTAAAGAAAAATAAAATTCTGCCGTTTAAATTCAGCATGCTAAGAAAGACCAATCCTAAAATATTGTTTGGCTCTAAGCCTATAACATTTTCATTTTATTCTTGTTAGTGTTTGTCTTCATTGACAAGAAAATAAGTGGCATTAACCAGGTTAGGCTCGTTCACACCTGACCATTTTGGTCTAATCCTCGCTAGTTAAAGATGATCTTCAGCTTTCATGGCAATTTTTCAGGAAATGATTATGCAAAAACCAGCAGTATTTCCATGCACTGTTTTATCTCATCATCTGGACCTTCCCCATCATATTCCTTTATCTTTTTTTTTTCTTTTAAAAAAATACATAAGGATTGCCCAAAGGTAAGCCCAATCTAATTTTATAATTAAACTTTATAGGAGATGTTTGAGTCTCTGCTTTGTCCTTGACTTTGAAGGTCTCTACCCCAAACTCGGCCCAAGAACTCATATCTCCACATCTCACAGAACAAAACAGGTACACATATTTTTACAGCAGCCTCCTGAGGAGTACTTCCTTCTTGGAACTTTCAAATTATTTCCTCCCTTATTAGCCCCATCATCTTTTTTCCTGGCACCAAGCCCAGTTTCATTTCTACAGTTTGTAAAGCCAGGAACTGAAATGGTGGCTATGCCAAGTTTTGGGGTCAATTGAGATTCCAATTTTCGTCATTCCTATCTCCAGTATAAAGAGAACAAGGTAATATCTCTTACCTAGAATGATTTCTCAAGTAAGTCCAAATAACAGTACCTACAAAAATGGTGCACTTAGGCACCTGATCCACAGCAGAGTTCTTTCCTCATAGAACAGGTAACCAAGTGACTAGGAATATGAGTCACACCAGGAAGGCTATCCTAGCCTACCATTGTCAGCTGTATTTTCTTCAACATATTCTCTTTTTAAGTTCAGTATTGGGTCATATTTATCTTAAATGGTAGCAAATATCTTCCGCCTATAGCTTTTGAACCATAAATAAGACAACATATTCAAAGTGCTTTATTTGCAGTTACTGAATTTATAGTAACTGTCAATTGTCCTTTCTTTACGTGGTAAGAAACTGTACTTGGTAATAATGCGAGAAGCTTTCAAGTACTCGAATCTACTTCCTTCTAATACCCAATGATGAACACACAGTACACAGAACTCTTCCTTGAGGTTAAACTTCATGTCAACATTTCATGATAGAAAAAAATCTACAGAAAGGGGAACAATCTTCTTCTTAGCTCTGCCTGGAGCTTCCTGTGTGCAGAGGTGCTCTCAGCTAGAGGTATGACTCCTAAGGGAATTCTGTCGCTGTTGTGCATATACAAATACAGCTCGGCTCCTGAAGCTAGCCAGGAAAGGATAATATTAGAATGGCTTCTGTAGCCATGCATGACCTCAGTCATTATTAGCAGGCAGATTTAGACTCAGAGAACAGCTACTAACTTTCAGATTTCTGACTCCAGCTATTTCTTCCAACAGCGTTCTCAGGAAAGCATGAGTCACAAGCTCCTTGCCTACTTCAGACACTGTCCCAACAAATCGCACTAATGCTTTAAACATTAAAATAATTTCGCTGCAAAGTAATTTTGACAATCCTCTTCCCAGGTACAGTACCTCCTCTTCTTGCAGTATGACAACACCCTAAAGTATGAAGGAAACACATTGCTATGACTCGGCTCTAATAAGCTCTTGTCTTTGAAGAACTCTTGATAAATGTTTGCAAGTTCTTAGCCTGGTTTTCCTTCAGTTGGCTGAATGTCTAACTCCAAGCACTCAGTGTCTTTAGAGTAATATGGAACTGCTTGGAAACTCAGAGCAGCATATTAATTTGTGTATGGATGTTTCTTCCCCCCTCCCTTCTCTCTCGGTCTCTGTCTCTCTCTCTTTCTGTCTCTCTGTCTCTGTCTCTGTCTCTCTTTCTCTCTCTCTCTCTCATTGCTGTGTAAAATGCTTACCCGCCTTTACATGACAAACACATTCCCTGGATCACATGTTACTCACTAATTCACAGAGTGACATTTAGGGATTATGCATGAAAAAAATTTATAGGCAGAATGGTTGCCTAAAACAATTGGTTATTCCAACAACAAAAATGCCACATTACTAAGTGAATCCTTATATCTAGAGATTTCTGAGGTGAGTGGATGATTAAACAAAACAACTCTGGTTACTCCTTGGCTTGTCTTATTTGGAAATAGATTGGATGGTTTAGGCCGAGTCAGAAAATTGTAAACTAAAATGGCAGGATAGCTGCAGCCCTGGATTTCCTCTTTTCTTGTGATAGAGGGTTTCAGAGTTACATTCATTTCACAGCAATTACTAATCTTAATGTCGTCTCTTTCTCATTTTTAGACAGGGTCTCACTTCACAATCTGAAACTCCCTGTGTAACTCTGCCTGGCCTCAAATTTATGACAATCCTCCTGTTTCAGAACTGGGTAGGATAACAGGTGCAAGCCATGTCTGGCCACAGAATTTGCCTCAAAAGTTTGAAATGACTTTGACCTATAAAAAAAACCCATGATCGTATAAGTGCAAGTGTCTATTTGAAGATCCTGGAATCCCGGAGCCTGTTTTAGGAAACTCCTGCTGTAACTATAATTGTTCCTGGAGTATAGTGAAACAGTCATTTCTCCCGTGATCCTCCAACTAAGTCTAACACATCCATTCTAATTAAGAGATTCTTTTATTTCTCCTTTCTGTTTGTTTCTGTCATTTGAAAAATTGGGGGTGGTTTTCCATGAGAGTGAAACTGGCCAGATAATCCCACTGTTTTAAGTTAATTATTTCTAGTTTCCCTTTTTAGAAAAGATCTTTAGTATTCTGCCAACATTTTGTTTATTTGGTAATTTGCTTTACAATGGGCTAGCCCTTGCTGACCTATTTTTAAGAGTTGGTTATCTGCAGTTTGAACAAACAGGCTGGAGTTGTTTTTGAAAGTTCTTAAGCCTTCATTTTCTTCCTCCAGTGAACACAGTCCTGCTAAGTAGCTAAGTACAATGACATCTATGTGAAAATCATCCCTTGGAAATCACGAAGATTTTAAATCATACTAGCCAAGCAGTGGGGATAATTGTAGCAATAAGAACCTGGGAGACTCCACCCCACCCACTGGGAAGAATTTGAATGTTTATCATATCATCAGTGTCGCTCAGACTGTCAGAAGCTAGCTATAGATCAAGTTCACGTTTAATTTTAATATTGTAAAAGTAAATAAAAGACATGCTTGCTTTGTTTGCTTGTTTGTTGACAAATCAGAAAATGAATCTGGAATGAAATTCAGGACAAACGGGGCATTTAAAAATCGAAGCCGGCTTCTATGATTCCTCTCCATCCACCCCCACAGGCAACCTGCCATCTCATCAGTAACTTTCAGGGGATCACACTCACTCGCCAGTCTCCTTGCCTGTAATCACAATTAACTGAGCACTTTGCCCAGACTCACCTAACATGAGGTTCCCTGCCGCAGATAACAGTAAGGCGACTAACAACTAGCACATGCTTTCAGATTTGCATGGAGAAGCCGAAGCTCTGCTTCCCTAACTTTCCTCGCCATTTCTTCTCGGCTTCCCTTCCCCCGCACCACATACCCAGAGGCCACTCAAACTGCCAACCAACCGTGCTGAGTTGAACTTACTGCAGCGTGATGCAGGCGAAGGCTAGGCGCATCTCGGAAGCGAGAGCGACAGCTTTTCCGGAGAGGAACTGGGACCAGCCAGCTCTCAGGATCCTTTCCAATTCACACGCACTCTGCTCAGTCAGAAGGCTCTCACACAGCCCGGCTTCCCCCAAGAGCGGAGCTTCAAGAACTCTGCTCAGAGCATCCTCCTCCCCGCTGCCACCCGCTTCCAGAACACACGGCCCGTTGGAACTAGTGACTGAAAGATGGAAGTCTTCTTCCAGGCAATGTCACGGGCTGCCTGCAACCCACCACTCCCAGATCATTTGCAACTCAAAAACAGCGGAGGCTGAGAGCTGTAGGCTTCCGGAGCCTGAAAGTCAATTTTGGCATCTCCTCTTCCCCACATCTCACTCCTCCCACTTCACCCTCCTCTGCCGAGGCCACCTCCAGTCCTCTGGTCTTTCTCGCACAGGCTAGGTATTGCAAAGGCTTGTTTCCTTATGCAAACCACTAGGCATCAGGAATGAAACTGAATGTGTCAGAGAGGAAATACCTGTTGTCCGTGCCTAAGGCTCTTCTCTCATCTCTCTTGGTCCAGGATTTGTGTGAGAACGCGTTGATTCGGGAAGTGTGTGCAATGTGTGTGTGGTGCTGAGGCGGCGGTCTGCGTGGCTGCAAGCTACAGCCCTGCCCGGCTGCTGAGGCTGCTGTTGCTAGTATAGCGGTTGGAGCACGGGGGAAATAAGATGGGGAGACAGGGCTTCCCAGCTGTTTAACTGCTGGCTGAGTTATGATCAGACGGTGGGGGAGACAATGCAGGCGTTAGTAGCTATTATTCAGACTTCTAGCTGGATTGTCTGCAATTGCTGTCATTTAGTGTACATTTTTCCCTCCACCAGAAATCTGATGCCTCTCTCCCCTCTCCTTATTACTCAAGTGTATACTCTGGCTTCTTGGTGGTTGCCCACTCCCCTCATCCATTTAATACTCTCTGTTGCTTCACTCCTGCTTGGTGACTGAGAGCAGGTGAATGGAAGATGAATGAGGATCAACTACAAAAGCAGGTGATGAAGAAGGAAAATGGTATGCAATTGTAACCAATCAGGACACAGATAATGTGCTAAAAGTAATGTATTGGGTAATAAAAAAATATATATAGCATCTAGTTACACGATCCAGTGTGTGCAAAACCTGCTAGCAATTAAGGTGCGTGTTCACTTCCTCCAATGAGGGTTACACTGAGGAATGTGTTGTGATGGTTCTCAGCCTCCTCACAGGATATCCACTGTGGTTTCAACATACTAGCATCAGTTTGTAAGACGCAAACGCTGGTGAAGCCTACCTGTTATTTCTGTGGATACACTCTCTCTCCTTGCTTATTCACTCACTGCCCCTATTTGTTTTAAACATACAATGATATGAAAATTATGAGCCAGCAGAAGTTACAGGCATTCTTCCCAAATGATTAGCAGCATCTTAATGTCTAACATCATTTGATCTAGCAATACTTGTGTTCATGTTATAGTTTTATAATAGATCAGAAATAATGAATCACACACACACACACACACACATGCATGCACGCACACACGCACACACACCCCTTTAATGAACAGTACCTGTACTCTATTGTTTGCTTTCAGTTGTCTGAGTTAAAAATAGCTAAATCTTTTTAATTTTATTTGTAATGCATATATTTAATCATTTCTGCCTTGCTATGAATGCTTTTTCATATCTGTCATATTTATACTCTGTCATGAGGCTTATATAATCAAGGTTAAACAAGATAGATAGAAACATGAAAAAACTCAAACCCTGGAAATATAACAAATCCAAAAGAAGGAAAAAGAAGCCTAAAGAATTAATAATGTATCTTCTCTTGATTTGTTTTATATAAGAAAGTTATAGCTGTTAGATAAACAAGGACTAATTAATGAACAAAGCATTTATCAATTATTTAATAGGTATCAATTTACAAAAAAACAGACTTTACTATAATTATAGTGAAAATAAAATATCAATACTTTATTTAAAAAATCATATACCATACTAAGAAATTTTAAGTATAAAAATTTAATAAAAATATGATACCACATTTCACCTTTTCATGGTGGGGAGGTGCTAAGTAGCACATAAAAAAACAAATCATTAAAATGCAAAGAGTAAATTCTAAAGTTTCATGCATATGTAGTGCAGACAATATAAGGGATTAATCCCCACCGCTGAGAAACACGTTCTGATGAGAAAGTCTGTTTCATTTCAAACTCACTCTAACAAATATTCCCAGCATCTGAAGAGTCCAGTGTGTAGTCTTTCAGCTAACAGTCTTCCAGCTCCTGGTCTGTCTTCCTGCTCATGGTCTTCCTGCTCATGGTCTTCCAGCTCATGGTCTTCCAGCTCATGGTCTGTCTTCTAGCTGGTGGTCTTCCAGCTCATGGTCTTCCAGCTCATGGTCTGTCTTCCTGCTCATGATCTTCCAGCTCATGGTCTGTCTTTTAGCTCTTGGTCTTCCTGCTCATGGTCTGTCTTCCAACTCATGGTCAGTCTTCTAGATAGTGGTCTTCTAGCTCCTGGTCATCCAGCTCATGGTCTTCCAGCTCATGGTCTTCCTGCTTTGGTCTCCAAAAGACTGGGATCAGAAACTATCACCACTACTTAATACTTGCAATTCTGTCTTAGCCTTTATTCTTATTTTGAAATCTAAATTTTAGGAAAAGCAATGATTTTTTTCAATATCTTAATTTATATATTTATTTATTTTTCATTTAAATTTTTTTCATTTCAGTGTTAACATCTGATCTTGTTCAAAATGAAAGTGACATAAGATATTGAAATAATTGCAACAACTATTAAATCTAGTTAAGTACTTTTTAAAAAAATTGCTGACAGCATTGCTGAGATTTAAAAACAAATAACAGAACTTCTGACCAAATTCAGAGCTTGGTGATGGAGGAAGGGAATCTTCAACAGAGGACTGAGGACTGATCCTCAGTTCTGACGCTTACAACTAGAGGACTTTCCATTTTGTAAGAAAACTTGAAATCACTGCTTTGCAGGACTCTATTTCTTTCTTTAACATGTTCCTGTGATTAGATTTAAATGAATATCTTCATGAGTATCTTTATGTAATTAATAAATCTAAAAATAGTGAGAAAAAAATAAAAACTGCCTTGTAAATATTCATTTAAAAAAAAGGCACATCAAAAACCCTGGTTTTTAGGTGTGTGTGTGTGTGTGTGTGTGTGTGTGTGTAAGTGCTTATGCAGATATGCACACATGAGGGTGAGGGCTAGGAGTCAGTATTGAGTGTCTTCCTCTATTGCTCTGGGCCTTGTTTTCTGAGACAAGTCACTCCAGAGCCTGAAGCTCAGTGATCTGACCAGGGCACCTTGCCTCAGTGGACCAGTGGTCCTCCTGTTTCTGCGGTGATACACATGACCCTCACTAAGCTTCTGATATAGATCCCAGGAACATAAACTCAGGTCCTGATGCTGATGTGGCAAACATTTTGTTGAGACAGTTACCTCAGCAGCTAGAATGAAGCAATCTTAATTTTTGTCTAAATCTCTTTCACTGTCCACATGTGACATCTCAATCTGAAGTCATTAACAACAATGCTCCTTTCTTGGAGGAAAGCCAAAATTGCGTAAGGGCTAGTGTGACAAACAAACAAACAAACAAACAAACCAAAACAACCAAAAAGAAAAACAAAAAAACATTGTGTGTGTAGTTTCCTTATATATTGCTACATATGTCAAAAGGTTTACAGCATGGCTATCCAGAGTTAATAGGTTATTAATAAATAAAACAAAGGGGTAAATAAAATAATTTATGGCAGCAAGATGCAGATATTTGAACTTGTCCTGTCTTCATTTTGCTCGTGCATACATGTAGCACTATAATGATGTGACTCACTTGGCATGGTCTCCAAGTATCCTTTCAGATCTATCACCCACAAACTCTACAGCACAGTGTGATTAATATCTGCCCTTCAAGACTCCTCAGAAATGAGTTTCTCCTCCACAAATACAATTAATAAATTTCCTAGAATCTCACTCCAAGATCAGCAAGGAACTAAAATCAAGATATTCTTTTTTTACATAAATATTTTTATTTTATAAATAATTTAATTTTACATATCAGCCACGGATTCCCTTGTCCTCCCTCCTCCCACCCCCCAGCCTTCCCCCCAATCCACCTCACATTCCCACCTCCTCCAAGGCAAGGTCTCCCCTGGGGAGTCAGGCCAGCCTGGTAGATTCAGTTGAGGCAGGTCCAAGCCCCTCCTCCCTGCACCAAGCTGTGCAAAGTGTCTCAGCATAGGCCCTAGGTTCCAAAAAGCCAGCTCATGCACCAAGGACAGGTCCTGGTCCCACTGCCTGGGGGCCTCCTAAATAGTTCAAGCTAATCAACTGTCTCACTTATCCAGAGTGAGTCCAGTTCCATGGGGGCTCCTCAGCTAGAGATATTGAGACCATGACTGGAAAAAGCACAGGGACAAATAGCTAAAATCAAGATATTCTTATCCCACGAAGCCTGTAGAGCCCCCTTCACCCACGGCTTCCCCAAACTCTGTCCAGTCGGAGGAGGCTGGACTAAAGAGGCTTCAGAGAATCAACTCCTTACAAGTTCTGAATGGGCCTGTATTCCTAAAACGGTAAGAGCTTTAATTAACGCTTAGAAATGACACGACATGTTAATTATATCTTCAAAAAAAGCGGAAAAAGAAACAGTTCAGCTGGTTATAAGGTCAGCTTTTAAATGATATAGATTCGATAAACAAATGTATTCTTATATGCAACTTTGAATGATTCAAGTTTCAGAAAAATCAAATTCTTCAAATTTATAGTCAGTCGATTTGAGTCTTATTAACTTTGACTTGAACTGTGAGAAGAACTACTTTCTAAATTGAACACTCTCCTGAGAACTTTTTCATTAGTTTCAAATCTATGAATACTGTATATAGGTTGGGAGGTTAGGAGGGATACAGAAAAGATTTCATTCTATTGTGTTCATTTTTAAAAGAACAATGACCTTCACATGTTAGATTTGAACGGGCCCTTAGACCTCACCTAATCTGATTCTCATCTTTTACAGCAGAAGACGGCAACTCCATAGATGACCACCGCCTGCAGCTGGAAAGCCGTGTCACCACTCTTCCCACTGTGACACCAAACAGCAGATGCTTCAAGTCCCAACTAGGTCAAGGAGATGTGGCCTTGAGAAAACTGCAGATACTTCAAGTTCCAACTAGGTCAAGGAGATGTGGCCTTGAGAAAACTGTCTTTCTCATACTTTTGCTTGTGAAGTTATAAACAGAAGCACTATAGCATGTGCCCCATAAAACTGTGGCTGGAGAATTCAAGGAACATGATACAAGTAGATCATGTCACATACACATGGAAACATGTATGCATATACATACACACATGGGATAGTGGTTTTCATGACTAGTGCACCATCTCTTCATTCAAAGCATCATTTCTAAGGTTAAATATTTGGGTACTTGACTCAAATAACTTTTAATTTACTTATTTATAAATGAATTTATAACTGAGTAGAGATCACAAAATCTAAATGACTCATTTAGGAACAAAAGCACAGTTTTTTAAATCAGAGACAAAAAGTTATTTCCTCTGTTTCAAAGAAGGTAATTAGTGTTGTAGAGTTAATCAGGAATAATCAGTAACACAAATTAATGAAGAAGCCATTCAGTCAAACTTTCATAGGCACACACAGTATGAAAAATCCTAAGCTAGGTACATAATTAAGGATCTGCAGAAAATGCAGCAAAAGAGGATTTGGAGCATGAAATGGGAAATCTAAGACAGAGAAATTGTAATTCTGCAATTGAACTTTTATGTGGAAAATTAGCAGGCTGTAATACAGTCTAGCCATTTATTGGCTGTCTCCATGATGGATGTAGAGCACAATGTAATTGATTTAGCAATGGACGTCCACTAGAGTTCCTGAAAGTGCCTATATTTCATACTGCATGCCATCACTTTATTCCTGAGGTCAGTAGTTGATAACAAAGACAAGGCATTCATATTCTGGGGTGACTGTCTTTATTGTCATCTAAGAAATCGGAGAAGTGGGTTTTACAACACTGTGCTGTGCTGATTCTCTTGAAGGAATCCTCTCACCCTCTCCAACGTTCTAAATTTCTGCTGCTTTAAAATATTTACAGAAATATGTTCACATTGTTCACTGCTCTATACCAGACATTATTCAGATTTTAAATTGCATTGAAATTCAATAGAACCAAATAATAATCTTAAATGTCATTTTTTTAAGGAACAGATTGTTTCTGGATAATTAATACCTAAGTTAAAACACCACCTATAAATTTAAATCAAATAAACACATTATTTTTAAACTATTTTAATGATTACATCTGAACAGCAATGTATATAGCTTAAAGAAGAACACTTTAAGCGAAAATGCAGAATGTTTTTGAGTTCAGACCTTGAACACCATTTTGTAGTATCTTTTACAGTTACTGAATTTTTTTACTGAATTTAAACAAAGATTCCTCTAACTTCGAGAAAGATGGATGAGCTGAAAGGTGGAGCCTGAACATGTGTAGCAGGGCTGACAGCCACAAGTGAGAGTCCTTCAAAGCCAATAGGCAAGCAGTTTGGTTTGATGTTAGGTTGAATAGCACATTGCCGAAATCATAGGTACAGTATGATTGTGCAAATTTCATAACAGAATTTATTATCGTTATCCTCACTGTTAAAAATCAGCCATCTGCATAGTGTTTGTCCTTGAAGATACTTGCAGAAAACAGAATACATTTCTTCAATTAACCTGCTCAGTCTCTACTGGCTGGAAGATAAATACGGATATTAAGATAATAAAATTGCTTGCAAAAGGAAACCTCATTTTAGGCTCAATTAAATCACTTAAAACTGAATTCAAATGTTCTTTGTGATGGCTTTTTATTGTGAAATTTCTCTGCCTCCAGCCTGAAGAGTTGACCAAGGAAAAGCTTAATTATCTATGTGACCCACACAGCAATGTCTGTTAAAACCCATTCATTTGATCCTACAGTGAACAATTTTTGTCTATGTATTATAACCAATTTTAAAATGACATATTAAAAGAACAACATAAAAAGGATTGCTTGAATGAGGGGCTTTGTCAATTATAGTCTACTACTTGTTGCTATGTTATTTATAGTCTTTTATTCTTATCAATACCAATAACACGTATACATTATGTTATTGAAATTCTGCTTTATAGCTCATCTTGAAGTATTGTGGATAGAATTTAATTATTTGTAGAAATGAAAATAAAAGTATTTTTCAAAGCTGGAGAATCCAAAGATTTGAATTTGATATCCTGAACCCAAATAGTGGAAGGAGAGAATCAATTCCTACAAGTTGTCCTCTGACCTTTACATGCATGCTATGTAAAAGTGTGTGTGTGTGTGTATGTGTGTGTGTGTGTGTGTGTGTGTGTGTGTATGTGTGTATGTGTGTGTGAGAAAGAGAGAGAGAGAAAGTGTTTGTGTGAGAGCGTACACATTAAGCAATTAAATGCAATTAAAAGGTTTAATTTTGATACTTGGATTAATAATACATATGTGCAGGCTGATGTTCAAATGGTTTGCCTAACTAAGATGCCATTTTAAGTCTTCAAATAGTCATTATTACATGTCTTGGAAAATAAGACTAAATAACACACTGGATAATTATATTTTAAAAAAAGTTACTTTTTTCCTCAACTTATATGGCATGTATTCAAAGATAATATTGTCTTGAATGATTTAGCCTAAAAAGATTTCCCAGTTTAAATATTTTTATGAAAGACAAAATCATGTAATCACTTTTACATGAATAGTAGTTAAAAGCAGGAGCAAACAACTGTCACCCATTGTGTTGAGCTAGCTATTGGGATATTGACAGGCTTGAAGTTCACTGTGTATGGATCTCTCTCATAACTAGCAGCTGGTAAAACCAAGGACTAAAGGTACAGGATTTGACTCCAAGTCTATAGGGTGAGATTTGAGTCTGTCCTCTTGCTTTAAGAAGAAATGACTTCCCTAAACATATTAAAAGTATTACCAAGGCTTTATGGTAAAGAGAAAGACATATCATTGTTCATAACCTTATGGGTTAATCTAAAGAAGCATGCCGATTTTCTGGACAGAAAAATGTCCCTCAGGGAACTGTGTATTCTACAAACACAGGAAACATGTTTCAAACAGTGGTCTCATTGGATCTTACCCACGCTTACCTCTTGGGAGCATGTTCCTTTACCTTGGCCATTGCCCATTCCTTGAACATGCCCCCACTTTGCTCTTCAGAAAACCCTGTCTTCTAGTCTTTGCCCTGCGTGTCTTGTCTGAATTCTTTCAGTGAAGATCACCAGGACTGGGGAACTGGAGAAGGGTCACTATGGGATCCCCTTATACTGTGTTATCATTATTATAGCTTCATATAAAAACATAAATTTATGTGTATATACTAATACTTGTGGTAAGTAACTTATTTTTATTTCAAAGAGTTCTTGCAAGAAAAGTCTTTTTGTTTGTTTGTTTCTTATTGGGTAGCCCTGGCTGTCCTGAGGACTCTCTTTGTAGACCAGGCTGGCCTCAGACTCACTGAGATCTGCCTGTCTCTACCTCCTAAGGGCTGGAATTAAAGATGTACACCACCACTCCTGGCCCAAGCAAAGCTTTTAAAGACTGGAAAAATACTTTATTTTATGCTTACTTTCTGTTCATATTTTGTCCAATAAAACTATTTTATTCTTGACAAAGCTAATAACCAAGAGAATCAACAAATATCATATCACTTAAATATGCAAGTATCTTATATGACACATACTAAGCCCATTCAAATAAAGAGGCAGAATAACAGAGGATTTAACTAACTTATTTGAAAATATTGAATTTGCATATGAGCCAAAGACACTAGGTCTCCATTATCTGGTTTCAGTACTCTAACAGCTGAGCCATATTACCTCTCTACTTCTAACAATTTGAATAGAGATTAGAATATTACCTCTCTACTTCTAACAATTTGAATAGAGATTAGAATGTCTAAGGCAATATGGCATGCACTGCTTTAACCAATGTTAAATCAATGTACAATTTAGTAACACTTGGAATGTCAATGATTTATTATGATGGCTAATCTCAATTATCAACTTATTGAGATACAGAATCACCTGGGAGACGGTACTCTGAGCATATACACAGGGGATTATCAGATTAGTTGAGATGGTGCTATTCTACAGGCTGTAATCCTAGAATACATATTAATGAAAAAGAGAAAAATGAGTTTAACACAAGCATCCATCACTCTCTTTCTCCTGACTGTGATGTTCCTACCTCCCTGATTTCTCCACCATGATAAACTGTTCCTGCAAACTGTGAACCAACAAAATCTTTCTCTGGCTTTTACCAGGGTATTTTATCACAGCAACAAAAAATGTAACGAGTATCTATATTAGCTTAAAAAGACCTAAAATAAAGTTGTTAGTACAATCTATAAGACCATTTAATATTACCATGTGTGCCATATGCATGTTTTGGTGTATGTGCCAGGTACACACAAAGTTAAACACAACTTAATGTCATTATCAAGCTCCATATTGAAAGTTTTTTTTTTTACATTTTTCTTGTTATAATCTATTCCAATTATATACATATTCATTGCAACTTATAGTTTGTGTCTAATATGCTTCCTTTCAAACTAATAAATAACTATGTAGAAATAAACTTAATGAAGCATGATGAAGTCCTAATTCGTCTTAACAACAACAACAAAAAAAAAAAAAACGGAGTCAGATATCAAAGGTGAAAACTGAAAGATCAGAGAAGTAGAGCAGCAGCCAGTAACTTCTTAACTCTATGAATCCTCAAACTGAATGGGGGTAATCCTGTCTCCACCTGCCTTGTATTTCTGTCTCCATATCCTGATGATGGAATTAAAGGCATCAGCCTCCCAAGTGCTTAGATTAAAGGTATGAGCCTCCCATGTACTAGGGTCAAAGGCTTGAGCCTCCTAAGTGCTGAGATCAAAGGCTTGAGCCTCCCAGGTGCTTGGATCAAAGGCTTGAGCCTCCCAGGTGCTTGGATTAAACGCTTGAGCCTCCTAAGTGCTGAGATCAAAGGCTTGAGCCTCCCATGTACTGGGATCAAAGGCTTGAGCCTCCCATGTACTGGGATCAAAGGCTTGAGCCTCCCAGGTGCTTGGATTAAAGGCATGAGCCTCCTAAGTGCTGAGATCAAAGGCTTGAGCCTCCCATGTACTGGGATCAAAGGCTTGAGCCTCCCAGGTGCTTGGATCAAAGGCTTGAGCCTCCCATGTACTGGGATCAAAGGCTTGAGCCTCCCATGTACTGGGATCAAAGGCTTGAGCCTCCCATGTGTAGGGATCAAAGGCTTGAGCCTCCCAGGTGCTTGGATCAAAGGCTTGAGCCTCCCAGGTGCTTGGATCAAAGGCTTGAGCCTCCCAGGTGCTTGGATCAAAGGCTTGAGCCTCCCAGGTACTTAGATTAAAGGTATGAGCCTCCCCTGTACTGTGATCAAAAGCATGAGATCCCAAGTGCTGTGACCAAAGGTGTGTGCCACCACTGCCGGCTCTGTTTCTCCTTTAAACTGGTTCAATCTTATGTAGGCCAGGGTGGCCTTGAACTCCTGATCTTTCTGCTTCCTCCTCCCAAATGCTGGGATTAAAGATGTGAGCCACCACTATCTGGCCTCTATGGTTAACTAGGGGCCAGCTCCACCCTCTGATCTCCAGCCAAACTTTATTTGTCAAAACACAAACAAAATATCATACAACACATTAATAATTAAATAATGTAAAACTACATTAATTTTAATCTTAATTATGTTGGGTTTGTAATACATACACATATATAACATATTATATATGTATATATATATAGTAAATTTTACTATATTGTTATACTTAGCAGTTTATCTATGAATTTCTTTAGTTTTACTATAAACTCACTGTGCAATCAATGGCCATATCTTGTCTCTATTTAGGTACTTGAAAAATGCATGGAATAAGAAATATTGCCCAAATTCACACAGTATTAGCCTGCTTTTTTTGGGATCTGTCCAAATGCTGAATGTATTTCAGGATTTCAGTCTAAAGGTCATAAAATTTATACCCAAATGTTAGAATTCAAGAATTTGTATTTAAATTTTTCTTTCATTGATCGTAGGAGAATTAATTATATAATGTATTTGATGCATTTTGACAATTGCTACTCACACTAATCTACAAGACATATAAAGGACAGGGCTATGAGAATCTCTTCGCTGTTCGTCAATATTTAGATCAGTATCTACCAGATGATCTTTCAATTATCCATATCTCAATTAAACTAACAAATTGATGAATAATTGGTAAATCTGTTGTTTTTCTTTATTTTTGTCCAAACACTGTGTGAGTAAGATGTAGGCCTCCACTTGTTCTTAAGAGCAAAAAGATCTAGGGCCAGGAGCAGGCAGACATTTGCAGGAGTACTGTGAGTCATTCAATCTCAAATGAAAGGACAATGATGTTGAATTGATGGAGAATTCTCTCATATGCATTTCTTCACATTTCCACATAATTAGATATTGAAGTATTCTATTTTACTTAAACAGTATACAAATCCCAGAAGAAAAAGATTGAGTAAAGCTGAGACATCTGAGTTAAGTTCAAAATACATCCTAGCATTCAGAAGGCAGAAGTGGGCAGATCTCTGTGAGTTCAAGGTCAGCCTGGTCTACAGAGCAAGTTCCAGAACAGGCTCCAAAGCTACACAGAGAGATCCTCTCTCCAGAGAGACAGAGAGAGAGAGAGAGGGAGAGAGAGGGAGAGAGAGAGAGACAGAGAGAGAGAGAGAGAGAGAGAGAGAGAGAGAGAGAGAGAGAGAGAGCAGAGAGATCCTCTCTCCAGAGAGAGAGAGAGAGAGAGAGGGAGAGAGAGGGAGAGACAGAGAGAGAGAGAGGGAGAGAGAGAGAGAGAGAGAGAGAGAGAGAGAGAGAGAGAGAGAAAGAGAGAGAGAGAGAGAGGAGCTTCAACACTATAGGGCACAACAGATCCACCCTCAGATATTTCTATGCAGCACTTCTAATGGGACTAACATATGTGAAATCTTTCAACCTTTTAACTATTCTGTTTGTTGAGTGATAAAATTCTATAATAAATAATACAAATCTACTCAATTGTAAGTAATAACATTAGCAATTTAACATAGCAGCAACTGACCATTTGGTTTGCCTAAGAAGAATAGGCTTCTTGGTTGAATAGTTAGGGTGATTCATCTAGTAATATAATAGAAGAAAGGAAAGAGATAACCAGTAAAACAGGGTAAAAAGCATTGCCAAATAGATTATTAGAGAAGTCAAGACTTTTAATTGAGTTAAATAAAAAGTATTTAATGTTACATATAGTCAGTCATAAATTATTCAATGTTCCTTCAGACTTAACTGGTATCATAATGGTGAATATTGATTGTTAACTTGACAGGGCCTAGACTCACAGAAGAGTGCACCTTCATGGAATGTCCTTGATGGAGCTTCTAGTTTGGGCTAATTCAGATGGGTATGCCCACCTAATTCTGGGCAGCATCTGGGCCTGGGTCCCAGAAGGAATGAAAGAGGAGAAAGTGAGCTGAGAAGGGGTGATCATCTATCTCTACTTCCTGAATGTAGATACAATGTGACCAGCTGACTCCTGCAGCCATGCTTCCTGAATATGGATACAGTGTGACTAGATGACTTCTGCAGCCATGCTTCCTGAATGTGGATACAGTGTGACCAGCTGACTCCTGCACCTATGCCTCCTGAATATGGATACAGTGTGACCAGCTGACTCCTGATACAGCAGCTATGCTTTCCTGCCATAATGGGCTGTGGTCTCAAACTGTGAACCAAACCTTCTTTAAGTTCTTTTGCAGATATTTTGTGACAGCAACAAGAGAAGCAACTTTTTTGGATCCTTATGTCAGGGATAAATACTGTTATTGAAATTCATCAAAACGCTTCATTCACAATCAGTGTCATTTTTCTGTATCAATAGTGGTCCCAGCCTCTTTTTAGGACAGTAATTGAAGCTACTTCCTGTCTGGCCTACTTATAGACAATTTTTCATATTGTCTTGTCAGAACATCCTTTTTTGTTTAAGTTGTCCCTCAATACTTTAAAGCACTGGACTTATTTAATTTTTCAAAGTTAATTATTGAATCTCATTTCCTTCTGACATCTTGGTTTTCACTTTGGTCAGCCTTTTCACTCAGAAAGAAGACATTACCCTTCACTTCAACAAGAAATGTGATCTCACACAGCATGCTCAACTTCACTCTCACACACAATGTTCTAGAACGATGGATCAGCAAGTCTTCTACAACTGTATGTCATTTTCTGTCATACCTTACTCAAGGCATCTTTTCTGTCTTGTAACTCTTCCTTGCTTTGCCTGGCAAACAACAACACTTCATTCTGTACTCAGTTCGTGTCCTTTCCTTGGACGACACAATAAAAGGACCAAGCAGATGCCAAAACAGGGTACTCAGTCTTCTCTCAGTGATCAGACCGAAATTTTAGTTTCCTGAGACTGAGCAAACAGTTTCTGAGAGGGCCATGAACAAATTAACCACTGATGCCCCTGTCATCAGGGACAGGAAAGTAGGTTGCACCAAGCCTGGGCCACTGAACTAGCCCCCACAGTCAGTACATGTTAGGCCAACCAGTCTCTACAGCAGCTAAAGGACAAAGCCTGGGACTTGTCCAGGCCTGCCCCAAAACAAGTAACTGTAACCCCCAACTAACCCTAGGCGATTAAAAGTTACTAACATGATTGCCACTTGCATAAACTAATTCTGAGTCTGTTCCTATGTACCCTGTAGATCCCAAGACTCCCCCCCCCCTTGCTTTACTCCCTATAAAAACGCTGCCCCATTGCTACTCAGGATCTCTCCTGCTTTGCTGCTGCAGAGGCCCGAGTTAACTCACAAAATAAAAAGACTCTTTGCTTTTGTATCAGATTTGGTCTTTTGATGGTGTTTGGGGGACTCGATATAACAACAATTTAAAATAGGGATTGATCTCCTTATTACTGCCATTCAAATACCTGACTTCTTAGAGTTATGCGGAAACCTAATCCTCCAGCAACTACAATAAGGCAAATACTTGATAGTATAAGTCCAGGACCTAGCCATATTGCATGAATTATGACATTAAAGCCTGGCTCCCTCAGGTTTATTATCAGATACAACATCCTTATTTGTTTCTTCTTACTTGTTTGCTCAGCAACACTCATGCTAGACAAGTACCCTACAGTCCCAACTTTAAATCATATTTTGGGAACAGCCATTACTATTATTACTGTTATTACATTAGGCTGCCTTTGAGATTGAGACCTCCCTACTTCAGGCACTAGAGTAGATGGGATTATAGGTCTGTGGCACCAGGCTTTACTACATATTCGTTTTACAGAACAAAACCATTATTAAATCGAAATATAACAATGATTAATATTAAAGGCTACAGTGAAAAAGGCAAAGAGCATTTAAGAAGAATGAGTAATGTAAAGAGAAAGAGGAAGGCTCTAAGGAAGTTAAAAGAATCCTAGAAAATCGAATTCTTAATGCTGCAATAGAAATGAAGATGGTTACTACAGCCTCATCAGTTGACCTAGCAGAGACAAGAGATTTGGAGGGTACACTTGGAATTGAACACAAAACAAGCAAGGAAAAAGGGAAACAGACATTCAGGGGTTACAGGATGTTTGCAACTGGTATTGAATGCTTTGTTTGTTTACTCATTCTCACAATGTTCATGTTCCAGCAGTTGTAAAATCAAATATTTCCATCTTGCTCTTACTGTCTTATCCCTAAATCATTCTCTGTCACATTATATTATAACAAATGCATTTTATCATTTTATGAATTTCTTCACTTTGACATATACTGTCTTAATCTAATACAGTTAATTTAGCTCTATTCTGATTAGTTATTGGTTGGAATGTTCTTTTCTCTTTATACTTATTAACCCAAGTCTTTATATTAGAGAGGCCTTCTTGTTCACAACACATCTGTTATTTACTTATTTATTTACTTTAAAGTTTTGTCTATAATCCTCCTCTGTGTTTAGATTAGCCACATTCAAATGGGTGTTAGTTGAGATTGGTATCTACCATACTTTTTCAACTGCTTTGTAACCTTTGAATTACTTCTTTATAAATTTTTCTTTGTATCCTCTTCTCTCATTTTCATTGAGCCTTTACCTAATTCTATTTTTTAAATTTTTATTACAAATTTTTCATATAATGTATTTTAATAATATTCTTCTCTCTTCCACAGCTCCTCTCATATCTTCCCCACCTACCCAACTTAATGTTCTTTCTCTCTTAAAAACAAATAAAACAATAAAAAACAAAAAGCAAACAGAACACCAAAACCCCAAACAAAAACCCATAAAGCAAAAGCAAACTAAAGAAAATTAGTAAAACAAAAAATGCCAAAACCAAATAAAAATAAATAAAAGCTACAAACACACACACATAAAACGGAGTATGTTTATAAGTCTAAATAGAACTGATAAAGAAGAAAAGGCCATTAGGGGAAGATGAAGAGCAACAATCCTAGCATGTACCTCCTAACAGAGCAGTAAAATTCATGAGGCAAATACAGAGACTTAGGAAATCAATTAGAGTTTGGGGACCTACCAGTCTTCTAACAGTCATCCACAGAGCTGACAGGCAGACAGTCAGCAACCATATAACTACTGAACTGATTCTTACCACCAGTCAGCTAAACCTAACTGACATCTCTAACAGACTTGTCCAAAATCACAAAATATGCGTTCTTCTCATGATCACCTGTGAAACTCACCAAGACAATCCTGAGCAATTAAACAACAATAAAATGATAAATATTATTTAATATTTGCTCTCAAACTACAGTGAAAAACAACAACAGCAACAACAGCAACAGAACAGAAATAAATTGTGAAAATATCTCAAAATACTAGGAAATTATCTCACACTCTTTTTTTGGTTGTTCTTTTTCAGATTTTTTTCTTTTATTGAAAATAAATTCTAAACCACACAATATATCCTGATTACAGTTCCCCTCCCTCTATTCCTCTCAATTTTTCCCTACGTCTCTTCTTCAGATTTACTCCCTGTCTCTCATTAAAAAAGAACAGTTTTCTAAAAGAAAACAAAAAATGACAAAATAAAATATAAGAAGACAAAGCAAAAAACATCACATTGAGGCTAGACACGGCATCCCCAAAGAAGGGAAAGGACCTCAAGTGCAGGCACAAGTATAGGAGACCCACTCGTTCACATACTACTCAAGAGTTCCATAAAAACACTAAACTGAAAGTGTGATGATATTTTGTTTGTACTGTAACAAATAAAGCTTATCTGGAGATCAGTGTGTGGAGCTAGCCACTAGAGGCCAGGCAGTGGTGGCCCGCACCTTTATTCCCAGCACTTGGGATCTCATGCCTTTGATCCTAGTACTTGGAAGGAGGAAACAGGAAGTGATATGACTGGGCAGAGAGAGAAAGTAATAAGGCAGGGTGGAACTGGAGCTTGGCCCTTTCCATCTGAGAATTCAGTAGAGGTAGAAAATCTCTCTAGTGGCTGACTCTTTTACTTCTCTGATCTTTCAGCATTTACCCCAATATCTGACTCTGGACTCCTATTATTAAGATCAATTAGAATTCATGATCCATCAAACTATAACATACACACAGAGGACATGGTGCCAATCTGTGTCGACTCTGTTCTTGCTGCTTCAGTCTCTGTGAGATCATGTGAGCCTTGCTTAGTTGATCCAGACGGCCTTGATCTCCTGGTGTCCTCCATCCCTTCTGGTGCTTACACTTTTTCTGCTTTCCTTTTCCACAGGATTCTCTGAGTGCTGAGGGGAGGGATTTGATGGAGAAATTCCCTTTGCAACTGAACTCACATGCTTTTAAATAACACAAGAAAAACAGTCTTCAGAGAACTTCTCAGAGATTTTAAATGAAAGGAAATTACAGATACAACTTGGATCAAAATCTCTGAGATACAGCAAAAGGAAGGCTAACAGGTGGTGTTGGTGGCCTAGAAACAATACATTGTAGAAGTAGATTGTGTAGCACAAATCTTAAAAGTTCTTATTAATAAAAACAAACCTGAAGCCAGGTATTGGGGTGAATGCTGGAAGATCAGAGAAGCAGAACAAGCCACAGCCACCTCACCTTGCCAATTCCTCAGCTGATCCTGTTTCCTCAGACTGGAAGCTTCTGAGTCCTCATCCAAATGGGTCTCAGCTGAACTGCAGCTAAAAGCCTAAAAGCTTAACCAGCTCTAGTTCCTGGTCCTCATGCCTTATATACCTTTCTGCCATCACTTCCTAGGATTAAAGGTGTGAGTTACTATGCCTGGCTGTTTCCAGTGTGGCTTTGAACTCACAGAGATCCCAACGGATTTCTGCCTCTAGAATGCTAGGATTAAAGGCATGTGTGCCACGATTTTCTGGCCTCTGTACCTAGTGGCTGTTCTGTTCTCTGACCCCAGATAAGTTTATTAGGGTGCACAATATTTTGGAGAACACAATATCACCACAAGATTAATCTAAAATTTGCCATCTAAACTTCCATCTTAAGAGGCTAGATAAAGTAGAGCAATGTAAATCTGAAATAACCAGTGAAAGGAATTTGGAAATCAGAGTAACAATAAAATTAAAAACACTTGTGCAACTGTGAGTAGAGAATACCTTTAACTTGCTACCGCTACAGCTGGCATCATCCCTTATCACAGTTAGGAGTGAGCAGATAGACATTTCCTCTTATCACCACTGTTCAAGACTGTATTGAAGCTCTGAGACAAAACAATTGGCATATAAATTTAAATTTTTATTTGTAGTTACAAGATTGTCTAGATAGAAATCTCAAGGAATTGACAAAATGAATCCTCCTGGCACAGACAAGCAGGTGCACTAAACAAGGCCAAGTTATAGGACACAGACCTTTCTACACACATATACATATATAATATATACAAATGTAAAATGAATGCTACATGAATTATATTAAGTACATAAATTATCTATGTACATTAATTATATGTAAATATAAAATAAACAATTCTTTGTATTTAACCATCAGTGGAAAAATTAGAATATGAATTTTATAAAACATCATTATTTGAATGACTAAATCAAATTCTTAGCTAAGTCACTAAAAAACTATGCATAGGATATGTATGAAAACTATAAATCTCTAATAAATGAAATCAGAGATCTCTATAAATGGAAATACATTTGAGGATAGGAAGACAATATTTTTATAACAGTCAGTTCTTCTCAATTTAATTCCTAGAGCTGAGGTCAACATGAAGAAAACTCTAGCAAATTATTCTGTGGATGCTGATGAGATGGTTCTTAAGTATTTATGAAAGTGACAATAATAGATGCAGACTACTGAGCAATAGGAAAGATGCGTGTAACTGGAAGTTGGCATTGGGTGGCTTTAAACATTATACAGTAAGAGTATCCAGATAGCATGGCAAAGGACAGTAAAAACAAAACAAACAAACAAATCAAATCAAATAAGGCATCCAGAAATGCGCTCACTGAAATATAGTCAGTATCTCCTTGAGAAAGATGTAAAGCAATCCAGTGGGTAAAAGACAATTTCCAACAATGTGGCCAAAGCAAGCATGAATACATGCATATATGAATAAATCTAGACACTCTTTGCACCTTTCACAAAACTTAATTCAAAATAAATAAAATACATAGACAAAGAACACAAAATTATAAAATATGTAGAAGGTAAAATAAGTTAAAAATCAAGGTGACATATATTTGGCTGTGAGCTTTGATATATATTACTCACAGCATTACCCAAGAAAGAAAACACAGTCTGATTTTAAAATTCTTCTTTGAAAGTCATTCTTAGGAAAATGAAAAGATGTTAGAGATAAATATATACAACTAGGGGGTTAGTGAGATGGCTCAGTAGTTAGAATGCTCGCTGTTCTTCCAGCAGACTGGAGTTTGGTTTCCAGAACCTGCACCAGGAGACTTAAGAGTGCCTGTAACTCCCACTCCAAGGCAACTGATGCCCTCATCTGGTCTCTATAAACATCCATAGCAATGTACCCATTCATACACCCAGATGATGCACACATACATAAATAAAAATATTAAAATAAGTATTTTAAAGATACAATAAAGCACTTGAATTTAAAAGCCACAAAGAACTCTTATAATTCATCAGAAGAAAATAACCCAACTGAAAAACGACCCAAATAGACACTGTGTAAAGGAAGATACAGAAATAAGACACATGGAAAGCTGACAGTGTTGGCTCACACCTGTAACTCAAGCTCATTGGCACTGAGGCAGGAGGATTTCTATAACAATGACTGTATCCACAAATATGGATCTATTGAATATATAACATGCATGACCCTAATCTATGTGTGCCAAAAGGATGAGAAGTGAGAGCATGGGTAACTTCCATGGTATTTGCTCAATTTTTCTGTAAGATCACACTATTTTTAAGGTGGTTGGATAATAAGGAAGCATGATGTCTATTTCAAACTGAGATTAGAAATAGAAGATAACAGTGTTTTTGAATCACAAAGGATTATTGTATGACCCAGAGGGTATTTACAAAGCCTAAAGATGCCTTTGTTGTCACAGCCAGTGGACAAGCAGTGACACTTGTATAAGTGGGTTGAGTTCAGATGCTACTACATCTCTGAATAGAACCTTTACAACAAAACTGTCTGGCCTCTACATAGCATATTTAGTGTAATGGTTCTGAAAATATTAAACTACTGTATTGGGGAATCCAGGGACTGAAGCCGAAAACTAAATCACAGACAACTGTGTCAACCATATTTAAAAAAATGAAACATTGTAAATATTGTGAGTATAACTGAAATAAACTCCCATATTTAAATTTTCATTTTTAAAGGTCACTTTCACAGCAGCACACTATGTCTGATTTTAATCTTGGTTCCTTCACCCCTCAACATGTTCTAATTGTTTAACTCACATGACAAAAAGCCATTCATTACTTAAAATACAGCAAGAATTTTCAAAAGCTGTCTGGGGCTGACTCAAGAGCAAGGGGGCCATACCTGACAATTTGAATTCCATCCCCAGAGCCCAGATAGCAGTTCCTGTATGCTGTGCTCTTACCTCCTTGTATGCACTGGGAACACCCACACCTGTACACAGACACAATGTAATTTTTAAAAATACAGGGAAATATTTACAAACAGGAAAACAAAATATAGGGAACTCATAGTGACCCTTCATAGGACCGCTCCATTCACTTGCGTGAAGCCACATTACTTCAGAAGACATGCTCACATGGAGATGGGGATTAAAGCCTCTTTCTTAAGTGATGTGTGCCCTCTGATGCTTGGTGGAGACAAAAGTATGTGTAGAGTTGAGTATAAGGAATAGAATTTGGAGGAAAAAACTAATTGGAGAAGTAATTACAAAATATTTTTATAACTATATTTTTGTTAAAACAATTACAAATGATGCTGCTTTTAATTTTAACTGATGTTCATTATTAGTACTTACAGAAGCAAGTTATTTGTGCTTTAATCTATGGTGATATTTTATTTGTACTGAAATGTGATTTTATTTGTATGTTAATAAATAAAGTTGCCTGGGGGTCAGAGCTAATAGCAAGCCATAGCAGAAGCTGGGCGGTGGTGGTGCACGCCTTTAATCCCAGCACTTAGGAGGCAGAGCTAGGCAGATCTCTGTATGTTCAAGGATACAGCCAGCATGGAGACACACACCTTTAATCTCAATACCAACCATAGAAGACCTGGAAGTCTGTACAGACAGGCAGTGACAAGGAGGTCATGTGGTTGGGTTTATAACCAATGAGAAGGCAGAAGAGAAAGTCAATAAAAAGGACAAACACACAGGGTGTAGGTCGCTTGCAGAGGAGGACAGCAGCGGCAGTGAAGGGTAAGGTTTTTAGCTCTTAGCTATTGCTCTGACCTCTTGGGCTTTCATCTCTGCATTGGCTCTGTGTTTCTTATTTAACAAGATGGTTACATCTACATTAATCTCAGTTCATTCAACCTTGAAAAATATATGCATTGCTCTAGAATTCTGTTTATTTGTTTATGTTTTAGATTTCATGATTTTTTTTCTTGTAGCCACTCATATATTCTGCATAATGGGATAGTTTGATTTTGCATGCATTTTATTTCTTTTCCCTATTGCATTGAAGTGTCTAGACGTTCCAATATCATGTTGAATAGGAGTAAAGAGAAAAGATTTTTTTTCTCATCTTGGACCTTTAGTATTTCAGCACTATACATGAGCTGTAAAGTTTTGTGTATATTCTGTATCAAGTTGAAGAAGATCCTTAGATACTAGCTTGCTGAGTTCAAACTCAAGTGATTGCTGCATTATATTTCATACATTTTCCTCCCACTGGTTTCAAGTGACTTTAAAACTTTTATTTTATTTTTGTATTTTACAGTATTTTCAGTTTCAAGTTCATTATACAAGCAAGACTGGCTTGCCTAGGACTTTCGTTCCTTTCTGTTTTAGCCTATCAAGAGCTGATATAACAGGGATGTAATCTGATAATTACCATATCTGTGTCATTCAACTGTGACTAAATATCAGAAGTAAACAGTTTAAGAGGAAAAAGATCTCTTGTCCATAGATACCTGGTTCCATGTTTTTAGCATGTAGTAAAACAACACCATGGTAAAAAGCCATCATTCTGATCTCCTGCAGCCACAAAGCAGGAAGATGGAGCAACAGATCACACACACACACACACACACACACACACACACACACACACACACACACACACACACGCAGAGGAAAGCCTCCATGGCCTGTCTCCAAACCAGCCCTACTTCTGCATGCCCATGCACTGTGAATGAATGCGTCCATTGATAAGGACGCCTGTGGCCTGGTCATCTCTCAATACTACCACTCCACAGGACTAAGCCTTTGACACATGAGCCTTTGAAGGGACCCTTTAATCCAAGCTAGAGCATCTAGAAAATTTGGTTGTTTTGGTACAGGCATTTAATGACTTTCTTTTCTCACTTAGTTATTATTTTCATGATAAAATGTGTAGTGTTTGATTATATGTTGGGATATTTGTGGCTGGACAGTCTGTCTTCCTTTCATCCGTTGTTCAGGTTTTCCAGAATGTCTCCCCCCCCCCCCCCCCCGTCTCTCTCTCTGTCTTTCTGTCTCTCTCTCTGTCTCTCTGTCTCTCTCTCTCTCTCTTTCTTTTCCTTGTCCTCTCATTATGTTCAGGTTTTATTGGGGGGTTAGTGAGGGTGTTGTTATTATTGTTTGTTTTTTAAAGTTGTGAGTGGGACAATCTGTGACTGCAGTACTGTATTATTGTCATAGTGCCTGAAGTTCCGTATTTCTGGTTTTTTATTTGTTTTTACTTGATTTCTTTTCAAAGCAAATTGATCAGTTTGGGGTTTTCTGTTTTCCACCTCCCAATAAATGGGAATGTTGCCTGTAGACATGCAGGGCCTGCTGAACATTACAAATTCACCGCAGTGTGTCTTTCTTCTCTTCCTACAGCACGTACTATGCTTCAAGACAGGAAATTTTTCTTCAAGTTCCTGTGATTGGGAAACCTGGGTGGTAGATATTTCTCCTTCTACCTTTCAGTGATGATTCGGACCTTGTGGGTTCTGGTTGCATGCAAAGAGGGGCAGTCAGCACAGTGTCTATCTTCCTTTCTCCTGGTTAGAAGAAGCATCATGTCCACCTGTTTTGACAAATGCCCTCAGGACGGAGAAGCCAGTGCAGGGCTCTGCTCACTCGGCTCCTACTTTTCTTCTCTTCTTTGGACCACTAAATGCTAATCTTATTTCCAGTTTAGTATTTCAAAGTTAAAACATTTATCAAACACTGCGTTTGCTTTCTCTAAGTAGGCGTCTTAGAATACCCAGTCCACTGTACCCTGTGCATATCTTTAACGTGTAACTAATCTGAGCAGGAAGAAGGCCAGCTAGCTTGTTTTCCTTCAGTTCTCTAGATGACAATACTTTAAACCATAAGAAATGACTGCAAACTCCTACACAAATATTGCAGTATGAAACATAAATGTCATGGTTAAGAAGTCCTCAAACACTACCTTGAAATGATATTTTATCTTCTTTAACAAGGATATGCTGCCCTCCAGCTTTGTATGAAGAAAAATAACATGCCTTGCCATAATTATCCCTCTTTCTCCTCAAGCTGCATTCTTTCATAGAGAAAAAACAGAAAGAATTCAAGGTTTTTCAAAATATATAAACTAACAGTAGCTGATTCACATTTTATATTTTACCTTTTCCTAAAGATTTATCTCCAAAATTCATTATAAAATCTTTGAGCTTGAAATTCCTGTACATAGTCAATGTACAAGAACTAGACTGTAGACTAGATTTTTGGAGGCATCTTCTAGCCAGTTCTGAGTCAGTCTGTGAGAAAGCAAGATTGTTCCTATAAATATAACCCCAGAGAGCTTCTCTAGATGTCACCACAAGGCCAGTTAATAGAATAAACTGGAATTTGAATAATGAGTAAGATTTTCCTGCAGAAGTCCTTTCAACTTGGGAACAATTATCTATTTTAAATCATCCTTTTTCATACAATTGTTAATAAAAATGTAGGCAATATAATATATAGATTAATTCCCTCGATAAATATATTGTGAGCAACTATTATTGGTAGTGCATAGGTGACTTGGGTAAATATAAAATCTTGAAATAAAGAGTCTCAAGATGAAGTAGGAGGATCAGTAGTTCAAGATCAATTCAGCTGCATAGCATGTTGAGGCCAGTGAGACACATGAGACCTTATCTAAAAAAAAAATAAAATTAGAAACAAAACATAACCACAATAGAATATTATCTAAATACCTACAATTACTCCTAATATTCAAGTTAATAAAAAATTCTCAGATTACTTAAGCCATTAGCATTTCATAATAATGAGCAGATGAATGGTATTTTCTTTGTCAAACTGAAAACAATTATTTGATCCCAAACATTTACTATTTATTATCTTATAGTGATGTGAATTGAATCCTAGTCCTTGTGCATGTTAGGCAAGGTCTCTACTATTGAGCTATAGTCCCTTTCTTCATATTATTTCCCTGTTCATTCAAAGTCAAACGTTTCCAGACACTGATTAACACAGGCTGAATTGATTTTGGGAGTGTTCCAGCTCACTGTTAGCTGGATTTGTACACAACAAATTGCTGCGCTGTTCTTTAAATGTTGCCTATGGCCTGTCTATTGTTAAAACCAAGTCCCACCATATTTTTACACGAATCACCAGTAGACCTTCAAAGAGAATAATATTCTTCCAGATTATCATATAGTAGTCCTGCAAAAAAACCCACAGTATTATACTTTTATATACTTTTATACTGTTTTATGCCAGTCTTATGGGCCAAATCTTTCAATGTGTTCTTTATCAGACAAGGTACAGTTAATAAAAATAAATTAATCCAGAAATTCTCAATACAGGTCATTTAACATAAAAACAACTCATATTAGAAAGGCAAACCAAAAACAAAAACAAAACATGAGAACCACAAAAACCTCCTACAGGATCCAAGACTTCAGAGCTAGGAGTATCACCAGAAAATAGAAGTTCAGCTGAACTCCTGTGTTGACCACATAGTTGGTGTAGGATCAAGGGTGATGTCAGCTGGAGGTGTAGAATGGAGTCAGTGGGAGTAAAGTCATCAGAACTGTATTCTTTATTCTTGTGCCACCTTGGAAGTGCTATGTCTTTGTTCTAGATCTAGAAGAAACAGTGGCTAACAAGCTACTACTGTATGCTCTTGCTAGAAGCATGCTGCAGCTCAAGACAGGAGAGAGGCCCTTATCTGCTCTTCTGACCTAACAGTCTCAAGTCATTAACCCCTAAATGGTAAGACACTCTTAATAGAATGAGTTTGCAGATGCCTATCCCCAGTATAAAAGAGCATATCATAAAACTGGTGATTCTAGCACAGGGGCACACTATGTACAACAGCTTCCTCCACATAAGATAAAGCTTTGCTTCTAGGTTCATCTGCTGCTCAAGCATCACCAATCGTTTTCTATTAGATTTGCCTCTGTCACCAGACCACATTAAAATTTTCCATTTTGGTCATCACAGCAAGATATTTTACAGCCCTGGAGTACAATCCTGTTTCTCCTTTATCATTAGTACATTCCATCTATCAATCCTTAGTTTCCCTTTCTAATTTGATTCAAAAAGACTTTTTTCATTATGCTAAATGCTTGTGTTTTGTGCGTCTTAGAATATAGCCCACAGTACCTTTATGTGAAGAGTGGTTGGAATGCATTTCCCATTTGCATTTGTATCTCTCTCAAGATCACAACAGTCTGCCTCTTTCTCCACATAACTATTGTTGTGCTAATTGTATCACCCACAAGCTCCCCCAGTTTAGAAATGATACCTCATTATTGTCTGCACATCCCAAATGTTAAATGGTCATTGATTGATAGAATTGCCTAAATGGATGTATACAAAGATAGAAAAGCAATACAGGTCTTATGAATATATGAATTAATTTAATACCTTTAATCAGAAAGGCAGAGATTAGCTTTGTCAGAATACATATTTCTAAGTTTCTGTACTTTCTGTCTTATTGCTCTTCCATGATGATTAATATTTAAGTGGTTACAAGTATCTAACTCTCAAAAGTTCCAGAAGTGCCCCTGTCCAGTTGATGTTGGAAAATCACAAGTTATTTCTTTTTCTTTACTTCTTTATGATCATAATGACATGTAAGCCAAGACGTCAGAAAGCTGCGTCCCCACCTACATAATATCCCAGTAGTTTCTCTCTGGCATCTATCCTGATTCTGCAGAAAAGGGATGTCCTGCCAGCTGTCATGTTTTTCCATAGCATAGCAAAAATCTATGGAAATAAATATACATCCATTGTTTTTGCTATTTGCAGATGGTTAGAGGCCCCAGGAGAAAGGACACATTGAATTACCTATCAGTTCCGGGTTTGATAAAGTGGACTCAATGCTCCATGAATAATGCCATGAATAATCTCAATTTCTTTTTGAACATCGAGAAAATAATATTCTCTCTTGATACCCCTAATATCTAAAATGAACTGTTTCATAAATTCAGCTGACCAGAGAGAAGTCACCTTAAAGATAAACCTTATCCATTTAGATGTTGATATTATAAATAAGCATTTATAATACAAAACTAAAATTATGACATGAGACCAAGCAAGACTCAGATGAATTGCAGGGTTGTTAAGTCTCTGGGTGTAGAAATGCTGAGCACGCTGCCACCAATCATGAGCTCATTGAATTAAAAATCAGTTTTATTCATTTACTCTCAATCTTCATTTTGGACCTAAGCCTTAAAAGATTATGCATGTGCTGGTAGAAGACATCAAGTTATAGAAGCTATAAATTGTAGGAATCCACTAAATACAGATTTTCAAAATTAAGTGATCTTATTGTCAGTATTCCATAAAGCTTTGATTTTGTATATATGTCGATAGCATGCTTTCTGATGCACAAAGTTTTCTCCCTAGTTGCTGGGCATCATGAACACTTTTTGAGTTATTTCTTGGCCATTTTTATTTCTTCTTTGGAGAACTCTCTATTTAGGCCCCTAGCCCAGTTTTTAATTGGACCATTTGCTTCTTTGACTGTTGTTCTTTAAGTTCTTTGATATTAATTCATTAACAGATTATTGGTATTAATCCTCTGTCAAATGTAGAGCTGGCAAAGAGTCTGTTTCATTCTGTGGGTTTCTTCTTCCCTCCATTGCTGTTTCCTTTGCTTTACACAAGCTTTTTAGTTTTATAAAGTCAATTGTTGTCCTTAATTCCTAGGCAAACAAAGTCCTGCTCAGAAAGTCCTTTCCTACCTGTATATTTTATAGGGTGCTGCCTGTGTTTTGTTCTGATAGTTTTAGCATTTCTGGTTCCAAATCAAGTTATTTGATTCATTTGGAGCTAATTTTAGATGCAGAGTGGGAGATATGGGTCAAACTGCATTCGGAACTGATAAGTTAACTAAAACAACTGACAACAAGTGCCGGCCAGATTTGGGGGAAAGGAAAAGCCTTGTTCACTTTTTGTTGGAATGCAAACTGGTCAACCACTCTGGGGATCAGTATGGAGAATCTTCGAAAAACTAGAAAGAAATCTACCATATGACCCAACTATGCCACTCTTTGGCATAAGCCCAAAGGATCTGGCATCCTACCCCACAGATGCTCGCTTGGCAATGTTCATTGTACCTTATAACTAGGAAGTAGAAAGAACACAAACACCCTTCAACAAGTAAAAGGACAATGAAAAATGCTGCATAGACACAATGGAATACTACATAGCTATAAAGAAAAGTGAGGTAACATTTGCAGGTAAATAGATGGACCCGGAAAAGATCATTCTGAGTGAGTTACCCAAGACCCGAAAGACAAATACCGAATGTTGTCTCTAATCTGAGGTTCCTAGTTCTAAGTCCTCAGATGTGAGTACAAAACACGGAGTAACTGTAGAAGGCAGGAAAGTATAAAGGATCCATAGCATGGGGTTTGAGAGGAAAATAGCAGGATACAGGCAATATGCACTAGAAAAAAGAAAAACATGGACAGGAGCAGAGATCCACCTAGGGAAGGGGAGGGAGAACGATACTGAAGGAGAAGGAGGGAGGAAGAGAAAATAACACCAAGGCTGTAAGATGAAACCTCAAGGAATCCTATTTATTTTTACCTAAACTATTTACAATACATATACATGTATGGTTTAATACACCAAGCTGTGTTAATATATCTGTAGATTGGTATTAAATAAAGTCATGCCAAGTGGGCTGACAATGCTCACCATAAAAACCATACATTAACAAAAACCCCAGTACCAGGCACAAGAAGCCTTTTGAGTGATTGGTCAGGATACTTTAAGTAACTCGCAAAATGATACAGACCATTGATGCTGCTCTTGGCTGCCTTCCAAAAGGTTAAAGGTGCACTCCTATTGCTGAACACACTATACACTTAGGATACAAGATTCATGTGATTCCTTCTGGATCTAACCTGAAAGCCTTGTTTCTGTGGTCTAGCTTACATAGTATGAAAAATTACTACACATACTTTTAAGGGAGGGAAGCAATTAACAGTCTTATCCAGCTGTGACCCCTATGAATGGCAGCAGTGACCAGCAGGGCAGGATATCTGTAAAGGGGCAATAAGGGGCGTTCACATGATGACAATGAACAGCTGATTGGACTTAAGGCCCACTCGACAAGATGGAAATCATGTCTGGTCCCGGAAACTTAGCCAACTTACTGGGACTAGTGAAGTCATGGATTTAGAAGCAAATCTACTACCCTTATTTCGATAGACAAGCACAATCCCTAACTGCAATCTAAGTCTCATCCTCATGCCCATAGATAAGTGAAGCCATCACTACTCATCAAAGAAGCTTCTCCTACCAGCAAATGGAAAACATCCCTGGAAACCACAGCTCAACGTAATGGAGAGATCACCAAGCTATGAGGAGCGCAGCCCCAGTGGACACATCTGCAGCAGCTCCTGCATCTGTGGCTCAGAGAACTCTGTAAGAGAGTAGGATGGAAAGACTGTAAGAGCCAGAATACCAGGAAGTCTGCTGGTAGACTGTGTCTGCTGGAAATGGCTACATAAACAAAACCCAAACAATGACGATATGAATAGTGCTCTCCCCGCCCTGCCTGTCGAAAGAGGAAGAATTCGCCTCTTTTGGGGATGAACCTTCCAATCAATTATCCAAAATAAGTGGTCAGCCTTGAAATCATACATACACTTCCACCAAAAATGGACTTAGCAGTTTGTATTTATAAATTTGTGCACACACATATACATATATGCATACATATATATGTATACATACATACACATACACACATATAAAACAGTAACCAAAGAAAAAATGGCTACTACTCTGAGAGGGGGAGGGAGACAGGGGTGAGAATGGAGGGAGGGAATGTTGGAGGGCCTGGAGGGAAGAAAATGGGAAGTGATATAATTAGTTAAAATGCATTAATTTTACCATCAAAATTATTATGCAGTGAGAGATATGTTTCAGAATTAACACTACTTAAAACAGATGAAAGACAGTTAAAGCCAAGTGATTACAATAAAGAATGCCCTTTGCAATCAATTCCTTAATGTGTCTCAAAGCTCCATGTGGTATATTGATCTGTATTTGACATTTTTGCAGCTGCTGCTTAGATTCAATATATTTGTACCAGTGACTAAAATAAACATGAAGAAGCCCATGTAACTAAATTTCTTTTCAGTTATAATTTTACCTACACTTTGATGTTACATCTGGACGCTTGTGGTTCTAAAAGCACATTAGGGACACAGAGATAAGCCTTAGATCCAATTTGAGTGTTATTGGACAGGAAAACATTCAAGGGCCTGCTTTTTCCTCAGAGTACCAGCTGATGATGAGTGGCAGGTTCCTGTTACATGTCTTCGTTTGCTCTAATGAGTCTGAAAATGGCATCCCAGTTTAAAGTGACTTTGGAAGATTATCAACCAGAGGACTCTGGTTGTTTTTAAAGCGACTTAGTAGCAAAGAAGACAATGTTTATTGTGAAAATACATAATATTGGTATCCCAGCAAGCTATTTATAGAGAAGAAAAATCACAATGTGTTTTATAGCAAAAGCGGCACAGCAAACTAGAAGTCTGAACAAATAAAGAGTCTCAATGAGCCTCAGAAACAGAGCTCAGGTTTTAGGGTGTGAATTAAGTGAAAAAAATTTTTTTTGAGACAGGGTTTCTCTGTGTAGTTTTGGAGCCTTTCCTGGAACTCTCTGTAGCCCAGGCTGGCCTTGAACTCACAGAGATCCACCTGCCTCTGCCTCCCGAGTGCTAGGATTAAGGGCGGGTGTTACCACTGCCCGGCAAGTGAAAATATTTTAATGAACTCATCACATACAATTTTTACAGAAAACTTTTACTGAATCTTTCCACTGGTTATCTGCTAACAGGTTATACCAAACCCAAACTACAGCAATAATTCCATAAAGAGATGGAAAACAAGGAGATTCGTGAATATATCATGTGTACTAGTTCCATTTCCTATTACTACGACAGTATACTCTGAAAACAGCAACTTAGAAGTGAAGGGATGTATTTGGCTCACAATTCTTGGGTACCACCTTCATCGAAGGGAGGCCATGGAGTCTGGAGGGGGAGAGTTGATCACATCACTCTCACAGTCAGAAACAGACAGCAATGAATGCATGAATGGTTGCACTCACCTTCCTTCTCCATTAGTAAACAGTCCAGGACACTCTGCCTGGAGAAGACTGTCACTGACACTGGGTGAGTCTCTGCACATTAATGAGCAGAATGACAATAGTCTCCCATAGACACGCTCACTGGCCAACGGGCTCTAGAAAATCCCTCAATGACACTGGCTTTCCAGGCGACTCTAGGTTGTGTTGGGTTGACAACTGACTACCACACCATGTACATACCACGAGGAATGTTCCCTGTTTTCTATAAGACATACTTTAGCTTAATGAATCTGGGTATACAAGAGGCAAATAATGTTTTCTGTTACTGTGTTCTCTGCAGCTTTTCCTCGGCCCTCTCTTTCATCTCCTTTTGTGGTTCTAGTCCTCTTCTTTCCCTCTCCTTCTTCTTCTCATTCTACCAAGCCTTCTCTAGTTCTGGGTTCCTCCTCCCCTCAGTCCTACTGCCCTGTCTCTAAAGATCTCATGGACATCATATTCCATAGAAAAATACTTCTTACATAAGCTTCCCAGAAGACTGAGCAAGGAAAAAGGGAAGTGAGTGCCCTTTCCAGAGCCTTGAGTTTACACAACAAAGAACATTTTCTGCTTGTTTGTATTGCCCTTGCTCTTTTTAACATTGCTGATAAGCAGAAAGCCAATGTTCTTAACACAAGCAAAGATGCATCAATGGGTTTTGTTAGGGAACATTAGTTCCGAGTTGGTTGGATTGAGTCACCGGCCTAGAAATAGGTTAGGGTCTCTAAGCAATCACTAGAAACACAGTTCTGGAGTAAGGAAGAGGCTCTGATTTCTATCTACACATTCAATGGTGTCTAAAGAGTAGCATGAAGACAACGTGCTCAAGCAGCAATACATGGAAGATACTCATGATATTGAAGCAGACAAAGAAATGTTATGGAAGAAACAGAAACGGAGATAGCAGATTTAGAAAATGCCCAGATATCAAGGAACTGAGAGGTGAGAGAAGGGGAAGTTTAAAGGAGACTCTGGCAGAAGCTCCAGGTAGTGTGACTGTAGAAGGAAACACCCAAGGTTTCAGCTGTCAGCTAAAAAGAGTTTTTGAGACAATTCACTGCTTGTTCAGGATCAAAGACCAAAACCTGAGTAATAAATAGGAAGGAGTAAATGAGCGTAACGGACATGGTGTAAATTTTTAAATAAAAAGCAATTAGGAGGAACAGAAATGGTCTGGCGGAGACAATAACAAGCGTGATTCATTTTGTTTCATTTCTCCTTAGAGACAAGCTAGATGGAATTCATTGTCAGAGGCAGGTGAGGTCACACAGAGAAAAGGACCATACAAACAAGAGAAGAGGAAACTGATGAGGTGTGTGGAAAACAGACTGAACTGGATGAAGACCATCCCTGAAAGCATTAAATCTAAATGAGAAGAATCCTCATCACAGGAGCAGAATGCCAAGGATGGCCATGAAGACTAGCTTTGGGAGTTTCTAGCAGGTACATTAGCAAGGATCGGTGAAGGAGCAGATGGGCATCTCTAGAGTAAATGCTGTAATGCTTTTTAAGACTTACAGGTCTTGGTTAAATGTGATTCACCTACAATGTTGTTGTTATGATTGCAAATGGAAATGGATAAAAAGAAGAACTGGCATGAAAGACGGCTTAGTTTGGGATTGCACGTTTGCCTAAGGAAGGCCAGTGTGGGTGCTCAGCACAATCTCTACCGTCCTTTAGCACTGGAACCAGATTCCCATTTGAGCCTCATAGCTCTCCCTTGCTCCCTCCCATGCGCTCCTGTGGAATACTTTACTCTGGTCTCCGTGTTCTCTCCAAGCATGCTGAAACTTGGAGCAGTGTTGCATGAGAGCACAGAATGACATTTAATATAGAGAAATCCATTTTATTCATTGTTTCCGAGAAGATAAATTCAAACTTCTAGACATAGTTAAGTGTACTTCTTGCATTGTGCATGAATGTCTAGTCTGCCTCCTTCACCAGATACTAAATTTTTCAGGTCCAAAATATGTATTAAAATATTTATATTCTGTGCCTTTAAACTATTTTACTTATTGGGAATTTCTGAAGAGAAATTTACCTTTCATTTAAAACAACAACAAAAACAAACAAACAGACAGACATCCAGCAACCCCCTTTTTTTGCATGTGAAAGGGTCTCAGAACGTAACCCAGGCATGCCTGTAACTCCGATCATACTTGGCTTTTATTCTATTTTTTAATTATGTTCATGTGTGTGTAAATTCACAGGAGTGTCAGTGTTTATGGTAGTCAGAGGTTTTGATCCCCTTGAATAGTGCTACTGGAGTTGTAGTTGACAGCGATCTGTCCTACCTGGGAACTAGGAACTAAATACGGGTCTTGTGTAGGAGAGCATGTGCTCTTAACCACTGAGCCATCCCATCAGCTACATCATGCATTTAATTCTATATTGATCAGGCAGAGGCATACTACACAGGTAGTTTTCACAGTATGTTATATATATTAATAGGGCAGGCCTTTTTCTGTGTGTTCTAATGTGTTTCCCTATTATCAGCATCACTTTTACTTGCTTTTGATAATGTATAACTATTTAGTGGTCTGTGAAGTGATAAGAAACCCCATGTTACAAATACCTTACTGTTAATCTTAGTAGTAAGAAAATGCTTCCATGAAGGTCATTGTAGCACATGCCTTTAATTCCAACACTCAGGAGGCAGAGCCAGGCTGATCTCTGTGAGTTCGAGGCCAGCCTGGTCTACAGAGTGAGATCGAGGACAGGCACCAAAACTACACAGAGAAACCCTGTCTGGAAAAACAAAAAACAACAAAACAAAAAAGATCAGATGCACGGTTTAATTAATACCTAAAATTCAGGACTATGTTCAGTTAAGAACCTGGATCAGTGGTGGATGGCTCATGACTTACATTAGTTTGCAAAACTTACAGACCTCATAACCAATTTTTGTCTTTAAGAAATATTTAAGGTCTTACTGAAAAATTAGAATTCACTCTTATGGAAATTCATTTAAAAATCCCTCGTTCTGGCTAGTAGTTAGTTCTATTGACTCCCTATTGAAGTATTTTAAGTACTGATCTGATTGATTTACATTTACCAGAAATATATGTACATATGTGTATAAATGTATATAATTTATTATCTAGCATATATTCATAACTATCATCACATGAATATTATCAATTTATTGGTCTGCTGATTTCTTTCATTGATTAAAAATTAGATGTATAAAAGCATTTTCTATGTTTCTAAATATAGCTCAATTTTATAAGCATCCAAATTCTGACTGTAGGTAAGTTTCTATAAAAGATTTTCTATGGAAATAAAGTACTCTTTAAAAGGATGGTGCCAATCATGCATTCACAAATATATAGGAATCCAGTCATGTATCCATCTACGGCTTGCAACAACAGGTAATTTAGTCCTAGGCACTAGACAATCATAGTAACATGTACATATGGCTTGAGTTCTAACTCTGAGTACATTGTTCTTCATCTAGTAACATTACTATGTACATTTCTCTACACACATGAAATGAAAGGATGATTATACCAACTCCAAAAGTATTGTTGTAAGATGAAAGGATATAATGCAATGTGATATCCTGAAGCTTCTCAGTCTAAACTTCCTCTGTCACTTCTGTGGCCTTTTCCTTTTTATTGTTCTGATACATATCAACATTTATAAACGAACACTCCAAGATACAAACAAGTAGACATGTTTAAGCACACATCCATGCAAGAGTGAACTGAAGATGTATGGACATTCAGCATGTCCAGATCTTCAGAACATACAAAACACCAAATGCTGAAGAAACATCTAAGCTTTGCCTATTTTTTAAAAAGTCTCAGAAAGGGCTCCTGGCTATAATTTTAGACAAAGTTATCAAAGAGACAAAACCTGTGAGATAGACTGGTAAGAACAGGTAATTAATTAGCACTGAATTTTCTAGCAAAATCGACTAAGTAAAACTTCAGATGCATTGTCTCAGGTCATAATATAAAATTTATAAAGGCATCTGTGAAGGAAAAGACCAACATATATGATAAAATATGTATTTTACAATAAGGTACATTTAATTTTGACTGTATCTTGACAAGAATACAATCAACTCTATGGGCTGGTGAAGTGGCTCAGGCAGTAATGTGATCTCCAGCACACATGTAAAATGCATGTGTGTTGGTGTGTACATGTGACTCAAGAGCTAGGAAGAAGAAACAAAAAGATGTGCTTCCGGCACTCTGTCCAGGTTGTCTGGTTCATTCAGTGAATGCTCTCTCAGAACATAGGCAGGCTGTATCTGTGTATTTAGGAATACAACATTTAATGAAAAAGGAGGTCTTGAATGTGAGAGATAGCAAGGAGGGAGTCTAGAGAGGATTTGGAGGAAGGAGAGAAATGAGGTAATTATATTATAACCTAAAAATTATTTTGAAAAATAGGCAGATGCAAATATCCAGTGCCAACCTCTGGCTTCTCAGGCATCTGTGTACACAAACATGAAAATGTATGCATGCATACAGCAAAGCAATCCCCAGTGAAAAATACTAAAAACATTTTTAGGTAATGTCCCACTATGCAGTCCTGGCTGGTCCAGAATGCACACAATCCTCCAACCTCTGCTTCTGCCTCCTAGGTGCTGGGATTACAGGTAAAGGCTACTATGCTCAGCTCATCAAACTTTTCAAGTGCTATGTTTCTACAAGAATTAAAGACATTGATTAATCATATTTTAGTTTTTGTATATACATGTGGATTAGAAGGCAAAATTCTATTTTTTAAAATTTAAGGCCATTGAAAATTATCATTGATACTTGACAGTTTGTTACACTATCTTTAAATAATGTTTCTGAAATAAGACTTTTGTTAGAAGACAATAAATCTGTTGCTATGCTGTGGACAGTGATTTCAGCACTCCATATAAATGGAACAATTATGTTCTTTTGTTTCGTTTTTCATGAAGATGTATTGGCACTTGTTCACTCTCAAATTACAGGTCAACGAACCTTAGTCAGGAATGGTCAACAGGAATGATTACACATCGAACTAATTGTGTCCTAAACAACATCACATATTTTCAAATCAGTCACTCTAGTCCAAAAAAGAAGGAGGAGGAGGAACTGAAACATGATTCTCTTCTTTTCTAGATTGGCATCGAGGCAAAGGTTACTGTGTTTGGTCTATCAGAGAGCCATGCCTCAGAGCTTTCCTGAGAGCCAGCCTATAGAGCAGACCTAGAACTATCTAATTGCAGGCCACAGTCTGACCTAAACTCAATGATTGAATATTCCTATTTAGTGCTTTGATGTAGGATTCCTCTGATGCTCAGTGAGAAGTTTCTCAACCATATGCCGTGAAGTACATGACAAATCTGTCTTCAGGCTGTCTTATGAGAAGCACTGACAAAATTGCCCTCAAATTCTTAGCTACCATCATGTTTCAAACACAGATGAGCATTTCATTAATAGCTATGACAATTGTATCAACCAGAAATATGAAAATACCTACTACAAGTATGAAATTCTCAAATTCAGGCATAATATTTTAAAATTATATATTGAAATGATGAGTTAATGATTATCGTAAAGAGCTGGGACACAAGTCAATACAAAATGTGTAATTTAGATATAAACACAGACAGAACGACACACAATCAAACAGCAGCATATCAAATGGACAACGTGCAGCACTAACCTACAACATTCTTCTTTAGTTTTCTCTACCAGGAATTATCTAAAATAAAATCTTGAAATTATAGGAAATATACTGAGTACTAATATTACATACTGCTTAGAAGTTAAATATTTTTATTACATATACAATAAATTGAATTTTTATTAAATATTTAACATATAAGACACTGCTAAGTAAAATATTCTCAATTCAAAACATAATACTTAAAGTGATTATATATTAAAATGATGAGTTAGTAAAATGGTATGTGTCTTCTGTATATTTTCCTCAGTTTATTTTGTAGTCTTCTCTACAGGTTCTGTACTTTTTTTTAATAATCTGCTTAACATTTTCAGTGGATTTTAATCTTTACTTCTAACAGGTTTTTCTTCTTTTTTCTTATTTCTTTTATTCATTGTAGAAATGATAGTCTTCAATATAACACTTTCTGTGATAGTTTGAATGATAATGCCCACCCCCTGGGCTCATGTATTTGAATATTTGGTTCCCAGTTGCCAGAATAGTTTAGGAAGGACTAATAGGTGTGGTCTACTTAGATGAGGTCTGTCCCTGGAGATGGGCTTTGAGTTTTCAAAAGTCTAGTATCATTCCCAACTAGCTTTCTCTGCATTGTGATTGTGTCCCAAGATGTGAATGCCAGGCTAACTGCTCCAGTGACATGAGAGTCTGTCATGCCATGACAGTTATAGATTAACCCTCTGAACCTTGAGACCCAAATAAAATGTATTTTATAAATTTTCTTGGTCATAGTGTCTTACCACAGTAATATCAAAACAACTAAAACATTTTTTCAAATGTGTGTAACATATACTCCATTCCAATTTATACCCTCGTCTTCATTAGAGTTTCTATTGTTGTGAAGAGACACCATTACCATGGCAATTCTTGTCAAGGAAAGCATTTAATTAGGGCTGGCTTGCAATTCAGAGGTTTATTCCATTGTCATCATGGCAGAAATCATGACAGCACGCAGGCAGACAAGGTGCTAAAGAAAGTTGTAAGTCAGGTTGGTGGGTAGAAGGAAGAGAGAATGCCACACTGGGCCTGGCTTGAGCATCTGAGACCTCAAAGCCCATCTCCAGTGACACATTTTCTCCTACAAAGTATTCACCACTCAGAAAGTATTCACCACTTGCCAATTCTTTATCAATCTGACTCTCTGGCTGAGGAGGAGGGAAGGGCGTGTACTCCTTCTTAACACTCTTCTTCTTCAGTTCCTTGCGCTTGTTTACATTTTTGTGTTTGAACTGTGGCAAAAATCTTTCCCAACTCTGTGATCGCAACTCGGAATCTTTGGCCAACTCCCGTTTAATCATCAAGGTCTTAATGTTATAAATTGGATGGATGTTCTTCATGGTATCAAGGACTACTTTTCGAGCCTCCTTCAGCCACACCTACTCCCAAAAGCCATACCTCCTAACAGTGCCACTCCCTACGGGCCCATGGGGACCAGTTCTATTCACACCACCACACCTTCATTACTACTGTCCTCAATCCCCACTCTAGTCTGTTTCCTCTTCCAAATAATCCCCCTTCTTCTCTTGCATGATACATAATTTTTAAATATAGGTTCTTTGCATGAGACATAAGTAATATTTGTCTTCCTCAGTGTGGTTTAGTTTACTTAACATGATGGTCTCCAATTCTGTCCATTTTCAGGCAAGTTCAATGCTACCATTTCATCATCCTTTTGATTGAAAATTCAGTTGATACTATATATAAATTGTAAATTGTAAATAGTACAGCAATAAACATAAATTCTCAGGTATCACTTTTAAATGCTAATTTAGATTCCTTTGGGTATTTATTTTCCTATGAATGATGTAGCTAGGTCATATGATAGTTATATTTTTACTTTCTGGAGGGACTTCCACATTGATTTCCATTGTGATTTTATTAATTTACATTCTCACCAGCAGCACATAAGGGTTTCTTCCCCCCACATCCTCACTAAAAAATGTTCTTTTTAATTAAAATATGTTTCATGCAGTATACTTGACTCTATTTTTTCCCTCTCCAACTCCTTGTAGATCTTTTCCTCCTCCCTGTCCACTCAAATCCATGTTCTTTCTCTCTCTTATTTTACATTGTTGCTTATCTTCCTAATGACTTCTATTTGACCAAGGTGAGGTGCAATCTCCGTGAATTTGATAAGTATTTCTCTGATGTCTAAGAGATCTCCAGCAAAATTTTAGGGCAGAGACAGACCAATAGGCAGGAAATAGGAGGGTTCAATAAATGAAATATTGATGGATTTTATTTCCTAAGTACCATTTTATTTAGGCAAATACCTTACTTGCTTTTATACTAACATTGTTTCTCTGCATCCAGATGACTGTCATCTTCGGTTCTAACTGAATCCCCCCTCCACCCAACACAAATAAATACCTCATATAAAATGGTAAAAATTTAAAATTGTAATACATTTCAATAGCAGGATCCCCACCAACACTTCCGAACGACATACATACACACATAGAAGCATCGGACTCCTCTGTCTTCCATCGTTGAACTAGAACTGTGAAATGGGTGTGACCTGCCTCAACTCAGCTAATAAACGAGGAAATGGGAATAGCTTGCAGATGTTCTGAGAGTTCATGTCTATGCTCCCTTCTCATTTGTTTCACATGGTGTCTGTACTATTTGACTCCTCTAGGTTTTGAACCAAATCCTTTATTGTGAATCTGCCTTCATTACACTCCATGAAGTGTATGACACAAATGATTCTTTGGTTATATCTAGAACATAC
The DNA here is from genome assembly GCF_949786415.1 of Peromyscus eremicus. Lineage (NCBI taxonomy): Eukaryota > Metazoa > Chordata > Mammalia > Rodentia > Cricetidae > Peromyscus > Peromyscus eremicus. The sequence goes on along the minus strand of NC_081430.1, from coordinate 8,346,469 downwards.
AGGCAGAAGAAGTGAAACATATTTCAGCAATATTTTGTCTATAAGAGGCATAATCTATAATCAAGACATCTTTGGGGGATATATTTTAAAACATTTTTTATATTTTTTTTATTCAGTATGAGTTTGAGTGAGTGAGTGTGTATGTGTGTGTGTGTGTGTGCGCGCATGGGTGCATGCATGCGCATGCGGTTGTATAAGACTAATTGGGATTGTAAGGTTGTGGCTTTAAAGGTTGAGAGGAAGAAATCTAAAAGGGAAAGTTACGTCTGTTGTAAACAATATCAAAGACTTCTGCTAAGGAAAGAAATTCTCATTTTTGTGATGAGTCATCTTTTCACTAAGCATCTTTACAACATTCCAGTCTGTTATGCTTAAACTTAAAAAGCATAAGGGCTGTTAGGTATCTGAGAGCCTAGCAACAGGGGATTGTTTTAAGCCATTTGTTACTTTGCTTGTAAAACAAAGTCCTTTATATAGAAATGGGAAAAACAAAACTGTTCTCTTATGAATCTTCTAATTTATATTTCTGGCATTCACTCTTTTCTGGTTGAATTATTGTTAACATGTAACTTGTTTCTGAAGAGTTGTTTTTTGACTTGGTAAAACATATATTGAAAGTATACATATATTAACCTGGAACCCTTATATTAAAGTAATGAGATTATACTGAGAACTTGACAGTCAACTTAACGTAATTATATTATCATTAGTAAATATGAATAATACCACCTGTAGAATAAAAGTATTTTTCCAAGTTTACATATGTGAATAGCTTAAAAACAATCAAATAATCCTGCAGAGGTGTGTGTATGTGTGTGTAAGATGTGCCTGAATTCCTTTTTTAGCCCCTCTGTCCATAGGAATGTATTCTATAACCTCAATGAATGGCTGAAATAAAGGATAGCACCAGACACTGCATATCCTATTTTTTTACAAATATACTTTCTCATACCAGCTTAGATTATTTATTAGGTACAATAAGAGATCAACCACAAAGGTTCATCAATGAGTTTATCAACTTTTCTGAAGGTTGTGAAACATTTCAAAAATGTGCACATTTTCTGCTCTTCCCATTTCTATTCCACTCAGAAATTTACATACAAATGTTTATGGCCCTTTCATTCACAGTTGTCAGTACTGGAAAATGAATTTGATGTGCTTAGAAAGGTAAGTGGATAAACTATGGCAAAATAAATGAGATTTCAAATGAGATGTGATGGGAGAATCTTAAATTACATACTGTCAAGAGAAAGAAGCCAATCAGAAAAAGGCTACATATTGTATGATTCAATTTGTATGACATTCTAGAAAAGGCAAAGCTATGGAAACAATGAAAATATCAGTGGACACCAGATGCTCAAGGGTGGCGTGGGGGAAGGGCGGTGAGTAGGTGAACCACAGAGAATTTTTAGAACAGCCAAACTATTCTATATGACATCGTAATGCTGGATATGAGTCATCATACATCTGTCAAAACCCATAGCATGAACAACGCAGAGCCAACTTCAGGATGCACCGTGTGCTTCGGCTGATAGCGCAGCGATGTTGATGTCATATCATCAGCCGTAAGGAATGCACCATGCCAACAGGCCAGCTAGTGACACAGAACTTGAGGGGAGGAGAAGTGCTGAGTGAGTGTATGGGAACTTTCTGTTCACTTTGCAAACATGAAACTATTAAAAATGAAATTTATTAAAAATAAAAAACTCAATTGTGTTTCTTTCTAATTCCTACTACCTAATGTTGTGAAAGAGAAAACCAACCCTTTTGAAAAGTAGTCTTTTCATTTTCATCTACATTAGTTCACCTTAGCCCTGTAGACTCTTTCAGCCTGTAATGTTCCAGTAAGAGATCGCTTTTCATTCCTTCAAGGTCAAGCTTCTATTTCTGCCTTCGATTTCATTTCTATAACACAAGCACCTCCTAGCATCAGTACAGTTTCTGCCAATAACAATGTATCTGTTATTTCTAGTCTTTTCTATTCAGTACATATCATAGATGAAATTATTGCCTTTAAAAGGAAAACTTAATTGCAAACATTATTATTTTGTCACCTTGGGCATTACTTCAACTTGAAAGTCTGCCTTGAGTTATTGTCTCTACTTTCTACCATTCCATCAATTTCCATCACTATACCTCTCACCTAACTATCATTTCAACAAAATGACTTTTTATGTCTCACAAGGACATAATTTGTGAACACTAAATATTTGAATTTTTAATTATTCACCAGTTCATCCTCCTCTACATTCCATTATTTCAGTGATTTAATAAAAAGGAAAGTTTACCAAGGCTGACATGGTGACACATGTCAGTTATCTCAGCACTTGGGAGCCAAAAGCAGGTGGATGTTTGTTAGTTCAAGGCCTGCCTGGTATATGTAGTTCCAGTCCATCCCAAGCTATATAGTGAGAACCTTGACTCAAAAAAAAAAAAGCCACTGAGTGTCTCTTTTTGCATGAAGTTGAGAAAGATGTTTATGTTCTTATTAACTCATGAGATAAATAGCTTTATAAAAGAAATATCAAATAGCCAAACAACCACACAGTCACAAACTTTAATGAGCCAGTTAAACAACCCTCCATGGTCTAAGGCAAGAACATGTATGCCAGCTCACAGTATGTTTCAAACTTGGATAGGAGCAGAAATTACCTCACGGGATCTCACATTTGCCCATGTCTAAGTCCCACTCCCATAATCCTGTTGTGAAATTCTTAAAAGCACTGGTTCTTCAAGTGTGGTCCCTGGACCCACAGGAGCAGCCTCATCTGGGAACTGATAAGAAACCCACCGAAATGCTTCATAGCTTTCCAGACTTACTACGTAAGATAATCTTGGTGGGGCCCAATGGTCTCCATTTTATTGAATCCTCTATATATAATTTTAATGCTGCTCTAATTTGAGAATTGTTTCCGTGTAACCATTATGAGTTCCAGAATTTATTCAGAGATGGGAAGGGAAGGATGCATGGTTCTCCTTGAACAATGAAAAATGTTGACTGCACATCTGACTTCCCCACATGCATGCTGAAACATTCACCCTGTGCTAAGAATATGAATTGAAATAATTTGGCAACTGATGTCTATGTTTTGACCTGAAGGAGAGTCTCTTGCTGAAGACAGAGACCATTTTTGGCTTTTGAGCTCAGAGATATGGAGCCCCGTAGGACTTCATTAACAGTCAAATAGAGAAAAATGAGATGAGGCTATAGACAAGAAGAAAAAGCATGTTAAGCTTTCTAAGCAATCCCAGCTTCTGAGTGCTCTGTCAAAGGAAGTTTATAAATAGAGCTAGCCGAGGAGCAGTGTGACTACATATGCATGCTGAGCAATGACTCCAGCAACAGAGTTGAGAATAAACTATGAGAAAATCCGTGGTGAAAGGAGACTAACAGGAGATTGCAATTGCCTAGGCAAGTTTGTTAGTTTTCGTACCACACAGTAAAATACTCTTCTATTTTATGGTGACAGGACATGGCATATGTGCATTTGCTTTTTGATGCCATGTAAAGGAAGAACCAATACTTCTGTATTTGTTAACTATAAAGTAAAAGGAAATGAAGATACAAATAGACATATACAATTATTTTTATTAGTATTGTGTTGTGTACATGGTGCATGTGTATGTGAGTGCAGGCACCATTCCCACAGGAAATATGTGGCGGTCAAGAGAAAAGCTGTGGGAGATTTCTATAAATACATATTCCAAGAAGAGAGACTTAGAACACTACTGTAATCTATATAAAGAATCATTTTGTGTTGCCATGAGAGGGAAGTATAGTGTGATTGAGTATTGCAGACATCTTTTGTATAAGCAAATATAACACAAGATAAAATGTGATATTACTGTGCAAAAGAACATTGGAAAAAGATTGAGATTAATTCTAACCAGGAATATTAAGAAAGACTTTTCAGAAAACTGTCTAGCAAAACGAATAGAGTTATGTGCATGTATTTCCTGAGTAGCTATTATCATGTAATAATTGAAATCAGTTCTTATATTCCATATCATCATACATCTTACATGGTAATCCCTTATTTTTCATGAGATTCACAGAATGTACTATTGTTCAAATTATTATGTCTATATTATGGGTTTTAAATCCTTGCCCAAAACTTAATATATGTGTTTGCCTATCAATAAATAGTTGACAATTAATGTTAGTAGTCTATTTCATGAAATTTTAATGGAGACATGTAAGTAAAAAGAAAACATACAGTGAAATGTGAAGTATAAGTCATACTCTATAGCGTATTAAAGCATACATTTTAAAAGTATTGCTTTACAATTATTTTCACAAAAAATATTGCTTAGTTAATAATAACTGTGTGTATGCAGTGTTTCACTGTAGAATTTGTCACATTGTACATATAATTCAAAGGCAATAATTTATATATGTGTGTGTGTTTCTGTGTGTGCAGACGCATGTCCATACACAAATGCACATGTGTACACACGTAGAGGTCAGAGGTCAACTTCAGATGATTTCTTAGCCACCATATGTCCTTTCTTCTTTTTTTGCAACAGCATCTGGCACCGGACTTGTATTTACCACATAGGCTAGGCTGGCTGGCCAGAGAGTGTCAGGGATCCTTGTGTCTCTGTGTGCCCTGCCCTGAGATGGTAAACGTGCAGCAGCATGCCTGTTTTATGAAATGTCCATTGTGGAGATAAAAAGCAGCCGTTGGTCTTAGGACAAGCATTTTTCTTACTGAGCCTTCTTCTCAGCCCTTAGATGCATTAGTTAGAAAGCCTTAAACAAGATCTATTTTTTCCTTCTATTATTTAAACGATTATGGCTTCATCCACTCGAGAGAGTTAAATCATCTGGTCATGTCTGGCATCAGGTTTGTGCCCATGACTGCAGCAGCCAAGCAGCAGTACGCATTTCTTCTCTTTGAGCAGTCCAACTCTTCTATGCAACTAAGAGGACCTCTGGAAGGTTCTCCTGCTCTCGTGAGGACGGTCCTTCCTGTCGAGATCATTTACATAAAACATGATGGTATAGAGAAGCGGAAAGAGTTAATGGAAGAAATTGATCGTATCTTATTGGGCGAGGTTTCCTGATTAAATCCATCACCAACCTCACTCTGAGCATGCATACCTCTGCATGTGCACCCACACACATCCTCACACACCACACTGACTGTCATAAATTACCAAAAAGGGAAAAGAAAAATGGGGAAAGGGACAGGAAGGAAGGATTTGCTTCAAGAAATTTCATTTCCAGTAATTGAAGCCAAACATGCCTGACTTTTTCCATTATAGATGAGTTTTATTACCAGATGCCCCCAAATGACTTCCCTAATTAATCAATATTCCCTTTGTCTTATTCTTTCTAGTTTCATTATTTATGCCCATGGGAGTGTTATGCACCTTCTTAGCCATTTTGTGCAGATTCTTACATTGAAATACAACTGTTTTCAAAAGGTAAGAATCCTGGTACCTAGTGGGCACCCAGCTGGATGCAGCTAGGATGTTATCTATTCCTGTTCTGGGGGGTCTTGCTCTTCCCCACAGTAGTCTGACTACCTGAGCAGGAAACTTTAGAAAAGCTTAAGATCTATGCAGAAGGAAATGCCCAAAGTTACCTTGGAGCAGTTCATCTAGATTTGTATCAGAAACAAAAGAAAAATCTGACCACATAAATCCACAGTTCCATTCTGGAAATTATTCTTATAATTCATCCTTGTGATGGGGTTGAATAGTCATTGATGTTGCTTTCATAATTCTATTTTATTTGGGATTTTAGTGAATGTAGATCAACAGGAGCTAGTTGAAGCCTGAGATCTTTACCAACATGTGTTCTCATTCAGCAATATTGAATATCTTCATATCTTCTTAAATCTTATATTAGTCAGTAAAATGTTGTAAATTTTTTTCATGAAATGAATATATTTATTTTCAAGCTTTTAAATATTTTATAGCTTTATTTCATTTACATTTTCTCATAGTTTATATAAAAGCTATTGGTCTAGACAAACTGAGTTTAAACCTGGATTAGGGATTTTATTATACATAGGTTTACCGTGTGTGTGTGTGTGTGTGTGTGTGTGTGTGTGTGTGTGTGTGTGTGTGAGAGAGAGAGAGAGAGAGAGAGAGAGAGAGAGAGAGAGAGAGAGAGAGAGAGAAAGAAAGAGAGGGGGGGATTCTTTTAGGGCATTTGTGCTGGGAGAGGAGTTATATGCTCTTTTCAATTCTATCCACCACTATGATTCAGTTTCTTCCCTCCCTTCCTTCATCATTTTTTCCTTCTCTCTTGCTTTGCAGGGGGTTGAACACTGTACATGTTAAGCACAAGCTCATGAGTGCTCAGTACATGATCTACAACCAAGTTGCACCCCCAGCTCTAGCTCTTGAAGTAAATATTTTTTAATTAGGGATTTGGAGGAGGAAACTGATTGGGTGCTCACAGCCCTTGAGTTCACTGAGGACAGCATGACTCTTTTGTAACCTAGTAACCACACTCATGTCCTGCTAGCTAAGTAACTGCACCATGTCAGACTAGGAGATGTCACTGGTAAACTGAGCTATTTAAACACTTCAGGTCTGGATAGGTAATGGTAATGCTTCCTCAGGGGAAAAATGGAAAGCTATGCAGTATAGCATTTGTTTTCACTGAAAGAGAAAAAGTAGCTTGCTCTAGTATTTCCTCCTCACTTTAAATCTATTTACCCAAAATATTTTCCCACTGAATATGAAAGTTACTATGGGCATAGGAATATGTGAATAAATATACATATATATTTATCATATGACTAAGAAACATCCAGAGTTTCCTTCAGGCATAGTGAGTCGATTTTCATCTTTTCTCTTCCTTCACAGCTTCTCCACCAACTGATCATTTTTATATCTTTTTCATAGTGAAGACAAAGTTTATCACTGGTCACTTGTTGCCACAGGTCTGATCTACAAGTTTTGTGCCTCTTAGAGACCAATTTGCTTTCTAAATTCAAATATAAGAGAATGTAACTTGGAACCTTTGTAGTTGGATGAGGCAGATAAGGTCAGAACACCTTCCCAGAAAAAGAGCCACAGATGGGCCATAAATGATGCTTTCTGTTGGCTTAGTGGCTGCACATGAATCTACTGATATTTTAATTATCATCTGCAGCTCAATGGCCCCAGTCAGTTCCCCACTGGCCACTCAGGCTGCTGCCTGGCAAGCTTCTGGTACTGTGCCCAGAGTCTCTCTCATTCTATTTATCAATAAGAGTAAGTCAAAGGCTGGGGTGAAAACCTGCTAGCTCAGAGAGGTTGAGTAGCAACTAGCTGACCTTGATCTTTAGCCAGAGACACTGCAACTACAAGAGACATGTCCCTTCTTGTGTCCAAGAGCCAAAAAAGAGGTGCCAAACTCAAGTCTCCACCCTTTCCTTCCTATGCATCTTCTCTATCCAAATTGCTGGCTTCTTTATGCACAATTTTGGTCAGCTAGTCACTAGCTCCGACCCCTGATTCAAGGTTTAACTTTACAGCAAGTCTTAGTAGTGTCAGAGTCTTATCAAAACATCCCACAACAGAAAGAGCAAAGGAGATCTTAATGAATAAAGTGCAAAGGGAGGTTAGCACAACTTGGAAGAGTGTAAGCTGGGGAAGAACAGGAACCAGCTGGGTCAAGACTGTCCGTTGAGGGTTTGATTGACAGAGGCATCAGAAGAACATTCTGCATTAGCCTTGGGCATGACAACTGTGCTATACCTACTTGAGTCAACCAAGGAGGAAATAATTAACCACATTTCAGTTATAATTGGATTAACTTTTCAGTTAGTGGCAGTCTAGAGTGACTCAACACTCTCGGCGTTTAGGATGGAAGATAGCTAACCACAACTGTTACCATGAGTTTACCTTTTGAAGTTTTGTTTGCTTTGTACCAGGAAAGGCTACAAATGACATGGTTTTTGTCGTCAGTTTACTCAAGCTTGGTGGCTCTGAGCAGCTATTCTGGTTTTATTTAACCAGCCTGTGACAAGCACTTGGAAGACAGCTTGTAGAAATTAGCCTTGGGGAGTTTGAAGCTGCTTCTTTGGGAGTCTCATTCTTCTCTAATCCTTTCTTTGCTTACGTGCCCTGATGGTAAGGAAGATCCCACTCTCAACTTTCCTCAGCTCTGAAGATCCATGGGAAAAACATGGTTCAAATACTGTAGTGCACCGAAAGCGTTTCCTTACCTTTGTAGACTACTACGTTGCTCTTTAATATGTGCCTAAAGACTATAGGGTACATCAGAGCACTGGTGTGAGGACCAAGAGCAAAGGCCTCAGAGTTTTTTTTAAATGACTCTTCAGTTTATTTTTTACTTTAGACTTTCTAGAAAGAAATGTGTTTTATTTATGTGTCCATATTTATCTGTCTGTTCTGTGTATGCCCATATGTGTGCATGTGCCTGTGGAAGTCATAAAAGGTGCTTAGGATCCTCTGGAGCTGGAGTACAGGCAGTTGTGAAGCCACCTGGTATGGGTGCTATGTGTTAAACCCTGCTCCTGTGGAAAGGCTGTGGGCATTCCTAACCTTGAGACTTTTATATACTGTAGTTATTATGGAAACCAGCATTTGTCTTGTTATTTTAGAATGGATCAAAAATGTTTGCATTTACTAGATCTTTAAACAATCTTCTGACTTAATTTTCTAGGTATTTTATAAGATTAATCTAAGAACTTTATTATTTTCAAATAAAGTACACTTTAGAAGTATCCTTATGAATTACTAAAAGAAAGACAAATGTAAGTAGAAAATATAAATATAAACACCTACATATTGCAATTTAAGGAACAGAGGCTACAAAATCGTCTTATATAATGAAGTCAGAGGAAATCTAGTAAAGGAATAGATTGACCATAATAGTGATAATTTCCCTCCACACTTCACATGACACTATTTCATCCATCTGAGGGAGGGATTCTTTTACCAGTGCCACATAGCAGATCATTCTGCATCCATCCTAAAATCAATATGGGTTCCTTATATAGCATTATGAATCTATTTATCTTTTCTACAAGATTCTATAACTTATCACAACACATACTTCTCTTGCCTGTCTAATCAAGGCGCTTTGAGCCGTTGGTAAGTGTTTCATTACCTGGAGTCTCAGACAGAGTGGCCCAGAACAAACACGGATGAACATACCACCCCAATTTAGAGATTTGTGATATTACAGCTTCTTGGACTCATGTATATTCCAGAAACTCCAGTCTTTGTGATATTAATCTTACTGTAAGTTTTGACTAGGGATCAATGACAATGAAGATTCTCTGATATGTATTCTGTTAAAAAAAATTGCTTTTCTAGCCTCTTTCCTGATTCTACTATTCTTTCTTTGACCTACATCCGCTAGTTTGTTTTTGTTTGTTTTGTTTCCTCTTTTCTTCAAATTTTACTGGATTTTGAAAATGTTTTCTCTTTGTTTGCATTGTTTTGAACATTTACATGCATGAAATTTACTTTAAATTAATAAAATGTATTGGGCAGAATATTAATTTCCAAATCTATCTTTACTAATACATTCCCTTGTAGAAACCCATGATTCATAAAAATCAACCTTAGCACTTTAGAAATAAATCATTTGGGATTATTCTCAATGGCCCTGACTCTGTGACTTTTATCACATGGTCAAGATGCCCTTTTTTTTACTACGCTGATGTGTCTCAAATACAACGTGAAGCAGAATTATAGACCTGCAAAGAAGGACACTTTCACAGTGCCGAAGAGTGTAATGAGGAAAGTTTCCAGTGAGTGAACCCCAGTTCACCACAACTTCTGAGCCAAGATTTACTCCTGATGAACAAATTATGAGATGAAATTCCAGCCATTCTTTCTCTATACATGATTCTGTATAAATGCCAATTGCTCTTTTTCACTTATGTGTTGGGCTCATGAATTTGCTTTAACAACCAATCTATAGTCTGAATGTTTCTTCTATAGAAACTTCTTTTTTGTTTTGATTTGTTTTTCAAAACAGGGTTTCTCTGTTTAGCTTTGGAGCCTGTCCTGGAACTTGCTCTGTAGACCAGTCAGGCCTCGAACTCACAGAGATACACCTGGCTCTGCCTCCTGAGTGCTGGGATTAAAGGCGTGCGCCACCACCGCCCGGCTTCCTATAGAAACTTCTTATTCTCCCATGCCCCCTTTTAAATAGGAAATAAGAACAGATTAAAATTTCTAGCACTTTTAAACCCAAGCCTTGGTCTCTCCTGCACAGGGGTCATAGGGCATCAAGATTTCATCAGATAAAGAGTTTATCTCCTAGTAACACCAGCTCAAGGGATGACAGACTAAGTAAACGTTCGTCCATGATGCAAGCACACGACCACTTAGATTTGATATAATGCAGGATGGTGTGTAAATATTTTTGAAATCTCAGTCTCAAAACCAATGAAATTTCATATCTAGAACTGCCAAAACTTATGACCTTGACCTGTCTGTTCAGACTGACAGAATTTATGAACTTGACAGGAATGCTGTGTTCTTACACAGCTTGGGTCCAGAACCCTGACTGAAGACAATGAAGAAGTAGAGAAAGGACTGGCATACACAGATACATGGCCAGAAAGAGCTGGGATCTGGTAGTCTGGGCTCATGAAATGGGAAGCTACAGTCTCCCAAAAGCTTAGCAGGTTTATTATGTACAGTTGAACTGGGAGACAGCATTATTGTACACAGCTGAACAAGGACATGTACGTGCTTTCTGGTACACAGCTGAATAAGGAAGCAGAGTTACTACACATAGGCAAACAAGGAGACAGGTTTGGCTCCTCTCAGTAGGAGCAGTCTTTATATCGGAGCCATCTTCAGACCATGAACATCCCAGGGAGAAAGCTGTGGTGGACATTTTCTGGACCCACTGTGAACATCCTCACTCAGACCACACATGCCTCTGTGACCCACCTAGGGGACACTTTGCCACTCCTGTGGGTATGAGGCATTGGTCTTTGGTATAGCTGCAGTTATAACATACATTCACTCAGGACTTCACTTGTTCCTCACACAGAAGCCTGTAGTCCTTTGGCTCATGGGTATTTGTAGATCATCAAAACATCAGGCAGATTCCTGTCTGCATCTGTATCTGAGCTCATGTCTCCTGTCTCAACAGTGTCAGAAGTGGATAGTTGCCTTGAAACTTCAGAATAGCTGTACTTACCGACACTCCTTACTTCTACAGCAGAATTTGAGAGAAAACACATGTCCTTTCCATGTAGGTATTCAAATAGCAACAGCGCAAAAGATGACAAAGCCATACACCAACTGCCCTTTGCAAAATTCAAAATCACCCTAAGTGCTAGATTTTGAAGAAAGTTGTTCTTTCTAGGGTACAGGTTGGATATTTGTGTTTAGAACAGAAACCTTCCATGATGATTCTGATTAATCAAATATCTTTTTTGTTTCCCCTCACTCAACTGTAAGCCAAGTGTGATGTTTCAGGACTATTTAATTTCAGGGTTTTGGAGGCTGGAGACCAATGTGGGCTAAGTAGTAGAGAAGGTCCTAGCTCAAATTAAAACAAATGAAACAAACAAAAAGCCCACACAAAACCACAAAGCAAAAGAAATACAATGAAACAACTATCTGTGTGCTTTCACAAGTTATATTAATGTTTATTGAAAATAAAGTTATATATAAAAGCATAAATAGATATGTGTGAATGAATTCCTGTGTGACTGTGTATGTGTGAATAGAAACATGATAGTACCTACAAGGCTAATGAGCAAATATTTCAAGTGACTTTTCATTTTCTTTTTGTTTTATTATTTTCATCAAACATTAAATCTCCTCACTGCTCATTTGTAACACATCTTCCTACTGGTTGCAAGAGGCAGTCATTCCAATGATGTGAGCTTCAGCCAGATGTTTATCATCCTGGTTCTTCAGAGTGACTGGATCGGAGAAGAGGGCCATTTGAGTCCTTAAGCTCCGCACTTCTCATACACACTGTTCTTTGCAGGACTTCTTCCTTTTCTCCAATATCCATCTTGATGAACCCAGGGGAACCACCGATCCACCCATGTACTAGGGTCTCATCTTTCAATGTGACCTCCCAAGATTCCCTTCTCGTTTTTTTGTTGTTTGTTTTTTTCATAGTTCTATCTTTAAAAATTCATGAAATGGGCCTTTGATGATTATTCTTGCTCAGAGCTTCCTCCTGTGCCCTCTCAGGAGATTACTAATAGGGAAATCTCATGGAAAAACTCCGTTTCTCTGCTAAGCACTTTGTGTGAAAACATATAAATATACAAACATACAAATTGTGCTTTCAGTTCCTACAAAAACACTGGTTAATGTATTACCTAGGGAAAGTTGATAGATGTCTAGTCTATTTCATTCCTTCTAACTTGGTGTAAGTTTCCATTAACTGTCAATTGAAGTAACTTATCAACTAGCCACAGTAAAAGCTACTGAGACAGATAGAACTCAGAAAATTTAGTCTATAAATTCCAAACAAATTAACAAATAGGTGAGCATTTAAAATTTTAACCTCTTTATGAAAAAAATAGTCTGAACGTATATTTAAAGCTGTAGCAAAACCCACATATATAGAGTTGACATGCCAGATTTTTTAGAATTAGCTTATTTACTAAAACTCCAAGACAGTTGTTTGAAAAACATCTGGTATCATAGGAAGTGATAGAGGCAATTTTAGTCTCCATGCAGATTATCAGACCTCCTGGTTTGTATATCTACTGTTTTCTCATTCAAATTACTTTTGGAATTATTAGGGCTCTTCTGCAGTAACAGTAGACTTCCTCTACCTTGATGAATCTTAATAAAATACACCACAGTCCAGGCACATTAGCCAACTGACTTTACCTGCATAGAATATAGACATTGCCATGGAATACTACTTAGCAAAATTAGTCAGATACAAAGCTAAAAAAATAAAATTATAAAGTGTCTATGTACACCCAGATGGAATATTTGTTCTTAATAAAGTTATGTTTAAAAACCACAATGATAATGATTTGTTATATTTGGGGAAAACTAAAAATTAGAGGGTAGGAAGAGATTTTACATCAGATAAAATGCCTCATAAATACTTGAGAAAATGAACGTGATTGAGTTAAAAATAAGATTAAGGCAAAGAGGAAATGATGTTGAGGCATAGATTGACAAAACTACAATATATTTTAAAGAATTATAAGCATTTTGAATAAATAGTAAAACACAGGAGTGGGTTTTTATACCATTTAGCTAAGATTGGGGGAAAAAACACTTGCATTTTATATTGAAATTAACTCAAATTTAGATGAAATTTGGTAAATAGGAGTTGATTAACCTACAGAGAGATGAAAAGAATTTATTTTCATTTTTAATAGAGTTTGATGGCAAAGATGTGGCAGAAATAAACATGAAAATATTAGCTATTAAATAAAATAGGAGGCAAGCAGTATAATTTTTGGAGCCAAATCTGTCATACTTAAGGACATGATAGGCTTTTATTGCATTCAGATTCTGTTGGTTGCCAGTGAGAGATACTAGACAGACTAACATAAATAAGAGTGTTATTTATTAAGTGGCTCAAGCAAGGTTATTCATTAAGCAGTGATGTTTACTGTGGGAGAAAAGCCATGAGGTGCAACAAAACCCACTATAAGAGTTTATTAGGAGAAGGAGAACAGAAAGGAAGTGCTTAGGCCTATGGAAATGATCGTGCAGGAAGAGGGAGGGAGGGATATGTGGGACTCGCTTTTATAGATTCCCCACACACATGCATATGTGGGTATACATAGCTACGCCACACATGGGAATAGATTACGTGATCACATAGCATATGGATTACGTAGGACATAAGGCCCTGGGATGACTAAGCCTCTTTCTTGGCTAATGGACAGCGAATGTGTGGTTATGTAGCTGGAGCAGTGACTAGAAATTCTAACTAAGAGGAAATGTTGGCTCACATGATCTCAGTAGGGATGCAACTTGGAAAACATAAACAGATATTATACGCATAGAGCAAGGATGTGGATTGGGTAGTTGAAAGCAGTGGGTAGAATAGCAAAAGAAGTGGTGGTTTCGGACCACGCCCCTTCTCATAATCTGTTCACAGTAACTTTGTCTGGGAAGTGGGGAGGACTGGGAGGTAAGTAGTGAGCCTGCACAAAGCAAAGCTGGTTTTAGAGACGTAGAATTCACATGTTCCACACACAGAGCTCTCCCAGCAGCGGGGATTTGTGTAGGTTTAGAGGCGACAGGGTTAGTGTTGAAGCTATTTAGGAGACAATAATATTTGAGAATAAACACACTCTAATAAGCATGTCGGCAACAGTTGGAAGCTGGTAGTGGAAATCAACCCTTAAGTGTGAGCTCAGATCAGTAGGTAACATGCCAAATGACAGCTCAGCACACCTCTTTACATGAGAAACTTAGGCCAAGTAGGCTTTATGGTTTAAAGACATCTTGTGAAGATTGCTTACAAAAACTTGAGCACTCTTTATGGCATGGCTTCTAAAAAATTTTCCTCCAAAAATTAAAATAAACATTAAATAAAACAAATAAGCTGCATAAAAATATTTATCTCTTGATTACACAAGAGTGGTGGTTTACATTTGTCATAGGAATGGAGCAAGACCGGGTGATGTCATTTCTACTATGCATGGTTTGATAAGTTTATGTAGATCCGACATAAAGAAAAATATAGAATGTCATGAAAATGTTTTCTCATCCAAAGTCACATTCAGCTCTGCCATGTTCTCCACTATCTGGCAGCAGGCTCTGAAAACCATTTCCAACTTATATATAAACATAATCAAAACAGCCATTCCTGGTTCCTCTTTGGATTATATTGTCTCCCATCATCCCAAGCCTCCATATTGCTGCCAACACTGCTATTGCCTCACCAGTTCTATGAGCTGGCCATAGTCTCCTTCCTCTGTGAACATTTTAGGATGGCATTCCACGCTGACAGCTCCCTTCTGTTTCCTACAAACGATGAGTAAAATCCAATTTCGATTTTAAAATTATGTCCCAAGTGGGCAAGCCCTTGCTGGAAGCATTTGGTCTTAAAAGGCTGTCTAGTGCTTCACAATCATGCCACACATACAAAATCATATAGAAAATGCTTACTGGATAAATTGTAGCAATCCCCACAGGTAAAATTACAATGGATTGTTATCATGCTCCTTATTCAAGAAAGGACTTAATATGATTGCCGTGGCTGGTGTTTTGAAGAAGACAGCCAATAGATAATGTTTGCTGCCAGCCTGTGCAGCTTCCACTGAAACACACTGACCCATGACCAATCCCTTTGGAATTTTTGCTTGGCTCCATTCCACAATACACTCAGGCACTCTAATAACCTTCCTTCCTTCCTTCTCTCTCTCTCTCTCTCTCTCTTTCTCTTGCTCTCCCTCCCTCCCTCCCTCCCTCCCTCCCTCCCTCCCTCCCTCCCTTCTTCCCTTCCTCCCTCCCTCCTTCCCTCTCTCTCTCTCTCTGCCTCTCTCTCTCTCTCTCTCTCTCTCTCTCTCTCTCTCTTCCTTTTGGTCAATTAGAATAAGGAGATGCTGGGAAGACACTTGAGAATCAGAGGGGACAAAAATGCATTCTCCCATTAATACCAGAATTTCACTAAAATATATGAGAAAAAATTTTCCACTGTAGAACATCTAGAAATTAAGTGATGGAAGAGTGACACCTGGATTCATCCTTGAGAGGGACTGTTCTGCAGAAGCAATGCTTTTCAGGACAGATCCTGACACATTTTGTTCATTGTAAACTGTTGCCAAATTGAGGCAGTTACTTGAAATGAATCAATCCAATGGTGTTTCTGATCACTGACTCAAATCACCGGATTAATTTTATCATTTAGTTTTAGTCTGGAGTTTCAGCTGGTTCACTGCACATGTTATTTTTTACATGAAAGATGAGAACATTTTTTAATGAAAAATTACTCCATATGTGCTGGAAAAAAGTCTAAAAGGATTAAAATAACTCCTATATAATGTAAACAAACTTTATTTCATCTAAGTCACAAGCATTTTCTCACTTTAAAAGCATAAAGTTGGCTTTTTAAAGAAGAATGACTGCTGTAATTTAAGAAGATGAGCTTTTGACTGACTTAATTTCAGATTTTTTTTTTCCCAAATTGTAATTGAATTGAAGAAACTTGAATTCACTTTATTGGAAAACAATCTTCTTTAAAATGCTAAAAAGCCAGTAAAGTGTATTAGACTAATGAATTCTACCCAAGGATTTACCTAGATAACCATCACACTAAAGGCCATAAAGAGCCAGAGGGGAGGGTGGGGCAGAACTAGCTGAGGTCAAAAGGCTCAGCTCATTCTAATAACAAGTGGGGACTGTGGTGTTTGCCTACATCTGAGGGGAGCGCCCACAGGGGGGAGGATGAGGTAGGGCAGCCACTGCACACAGCGGAGACTCTCCACTGTGAACTACTTCTGCCCTCCCCCTCTTAATGCACAGGGGGTAAGGAGCCGTGCATGTCTCCACAAACATCTTTCTATTTTGTTTTGTATGTAACATGTTTGATCCTTTTTCTCTTTTCTCCCTTTTTTAAAGAGTACTCTAGTATAAGAATAATACAAAGAAACTTCCCTTTACTTATGATCAGTTTCTACAAGAAACTTTAAGCCCATTTTCAGCTAAAAAGTAACAAACATAAGGTGTTGTGGAATATTACTTTAACTGTGTAAATGTGAGTTACATTTGTTTATGCTGCACTTGCTCCGTTGGGTAAAGATGTGTTACCATTTCACCTTGCCTGCCTAAGGCACCTGATTGGTCTAATAAAAAGCGAAATGGCCAATAGCCCTGCAGAAGAAGGATTGGTGGGGCTGGCAGGCAGAGAGAACAAGTAGTAAGAGGAATACAGTCTTGAGAGAGGAGAGAACAAGGGAGAAAGAGAAGAAGAGGCCTGGGTCAGACAGACAGACAGACACAGAGCAAGTAGTGAAAGTAGGCATATAGAGTGAAAAAAGTTAAAAAGCCCCGAGGCAAAATGTAGATGAAGAGAAACAGGTTAATTTAAGTTATAAGAGCCAGTGGACAAGCACACAGGACGGCCGAGCATTCATAACTAAGAGTAAGTCTTCTCCTCATGATTTGGAAGCTGATTGGTGGCACAAAATAAAGCCTGGACATAATGGGAGCAATATTTTTTAATACACATCTTATTTTACATGTGTGGGTGTTTTGCATGCGTGTATGTTTGTGCATGATGTATACACAGTGCCTGCAGGGCACGGAGGAAGGTGTCAGCCCCTGAGGCTAGTGTTACAGGCAGTTGTGAGGGCACCATGTGGATACTGAGAACTGGAAAAAGGTTCTCTGGAAGAGCAGCACGAGCTCTTAGACCCTGAGCTGTCTCTCCATTGCCCCACATGAGCAAGGTTTTTAAGTGAGTTCCTAACCTTAGGCCTTAGGATATTCAATTCAAATTGTTTTTTCTTTTGAGATAGGATTTTGCTGTACAGTCCAGGTTAGTCTTGAACTTGTAGGCTTCCTCCCTCAGCCTCCAAATGCTGGGATTATAGGGCTGTGCCACTATGCCCAACTTAAGTGATAGCTGAATGATTGTGCATGTAAATATTTGAACCAAGCTACATCTGCTGTTGCTTGTGTCTATGGTGAAGATAATTGACTGATTTGTGCAGGTTTTAAAGATGACAGTGTAAGGTCCTCAGGAAAACTCTTAGTGGGGAAAGTATCCTTGATTCTATCCTTGAAGATAGAAAATAGCAACAGTGTTACAGTTTTTCCTTACTCATCTTCTTTTGACTTCTATTTTGGGACATCAATTCTAGAGAAATTTATCTGATAATCAGAATTTAGACTTGCCAGGGGCTTGAATTGTCATTAAGCCCTTAGGCCAACTGCAGAGAATTTCCAGCCAGCTTACCAAGGGTGCTTCCTTATTTTTACTCAAACATCTTCCATGGCGAGTGTTATGTGCTTTATGGAAACAAATCATGGTATAAATTAAGCTGGTCCTATGCAAATGAAAGCAAATTTTATTATCTCCCTTGGATTGTAGTCAATCCATATATAGCACATGAAATTTCATGTTTTTATCACATTTACCTTACATTTATATTAAGCAAGTACCATGGTATGCTTTGTTTTGATATCAAAACTATTGTTAGTAGGTATTAGCATTTTTGAAAAATCTGAATACAAGGGATTCCATTAATTTTTGTACAGACATAGTTTGTTTAAGCCATTTGTTTCTCTTGATGTGTTTTCCAGTTTGTGGAAATGACTTTGAGTGTTAATTGCCCTGCTTCGCTTCATGCTGTTTGGAAAACAGCTTACAAAACAGCCTCGGCTAGAGCAGCAGGTGATGATTCCAGAGATCCCAAATGTTAAAGCCTGGTGGCACACCAGCTCTCTCTCAGGCTCCATGAATCATAAATCAGTGTAGGGGAATAGTTGCTTAATATTTTCAGATCTTGCAGAAAGAGACGGTGATCTATCTCTAAGAAGCATGTGCCTAGGGAGCAGTAGAGAGGAATTATTGCAAATACCCTCTAGCTTTAGGAAAATCTGAGCTAACTTAAAGCGAAAATCGAGGAAGCAATAAATAGATCATTATGTGACACAATCTGGGTCCAATTAATTTCAATAAATTCCACAGTGTGACTTTAATCATTCACTCTTTCATTTATTAATCAAACATCTTAGTATTTTGTAAAAATTAGCTGTTGCTGCCGGTGGTTAACCCTCCATGCACCATCTCAGCATGCCTGCAACCCCTCAGGCGTGAGGATTATTGTAGCACCTAACCACACATAGAATTTCCTTTTCTCCTTCAATTCCCACTCCTGGGAGGGAAAGAAACAATGTATCAAACAAATAAGACAAATCAAACAGGTGACAGATGCTGAAGAAATACCACAGGGCAATGAGGAACGACACAGTAGTCATAAAACTAACATGATCAGCAAATGGAAGTTCAGGGTATCCATGAAAATAAAAGATCAATAGCTCCAGGGGAAGTTGAATGAATGACGTACCAGAGAAAAAGGCCAGCAGGTTACAAATCATCCTCAAAACACCATCATTTCATCAACCACAAAGGCAAAGGCAAGCAGGTGAATTACCTTCACACATCCCGGCACACTCCTCCAACGTGCCTGTTTTCCTGGCCTTTGCCTTCACCCAAAGCCGCTGCATTCACGTTTCTCTTGTTTTAACAAAGGTCTCAGTCTGGAGCCCAAGAACAGACAGAGCATTCCTGAGACTTCTTCCCAAGCTTAAGCCAGATATCCCCCTGGTTATGGACCCCAGGCATGACAGGAGTTCAGAGAACAGCAAATGCTAGAACAAAAGCAGGAAGATACCACAGGGATTTCCAAATCTTTTTATGTCAAGTCCTACAGTGAAGTTTCAAATGTAGATTTGCTTGGAAAATAACTAGAATTTTCTTTCCTTTTCCCAGGGAGTCAAGTGAGGTAAACTATTATGCCACAATGAAAAGAGCACTGTGCCTATGCTTGCTCCATGATGATTTTCTTTGTTGGGATTAATTTCTCGGTTGCGCAGCATCTGCAGGTGGGATTAGTCTTTTTGCGGCTTTGTTCAACTCAAATGTATCCTGACAGATGGTGATAGCAAGTAAATAGGACCTGTGTATTTCAGAGGTGGGAGAATGCCTGGGCTCATCAAAAGAACAATTATCATGAACAAATAGACTTCAAGGTGCCCTTAGGTTCACTGATCTCTGGGATGTTAGCAGGGTCGGGGGAGGGACTCACTCACATTGCACAACAGATTTCTACCTCCTTTATCACTTCTGAGTATGATCCACACAGAGCTTGTGGTGAGTTTTTGGCAGAAAACCTTAACCACAAGACATTCAACCCTTTGTGGATGTTAAATATAGTAACTTTTAAATGATTATTCAGTTCAAGATTTGTAGCCGAGTAAAAATATCTGGCCAATATTCCACATTATTTACTGTTTAACAGAGTCAACCGAGTTTAAAATAAACACTCCTGATGCCAATTAGGCTTACTCAGGGAGAAAAGCATGAAGGAAAGGAAACAGCCATGAGCGCTAAGCTCGCAAAGGCGTTAGTGCATGTGGGGATCCCAGGACAGAGCAGAGTTTTCATTTATTTACTTTGTAAAGTCAGAGCAATGTCTAAACTTGCAACTCGGGGGGCATTGCTTCAGGCCACTTTATATTGGGACCTAGCTCTCACCAAAGTCATTCTAGAATACTTACTCTAATCATGAATATTGCTTATAATATAGGTTATGAAATAGGTTAGGTGGATGGTGGTAACAAGGTGTGGTATGTGCGTGTGTCTGTCTGCGTGAGATATGCAATGTGGTCTCTTAAAGACTTACTTTAGTGTAGAGGCTACGACTGGTAAGGAAACTATACCTCAGAAAAACAAATGCCTCTGCAATCGATTTTTAAATATTTTCACTGGAAATTGAAGTCCATAATCCTTCTTGAAGTGTCTGCATAGCCAGCAGACATTTGACCAATTTTTTCCTTGTTTGTATCTATGTTTATTTGTGTATAACCTTTTCTGTGAATTCTCTTTAGGTATTTCCAAAATATTCTTCATTGCAATTAAATTTACCTCTTTTTTTATAGATGATAAGGTATGAGAAATATCATTTAATTAAAATAAATAGCCACACTATGCCTAGCTGAGTCTTAAAACAGAATGATAGAGTAAAATATAGATTGAATACTAAGGTATCTGATCATATCAGTTACTGGGGAGAACTTAAGCTATTTTCCAACTTTCATTTTGCATTTTTTTTTCTTATTTGTTCTAGGTGTATTTGCCCAATACTGAAAACATTCTTGACTTTTTATATTAAATAATATACTCAGAATAACTCATTCTTTAGAAAGAATATTTTGTTTTTCTTTCAGTGTCTCTGATGCCAACTGATATCATCATCTTTACACTATGTTTGTGGGTCTACTAATTTGGAAAAGGATCCAAGTGATCTTGGCCGTGATTCCAACCAATATTCATATATGAATGTAGTGGTCTCGTAATTTCTCAAAAAAGGATTGGAATTTTAAGATGGAAACAGGTAACATACATTGTAACCCAGCAAAGTCTCCAGGGAAGGAATCCCACTAAGAGTTTCAGATTTGCCTCCGATCAAACCGAAAGGCAAACAGAACTGGGAAAATTGCCGTTTGTCAACCGTTCTGTGTCATATCGTGTGGCGATACTGTTCTTACACAGCAAATGTCAGAATACTGACACTCTACTGTACAAACCTAAACAAGCACAAAATGGAGCATAAATTACCCGAGAGTACTGGCAGGGGTCATGTGCAAATGAATGGTGTTGAGAGACTGGCAGAAGTTTCCCAGGCCTCCAACAGGTTTGCGTTTCTTCTCTGTAGGACACCTCTGAGGGGAAGGGGCAGAAAACACGTGAGGTTAGAGTTATTTTTAAAGTTAGAAAAAAAAAAAAGACTTTAAGTCCTTGTTTAATTAAAAATGGAACAGTACAAGTAGATGACTCACTTCTATCTTAAAAAGCTGAAAATTAAAAATTATGCAATGCACTAAAAATACAAAGAGTGAATCAAATGTTGCTTCCCATAAGAACCTTCCAGTAGATTCTGGAGCATGGTTACATAGGTAAACTGCTTATGGCTCTCACTGAGTTGTAGGTTATAAACACAAAACAGAGATAAACAAACAATGAAGAGCTGTTTATATCCTTAAATAGTTTATTATATTATGATTATAAAATAATGTTTTCCTTTCTAATTGACCAAAAATTCCAATATACGTTCTTCAATTATCCAAATCTTACCTTTAGAGATTCATTAGCCTGAGGTGTTTCTTTGTCCAGTGGTGATTTAACATTCCCTTACCATTCACATACTAATTTAGGTATTAAAGCACTGGTCCTATGTGTCTCATTTTTATTGAGAAATACAGATGACATTTTCTTCTACTAGGTAGCTTCCAGCAACTAGTTCTTGTCATGATGTTGTCATAGTGACAGTGACATTAATGTACTTCATGGTAATCAGCACAGTGTTTTATGTGAAAAAAAAAAGTCAGCACTGATTCCTGGTATATATGTGTTGAAATACTGTAAAATATGCTACTTAATATGCTAGTGAATGGGAGTCAAGCAGCTGCCAGGGACATTAGATTAATTGATGGAGACATACATCTAGAAATGCAGATGCAACACAAGTGCCTGAGGGATGATCAAGATACCGGTGAACATGGCCAAGAGATCACGGTTAACTGGTTGTGAAGCAGAATTTTTCTCTCAGGTGCCTTTGCCAAATACTAAAGCTTTTCTGTCAACAAGCGCTCACTTTAATTATTTTTAAATCCTTTTAAATATTTTTTTGGAGTCCTAGAATGATTTTTCGATGATAGTTCCACATGCTAGATTCCATCCTACACAACTTTGGCAAAACGCTCCCCGTCACCACCTTTTATGCCAAAGGCTGTTATTGAAGTGCCAAGTATTCTGCGTTCAGTGGTTCAGTTACCACTTACTCCAGGCTGTGCATGCTGGCATCATGATAAACAATGAAATAACACTGGCAGAATCTCTCCAGCAGGCATCCTACGTTTTTATGTCACCAACACTTCAAGAATAAAAGAGAAATATGATCATCATTTATATAGTTTAAATTATTAATTTAAAAACTTTTTTTTTAATACCAAACTATGGTATAACTGAATTTTCTAGAAAAAAATGTAAAAATTAGAGAATTTATTTTCTTCAGCAATGTGGCCAAATGTAGATTGATTGTGGGCCAGTGAATGACACCCTCCACATGGGGTACTGTGGACACAACTAATTGGATCTAGGTTATTAAAAGAAGAAAAGGATGAAGAAGAGGAGGAAGGGAGGAGGAAAAGAAAGGAGGAAAAAGAGAAAGGAAGAAAGGAAGGAAGGAAGGAAGAAAAAGAAAAGAAAGATAAAAAAGAAGAAATGAAGTTCCACAGGGCTGTGAGGAAAATTCTGGAAGAGGCTGTGGGGTAAGGATAGATATAATTTAAAACACATTGTATTCGTAAATGAAATAAAAAACAATGCATAAACAATTATTTGAATAACTAAGAACATTTTAAAATGAACCATGAGTGTTGGCTATTATGTGAACTCACGCTGAAATTTGGGGATATAGTTCCCTCTTTCCCTCCTGGAGATCTATCTCTGTGCTGACTGTGCCACATGTGGAAAAGGCTGTGATGGTCTTCATGGATACGTGAACTTGAACAGAGAACAGGCCCCTATCTGCTAAGCATAACTAATTCTGATGAAAATAAAGTGCAGAGCAACCATTATTATTCCTGAATTCTAGATCAGTAAAAGTTCATTTCTTAAAGATTTTCTGATTTGTTTTCAAGATGCCAACTCATAGAAGATAAAGTATGTAAACTTTAGTTGGCTTACTTTCAATTAACTATTCACTTCACTGATCATTCTTTTAAATTTACTGAAAAGTATCATTGCCATTCCTTTTGTTTCCTTCAGAAAGAGTGACATAGACGTGACCATACACAATAGTATACTGAAGAGATGAGTGAATCTCTCCATGCTCATCAGACAAGCGATCAATGACGGCTAGTAATTCACAGATAACCAGTGAATGTGCAGACAGTGAGACCATGGAACGCCCAGCTTTACATGGAATCTCTGTGTCACATCCCTTAAAGCCAAGGTTTTACAATCATCCTGGAAGAGAGAGCAGAAAGATTCTAAGAGCCAGAGGTAGTGACTGTCTGTGGTGACGTGAGAGAACTGTCGCCCACACAGACTCCCAGCAGCTGGGACAGCAGGTACAAGATCAAGTCAGTCAAATACTCAGCATGGCTGGGAGGAGCTCACGGTTCCCATTCCTAGCTGTGGAACTATGGGTTATTGATAACTCCAGGGGGAGGAGAGTCGTTAAGGATGGAGACCTCAGGAGGCTGTCCATGCTTTGCACACATGCAAACAGGAAGCTCTAAATACTCAGTAGATATTAACTTCTGAGAGACAGAGAGAGAGAGAGAGAGAGAGAGAGAGAGAGAGAGAGAGAGAGAGAGAGAGAGAGAGAGAAAGACAGAGACAGAGACAGAACTCTGCTTTTGTCTTCAACTGCTAGGAATTCTGAGCTGGAAACCAAATTCAGCAAGACAGGATGGCCACCTTATATGTATGTGAGTATAGCACATGATCATGACTTTCCCCACCTGTCTTCTTAGGAAAATGGATGGAATGAACATTTTTGGAGTACAATTTGTCAGGGCCTTTTGCATATTTTAACTTTTCAACTTCACATAATCACAGGATATATAACACTATTTTAATGTTAGGCAACCAAAGTCCAGAGTAAGTCTTACCGATGTCCCCCAGAAAGTGAGAGAAGGCTGATCAAGCCATTCCTAGATCAACATAAGATTGTCACTAAAGCAAAGTAAGTAAGTGAAGGTTTGAAATCCTCCAGAGAGTTTGCTTTGGACTTCCACCTTACAGAAGGCACCAGTCTGGTCTAAACAGTAGAGCTCTGAATGGTTTTATTCTAGAGTGATGGCTGTAACTGCAGTTCAGGAGACACCCAGGGTGTATAGAATTCTGCACAGTGATAGAGAACATAACAGAGATTGTCCACTCAAAGCCCACATTTCTCCTACACAAATCCACTCTTGTATGACATACCTCTGAGTGAGCACAGCCAAGGACTGAAACACAAACTCAGGAAAGCAGTAACAAGAACACAGTAGATGACTTTGTCTCCTGAGTCTAAGTTCTGTGAAGTAGAATAAGGAGGAGAGACGATTGTGTCATTTAGGAAAGGCTTCTTTCGAATGATTTTATTTTATTTTTCTAACTTATGTGCACCTGGGTGTCTGTGTGTGACTATATGCACATGTATATGGATATTTACAGAGGCCAGAAAGAGGCATCAGATTCCCGGAAGCCAGAGTAACAGGTGGTTGCGAGCTGCATCACTTGGATGATTGGAATCAACTCCAGTCCTCTGCCAGAGCAACAAGGGCTCTTCATCATTGAGCCATTTCTTCTGCTCCAAGACTTTTAATAAATTTCAATTTTGTATGTATATGATGCATTTGAAGACTGGGCCAGAATAAACAAATGATGACCACACAGTTCATTTGACCAGTGGCTTGACCTCGTGGCTGGGAGAGACTGATAGCAGCGGTTAAGGATGGTGCTTGCAGCATGTTACTCTTCCTTATCCCTTTGCAAGCATACATGGGAATCTTTTCATATCCTTTAATAAAATGTGCCTTGATCTATTGTAACACTTGTGTCTTGCTATTATGAAACCTTTCACAGCCTCCTTTTAGAGAGACGACTGTTAACTGGTGCTCCACAACTCTCTAGAATGTTTCACCTCCAAGAAGACACTGGCAACATCTAAAGACATCTTTGTCCCAAGAACTTGGGTGAGAGTGTGGAGGGCTGTTACTGAATTCTAGAGAGCAGGGCTTAGAACATGTCCTTGAAACACAAGTTACTGCTGCTTCAAATTCCTTAAACCTTAGCCTTGCCATGGTAGAGACACACTTACACACAGATACACATGAGAGAGAGGGTGGGAGAGGGAGACCAAGAGGGAGAGGGAAGGGGGGACTATACAGCTAACTGATAAACATGCCGCAATTCATTTCCGTAAAGCACATGTCAGATAACCTATGCCATATGCAAATGATTCTTTAAGAATGATTAATCCACAAATGCCATGCAGTGCGCAGACTTAGTTCAACGACACTCTGAGCTAAAACACAGGACTGAACACCTAGACTGTCTCAGGATTGAACATTCTCAGTTACGTCAATACCCTTCCTTCTTCCTTCCTTGTTTCTTCCTTCCCTCCCTCCTTCCTTCCTTCTTTCCTTCCTTCATTCTTTCTTCCTTTCTATCTGTCCGTCTGTCTGTCTTTTTGACTTTCTTTCCTCCTCCTCTTTTTCCTCCTCCTTCTTCTTCTGAGATATGATCTCTCTATTATACATCTCTGGTTGTCCTGGAAGTTGCTCTGTAGACCAGGCTAGCATTGAGCTCACAGAGACCCACCTGCTCCTGCCTCTGGAGTGCTGGGATAAAAGGCATGCACCGGCACACTTTGAAAACTGTCCTTATATGTTATAGACGACCTTATAACCTTATAACATGTTGAACTGAAAGATAATACTGTGGTCATGTCTCTACACCAGTGAATTTTGTCATGCCTCAGTTTGGCAAACTACATCACAAGGTCCAGTCACCAAGGATGGATTTCTCAATGGACATGCTTGCTCTGTAGTACTGTCTTATGAGTACATTTTCAGGCACATCCAAGGAGGCTTTTCTATGTTGTAAAAAACAGATAGTTGCTTTGTTTGCATTTTTGTATTAGGAAACATTTACTAAGGAAAAAAATCATCTAGAAAAGTGAAAGTGAAATCCATGGTTATATACCTTTGCTGATGAAAAATAAATGAATGAGAGACCTTGTCTCAAAAATGAGGTGCAGAGTGATTGGAAAAGATACCTGACTTTGACCTCCAGTCTCCGCTCATGTGAATACCTGTTCACACAAATCTGTAGATGTACTGCATTGTTAGTATACACAAGCCCCCCTCCACACACCAATGTCACTAAATGTTTTATTATAAATATATATAACCACCTTCTTTATCTTAGGAAAATTAATTTTCTAGTTATATACTTGCCCCTGAGAACTTCTCTGTCAACTGTCTCCAACAATGGACATTGAAACTCCTGCTTCACAAAATCAAGTAAAATGTTCTACTCTTCAGCTACAGCACTAACTCTTAGCTCTATTTTGGTTCTCATTTTCCATGGCTTTTTTCTAGACTGTCCTGTCTCATTGATTAACCAATATTTCCCTAAATTACTTATGATACGCTACACAAACTCTTTCCAATAAGCAAAGCTAGAAGTAACTGAGAACATTCCTAAGCTCACATTCTAGAAATCTCAGAGTAAAGGATATTGCTGTCTAGTGGACCTGCCTCTAGACAGCTCAGGGCTTGGAGGGAATCCAAGGCACTGGCAAAAGCTTTTTCTCTCTGAGGGGATTAGGAAAGAGACACTCACATTCTTTTGATCATTTCCTTGTTTATTCATCCATCTCTTCTGGTATACTGACTGGGCTGGACTCGGCTGGCTTGGGTTTGCCTGGCTTTGGGTGGCTGAACAGCTATACAAAAGTGTATTTATAGATTGTTATATAAAGTATTTCCTCATTCCAGGGTCCCTAACCTTAATTTACGTGTCTTGCTGAAGGGTAGCATCGCATGCCTTCATGACTCTATCTAGTCCTTTATTATGTATCGTGTGCAATACACAATGAAACAAGACCCCAGGTGTGCCTGAGCTGTCCTGTGACCACAGTCATGAGATGGTCACAAAGCCCCCTCAGCAAAACAATCATTGTTTTACACAAGGATTCTTTAAGGTCAAGGTACTTCTGCAAAACATCTGTTCATTCCAATCTCTAGCCCATACAGTGAATTTGTTAAATTCCTACAGAGTATAGGTAGCATGTTTTTCTTCTCCCTTACATGCTTAAAAATAAAGTCATCCCAATATCCCATATACATTTACATCTAAGTAAATTATTAGAGATCAACAGAGCATGAGCAGACAGAAAGCATCTTTTCACAGCCAACTCCCTTGCTGGTAGGCCACATGCCAAGGCTACCAAGAAAGAATTCTACTTTTTATCTTGAAAGTTAATATTACAGGGAATCACAAAGTAATCATAAACTCAAACTTTTGTTCATAAAAGACAATCAGTCGGCTGTAATTTAGATCCTCATGGTGTATACTCATTTATCAATTGTTTCTTACATCAAGAGATTGAGGGCAGAAATGGGTAGAAGGAGTTAATCACCTTTGATCAACAACCAATCTTAATAGTTGGGCTGCTTTGTATTTTTAACCTCATCTACGTGTCCTATATACAGTAGATTGTTTGCTGTGGTTATTTCATTTTAAAGTAAAAACACCTTATCAAACCTGAAGTTACTACAAGGTTTATTTCAGCCAAATGATGCACACCAAAAACTGTAACTGTATCTTTTTAGCATTAAGAGAATTAAGACTAGCCTACCTCTCAGGGAATTCAATTGTTCTCCTAATTATTAATCTGAGCTGTGATCTAAAGCAGCTAAGGTGAAACTCATAGGTCTTTAGCTGTGAAGCATATGGTTGTATATACATTTATTCATCAAAGCTCTGTATAAGCTAACGTTATTATCAATTAGACTGTACAGCTTAGGGAGAAAGTCATCTTCACAATAATTTGCAGGCAAAACTGCCCAGTAGAAAAGGAAGTTTCCATAAGATAAACACATTACCTTATAGGCAGTGGAGAATTTTCCCACACCCAATTCTACCATGCCGGATGCTAGGGAAAGATAGTAACAGCAACCATGCAAAGACACAGCAGGAGCAGAAGACTTTCTGGGGTCTGTGGTCTCAGGGGCTTTGCCTACCCGAGAAGTATCCACCAGGAGGTTGCCTCCTGGTGGGTGACACCCTGAACCTCAATCCTTACCTGTTGTCCTCCAACATGGCTACTGGCATCAGGACTTCTGATATGAAGTTAGTCTTTGTTGAATGGGCCAGCAGGACAGCAAGTAGTCACGTTATGCACAGAGACATTGAAGTGTGACTGGCTAGGAAATTAACTTTTTTGAGACAGGATCTCACTAGGCATCTTTGACTGATCTGGAACTCACTATGTCAACCATGCTAATCTATAACTCACAGAGATCCTCCTGACCCTGCCTCCTGGGAACTGGGATTAGAAGAGTACCACCACCCTTGGTTAGAAAATTAATTTCAGTATTCATTTTTTAATTGAAATTTTCAATTATTTTAATTAAATTGTTTATCTACCAACTACTGTTTTAAATAATTCAGTTTACAAAACTAATGAGGAGGGCTGGCAATGTGGCTCAGCTCCTCAGAAGAACTGGTTGCCATGCAAACAGGAAGACCTCAACTCAAGCCCCAGACCTTAAGGTAGAAGCAAAAGGAAAAGTTGTCCCCTGACTTCCACATGTACCGTACCCTCCCTACACACACCTATCATACCTACACACTCCCATAGGAGTAAGAAAAATAAAGAAAAAGATATTGAGTTTCAAAGAAACAGATAAGACATATTTAAACAAGAATAAAACAGAAATACTAAGCCAAAGAACTTTTTGATAAATCAATATCTAAGAAATGTAATCTTCCTTTGACATTTAGGTTACTTGAATGTATTGAAGTAGAAATGTCATATTATCTTTCTTTCTTTTTAACAATGTGACTCTTTTGAGTTGTGATGAATCTAACACTTCAGAAAATTTCCGGTAGGGCTAGGACATTTCTCTAATTGCTTTACAGTAGAATTGACACCAACATTTGTAAGGTGCAAAGAAAAACTATTTTATGGGAGGACATGGTACATTGACAGAGAGACAGACATGAAACTGCTAAACAGAGCTGGCAGTCATGTACAGATGACTGACATCAAGACAGAGCTTGAAATCAGATCACAACAACAAAAATCTATGTTTATGAACATCCTTATTGTTTTGACATTGGTTTTAAGTTCAATTATATCGAAAATTCAAGTGTCAAACCTCAGCAGGAAGTTTTAGAAAGTAGAGTACACATTCTCAGGAAAGTGCAGAGAAAAGAAGCAAACATGTAGAAGTGAAGCATCTTTGTGACTCCTTGTGACCAGTCCGTAATCACATGTCCTACATAATTGATGAACATCCAGAAAGACAACATTGTGGATAAGTTGTTAAGTATGTTCAATGTGACGAGTTTCAGAGGAAATGATCTTATATTACTGTATACCTTGTGCTAAGGTAACTCTTCATTGTTAAAGGATATGAACTGACAGTTGAGTTAGACTTGCATAAAGACTGCTGTCATTTTCTGGATTCAACATGGAGAATTATATGTTCTTGTCACAGTCGCAGACAAGGGGAGAAGACAGTGTTGGTAAGATGGAGGGAAGAGCAGGACAAAGTTTAGAAGAGAGAGGTCCAGTGTTCAGCACTTCAAGGTTCTTCAGTTCTCAGAATAGCACAGAAAGTAGTAATTTTCTATATTTTCTTTTAGTCATCAAAGTATATAGAATAATAGACTAAGTTGGGAATATTAGAAAATCCCTGCAATGACAAAAAAGATAACAGAGATGTCCTACTTGGAAGCCTCAGAGAAGAGGCCCCCAGGGTACTGACTGTGTGGTAGTCACAGGATTTGGAGTGAAGTTGTATCCAGAACAGATGATGAAGCCATCTTTCATTGTGAGTCCTGGCTGTGGTGTGATACTATCTGAGGCGATGTCTCCAGGGCAAAGTCCTTGTCCAGGTCCATGTAGTCATAATTTATAGCTGTGGTATTCTTTCATAGGTTGAGAAGGGGTGTAGAAGTAACCGTCTTATTAAATAAGAAACACAGAGCCAATGTAAAGATAAAAGCCCAAGAGGTCAGAGCTAAGAGCCTTACCCTTCCTGCTTCAGTGATCCTTTTCAGCCAAGAGAGACCTACTTCTTGTATGTTTGTCTTTATATAGACTTTCTGTTCTGCCTTCTCATTAGTTGTAAACCCAACCACATGACCACCTAGTCATTGCCTGTCTGTACAGATCTCCAAGTCTTCTATGGTTGGTATTGAGATTAAAGGCGTGTGTCTCCAATGCTGGCTGTATCCTTGACCACATAGAGATCTACCTAGCTCTGCCTACCAAGTGCTGGGATTAAAGGCGTGCACCACGAACACCCAGCTCCGCTATGGCTTGTTATTAGCTCTGACCCCCGGGCAACTTAATTTATTAACATACAAATAAAATCACATTTCAGTACAAATAAAATATCACCATAAAGGGGCTCTCCTGTAGTTCAGGCTGGCCTCAAACTCAGTATGTAACCTTCAGATTCTACTGTCTCAGTCTACTCAGTGCTGCGGTTCAGGTGTGCACAGCCCTGCCTTGTTTACAGGCTTTGGGCATGCCAGGCAAGTACTTAACCAAATAAGCCACATGCCCAGCCCCTTGGAAAACCCTTTAAAGTATATATACAGTAGAGGTGGTGTGGGTTCTCTTTCTTGGTATTATATTGATACTGAGCCTCTTAAAGATGTTGATGGCAAGCTGGGAGGTGGTGGCGCATGCCTTTAATCCCAGCACTCGCAAGGCAGAGCCAGACATATCTCTGTGAGTTCGAGGCCAGCCTGGTCCACAGAGTGAGATTCAGGACAGGAACCAAAACTATACAGAGAAACCCTGTCTCAAAATAAAAAAAAAAAAGAAAAAGAAAAAAAGAAAAATGAAGATGGTAAAACTGAGCCTAGAAGCTTTTGACTTTACGTGTTTTTTGTTTTTTCTTTTTTTAAGTCAATATTTACTTGGTGCACAGTTAAGAAAAGAGACATTGACATTTTGATACTGTTTTAATTTGCCCAACGACTATGTCCAAAGCAGCACAGTATGGCTCAGAGCATGAGTGACATAATCAAAGCATAACTTACGTGTGGCTGGACTGGAAAGCTCTCTACAATCCCAGGTGTGGCCGGATGGGTGATGAGAGAGGATCTGCCGCAGTGGGGTTTAAGCAATCTGATCAGAGGTAGGTGCCTCTCATTCGTGACATGCCACACCACTTATCGACAGAAATATCCATGCCTGGAGACCAGTGTTAGCCTGTGGGCAGGCCCACAAGTTTAGCTGAATGGCCCTTTGTTACAGTTACTGGTGTCCCACATAAGTCCAGAGGTTGCAAGGCCTAGCCACATTCCCTGGCATGTAAAGGTCTGCGTTTGCAATGTGGAAACAATGGCTGACGTGGAAAGTGTGAGCCTCTGGACTGCAAAGCATTGGGAACATCCAGGGCAGTATTAACAAAGCCAGCAGCCCGCAGCCTAGTGTGTGGCTGCATTTGACAGGACTCTACTGTTCGGTGTTGATTATTCTACACTGTGATCACTAAGCATTGGGTTATCTCTTTCCCTCGTTATGGGACATAGTGTCAATTTCCTTGTTATCTCAGAATGATACTTCTATTTTGTTTATTAAATGGATCTTTCTGTCTCATTTCTTGATTGCCCACAATGTGATGACCTTAAAAATTAACT
This sequence comes from Peromyscus eremicus, assembly GCF_949786415.1. NCBI lineage: Eukaryota > Metazoa > Chordata > Mammalia > Rodentia > Cricetidae > Peromyscus > Peromyscus eremicus. The sequence goes on along the minus strand of NC_081430.1, from coordinate 8,314,407 downwards.
TTAATTTACTGAAAAGGACCTAGAAGGTAACCCTGGATCAGCCACACATTTTGTAACCTAAATATTGAAGAAGGTATTTTGATTAGAGGATGGTTTATCTCAAATGGCTTCTATATCAGGTTATCAAGCTCCTGAAACATGGGAAACCCTTACTTAATGGGTCCAAAGGAGTCCTTGCCTTACTTCTGGTGTAATAACTTATGGAGTGGAGATAGGACTAAAAATCCCCAGGAGGATGTATTATTAACAGACCAAATATGTAATGAATCTTTATGATCATAGGTGTGAGATACCCCCCCATCCCAGCACACATACTTTAAGTGTAGGAAATGGAATAGGAGGGCATTTTGATGTTCCTGTGAGACCTGCAGCCAAAGAACCTTGAATTAATAGATTTAAAATTCTTGGGCAAGACAGAGAACCATCGAGGAATCTAATGGTTATTTTGTAATTTACATAAGAGTTCTTGGAGGAGTTCATTAGACCTCTCAAGTAAACCAGTTTTCTGGACTCTACTAGGCAAATGAAGCTTCCATTACATGTGTCTTCAAAGAGTCCAGTGTTGGAATTCTGGATACTGAAGCATGTTTTGTGAGATAATGTCTGGAACTTAAATAATTCAGATAAAGGTTGTCCCAGTACAGCCATGTACTGTGGTTTTAGCATGCTGACACACAGGTGACATTGCTTTATTATATATTCTGTATATCTATTAAGTGGGAGGTTCACAAGGTTTATTACTCAAGGATAACCTCTTAGATAAAGACATGAAAATTTATAAAAATGTGCAGATGAGCAATACATTGAGTAGGCCACACAGGGACAAGAGGACCATTAGAAGTTTGGCCAATAGTACTGCCTTCAAGTCCTGTCCTTTATCATGGACATGATAAAGGGGTGGAAAATAGAAAAATAGCAACATTCCACTGAATTACATAACCTATGGGAAGGAGGGACATTGGACAATCTGTAACTCTCATTGCTGCTTAGTTAATATCATGGAACTCATATACCCAAGGGGTCCTACATGTGGCTGCAGACAAGAGAGTCTGACATTAGAGTCAGCCACATCTTTCTCCAGGTAGATAATGACACAGGCCCAGGTTTAGCTCTGTCCTGTATCAAGAAGGGCTCAGTAGCCTTCCTGATTTGGGGGGGGTGCTAGTTTATGACCCAAGGAAGAGTGGGAAACTTGGCATGGAAGCGAAGAGATTATGACAGCCTCTGTTGCTTGCTGGGAGGGCCTGGTACACGGCCAGCACCATTTGCTGTACTGATGTGAAGTACAGTACAGAGATCAGCAGTCCTGCTTTTGTCAGCAGCCCTGGGGCAGTCAAGATCCTGTCATTTTCTCCTACCAAATATCCTTATGCTGAAAAATGTGATTCGTGGCATAACTGAGCTCATTGGATTTAGTTTTTTTAAACAAAATGACCTGGCATTTAGCTGGGGATATGTGCTATGGTTGCTGACATCAGAACAGATCAGTGCCCATTTTCAGACAGGGATAATCTTCATTCTTGCTTTTTGGAGAAGGGATAGGTCCATTTAGATGATGTGTAGTAGGAGATGGTTTTCCTTTGGCTTTGTTTCCTCTTTCTCATAATCAGATAGGATGCACAGGTTGAGAAGACTGTTTCATGACAGATTTTCTCTACAGCTGCCATGTGAATGGGTGTTTTACCACAAAAGGGGAATATGGCTCTTGATGTTATACATCTGCATGGAGGTTCTACCACAGTCTTCTCTGGATATGGGCATATGTCCAATTTTGAGACATGAGTTCAGATGTGTTATTGAAATAACTTTGCACTAGTGTATCTCCAGGCATATTTCATATTATTTTCTCCCACTTATTTTGAAGCTTCTTCTTCAATTTTGCCATAAACGAGCATCCCTATACATACATTGCCTTTGTGATCTGCCCACTCTGAATTGTCTCTGGGTGAAGTGAATGCCATGGTTCCGGACTGATAGATATTCAGATGCTGGTGTTTTTAAATGTCTTATTACAGCCCTCTTCATTGCATACATTTCATTTTTTACTGATTTTATGTTTTCATGTAAAAACCGTTTCTTCCAATTAGACTTCCTGGTGAATTTTTGATCAGAGATTTTAACCACATAAATAAAAGGCTTTCTCTCCAGTGTGAATCAATGAAATGACTCAGAGGATGGTCCCTGAAGGTTTTGCCTCATGCAGCATAGTTAAGTGTAGGTGATCCTTTCTAATCTTATGTGTATGTGAGGTAGGGTCAGCGAGGCACAGCCAAGATCGTGCCCATCTAGGTGAAAGGTATTTTCAACTCTCAAGACATCCAGGATTTCAGGACCTTTGTACAGGCTTTAAAAGCCTGGTCAATAAAAGCACTTTGACATGAGAAGCCACCCAAAAGGAGCAGGTGAAGTCAGCTAATGCTGTGGCCTGCTCCCGTTCTTCCAGACTAGTGCCTGTATAAACCAGGTGTGTGTCCCTTCAGAAACAGGTGACTTAATTTAGAGATTTAATTTTGAGATGCTTTACTGAAGGTAGACTAGTTTTTTTTATGGCTGGCAGGTAGCACAGAACCAAAAAGGTTGACTTCCTATGGTAGCCACCCATCATCCACCTATGGCCAATACATGTTAAAGATAATTAATAGACCAACCAAGGATAAATGAAAACAAATTTGTATGTGGTACAAGTAATAATTTGATAAATTGTGCCAGATAAATGCAAATTTCTTTACCTTAGTAATACCACTTTGAAGTATTTATACACAGATTACATTTATAAATGCATGTTTGACTACTAAAAGTAGCAATAAAGAATTATTTAAATTATGGACAATTCCTACATCAATTATTTATTTAAAAAACACTACTAGACTAAAAACTTTAAAATATACGAACATGAACATTTTTTATTTTAGAATTTGAATTTCAAATTCAGAGTCTTATATAGAGAGAGTTTTGCTACATCCCCAACTACTACAACTGAACCCAAAACACAGCTAATGTTCAACCATAGTTAACATACACTAATAAATAAAAATATATTGGAATAGAATATTGTGTTCAAAAACTGAAACTTGTATAAAAGATGTAATAAGATAACCACCATTAGGTAAGTGAGGTGAGTCTGTATACATCAGAATTGTCATATTATGATGGTGAATGAAAGTTTGGATGGAGGTGGGAGAGATCTACTAGATGGTTTCTGTAGTAAGCAAGGTAATTTAAACTCAGCAAATGTGTTTGGAACCATGTGAGTTCATAACCTATGAAAATTTATATAATGACACAAATCATAATTTAATCATAATTCTGGTAAGTTCTATTGATGAAAATAACATGATGTATCTAAATGTAAAAAAAAAACATTGCAGTTTAGATAAAAATAAAGCACACATATTCTTTTATTATTTTTATGAAGGATATAAAAAACTTCATTCAATGACTTGTTCTTCTTTGATGGATCTAAAAAGACTCTATACACTGACAACTATGGAGTTCGTATTGCTGCCTTAGTGATCCCAATAAAACCTAGATTCCTATATCCAGTGATCTGTTTCACTGTATAATTTCAAATGATGGTGTCAAACTGCATCGATCCTAATAAACCAACGTGGTTCAGCTTCTGTCACAGTTTGCACTCAGGACCTTATTCAAACAATTTTCCAGGGTGAAGAGGCAGGACTAGTCATCATGAATGTCCTATGGTTATCAGATTCACATTTAAAAACCTCTTGAGAAAACTTCAAAATAGGTCCAGAGTACTCACAACTATCCAGCCTCTTTCTTTCTCTGTACCAAAATATCTTTTACACAGATTTTTAAAGCTTCATTTTTCAAAGAATTAATTGAAGTACAATTACATCACTTTCCTCCTCCCTTTGTATGTTCCCTTTCAAGTTGATAGCCTCTTTTTTATTATTGTTGTTACATACACACACACATGTATGTACATGCACAAACATATATCAATACAACCTATTGAGTCTTTTTGTTAGTTGTATGTACACAGTTTCAAGGCTGTGCCGGCTAGTTTCATGTCAGTTTGATGAAAGCTAGAGTTATCTGAAAGGAGGGAACCTCAATTGAGAAAATGCCTCCATAAGATCCGGTTGGAAGTAATTTCATTAGTGATTAATGTGGGAGGGCCCAGCCCATTGTGTCTGGTACCATCCTTGGACTGGCAGTCATGGGTTCCATAACAAAGCAGGCTGAGTAAACCATGATGAGCAAGCCGATAAGGAGCACTGCTCTATGGCCTCTGCAGCAGCTCCTGCCTTCAGGTTGCAGCCATGTATGAGTTCCTGTCCTGACTTCCTTCACTGATGAACAGTGATATGAAAGTGTGAGCCAAATAAACCCTTCCCTCTCCAACTTGCTTTTGGTCATGGTTTTTCATCATTGCAATAGTAACCACAACTAAGACAAAGTCTGATCATTCTGCATGGGAAACTTAATGATGTGCTCATTCCCTGGAGATGCTAATTCTCCTTCTTCCAGAAGTCTTTAGTTGCCTGTAGTTATTTATCTAGAGGTGGGAACTTGCAAAACTTTCCCCTTCCACATTGGCATGTCCATGGACATTGTCTTTGTTCTAGTCTTGTTTGTGCAGCCATTTCTACAGGAGACTGCCTCACAGCAGATTTCCTACTATTGCGATTCTTACTGTCTTTCTGTCCCCTTTCCCTGGATGTTCTCTGAGAAGCATGAAGGACCTGCACTGCAAATGTATCCACTAGAACTAGACTCCACAGACCTGATTATCTCTGCATTGTGTCTGCCTTTGCTCTTGTCTCCAGCTTTGCTTTTGTGTGATGGTCTCCATTTGCTGTAGAGAGGCCTCTTTATTGAAGGTGGTAGACACACACACACACACACACACACACACACACACACATCCTTAGGGTATAAGAATATGATTTAAAATGTAGTTAGAAATTATGCTGTTCTGGCACAGTGGTAGTAGTAAACTGCTTTCTAAGGTTTATGCCTTCACTGGCCCCGGGAAGCTAAGTATCCAGTACCATGCATTATTTCCACTCCTATTGAGTGGGTTGTAAGTACAATTAGATAGGTGTTAATTCTCAAGGCCATGTGACTGCCACTTATTGAACCTTTATACATATTGTCCATGTTGCCAATTATTGTGATTTATAGGTAAAGCAGCTGGGTAGTATTATGTAATTATTTCCCTTCTTTACCAGCTTGGATGGTATTTTCTGGAACCATGGAAGCAAGACCACAGCAAAGAGGCTTTCAGATGAGGTCCAACTTGAATCATGTGAGTTCTTCATTCTAAGTGTACAATCTATTTTTCAACAGCAAGTTGCCCACTTCTAAGAGGCAGTCAAGGACTAGATCTACACTGATAATCTATACTGTTTGGGGAGCCACTTGGACTACCCTGACCAACCATTTGAAAGATTTCTTATGCTTGGTGCTGGGTTTTTTCTTATGTTAGCTCATGGTTTTTTGGGGAGAACTTGATCATCCCAAGTTGGTTAATTTCACATACATGTTTTAATTTTAGGTATATTATAAAGTAATATTATCCCTTGGGACTTTATCAAACAGTCTTGGTGTTATTTGTTCCTCAGCCTTATAATCAGACATTTCTCTCCTGCCCACCTGTTCCCAAATACCTGGCAGCCAGTTCCTAAATAATTGCTTGGAGGCTTAATACTACTTACAAATGCTCAGCCAATAGCTCAGGCTTGTTACTATCTAATTCTTACACTTAACTTAACCCATATTTCTGTTTACACCTTGCCACATGGTGGTACCTTTATCAGCATGGCATATTCATCTCCTGCTCCCTCTGTGTCTTGCTGGTTACTCCTGACTACTCCTGTCTCCTTCCCAGCGTTCTCAGTGTGGTCACCCTGCCTATACTTTCTGCCTGGCTACTGGCCAATCAGCATTTTATTAAAACAATTTGAGTGACGCATCTTTACAGTGTACAAGAGGATTATTCCACAGTGCAGCCTTTCTTTTTTTCTGTAATGACCTCCCTTCCACCCCGGTTGGAGCCCCTTCTCAATTATTCTGTTTCCCACTTCTTATCACTTATATCCCACTAATACCCTCCCAAGGCCCCTCCCCCCATCATGGCCCCTCTATAACAGTGGTTCTCAACCTTTCTAATGCTGTGATCCTTTAATACAGTTCTTCATGTGGTTGTGAACCCCAACCATAAAATTATTTTTGTTACTATTTCATAACTGTAATTTTGTTGCTGTTACAAATCATAATATAAATAACTGTGTTTTTGATGGTCTTAGGTGACCTCTATGAAAGGGTCCCTGGACTCCCAAAGGGGTCTTGACCATAGGTTTAGAACACTGATCTATACTTTCCTGGTTCCTGTGGTTACTCCATGCTAGATATTCATATCTGAGGATTTGGAGTTAGAAACCATAGTTGAGACGGGACATGCTGCATTTGTCTTTCTGAGTCAAAGTTAATTCACTCAATATAATCATTTCTAGGTCTATCCATTTACCTGCAGATTTCATGATTTTATTTTTCTTCACAGCTGAATACTATTCCATTATATATATTTCATTGTGCATATGTACCACATTTTCATTATTTATCCATCTGTTGAAGGATATTCAGGGTGTTTCCATTTCCTAGCTTTGGTGAATAGGGCACAATGAACTCCAAGCAAATATCTGTGGAGCAGGATATCTGTCCTTTGAGTACATGCTGAGGAGAGGTATAACTGAGTCATATGTAGGATTTTTAGTTTTAATTTTTTGAGTATTCTACATATTAATTTCCAGAGTGGTTACACCATCCCCCCTTCAAAAATGTCTTTAAAAATAAAACAATAAAGCAAAATAAAACATTCTTGTAACTAGTTTTCTATTTTAATTCATCTTCAAGGGAATACATTGTACATCACAACTAAAATAATCATTTCATAATTGAAACAAAAATTGTGTTTCTAATATAGAGACCCACTTCCAAGTATTATTCAGAGAAAGAAAGACCTTGGAACACTCAGTCCTAAATGGGATGTCTCCATTAAATTCCTCCCCTCAGGGCAGGGAATCCTGTAGAAGAGGAGGCGGAAAGAATATAAGAACCAGAGGAGATGGAAGTTACCGAGAAAACAAAGCCCTCTAAATCAACATGATCAAAACACATCTGAACTCACAGAGACTGGAGCAGCATGCCCATGGCCAGCACAGGTCTGCCCCAGGTTCTACGTGTATACAGTATGGCTTCCATTGTAGAGTTTTTATGGGATTCACACGTGTGTGAACAAGTGTGTCTCTGTTTCTCGTGTCTTCTCTTGGGCACTTTCTGTTTTTTGTTTTTATTTTTTATTTTTTGGTATCTAATTCTAATGTGTTAGTTTTGATTTATCCTATTCTATTTTACTGTATTGTTATCCCTTAGAAGTCTGTTTGTTTACTAATGAGAGAGTGGATTGGGATGGGAGGAGAGTTATGGAGGAAGTGAGAGTTGTTGAGGGAGGGGAAACTGTATTTAGGATTGTATTAGGTTAAAAAAACTATTTTCAATAAAAGGAAAAAATACAAAGTGTACTTCCCCTGCCCAACCCTTATAGATAGTGATCTCTCTAACCAGATTAACAGTCAAATCCTTACTGTGACCTCTAGCCCACATGAATTGTTTCATTTGTTGCCAATAATGATGTCAACAAATTCTTAGGACCCTCTCTCACTTTACTTCCCACCCTGATCCTCCTTGAATATGTTAGCCTAAACCTTTCATGTCTAAACTGGAAAGTCAACTGCTACTGTGGTTTGAATGTAGACCCTATCAAGAGTAATCTTTTATTGGTGACTTAGCCCCCAAATGTTAATTCTACTTGCAGGAAAGCCTTGTGAGGGTAACTAATGTTAGATAAGGTAATGAGCACTGGGACTCCCATGAGGCCATTCCTGTCTTTATAGTCAAAGGAAGAAAGGCTACATTAGTATTCTTAGTGTGTTTTATCATGTGACACTTCCTGCCAAGCTGTATCATGGAGTCAGTAGCACCAAGCACCTAACCAGATGCTGATCAAATACCAGCTCTAGGCTCTTTTCTTCTTGATTTCTGAAACCAGGTACTCCCACATAAAGCTCAATTCTTAACAAATTACACAGTTTCAGGTAGTTTTTTTTTTTTAACAGAAAGAAAGAACAGACTAAGACATATGGTATAGACCCTATTCCTGCTGCACTTGGTATCAGAACTCTAGGACCTCAAGACTTTGGTTTTCAACTGAGACTCCCATTGTTAGTTTTTCTGTGAATGCTTTTGACTTGGACTAAGCAAAGTTCCCGTAATTCAGTGTTTCCATCCTGCAGAACCTCATGCCACTGTAACTTCTCTGCTGCTGTAATCATGCATGCTAATTCTCCTAACAAACATTCTCTCAAGTAGGTAGAATGTGTGATAGATGAGAGATGAAAGCTAAGTGGATATATATTAGATAGATAGATAGATAGATAGATAGATAGATAGATAGATAGGTGATAGCTATATGGATAGTTGCAACTATGAGGTCCTAGGTTCTTACCTCAGCATCCACATTAAAAAATTGGCTGGTACATCTGTGAGGACAGCACTGGGGATAAAGAAAAATGGCAGACCTCATAGGCTGGCTGGCTAGTGAGGAAGCTCCTGGTTCAATGAAAGGTTTTGTCCCAAAAGAGTAGAGGATAACAGAGATAGGCATCAATGTTGACTCCTGTCTCCATATGTGCACATGGGTACTCTACATATTCACACACCAACAAAGTGTATATGCACAGATAGTTAAAACATCCATACTGTGAAGAGGTATAGTGCTGTGGGATGTTCTGTATGGCAAATGTGTTGCTGATTGGTCAATAAATAAAACACTGATTGGCCATTGGCTAGGCAGGAAGTATAGGCGGGACAAGGAGGAAAATAAAGCTGGGAAGTGGAAGACTGAGAGAGACACTGCCAGCCGCCATGATGAGAAACAGCATGTGAAGATGCCGGTAAGCCACGAGCCATGTGGCAAGGTATAGATTTATAGAAATGGATTAATTTAAGCTGTAAGAACAGTTAGCAAGAAGCCTGCCACGTCCATACAGTTTGTAACCAATATAAGTCTCTGTGTTTACTTGGTCGGGTCTGAGCGACCGTGGGACTGGCAGGTGAGAGAGATCTGTCCTGACTGTGGGCCAGGCAGGAAATCTCTAGCTACAGTATAGCATGGCTCTGTATGGGTTTACAGATCACACTACAATATGTAAGCACTTAGGGTTTTATTTTTTAAATTAGATGCTTAGTTATTGAGAAATTCATATTTTGGTTTCACTCCTTATAACTGAATCTGAATGTTAAAGTACATAATCAGTATTCTTAATTACCTTTTTATAAACCTGAACACTGGCTCATTTGATGGGTTTCCTTTTAGAATTTTCTGTAATTCCAATAAAAAGATGTCAGTTCTTGAAGCCTCCCATGAGAACCTTTGAAGACTTAAGAGGTCACTGAAATCTACAAAAGTCTGCATTTGTTATAAACTTTCTGACTAGAGAATACCTTATACCGATTCATCAGGCAGGTTTGGGCAAAAGAGAATATCTTAGCTTTCCTTCCTGCAGAAAGGGGAATTATTATTATTACTTTTTTACAGTGAGAAGACAGTAGTGAGAGAAATTCCAATATGCATAGGTTAGGACATATTAGCATCCAAATAACTACAGTAATATGAATATGTGGCTCCCTTGGGTTTGGGTAGGTTTATCCATACTGTCTATCACCGTTCAGTAACTCCTCAGTTATTCAGTAAATGTTCTAACTCAATTTTCGTAAGGACTGCTTATATTTTCTCACTTGGAGCTCCAAGTGTCTCCCAAATTTTTGTTACCTTTCTCTCTCATCCTATATGTATGTTTGGAGTCCATTAAACCTCAACTTGCCTTTCCTGAATATTCAGCTGCACCTCATCAGCCATATTTTACAAGGTGTAATTATTCTCAGGCCTCTGCTCCAGCTCTTTCCACACTTAGCCCTATTGTAGCATGAATCTTAAAAGGTCTTATTAATATAAACAAACCTGGGCCAGGTACTGGGGTCAATGCTGGAAGATCAGAGAAGCAGAACAATCCACAACTTCCTCACCTTGCCAATTCCTCAGCTGATCCTGTTTCCTCAGACTGGAAACCTCTGTATCCTTATCCAAATGGATCTCAGCTGAACTGCTTCTTGAAAGTCTGAAAGCTTAACCTGCCAAAAGCTTCTAGTTTCTGGTCCTCATGCCTTATATACCTTTCTGCTTCCTGCCATCACTTCCTGAGATTAAAGACTCTTGTTACCATTCCTAGCTGTTTCCAGTGTGGCTTTGAACTCACAGAGATCCAGATGGATCTCTGCCTCTGGGATGCTAGGATTAAAGGTGTGAGTGCCATCATTTTCTGGTCTCTATGTCTGTCTAGTGGCTGTTCTGTTCTCTGACCCCAGATAAATTTATTAGGGTGCCCAATATATTGGGGAACACAATATCATCACACCCTATCATTCTTCCACTCTCAGCTGATCTTCTAAAAATCACATTAATTTACTCTGTTCTTTTTCTGACATCCTATATACTTCCTAAGACATTATATCAGCATAACTTCTGTAACATGGCAGGCTCCTTCCTACAGATGCTAATGGCCTCTAACATAACCAATTTAGAGCACATTACTCTCCATGTAATTCATTTTTTAGCAGCTTCTAATACCACTAACTGTTCCTGCTTTCTTAAACTTCAATTTTTGTGTTATTATCCTCTTGAACAGTGTCAGAGACAAAGAGAAAGTAACTAAATTAATACAGTGGCAATGAGAATGCAAGAAAAACTGAACAAAACATATCTTTGCATACCAACTGTTCAAATATAAACATGTAATCATGCCAAACACTGTCAACGATCCACAAAATCCCTTATCTTTTGGTTTCTTTCCTTTGTCCTGTACTAACCACTCTCTCCTTTTTTCCCTCTCTGCCTCTCTCTCCTCTTTCTATCTTTATTTTTAGATTTATTTTTAACTGTATGTATCTGTGTGAATATGTGTATGTGAGTGCAGTGCCCTCAGAGGCCAGCAGAGGGTATCAGACACCCAGAGCTGGAGTTTTAAGAACCTGTGAGCAGTCCAACATGGATGGTGGGAACGGAACTCTGATTCTCTGAAGAACTGTGCATTAACCATACATTCCCTTAAACCCTGAGCCAGCTCTCCTCCTTTTTTTTTTGTTTTTTTGGGACAGTCCCAATCTGCTGCCTACTCTTTCCTGAAACTTTCTAGGTAGTCAGGCTGGACTCAGTGATCCTCCCAACTCGGGTCTTCCAAGTGCCAGGATTACAGGTGTGCATTAACACACCTGGCTTCCTATGACAATTTCTTTTATCATTTATTATAAAATAAAACTTGGCGACAAATATTAAAGATAAAAACCTGAGATAATTGCAAGCAACCATGATACCGCCAGTGTCCACTTCCCTGCTCTAAAGAACCTTAGCTCTGCCTCTTCCTCTTCCAAGGGCCTTTCTTTCTCTTGTCCTGAGTCTGCCAGTGAACTCTATGATCCATTCTGACCAGCTGAATGTGAACCCCAACTCTCGAACCGAATGCTTAGCTCCATTGGATGTCAGACCACAACATAGACAACATTCCCATAACAGTTTCCCTCTGCCTTTGATTGTGGTCCCTGGGCATTATTGTTCATCTGCGGTACGTTTCTCAGCCCCGCTGCAGTTAGGTGTGACTATACTGTAGACATCCTCTCCAAAGTCATATGAGAAACATGGTAACTATCTGTGCCACACCTCATGTGCCTCACAATCTGTTCTTTCCCTTTAATGTGGGCATGTTGGGGATTGCAGATCCTGACAGCATGAGCTGGTGAGTCAGTGCTTAGAGTAAAAGCAACTTCTGTGCACACACATATCCCCAAGTTGGAAAAACTGATGTACTTCACATTTTAACACATATCTGAATCACAGGGAAGGTTTGCTCCAGGCAGCTAGGGCTACAGAATTCTCAATTTGAGAAGCTTCCAAGTTATTTCCATCAGGGCCAGAATTGGGAATGTGCTACCTTAGATTTGCCTATGAACAAATGTGTGGTTTTTTTCCCCAGCCCTTTATATTTTGTAGCTATTGTTAAAGACATTTAGCTTCTCTTAAGTGATGTTCTGAAGGGCAATGGCCTGCAAAGGGAGTGGTACTATTAGGAGGTGTGGCCTTGTTGGAGGAAGTGTGTCACTCTGGGGGCGGCCTTTGAGGGTTCCTATGTTCAGGATACTGCCCAGTGTGTCAGTCAACTTCCTGTTAGCTGCAAGATGTAGCCAGCACCATGGCTGTCTGCATGCCGCCATGTGCCCCGCCATGATGTTAATAGACTGAACCTCTGAACCTGTAAGTGAGCCACCCCAATTAAATGTTTTCTCTTTAAGAGTTGCCGTGGTCATGATGTGTCTTCACAGCAATAGAAACTCTAAGACACCTTATCTAATTCAGGAAATACTATGGAAACCTTATCAAAACAATGCTATTTCCATATTAGTGTGCACATTTATTATGGTACAAAATAGAACAACCCACTATACTGTAGGGAAAGGAATAAAGCTTAGGCCTCTGCTTTGCAACCTTTCTACTGGTTTCCCTATTCCTCCTAACACCAAACCTCAGCTCTCAAGCTATAGCATACAGCCCTGAGATGCTCAAACACATGATTAATTAAGGTATTAAGGCTCAGAACAGGAAGGCAGGGAGGCAAATAGAGGTAAGTAGGCCTTCACGAATACTTGGTTTTGAATTTTCAGCACAGCAAATACAAAATAAAATCTGTTCTGTTCCATTATTTTTTTCTTTTACTCCTTGGGACAGTACCATCTGTGCTATCTGGAGACAAGAAGAAAATGTTTGTGAGGGTGAATACACTGGACATGGTCAACAGTTGGTAGAACTTCTCACTGATTCAACTCCTGTGTTAGGTGAGGAGTCCTGCTCAGCTGAGCTTTGTCACAAACAGAGTGTTTGAGACAATGTGAGATGCCAACCAAATCTGATAGCTTGGGAGTCTGTAGCCAAACTGTGTTTTTGTTTTATGAGAAGTACAGGATAAGGCCTTTTATAACTTGTGATAACATATACTTGTAGGCCCAAAGTAGTTTCAATATACTCATGTAATTCTTTTATGGTGCTTAACTGAAATGAAGATACCCATCCTTAAACTTGGCATATGCCATTCAAATGCTATAGGTTCTGTGGGGTTTGTTTTTGTAAAAATTTAAGAAGAAAAATATAAAGTGGGAAATTGGGAAACACTAGCTCTTAACAATTTACAAATATATAAATCAAAGAAAAGCTTTCAGTTTTAAAAAACAATTTTATGTAACAGCTGTACCAATATTTTTGTTTCAATTATCTAAAGCATCAGAGATAATTTAAAGGATTAGCTACTAAATGTTCTTTAGGCTGTTTAATAACTGAATATGGATTTTTTCTTTCTCATTAAAGTCTATTTTCCTATAAACAAGCCTATCCATAAGTAATCCAACTGAACGTACGTTCTTATAAGAAACTTATCTTCTTACTTCCTCTTAGTCTGTCTCTTCACTATTATAAAGAAAAAAAGAAAAGAAGGAAAAATAACTGTATTCAAGCAAATACAGAATGTGGCAAGTCAGGCACCTAGAAATTAAAAGAATACATTGAAAAGAGAAGGGGAAAAAAGCCTACTGAGGGCGTCTTACTCTGCTCCCGTAAGTCAGGAACAGAGTAAGTTCTTTTGTCTCTGTTTAAAAGACACAGTCACTGGCACTGCAACACATGAGAGATTGAGTTCCAACATTAAGTTGATTTCTACCAAAAACTAGAGACTGTGGTTTAATACATATAAAACTTGATAACAGCATGAGAGTTCTGATCTCAAACCCAGTGTTTCCATCCCACATCTTAGAGATTAGCTGTTTCACTGAGTGGGCTACATCTGAGGGAAACGTGTTCAGAATGTACCTGTACTTTGCATCAACTATTCAACCTTCCCACCCCCTGGTTGCACATCATGCAAATCTCATACCCTGCCAGGCACTTCACCTTGACCATGACTCACTCAGTCTCTTGGATGCACATTCCTGTCAAAACCGAGCCCCAGTCTTTAACTCCATTCAGATCATCTCCCTTTCCAAACTGAAGACAGACAAACGGCTCCAAGGCTTCCAGGCAAAAGAACACTTGGCATTTCTCTAATGTACCGTCATTGCATTTTCTCCTGCCTTCTCTACTGAAGAAAGGTCAGTTTATAAGAGAAATGTCACAGACTTCCCAATTATTTTGATAGTCCAGCCTTTTCTTAGTCCTTGTACAAGGCAACATTCATAAAAGATTTTTTAAGGCATGTGTATGACTCTTTAAGTGTTCTTATGGGAATATTCTCAATAAATACTTCCATCACTGTGGCTGGTCAAGTTTGGCACACCCTTGTCCAGGTAAACAGACCCTGTGACTTACATATTTTCAACTCCCTCTCCTTGTCCTAACTCTTACTGTGTCCTCCGTTCCCAAGTTCTCTTTCTAATTCGGTACCTCTTCTTCTATAATTATTATTTTTACACCACACCCCCTACACATACACACACATACACTGCTGAGTTTACTTAATGTTGCAGCTTTGAATACTGGAAGTTTCCTCTGACCTTCACTTCTGCACCATGGCATATGAAAATAAACAAACAAATAAAAGCAATGAAAATTTTATTTAATTAATTTATTTACTTTACATCTTGACTGAAGTTTCCCCTCCCTCCTCTTCTCCCATTCCCTCACCCCCCTCTCCCTGCCTCTGATCCACTTCTCCTATGTTTCTATTCAGAAAGAGACAGGCTTTCTATGTTATCAACAAAACATGACATATCAAGTTGCAGTAAGACTAACCACCTCCCCTTGTATTAAGGCTGGGAAAACCAATCCAGTATGAGGAATCGGTTCCCAGGAGCCAGCAAAAGCAATAGGGACAGCCCCTGCTCCCATTTTTAGTAGTCCCACAAGTAGACTAAGCTACACAACTGTCACATATACAATCGAGAGCCTAGGTCGGTCCCATGCAGGCTCCCTAGTTGTCGGTTCAGACTCTGTGAGTTCCTATGAGCCATGTTACTTTTTTCTGTGGGTGGATTTTCTTGTGATGTCCTTGACCCCTCTGGCTGCTACAATCCTTTCTCCCTCTTAGTTCGGCTGTGGGTCTCTGCATCTGTTTCCATCAGTTACTGGATGAAGGCTCCTGATGACAATTGAGGCATTAACAACCTGATAACAGGAGATGACACGTTCAGGCTACTTAGAGCCCAAGGTTGGGGAGGGGAACTCATGGATCCCACTGGGAAGGGGTAGCAGAACAGATCTCCTGGTCAACTGGGGATCGGGGGTGGAGATGGGAATTGAGGATCGGGTTGGGGGGTAGATGGAGAGGGAGAGTACTGAAAATACTGGAATGGGAGGAACATTTCAGGGTCAGGTAGAAACCTGCTACAAGGCGAATTCCCAGGAATCTACAAAGATGATCCCAGCTAAGACTCCTAGCAATGAAACTTTTAAAGGAAAACATTCCCCTTCTAATCTTCTTCAAGAAACAGAGACAGTGATGGACACTGGTGTTTATTTCTATTTCCCCTTTTTGCTCTCTATGTCCCCAGTCCACTTAC
Organism: Peromyscus eremicus; assembly: GCF_949786415.1. NCBI lineage: Eukaryota > Metazoa > Chordata > Mammalia > Rodentia > Cricetidae > Peromyscus > Peromyscus eremicus. Next base: position 8,298,729 of record NC_081430.1, on the reverse strand, counting down.
ATGTTTGAGGCTGACCAATTGGGGTTGGGTTATCTGTCACAGAGCTCCTTCTCAGAGAAGACTGGTTCTCCCTTTCACAGCGGCCATCAATTGTGGACAGGTTTCACGTAGGGATAGGGTTCTGGAGATTTCCTCACCCATGTTTGCGTGTCAACTTGAATGCTCAGAGAACTTTACAGAAGGAAAGAGGTTGAAAGAGCTAGAGAACCAGAGTGTCTGATGTAAAATAGTATCTTGGATATATGATATAGAAGCTGCACCCATGAAACCTTAACAAAATTTAACTAAAGAAACAGTGGCTTTTAACTTAAAAAATTTCAGATGTAATTTAGTTTCAATTATATAGTTTATAACAGATTATTTAACTAAATTACGTTACAAATTAGTAACTCTTAATTTATGGTTTTTAGCATGTTGAACATAAAGTTGATATTTTCATTAATAAACAAGAGATTTCTAAAGAGCCCAATAGTTTAATTAGTCACTTAGATATATTACTTTGTTTTAATATCTACATTAATCTATAATGTGATTCTAAGCTTAAAATGTCTTTGCATAAATGATATTAAACAGAAAAATAATCATCTTGTTTTTAAAAAATCTCACTCAACAATTCATTTTAGCTTCACAACCAAGGTTGATATAAGTTGCTAAAATAAAATTTAAAGTATTTTCCTAAATATATAGTATTCTTGTCCAAATTAAGTACAGCCCCACATGCTTTGGCACTCTTTAGAATAGGTGGAGTCTCTTAGATCTCCTTTTAAATTTTGGTGACTTGTGACAACTTTTATTGATGGTATTGGCAAAAGTAAAATTTTCCTAATTCTATGTTTAGTTATCAAAGTATGGGCAAGCCTGAGCTTCTGTGCTAAGGAGATTTTCTGATGCAAACTTGAAGTCTACTAGGGAAAGAAGAAGGGCCTCACAGAGCCCAGCTATACAGTCACGTCCACTCTGGCACATAGCATGTGACGTATACAAGTTTGGACCCTTAAATTCAACTCAGCCTCCATCTGACCAAGACCTAGTGAAACTATTTGTCTTATTCATGCTTATATGCAGCAGAAAAATACATATTATTTGTATGCAATTAAAATTAGGCAATATTCCTGATATAAATCTTTATTTCTTCTAAACTTAATCTTCTAGTGGCTCAAGGTCTGGGAACATAAATCTGAGTGTACTGTCAGGCAGAGATGTCATTGAATTGGGATGACTAATGCTAATTTGGAGGACTGAATAGAATTTTCATAGTCTATTGGCTTTTGAAACTAGAACTCGAATTGGATTCAGTGACCTTTCAAATTCCGTTGTCCTTATTAAATCATGATTTTTATCATCTAGGAAAAAATACTCAGTTTCCTGTACTCCTGATGTGATCAGAATTTGATCAACAATGTAGTTGGAAATAAAGGGAAAGCTTTGGAGGAAATTTAAGACAAATGGGCAAAGTTTTAATAAAATGATGACAAAGTAATGAAAAAATGCATCGCATTTCCAATTTCCTGTTATAATGTGTGCAGTCTTGATATAATCAATTAAGGTGGATGCCAATGTCAAGGTCAGGCACTCGAGAAGGCTGAATGTGAGGTAGACATTTATAGAGAGTTGATGTATTGGGTAAAGCTCTTCAGAGAGGAGTTACAGGGAGGAAGGAGGAAGTAAAGAGAGAGAGAAAGAGAGGGAGAAAACAGAGACAGACAGACAGACAGAGACAGAGGCCCTGTTTTGAGGAACGGGATAAACAAAGAGAGGAGGTGGGCGGAATTATCTGATGATTGGGATGTACTACCATGACACCTTAGAGTTTCCCCTAACTGAAGCATGAACCAGTGGAGATCTTACTCTTTCCTGGGGAGTAAGTACTGGGGAAGGGCTCTGCTGTGAACCAGACAAATCCCAGCCACTTGAAATGCTGTTGCATTAGTCCTAAAGCAGCCTACTTCAGTATCTTCTCTAATGGATTTATACTCACCCACTTGGGTGTGCCATAATATAATAGCTCTTTCTCTTGTATTTGACCATTGAGAAAATAAACAATGTTAAAGAAATATTTAGAAAAAGATAGTTGAAATACGTCCATGTCACTTCTCTAGTCTATGTTTAATCTTTGAAATATTGCACTGGGTTACATTGAGATGCAGCAATCTGAATCCTGTACTGGATAGCTCATGCCTCTGTGATTTCAGCATATTTTATTGGGTTCCTACTTATTATTTTGTCAATGGCATAACAGCTCAGTTCTAATTTTATTCTTTTTCTTCCTCAAAATTGGTGGGGAGCTGCCTGAAACAAGTGGTGTACCAAAAGCAGCAGCTATTAAATGATTTCCATCGAATATGCAATTGCTACTGTGGACAGAGGGAACAATTTTAACGGGCTCCTTGTGGATGAGCATCAGCATCAATTCAGAAGCTGCCAACACATTTGGTTTGCACATGAAACGGCTGCCATTTGATTTATTTGAGGTAATAAAGTGTAAAGCAATGATTTATGGTAGTTTCATATTTTGTTTATTGCTTCATTCAGTTTCTAAATATCACATACATGTTGATCTTAAATAGCCCATTTCCTGCTCCAGTGCAGTCCATAGGCCCATAAAGATGATGCCTGTTACTTCATGAAGAAGACAAGAGAATCTAAGGAATTATGTTATCATTGTGACTCAAATGACTAGGCAACAAATTATCTCCTAATGAAAAATTCTAGTTATTATGCTCTAATACATTTTATTTTAATACATCCATACATTTTGGGCATCCATTTCTGTTGTATTCTCTCTGAGTTCTACCACTAAGGGAAAATGCTAACTGGAAAAGGGTAAATGGCACCTTGCAGATATTTAAAATGAATTTTAAAGTCAAATAGATTTCTCAGTAAGACATGAGAACTGGGAAGTTACGGAAGACCCTGTGAAGCAAACATCAGGTTGAAAAGCATGGCTTATTCTACTTGAGACTAGAGACACACACTTGTTATGTAGCCTGTTTCTTGTCTCATGGCCCAAGGCTATTATTTATTCTCTGTCTCCTAGAGTCTTTAAATAGATTGTGGAAAGGTAGAATTCCATTTTGACTTATCTGTAGACAGACGTTCACTTAGTCCTGTTCAGTTTCCATTCTCTGATGACATTCTACAAAGTCTGTAGGCGTCTGATTTTATGACGTCATTAAGCCTCACAGCACCTGGGGAGATAATCAGGACCTGTGGGATGCTATTGTCCCTATAGCTGAATTTACAAAGAGTGACTTGCTACTATAAAGAAAAGCATTCTCACCGGCCATGTGTGAGATCTCTCATTTTAAGATGAAAATTCTTGATAATATTTTCTTAGAAAAACAAAGGTAAAAATATTTTATCTTTGTTGTTACTGCTCTGTTTTGAGTGTGCTAATGTGCTAATAACCAACTTTACAATATCTAAAAGAATTCATGCACTTTAGGACATCTGCCACATTGCCTATTCATAATACATAAGGCAAGTATTGCTATGATAATAATTTTCAAGTTAGTTAAAAGTATTGCATTGATGTAGTTATACTGTGTTGTACTTTCACAGTGAGTTTAGCTGTGAATTTTTGAAGTAACCTAGTTCCTTAAACTTTAGCATGCTAGAGCTTACTTACAATATCAGAGTAGCATGTTTTATGGGGACTTAAGATTATCTTGAGAGGCACCATCGTTGGGTCCATTGACTTAGAAGTCCTTAGCTGAACCATTCCCAAGAATGCACCTGAGTCCTTGCTTATCTCAAACTGTGATCACTGTAGTTATTGAGATAAAAAGGGAAGTTCGTTAATGTAGTTGAAAAAGTCTTCTCTTTGTGAAAGGATGTCTGAAATTCCACACTATTTGTCAGAGCTAGAAGAGTCTACAGAGAGTAAGAAAGGAAAAATGGCAAAAGCTTCACAACCAGAACTGATCACAGGAAGCAGAACATGCACTTTATGGTTATGTCTTTAACACACTAAGCATGATACTTCTTTTCTTCTAAATTATTTTATTTAATATGTAAAAGATGAATATGAGTAGATAATTTTCTGTAAACCTAAGGCCCTGTTTACAGCTCTGTCTCTAATGCATAAACGTGTGCCTAGAATGAAGTATTCCTAGTATGTGTGTGTGTATATATATATATATATATATATGGGGAGAGAGAGAGAGAGAGAGAGAGAGAGAGAGAGAGAGAGAGAGAGAGAGAGAGAAAGTAGCTCAAAGAATCAACAGAACCGGCCTAGAGAGTGACTGGGGCAACATCTCAGATCATCTCAGCAGACTTCTAATTGGCTCTTTTGAACAGAAGAGTGAAAATGTCTGCTATTTAAAATAACTCACTGCAGCCTGGTCTCGGCCACAGCAAATTTCCTGCTGTAGCGATTTGTAACATGAATGCCACTGAACGCACTGCTGATGATCTGAACTTGGATCATGGTTCTTCTCACTGGCTGTCATGTTTTCTTTCTTCTTGAAGCATGGAGGTTTATGACTTTGGGTTTAATTAATCACTCCATTTCAAAAAGATGTTTTACAATTTGGTTACATAGAACAACAGGATGATCCTTTCTTGGGAAAAGAAAGCATCACAACTGTTTCAAACTTCCAAAAGTACATCATCACTACTTTTAAATTTGTAAAGCAACACTTTCAGTCAGTCAGTGTCAGAGCTATTATAAATTCATACCATTTGTGACATGTAATGCTTTAAAATAATTCTGCCATCATTTCTAAAATGAAATAGTTCTTGCATTTTATGTACTATTGTGTGTGTCTGTGTGTGTGTGTGTGTGTGTGTGTGTGTGTGTGTGTGTGTGTTCATGGGAACAGGTGTGCTGTAGCACATGTGAGGAAATCAGAGGGCAGTTTGCTACAGTTCATTCTTTCTTTTCCCACATTGGTTGTTAGGATCAGAATCAGGTCATCACTCTTATGCAGCAAACACTAGTTACTTAGCAATCTTGCTGGCTCTTATAGTTTCTTGAAAGAAAGTAATTTGGGCATTTTCGTGTGTGTGTGGTGTTTTTATACTTTAAAACTTTACTTTAATGTTTTCAGTACATTAGAGCGAGTTGTTTACCTCTTTTTCCTGTGTTACTCACAGACAGTGACAGCATAGTGAATATGAAGTCACATTCAGATAATTGGGAGGATTCCATTTACCTTTACACTGGAAAGAAGGTGTGAGCTAGAAAGATGGTGTGACCTGCCCATGGTAAGAAGCTTTGATTCCACCATCAGGGTTGGAAGGCATCTCCTTCTGCCCATTTTGCAGAGAAAGACTTCATCACTAGAGGATCATAACCTGTGAGAAACACTGGGGCCCTTTCTCCTGGCTCCAGGGTCTTACTCTCTTGTGGATCTAAGTATAGCTGCTGTGACATTGCAGTTTCCAGTTGTCCCCAATTTTCCTTAGCACTCTGGTTTCTTAATTACTACATTCTTTCTTAGAAGGCCCATAAGAAATGAAATAAGTCTATTAAGACCTCACTTATGGTCCATGGGTAAAAGGCAAGGGTAAGGACAGAGAAGATAATTTACAATTAATTTCTTAGGCCGTCTCTAGAGCATGCTCACTCCCTGTCCAGATAACAACACCTGAGATCTACTACTTCTTCCTTGCTGACAGAGACTTTCTGTCTTATAGATGTGTGTGCTACCTCAAGATAAATCAGGGGTAGGTCTTGGTTATTCTATCCCACTCGAGGTAGTGACATTCTCGTGGCCAGTGATTCTGGAAGGTGAGGGCCAAGTCAACTGCCATGAAGTCCAGGAAGAGCCCTGGCTTTTCAGAAGAAGGCTGATGCACTCTTTCCATACTGCCATCTGCCCTTCCTCTGGGACACTTGAGGATGTGATTCTTGGAAACACAAGATCATGCTGTGTTCATAGGGGACAAAGCCAAGGAACTAGGCCAACAGTGTGGAGTTGGCAGAAGAGTGTGGCAATGAGGAACTCTGCCTTTAATTATCCTGGGCTCAGAAAGTGATAACTCCAAAGATAGACACTCTGGCATGCTGAGTTCAGTGAAGGACATTGGAATGGCCTCAGAAAGAATCTCTTCCTGTCTCCTGACTCCCTTTGTTATCTAAGATGGTTGAAGTATTTAGAATTCTCTTTGCCCTATAGGAAGCATAGAAACTAGTATGCTTCCTTTCCCTTGAAGCCCTGCATAAAGCCTAGGAACATTCCCCCACATTGCCCTAATCTTTCTCCACGTTTCTAAGTAAAATCTTCCCATAAAGAATTTTTCAGACCTATCTCATTTGACAGTAGGTCATTCTAGAATAAGCTCAACCATGTAGAAAGCCTGAGAGGAGTCAAAGCTGCAAAGACTTTCTGAATTGTCCCTTTCATCAGTAATGTTCAATCTTGTCACCTTCCTTGTGCAATGGCATTTCTATATGGCTGTCCACACTTCATCACTAGGCACAAAGACTGTTTAACCTGGGTCTGTGGGTCTTCATTCTGAAGGCTCTTGGATCATATAAATATCAGGTGAATACGTGTTATACTTTTCCTTATTATAAAACTTTAACCTGGGCCTAGTGAAGGTTGAGAAAGGTGCCATTCCATATTGCCTCTCTGATGACACCACTGATTTCTGCTCACACTGAATGACTTATCTCCTAGGGCTTTATAATATGAAATAACATTTTCTTAATTTTTGAGGCTTTTGAGTGAGTATTTTCTTTTAGATGTGATCAAAACCATTTTCACTAATTAAAAAAAAAAAGCCCATAATTCCATACCCCATTTCACTCCATTTGTCAGCAATATTCTCCTCGTAGGCAAGTTCAAACTTCCTGATAATGCAATGTAAAAGATGGCTGTCTGTGTGGATGCATGCATGTGTACATGTGTGCGTGTGTGTGTGTGTGTGTGTGTGTGTGTGTGTGTGTGTGTGTGTGTGCGCGGTGGTGGTGGTGGGTCGGGACGCGGTGGGGGGGGGTCCTGTGGCTTAATTCTCAGGGTTTGGGAACTAACTGAAACCCGAGAGCTCTCATCTGCTTGGTAGATTTACTACTTGCTAGATGTGTGATATGATTTTGGTACAAGGAAATAGTGGTAAGGAGGTGCGGCTGAGTTAGAGGAAGTCAGGCACTGGAGGGTCTGCCCAGGAAGATAAATCCTGTCCTCTGCTTCTCCTCTCTCTGACTCCTGTGTGCTCTGAAGTGAGAGACTTAGTGCCTCACAAGTGAGAGGCAGAAGGGTAACATGAAGATTTATTCCCATGAATAATATCAGACTGATTGTATCCATTTCTCTGATTCCCTGCCTAAAACAAACATTTCAAAGAGTTCCTTTAGAACCAACTTTCTCTGTTAGCATGGGCAGGTAACAGGTTCCAGGGACAGGGGACTAAAATCTTTATAACCACTAGCCAAAGTGAATCCTCCTTCCCTTAAACTGTTCCTGCCGTCCTCTGACACAGTGATGTCACATTAGATAGAGATGCTATCTAATGGAGTTCATTGCGGAGAAGTTGCCTTCTTCTCAGGTCAGATTTCCTTCTTTTAGAATCTGCCTGCTCTTGGTTAGGTGCTCCACTGATCAGCTGAGATGTAAAACCAAGTTCTTTACCTACATAAGATGTACAAACTTGCATTTCTTTTTATTTTGATGTTTACAGTCCGAATACAGTTCAAGGCAAAAATTCCTATTCCTGGAGGTTGGTAGAAGGGTTTCTTCTCTTTCTCAAGGATTGGGTCACACCACACCTGTAACCTTAACTACAAATCGCTCTGTAATGCCTGTTTCTGGGTATGGCAACCATGCCTTAATTTCAAAAGGTTATTATGAGCACCTCTAACTGCCTCGTTATGACCACCTTTCCACCATGTCTTTGTTTCAGGAGGTCGGTCGTTACGACTAACTTATAATGCTTATGTTCAGCTTCTGTAACCCCACCTATTTCTCACCAAATTCCCATCTGGAAATCCCTTACCTCTGAGCTATAAAAACATTGTCTTCCTCATGTCCAATGCTGATCCCTTGAACCCCACCTTAGGGGGAGGTGGCCTCTGAATAAAAAAGTAATTGCTGTAATTAATTTCTTGCTATAGTTAATTTGGCCAAGATGATTTGGGTGAGTGGCCTTTTTCCTCACATCTTTGGTGTTAACACATTTTCCCTTTCCCCCCGGGCCGGATATTGAACTCAGGCTCTCATGTTGTCACATTGTGTGTCAAGCACTTTTCCAAGGGAGCCAGCACCTCAGCTCACCCTGGTTGTATGCAAAGTGAAGAAAGAAAAATCTACTGATCTTAGAAAGGCACTGTGCAACAGTATTGAACTTTTGACTAATAAAATAGAAACTATTACAAAATATTAAAAGGTCTGGAGAGATAGCTCAGTATTTAGAAGTCCCTGATGCTCCTGCAGAAGACCTGAGATCAGTTCCCAGCACACACATCAGGTGGCTACCACTCCCTGTAACTCCAGCTCCACAGGATGTGAACCCTCTAGCCTCCACGGGGACTCACTCACGTGAAATATATAACTAAAGATAAACGGAATTTAAAAAAGGAGTCATCTTTCATCATCTCTTCTCATTTGGGTGTTACTACTCTGTGTGCTGGGGGGAGTGTAACAGTAACTATAGAGGAAGAGGTCATGAATTAGAAAAGGAGCTTGGGGTTGAGGGACACAGGAAGAGTTAGAACAGGGAGAGGGAGATGAAAATGACGTGAGTGAGCGGGCGTGCGCTCCTTCCCTCCTCTTCTGGATACTGGAAACACTAAAAATGAGTTGGAATATTGTTTGCTTCATAACACAGTACCTCTAATGAAGATTTAGACGCGTTCACTGAGAGCATGTGACAGAGAGCTAGGGCTGAGTGTGCATCTGTTTATTTGCAAGCTGCTGTTCTGGCTGAAAGGAAGAAAACCTATTTTACGTCAACTGATGGTCACAAGAAAAAATAAGGTTTTTCCCACACTGGCATGGAGGTTGTTATCCCAAAAAGTGTGTGAACCATCCAATTATAAAAACAACAGCTGTGCTGCCCCGATCTGCATTCTCTGCACATTTACCTCATTGCCCTGGTTTACTCGTTCTCCACGCCCACCCAAGTTCATACAGGTGCAACCTGGTTAATACCGGTTCCAAGGAGGGTGCAGTCAGCGGCTGAAAAGGGGAGAGAGTGGGAAAGGAGGGGGCTGCCTGGGTTGCCTTGGCAATAAGAAGGAGAATGTCAAGGGGGAGGGATTTATATGCTGATGCTAATTGCATTTGCTAATTACATTCTATTGTGCTGACCCGCCTGCTTTTCCAGTTTCTTTCTGAGTCATTAAAGAGTCGCTAAAGCTTCCCTAAGAAGTGAGTCCCCTCCTCTTCTAATTTTATCCCCTTTCTTAGCTGTGGGGCTCAGGGAGCTACCGTCAGCGTGGTACTGGGAGAGGCTCTCCTCTAAGTGAATGTGCAATGTGTTAGAAATCCTGTATGAAAATGCATCCATGCTGAATCTCGCTCGAATGTGACTTTGCAACTCAACCGCAGGATGGATGGATTTACAACATAGGAGAACTGCCGAGACACCAGAGAACATAAATTTGGAAAAAAAAAAAACCCACAGAGAATTGCAGGGTGCCAACGATCCACCAGCTGAAGAACATTTAAAATATAAAATAAAAAAGTGAGCCATTTCCTCTGGAATCCAATGTTCCTGGAGTTGGAGAGGTGCCTGGACACCGGGCTTTGAAATTTGTTCCCTTCCTCCCCCTGGTGGCCGTTTGGTTTAATTACAACAAGTTTTCCCATGACTGCATCCTTTAAACATATCCATACTCAATGTGCAAAACGTTTTCTCATATTCCTGAATCACTGTCATGAAATGTTATCTTTCAATGCTGTTGCATATAGTTAAAAATACACTAGGAGACTTTAATTCGTGCAGCTCTTTGTCCTTAAACCGTGCAGTAAATTTAAATGTTGCAAAACTAATTTGCATGAGCTCATTGTTAAGAGTTGGTTGTTCTTAGCAAGGTCTTTGCTTTCTCTGCATTTATCATCCCTACTGACCCCTCTTCATCAGCCAGTACTATGAGATGACAGTCTTCAGCCTGTCTGCAGTTTCCCCTTAGGATTTTTATTCTCTTTGATTGAAATCTTGTTATAACAGGTCATTCCTTCTCTACTAATTTCCCTAAGAGGAGGATTTCTACTAAATCCATCTCTTCCATCTAGCACTGAATCTCTTCTGAAGACTCTCCTGATGCTTCTGTAATGCTCAAGCACGGGCTCACTGCATGACTCAGAGCCTGAGTTGGCTCCTGGAAGGCTATAAAAGGCCGGGCAGGCTGTCTCTAGACTGCACAGAATCTAGCATCCTTTCTTTGGTCGTTATCTATGGCTAATTTACCAAATGAGACATTTTTGTTTGTTTGTTTCTGTGAAGTTTGTTCTATGTACAGATATTTGTTGTTGTTGTCTTGTTTTTGAGACAGGGTTTCTCTGTGTGACCTGGCTGCTCTGGAACTTCCTCTGTAGACCAGGTTGGCCTTGAACTCAGAGATTCACCTGCTTCTGCCTTTGTGTGGTGGGATTAAAGGTGTGTGCCATCACACCCTGCCTACATGTAAAGATTTTAAAAATATCTCCCTCAAAGAGCAAATGACTCACTCATTCTTAGCTCTTGGCCTCATATTTCTGTTCCCTCCTTCATCTGTGTCGGACATTTATTGGCATCACCGGAGGTGGTATGTGTGTATGTGTGTGTGTGTAGGGGGGCATTGCTTGAATTGTCTAGTCCATGATGGGTTTGCCATACCCTAACCTGCACTCTACACCATTACCTCCCCACCTGGAGCCAAACCATACTGACTATTTTGCCTGTAGAGAAAGTACAGTGAATGGCAATTGAGGCCAGCTCTTTATGCTTGAATTCTAGCATTTTCTGTGCTTTTCCCTGGTGTGTCTGCTTGTTTTCTCACTAAAACAAAATGTAAACGGTTGTGGGATTCTCAGTGGTAGTCATATCCAAGAAATGGGGGAGAGATGTTTCTCAGATATCTATGTGTATACTGGGTGGGAAAAGATTCTCCTGAGACTGATGTATTGAAACACATCGAACTTTCAGTTATCAGAGGCAAAGACTGGTCTTAATAAAGTAGGAAACAGTCATTAAGTTTGCGCCCCACTAAAAGCCTCATTCATTCAGGCCTGCATCCTAAGAGAGGTGGCCAGGAACATAAAATACAGAGACAGTCAGGCTCTTGGAAACATTTTCAGTCTACTAGAGTAAGATTATTGTAATGTTTAATCCGAGAAAGCTTGGAACCTTCTTACTTTGTAAAAATATGGCTCAGTAGCATGGGTACCCCTCCCCATGTTCAAAATATTCAATATTTCCAGAACAGCTGTCAGATGTGATGTTGGAGATGAGCAAGGTACCAAAGATGGCAGATGAAGAAGTCTGCCTCACTTAGAGATTGGGGCACTGTTGCAAGCACTCTTCTCGGAGATCCGCTGCTCACAAATGTGGATTAGGCAGTGGATGGAGAGAATAGGAACCAGCAAGTGTGGAACAGGAGTAACTCCCAAGTATGCTTGTAAATTTCTCCAGAATACCATAGTTCACAGAATTGCAGCCCTCTATTAATTAACAACTGAAGGTGAGAACTTCCGCCATGCTAAGTGATTGCTGTTCACGCTATTGTGAATTCTAGGGGAACAGGTATGGCAGAGAAGTGAGTTCTGCATTGGTGGACTTCTCTTCCACAAGTCTACATGCATTCCTTTGTCAACAAATACTGATTTCTTTTTCCAGGTTTGGCCATCTATCTGCAATAAGTCAATTAAATAGCCAATTTAGTAGAAGGTAGAAAGGGCAAATTTATCTATTCAATATAACGACAGTGGGATGGGGGACAAAGAGATCTAGTGACCCCTCAAGTCTGCTTTTTGGGGGGTTCCTGAAGTGACTGAAGTTTACACAAAAGATGAGGGATATAAACGTCCTGTGCATGTGTGGTCCTGTCCACCACCAGCTCTACTCTGCCATTGCCTGGTCTTTAGTCTCTTACCCTGTACAGTGGTCTGACAAGTTGTCAGAACCATGAGACATCTCTTCTCTGAGACAAGTTTCCCTTGTCTCAGCATACCTGACTCCCTTATCCAGATACTCCCTAAATCAACAAACACACACTTTCTTTCCATGGTGTCAGAATTTAGCCACAAAATCACAAGGTTTAGCAGGTTTAATGATGGCAATTCATCATAAAGTCCACTCGTCATAGTAGCTTGGTTGAGGTGAATGCAGATTCTTTTATCTCTATCTTATTTACTAATTGAGCACTCATCACACAAACACATGAATATACATTAAGGAGACTGTGGCAGGGCTCAAAAGGCTTTAGAAGTGACCTGAGAAGAAGTCTGTAGACTTCAGGTCAAAAGCCAGATTGGCGTCAGGAGGAGGCTGCTGCTAGAAACTGTTGGTATCAGGTTTGAGGACAGGCATGTGGAATTCAAGGTATCAAAGCTGAACCAGGTCCAGAACAGGAAATGGGTCAGGTTCAGGTCCAGACCATTAAACAAGCAGACAGGCAGGCAGTTGAGTAGGATTGTGAACACTGGGGCAGATCCAAATCTGATCCTTGCCCCATACATCAGGCATCAAATAGTAAATCGGCATGAGACTATGGCATCACAGTGTTAGGTTTCTACTATATTATGGGAGGGCAAGCAAGGGAATTACCCCTTTCCTCTGTCTTATGTGTCCAACAAGTTGTTGGGCTTGCTTTCTCTGATAGGATTTTAATGATCCCCATAGTTTCAAGTCTCCCCCAGTAAACTTGTAGACTGGCTCCTTTGCTGTTCCTAGGAATATGTCTTATTAGCTTGTGATATATGGATGGTGACTGGCAGATGGTGCAGTTTCTGAGTTCACCCAGGAGCCAGTCAACCTTTCTTAGAGTGAAATCAACAGCTACTTGGAAAATGGAGTTTCTTGGGGCACGTTACAGCCTTAAAAACCAGTTTTATACCAAGTAGAGTAGCTTAGACTAGGGCATCATCTGTTTTTAACAGTGAGGTTTCTGAGATATTCCCATTTCTTTAGGGTCTATTTTTAGCATGATAGCCAGAGTGAGAGGCATAAGTGTCTTTTAGAATAGTTTTACCTAGCATGGAGCCTTCCCACCCCCATCCCTTAGAAATCTGTCATCTGCAGACATGTTAGGGTATTGCTATCTCCTCGATGAGATAATGTGCCCTTTCCTTCCCAGAAGCCCCTTCCTTCTTGGTCCCTTACAGTCTGTGCTCATAGGCTTGCTTACTTATCTGAGTCCTGACTCAGGAAAGCCTAATTTTTGTTTCTGTGGGATGTTGACCCAAGCCTGGGATGACGTCCCTGACACTCTGGACCGCCTTCCTCATTCCCTGAAGCTCTGCTCCACACCCACATCTGTAAAGCTGCTGCTTGCTAACCTCCATTGGCAAAAGCAGGCCAAAGTACGCCTTTCCCTCTTCCTCTCCCCCCCTCCACGTCTCATCCCCCCACTCCCCAGTTCTAGAGAGCTGTGGATAGCTTGTCTGTTCGGCTGCTTTTCTGTCAGATGCTAATACAATTCTCATTGACCTTGCAAACTGTCTTATTAATGAGACAAAAGCTATTAGAGAGAACCCTGATTTCCCTGGTAACAGGAAGATAAGGGCAGGAATGTAACTGTGGAGATGCTAAAAGAGGTGGTTGTTTGTCTGCTTCAAAAGGCAGAGGAATGCTGGTCCTGACCAGTGACTGTAGCCAGGTCAGGATGACTCAAACATCAGAGCTTCAGGTTTCTCATAAAATACTGATGTCTTCATGAGAAATTTGTTTTTTTAATAGGTACTCAAACCACTTGCCTCAAATATGCATGCTTTTAAAGTATTATGTGACAGACATAGTAAAAAAAAATGAGTACAACCATATTATAGCTATGGTATATTAATGAAGGCAGGAAAATCAGAAATTCAAAGACAGGGATACATAGCAAATTTCAGGCAAGCCTGAGGTTGTATGGCAGTTTTGATGTTATTGTTGTTGTTTTTAATTCCGGATGTAATATGGTGTTGTGATGAAATTTTCCTTCTCAAGACCCCACCCCTATAACCATGGAAACTAGAGCAGACCAATAGAGTGATAGCTAGTGGTAATGAAACAATTGAAGCCCCTTGGGACAATCAAGACAGCCTCTCCTAGAATTCCAGCTAATATTTCCTCTCCCAGATACAAGGAATCTTGGGAGATAACCCAATATACAGGATGCAGAAGGTTGATTTTTGAAAGGGTCTGGGTGACACAGCTTCCACATGGTGATCATCCAGAATGGAATGGGTTTGTTTCTGCAGTGATAAAGCTGTCTGGGGGTGGGGGGGTCAACTGTGCTCCTGTAACTATCCCTTAGCTGTGCTATTTAAACAAGCCCAGCGCACTCACTTGTTTCTCTTTGATCTGTTTTTTATTTGTTCACGTCTCCACAGGGAAAGTAAATGCAACAACACCTGGCTCTCATAATAAGACCATGTCTGAACAATCAAAAAAACAAAAATACCAATCAAGGAACAGTCAGGGAATGCTGCTTGGGCTGAAGCATGGAAGGAAAACCTCTAACTATTCAAGTTCTCCAGGGAGAAGCAAATGCATCATCCTGAGACAGACAAGAGCAATGGTCAAGGAGACGCTAACGTGGCCCCAGAATAATGAACGAGGGAGTAACACTGCAAGGGTGAAGGTCTGGAAAAATATGACATTTACTGTAATTACAGCGGAAGGTCCAGAAAGATTTTATGGGTAAATTCATTTTGTTTCTGTTGATTTTTTTTCTGTCATCAAATATTTCTTCTATGCTGAAAGGGTTTAAGAGGGAGAAAATATAGAATCAGAAATGATTCCGATCTAGATTGATACATAGAGGAGAATGAAATTGAGTCAAAAATTATAAGTCATCCTGAAGACAGGATAAAAAGATTTTTTTTCTACATTGGGAAAATCTGAAAGCTGTGGATGAGTTGAATTGTGATGCGAACAGAAAGGCATGATGCAGCCTGATTACTGAACTCATAACAGTGCCATTTTCGGAGACAGGAAACTATGGAAGGACTAAAAGCTCTGCTCTGGGTGTATTAAACATGGAGGGGTCTTAGGTATTTGATAAATGTATCATAGCATCAGTTAGTTACAAATCCAG
The DNA here is from genome assembly GCF_949786415.1 of Peromyscus eremicus. Lineage (NCBI taxonomy): Eukaryota > Metazoa > Chordata > Mammalia > Rodentia > Cricetidae > Peromyscus > Peromyscus eremicus. The sequence goes on along the minus strand of NC_081430.1, from coordinate 8,283,560 downwards.
AAATCGAGAGGAAGGTTAAGTGTCATGAGGCAGAAAAGATGAGAGATGTACAACCCAGTAGTCCACTGGCAAAATCAGGCTCATGATGTGTTCAGTACTGTAGAATAGTATTTCCATTTTAAAATTTTTCAAATAGTCATGAGCTTTTATAAGTTGGAAGAGTTTACATTAAAGTAGAATTTGTTTAATGAAAGTTCTGAATTTTCCCATGCTTCTAATCAGTAGAGATAATAACATTTATCAACATAAAAATACAATTGTCACCTCAAAGGGGATAAGGGACAGTTTATTCTAGAACTCATATGTGTACCAGTGCCAGGCCACCACATGTTCTACATTACAATGGGGTAACACTTTCAGGGAGTTTTTGTAGAGGCGAAACAAAGAAGGTCATAGATCAACATTTCAAAACCACTGGTGAAAACATCAAGTTTCAGCAACGTAGGGAAAGCTCTGTCGTAGGTCTTGGATTCTATCTAACTGTATTCCAAGCCCCTTTATTGATGGAGACTGGAAGTCTTTTTAAATATCCTGAAAAGGTTTACCCAATGGTCACAAATATGTTGGGCTACATGCAGAGGAGGGCATAATAAATAACTATGAATAAATAACTATGAAGAAACCTAAAGATGGCCCAGAAAATTTGAATAATGTGGGTCTGGACTCACAACATGCCAAACTTTCCCTATCACTGAGGTTCTGATCAATCAATATTTCATCCAGTAGAACGATGCTTTTTTAAACTCATGTCTGAACTGCATAAGTGAATGGAGAGAGAGAGAAAAAAATAAAACACAGGTGAACTGTTAATTTACATCAACCCTTCATTATTCCTCCATGCTTCCTGTGAAGTGTTTGTTGACACTGAGGTAGTGAATCTCCCTATAAACAACATTTCAGATTGAAGCAGTGAATGAGAGCTCAAGTGGAAGTGAGAAGAGGGACCAGCGTAGGGTTCAAGCTCTTGACACATGAGTAGCAGCAGAATCTTCCTAGGATGTAATTTACTACAGTGAGTGACCAAACCATTTTAGAAAGGGAGCAATGCATGAGAAGCAAACATCAGAGGAATTGATGCCAAGAAGGCAGTACAGGAAGAGGAAAAGAGACTGATACCGGAATTTCCTCAGATGGATGCAAGATGGATGAGGCTAAAAGGCAAATGAGTAAATAGGCAACAAATGATCTCCAACATCTGGGTCAGAGTGTGGAGTCCTGGCTGCAGGAAGATTTTGATCACGATTATCAAACTCAATGCAAAGGTCATGTTATTGTCACAAGAAATAGTAATAAGAAAACTGGTGAAGGAATAGAGCAAAATGAATCCGCCTGCTTTCTGACATGATGAGGAAACTGGCAGTCTATGTGGTGAACTCTTCCGAGGATGAGAGTGGCTACAGCACTAAAGGTGATGTAGTACATACACCGCAAATGTGTCTCCACACTTCTCTTTTCGGAAAGTCATGGCTGGTCTCATTCAGAGAACTTCGCTGTTTCCACAGTGCTCATGTCATAAAATATTTTCATCAGCAGACTGCCTGAGGCTTCAAACTTCAATTATTCTTTAGACCTAGAATAGCCTCTCTAAAACAAACTGTAAGTATTCCTCCTTGACATCTCATACACTTTCCGCACCTGAGGGCCATTATTCTATTTTAAGTTGTCAGTGGAACAAAAGAGAGCACAAATGTCAAGTCATATTTCTAGGTGATTAAACAGCAGGCACTTGCTGCCTTTAGGAAAGTATGTTTAGTGTTCACAAGTGTTTATCATGTAAAGGAGCAGTAAAAGGTCATGTTTAAATGTAAACCATAAAGAAGAAATTTAAACACTTAAAGGTAATAAGTCAGCTCAGATTCAAAACTCCCCTAATGGGGTCCTTCTCCTTGTCAAAAGTCTGAAATTCTCCTTTTCCTTTGAACCTGTATGGTCTTTGCCTACACAGGCCAGTAAAATAAGGTGGAGATGGTACTGTCAATTTTGTGCATATAGGACCAGCTCTTCTTTACATATATCAATTGATGAAAGTTATCCAGAAAGACTTTGGTGGAAGAAAAAAATAATAAGTTATGTGAAACATGGCATACTTATTGTCTTGTATATCCTCAATATATTATAACAACAATATGATTATCTAGCAACTATTTGCATAATCCCTTACAGTTTAAAAGTTAGTCCTCAGCATATGTTGGAGGAGATGTGGAGAAAGGGGAACACTCCTCCATTGCTGGTGGGAATTCAAACTTGTACAGCCTCTCTGGAAATCAATATGGTGGTGTCTCAGAAAATTGAGAATCAACATACCTCAATAGAACTCCTGGGCATAAACACAAAAGATATTCAATCATACCACAAGGACATTTGCTCAATTATGTTCATAACAGCATTATTCATAACAGCCAGAACCTGGAAACAACCTAGATGACCTTCAACCAAAGAATGGATAGAGAAAGTATAGTACATTTACATATTGGAGTATCACACAGCAGTAAAACACAATGTCATCATGAAATTTGTAGGCAAATGGATGGAACTAGAAAAAATTATACTAAGTGAGATAACCCAGACCCAGAAAGACAAACATGGTATGTACTCACTCATAAGTGAATATTAGATGCAAAGCAAAGGATAACCAGGCTACAATCCAAAATCCCAGAGAAGTTAGCTAAAGAGGAGGACCCTAAGAGGGACACACATGGAAAGTGAAAGGGTTAAGATCTCCTGGGTAAACTGGGAGGGGGAATAGAGGGGAGGAGATGGGAGGTGGGAATGTGAGGGCTCTAGATGGCCGAGTTGGGGGAGAGACTGGTAGAGAGAGCAATGAAAGAGATAACTTGACAGAGTGTACCATTAAGGGGATGGGGAGAAATCTGCAGCTAGGGAAAACCCCAGGAACTCACAAGGATGTCCCCAGCTAAGACTCATAGCAATGGCAGAGAGGGTGCTTGAACTAGCCTTGGCCTGCACTGAGATTGGTGTCTACCCTAATTGTCATCAAAGAACCTACATCCAGTGACTGATGGAAGCAGATGCAGAGACCCACAGCCAAGCACTTGACCAAGAGAGGGAGGAAGGATGGTCAGAATCATGATGAAAAAAACCACAGAGATATCTGACCTAAGCTAGTGGGAGCTCATATACTCTGGACTGACAGCTGGAGAGCCTGCATGGGACCACACTAGGCCCTCTGAATGTGGGTGAAAGTTGCATGGCTTGATATGCTTGTAGGTCCCCTGGTAATGGGACCAGGACTTATCCTGGCTACATGAACTGGCTTTTTAGAGCCTGTTCCCTGTGGTGCAATGCCTTACTCAGCCTTGATGTAGCAGGGAGGGGCTAGGTCCTGTCCCATCTTGGTATGTCAGCCTGTGTTGACTACCCAAGGGAGGTTGGCTACCCATAGGGGTGAGGTGAGGAGAGGGGAGGGGAGGGGGATTAAGAGAAGGGGAGAAAGGGGGAACAGGGGTTGGTATGTAAAAGGAAAGAAAAATTTTTTTAATTAAGAAAAAACACTTAGTCCTTAAAATTAACCCGTGGCATGCAAATATCACCCCCACATTATAAAGGACATGACTGAGGCTCAGAAGACAATGGAAACGCCAAGGTTACCATGTACTGTGCCAGGAACAACAATTGATCTAAATTCCTGCCAGCTGCCTTCCAGAAAAAGAAGATTATCTTTTCATCTTAGCGTCCCCCACACCATTACACTATCCACATGAGCTGCAAGACATCCAATCCCAGCTCTTCCCATTTGCCTCATATCTGTCTCTATGGGTTGCAGGCCAGGATTTCTTAGAAACAATCCCATGATCAACTGCAAAAGCCCCACAGGTGAATCATTTTCACAATAACCAGAAGGCAAGCAAAGGACAGTTTATTTTTTGGGTTAAAGGACTTCAAAGGCACCAGAAATATGATTTAAACCAACTTAAATATGCAAATGGGAGTGATGATGACCGAATGTGTAAAAATATGTGTATCGTCACATATTTCTCTGTACTCACTACATTTTTCAAGAGCAGACAAAATATTTTCTCTGTGTATTTACTTAACTGTGGCACTGGATGCTCTTAAAACTTTTCCTTGGGTATTTATTAAGGTTCTTCTGAGAGTTATACAACATAAAGACTTGTAAAATCAGTTCCCTACGCCGCCTTTCCCATGGTAAATAACAGTGCTAATGGAGCCATGGCCTAGAGGAATTATCATTACTGAATGACGTCCGCCCTTGCACAATTTTCTCCCAGTTTCTCACTAAGCCCTCTGATGCCCAGTACAGCTGCACCAAGGCCTGCTATAACCCAGACCTTTCAATCATGACTTTCTCTGGTTTCCAGGGAGAAGGATACCAAGAGAAAATCATGCCCATGTCTCTGTACATGTTTCTGAAGAATACCCACAAAGCCTTCCCATTTCTCCTTGAAAACAACGTTCCATCTGGATTCACTTCCATAAAACTGTTTCAAGGAGAGGCAGACTTCACAAATTAGCATGGATGATTTATTTTGTTGTTTTATTTGCTTTTAAAGCATTTCATGCATGATGGGAAATATAGGTATCATTTCTTCAGAGCACCAAAAGGAAACCTTATCTCTCCTTGGCATGAAGTGCTATGCGGTTGAGGGGCCAGGTGATGGGAACAGGAGAGATTTAGTGTTGTTATGTCCTCTAAAAATATTCTGTTTGAACAGACTGTCAGCCTTTGTTCTAAGGACGCAGAGACCATGGCTTTTTGATGAATACTTTCGGCTAACTATACTAACACATTTTAGACTTTAGATCTCCCTACATTTTAGACTTTAGATGTCCGTGTGTTAAACAGTAGTACCTCTGCTCGTATGATGCCCTCTGAAATATTATAATACTATTTTTTTCACTCCATACCTAAAAAAATACTATGCCTTAAAAATATTTCCTTCTTCTTTAGAGGTTTTCTTAACTTACCCTTTTCTCATCTGAACATGCATGCACTCACACACATACACAGACGCACAGACACACACACTCACATATACACGTACACACATGCACCTATATATGCACATGCATACAATCCACGGTAAGAACTCCGATTGTTGCAAGATATTATTTGATCATGCTCTGAACCCTGAGATTGTGTCATTTACTGGAAAAATCTGTTTCCAATTGTGTGGCTCAGCTCTAGCCTTGTAAACAGGATTAAAGTCAAGCCTAGGTCAAGAGGTGCGGCAAGCACCCAGTTGACAGGAAGTGAACACAGGATAACTGAGGAAAAACCAGAGACAGTAAGGGGGGGTCAGGAGGATGGCTAGAGAGACAAACAGGAAGTAGAAGGGAGGGACATTGAGTCATGGGAGATTCCCTTGTGATGGGTTAGGAGAAGGAGGCTTCAGGGACTTTGGCTGAGGAGGAAGGTCAGCTGGGTGCTTTGTCTGCATCTCTGAGCTAGCAGGCTTTGACCCCAGCATCTGACTCCAGAGGTATTTTAGTTAGGGTTTCTATTGCTGTGAAGAGCAGTCTTTTTTGTTTTAAATAATTTTATTCATTTTACATCCTGGCCTCAGTTTCCCCTCCTCTCCTCCCAGTTCCTTCCCCGATCCCCACTTTGTTCCTGCCCAATCCACTCTTCCTCCATTTCCATTTAGGAACAACAGGCCTCCCATTAGAATCAACAAAACATGGCCTGTCTTGGTAAGACAAAACACCTCTCCATGAAATTAAGGCTGGGCAAGGTGACAAAGTCTGAGGAGTAGGGTCCCAAAAGCCTGTAAAAATGTCAGAGACAGCCCCTGTCCCCACTGTTAGGAGTCCTACAAGAGGATCAAACTACACAACTGTAACTAACATACATGCAGAGGGTCTAGGGCAGTCCCATTCGGGCCCCTGGTTGTTGGTCACAAGAAATGATCAGTTCAGGCTGGGGACTTGGGGACTTCCCTGTAGATTCCCGGGAGATTCTCTTGCACCAGGCTTTTACCTGACCCCTAAATGTCCCACCTTTCCTGTAGTCTCTTTCAGTATTCTCCCCTTCCATCACAACCTGATGGCTCATGTTCTCATCCCCACCTACCCTTAGTCTACTCACAAAATCTCTTCTATTTCCCTTTCAGAAGGAGAACTGAGTGTCTCCCCATGAACTCTCCTTGTTACATAGTTTCTCTAAGACTGTGGATTGTAGCATTGTTGTCTTTTATTTTACAGCTAATGTGCACTTATGAGTCAATATGTACCATGTTTGTCTTTCTCAGTCTAGGTTATCTCACTCAGGATGATTTTTTTTCTAGTTCCATCCATTTGCCTTCAGATTTTCCCATGTCTGTAATGAAATCTGTGTACCCCAATAAAGTTTATCTGAGGATCAGAGGAAAATGCCAGCCAGTATAGTAAACACAGAGGTCAGGCAATGGTAGCACAGACCTTTAATCCTATCACTCAGAAGGCAGAGATCCAGGATCTCTTCCAGTTCAAGGCCACACTGGGAACAGAGCCAGGCATGGTGGTACATACCTTTAATCCCAGCACTAACCATAAAGACAGACAGGAAGTGACAGAGCTGGGTAGGAAGAGGAAGTGATTTAGCTAGGCGGAGAGAGGAAATGAGATGGAAGAACAGAAAGGCATACAGGCATGGGTATACAGGAAATGGGTCTCTTTGGTTGAGGTTCTCCAAGTAGTGAGAACGTGTCTGGCTTCTTTCTGCTTTTCTGATCTCTTGGTTTTTTTTTTTGTTTTTTTTTTTTTTTTTTTTTTTTTGGTTTTTCGAGACAGGGTTTCTCTGTGTAGCTTTGCGCCTTTCCTGGAACTCACTTGGTAGCCCAGGCCGGCCTCGAACTCACAGAGTGCTGGGATTAAAGGTGTGCGCCACCACCACCCGGCTGATCTTTTGGTTTTTAACCCCAATATCAGGCTCTGGGTTTTTTATTAATAAGACCATTTAGCACTTCGTCTTACAGATGTTCTTGTTTTCAACATCTGAGTAATACTCCATTGTGTAAATGCACCACATTTTCTTTATCCATTCTTCAGTTGAGGAACATCTAGTTTTTTTTCCAAATTCTGGTTATTACAAATAAAGCTGCTATGAACATAGTTGACAAGTGTCCTTATGATTGAGCATCCTTTGGATATATGAACCATAGCAACTTTTATAAAGTAAAACATTTAATTGGGGTGGCTCACTTACAGTTTCATAGGTTCAGTCCATTATCATCATGGTGGGGAGCATGGTGGCATGGAGGCAGACATGGTGCTGGAGGAGTAGCTGAGGTTCCTACATCTTGCAGGTAATAGGAAGTTGACTGAGACATTGGGCAGTATTCTGATCATAGGAAACCTCAAAGCCCACTCTGACGGTGACACACTTCCTCCAACAAGGCCATACCCACTCCAACAAAGCCACACCTCCTAATAGTGCCACTCTCTATGAAATTATGGGGGCCAATTACATTCAAACTACCACATGAGACTTTATTGAAAAAAAATCAAATGATTGAGATTTTCTTAAAAACAGCATAAGATATTTTTACCACTCCTTGACTCTCAAACTGCTTACCTATCTGTTATTAGTATCTTTTCCACTCTTTCAATTTCTAATATTCATAAAACCTCAAAACTCTAGATTTGTTGTTCAGTATTTTACTAGGCATATTTTATTCCCATGTGAAAAATTCATACCAAGTTCCTTTTTTTGGAAATTAAATCAGTCATTTTAAATTCCTCTGTGTCAAGATAATGCAAAAACAACATATTACCAAAGATAGTATAAAATTTTTCAAACAATTTTTTAAAAGATTTATTTATTTACTATGTGTACAGTGAGTGTTCTTCTTGCACCAGAAGAGGGCACCAGATCTCATTACAGATGGTTGTGAGCCACCATGTGGTTGCTGGAAATTGAACTCAGGACCTCTGTAAGAGTAGCCATTGCTCTTAATCTCTGAGCCATCTCTCCAGCCCCACACCAAGTTTCTTATTCTTATTCTGGTATAATTGCCAAATGCCTTCCACACTCAAATTACTGAAGATTCATCAATCTAATACCTCAGTGTCCAAATCATATGGGCCAAACTATTGTTCAGCTCCATAAATGAAACACTATTGAGACAAACTGTGATCTATGCTCAAAGTGCCCAAGTTTACATGAGTTGATAGAATCTCTCTCTCTCTCTCTCTCTCTCTCTCTCTCTCTCTCTCTCTCTCTCTCTCTCTCTCTCCTCTCTTTTAATTGAAAGTAGATTTTTTTCATACAATATGTTCAGATTATATCCTCCCCTCACCCAACACTTCCCAGATCTTCCCTACTTCCCCATCCACACAAATCCACATCCTTTCTTGCTCTCATTATAAAACAAACATGTATCTAAAAATAATAAAATGAAAACAAACAAACCTGAATAGGGCAAAACTGACAAAGAGAAAAAACAGAGCCCCCCCCCCCATAAGAAAGAAATAAATGTAGCCAGTGATCTGTAGCCCTATAAAGATTATAAATCTGAAGTCCAATTATGGAGCAAAGACTGTTGTTTTAAACCTATGAAAGTCAAGTGAGGGTTTCAGCTGTCAGAAGGTGGTTCAAGACCGGGACAGGTGCAAAGGTCTGAGCAGCCTTAGAGCAGTTCTAGTCATGCGTATTGGTTCATCATCGAGCTCACAGTGAGCAGAACTCAAAAGAAAAGGAAGTCTGCCAATGAACAGATCTTATTTTCAATTAAGCCCTCACATACTGGAGATATCAATTTAGATTTAATGGATTCTGAAGGGCAACCAGACTGTAAAGACAACGAAGTAGATAAAAAGTTGAGCACAGAAAGCAAGGAAAGGAGCTTGTGTGCCTCTTAGAATGCTTGGCCTACATTAACATTTTTTCTTGGACCATTTTTATCATAAGGAGTGACGAAGATGAATAGCCACTGGGAGGTGATACTAAGGTCTGCCATCTGTTAAGTTATGGATACTGAAAGTGCTCAGGTTTTGACCTAATTAAAGTCAAAAATTAACATCTTAGTTTATGAAGAAACATAGAGCCTTACACAAAAATATAGTCAATTTTCCCACACATTTTTTTTTTCTAGCAGGCAAATGTTTGTTTCCTTTAGGAGTCAAACCTACAGGCACGCATGAATTGCACCTAGATGCAGATGTTCCAAATTTCATGGAACAACTTATTCTTCTATTTTTGTTTCAGTTAATGAGCTTTGTAAAAAGAAATAACTGCAGTGATTTAAAAGAAATTGAGTAAAATGTCTTTTCTGAATCAAAATAACCATAATCTATTAGACTTGGAATATGTTCATAATAGTATTAATAATAGTTCATCTGTATTAAAATTCAGTGGGCAATATTTGCCTGTCCTTTCCCAAAAGTTTCTTACTGTTCCCTTCTCACAATGTGATCAAGGTGTGTCGTGAGGGAGAGGGGAATGCTCTGCTTTAGACATCACAGCACTTGATGCTTGGCTCTGCTTGAGCTAACTCCATTCTGTGACTTCTTATAAATCATTAAACAGCTACTCTTTAAATTTCTTCATGTCTTAGAAAGGATTAGTACACCTTACCCCCAACCCCCGTTGAAAACTTTTGTAGATGAGCAAATTAATGAAAGCAGTAATACAAAGCATGCTTACTACATAAAGTTGCAGAAGCCAAGCTATGGCTTTTTTTTTTTTTTTTGGTGTAGTACAGACATACAGATCTTCAAATATGAAGATGCATAGTTCATCATGTGTGAACTACCAGTATCTGGATAGATATACAATTCAAAGAAAAGTTTACTGTCATGGCTGTGAAAAGAGGAAGTTAAAACAGACTGATACATTCTAGTCACATTGTAGCATCCATCATTGCAAGAATGAAATAAATCTATGAAGGATGCTCTTGTGATAACCATAGAATGATACAGGGTAAGAAAGATCTGCCATTTGAGCATTGGCTAATGCTCAAAGGAAAAGGGCCATCACAACAGCTACTAAAAACGAATAGCCTTTTGGACTGTTTTGAGGGGCAAGATTTTTTTCTCTCACAATTATTAAGACTACCACTATGATAATGTTTGTTCCTTTAGTTACAGTTATTGTGGCTTTCCAACACCAGCTAATGGTGTCAACTAAGCAATTGCAGCAGATTGCTTCTCTCAATTGAACAATTAATCTCATTTTAAATCTCTAATTAGGGTTTTTTTTGTTTTGGGGGGGTTTTTGGTTTTTTTTTTTTTTTTTTTTTTGCTTTTTGAGACAGGGTTTCTCTGTGTAGTTTTGATGCTTGTCCTGGTACTCACTCTAGCCCAGGCTGGCCTCGAACTCACAGAGATCTGCCTGCCTCTGCCTTTTGAGTGCTGGGATTAAAGGCATGCGCCACCACCGCCCAACTCTAATTAGGTTTTACTCTTTCTGTCTGAACTGGCTTAAAGTTTGCCAACTGATAAAATGCTTTAAAAATTTTATAATTTAAATTATAATTTCACATGCCATTCAATTTTTATCAAGTAAATTTCATGTCTATCTGTCTATCTATCTATCTGTCTGTCTATCCATCTGTAATCTTTCATTTAGCTATGGTCTATCTAACTAATGTATTTTGCACATGTTAGAGATGCTTGAAAGAGCAGTGAAATGATAATCTGATCATTAATGGTATTTGTGCACAAGATATTACATGATCTACTTTTCTCTTTTTATTTATAAATTTTTAAATATTATATTTATATTAAAATATTTATATTTTAAATATTATAAGCACTGATTCTTTTAAGAAGAATAGTCATTCTCAAAGTATTATTGAGTCTCTGAATATACTTCTCACACTATTGTCAAAATACAACATGTATTTTATTTATCCCCTCCCCAAAGCTCAGGGATCCTTGCAGAAGCTGAGGTGGAAAAAGCAGAAGAGCCTAGAGCAGTGGATGAGCACAGGGAAGAAACTTATTCCAGACAGAACTTATCAGTTGAACATGGGGAAGGAAGTTGGCCACAAACTTCCCCTGTAGCTGAGAATCCTTTGACAACTGATCATTGCTGCAAGAAGGAGAATCAGTTTTCTTTAAGAGTGGAGCTTCTGGTAAGTCAACCACACTTCAGAGGAAAAACACACATCTAGGAATATATAAGCAATACACATTGGACTTGATGGGTAGAAAGAAGAGAGGACACGGGTTTGGTGGGGAGGAAATGGAGCTGGCTTTGGTAGGAGTTAGAATAAGGGTTGAATACAGTCAAAACACAATCTATGAAAGTATCAAAGCATAATTTTTTTTAAAAGAAAAGCTAATACACCCACATTTATCCATGTAAATATTAACTGGAGTCAATTGGATAAAAACCATATCAAATGTTTAAATGTTTCAAGAAAACCTGGACAATTATTCAAATATTTATGATACATTTACTTGCTTATTTTTTTATTTATTTTGACATTTTAATTATATATATGTGTGTACATATGCAAGTGTAGGTGTTCACATTTCGAGAAGAGAAAGTCAGATCCCTTGGAGCTGGAATTATATTCAGCTGTGTGTTGAATGGGACCCAAACTTGAGTCCTCTGGAAGAGTAGTACACGCACTTAACCGATGAGTCATTTCTCCAACCCCTTTATCTGTTTTTTTATTATTATTATCAAATAAATAACAAACTTTTGCACAAAATATTATTCCCCCTTTACCTTCAAGCTTGTAATATGTTTCAGACAAAGTATTATGATCTTGCCCTGCTTCTTGCCTACATCCAAAACATGAGAAAAATACAATAAAACTGTTAATTATTTCCTTGTCAAAATTCGCACACTCTTAGAAATAGCATTCTAAGAGCAAAATTGAGGTCCATGTGTCTCAAGGTAATTCTATCTGATTTAGAATGACAGAGGCCCAGGGCTGAGGGCGACTAATCCTGTGCGGATCATGGGGAGGTGGACTTGGAGGAGCCAATGTAGACAGTGGCATCCACCAGCAGGTAGTAAGAACTGTAGAAGGTGATTCCAGAAGGAAACCCAGGAAAATGAAGACTGAACGGCAAGGAAGTTTAGCAGCTGCTGATTAATTGATGTTCCATCTCAATTAAATGCACAAGTGATCATTTGAAGCCCAAAGCTGAACTTAAGAGGTATTTAATGAGCCAATTAGTCAGGTGATTTTTATCACATACATTAGATGTAATAGCTATTTCAGAACAGTTTCAAATTAAACCAATTCAGATGAGAACAGATGGACATTTATAGATTGTTAGGTCTAACTGGATCATAGCATGTCTCTGAGATACTCAATTTATATTGCTAAGTAATTAAATATATAATCCAAGCATTGAAGAAATAACTCTAGCCCTTCATAAAAAAGTGCAAACATGCTCCCATCACACACAGCACTTCCCCACAAAGGCTAGTTATATTAGTCATTTATATATGCACCAGGGGGTTTTATATGTGGGATTGGAGCTCAATTCATAATACATTTGCTGATTAAGCATGCAAAATCAGGTCTGATGCTAAACACTTGTAGTCCTAGAGATGGGAAGGAAGAGACAGGAGGACCCAGGCAGCTATCTGATCATCCAGTCTAACCCACTTGGTGATCCCCAGGCCAGTAGTTGGTAACAGACACTGTCTTCAACATGGGAGGCTCCTGAGGAATGATACATAAGCTTGTACTCTGGTCTCCATATACGTATGTGCACACACACTTGCAAAAGCATTTACATGCAAAATTACTTTATATGAATGCTGTTTGTAACTTTGCATTTTGCTTCATACTTAATAGATCATTAAGATAGAACTGATTGCATTTTATAATATGTTGTATAGTAATTTATTGATGAACCTACATATCTGTGAATATAAATAGTAAATAAAAGATTTATTCAACCAATAAACATATAGGTATTTAGGTTATATTGGGGGTTTTCTTGCCAAATAAAGAAGAAAAATGCATACCCTTATATTTGAAAGATGCCTGTAAGACTTTTGGGATATTTTGAATACTATAATTTTATGAATACAAGCTAAAATACTATTTCTAATATGTATAGTTCTAAAAATGTATTCTCCCATTGTCAAATTCTGTACAAAATGTCTGCCTTCTTACACCTTGTTACCATGTGTACTATGAAACTTCATGCTTTAGCCAAGTTGATAAAAGGAACATAACATTACATAAATTTATTCGCATTTATTTGAGTAAAGTTAAGCACTCTCTCAATATTTCAAGATACTATCTACCCAGTGAAATATGGGAGTTGAAGGTCACCCTCAGCTATATGGAAAGTTAGAGAGATGAAATAATCCAGGTGAATACAACTCACCTAATTCTTCAGGAAATTTCTACAGTAGACACAGAAACACATTCTCTACAAAGCTGCTTCTGTAGAATGCCTGAAATTTCTGGAGTGGCAAGACTAGAATTAATCTTTTTTGTATGAACCATATCCTTTCCGTCAATAAAACCTTTATCCAGCACTCCATCCTTTCTCACCATTCTCCAGCTCACTTTATCCAGCACTCCATCCTTTCTCACCATTCTCCAGCTCACTTTATCCAGCACTCCATCCTTTCTCACCATTCTCCAGCTCACTTTATCCAGCACTCCATCCTTTCTCACCATTCTCCAGCTCACTTTAGTCCAAAACACTTTCAACTCCTCCCTGGGCATTGGAATGTGTCCTCCTAACAGATTGTGCTTCCTTCCTTCCTTTGAACCTGGATTCTGTTCTCAGTACCCACGCAGAAGAATTATGCTGAAGTACAGAGATCAAGCACAGAGTCTTCACAGGACAAAGACCCCTTCTGAATGGGACCTATAACTTCATCTGATGCTTTGCTACTACGGCTCAGCCACATCAGTCTTCTCTTTGCCATACAGTTAACTTGCAAATCAACTCAAAAATCAGACATTTGATTAAATTTCTCTTCTCAGACAGCAGGGCTAAGTTTAGCATGGCAAAGAGTGAGAACTTTTTGTGGTATTTTGTTTGTGTTCTGACAAATAAAGCTTGTCTGAAGATCAGAGGGTAGAGCTAGCCACTAAATAATCAGAGAGCTATACAGACAGGAGACAGGAAGTGATATGGCTGGGCAGAGAGAGGAAGTGATAAGGTGGGGCGGAAATGAGAGCTAAGCTTTTTTCAGTCTAAGGAGTCGGAGCGGTAAGCGATGACTGTGGCTGCTCCTTTACTTCTCTGGTATTTCAGCTTTTACCCTGATATCTGACTCTGTGTTTTTATTGTTAAACTAATTAGGATCATGCACCAAGCATTGAGCTGCTGGTTTCTAATGGAGTGCTTTACTTTAGACACTTGGCATAGAATATTAGTAACATGAAACAATGCAAAGCCAAACTATGGTGATTTTCTGTTAGAAATGCCAAGTGCATCTGATTCTTAATAATATACATTCATACAGACAGTAAATAAGTACAGACTTGTTTGTCTGGTGTATCTTTCTCCCCAAGGCACTTGATCCATAGTGTGAGTTTGGGAAATTCTAATACAGGAAGCATAAACACTTAGTCTAAGAAGGAACCATTCACAGAGGACTCTAGTAGACATAGTATAATCAATATCTGGTTTAGAATGACAGAGGCCCAGGGCTGAGGGCGACTAATCCTGTGTGGATCATGGGGAGGTGGACTTGGAGGAGCCAAAGTAGACAGTGGCATCCACCAGCAGGTAGTGAGAACCGTAGATAGTCCTCAGTTGATAATACAAGTTAGGATAGAAAGTGAATTGGGTACATTTAGACTCACCAAAGTAAGACAAATAATGGAGTATTTTCGTTGAATTTGTCAAATGCAAATGGACTAGACATTGTTGATGTATTTATTGCCTGTATATATTATATATAGTTATTGTACTTATTGTATGTAGTTTTTCTTATATTAGTTATATTAGTTATAACTTTTTTATTTTAGACAAAATAAAGGGGAAATGTGGTGATATTTTATTTGTGTACCCTAATAAAGCTTATCTGTAGATCAGAGGACAGAGCCAACCACTAGATTACACATAAGGGTCAGGCAGTGGTAGCACATGCCTTTAAGTGGAGAACTTGTACTAACTATATTTATACACACACACACACACACACACACACACACACACACATTTTAATTATTTTGACACATGTATACATTGATCATATCTACTTCCAGTACTTCCCACCTTTATGCCCCCAGACTCCTTCCAACATGTCCTTCTTACCATCCTTTTTCCTTCCCCTTTCACATCTACACTTCTTTTTAAAATTTAATTAATCCATTGAGTCCACTTACTGTGGTGATATTTTATATACCCCAATAAAGCTTACCTGGGCATCAGAGGACAGAGCCAGCCACTAAATTAGACACAGAGGTCAGGCAGTGGTGGCACAAACCTTTAATCCTATCACTCAGGAGGCAAAGATCCATCTAGATCTCTGTGTGTTCAAGGCCACACTGGGCTACATGAGAGAAAAAGAACCAGGCAGTGGTGACACACACCTTTAATCCCAGGAAGTAATATGGCAGGACACAGAAAGGTATATAAGGCATGAGGAAACAGGAACTCTCTCTCTTGAGGATGAGGATTTCATAGAAGTAAGCTAGTGGCTGGCTGTTCTGCTTCTCTGATCTTTCAACTTTCACCCCAAAATCTGGCTCTGGGTTTTTTATTATAAGACTGTTTAAGATTCATCTTACAACTTAGAGTTGCCAAAATTATCTAATTGAGCTCTTTGTGCATTTTTAAAATAAATTTTACTATATTTTAATCATGTTCGGCCCCAACTCCTTTAAGATCCATCCTCCCTCCTCTACTCATCCAATTCTGTGTCCTCTTCTTTAAAAGCAAAACTTGTAAAGTACAATTTGTGCTGCCCATATGTCTATGGCCTTATACCAGAGTATGCTCTACTTAGCATCCTTTCTTAGAGACACACTCCTAAAGATAACTAAATCTCCCTATCTCCTAAGCTGTTAATTGGCAATAGCTCCTTAGTTAGGGATAGGACTTCCTACCTATTTCCCCTCTTCACAAGAATTTTGTCTGGCTTAAGTTTTCACAGGAAGACACCTTTTCCATGCAGTAATCTACTTCTTGTAGCTCTTACAGTCTTTCTTCCCAATCTTGTACAATGGTTCCTTGGGATAAGGAGATGTAGGATAGATGTCTACCTTAGGGGTGATTTTTTGACAGTCCCTACTCTCTGCACCCTGGCCAGTTGTGGGTCTCTGTGTTAATCACTATCTACTACAAAAAAAAAAAGATTTTCTGATGAGAGTTAAGAGGAGCACTGATCTACAGGTATAATGACAAGGCATTAGGAGTATCCATTCAGCAGAGTGTTAGCAGTAGGTGCTTCTCCAGTGCCTATGATCTATCCGCCACAGGTCTACATTCTGAAAATGGTATAAAGTATAGGCTTTAACTTGTGGAATGGTCTCAAATTCAATCAGGAAGTAGTTGGGTACTCCCATGATGTTTGTGCCACTGTTGCGCCAATGGGTCAGAGTTCACAGTTGGGTAAGACCGAAGGTTACTTTTCTCCTCTGGTACTGCGTAAAGAACCTTCTAGCACTAAGAAAGCTGGTCAGTGGGGATGAGGCTCTCATGTGTGTACCAGTTGTTTTTCTATATTCCATTGGTCAAATACCTGGTACCTTCATTAATAATCTAAAGTTCATGCTGCAAACTATAGGAAAATGTAATGGAATTCAGCTACTATCACAAAAGCTACTACTTGGAAAAGTCAAGGACTTCTCCAAAGGTCAAGCCATGGCTTAAGAAGTCTTGGTGATATTTTAGCTTTTATATATATATATATATATATATATATATATATATATATATATATATATATATATATATTTATATATAATATATATATATATATTAGCTGGTTCCTAAAGTGATTTTCTTGTAATGCTATGCATGCTTCCAAGAACTCCTAACAGTGTATTTATCTAAAACACCTCTCAAGCATCCAAAGCCATATGAAACAATACCTGTCTCCTAGGTCAGACAATAGCTTTATTTCTTGTGCAATTTAGGGTGAGACCCTCCTTCCTTACAGCCTTACTAATAGACTACTAATTTCTTACCTAACTTCTAGGAATGTACGTTGAGCACATAAATTCCCTTCTTGATATACTAGCTCATCATTAGCTCTCTGTTGACCTCCTTTACCACTCTCCTTTTGGGTTGTAAAAGAAAGTCTGGTGGTCACTGCCTGAGGAAAATTCTTACCTGCCTTTATGACCCCATAAGAATTCTAGCCTAGTGACCTTGCTCTGTGGGAGGATTGCTATTGCTTGGGTTTATAACTGGATTCCTGAGAGACTTAGAGAGAACTGAGATAATAAGGAGACTGAGAGGAGGAGAGAGGAAAAAAAAGAGAATGGAAGAACTAGATGGGTAGGAACTGGAGAGGAATGGACTAGATGGGAAGAACTACATTGAGGGGCTAAAAGGGAGTACTAGAAGAACAAGATGGAAGATGAGGAAGAGTCATATGGGGAAGAACAAGATGAGGAAGAACAAAATGAGAGAGAAAGAGATCGGAGAGGAGCTGATATGGGAAGGAACTAGATGGGTGAGAACCTAGATGGGGCAGAACTAAGATGAGAGAATTAAGATAGAACTTAGAGGGGACAGCAGATAAATATAGAGAGAATTAAACAGAAGGGAACTAGGCTTGAGTACAGAACTGAAGCTGTGCAGATAGGATTTTATCTCAGAGGAATAAAGTAGACAGACAAAGAGCATGGTGTACTTAGATTCATTTCCCGAAAATAGTTTTTGCTGTTCATAGTTTCTCTTCTGAGTCTCTGGGAAGTATATTATTAAGCCTGGTCCTTTAATAATATATAAGAAGTTCAAGTTCTGGAGAGTGAAACAGAACAGGGAATACTCTGTAATGCTTAGAGTCTATGAGACCTTACTAACCAACAACCCCCTAAGAAGCAACTCATTCTAAGCACTTTTTATTTGTTAACCTATGGTATCTGGTAAGGGACTTTGCTACCCCTTTATAGGGTAACTACTTTCAAACTTTGTGTGTATATGATTATCTTTTAGGGAGCTTCTACAGTAGTAGGTTTCCATATGACTTTTTACAAACTTCCTGTTGATTATCACTCTCCATGCTTCCTTTTCTACCCTGTCGACATATTTTCTACCTCACTTTATCCCTTCCTATTCCATTATTTACCTTCAATGATTTATACCACTCTTTTATCTATCTTCCTCGAAGGTCCCATCCCATGGAAAAAATGTGCTGACCTCTATGGGTATTCCAAGCAATACACACATATATAAAGATTCAAAGTTAATATCCAGAAATGAGATAAAATATGTGACATCTGTCTTTCAGCATTTAAGTTACCTCACTCAAAATGATTGCTGCAAATTCTATCTATGTACCCTTTCCCTGAGGGAGCCATTGGGACCCAGCAATAGCTGTCTCCTGAACATGGGACTTCTGTCACTTTCCTGCACCAATTCTGGTCATCTCTTTTCCTTCACTCATGGCGCTAGACAGCACCATCAAGATGGTGTATTTTGATGAGAAGACCTCTCAGTATTGTGTTCTTTTGGTACCTTTGGCAGGGAAGCATTGGGACCCCCATTTCTTTCCTTCATTTTTGTTGTCTGTTATGTTTGTCTGCCAGTCTCATTAGGAAGGGACATTTTTTTCTGTTTTGGTTCATCTGATACCTGCACAAAAGGACTGATCTCCCAGGAGGTGGAACCAAGGCTCAGCTCCCAAACACCAACCATCATTCGGAGACACTACGTAGGTAGGTATACAGCCATGACAAAAAAAAAAAACCCACAGAAGTCCCCCACTGAGTACAAGACATGAGAGTCTGATACAAATTTCCACCTCTGTTGATTGTCATCTTCTCTCTGACTATTGCTTGCCTGCTGTCTCCCTTTACAAGAAGGGTAACCTCTTCATCACCTCTTCCCCTTCCATGTCTGACCTCTCTATAACATCCAATGAGGAGGAGGCAGATGGTTCAGGCCCAATGAAATCTGTCAAGGAGAATGCAGCTGCTATTAAGACCCCATGTCCTACTCTGCCCCTGGACCCACTTCCACCATGGGTGTCAATCCTCCCCACTGGGGTATCTCTGTGGTGATCTGCCCCAGGCTCCACTTGTCCCAAAGGCTGGCCACTCCCTTGCTCCACTGTATACCCCTCACTGCCCACAACCAGCCCCATTCATAAACGGGAGGCCTGCAGAGGCTTATCTGGTTAACCTGGGTCCAAATGTCACTGTCCAGCCCAGGATTCCCACCCCCATAGCTGAACTCTCCCTCATCCAGAAGGCAGCTAATGAGTCAGGGCCCAGACTCACCTTACTTTGAACAGGTTATCACTTAATGGGCAATGCAACTACAGACATACTTTCATTGGTATAGTCTGCTCAAAGCTGTGCTGGAGCTAGCAGCCTTTCTTAGCTGTAAATCATCTTACAATGATCAAACAGAAGCTTAAGCATGAATGAACCTCCTAATTAACATTCCAGTGACCCTTGACATGTTCACTGGATGAGATAACATTGTCTGTCACTTCTATCAGGCAAAGATTGGTCATCAAGCCTATTACCAACAGGTTTCTTACCTGGCCTCAAAGCTCTTAAGGCACTCACCCCAGGGGGCCCTTGAGCTTACTTTTGCAATCTTATCCAACAGCCAGGGGAGGTCTTCACCAACTTCCTGGCCCATGTCAATGAGTTGGTAGAGCACAGAGTGGATGTGGGCCCCACTAGAGATATATTGATTAAACAGCTGACTTGGCATGAGCTCAATGCCCAAGCCCATAATACAGTTGCAGCCATGCACAATGAGGACATACACAAATGAGTGCAGGCAACCAGAGATTTTGACCCCAGCACCGGTCCCATAATCACTCTTACCACCTCCCTGGACGCTCTCCTCACTGACAGGCAGCATGCTGATGACACCCCCAAGGGCCCCCAGGTAGATAGAACTTGCTGGGGATGCCACAAACCAGGGAGGCCATTTGTGGTGTGGCTTACCCTGGGCAAAACCTAGGACAGGATGTCTAGATGCAATAAGGGATTTCATTGGGCAAAGGGTTGCAGGTCACAGCCTGCTGTAACACCAGCCCCGTTAAACTCTGGGGGTGCTATCCTCAGCCCCACCAGTAATCCAAAACTCTGTTGGACAATGCCCATTTATCAACACTACCCAATCCTGACTATCTATCTTGATGGACATGCTGTCAAAGGCTTGGTTGACATGGGTGTAGATGCTACCATTTTTAACCAAGACTGAAGCACTTCATTTCCCTCACTGGAAGTTTAAACCCAGTGCCCCATCAGTGGTGTGGAAGGCCAACAAGATTCTAAGAGGAACACCCATCTGGTCCATTGGAAGGCCTTTGATGGCAATCATGAAACCATTCACCCTATCATTTGCACTGTACCTAGGAACCTGTGGGACAGAGATATTTTGGAGGATATGGGTGTTATCCTAACTACAGATGGCAGGACCTTTTTAGATGACATTGAGGTCAATGAAAAGGCGTGCACTGTGGTCCACAATCCTGTACAAGATTCATACCCCCAATTCTAAGGGCCACTGTCTCAATAAGATCCACCAAAATCAAGCCTTCTAGCTCCATTCCATTGATGTGGCTCTTGGATTAAGAAGTATGGGTGGAACAGTGACCTATAATTGAACCCAAGCTGTCAATCCTAAAGAAATTAGATACAGAACAGCTAAAGATAGGACACACAGAACCATCCACAAGTAAGTATAATACCCCCATATTTGTTATCCCCAAGAGATCAGGACACTACCACCTCCTGTAGGATCTTTGTGTAGTTAATGGGCTAATGGAAAAAAATGGGGCTTATGCAGCCAGGCCTCCCCCACCCTAGCATCATTCCTCCATCTTATTATATATTAGTTTTAGATATTAAAAATTACTTATTTTCAAATTCCTGTGGCACCACAGGATTGAGATCATTTTGCCTTTACTGTGTGAGAACCTAATATACATAAACCAGGTAAGAGATATCATTTGACTCTTTTGCCCCCAAGGAATGAAGAATAGCCCCACTTTTTGCCAGTCATATGTTTCTCAAGCTTTGGCCAATGTCCCCAGGGATGTCCTTTTGATCCATTATGTGGATGATCTCCCCCAGGCACACCCAGATGCAATCTGCCTGCAAAAGACTGCTAAGGAAGTATTAGATCTTACATTGTTACATCTGATGGTGGTTCCAGATAAGGTCCAAATGGTACCCCCCTTTGCCTTTTTAGGATTTTCCATTGCTAAGCAGGTCTGCTCCCTTTCCTTTAAATGGGAAATGAAGTTATTATACTCACTCTCAGAACTATAATTACATGGCATTAGGTTAATTAGCTTAAACTTTTCTTATCCATCTCTGACCAAGAGATAAGACACCTATTTTCATTGTTGGAGGGCCTTACCTGTCCTTCTACTAGGGTTAGTCTTACCCAGGAAGCCAAAGATTTGCTACAAAAGGTTTTGGCCATTCTAGCCACCTCCAGCCTTCAATGCCATGATCCCCAAAGGCCCTTATTGGCAATGGTCCTTTGGACCCTCAGGGGATTTTGGGGAGTATTATGGAAATCTGAGCCATTTCTATGGATATATTAAGCACATTATGACCTGCACAAGGTTGCCTCTAATTTTGACCAGTCCTTCCAACTTGGTCTTAAGGCAGGGATGCTGGCACAGAGAACATATGGAGGAAAGCCAGATAAACTTGTCTTCCCCTTGTCTTTAAAGAATACCCAGTGCCTCTTGGCAAATTCTATCTCATTCCAGGAAATGGTTGCAGGATTCACAGGAACTATTGATAATCGTTTGCAAAAATCAAGATCTTAGCAGAACTCCCCACACTTCCAATAAAGATATAACCCCATGCAGTCCCCTCCTCCACTCCCATCCCTCATGCCACCCTGGCCTTTTCAGATTCTAATAAAAACAGATAAGACATTCTTATCCAGCATCCTGGCTCCAAAAATGTTACATATATTATCCCTAACCCTGGTTCCATTCAACTGGGAGAGCTATTGGCCCGCTTATAGTTTCTAGTGAAGTGCCAGACTGAGCCTGTTATTATTTTTTCTGACAACCAGTATGCTGTACAATAGGCAATTCATGTGCTGGCCTTTTCACCAGTCAAAGACTCACTGACCCCCATCGCTAGTACCATGCTGCTCATACAAGATGTCCTAAATCAGAGGACGGAGCATTGGTACCTGTCACATATTAGCTCTCACTCAAAATTACCCTGAATATTGGCTCAAGGAAGTAATAACCAGTATGGATCTCTAGAGCAAGCTGGGACTCTTCACTAGCAGTTCCATCTGTCTCCATAGAATTTACATAGACTTCTTCCAGAATTACCAGTTTCCCAATGCAAACATTGGTCCTGGACATGTGCAACATGTGCCTCTCTTGCCCCCTTAGGACCACTTCAACATGCAGGAGCTAATCCCTGGGGCTTGTTGCCTAACACCATCTGGCAGATGAATATCACACATCATGCCCTCTTTAGCAATCTTAAATATGTTTGTGCAATAATAGATAGTTGTTCCTCCTTTGTTTATGCCCTTGCCTTTTCTGGAGAGAAGGCCATTAATGCTATCAAGGACCTTAAGTTGGCCATGGTAGTTGTAGGGGTACCATGGGCACTTAAGACTGACAATGGATCTGCTATGCCTCTCAACCATTCAATGACTTTCTGGGGTCCTGGAAGATTTCTCATAAAACTGGCATTCCCTACAATCCACAGGAACAACTCATTGTGGAGAGGACCAACTTCTCTTAAGGCTATTGGCAGGGACTATCTTACCAGAGGCTAGGAGAGATCCTTAGCTTGCCTTAACAGAGGTCCTTTCCCATATGAACTTTCTCAGTTTTGATGACAAGTGGCTCAGGACAACCTATAAGCATTGGGCATCTCTGCCAAGGAATATGCTCCTGTCTCTGGTGAGATGGAGAGATCCTATCTCCCTTCAATGGCAGCCACCAGCCTCCCTACTGACCCATGGGAGAGGGTATGCTTGTGTTTTTCCTCAGCGTGCCACTAGGCCAATATGGGTCCCAGCAAGAGATGTGCACCTGGCCACAGATCAATCTGCTTCCACCAAGAAGGAAATCACCCAGGATGGGTAATGTGTATACTCCCCTTTCTTGCTCTCATTGCCTCGCTAAAAGCTGAAGACTTGTTGACTCTCACTTTTCCTCATTTTGTATGATGCCTTTTGAGATGAGGAACATTGGTTTAGCATGCTGGGAGCTAGCTAAATATATTAAGGGCCCATGGTCAGCTAAGTTTCTATATTATTCATTACAGCCAACACACAAAATTTCTCAATTAAATCAGACAATGGCAAAGGTTATGGCCTTTGACTTTTTATTTTTTGAAAGCATTGGCATAATATAAAAAGACTGTTTGATCCCTCCTAGATTCTCACCTAAGTTTTGATTGGTGGGCTGGTGCTTTTAATCTTTCTTCTTTTTAACACACATCCAGCAACAATGGGCAGCCACTAAGGCAACTCTACAGGTGTTAATGGAACTTAGACATCTAACTCATAGCCCTCCACAGGAGGTTATGCGTGCCTGGCTTTCTGAAATTCAAAAGGCTTCTGCCTAATCCTCCTTACCCAGAGTGACTCCCCAGGGATGGATGCTCTTCGAGGGCTGACAGTCAATGACGGGTTAGAGCTTGTTTGGGCAAGCCAACCTAAGACAGGCACAGTCCAGTTGCTGAGCCCCCCAGTCCCAACCCCAAGGCAGGGTCAACAAGGCTGGAGCAAAGAACTCTGACTCCTGCTGAGCATTCATGTAATAAAATAAAAGGATAGATATGTAGTAGGACAGGTCTATAGGGTTAAGGAAATTGGCTCAAACCAGTTGCCAAGGTGTGCACATGACATACTTCCTTATGAGTCAACCTAGAGTCTGCCTGAGGGTCTAGCAACAAGAGCTGTCAGAGCTCCTGATCATACCTCAATGACGAGGGGCAACTACACACTGTCTCCAGATTGCTGTCACTTCCTGATCATGCCTAGCCAATGAAGGACAATCACAAAATGTTACCAGATTGGGACATAGCCTGGGTGCTGGGAAGAGGGTATACAAGGCCTTCCCCATTATTAAATAAACGAGTCTGCTGTTTGCCTTTACCTGACTCCAAGTGTCTGTTTTTGACACTGCACCTTCTCACCCCCTCCCCCAAGGGAGCTGTTAGGACCCAGCAACACACATTATAAACAAATATAACACACCTTAATATAATATTCCACATCAGATATATTTCAGATATATTTAGGGATTTCTGAGGGACTTCCATAGATCTGTGTAGAGGATGTTTCCAATGAATGTATCCATTTATAATCCCACCAGCAATAAATAAGTGTTTCTCTTTCCCCATCCATGCCAATGTTCGTCATCATTGTTTTTAACACAGCTGAAGTGGTTTTAACTTAAATTTCCCTGATGACTTGGAACATTGAATGTTTAAAAAAATGTTTCTCAGCCATTTGTATTTCATAGTTTGAGAACTCTCTGTTTAGTTCCACGTCCCATTTTTAAATAGGTTGTTTTCTTTATATTTAATTTTTTTACTTCTTTGCTATGGCTAGTCTTGTTGGATTGAGTTTGCACAATTCTTTTGAAGGCAATGATGACTGCATGAGTTTCTGTATACGACAGTCACAGAGCATGTCATGTCCAGAAGACTGCGTTTCAGGGTACTCTTCCCCTATCCTCTGACTCTTGCATTCATTTTCCCCTCTTCTCCTCATCTGTATACGTATGCATGCAAGGCAAAGGCATTGTAAAAATGTTCCATTTAGGGCTGAGTACTCAGTAGTTGCTTATTCTCAGCACTTTGACCAGTTGTGAGTCTTTTCATTTACTGCTGTCTTTTGCAGAAGAAGCTTCTCTGGGCAGGGTTGAGAGTAGCATTAATCTATAGTTATTTATGCAAATATTTAGAAGACACTTTAATAACATGTCCATTTAGTGAAAAAATATTAGTGAATTTTTCCACTAGAGCCTATGACATTCTGAACCATGGGCCTTTAAACAGGTTACAGCACCATCTGTGGACTCCTTCCTGTTGAGAAGAATATGTATTTGTACATTTATTTTGTCACTGTCAATCAACATTTTAAAGGCTACCATAGATTAGCCCAGAGTTATACATGTGAGAGAATGGATTTCCTAGTTTGTTCTTTTAGAAGAGTTTCTATTTCAATGGCAAACAGACTAATATAAAGCCTATAGTTTATTTATCTATCCCTTAGTTCTAGTAAGCAACATGGAAAATCCTTTGTCCTTGGTTTACTTTTCTGCACTTTTAATGATACTGAGCAAGAAGAATAAGTAAACATTGAATAATGCTGTAGTATACAATCTTAAGATTGTTTCTCAACAGACCAGAAACTAACAGAACTATTTCTGTATTAGAGTAATGTAGTCTTTCTTGGTGAACTACTGGGCCAAGGGTATATGTAAGACACCATCTGGAGAATGTTGGGCTATAACTGGAGGACAGTGTTAATGAGTCCAATAAGGTAATGGAAATATTAAGACTTACTTATGGAAAGATTTTTCTCTAATTACATATTAAAGTTCCTGAAGAGGTTTCTCATCCATTTGCTCCTGCTTGTGATTCTTTCTCTCTCATGCCCCCCCTTTTTTGTTTGTTTGTTTTGGTTTTTCAAGACAGGGTTTCTCTGTGTAGTTCTGGCTGTCTGAATTTGCTCTGTAAACCAGTCTGGTCTTGAACTCAGGGAGATCCACCTGCCTCTGCCTTCCGAGAGCTGGGATTAAAGGTATGTGCCACTTTAATGTGCTTGTGCTTGTGATTCTGTATCCTTTGGTTAATCTCTTGATAGAACTTTCACAGACAAAAGAGACTGAGCCTTAGCCAGTAAAATGCAAACATCACCATCAAACACCAGGGCACTGGCTGTCTAAGGGCAATAGAAGATGGAAGATTGTGCTGTGGAAAATGGTATAAAAAATACGGAAGAAAGTAGGGGGCTCAGGTGGAAGACCATGGATGAGGAAGACAACTGAAATTATTCACAGAAATGAAATGAAACACAATAGATAGCAGGATGAATGTGAAGGCATACTCCACATATTATTTGATTTGATTTAGTACTAACATATTTGAAGGAATCAAATAATTCTATAATAAACATACACATCAATGTTCATATGCTATAATGAAATACATTAAAATTTCTTAACAGTTCTCTTAACCATTCAAAAATTACACACGCAAGACGATTAGGTTTCTTTGAACAACTTTTCATTTTGTGTTTTTTTCTTATTATATATTTAAAAAATATAATAAAATGATCATATAACCATATATTTAAAATAAGAAAACCATCATAAATCGTGTCCGAGTGGAAGTAATTTTCTAGTAATCAACAGTTAAATTATGTTCATGTTCATGATCATCATACAGTAGGAAATAATTATTTTTATTTCTATGCTTCCTTCTTGAATAATAGCCTCAGAATTTAATAAACAGTTTGAAATCTAGATGAATTTTCCCACTGTCAAATAGCTGTAGGAAAAGAGATTAAATTCTAAGGTACTTTGCTTTTAAAAGAAATGTATTCTGTCTTAACTTCTGTACCTAGGGTTTTTAATGGATGGCATGTTTCTAAAGTAATGAACTTTGAAATGAATTATTCAACAGTGCCTGGAAATGACATGCATCTTGCCCATTCTCATATCAGTTATTGTATGTACCTAAAATTGTTGTAATAAAAGGAACATTGAGAAAGCTATAGTACACATATAGATGCTGTAAAACAAAAATCACTTTCAATATCAACCCCAGAGGCTTGCTTTTTCCATGACTGAAGGGGGCTGAGGCTCAGTAAGACCACAGATATTTTCTCATGACACAGTGAAGAAGACATGGGGCTAAGTCGCTGCATAATAGCAGAAGTCAGTTCTTACAGAATATGTGTGGGGTTCATGGACCACGCCAAGAAACACATAGGATGTCCACAGTTGAACATCAAGAGTTACTCCTCTGTGCTTATCATTCAGTCTTTGCTAATGTGGTGGAATGCTTTGTCTGAGCAGCTGAACAAACTAAATTTTAAGCCACAGAGAGAAGGTGATGGGAGCTGAACTAAATGCAGAAATCAGTGGGAAATGTGATCTCAAAAGACAACCTGTCAGATGAAACATATAAGACTAAACAAAATATTGAAAAAGCCGACTGAGTTTGATGCAAGGAATCAGTGACACTGTCAAGACAAAGATGGGCTATATCTATTGTATTAGTGCTGATAGGTAAAACTGACAGTAAACACACATGAAATTTGCAATAGATTCGACTGTTTTCATCAATTTTTATTGTATTTAAAAGATTCAGTGCTCAATGTTTAAATATTATTAACATCCACTCCTCAATATATTGCTCATATATTGACCTCTAAATATTACTAGTAAGCTATGTGTTTCTTCTCTCCTTTTTTGCAATTAAAAATGCATTTGTTTATATGTGAGTGTGTATTGTGTGCATATGTTCATGTGATTGTGCATAGCTGTGCACATGTGTGGAGGCCAGAGGAGGGTCACGGCTGTCTTCTTGTACTCCTTCCACCATGTGATCTCGAGACTAGCCTCTGACTGAAACCTGGCTTAGGCTGGCTGTCAGCAAGCCCAGGAGTCCTCCTGCCTCCACCCCATACAATGCTGGCTGTCAGCAAGCCCAAGAGTCCTCCTGCCTCCACCCTGTACAATGCTGGGGTTACAAGCCCACACTCAGTTAAGTTCAGCTTTCTATGTGAGTGCTGGGGATTTGAACTCAGGCCTTCTTCATGATTCCAATAGTACTCCCATCCACAAAGCCATATTTTTAGTCTCATATTATCCCTTTCAGTTCCACATATATTATGATTTTCCTTCCATATTCCATAATTTATCACCAGTGTGTGAAACTTTATAAGCTAAGGCAGTGAAATTCAATTTTCTCAAATTTTAATATTTAAGAAGCATTATAACATGACTGTACTTTTCACTCATATCCACTCCAGAATGCTAATTCATTTTTCTTTCCTTGTATAACTGAATTTTAATTTCATATATTAAGTCCTAAAAAATAAATAAGGACACTAGACAAAATCCAGAATGTTAAGAAAAAAGCAATAGTAATAACTAAAAAATGTACATTATTAAACACTTGAGAAATAGAGGGACTTAAAATTTAGTTTTATCTGGAGAAAGCAAATCAGTGAAATTACTCTGACTACTTACCAAAATATTGATTGATTTCAAATGAGTTTAAAGTGTTCGTGTGTGTGTGTGTGTGTGTGTGTAGCTCTCTACATTCCTAAAATGCTACAAACTGTAAAGAAACTCCATGTATCCAATATAAATTTTTAACTGGGTTTTCAAAGGAACATGAAGTTTTGGTTTAACACTGTTATATTTTCTGTGATGTCATCTAGCAAGAGACAAAGGCTCTGCAGTCCATTATTTTCTGCACTTTCCCTCTTTTTACTTCCCAGGTTGGTAGATCTGAGAGAAGGGTGATGGGAAGCTTGCTATTCCTTGTTGGACACTCCGTACACTCTGTTCCCAGCAACCATCAAGAATGATGTGTGAATTCTGTACTCTCAGTATGTACTGCAGAGTAACGTCAGAGGAGGCAAAATGATTCACACAAAAACGTGGAGCTGGGAAATCTTTAAAACCTCGTGTTGCAAGTATTTGCAACTTGCCTTTAACTCCTGCTTTCTGATGTCATGCTTTACAGGCAATCTGACAACTATTGTTTTGCTGCTGCGTTCTAATTTTATCCTCAGAGAAAATTAATTGTTCAGTTTCTGTACAGCAGTCCCAGTCATTTTCAATTAACTCAGGAAATTGGTATTTTTGTTGTATTTGCCGGTGTCTAAGAATTTTGCTAATTGAATTCTGTGAAAGGTGGTGTACCATATAATATATTTGATATTGGGGTTCTTTATCTCTATTGTATTCCAGATGAGGCAGTGAGCTGATTTCTACAAGATAATGGAAAATTTGATGGGGATTAGTAGATAGATATAGCATGCCAGGTGCTCTAATTACTACAAAATAACTTTGAAATCTCTATATAAATACTTAATGGAATCTTCTAGAACACAATCTCTATGAATTCAGACAAGTTCACATAATTTATCTACATATTCAAAGTATCCAGAACAGTTCAGAACATAGATACCCCAATAACAAGCATGAGAAACCCCCTTTTTGAGTTGCTCTCTAGGGATGTCGGAGAGACTCCCCAAACATACAGTCTATGACTGTTGCTCTTCTTGCCCCCCACCCCGAGAGGTGGAAGGTAAGTCCCTATTGATGAAGACATCATGCACTTTAGACACAGGGCCCAGTGGTCCCTGAGCTGGAACAGACGTGAATGCCCTCTCCCTGAGGACTGACTTTAATGATACCAGAGGCACTATGCCAAAGGAAGGAGACACCCAACAGTCCTATGAAGCCTTTGAACCACACCAATGACAAGCACTGAAATATAACCCTGAGTGTGTAGTAGTGGCAGCCATCCCATGGCATTCATCAACAACTCTCTCATTGGACTTAAGACCCAATCAACAAGGGGTATACCATGCCTGGTACTAGAACTCTAGCTAACTGCTCAGTGCTAATGGAGTCAGATATTAAGGTAGTGCCTATAACCACTACTGTACTAAATCAGCATAATCCCTAACAATAATTATTTGTCTTTATACCCACAGATAAATGTAGTCCTCATCTCTTATCAAAGAAACTTCACTTTGCAGCAGATGGAGACACTACAGAAAAACACAACCAATCAAAATACAGAGTGATAGAGCACAGTCCCAGTGGATATGTCTATAAAAGACTCTAGCACCTAAGGGTCATAGACTATTATGGAAGAGGGGGCAGAAGAAGCATAAGACCTAACATACCAGGCAGCTTGTGGTGAGATTGTTTTTCCCAATAACATCAGAAGCTGCACCCATAAAGTCTCACCGACATATCTACCCACACATAAGCTAAACAAGGATGACACCATGGAAATGCCAAAATGTGTGGGGAAAGCCCACAGGCCTTTTAACCCACACAAAGAACTACAGACAACTAAGGAATCCTGAGAGCAGATGGAAGAGTCTTCTCAGGGAAGAGCACACAAATTGGCTTCCCAATAACAAATGGTCCTGAAAATACACACACACACACACACACACACACACACACACACACACACACACGATAGATATACATATACATTTCTAAATTTAACCTTCTTAGTCTTTATAATGTATATGTGTAACATATGTATAATGTATATATGTAACATTATACAGACTAAGGTTAAGTTTAGGAATATGTATGTATCTATCCATATATATATATACATATACATACATACATTCAACAACAATTAATGGAATAAGAGGCCATGAATCTGAAAGAGAGCATGAAAGAATATAAGGGAGGAAGGAAAGGTTTGGGAGAAATGTAATTATAATTTCAAAAATTAAAAAATTGAAATTATTGCTATTTAGTTTTAATACAACTTAGAAAAATATATTTCTACAGACAACTTGGGACTGTTGGTTTATTTTTCATACCCTTGATTGAGGCCTAGGGATTTTGAAAGCATAAGGCAAATGCTATCTATTCTCTGAAATTTATTATGACAAGTAACATAGACTGGAACCTAACACAGTTAATACCTACTGTGTCTGAACCTATCTATTTAATCATAGACCATTTATATTCTTTATTCAGATTTTTATCCATATTATATTGTATTGAGGATGGTGGACTATTTCCATAATCAATACACTATTTTCCCTGTGAAGAATTTACCATATGTTAAAGGATTTCATGGGTGAAACTGCAATTTGCAGTAGAAATGGAAATGTTAGTGTGACCAGTTCTTGTTTTATGAGTGCAGAAAAAGACTTAAGCTGGAAAGTCTAGCTTAAATCTGCCTCTTTCTCTAGTGGTTATAAAATGCTTCTCAATTCTAATATGATTTCAAGTGTTCCTTTACAACACATTTCTGTGGAAAACCACACTTGAAATTAAGTTTAATATGTTTACATTAGTCAACTTTTAAATGGATTTTAGTGTTTTACTTTTAATGTGCCCTTTTCCTAAATATTTGAAGAAGCCTTTCAAACTGAGTAGTACTCCCAAAGAACCCAGAATGAGTCTGAAATCAGTGGAGTGTGTAAAGGCTTGAGCATGGCTGAGGACTCTCATGACAATTGTGGGCGGGTGTCTAGCACAGTTGTTCCCTGTGTGCTTTAGTCTTGTAACAGACCTTGGCCCTGGGTTACAACAATGAGCACAGAACCCAGGTCTAGCCAACAATGATGCCAAGCACATCACTTGTCAAGGCCATTCATGCTTTTCTCTGGACTTCATAATCTAGATACTGCCCGCATGAAACCACCCATCCACCCAAGCAACAGACAAAGGAATCAAACTTGACATAGAAACTTAACTGGGAGACAGAGAGGATCAGGAGGAGGGCAGAGAGTGATGACAATCATTTGTAGGGACATCTCAGCAATCATTTTAGGGTTTGGGATGGAAAGGAAACTTTCAGGAATTATAATCCATGTGTTTACTTCCAGTCTTTTTGCTGTGGTTGTCTTCATTTTGTCTCGTGACCTGATAATTTATTCACATTTCGGTAATAAGCATTCTTTCTGGGCAATTTGTCTGGCTTGTTTCTTGGCTAACATCTCGGTATAATGTGCTCATCACATGTTCTTCTAACACATTTTGTTTCCGGGTAAACTTGCATCAGTACCTGCTGCGTGTTTACGTTTGTCCCCGCGCTGTGGTTCCATCAGGGCAAGGACTGTATCTGATGTCACTCATCAAAATTATCACAGGGACTTGCGAACTGTACATGGTTAACTCACTTCCTAAAGTGGCCTGTAAGCACCAAACTAATCTGCTTATAATGTTTATATAATTAGTGAGTTTTAAGCAAAGAAAACACCGTATGAAAGAATTTAAAAAAATATGTTAGAATCTTATCTCAGTAGAGGACTTGTTTAAGACAAGCACCACGTATCCAAGAGCTTTCTCTTGCAAAGCCAGCCTCATGTGAATCATCAACACTGTCAAGCCATGTGACATTCATGGTGGCCAGGTAAGTAAGATTATCAATTGTTTCAGATAGAAAACATTCTGCCTTCTGGTCAAGAACTTCCTTTGAGCCTATGGAGAATACCTAAGTCAGCACTGCTGACCTGGAAATCAGTATGTGGTTCAAGCCAGAAGAACTGATTGACTATAAGCCCTTTGCCCATGACTAAGTCTGAATAGAAGTGGACAAAACTGGATCCTGTTCAGCATTATTGATGGGCACCTGCACACAGCTATTCATTCTATTGAACATAAGTGATAGGATACATAATCTTTTCTAACTCATGTTTACCAATAAATCCCTTGGGACTGGGAAAAGGAAATAAACTACAAGAGTGGGTGGAAAAGTGAGAGTGAAAGAACTCAGAACATTGGAAGTTATTATCTTTAGGCCAGAGAAATGGCACATAATTTGGCAAAGTATTAGACTGTCTGACTCCTGTCTGAAAAGTAACTGGATGAGGGTAGGATGAATATAAACAGAGCCGAGGAGGTCTTCTAAGGGTCCAGGAAGGAAACTGGGGCTGTATTAGGGCAATGGCAATGGATATGGAGAGCCAAGAATATAGGTTTTTGAAAAACACATGTATGAGCTTATATTTAACAAGAAAGGCAGTCCAATAGTTTTACTAACTGCTCTGCTCCCTTTCACAAACAATATGTCAATTTTCCATTTGCATCAAAGCTACTCAACTCAATACACTTCTCAGACTAGGCTATTTGGTGCCAAGAAAATAGAAATGAGGAATAGTAGTAATAAATGCATGGAAAGTCGATTATTTGCTATTAAAATCCTTCAGGCATTTAATTTTTCAGACATTTAATTTTATGGAAGCTTTGCTACTAACTGAATAAGAAACCAATTCATAAAACTCACAAATTTACTTCTCAGTGTTCAAAACCTGCTCACATCTATCTACTTACATTAATAATACATTCTAGTTCTTAAATCAATAGGTATACAAATTACCAACTCTTTAACAAAGGCTTTGTTGTATACAATCCTTTTAGAAAATATGAAATGCTAAATTTCAATAGACATGAAAAAAAAAAACCCAAAAACCAGCGCCATGCATATAAATACTCCCAGATAACCAGAAAAAATCACGAATGTTTTTAAAATTTTTAGAAACTTTGCTCTTTCTCTTAGTCTTTTGACTTAGTCTTTAGTTGGTCACCATAAGTCTTCTTAAGATTCAAAACCAGTCATCTCAAGACCAGTCCCTATACTGAAAGGCAACACCAACAGAGTTATGGCAGCTCTGGGTCAAGATGGAAAATTAAAAATACACGTATTTTGTAATTTCTATTGAAAAACTTAATGAAATGCCAAAAATAAGCATTAGTAAAATATATCTGCACTTGCGATCTATAATTATTTCAGAGTCCTAGCACCCCAAAGGACCAAAGAGCTAAGGGTAAATATGAACTCAATAGGTCCACGTGAAAGGGAAACTCAAGATGAATGAGCGGTTGGGAACTCCATGGAATGCAAGATCGGAGTGGCTTTATAGTTTTCACAACATAGCCAAGGAGTCTACATCATGGAGGAAATGAATCCAGCTTCCTCCGGGGCTGGCAATGAGTAGTCCAATAAGTTCATTTCTTCCTCGGAGGGCTGATTGATTCTGTAGGTTTTGATATGATGTCATAAGCAGAGCACAATCTTCAGGTGAAATGTAGGTGTTCTGATGTTGGAAAGGACAGAAAGAAACATTGAGCTTGTAGAAGAGCAGTACACGAAAGTCAGGCAGGAGAATGGACCTAAGTAGATCTGTCATCATCCTGTCTGTACAGGGCTGGATAACTTCTAGACTGATCTCTTTAATCCCCATGAAAATAGCCAGCCAGCATTTTAGTATGGGTTTTACAAAACACAGAAAAACTTGAGGAGAAATGACATCCTTATGTCATATTATTAATATTAACCTTCTAGATAATTAATAGTATGACATATCTTGCATCGTAGTTAGGCTTTTAATTCTCTCAACAATAATTTGTAAACTTCAGCTGTAGTAAAATTTTTGTTGCATATGTATTTCTATATTTATGCTCAGTTACTGTTTTGATAGTAATTTCAATACTTCCACTTGAAATGATACTCTATTAGTTGTATTGTCTGGGATTGCAACAAAATCTTATTTATAGACCTGTTGCCAAATAATCTTAATGAATTAACAGGTTTATGATGCCATGGGCTGAATTTTTTAGATTTTCCATTCATAAAGCTTTCCCACTTACAACTGCACATTTTTCATCTTTAGTATCCTTATGCAATATATTTTATATTTTGGTATTTTTGAACTAAATTATACTCTTAGAATAGTGGCTGCCAGGAGGAGACTGCATCTTGGTGTTCTTCCTGATCTAAGAAAGCAGAGTTTTAAACCTCGTAGCTATGCTGTGCTATTTTGAAAAAATTAAGTTTTGCTTTTTTTGCTTAAGTTATGTTTTGCTGCAAAATTTATCAAATGTTTGCTCTGTAGCCATTAATAAAATCTGGTGAACTTGTCTTATTTTCATCCCAATAATGTATGAAACAAACTTTTGACTGATAAATCTATGTGTTTACTCCTGAAATAAGTGCAATTTTGTTTTGATTTACCATATGTTTTCTTCATTTTGGATATTTTGGAGACAGGATTTCACTATGCAGCCTTATCTGGCCTATAATTTGCTATGTAGACCAGGCTGGCCTCAAACTCACAGAGATCTTCATAAGTATTGGGATAAAAGCTGCATACAATCATGCCCATTTGAGATTTTTAAAGGAATTTTTAGCATTTATGTAATAAGAAAATTAGGTTGTAACTTCACCTTCAAAGTGTGTTGGTTTTGATACCAATGTTACATTGACTTTATAAAATAAACCAAGAAAGTACTGGGTTTTTTCCCCTACATTCTGAAATATTTTACAAAACAATTGTAGGACATATTTCTTGGCTAAACAATGAAGTCCTCTACCCTAGAGATTCTTTCTAGAAAGACATTTATTTTTGTACTTTTAGAATTTATTTTCTTTTAAATTATTTATATGTATGTGTTTATTGTAGCATACAAGTGTGCTTAGAGTCCAGAAGAGGGTATCAGGTCCTCTGCAGCAGTTATAGATGGCAGTGAGCTGCCAGACATGGGTTCTAGGAACCAAACTCTTGTCCTCTGCAAGAACAGTAAGAATTCATAACTGATGAGCCATTTCTCCAGCCTCTAGAAAGATGCTTATTGCTGCTTAATGTAACAGCTTTGTTAATGCATAGCACACCACACAATATACTCATTTCAACCATGAAATTAATTCATTTTTATTGTATTTACAAATTGGAAACTCATAATTATAATACATTTAGAAAATTACTCCCCAAAAGAAATTCTAGACCCAGTAATAGCCACTTTGTATTTCCAAACTCCCAAGACCTCAACAACTACGAACTCTACTATAGACTTCCTTTTTCAAGATATTTCACATAAATGAGATACTTGGCTTCGTAACACTAAGCATACTGTTATCCAGGTTTATTTCTGTTGTAACACATTAGTACTTCATTTCTTATTACAAAATATTATTTCACTGCATGAATACACAATGCTGTATTTTACCTCTCATAAACTGTTAGATATGTGGATGTCTACATCATTTTGTTGCTTTGAATGATGCTTCTTTCATAGCAGACATGAACTGATTCTGATTTGGGTACTGGCTTAAGCATTTAATATACTAAGCATCAACCTGAAAATGTTCCTATTTATCCTTGTAATCCTTTGTGGTTTTGATGTCAGTCACTGTAAGTTTTTATTTGCACTTACCTGATGAATGAAATGTACCATCCATTTAGGACATCTTTCTTGTGCTTATTAAACAATATTTTCTTGTGCTTAATTTAATTTAATGCTTTTTCAAGCTCTTTATTCATTTGTAAATTTATGTTTATATAATGAGTTGTATCTTTACATAGTCTAGATACACATCCTCTATCACATGTATGATTTTCAAATAGTAATATAAAGCTAGTTGGTTTTTGAGAAGAGGCAATGGACTTAAATATTAACATGACTTTTAACAGAGCTTTAAAATATATTTGGCAAAATGGTTAGACTCCACCTATGGCATGAGGTCTACAGTTAAGCCCACTCTTCTTCCACTCTCCCGACATCTAGTGAAAGCACACCCTGAGTGGTGTAAGGACAAGCTCTCTTCCCACTCCATCTTTTGTAGAGTTCCTGAGCCAAAGACACAGGCACAATTCCTATTTCTTTCTGAACAGCAGGTGTCCATTTTCTTACTCCCACACTCCTGCTAATACATCCTGCTCTCAAAGGTAAAGCCTGTGCTGTCTCCTAGGGCATACAGTGTCCTCCTCTCTGGGTCTCTGGGTATACATGGCTAATAAATTGCCACTGATAACATCTGTACAGTATCAGGTACCATCTCTTCTTTGTTACTGTTATGCTTGACAATACATTTCTTTGTTATTTATGCTGTCAGTTTGTTTTGAATGAATTTTCCCTGATAGTTTGCAATCTATATGAGCCTTTATTTCAGTTCCTCTAGGGAAAAAAAAAAGGCCAGGAACCCAAAAATATCCAGCCCAATTGTGTTGGTTAGTTTTATGTCAACTTAACACAAGGTACGGTTATCAGAGGAGTCTTAATTAGGAAAATGCATCTATAAGAACAGGCTCTAGGCAAGCCTGTAGGGCATTTTCTTAATTAGTGGTTGATGGGGAGAGCCCAGCCCATTGTGGGTGGTGCCCTCCCTGGGTTGATGGTCCTGGGTTCTATAATAAAGCAGGCTGAGAAAGCCATGAGGAGCAAGCCTGAAAGCAGCACTCCTCCATAGTCTCTGCATCAGCTCCTGCCTCCAGGTTCCTATCATGTCTGAGTTCTTTTCCTGGCTTCCTTTGATTATGGTGAATAGTGATATCAAAATGTAAGCTAAATAAACACTTTCTTCCCAAGTTGCTTTGGTTGTCTTGTTTCAAAACGGCAATTAGTAACCCTGACTGAGACATCAAGCAATGGTTAAAAAGAAAAACAAACCAACTAGAATATTTATACTTCTCATCCAGAATATTCCATTGCATGTTTATGTGCCCTGCTCATAACAGTGCTATAAAGTGACTGGACCAGCAAGACTGCCCGGTCTATCTTGTGCTTTTTGTGTTATTCTGACAATTCAGTGCCTTCAGTGGTGGAAGGATCAGCCAATATGCAACTATAAAATAGCCAAGGCATTAGCTCAAGCATGATTTGAGTCCTTGACGCTTAAATCATCATCTTTGGAGAAACCACTAACCAAAGTGATAGTGATGTAGGAGTCTCTGAAACAATAAGTGTATGAACCATGGCAATGTAGAGAGGACCCTTTAAACACAAAAACATAGGCACCTGCATACATACATAAGGACATACACACAAGCTGATATGACAGCAAAATCCTAGAGGAAGGACAGAAAAGACAGACAAACGACAGAAGGAAGGGACTAAAGGAAGGGGGGGGGGCGAAAGAAGCCTGGTTTTAGTGATAAAACAAACAAAAAGCAAAACTGAACTAAAAGCTCACAAATTGATCCACATAAGAATCCAAACTTTACTACAAGAATTCATACAAGAGAGAGGGTAAAAGGAGCTGATTAACTCCTGTATTTCAGTAATACAGGTTCTTGGTTAGATTTATCTTCTTCCAAAACACACTAACTGGCAAACTTTCATGGCCGTAATGATTACTGGAGATCCTACAAATTTAGGCATTGAGACACCTATAATTTTGTAGAGATACTAAATGAAAGATGGATTATAAAGAGCTTTGCCTTCAACGTCCAGACTGTAAACACACTCTCCTCTGTGCTCCCAGGGGTCATCCTCCTTTTCTAGATCCATACCCCTCCAAAAACCTGCTCATAATTAACACTTAGAATCACATGAGTTTGGACACGGACAGATGCCCATCAAAACATCACCGGATAAAATGGGATTGACATACCCATCTCGTCTAAATATCTTATGAGTCTCTTCAGTTATTTCATTTTTCAATAGGAATATTCATGTGATAACTATTCTCTTAACATTTTAAGTTCTAAATAACACAATGTTCCATGTAAGCAGAGTATCGTAAGGCAGAGCTGTAGGACTTACCTGTATTTTGTAACTGAACCTTCACACCAGTTGCCCATTTTCTCTCTGTCAGCTCTTAGCAACCACTGTTATGCTCTTAGTCTCTCTGAGTTTGACTGTTTTAAATACTTTTTACAGCCGGAACCATGCAGTATTTTCCTTCTGTAACTGACTTACTGGTATGGTTATGGAAGGACAGGGCTTGGTGTAGGGCAAAGTGGCCATGGACTTCGAATGTATGCCTGTGGGGTGGCAGTCCTTGTTTAAGGTGACTAATGACCCCAAGTCCATTCATGCTGTGACAAATGATGAGGTATTCTTTCTTTATGAAGCTTAACATTTTCTGATTTGATGAACATGTTTTTATGTAGCAGGTTTAATTTCCATGCTATCCAAGAATTTTCAAACAATCCAAGAAGGATGGGTCACCGTGCACAGTTAATTACCCCCAGTCTACCTTTCACAGATGGATTCTTCACATTATTGTGACATTCAATAACATTCTAGATGAATTCTCAGCAGGAATTTCTGTGATAATAAATAAATTATTGTTAAGATAAGTATACAGAAATCAAAGGGACTATAGTAGGTAAACAATTTAAAAAATAAGAGCTAATATGGAATTCTACTTATCATGTTTCTGGATTTAATATGAAATGAGAGTGGTCACTGAGAGGAAATAAGTATATTTTTAGAGATGGGCAAATGAGAAGAGCCATGCTATAGTTATAAAACTAACCCAAACTTAATGATTCCATCTGAGTCTTAGGTTAAATGGGTATTCTAGAAGAATCAATGGTATGACTTTGGTGGGGGAGGACTTAGGGGTGGCTAGGTGGCCGTGGACTTAGTATGCATGTCTCTGGAGAGCATATCTGTGGAGAGCAAGCAGTCTTTGTTCAAGGTGAGAGCTTCTGCTCCTCTGCTTATCCCATGCAATGGACATTGGTCTCATCACTCAAGACTTCAGCCCCTTAAACTGCTGCAGGAAAATATTTCTCATGTCTTAAATATGGTAGCAAGATATGTGAGCACTGGGAAATGCAGCTCAACACCTCTTCCTATTTCTCAGTTTCTGGATAAGTCTAACGGGTGACCATGTGTATCTGTGTTTGTGAGAGATGGTTGGAATGCACTATGCATCAGAATTCTCTTTGCTGCTGAGATGTATTCTTTCCTATCCAGATTATTACAAACAAAAGGGAAGATTGTGTTGTTCACTTGGGGTTTATCTTTCACAACACCCCTTTCTTTACTAAAGCATCACACCCAGTGTGTAATGAAAGGAAGGAAAGAGATGGGAAAATGAGAAAACAAGCAATGGCTTAGAATATCAAATGCTTTATCTATGAATAAATTTAATTTGGCCTAGCCTCAAACTTAATAGGAAAGGTGAAGCACATGAATAAAGACAATGTTAGCATACTGTGTAAGCACAGATAAATACGAAGTGCATTGAATTTAGACAAGAAGACATTACATCAACTCTCCCAAATCTATGTGTTACTTTTTCATTCTTGGGAATGAAGAGGGTCTTGACCCAGTTCTGTTATAGTCACAAGAAATATTAAATTACCTAGAGAAACTTAGAAAGGGAAATTTTTAGCCTGGCAATGGTAGTGTATGCTTTTAATTGCAGCACTTGGGAGAAAGATGTATGTGAATCTGAATTCGACTCCAACTTGGTCTACAGAATGAGTTCCAGCACAGCCAGAGTGGTTACACAGAAAAATCCTATGAGAGAGAGAGAGAGAGAGAGAGAGAGAGAGAGAGAGAGAGAGAGAGAGAAAGAAAAGGAGGAGGAGGAGAAAAGAAGAAGAGGAGGAAGAAGAAGAAGAAGGAGAAGGAGAAGGAAGAGAAGGAGAAGGAGAAGGAGAAGAAGAAGGGGATGTCTTTATTGTGAGGAACTTCCTATTTTGGGTAGGTTTGATTATCTGTGGCTTATTGTGAGAAAGCAGTAGTTCCAGAGCTTTAAACAGAGTGAATCCTGATAGTGACAAATGGACAATTAAATTTTAGGAAGTGCGAATCAGATAAACGCTCATGAAATTGTTGTAGAACCACATTAGGATTTGCTCGGAGATAATGTCAGATTTTTAATTTCTTCTTTATGTAAAATGTCTAGGATAGAAGAGTTCTATGAAATCATATAAATTTCAGTGAGACACAACTTTTAAAAAATTGATTGAGACTGCCAGACATAAAACCTAGAAATGATACAATTATAATTGTTTTTGACAAGCCACACTTTAAAATGTTTAAACTACTATATACTAAGCAGCATCAAAAGCTAAGAAAAAATGGTATCTAATGTCAATGCTTCAAGATCAACCTTTAAAATTAGAACAAAACTAGCAAAAGTATAAAGAGATTTCTTCAAGATATAAGTGTGCTCATTATAAAAAAATTATAGTATTTAAAACCAATTTCTTTTTGTTTCCACATTTCATAACTATTTCAGGTGTTTTCTTTGTCAGATCCAATGTCACCTACAGTTTACCTGATGGTGGACAACATCAGTAAGCTAGAATACAGTACAGTATGACAAAAATTCTACAAGGCATAATGGAATGAAATATATTCTTGAGAACCATATTAAACTCTTCTGCACTCTAAAAACAGTATCTTGAGTTGATAATTGTATAAAATTTGCATAGAATTTTAAATAAAATGAACACCATGTCAATTAAGGAACAGGATAAAGCTGGAAAGCATCAATCAGAATTGGCTTGAAATAGAAAATGTCCTCTTCAGCTTGCAGATGTGGAAAATTCAGTCACTGTACTTTAAGCGAGAACCATCAGAGCTCATTCCTCTGTAGCACTGAGACCCTGGACAGGAGCTGTCCTGACCCTCTCTTATACCTTAGGCTACAGCACAGAGGCTTCTCTGAAAAAGTGTACTTCAAACTCTAAGTTCACCTAATTTCGTTTGTTATGACTTTCTCCTTTCCTTAGTTCACTGAGCTGTCTGTATCTAGGTCAAACTACAGCTGACAAACTTTCTTGCACTTCCTTTAATGAGATGATCCCTTTGATTGAAGCAAACAGTCTCTCCAATCCTTTGTTTCAACCTTTAGCATCGATGAATCAAGCTGATGTTCTCATTTGCATTCAGATGTTTCCTCTCTTTTTCTAAGCCATAAATGCATTCCATTTGTTTTCTGCAGAGCTGTGTTTCACACTTTTCCTTACTTCAGCTCATGGCTACAACTTCAAGGAGAAGCTTTGGACTTACACTGCAGACCTGCATTTCACCGCTGTCCAGGTGCTGGCTGTGGTTTTTGTCTATAGAAATGTTGGTCATTTTACTCTTTCAGGTGGGGCACTTAAGTTAGCAGCACTAAGGAACTTCTCGTTAATGTCTGACCAATAACCTTGCTTTCCCTTTTGTGACACCAGTGGTCCTGATGCTGATGTGCTGTCCACACAGTTTTCACTAAGACAGCAGGTTGCTTTCCAGCATATCAGCAATCCTAACGATGTTCTTTATGATGAGTCTTTTACCCTGCTTCTTAATGTGCTGATGCTTTCTTGGGTTTTTCCCTATTTCTTCAGTTCTGATTTTTTTCATTTGTCTCTTGCACAGCACAACACTTTTCTTAGTACCATGAATAATTTCCCCTGATATTGATATATAGCATCTGAAATGATGTCACTCTTTTTCAATCTCATCCTCGTGGTCCCAAAGTGGTTCTAGTGCTTCTTTTTGTGTGTGTGACAAGAATAGTTATTATCACTGAAGTAAATGGAGTTTTGTAGAGCTGGTACCATTTTTTCTCAGTGAGAAGATAGATTTACTGAAGCATTGTCAAGCACTGCCAAACACATCCCCTAATGGAAGAGGCCAAACCTTCACTTAACTCCAGAACTTTGAAAATTTTGAAGAATTCATGTATAATCTCCTCACTAATTTTCCATTACTCTTTGTAATATAGGAAGTACAATACTCAGCTCCTTTTCAATCAAAGTCACATCTGCTTATATTGAAAACAAAATAGTACATGTCAAAACTTCCAAGAGAAGTTCAAGTCCTCTTTGTCACCCTGTCTCAGGCCCCAACTTGGGCAGAGACCACCTGCTTGACCAGAGGTCATACTGGTCACTAGAACTCCAGATAAGCCACCCACCCAAGAATTCCTCTCAGCCTTTCAGTGCCCCCAACCATATCTGCAATCCTCCCATCTCTCCTTGTCACCATGTTCCAACCCCTGACTCAGGTAAAGACCTCTTCCTGCTCAACCAGAGGCCAAAATGGCCAGAAGACTAGCGTGGAAAAAGAAATCAAGGAACAAAACACTCACCCAACAAAAACAAACTGAGGAATTTTTACCCAGACCTATAATCACTCTGTGCTGTGGGATGGTCTGTATGTCAAGTGTGTTGCTAATTGGTCAGTAAATAAATCACTGATTGGCCATTGGCTAGGCAGGAAGCATAGGCGGGACAAGGAGAAGAATTCTGGGAAGTGGAAGGCTGAGAGAGAGACACTGCCAGCCGCCACCATGACAAGCCGCATGCGAAGATCCCGGTAAGCCACGAGCCATGTGGCAAGGAATAGATTAATGGAAATGGATTAATTTAAGATATAAGAACAGTTAGCAAGAAGCCTGCCACGGCCATACAGTTTGTAACTAATATAAGTCTCTGTGTTTACTTGATCGGGTCTGAGAGGCTGTGGGACTGGCGGGTGAGAGAGATTTGCCCTGACCGTGGGCCAGGCAGGAAAACTCTAGCAACAAATGGCGTCCAACGTGTTGGCAAGAGTTTCCACCTAAAAACTGAGAAAAAAGATTCTAAAACGGAGCTAAAAACAGTTACTAATTGTCTCTCTCAAATGAGCGGCAGCTGCCAGTTTGAGCTACTGGCGGGTTCCTAGCGTGCGTGCTCGATCTGCAGTATGGCGGGAATGAGGCCTCTGCAAGTAGCACATTAAGCTGTGTGGTGGATTTAGCCTTTGCTAGTACAAAACAAAACAAAACAAAAAAAGAGTTTTCTGGGCTACACGCTGCTTTGATAGAAGCATAGACCCACTATTTCTGAGAGTTGATGGCTCCCAGAACTGGCGGAAAACGTACCGCCACCATGTTGGGAAGCTGAAGTGGGCGGAGCCAGCAGCCCCAGCACCGTTTCAGGCTTA
Source organism: Peromyscus eremicus (assembly GCF_949786415.1). Classification (NCBI taxonomy): domain Eukaryota; kingdom Metazoa; phylum Chordata; class Mammalia; order Rodentia; family Cricetidae; genus Peromyscus; species Peromyscus eremicus. The sequence continues at coordinate 8,240,176 of NC_081430.1, read as the reverse complement.
GAAGGCTGCAGTTTAAAGCAATAGGCTCAAGCTAATATAAAAAAATAAGCCACATAAAGATGGCTACCACACAGAGAATCTGGATTATGTTCTCTTTGATATTTATAACTAAAGAAAAACATTTGATTACAAAAGCTGTTGAGTTATGCCAAAATGTATATTTTAAAGGTACCGTGACTTCAAAATTTGGATGTAAGGATATGTTGCTTTGGAAAGGAGGCTCTGATTTTGTTTCCACAGAAAGCCAGAGGCTATGGATTTGTTCCAGATTAAGATACATCAGGTTTGACCAGCCAAGACCCCCTGAAAGGTCTCCGATGACACCATGGCCCTGATGATCCAACATCCAGAATGGTTTCAAGGCAACTGGCTCAGACGACATACCCTCATGGACTACTCCATAATCCTAAAATTTTCTTTGTATCCCCATAAGATACAGCGCCCCCCTCCAGCAGGAAGTAGTAAGAGAAACTACGCCCAAATTCCCAAATATACCAAGCTGACTTTGGAGATATGTAAAGGTTAAAACCTTCCTTTTTAAGAAAAGAAAAGGGGAAGTGCTGTGGGATGGTCTGTATGTCAAGTGTGTTGCTGATTGGTCAGTAAATAAATCACTGATTGGCCATTGGCTAGGCAGGAAGTATAGGTGGGACAAGGAGAAGAATTCTGGGAAGTGGAAGGCTGAGAGAGAGACACTGCCAGCCGCCACCATGACAAGCCGCATGCGAAGATCCCGGTAAGCCACGAGCCATGTGGCAAGGTATAGATTAATGGAAATGGATTAATTTAAGATATAAGAACAGTTAGCAAGAAGCCTGCCACGGCCATACAGTTTGTAACTAATATAAGTCTCTGTGTTTACTTGATCGGGTCTGAGTGGCTGTGGGACTGGCGGGTGAGAGAGATTTGCCCTGACCGTGGGCCAGGCAGAAAAACTCTAGCAACAACTCTGTATGCAGATGCCTAGACACCAGCACAAGAACATAATCATAAACAGCTAAGGCAAGGTGTCACCACCACAGACCATCTATTCTACTAATGCAAGTTCTGAATATTCCAACACAGCTGAAACACATGAAAAAGAACTTAAAACCAACCTTACAAAGATGGATAGAGGTCCATAAAGAGGAAATGAATAAATCTCTTAAAGAAATTGAAGAAAAGACAAAAAAAAATTAGAGGAAATGAATATTTATTAAAGTCTTTAATAAATTTTAAAAAGCCAAGAAACCCTTAAAGAAGGCCAAGAAAAAAAAGAAAAAGAAAAAGTTAAAGGAAACAAATAAGACTTTTTGAGACCAGAAAATGGAAATAGAAGCAACAAAGAAAACACAAATTAAGAAATATGGAAATGAAAAATCTACGTAAATGAACAGGAACTACACATGCAATCATCACCAACAGAATACAAGAGATGGAAGAGAGAATCTCAGGCATTGAAGGAAGATACGAAAGAAGAAATAGATATATCAATCAAAGAAAATATTAAATCTAAAAACTTCCTGACACAAAGCATCCAAGAAATCTGTAACAGTATGAAAAGTCCAAACCTAAGAATAATAGGAAACTGAAGGAGACGATTCCCAGCTCAAAGACTCAGAAAATATTTTCAGCAAAGTCATAGAAGAAAATTTTCCTAACCAAAAGAAGGAAATGTCTATAAAAGTACAAGACAGATACAGAACACCAAATAGATTAGACCAGAAAAAGAAGTCCTCCAGCCATATAATAATAAAAACTCTAAACATACAGAACATAGAAAAATATTAAAAGATGCAAGGAAAAATACCAAGTAACATATAAAGGCATATCTGATACAATCACACCTGACTTCCCAATGGAGACCATAAAATCCAGAAGAGCCTGGATGGCATAGTCATATGGGATGGGAATGGCAGAAGTCATGAAGCCAGCACAGCTGTTTGACAAAGATCCAGCAAAGCTGAGCCACTTGATGGCCACTGTGCCACCTTTGATTTTCATCTCCACCTGCTGCATACTTGGGGAACTTTTAATATTTGTATAATTTAGGGATATTGGATTGATGGAATATTTTCTATGAATCATTTATGCTTTCTTTCAACAATATTCCATCTAAGCTTCCCCAGGAAAGTCCTGAACATACTACTACTCTTGGTTTTAGGGAGATATCCTTATCTACTCAAAGGTCTTCCTTATGCCTTGGAGGATGTAGCACACATAAAGAAACCAGAAGTATCTATATGAGGCTATAAGACATTCTTGAAACATCTGTTCTTGTATTGACTCAGGAACAAGATATTCAAAACAAAGTAAACTTGAAAAGGTCAACAAGATTCAGTGGGCTAGAGGAGTTGGCCACAGATCAGATTGCAGGCCTCTTCTCATGATACACTCAGGCAACTAAGTGGCATATACAGCAACAAAGTTAGATTGGCTGGAGTTACCTCTGCCCTACACAGAGACTTATTGATAAACAAAGAATAATGTAAAAAGATAATATAAGAATGACATGTCAGGACCTCCCTTTCTTAGAAAATTTAGCACATACAGAACCACTGTGGCGTTATATGACCAAGGAACAACAGAATACTAGGATTAGACATACAAACAAATTCTATAAATACATAAAATGTAAACATTGTATTATGACAGAATTTAAATAATAACTGTAGCCACTTTGGCCTGAGGGTTTTTCTTGGGCAATCTGACCATTAAGAATTAATAATACACTGAGATATTGGGGTGATATTTTATTTGTACTGAAATGTGATATTTTATTTGTATGTTAATAAATAAAGTTTGCCTGGAGATCAGAGGTCATAGCCAGCTATAAACAGATGTCAGGCAGTGGTGGCACACACCCTTAATCCAATCACATGGCAAGCAGAGCTCTTGTATGTTCAAGAACACAGCTAAGTGTGGTGACACACGCATTTAATCCCAGTACCAACCATAGACACCTGGACGACTGTATAGACAGGCCGTGAAGAGGAAGTGATGTGGCTGGGCTTAGAGTCAATGAGAAGGCAGAACAGAAAGGCAATAAAGGCACAGGTTAGACAGGAAGAAGCTCTCTCTTGGGAAGCTATGGCGAGGTGGTAAGCTAAGGCTAGTTGGCGGCTATTGCTCTGTATTTGGCTCTGTGTTTCCTATTTAATAAGACTGTTTAGAAATTCGTCTACAGGATATGGCAATGTGCCTGGGCTGGCTTGAAGATATTATTTTGGTCTAGCATCCTTGAAGCCACAAAAGATCCTGATCTGAGAACAGGTTGTCATGTTCCTCTAGATTGTTAAAAATTGGGTTATGGGGTTAAAGAGTAAAATTATTGCTCTATTAGTTATTAATATGTTATTTTATTGTTTTTAAATGTATTTTAATTGAAATAGAATTCCATTATTTTTTCTTCTACCTTTTCTCACTTTAGGCCCCTCCAGTTATCCTTCCTGAGCCCCTCTCATGTCTCTTACTCTTAAGCAGCTAGGCTCTTTTTCTTTTATTGTTTTTTACGTGTGTGTGTGTGTGTGTGTGTGTGTGTGTGTGTGTGTGTGTGTATACATGTTTATATGTATGCAAATACAACCTGCTGAGTCTGTTTCTGTAGTTGGTGCCTATATGATTTCAAGGCTGGCCATTATGACTCAGATGTCAGTCAAAGCATGGATTAATCACAAAACCTAGGAAAGTATAGAACATTGGTTCTCAACCTCAGTAACACTGTCACCCTTTAATAAGTGTCTCATGCTGTGGTGACTCTGGCAATAAAATTAGTTTTGTTGCTACTTCACAACTCTAATTTTGCTGCTATTATGGAAATATTTGGTATGTGGATGGTTTAAAGCTACAGGTGTTAAATTCATTCAATTCCCAGAGGGTTCACCACCCACAAGTTGAGAACCGCTGATCTAGAGGGACCATACAGCAAGAGATTCAGTAGTGGAATAGCAGTATATGGGTGATAAGAAATGGGAAATGGTGTAACTAGAGAGGATTGGAGGAGGTCAATACAAAAGAGGGGATGCACAAATAACACCAAGGTTGTTAGTAATATTTTTAAAGAAAAAAGTATTAACTTTAAACTAATTACATATGTATTTAAAATATACAGCTGACTATTAATGCTATAATTATTCTAATTGATTTCTCTCAGTGAAAGACTTCTAACTGCAAACTTATCATTGTATAAAGAACACACTACATTCCTACATAATGAAGCGTGTAGAGCATTGCTACAGCCTGTACTTATATGGTTTTACAAATAAAGAAAACTTGTTTTGCTATAAAGTTCAGCTGTGCAGTACAATTGTTGCATATTTGCAGGGTAATGTAGAATGGATTTGTGCAAGAAAATTAATAATTCTGTTTTATAAAATAGAGTGTCTGAAGAAGAATGAAAGTCTAAATTTCTATTCTCACTTATTTAAGCACTGTGCACCACAAAAGCAGGCAATGCATTTTATATTGGAAGATACATTCGCCCCAGATATCCAGGCAACAGATCCATTTTCAGCATAAACACTATATTGTGAAAAAATAACTAAAGTTGCCTATAGTGGTACTTGCTCCACCCATGACCTTGGACTACAGGGCCCGAAGGAAGCAGTGCTTCTTACCATTGTACTTGACCTCTTATAAGGAAAGTGGGAAAGGACACATGCCCCTTCTCCCTGATGCCTGTGAGGTGGATTCACTCTTGGTCAGATCAGAGGACGACTTCAGCTGTCTACTCCGTTCTGTATGTGTGAGTGTATTTCCTCAATTTATATCTTAATAAATTCCTATTACCCATTAAATAGACTTATGTGGATTGATCTTAATAAGTGATGCCCACAAGACAAAAAGACCCCACACTCACTGTGGCTCCCACACACAGCCTCCATGGCAGTGGTGGCAGGTTTGCTCAGAGGATCCTGTGCTCACTGCAAGCCTGCCTCAGTAGCACCTCCAAGCTGCTTTGTTTCAACTATGTGGATCTGAGCCCCATGTACTCCCACTGGGGCTACTCACATGACCAACCCCTAATGCATGTGGGCAGCTGCTGGTCTCTCTCTCTCTCTCATAGGGATTTTGATACAGAGGGAAGATATTATATTGGAATGGATATTTCTACCATGTAAACTGAGTAAGAAGTTAAAGACATGTAAAAAAGATCTCTGATTTGATTCTAAAAGGAAAATTAAGGCTTCATCAGTTGACAGGAGTGGACCCAACAGAAATTGTAGTGCTTTTAACTAATGAGGAAATTTCCTCTTTATGGAAAGATAATGAATACTGGTATCAAGCCTGTAATAACTTTTTGGGAGAGATTAAGAACCGTTATCCCGAAAGCACAAGAATAGAATTTATAAAGAGAACTGAATGAGTTCTTCCTCACATTGTACGGCAAAAACCAATCTCTAGAGTCCCCACATTCTATACTGATGCCAATAAATCAGGAAAGGTAGGATATAAATCAGAAGATTTAAGTAAAGTGGTACAAAGTCCATACAACTCTGTACAAAAGGCAGAACTGTATGTCATTCTTATGGTACTAATGGACTTCACAGAACCCCTCAATATAGTCACTGATGCTCAATATACAGAGAGGGCTGTTTTACATATTGAAACTGCTGAATTTATTCCTGATAATACAGAATTAACATCATTATTCATACAATTGCAGGAAATCATCAGAAATAGGGAACATCCTACATATATAACATACATCAGATCCCCTACAGGTCTGCCAGGTCCTCTAGTACAAGGTAACAATGAGGTTGATCAGTTATTAGTAGGTAATGTGCTAGAAGCCTCAGAATAAACACCATGTAAATAGCAAAGGTTTGAAAAAGGACTTTTCTGTCACTTGGCAACAAGCCAAGGAAATTGTGAAAAAAAATGTCCTACTTGTTCCTTCTATAACCAAACTCCATTACCTGTAGGAAGTAATCCTAAAGGGATACAAAGAAATAAAATTTGGCAGATGGATGTGTTTCATTTTGCAGAATTTGGAAGATTAAAATATGTACACCACACCATTACCACCTACTTAGGATTTCAATTGGCAATTCCCATGAGTTCTGAAAAGTCTGACTCTGTGATTACACATCTATTAGAAGTTATGGTGACTCTGATTACACGTCTATTAGAAGTTATGGTGACTGTCCAGGCTGCCAATTGTCTCTGTCCATTCTCGCAAGGATTTCAGAAATTGCTTGCTTGAATTTTCCGTTTTCTCAGGTATTATTATGTTCCTTCTCAGGTCTTTGATGGTGTTGAAGACTAGATAGTTACAGTTACAATCTTCTCGTATCTTAGCTGCAACATATTAGTACTAGAGTTAGAATCTTCAAGATAGGACAGCTATTCAAGTAATCTTGGTAATTTGCCATTTACCTATGATATGATTTCTGGACATTTAGCATGTCTTTCTTGTTTGATGTTTTCTTATTAGTTGTAGTTTCATTTTTGTTTATGTTATTACCCTTTTTTTTCCTGGACAATACTTGGTAATCATTCTTATTGTATATAGTTTGCATTAAGTTTAGAACCTTCTTATTTAGACAAAAAGGGGAAATGTGGTGGTTTTGCTCCACCCATGACCTTGGGCTATAGGGCCCGAAGGAAGCAGTGTTTCTTGCCATTGTACATGACCTCTTAAAAGGAAAGGGAGAAGGGTCACATGCCCTTTCTCCCTGCTGCCCGTGAGGTGGATTCACTCTCGGTCAGATCAGAGGACGACTTCAGCTATCTACTCCGTTCTGTATTTGTGAGTGTGTTCCCTCAATTTATATCTTAATAAATTGTGTTACACACTTAATAAACTCACATGGATTGATCTTAATAGTTACCAAGAGAAAAGACCAAAAAACAAAACATAAATTTCCCTTTTTACTTCTATTAGTATATGTAAATTGTGTGTATGATACATGTGGATGTTAGGGGAATAGTTAGAGAATCTGGTTCTTTTTGGTTCTCTCCTTCCACCAAGTGGGTCTTGGGTATTGAACTCATGTCATCAGGCTTTGTGGTAGGGACCTTTACACACTGAGCCATCTTGCTGGTCTAATTCTACAGCTTTTAGTCAGGAGACTAAAAGCATATTCATAGGTAGCAGTCATTCTATTTCTTAAGCCTCAAAAGAGTTATTTTAAAGTGCTCAATCTGTTTATTTTTCTCCTTATCCTAAGCACATACAAATACATTAATAGTAACAAAGATGTTGAGTTTATAACAAAGAACATGAAAAACAACTTTCATAAAGATTAGTAGTAATAAAGCTTAGTGTTAAAATATATTACATAAATAAAACACATTTTTGACACATTTATTGGAGGTCATTTGTATCATTGCCTGGGGGGCTAGCTTTCACCAGCACAGGGCTCAAAAGGAATGATAGCATCGGCATGTACTAGACTTTTTTAAAATCTGATTGGTTTAGGGAAAAAGACACTCACACTCTCTCTTGATGATTTCCTTCTTGGTTCTCTATTCTCCCATGTTCTTTCTGTGTTCTTTCATTGTCAGTTGAAGAAAAAAGTCACTCCAAGATGAAATTTTAAGGCCCATATGACAGAAGGAAGGCTCAGACTCTTCTGATGTACTGGATTGTACTGGACCCTGAACAGCTATACAAAGGTGCATTTATTGATTGTTATGCAATGTATTTCCTCACACTAGGGTCCCTAATCTTAATTTACATGTCTTGCTGAAAGAGAATATCACATGCCTCCATGCCTCTAGCCCTTTATTGTGTATTATGTGCAATACCCAATAATCTAAGAGCCTCAGGTGTGCCTGAAGCATCTTGTGAGAAAAGTCATGGGAAGGCTGCAAAGGCCTTTTAGCAAAACAATCACTATTTTACACAAGGATTCTTCAAGGTCAAAGCACTTCTAAAAATAGCTGTTCATTCTAATATTTATCCTGTAGTGATTCTGTTAAATTTCTCCAGAGTACAGATAAAAACATGTATTTTCTTCATAGCCAACTCTATTGTTGGCAGGATACATACTGCAGTCACAAAGAAAGAATCAATCATTTTACTATTTATCTTGAAAGTTAGTCTCATAAGGAATCTTAAAGAAATCATAAACCTAAACTTTTATACATAAAAATCAATCAATTACCTGTACTTTAAATCTTTAGGGTGCACATGCATTCATCAATAGTTTTTATATCAAGAGATTGAGGGCAAGAATGGATAGAAGGAATTAATTCTCACTTTTAATCATCAACCAACTCTAGCAAGAAAATACATCTGCCAGTACCAGTCGGGCTGCTTTATATTTTTACCTCAGCTATGTGTCCTTGTGAACTTTAGGTTGTTTTCTGGGGTTTTTCATCTTAAGGCTGACATCAAAACATCTGATTTAACCGGAAGTTATTATCAGGCTTTGTTTCAGCTACTGATGCACACTGAAACCTGTGACTGTGTCTTTCACATTAAGATGAAAAGGATTTGAGCCAGTCTTGAGCTTAGATTGCCACCTGCTGCTCCTCTGACATGGGCACTGGCACATTTGCTTAGTAAATACAATTCTGTATTAAAGGATCATGTTGGTATTAATCAACTATATAATAGTCAGCTCTAGGTTCCCAAGCATGAGTGATGTGGCTCCATTTTTATTTAAATGTGTCAAGTCAAAGGTTTTTACATTATGTAGTATACCATAAAGAAGCTATCTTTTTTAATCCAAGAAATGATAGGGAAAGTTCCACATATTTCAACTTTTACTTAAAAAACACAAATAAGTAACATTCCTGGCTGTATTATGGAAAGTTAATGATATTAAAAGTCAGAAAAGCTTGAATTATATTATCTACTTTCAGCATTCTTCAATGCACTTGTTGTAGATGAGGGATGATAAGAAAGATGCTGACAGGTGAACGTAGATGCATGGGTTCTGCCTTGTATTACTTGAGGGCCCCTGCAGAGTCCTTAAAGGAAATTACTTTTATCCAAATCCAGAATGTATACTGGGACATATTTGATAGAATTGGAAGAGCAAATGGAAACTGGCTTGTCGGGATGCAATTAGGACTATGATAGATTTCTCTGTAATGGATAACTCCTGGCCTTGGAAGTCTAATCTAACATCAGCAGTGGCATTAAAGAGAGGGTCAGTGGCTTTGAGAAGGGCATCATCTTAGAGGGCAGCCTGATGACTTGGCAAAGGTGTTATCCATTTTAACTGAAGACTTATTGCATTATACTCTCTACCATGAAAGAAATGTGTGCGTAATTTAGAGGAAGAACTTTAAAAGTCACAGTGATTTAGAAGCTCCACATTTCTTTTGGAAACACTAAGGAACAAACTTCTATACAAAAAGTTGAAAAGAACTGTGTTAATTTACTCTCTGGACACTATCTGAAAATGTGTGATTTTACATTAAGGAGTATTTTCTTTTGTAGGATAATAGGACTGAACAAGAAACAATTTTGATCACATCATCAATTTCAAAAACATTGAAATAATGATGGAAATCATAACTTTAAAGAACTGCATATATCCAAAACATACTTATTAAGTTAGAGATGATGGATCTATGAGATTTTTGTTAGTTCATAAGATTTTATAATTAAGTCTTGTTACATTTTTTTTATTAATTTTTATCTTCCAAATTTCTTCCACTCTATTATCTCACATATTTTTTCTAACGTTTAAAACTTCCTCTTTCACATCAAGAAACTCTACTTATCCCCAAATTACCTAGACATCTCTGGGTTTCCTGAGAGCAACTAGACAGGATATATAGAATCTAATGCTTCATGATTTAGTCATAGCTTCTCTTACTGGAATGAGGAAGTAGGTTTAAGATTTAAGGGAGTTGTACATAACTACTAAGAACCAGTTAAACAGAAATGGGTGTTATTCTCATTACTTTAAAAGCATGAGCATGACTCATGCTTTACTTACCCCATTAATGTAAAAAAAAATTAAATCTATTTGTGTTCCTATTTTTTTCTTTTGTGATTGAAAATAATTAACATTATAAATGTCCATGTATATTAAGTACAATATTTCAGTTTTAAGAATTGAGGAATATATTAGGATATGGTGAAAAATATATAAAACTCCTAGGGCATTTTAGTGAACTAGTAAATCCTAAAGGCTATAACATATCAACAACAATGTGAAGTCATTGGGCAGCATGCTGTGAGAACCCATGTGATAATTTTGAAGTATAGGTGTGTAGAGAAAGCAGCTTGGCAGGTAGCTGTTTCTGAGAATTGAAATGACAGGTTCTTAAGGGACAGACCAGAAGCATGCAAAGAAAAAGTGCAGCATACTCCACTTCTGATGTCACCATTTGCCTCTTCAGTATCAATTTCCAGCCCCTTGAATTATGTCTATGACTTTTACTTCATGTTTAATGTTTAACTGGAGCTTAGACACATATTATATATTAATTTGTACATTTCTGTCAGATGGAAAAGAATAGTCCCAAGTGTATAGGGTTGTTTTTTGTTTTTTGTGGGTTTTTTTTTTGTGTCATGTAGGACATCAACTGGAATTACAGTTTAGCTAATCATATCCTCACCTTTTTCTCTTGCTTCTAATTCTGCCCTCCTTCTCTAGCTAGTAGCACACAGCTTATGAGGGCATTGCAATCAGTTTTTTATATTGTCGATTTCCTCGTTAATTGATTATAAATCTTTCAGATGCTTAGAAATAATCCTAATTGTTGCCCAAACCCCTTATTTTAGTTTTATTTAGGTTCTTGTTCAGATTTAATGTTACGATCTGAACATGTGACAGTCTCCATGGAGATGATGTGGCTCTGTGCTTTTTGTTACTTGAAGGACATTCATCTGCTGGTTATTTTGGTGTCTATTGTGTATGTGTTCTTTGCTACTAGAGAATTTAATGCAATGTAGAGAACATTCTGTGCCCTCTACAAAGGAGAGAAATAGCTTGAGATCCGTGTCAGGCAAGTTTTGCCATCAATAAAATTAATTTTTGTTTTGGAAATTGAAATAAGGGTTTTGTACATGTATGTGCTCAACCACAGCCAGCCCATTCTGTATTTTTTCTTAGCTTGTGACTCAGTACAAACAAGTCTACAAATGCAGGTATATCTGTATTTGTGACAGAGAAATACTTGTAATTCCTATAGTAAGTATGCAATATATTCCTTGGGGCATGTCAATAAGTTACATAATAAACTTTTAAATAGAAGAAATGTTGTTTTTGTTTATTTATGGAGACTAGCAAATAAAATTTTAGAGACTTCAAGAATGCTCAGATGAACAAAAGCATCTTAAACTTTGATACTCTGAATGTGCCAGTATTTTAAGAATTAATGGAGTAGAAAAGGGAGCTGTAGGTAAAGGCACTCAACAAGTGTGACAACCTGAGGAACATTAGAATTCACATGGTAGGAGGAAATATCCAAATCACACAAGTTGCCTCTGATCTCTACATGGTGGTAGACAGAAGAAGTGAGCCAGAGAGAGTTTGAGTCCATAATAAAGCAACTCCTGCAATAGCCCAGTAATATGTTATTCCACTGTTCCATAAATCCAAGAATGAAATAATTCACTCATGAAAGAAGAGCCATTGCAATCCCACCTCCTCCTCCAATCACATTGAACGACATTGCAGTAGAAATTTTGGGAGACACACTCAAACCATAGCATGAATAAATATCTCTATACTTTTACTTCTTTGATTGATTCTTCAATATGTTACAGAATATCTGTATTTTGTGTTAAGTTCATGGGAATTTCTATTTATCTTACTTAGGGATTAGTAAACTGATGTGCTTGTCAGTAAATGATTGTCATGGTTCTACTGGGCTGTTGCTTTCTGGCAATACGTGTGATATAGACAGTCAGTTATTAGTCACCACATTTTCATTTTCTTGTGGAATAGAAGTTAAATTCATTAAAAATTGTAATTAGTATTGAGGCTTGAGAGAAGATGAGTTTAGTTTTATTAAAGGAAGCTTTCCAAGTCATTTTTGAATACCAAAGTCAAAGAAAACACTTGGCAATTTGTAATAAGTTTAAGAAGATTAGAAAGATGATATTATTATTATTATTATTACTATCATTATTATTTACCTAGCAAATATTTTTCAGGAAAATAAGTCTGAGAGAAAGCAACAAAATCTGTTAAAATGTGGTAAAAATCTTATTTTGATGGATTTACTAATAATGTATTTTTAATAAATTTATGAGTTTCATGTTGCTATATATTGTAATCATAGAACCAAATTTTGTTATCTAATATTGTGGAAATTAACTTTCTAGTCCTTTACATTTTATTTTATATTTAAAATATAAAAATATATTTTATCGTATAATCTGTGAGTAAAGGTACTTTGACATCTTTTCACTTTGAAGCCCTTGCTGGCCTTCAGTTGTATTGTTGCTCTCGTGAAAATTTCATGGATTGAATAGAAATGGAGTAGACAACTTTGTCTGATTGCTGATTTTAGTAGAATTGCTTTGAGTTTCTCTCCACTTAAGTTGATGTTGTCTGTGGGCTTGCTGTAAACTGCCTTTTCTGTTGAGGTTATCTCTCTTATATTCCTAAGCTCTCCAGGACTTTTATCATGTAAGGGTGTTGAATTTTGTCAAAGACCTTTTCTACATAGAATGAGATAATCATGTAGTTTCTGTCTTTCCGTCTCCTTACTGGTGGATCGTATTTTTTAATTTACATATGTTGAACCATCCCTGCATCTCTGGGATGAAACTAACTTGATCCTTGTGGATAATCCTTTGAACGTGCTCTTGAAATGAGTTTGCAAGTAGTTTATTGAGAATTTTTTCCATTTGTTTTTTGCACTATTTGGATATTAGAGTAATAGTGGCTTTGTAAAAATAATTAAGAACAATTTTTTCATTTTCTATTTTGTGGAATAATTTGATAAGTATTGGTGTTAAATCTTCTTTGAAGGTATGGTACCAAATCCAAATTCTGCACCAAATCTATCTGGCCATGGGATAATTTTTGGTTAGGGAATTTAAATTACTGGTTCTGTTTCACTAGGAATTATGGGTCTATTTAAGTTTTTTATTTTATCTTGATTTAACTCTGGTAGGTTGTATATACCAAAAAATTCATCCATGATGAAGGACAAATTCTCAAAGTATGTTCTTAATGATTTTTTTTATTTCCTTGGTGTCTGTTGTAATATCTCACTTTTAATCTCCAATTTTGTGAATTTTTATCCTCTCTGTCCATCTTTTGGTTAATTTGAATAAAACTTTGTCAAACTTGTTGATTTTCTAAAAAAAAAAATCCTCTGTTCATTTCATTGATTCTTTGCAATTTCTGTTGATTTGTTTGTTTTTGTTTTGTTGATTTCAGCCCAGAGTTTGAGTATTTCCTGCCCTCTACTCCCTTTGGGTATTATCTCTTCTTTTTCCAGAGCTTTTGAGTGTGTCATTAAGTTATTTGTAAGATTTTTCCAGGAATTTTTTTTTTGTAGAATCTAGGGCTATGAACAGCCTCTTAAACTCTTGAAAGTACCGTCATTATGTCCCATGGGTTTAGATATGCTGTGTTTTTATTTTTATTCAGTTATAGAAAGTTTTAAATTTCCTTCTTGATTTCTATCTTGACCCAATTTTCATTCATTAGTGAGTTCTTCAGCTTTCACGAATTTGTATACTTTCTGGTGTTTCTACTGTTGGTGTCCAGCTTTATTCTATTATTGCCAGATAGGTTATAGGATGTTATATCATTTTTAAATGTATACATTGAGACTTACTTTGTGTCCTAATTTATAGTAAATTTTGAATAAAGTTCCATGGACTACTGAGAATAAAGTATATTCTTTAGTGATTTGGTAGAATGCTCTGTAAATATCTGTTAGGGCTATTTGATGTATGGCATTATTTAATGCCATACGTTTTTATGTCATTCCCTGTTTAGTTGTTTCAATGACTTAATTAACTGGCAAGAGTTGGGTATTGAAGTCACCCATCATCACTGTATTAGGGTAAATACATGATTTTTGCTGTAGTAGTGTTTCTTATATTAAGTCCAGTGCCCTCGTACTTGGTGCATATATGTTTAGAATTGTATTATCATCTTTCTGATTTTTTTCCTTTAAGGAGCAAGTACTGTCTTTCCTATGATTTCTGAATAGTTTGGTTTGAAGATTATTTGGGGAAATTTGCTTGGAATATCTTTTTCCATTCTTTTACCCTGAAGTGATATCTATCCTAGATGGCCAAGGTGAGGTAAATCTCCTAGATGAAGCAGAATGGTAGCTCTTGTTTTATAATTCAATAAACTGTGAGTCTATGTGTTTTTATTGGGGAATTATGAGAATTAATATTGAGAGTATTAAGGAGAAGTATTTACTAATTTCTGTTATTTTGTTTCGGTGTGTGGTCAGGAGTGTTTCGCCTCCATGTATGTCTGTGTACTACTTAATGTTCTGTGCAGGCATTGGATCCCCTGGAACTGGAGTAATGCATTGTGAGGCTACCTTGTAGGAGCTGGTAATTGAACCTGGGTCCTCCAGAAAAGCAGCTAATGCTCTAAGCCATTAAGTCATTGCTTCAGGCCTGAAATTTCCGGTCTTTTATTAACAAGGAGTATTGAAAGGCTTTGCCCAGGTAGCTGAGTCTGCAACCCCTATCAGGACAACTGAATAATGCATTGCTTTCTTTTTAATTTGGCATGTCATCGAGTTTGAAACAGTGAAGAAACATTTTTTTATAATAGAAACAACAGAGGTTCCAAACAATTCCATTCCCTGCTTTGTGTGTATTTTCGACATCATTTTTGTCACACTGACTAGTTCCATGTAGATATTCTCATATCTACTTTAACTAAATAACCAAATGATCTCATCTAATGTTTTGTATATTGTCATCTACCAAATCAGATACTGAATTTAGTGGAGGAATATTGAATGCCTTGATAGCTAAAATTTATGTTTCTCAAATATTTATGGGGAATCAGTCTTTTCCTTTCACTTTATCAAAAGAGAAACTTGAAAGAGTTCAGATTCATATAAGCTTTCCCTCTTTAAGCTAGCATCACATTAGTGCAAAAATATATCATAATACTAAAAGATCATAATACTAAAAGATATCATAATACTAAAAGGTATCACAATAGTAATACCCTGATTTGAGCAACGCTGGAGATGGCGTATGAAAAGTCTGAGGTGTTGCCAGTGGAATCTGTGCTGGAGGTACCCAAGAATGAGGACATCAATCCCTCCAGACCCGCCCCACTGGATATTCTGCTAAGCCTGCCTTCTGTGGGCCAGGGCGAAAACAACCCTTGTGTCCTGAGGGCAGAATTTATAGTGTATGCATGTCATGTTCTGACCCATCCAACTGTTACTAGTTCTTGTAATCCTCTTACTCTATTTGCTCTTTATGTCTCCTGCAGTGGTTTCCATGAAATTAGAAATGATATAGAGATTGTGACAATGGCAGGAGTTAAAGCTACTATGCAGGTCATGGGAAAAACCCAAAAGGCTGGTGGCAGAAAACTGTAGATGGAGTGACATATAGATAGGACAGAAGACAAGAGTTGTCCAGAACTAGTTAGAAGACAACCTGATGAATTACAAAGAGATGAAGAAGGACTTAGGCTGAGAGGAAGCTGGCAGTCTGGTACCTTAAACCATTGCTTGTACTTCTGTGTTTTCTGAGAAACTGCAAGTAGATGGCCTCTGGGATGATTACCTCACATGTTCTGATAATTATTAACCTGCAAAAGAATAAGCTGGTATGCTTTGGCTTTCTTCCTGGGAACTTCTATGGGCAATCAAGGGGCACGGGGTACACTTTACTGATTTAGAAAAAGAACTTTTGAAACTATTGTGAAGAACCCAATCACCTGTTGAATTTTCTCATCCCCTATTTCCTTGTGTCATTACAATAAAAGACTGGGGTTGAGTCAGATCGGGAGAAAAAAGGCAGAGAAAACGCACATCTCCAGATCTGACAAGACTCTCCAGATCTGACAAGACTCGTCAGCTTGCACCAACTTGTGTGTCCAAGTCTTTGCTTGAGCCTGACAGACATCCCTGCCCTTCAAGACCCTCGAAACTGCTGAGGCTGGTCACTGGCAGAGTAACTTGTGAATGGTGTGAGTATTGTAGAAATTCTACCGTTTCCCGAATAGATTGGAAAGCTCACAAGATTTTCCAGCGCCCTCTGTCCTTACTACGTTCTCAGAGGTGATGCTGGTACAACTCTCAGAAAAGAGTCAAGAATCAATGGTGCCATGTTTGGTGGCACATGCCTTTAATTCCAGCACTGTTGAGACATAGGCAGGGAGATCTCTGTGAGTTCGAGGACACCCTGATGTACATAGTGAGTTCAAGGCTACATAGAAAGACCCTGTCTCAAAAAGGAACAAAAAAACAGCTAGCCATACACTCTATACAATAAATAATGTCCATTCTCTTTACACTGGTGTCTTTGGCTCTGGGACACAGGAACCACAATCATTCAATATTATCTGTAGATTTCTTTGCCGTACCTTACATTTTATTGAAGGTTCTCTTACTGAGAAATTTTTGTCCAATACAAACAAATTTATGCTTGTAGTATTTTAAAAATGGCTGACAGGAGTCATAGCATACAAGAGGCCCCATGTGGGAGGTTTATTGAGGGGAGGGGAGAGAAGAGACAGAGAAGGGGGAAGAGACCAGTCCCTGGGGATGACAGTGAAGGAAGAAAGAGACGAGAGGTGGGTAAGACCCACTTTTTTATAAGGAAACGTAGTAAATGCACTCGGGGGCGCTCTTAGTGGCGGCAGCTGAGGATATATCCTGTCAGGACCCTAAGGGCAGGCCAGGATAGATGCCTGAATGCTAGCAACGCTCACGGTCTTATGGACAGCAACGAATCCAAGATTTGAACTGTGGAAGCTGGAAGGATCACACTTATAGTCTACTTTAAAGCCCAAAGTTAACGTCATTCAAACAACTGTTTTGACGTACCAGCAGACTGAGGCTGGACACTCAAGTCCTTTGTAAAACTAGAAGCAGAAAGCTTCATTAAAAACAGACAGCTGACCTGTGTGAATCAGTAACAGAAAAAAAAAATAGTCTCGCTAGGCTCACTGAACTAATTAGGGAAATCAAATTGTGTCTATTTGCAATAATGGTGATTTAATTTTTGTGTTCTGTTGTTTGTTCGCTTCTTTATCTATGACTAATTTTCAAGTTACCAGTCTCATTGTTACCTCAGACTTCAGAAGCAAACAACTCAATTAAATCATTCTTTTTAATAAATAAAATATGATTATCTCCAAACACTGTTTTTCTTTGACTAAGCAATGGTTAGGAAAATTGATCATGACTCCCAAGATGGTACCCTGAGTATCAAATTGAGACTGTTTCTCATTTCCTCATATGGGAAGCATACTCTAGAGAACACATCTACACATAGCAGCAATGTTTCTCAAGGCCTCTCAGGTAAACCATCATTCGGTTACTACAAATGCTGGACCTTGATGGGGCAGACCTCTGCATGGCTTGTTGAGATACTACAGACTGTAATGAACTGAACATATCTCAGTGAAAGCAAAGTTTCCTCAATTTATAAGAATGACTTTCTTGGTTCGAAATTCTAATAGTTTTTTAAAAATAAAATTTAGATAAAATAATGTAAGGTTATCTGTGGGTATAGCGATATCGAGTCTGAGAAGCATATTTGGGGACCTGGGTTCAATGACATTGCAGAATAAATATATTAATGCTTGAGTAAATAGATGAGTATATTCTTATTATCAAGAGTGAAAATTCTAAGAATTTTTACAGATTTATTTCTCTGGTAGAGATTTCGTGATGGTTCATAATTATGTGCTTCATGATTTACTATTTTCAGGCCATTATAATAAAAATACCAAACATGGAGTGATTAATAATAAACAAAAAATTAATATTACTTTTCACAGCACTGAGACTGAGGAGTTCAGATTCAAGGTGTGAGCAGATTTGGGGTCTGACTGAGGGTCCACTCTTTACACTCAACTACATTCTTACTACTTCATAAGTTGAAAATAGTGACAATATTTCACTGAAATTTTTCATCAGGACACTAATCACATTTACAAAAGCTTTGTGACCATAACCAATTCACCTAATGAAGGACCTGCTTCCTAACATCACCTTGAGTGGCTATTTACACATATAAACTCACTGGGAAAGCACTATCCTTGCCATATAACTAAGGATTGTCTAGTAAATTAATCTCTCCCCTAGCTAAAAAAAAAGGTAGCTTAATTTTTGTGTTCAAATAATCTTTGTAGAATATGAAAATAGAGGAGCTATAAAAATGATTCAAAATTTATAAGAAAGCAAAAATGTGTAATGTTCTTTCACAACTGTGCTCAGCTGTTTTCAGAGCCTGCAATTCTATTTACTTTCTGATTAAAGCTCAAATTTGGAAATAGCATGTTGCCTTGAAGATTTCTATTTACTAGAAAGAAAAAAAGCCT
Organism: Peromyscus eremicus; assembly: GCF_949786415.1. Classification (NCBI taxonomy): domain Eukaryota; kingdom Metazoa; phylum Chordata; class Mammalia; order Rodentia; family Cricetidae; genus Peromyscus; species Peromyscus eremicus. The sequence goes on along the minus strand of NC_081430.1, from coordinate 8,221,778 downwards.
GAAGGGTTTTCTGATTTTATTACCCTATGAGATATTATTAATTTTATATGTATAGAAGGAAAGTATTCTAACATTTTATAAAATGCTTATAAATAATCAACTACTTCTACATCTTACAAATTCTTTTCTCTATGTATTAGACAAATTCCGACATATGTTCATCTTGTATACACAAAGAAATATGTACGAGAATTAAGTTTTTCAGCATTTAAAAACATATATCATGAGGACAGGAATTTAACATTTCAATTTCAGTATTAAGATATTTACTCTATATCGCCTTAATGGCAGAAAAAGAATGTTAAGTACTTAGCATACAAAATTAATAGAATCTTTTTTTGTATTTAATGAGCAAAGCAAGTTTTGGGGCATACATTATATTGTTTCAGGGTATAATATCATGCAAGAAAAGTTTTAATTTTAATTTTTTTTGTAATATTTAAATCAGTATCCAGAGAATAACACAGAGCAAGAGTACTCAATGCATCTAAGATTTGCATGATGTAGAGCCATGAAATGGTGGTAGCACACAGTCTCTCAGATACACTTGAGGGCATTCTTAAACTCACTTGCAATGGCTAGAAGTGACACTATTGGTCACACCTGATTGATAATTTCTGTTGACAGGCTCTGCAGAATGCAAATGAAAAGTTGTTAGAGTATGTCAAAGACATTGGTTTGGTCTAAAGAATTAACCTCTTCCTAAAGACTTAAAATTTTCTGAAATAATCTTTAGATTTAGAATTTTCTTGTTTAGAGATTTACAGAATAAGGCTACTATGGTCTAAAATCATTTCAAATATGCTAACTTGATTGCTACGTAGATAAAGCCACCTATGATGGTGTGGTTAGTGCCTATTGTCAACTTGACAGATTCTAGAATCAGAAAAAAAAATGGACTTTCCTGTACTCATCTATGGGGCATTATCTTGCTTATGCTAACTGATGTGAAAAAACTTACATTAATCCTGAGTGAGACAATTCTCTGGCAGAATATCCTGGAGGCTATAATAAAGAAAAGCAAACAAGTGTCAGTATTCATGCATTGTTTGCTCTGATCCTCTGAATATGAATGTGATGTGGCCAGCTGTTTCAAAGTCCTGCAGCCTCAACTTCCCTGACAGAGAAGTATGCCAAAACAAATCCCTTCTATCTTAGGTTGCATGTGTTAAAGTATTTCATCACAACAACAAGGATAGAAACTAAGATAGCGTCTTTATTCACACTGTCAAAAATATCAGAAGGAACTATCCAAAATGTTTTATTTATAACAAATATCAAAGTTGACATAATCACTTGGATAATCACTTTCTTCTTGGCAGGATGCTATCACAGGCATTTTATAGTACGAAGATGAAAAAACTTCCTATTGCCAAGAGGGACAAACACAAACAAGCTGATAAGGAGACAAAGTGACTTCTTCAACAGACAAGTGACAGCAGGTGTCATTATCACCTCCAGAGAAATCATCTACCTCTTACCTCATATTTCCCTGTTGGTTAAAAAGTGAACTGTAGATATTTCCTTTGCATTACTTCGTTGTTTAGGATTGGCACCATTTAACCAATTGACTTCAATTAACTTAAGTAGGTAAATAAACTGTGTCTTTATTGTTATCTATTCCCAGGTCTGTCATATGTTTTGCATCTAAAATTTCAAGAAAACTAAATGAGATTCATATGGCATACTTAACTAATTTCTACATACGTGTGTGTGTGTGTGTGTGTGTGTGTGTGTGTGTATGTGTGTGTGTGTGTGTGTGTGTGTGCATCGTTTCATCTGGAAGAATACTTTCTTCAAGATGAGAAAGTTATCATAATTTAAATACAATGTTATTTTATATTTACAAGAAATGTTAGAGTATTAGACAATGTACTCTAAACTCTTTTGTCAATAATTTTTATGAGTTGTTTTCCTGGAAGCAATACAAAAACATAAGAGGAAAGGCTTGTAGTACATTAGAGAGCATATTTTAACTGAAATTAAACTTCTAATTATGAAAAAGAAAACCACAAAAAATCTAAGATATTTATTTAATTTGAAAATTAATTCAAAGAAACATTTGATTTTGTTCTTCAAATATTAGTTATAAAATAGTCAAAGAAAAATAAAAGTTGTGTAATTACTTCAGTGAAATCAACAGAAAATCTTAAGCTCTTTAGTTTAAAAAAAATCACAAAGTGATAGTATAATGATACTAGCAATAATATTTCTCTACTATGTTTCATTCTCACTCCCAGTTCTGAGCAAATTACTTTGTTAACATTAATTTTTTTATTTAAGATATTTTACAATATTTTAGTTAATTTTCTTACAATATTTTAATTAATTGAAGGAGAACCCACAACCACTACTTTATTAAAACAGCATAATGGCCAACAATTGTGGTAGTTTGAATGAGAATGGCCTTCATGGGCTCATATGTTGGAACTTGTGTTCCCAGTTAGTGGAACTTTCTGGAAATGATTAGATGGTGCGGCCCTGTTGAAAGAGGTATGGCCTTGCTGCAGGATGTGTGTCACTACTGTGAGGTTATAGAAGCCCAAGCCAGGCCCAGTGTCTCTCTCCATTTTTCTGCTGCCTTTGGTTCAGTATGTAAAGTTCTCAGCTACTGCTCCAGCACCATGCCTTTCTGTCTCCCACCATGATGACCGGGAACTAATCCTCTGAAAATGTAAGCAAGCCCCAGTTAAATGTTTTCTTCTATAAGTTGCCTTCATCAAAGTGTTTCTTCACAGAAATAGAGCAGTAAGTAAAATAGAAGTTGGTACTAGGGAGTGGGGTGCTTCTGTGACTGGCCTGAACATACTCTTGTCTTGAAGAATAGGGAAGACTTCAGGATTTTGGACTAGAAAAGTGGTATTGACATTTTAAATGGGATTTAATGGGTCAAAGTAGTAGGCACATGAAACACAAAATGCAGATGGTGATTTTAACAAAGCAGGCCCATGTCATGAGATTTCAGGGGAAAATGGTATCAACTGGCCTAGATACCATTCTTGTGATATATTTGCAAAGAATGTGGTTGCATTCTGCCAGTGTCCTAACAATTTACTGGATTCTAAATTGAGTGTAGCAAGCTTTCTTAGACCACTAGCTGTAGATGTAACCAACCGTCTTATTAAATAAGAAACACAGAACCAATGCAAAGAAAGCCAAGAGATCAGAGCTAAGAGCCTTACCTTTTTTTTTTTTCCAAGATTTGAAATATGTTTAAGATTGATGTACTTTCTACCATTCTCTACCAACCAACCCACTTCCTCTTATTCAGGTTTCACTCCAGCGGGAACTAAGAACAGCTGTGGCCTTGTAACTCACTGAACCAATTAGTGGCTTTAAAGTTGCTTCACCATGGATAGTTTTTGTTGCTTAACTAGCTGTTTATCAACTGGGATTGAGATTAAAGACGTGTGTCTCCAATGCTGGCTGTATCCTTGAACACACAGAGATCAAGTCTCTACAGACAGACAGTGACAAGGCAGTCATGTGTTTGGGTTTACAACCAATGAGAAGGCAGAACAGAAAGACTATATAAAGACAAACACACAGGAAGTAGGCCTCTTTTGGAGAGGTCTCTTGGCTTAAGAGGCTAGCTGTAGGGTAAGGCTCTTAGCTCTGATCTCTTGGCTTTCTTCTTTGCATTGGTTCTGTGTTTCTTATTTAATAAGATGGTTGGTTACATCTACAACTAGCCCCCAAATCATGACATGGAGACTTATTATTAATAATGAATGCTCAGCCTTAGCTTAGACTTGTTTCTAGCTAGCTCCTTTTTTTTTTTGTAACTTAAATTAACTCATTTCTGTTAATCTATGTACTTCCCTGAGGCTTGTTTACCTCATCTATGTATTGTCCATTCTGTTTTCCTGATTCCTCTGTGTCTGTCTGTCTGGCTCCTGACTGGCTGGCCACTGGCTAGCCCCCAACTGGCTGACGGGCTCCCCTTTTCTCTATGCCTGCCAGCTCCACCTATCCTTCCTCTGCCTACCTATTGGCCATTCAGCTTTTTATTAGACCAATAACATGCCTTAGGCAGGCAAGGTAAAACAGCAACACATCTTTACATAGTTAAACAAATAGTCTATCTCACAACAGAAGAGTTTTGGACTTACGTCATTGGCAAAAGTGATTTTAAGACAGCCCAGTATTGACTATGCCATTTGGTTATTAGTGATCACATGCTTATGCAGATCTACAATGAAAAAGAGAAAGAAGTGCAAAGAGATATTAAAAAGAAGACTGTCAGGAAATATAATGTTGGACTAAGTCCTGTGCTCAAGGAGATAAAAAGGGTTTTTTTTTTTTTTTTTTTTTGGTTTTTCGAGACAGGGTTTCTCTATGTAGCTTTGCGCCTTTCCTGGAACTCGCTTCTTTGTAAACCAGGATGGCCTTGAACTCACAGAGATCCGCCTGCCTCTGCCTCCCGAGTGCTGGGATTAAAGGCATGCGCCACCACCGCCCGGCGATAAAAAGGTTTTTTAAAAGCCTGATTTATAATGGATAAATGGCACTCTGAGGAAAAGACCCCACCTAGATAATTTTCTAATTTGTGAAAAAGGAATTAAAGGAAAGCTTAAGCAGCAAAGGAAACATCAACAATGGAAAACTTAGCAAATGTAAACCAAAATGTGTCCAGGCTCTAGCTTGGTTTTCTGAATCCTCATGTACTATGGAATATTACTTTAACTATGTAAAGGTGTGTTACATTGTTTATGCCACTTTTGTTTAACTATGTAAAGATGTGTTATACTTGTGCTAATTAAATAAAATTAACCTGGGCTCAGAGAGGCAAGCTTAGCAACTAGTTGACAGGAAGTAACAGAGAAAAAGAGAATGAAGGAGAAAGATAGGGAGATGCCTGGGGGCAGACAGACAGACAGACACAGAGCAAGCAGTGAAAGTAGGACAAACAGAATGAAAAAAAAAAGATGAAAAGCCTTGAGGTAAAACGTAGATGAAGAGAAATGGGTTAAGTTATAAGAGCTAGTGGGACAAGCATACAAGAAGGACAAGCACTCATAATTAATAATAAGTCTCTTTTTCATGATTTGGGAGCTGGTTGGTGGCCAAAAGAAAGCCTGCTATATTCAGTGTTCCAACATGGGACACATCTTTCTACATAGGGCCTGAGAAGCTGAAAAATAAGACAAAAAACAAAACAAAAAGAACAGATATGGCTTCTTTAAGAGGTTTTGCATTACAGCAAGCACTTGAGTAGCCAGCAAGCTAAGTAAACATGCCTGCCACAGTGCAGGAAACCAATGTCCTAGAACTAGGACAGTTGAATACTGCTTCTAGTTGAATGCAGCTCTTGGCCAGGCTTGTGGGGTATAAAGCTCAGCTTTCACAGACCTGAGCAGGGCAGAACCAGCTACCAGTGCAAAGCCACTTATGAGTTTAACATTTGGCTCACATGGTCAGAAAAGGCTAGAGACAGTAGTAAAGACAGGTCCAGATTTGGGGAAAAAAAAAAAAACTCTGAAAAGTTTACAGTATGTTTAAAAATGTGCATAGGCACTTAAGAAAGAAAGAAAATGGGTATAGACAGTCATAGGAAAAGAATAGTTTATAAACAATAAAGTCTTTAAAGAGAGAGTAAAGTAATATAAAAGAAAAAAAGCCCATGTAAAGACAGGAAATACACAGGGAGTCTGGATCCTATATGGTATTGTGTTGATTTCAATTTTTTTGAATACTTATGAGCAAACAACAGCTGCTAAAAGACATTGCAGATTGTAAAAGAAACTGCAGAATTAAACTAGCCTACATACATTAGGAATGTCTTAACTTTAAAATGGAATTAAAAAAATGTATTGCATTAGGGAAGAGGTTATGTTTTTGTTTCAACAGGAAATGAAAATCTATAAATTCCTTAAGGTTAATAGAAATCAGGTTTGATCTGAGGTGACCTCCTGAAAATCTTGGCTATAGACATAAAGAAATAAACCAAGAGAAACTGTAGCTGAAGTTTTCTCTGGTCCTGCCCAGCCCCACAGACCCTGCAGTTGCTTATAAAATAATTACTCAGAAGCTCATATTAATTAAAACTGCTTGGCCATTAGCTCAGGCCTACCACTAACTAGCTCTTACATTTAAACTAACCCATTTCTGTTAATCTATATGTCACCTTGTTTTCTGTGGCTTTACCTGTGTACCATTACATGCTGCTCCATGGATGGCAAGCTGGCATCTCCTGACTCAGCCTTCCAGCCTTCCCACAATTCTTCTTGTTTGTTTATCCCACCTGTACTTCCTGCTTGGCTACTGGCCAATCAGCATTTTATTTATCAACCAATCAGAGCAACACATTCACAGCATACAGAGCAACATCCACAGCAAAAAACTACAAGACAAATGATGTATATAATGATCCCTCTGCATGGGAACAGTTCTGAGATTGGACAACAAATGTTATAACTACTTTTCCCAGGACTTCACCATTGTCTCAATTTTCTTAGGGTCCCCTGGTGATACCAGTGTTGCAAGACAATAGGAAGCAGTCTAGAGAACACAATGCCCACATTCCCAGTTGTTGGGGTGGGTGGTTTTTGTCATTCAGTGTGTTATGGATATTTGTCATTGTTTAGGGATGATATAGGAATATAGGATAAAAAGATATCAATTAACCACTAATATACTTTGGTATGGATTTAGGTATATTAACACAAATTTGAAGTTATTTTTCTTGTACTATTTGTGCGTTTCTACTCTTGTCTAAGGTATTGTACCCAAGCAGTTAATTTAAAAATGTAAAGTTCTAGTCCTTGAAATCTATTATTATAAATAGTTTAGGATAATTAAGGAACATAGCTTAGTAGTTAGTCATCTATAATAACAAACTTGTAGTTATGTTAGGTATGTTTTCAAGATCATACAGAGACATATTTTAGATAGATATATGATCTTCAAACACTTCAAAGATCTACAGAATATTGCACTTAAAATGCTTTGTTAGCATAGGGCTTTTCATGATAGTGAGATATATCTGCTCTGGACAGCACAAATCTACTTTATAGAAAGATGATGGGCATCAAAGAACCTTCATATGGGGTTTGCTTTCAATGTGTCAAAGTTACCCATTTGAGCAAGAAACTGTCCTTGCCTCAACTTCTGACAGTATAACATTCAAACTGGACAAGTGGGACACAAAGGCAAAAGACTGTTCAATTTTGCCAAGACAAGGTGGAACAGGCCTTCAAAATTCCTGCTTCATAGAAAGGTCTGCCAGAAGCTGTAGGCCTTAGGCTGTGAATGGATGCCCCAACATTGCAGAGGAACTTCTGTGACTGTTCAGGCTGCTGGATATCTCTGCAGTTTCTATAGTTTTGAAAGTTTCCTTCACTGCACTTCCTGTTTACTCAGGTAATATTATATCCTTCTGGGGTCTTTGATGTATTTGAAAACTAGATAGTTATAGTTACAGTTTTCCTTAGTGATGATAGAAAGTAAATTAGGTACAGAGCTTTGGACTCATCAAGATAGGATAGATAATAGAGTGATTTCTCTGAATTTGCCAAATGCAAAGGGTCTGGATATTGTAAATGTAATTCTTACTTGACAAATGTTCTTATTGCACATAATTTTATTATGTTAAAGTTAAAACCTTTTTTTTTATTTAGACAAAAGTGAGAAATATTGTGGAATATTTCTTTAACTAGGCAAAGATGTGTTACATTTGTTTATGCTGCATTTGTTTAACTATGTGAAGATGTGTTGCATTTGTGTTAATTAAGTAAAATTAACCTGGACTCAGAGATGTGGGCTTAGCTTGGCAACTAGTTGACAGGAAGTAGCAGGGAAGAAAAGAAGAGAATGAGGGAGAAGGGAATGGAGATGCCCGGTGCCAGCCAGCCAGATGCTTAGTAAGACATACAGAATGAGAGAAAGGTAAAAGCCCCAAGACAAAACAGAGATGAAAAGAAATGTGTTAAATTAATTTATAAGAGTTAGAAGGACAAGCATATGATAAGGCCAAGCATTCATAATTAATGATTAAGTCTCCATGTCATGATTTGTGAGCTTGTTGGCGGCCAAAAGAAAGCCTGTTACACTGACGTCCAGGTTGGAGATGATGGGATTGTATATACTGGGTTAGCAAACTGTGGTTAATCTTATCCTTAAGGGGTCCAAGATATAAGTGATGGTCCATTTGTCATTCTCCTCAGTGGCCCCCTTTTTTCCAAGGGATGACACCAGCTACTTTGAGAACCATTTGGTCTCTTGAGGATGACTGTGTATGGTCCTCTCCAGATAGATTCCAGGGTCAAGTCATGTTTCTATTTTATCCAAATGAAGTCTCACGGCCGGACCTAGTAGGCAGGTTCAGAGGTGGGCAATGGAAGGATTCCCTTTGCAGTCTGATCTGTGGCCTGGCCAGTTTTCTGAAAGCCTACAAGAAACATGTTGAATCACATTTCTGCCTGGGGGAATATTTTGGAATTTGGAGAGAATGGGAGGTAGTCTCCCAAATATAATTTCTGAAGGAGTATGACCCACTTTATAAAAAGTGCATCGGGCCCTGAGCAGGGTAAAGGGGAAGATGATGGCCAAATGTTTTACCAGTTTCCAGGAACAATTTTACCAGAGTATCTTTAAGAGTTCTATTCATTCTTTCTCTCTGAATAGTTCTATGGCCTATTTGCACAATGTAATTTCCCATTAATATTTAATATCTTTGTCAGATTTTGAGACACTTTGGCCATGAAGGGTGGGTCATTATTGGGCACCAAAACTAAGGGTAGTCCAAACCTAGAAATTATATCCTAGAAGATGTATCTTAGTAATTATTAGAGCAGTCTCCATTTGAGTGGCGTAGGCCTCTATTCATCCTAAGAAGGTGTCTAAAAAGTCCAGCAAATGTTTATAGCTTGTTGTCTCTTGGAGGTCTGCTCCTTTCTGAAATGAAACAGAGTGGGAGTGGATCTCAGGGAGAGGGGAGAGGGGCTGGGAGGAGTGGAGAGAGGGGTTTTGTGGTTGGAGTGTACTGTAGAGGGAACCGTTTATTTTTAGTAAAAAACATGAATTTAAAAACAAAACAGTAACAGTGGGTCTGATTTCAGTAAAGTCCAACTCCCAGTGCTCCCCGGGCCCTTTTCCTCAATCCCAGGTTCTTTGTAGGATGTTCCATGCCCTTTCGGGGGTTTACCTGAGCACAGACAGCACATACAAAAGTGGCGTCTTAAGTTAGGCTTTCTAAATTTAGAACATAATACCTGAGTCTAGGGAGTTCATTATTTTTGTGGCTTTATGGTAATCAGCAACCATTCACTTTCACAGAACCATTGGAAGGATATGTCTGTCATCCTGCAGCATCCATCATCCTTATTTATCCTGTGTGGTCAGTTCTTACTTTTCTCAGTCAATCTTGCCCAGGGTGTGCTCTGGCCAGTTTAATAGGCTGTCTCAGGCAGGGCTACCAAGACATGGAAAGGCTCCACATGTTCTAGGCCACCTCCTGTGCTGCCAATCCAGCCACTCAGCTCCTTATACTTAGGTTCCTAGCTTAAAGATTGTGCCTATATAATCTTACCTTGGGTTACTATGGCTGCCCCTGCTTATCTCTTTCTGTCTTGGATGAAACTGCTTCCATCTGGTGTCACCAATGGGATGTCAGTTAGATCAAGTGTGATAGACTGAATTGGGTCAGCCACCTCAAGTCAGTCATGAAGGGGGCCCATGGGGTCATCATTGACAGGAGACTGGCAGAGTTGAGGGCTGATGTCTTATGGAACCAAATGTGGGGTTGATCAAGAAGCAGGATTTGGTATTGGGTCACTTGGGAGTTAGACATCTATCTCTTGGGTGCCCCCCCCAAGAGATCCTCAAGGAAGTATGAGGTTGTTAGAAACAGCTTGTGCCCTAAAGATCATTTGTCAATTATTTTTATCAGTAGCATGGTGGAAGCTTATATATCTGACTGAGACCAGGTCAAGTGTCTTGGACAGATATGCCACCAGTCTTTTACAAAGTCCCGGGATTTGTGTGAGGATATCCTATGCCTTGGTTTTATCCATGAACAAATGTTATGGTTTAATAAAGGATGAGGAAGATTCCAGGGTCTTTTCCAGGGCTTTGAAGACCCTCTACTCAGTCTCTGTCCATCCAAAGGCTGAATGCCCCTAGTGCTGGCAGATAGGAGTTTGACTATATCAGCAAATACTATTGTCCATAGCTGGCAGTATCCAACCATCCCCAGGAATTCCTGTATTTGTTTTTATAATGTGGGAATGGGAATTTGCAGGGAAGGCTGGAATACAGACATGGAAAAATGTCTACTTACCTTCCTGTAAGTTGTAGCCTAGGCATGTGACCTAAAGGATGCATAGCTGAGCCCTCTTAGCTGAGACTCCGTACTCTAGGGTTTGGAGAGTTTCTAAAGGGCCCCTTGATGCCTGTCTACATTCCTCCTTGTGATTGAAGTCATGAGAAGGCTATCTACATACTGAAGCAGAGTGCTTTGTGGATATTTTTGTCTATATTCCAACAGATCTGTATCCAGAAACCCATCAGAAGATGCTGGGGAGTCCTCAAAGCCCTTCTCCTGGTCTATTTCCCCTAGTTTCCCTCTTGTCCATTTCCCCTAAGGGCAGCAATCACACCACATGGCACATGGGAGAGTTTCTGCCTTCAGTTGAATCTTGGCCATTGTAAACTTTCTGAGCAATTTCCAAAAGTTGAGATCTATTCATCTCTTCAAATCCCTCTAATTTCTAGAACTTTCTCCTTATGTCTAGGGCCAAATGAGTGAAATAGACAATATTAGCAGCTTGCTGATTTTCAGTGGCATTTGTATCTATGGGAATAAATACCTGATGTGACTCGTGGTGCATTCCAGAAACCCAGCAGCTGCTTAGTACAAATGAGGAGTGCACAGCTTGGAGAACTAGTCCCTCCTCTCTGTGTACTTTGCTTAGACAGCACCTGCACACACACACCTTGATGAGAGGCTAGGGCCCTCCCCAGGTCCACACAGAGAACAGGACCAGGACCCTTAGACCACGAGCTGGAGTCAAGCCACTAAACAAGCCAGAAGCATTTCTGGAGTGCATGTTGGGGGTCAGGGTTTGTTTTCTTTCAGCAGGACCGAGAGAAAAGACAGAGGTTTTGTGTTTCTTTGGGCAATTTGGCCTGGCCAAAAGGGTTTGGTTCCCTAACCAGAGGGTCTTAAGCTGGGGAGGGGGAGGTTCTCCCACCAGAGAAATGATGGGTTAGTACAAGGAAACTGGTGGCTAGGCTGCTGCTCTCACCAGCCCAGGAGCTGCCAGCATCACCATAGCAACAGCAACAGAAGCTCACATTGGTGGAGCCACAGTCACTGCTGGAAGGTGGGACATGCTGCAGCTGGACAGCTGTGGTCTTAGAATTGCTGAATCCCCTTTCCATTTAAGATCTGTTTCTCCAACCCACAAAAATGACAGAAACACAGAGAGACACACAGGGAGAAACAACCACACAGAGAAACACAGAGCAAAGTTAACGGGGGTGACCACCACGAATTCATACATCTGAATAGACTAGGGAAGCCCAGCGATATCTCACATGGCGTCTGACATGTGTCACCTAGACACAGGGTCTGTGGTCAAGTCCAACCTCCCCTCTTGTGTCCTAACCAGAAGATGCCTCCCACAGGCCAAATTTATCTCCTGAGGTGTTCAGAACAGATGATTTGTGATTTGTCTTTTTGTTTTGGAGGGGGTGGTGGCAGCAGGGTTCATCAGGGTGTCTCTGGAGTGCTTGGCAGTGATCAGTCATGGAGGATTTGTTAGCTATTCTGTTGGGCAGAACAGCTTTTCTTGCTTTACTCAAAGACTCCATGTGAGCTCTGCCCCTGGAGACCTTTGGCCACCAGGCTCCTAGACTACTCTGGCTGTCAGGCCTGACTCCTTGAGGAGCATGAGTGGTCAGACCCCTGCCAACGGAGCTCTACCGGCCAGGCTCCACCCCTCAGACTTCCCTAATGGCAGTTCCCAATCCCCAAGGCAGGAAAATGGCTAGGCCCTGTCCTACAGAAAAAAAAAAAAAATCCCACCAATCTTATAATTGCCCCAAGAACTGTCCACATAATCCCTCCAATCCCAGGCCACCCTGGAAAGCTCCAACTACAAGAAATATTATATAAACCATCTCAGTTCTCTGGTGCTTCTCACCTGAACAGTGGCAGCCACACTCCTGTGTTTTTCCCTCCCAATAAATCTCTTGCATGAGGTTTATTGTGTGGTGTGACTTTGTGGCATTCCTTGGCTTCTGACTGCCAGGACAACTTTCCATCTGAGCTGTGACACTTACATTGATTCTGTAACTTGGATAGCCTCTCCTGGCACCTGTGCTCCCCCTCAGGGTCTGAGCTGCCTTGGGAATCTGTCCCTTCTCTCCAATCTACCTGCAGAGAACTCACCCTCTGGGTCAGCCATCACTCAGCAGCCTGTCCCAGAGGCAAATTGGTAAGTTTCCCCTTTGGTCATTGTAAACACTTCCCTGAGTCCTAAGGCAATGAGTATTAAGCACCCAGCACTCCTCTGGTACTCTTGGAGGAAGAGATACCCCCAACCACAGTCCTTAAGACTATGGCTGGCCCTCTTCACCTGACCACACCCCCACCCTTGGAGCTGCAATCCTACAGTTTCCTTGGGACCAACCAGGCTATTGTGACGCTTCCTGTCCTCCTCTCCTGTCTTCCCTTCAGAGCTGCTGTAATCCCACAGCTCCTCAAAGCCTTCGTGGCTTTTGCAACCCCATTCCTCAACCTCCTTATGTGGACGAGTTCTCCCTCCTAGAGCTTGGTTTTCTTTCTCACCTTCTGACCTCTACAAAAGCCCTGGTACCATATGCTGAGTCTTTCCTCTGTCCAGCCAGACTAAGCCGCTGATCCCTGTTGAATGTGGTGATGATCTACTGAATGGCTTGGCTCTCATTCATCCTCCATGAATCCTGACATTTTCCTTCCCTTCTCTCATCCATAGTGCCTTCTATAGTCTCTCATTTCTGCTTTGGATGCTCTTAGAAAAACTCCAGTGTATATACCTGTCACCTGACCTGAAGGGTGTACATTAACAGTCTTATTAAATAAGAAACACAGAGCCAATTGCAGAGTTAAAAGCCCAAGAGGTCAGAGCAGTAGCTGAGAACTGAGAGTTAAAACTGTCTTTCTTACCCTTCACTGCCACTTTCATCCTTCCCCTCAGAAAGAGACCTACTTCCTGTGTGTCTGTCCTTTTATTGACTTTCTGTTCTGCCTTCTCATTGGTTGTAAACCCAACCACATGACCTCCTTGTCACTGCCTGTCTGTACAGACCTTCGGGTCTTCTATGGTTGGTATTGAGATTAAAGGTGTGTGTCTCCATGCTGGCTGTATCCTTGAACACACAGAGATCGGAATAGCTCTGCCTCCCAAGTGTTGGGATTAAAGGTGTGAGTCACCACCGCCCAGCTTCTGCTATAGGCTTGTTATTAGCTCTGACCCCCAGGCAACTTTATTTATTAACATACAAATAAAATCACATTTCAGCACAAATAAAATATCACCATAGAAGGGCCCCAAACTTATTAGCTCTTCCAATAGAATTTGGCCTCAATATCATTTAGATAATCAATCTAAAAGGCTGCCTAATGGTACCATAGATCCCAATACTATTTGAAACCTTTACAAATACTAAGAATGATGGGGGAAATGGAAAGAGATTCCCCATTCCCTAAATTCAAGCTTTCTATTTTCTCTGCTTGGAGCCCTGTTTGTTTTTATATGGTCTTCCTACTCCCCCACCCCCACCCACATACATTATGCAAATGTTCTATCCTTCAAGTTAGCATTGATGGATCTGTAAGTTTGTTGGGAAGTGGGAGTTGGCAGCTGCACCCAGTGGGAGGAGGAGAAAGCCAAGGAGCAGGTCAGCTGTGTGCTTGCACACACCCTGCACATTCCTTGCTGTGTGCTTGCACACCCAGCACACTCCTTATTGCCTGGTGTACCACTCAGCTCCTTCCTGCAGCATTCTGTCTATTCCTGGGTCTCAAAATTTTTCTTGTCTCTAAACTTTGTTCTTAGCTTACTGGATTCAGTTTTACTGGGATTCAAGTGTCTTTTACGTATTAATGGCATTAGACTTGTTTTATGCTGTCCTGCTTAATTAAAAGCTGGCTCTGGAGCTGGGGTATGGCTCACTCACAAGGCTGTTACCCCAAATAGAAAAAAAAAAAATGAATGCTGTCCATTTACTTGTGTCTGAGGGGTTCCCTACCTGGTATCCTGAACTATAATACCTGTGGGGGTTGGGGAGGATTCTAGTTAGAGACTAATTTATAACTTGCTCCATGGCCAGCCTCCATATAGCTACTCTTAATGTAGTAAATTATGGAAAAGATCCAAGAGGTGATCCAGGAAAAACAGCGCCATCAAGAAGGACATTGGGCTGCTGCCTGCTCTCAGGTTCTTTGTGGTTTGAGGACATAAAGCTCAGTTCACCTTTCAGCCAGCCTCCTAGGTCTGGCCATAGACAACTGAGGGGGCCTGCGTTCCCTTGAGCATCACCATCTCTGACCGGAAGTCGTGGACAGACATTACAGTATCAGGGTGATGTATCTCCTTCCTTCTGGACACCAGGGCCACATACTCAATTGGATAGTTTTAGGGACCACCTCTCCTTGTTCCCCTATCGTCAGGTATGGAGTCAGCCTTACCAGGCTTACCAAACTCCATGACATAGTTGTATCTTTAGGAGTATTCACCACAACCACTGCTTCCTAGTGGTACTAACCTGTCCTGTCCCCTTGCTTGGAAGGGACCTTTTAGCCAAAGGATGAGCCTCTGTTTCCTTCACTTGCCCAATTTTCTTGACCCCAGACTCACTGACCATTTCCATTTTCCTCTTCCCCCAAATCACATTATCTGATCTATCTTTTCCCTTGACAGCTGTCTTCATTAGGGTTTCTGTTGTGAATAGACATCATGACCATGAAACTCTTATAAAGAAAAACCCTTAATGGATGTCTTACAGTTAAGAGGTTTAATCCATTGTCATCATGGTAGGAAGCATGGTGGCATGCACTCAGACATGGTGCTAGAGAGAAAGATAGCTGAGAGTCACATCTTTCAGGCAACAGGAAGTGAACTGAGATGCTGGGTGGTATCTTGAGCATATATGAGACCTGAAAGCCTTCCTACACAGTGACACACTTCCTCCAAAAAGACTACACCTACTCTAACAAGATCACATCTCTTAATATTGCCACTCCATTTAGGGGCCATTTTCTTTCAAAGTACCACATTCTACTCCCTAGTCCCCAAAGGCTTGTAGCCATATCATAATGCACAAATGCATTCAGTACAACTTCAAAAGTCCTCATACTCTATCACAGTCTCAGTTGTGTTTTAAATCCAAAGTTCACTGTATATTCTGAGATTCATGCTATCTCTTAACCATAATCTCCTCAAAATGAAAATCAAAAAGCATATCACATACTTCCAGCATATAAAGGCATAGGATATACATTACCATTTCTGAAACATAAGGAAGGAAGTTTAGAGATGAAATACTGGACCAAACCAAGACAGAAAACCAGCTAGGCAAAGTCCAAACTCTGTATGTTGATGTCCGATGTCCTTCAGATCTCCAACTCCTTTCAGATTTGTTGACTGCAACACACTTCTTTCTCTTGGGCTGGTTCCACTGCCTGTTAGCAGCTTTTCTTGGTAGATATCCCACAGCTCTGGCATCTCCAACATCTTGGGGTCTCCAAGGCATTCCTGCCTTCACCTTCACAGCTTCATGCAACGCCCTCTCTAGGCTTCCATTTGGGAACACACCTGACACATGCCTGACCTCAGTGGCTTTCCTTAATCATGGAGGAAGATTCCATAATGCCTTCTTTTTTAATCCTGGAAGCCAGAAGCACATGGCCAAAGCTGCCAAGTGCTGCTTCTTACTGGGGCTGGAACGTGGCCTCTTCATTCAATTACATTTTCACCGGCTTTGTGTCTCTCACTGCTTATGGTTGGCTGTCCTAAAACTTGCTCTGTAGACCAGGCTACACTTGAACGCAGAGATCTTTCCCTTACATCATCCCTAGCTTTCTGTTTTTGATGATTACCTCTTTTACCTGGGCTTAGCTGTTTGGAATTTGCTCTATAGACCAGGCTAGCCTCAAACTTAGAGATTCATCAGACTTTACCTTTCCAGTGCTGGGATTAAAGGTGTGCACCTGGCTCTAAAATTTAATTCTTTTCACAAGTTGGAAATTTAGCTGGGTGGAATCGCCCTCAGGTCGCCATTCCCTTTATTTCATTTCTTAATCTGTTTGTCTCCTTGAACATAGAATTTAGCTCCATCCTACTTCCCAGTGCTCTTTTTCTCAAATTGTTCATTTTCACTATAAATCTTTAAAAGCATGAACATTAGTAACCACATGACAGAGTTTATATTAGGCTGTTTTGAGATTTCCTCTGCCAATGTAATTAATCTAAAACTCTTCATGTTAGCTTTAGGCAGACTCTTTGGACAAGGGTAAAAAGCAGTCATACTTTTTGCCAAAATATCAAAAGATCAATCTCTAGGCCACATATTAATATTCTTCTCTGAAACATCTTGGGTCAGCCCTTACAGCTTAAATCATCGTAAGCACAACTGTCTTCCATTCTTCTACTAGTATAGACCATTAGCAGCACTTAACACATTCAACTCTTTTTCTAATCCACAGTCCCAAGGTCCATATTCCTTCAAACAAAAATATCACCTATCATAGCAATACATCAATCCCTGGTACCAACTTCTGTCTTAGTTAGAGTTTCTATTGCTGTGAAGAGACACCATGACATTAATAACTCTTATAAAGGAAAACATTTAATGGAATGGTTTACATTTTCAGAGGCTAAGTCCATTATCATCATGATGGAACAAGACAGTGTGCAGGCAGACATAGTGCTGGAGAAGGAACTGAGAGTCTTATATCTTGAAAGCAACAGGAAGTGAACTGAGATACTGGGTGTTATCTTGAGCATATATGAGACCTGAAAGCCTTCCTCTGCAGTGACACACTTCCTCCAACAGGACCACACCTAACCCAACAAGACCACACCTCCTAATAGTGCCATTCTTTTTGGGAGCCATTTTCTTTCAAACCACCACACCATGTTTCCATGTATATCCCCAAGTTTGAAATGCCCCAAACCCTCTATAGTCAAACATAAGCCTTTTTTCATTATTCAGCCAAAAAAATCCTTTCGCTATTGTCCACAGCAAAAGCAGACATGGCCCACCCACCTGGTCCTGTTTGTCTGGAAAGTTTTGTCTGTCTTTGTGTGCAGATGGGTCTGAGTTGTCTGGTTTGCCTGTAAGTCTCGTGGCTCACATGGAAGTTGAGACAGAAATGGGCCAGGCTCAGTTGACTAAGTGAATGATGGTGGCCACTGTATGTTTTGTTCCTGACTGGTTTCCTTTGAGTGTGTGAGTTTTCTGTATTCTGTGTTTACTGGTTTGTTTGTTTGTTTTTTGTTTTTGTTATTTGTTTTGCTTTCTCTGCCTCTGCCGCTGCCAGCCACCAACCCCTACCACTAACACCACTTGTCATGGCTGCTTTGAAGGCCAGGACTCAGAATTTATCTCTGGGCTTCCTGGTCATTGGATTCAGTTTAGGAGATTAAATGTCTTTTGAGTATGCATAATAATAAAGTTGTTCTGTTTTATTGGAAAGCTGACTCTGGAGTTTGGTTATGACACTCCCTCCACTAGATCCAAGCATGTTTGTTTGAAGGTTTTCTCAAAAACCTTTGTCCCATTTTAGGCATGCCACATGACTGACAGAGAGAGAAGAAGAAAACAAAACAAAATGATTTAAAGGAACTTACTTTGCAATGACTGCTATCAGTAATAACTATTTGTGTCTCTGGTAAATGGTTAAATGGAGAATATAAAAGATTAAGTAAGTTCTGAGGATCTAAGAAAATATGAAGGTCTGAGAAGGCAAAAGCTAAAGTAAGTCTGAGAGTCCAAGAAAGTGTTATAAAATGTCTGAGGATATGAAAGATTAAGTTATGAGGGTCTAAGAAGGTGTCTGACCCATGCCCCAATACCCCTACCTGTTGCAGACCCAGTTTCAGGCCAGTAGGTAGGACTCCTGCAGGCAGGCCTGACTACCACCACCCCCTACTGGATACCTACAAAACCCAATTCACCCCCTAAACCCACCCACGCCCTGAGACTACAACTGCTCCCTGAGACACAGACTCTGCCAGTTCCCATTGGACCAAAAGGTGAGTTATTGTTCTCCTAGCCAGTCACACCAACCTTTAAGGTTTAGGCTCAGGGGAACAACCTATGTACCCATACCACCACCAACTGCAGCCCTAGTTGTAGGCCAGCAGGCAAGAATCATGAGGGCAGACTTTCCTACCAATACCCCCCATTGTACCATACAATGTACAAGCCCCACTCTGTCCCCCAAACCCACCCAACTACTGGAGACCCCAGCAACTTCCTGAGACACAAACACTGCCAATGTCAATTGGACCAAGAGTGGCTCCCTGAGACACAAACACCATTTGCACTGATTGGAGGAAGAGATGGGTAGATACCAGTGCAAGAATAAATTCAACAACATGAAGAGCAATATGGCACCATCAGAACCTAGTGGTTCTACTACAGCAAGACCTGAATATCTCAACATAGAAGAAGCAGAAGAAAATGACATAAAAATGACTTTATGAAGATTATAGAGACCTTTAAAGAGGAAATGAAAAATTCTCTTAAAGAAATCGAGGAAAAGACAAACAAAAAATTGGAAGAAATCAATACATCCCTTAAAGAAATAAAGAAAACCAAAAAAAAAAAAAAAAAAAAGCAATCAAACAGGTGAAGGAAACAGTTCAAGACTTGAAAACTGAAATGGGGACAATAAAAAAGACACAAACTAAGGGAACGCTGGGAATGGAAAATCTGAGTAAATGAACAGGAACTATAGATACAAGCATAATCAACAGAATGGAAGAGAGAATCTCTGGCATTGAAGATTTGATAGAGGAAATAGATTTGTTGGTTAAAGAAAACATTAAAGCCAACAAAGCTATAAAACAGAACATCCAGGAAATCTGGGACACCATGAAAAGACCAAACCTAAGAATAATAGGGATAGAAGAAGGAGAAGAATACCAGCTCAAAAGCACAGAAAATATATTCAATGAAATCATAGAAGAAAACTTTCCCAACCTAAAGAAGGAAATACCTATGAAAATACAAGAAGCTTATAGAACACCAAATAGAGTGGACCCCCCAAAAATCCCCTTGCCACATAATAATAAAACCAATAAACATACAGAATGAAAAAAATATTAAGAGCTGCAAAGGAAAAAGGTGAAATAACATATAAAGGCAAACCCATCAGAATAATACCCAACTTCTCAATGGAGACTCTGAAAGCCAGAAGGTCCTGGACATATGTTATACAGACACTAAGAGACCACAGATGCAACCCAGACTATTATACTCAGCAAAACTCTCAATCACTATAGATGGAGTAAATAATATATTCCATGATAACACTAGATTTAAACAATACCTATCCACAAATCCAGCCTTACAGAAAGCACTAGAAGGAAAAATCCAACTTAAGGAAGTTAGATGCACCCATGAAATTGCAGGCAATAGATTATCTAACATCAACAAATCCCAAAGAAGGGAAACACACAATACTACCACCTAAAATAACACGAATTAACAATCACTGGTTATTAATATTCCTTAGTATCAATGGACTCAATTCATCTACGAAAAGGACACAGGCTAACAGAATAGATACAAAAACAGGGTCCATCCTTCTGCTGCATACAAGAAACACACCTCAACTTCAAAGACAGACACTACCTCAGAGTAAAGGGCTGGGAAAAGTCTTTCCAATCAAATGTACTTAAGAAGCAAGCTGGTGTAGCTATCCTAATACTAACAAAATAGACTTGAAATTAAAATTAATCAAAAGAGATCAATAAGGACATTACATATATTCATGACAAGCAAAAATACATCAAGATGAAGTCTCAATTCTGAACATTTATGCCCCAGATACAAGGGCACCCACATATGTAAAATATATATATATATTACTAAAGCTTAAATCACACATCAAACCCCACCTACTAATAGTGAGAGACTTCAGCATCTCACTCCCACCAATGGACAGGTTTGCCAGATAGAAACTTAACAGAGAAATAAGGGAAATAACAGATATTATGACTCAAATAGATTTAATAGACATCTATAGAACATTCCACCAAAACACAAAAGAATATAACTTCTCAGCACCTCAAGGAACCTTCTCTAAAATTGACTATAATCAGTCACTAAGCAAATCTCAACAGATACAAAAAAATTGGAATAACCTCCTGTATTTTATTGGATCACCATGGCTTAAAGTTAGAATTCAACAACAACACAAATTACAGAAAGTGTACAAACTCATGGAAACTGAATAACGCTCAACTGAATCACCAATGGATCAAGGAAGAAATAGAGAAAAAATTAAAGACTTCCTAGAAATCAATGAAAATGAATGTACAATATACCCAAACTTATGGGACACTATGAAAGCAGTAGTAAGAAGAAAGTTCATAGCACTAAACGCCTACATAAAGAAGTTGGAGAAGTCTCACATTAGTGATGTAACAGCACACCCGGAAAGCTTTAGAAGAAAAAGAAGCAAATTCACCCAGGAGGAGTAGACTTCAAGAAATAATCAAATTGAGGGCTGAAATCAATAAAATAGAAACAAAGAGAACAATACAAAGAATCAATGAAACAAATTTTCTTTGAGAAAATCAACAAGATAGATAAACCCTTATCCAATCTAACCAAAAGGCAGAGAGAGAATATCCAAATTAAAAAAATCAGAAACAAAAAGGGAGACATAAGGATTAATGATGAGGAAATCCAGAAAAATCATCAGGTCATACTTCAAAAACCTGTACTGCACAAAATTGGAAAATATAAAAGAAATGGACAATTTTCTGGATAGATACCACATACTCAAGTTAAATCAAGACCAGATAAACAATTTAAATAGACCTATAAGGCCTATGGAAATAGAAGCAGTCATTAAAAGGCTCCCAACCAAAAATAGCTCATGGCGAGATGGTTTCAATGCCGAATTGTACCAGAATGTCAAAGAAGAGCTAATACTAATACTCCTCAAATTGTTCCACACAATAGAAACAGAAGAAACATTGTCAAACTCTTTCTATGAGGCTACTGTTGCCCTGATACCCAAACCACACAAAGATACAACAAAGAAAGAGAATTACAGACCAATCTTCCTCATGAACATTGATGCAACAATACTCAATAAAATACTGGCAAGCCAAATCTAAGAAGACATCAAAAAATCATCCACCTTGATCAAGTAGGCTTCATCCCTGAGATGCAGGAATGGTTCAACACATGAAAATCTGTCTATAGGTAATCCATCATATAAACAAACTGAAAGAAAAAAAACCACATGGTCATTACATTAGATGCTATAAAAGCCTTTGACAAAAATCTAATAGTCCTTCATAATAAAGGTCTTGGAGAAATCAGGAATATGAGTAACACACCTAAACATAATAAAGACAATGTACAGCAAGCCAATAGCCAACATCAAATTAAATGAAGAGAAACTCAAAGCGATTCCACTAAAATTAGGAACAAGACAAGGCTGTCCATCTCCCTATATCTATTCAACATAGTACGTGAAGTTCTAGCTAGAGCAATAAGACAACAAAAGAAGATTAAGGGAATACAAATTGGAAAGGAAGAAGTCAAACTTTCACCATTTGCAGACAATATTATAGTATACATAAGTGACCTCAAAAATTCTACCAAGGAACTCCTATACCTTCAGTCATGTGGTAGGATACAAGATTAACTCAAAAAAGTCAGTAGCCCTCCTATATACAAATAATAAATGTGCCAAGAAAGAAATCAGAGAAACATCATCCTTTACAATAGCCACAAGTAATATAAAATACCTTGGGGTAACTCTAACCAAACAAGTGAAAGACCTGTATGACAAGAACTTTAAGACTTTGAAGAAAGAAATTGAAGAAGATATCAGAAAATGGAAAGATCCCCCATGCTCATGCATAAGTAGAACCAACATAATAAAAATGACAATCTTACCTAAAGCAATCTACAGATTCAATGCAATCCCCATCAAAATCCCAACACAATTCTTCACGGACCTGGAAAGAACAATATTCAAATTCATATGGAAAAACAAAACAAAACAAAAAACTAGGATAGCTAAAACTATTCTTTATAATAAAGCAACTTCTGGAGGCAACCATCCCTGACCTCAAGCTCTACTATAGAGCTATAGTAATAAAAACAGTTTGGTACTGGCATAAAAAACGACATGTGAATCAATGGAATCTAACTGAAGATCCTGACATTAATCCACATACCTATAAATGCCTGATTTTTGACAAAGAAGCCAAAATTGTACAACGAAAAAAAAAAAAACATCTTCAACTAATGGTGCTGGCATAACTGGATGTCAACATGTAGAAGATTGCAAATAAATCCATATCTGTCACCATGCACAAAACTCAAATCCAAGTGGATCAAAGACCTCAACATAAATCTGGCTACACTGAACCTGATAGAGGAGAAACTAGGAAGTTGCCTAATATGCACTGGCATAGGAGACCACTTCCTAAATATAACACCAGTAGCACAAACACTGAGAGCAACAATTAATAAATGGAACCTTCTGAAACTGAGAAGCTTTTGTAGAGCAAAGGACATGGTCAATAAGATAAAATGACAGCCTACAGAATGGGAAAAGGTCTTCACCAACCCCATATTTGACAGAGGGCCGATCTCCAAAATATGTAAAGAACTCAAGAAACTAGGCAGCAAAATACCAAACAACCAAATTAAAAAATGAGCTACAGATCTAAGCAGAGAATTTTCAATAAAAGAATCTCAAATGACCAAAAGACATTTAAGAAATTGCTCAACATCCTTAGTCATCAGGGAAATGCAAATCAAAATGACTCTGAGATACCATCTTACACCTGTCAGAATGGCTAAGATCAAAAACACTGATGACAGCTTATGTTGGAGAGGATGTGGAACAAGGGGAACACTCCACCACTGTTGGTGAGATTGCAAACTTATACAGCCACTTTGGAAATGAGTATAGCATTTTCTCAGAAAACTGGGAACTCATCCTACCTCAAGACCCAAGGAGATCACTCTTGGGCATATACCCAAGGTGTGCTCAATCATACCACAAGGACACTTGCTCAACTATGTTCATAGTAGCATTATTCATAATAGCCAGAACCTGGAGACAACCTAGATGCCCCTCAACCAAAGAATGGATAAGGAAAATGTGGTACATATACACAATGGATTATTACTCAGCTGCAAAAAACAATGACATCATGAGGTTTGCAGGCAAATGGATAGAACTAGAAAATATCATCCTGAGTGAGGTAACACAGACTCAGAAAGATAACCATGGTATGTATTCACTCATAAGTGGATACTAGTTGTTAAGCAAAGGATAATCAGACTACAACCTACAGCTCTAGAGAAGCTAGGGAATAAGGAGGACCCTGAGAAGGATGCATGGATCACCTTGGAAAGGGGAAACAGAGGAGATCTCCATGAGTAAACTGGGGATGAGGGGGAAGCAGTAGAGGGGAGGGGATGGGGG
This sequence comes from Peromyscus eremicus, assembly GCF_949786415.1. Lineage (NCBI taxonomy): Eukaryota > Metazoa > Chordata > Mammalia > Rodentia > Cricetidae > Peromyscus > Peromyscus eremicus. The sequence continues at coordinate 8,198,098 of NC_081430.1, read as the reverse complement.
ATGAGAACAGGAAAGAACAGGATGGTCAAGCTGGGGGAGGGATGGATTGAGAAAGCAATGAAAAAGATACCTTGATAGAGGGAGACATTATGAGTTAAGGGAGAAACCTGGTACTAGAGAAATTCCCAGGAATCTACAAGGATGACCCCAGAGTAGACTACTAGCAATAGTAGAGAGGGTGCCTGAACTGGCCTACACTGGCAATCAGATTGGTGAATACCCTGTCATCATAAAGCCTACATCCAGTAACTGATGGAAGCAGATGCAGAGATCTACAACCAAGCACCAGGCTGAGCTTCGGGGGCCCAGTTGAAGAGAGCAAAGAGGAATTATATGAGCAAGAGGGGTCAATATCATGATGGGGAAATCTACAGAGACAATTGCACCAAGCTCATAGGAACTCATGAACTTTGGACCCATAGCTATGAAGCCTGTGTGGAACCAGACTAAACCCTCTACATATCAGAGATGGTTGTGTAGCTGGGTCTGTTTGAGGGGCCCCTGGCAGTGTGGTCAGGGCTTATCCCTGGTGCATGAACTGTCTTTCTGGATCTCATTACCTATGATTGGACACCTGGCTCACCCTTGATGCAGGGGTGAGGGGCTTGATCCTGCCTCAACTGAATGTACTAGGCTTTGCTGTCCCCCCATAGGAGGACTTGCCCTTTTGGGGGAGGGGATGAAGGGTGGGTTGGGGAAAGGTGAGGGGGGTATGGGAGGAGGGATGACAGGGGGATCTGTGGTTGGTATGTAAAAAAGAAAAAAAAAGTAAAAAATAGAAGACATGATGGGGTCTGGAGACTACTCCCTCACCAACAGGTTGCCAAAAGGAGATACTTGTCCCTATAATACCTAAATCGTCTCCTAAAACATCCATCCCCTGTTCTTGCTTTCTCTGTGATCTTACTAAGGAATACTGTCAGTGTTGGCCAGAGCCTTATGGAGGATGCCCTTATTGGTCCTGGAGGAGACAGAATGCATGTTCAGGAAGGTGTTCTACCCTTTATGCAGAGTGGAGGATCTTTTATATCTTAATTAAGGATCCACACCCCAGATGGAAGATGGAAGTCATTGGTAAACTTTACTATAGCACTTATCACAGCTACCCATCAGGCATGATCAAAATACTGAGGGGACACATCCTGCTCTCTCAACCCCCAGGTATAGACATAGTAGAAGAAGTGGTTCAAAGCTCTTCAGAGGTCCTTATGTCCCTAATATCACCCCTTTGAGATGATGTTGACTCCACTTGCCTGTCACACCATCTCTTGTTTCAGACCTTAACCTCTATGTATCAACTACTGAATAATGCTTTGCCTAACTGCTTTGGAGAATGTTGGTTGTGTGTCCCTCCTAGGTCCAACTCATAACCACCATTTGTGGCCTCACTCGTGTTATTAGACTCTGTCATCTTGCTACTCATTAAGTGCTCTAAGCCAAATATCATGGCCAGCCCTTATCTCTCCCATGGCTCTCACTTTGGTATCACTTTAATTCCTCAGAAACACACTGTAGGCACACTGGATTGCCCAGTGTGGTGATTTAAAAGAAAAATGGCCCCAAAAGGGAGTGGCATTATTAGGAGGTGTGGCCTTGTTGGAGGATGTATGTCACTGTGCGGGCAGGCTTTATGTTCTTTTGATCAAGCTTCATGCAGTGTGACTGTCAGTCAGCTTCCTGTTGCCTGCAAGATGTAGCACTCAGCTCCAGCACCATGTGTGCACACTGTCACACTCCCCGTCATGACAATAACGGACTGAACCTCTGAAACTGTAAATGCTGAGCTTGCTCCAAGGACTTTGATGCCCTCATTCAGCAGGAAGCAGTCTAATGACTACATTGCCTCCTTTACTGACCCCCTGACAGTTTACCAATAGTAAACAAAAAGGTGGAGGGGATATTGGCTAGTCATCCCAACTTGGATAGGACAGGTTTCCCTGTCATACTCAGACTCCTTGTAAAACCTGCCCCTGGAGACCTCTGGGCTCCAGGCTCCTAGACTACTCTGGTGGCTGGGCATGACCCCTTAAGGTGCATGAATGACAGGCTCCCATCTGAGGAGCTCCACCAGCTAGGCCTTGCCCCCTGACTTCCCTAATGGCCTTAATGGCTGTTCTCAGCTCCTTGAGGTAGGAAAGTGGCCAGATCCCACCCTCAGACTTCCCTAGCAGCCTTATTGGCCTTTCCCAGTTCCCAGGCAAGAGAGTAGCCAGACACTGCTTTACAGAAAAATATCCCACCAATCCCTGAGCTTGCCCCCAAATCAGTCCACATAATCCCTCTAATTCCAGGCCATCCTAGAAAGCTCCATCCCCAAGAAACTTTATATAAACCATCTTCTGCTCAGTTCTCTGCTGCTCTTCATATGAGCAAAGGCAGTCACCCTCCTGAGCTTTTCCCTCCCAATAAATCTCTCATGTGAGGTTTGTTGTGTGGTGTGACTTTGTGGTATTCCTTGGCTCCAAACTGCCAGGATAACTTTCCATCTGAGATGATACAGGGTCTCAGACAGCCAGTGCATTCTTCCTTGTTCCTGGGGGTCTTGAGACCCCTAAATGTCTGGGTCTAGTCTCAGTGGATCTTACTAAGGTCTCCAAAATGTTACAGGTAGCCTACTAGAGAAGAATACTCACAGTTTATAGCCAATTGAAAAATTTTATTACAGTCAGCTGGGACTATACTTAGGTATTTGTGACCCAAATGTAGCATTCAATGTTTAGGGTAAGGGGTTTTCAAAGGCAAAAACCACATGCCTGTATCTCACTCAGCAGAAGCATGGGAGGTGGGGGTGAGGAGTTTTATGCAAGCAAGCAGTTTAATAGGAACTAAGAAAAGCCATTAGCTGCAGAGGGAAATCTGTACAAGCAAGCAGTTTAGTAGGGGCTAAGATAAAAGAGCTAGGACATCTTGATGTCTGCTTCCTAGGATAGAGCTGGGTAATGTTCCACGGGATTCTTCATCAAGGAGATCGAATTCTAGTTGAACCTGAAATGGCTTCAGCATGAACACAGATGGAGAAACCTCTGCATTGCCTCTGCCTGTTGCAATGTGTGTGGGGTGAGTGTGCGTGTTCACACGTGTGTGGAGGCCAGACACTGATGTAGCTTTCTCTGTCTCTCTTCACCTTACCTATTGAATCAGAGTCTCTGGCTGAACCTGCAGGTCACTGATTGGCTGTTCTACTCTCCTTGTCCTGTTTTCTGATGATTGGGACTAAAGATTGGCTGCTCCATCCACCCAGCATTGACCACAGTGCTGAGCCCTGAGCAGCTGAAATGTTTATGAGGCAAATGTTCTACTCAGCCATTTATTCAGTCCAAATTTGAACTGTTTTCAAAAATGATTCTCAAATGTGAAAGAGTAGCAGTGAAAGCTCATTAAAGGAAAACTGTTCTGCACAGGTAAAAGTATTATTTGTCTTGTATGGAGACCTACCACGCCAGTTAGGCAGGCTAGTCACCTCAGGCAGGCAGATTTACATTAAGGCATGATAAACAGACAGAGGGAACAATTATCTCAGGAATCACGTAACATATTTTTCTTTCTCCACTTCCCCACCAACTAGAGTGGAGTTACCACAGTCATTTTGAAGTTCCCTTGGGTCTCCAGGTTTTAGAGTCCTGACTCAGAAAACTTTTCTTATTTTTTTTTATAAAGATTTATTTATTTATTATGTATACAGTGTTCTGTCTGCATGCCAGAAGAGGGCACGAGATCTCATTATGGATGGTTGTGAGCCACCATGTGGTTGCTAGGAATTGAACTCAGGACCTCTGGAAGGGCAGCCAGTGCTCTTAACCTCTGAGCCATCTCTCCAGCCCCACTTTTCTTATTTTTTTTTTTTCTTTTATTTTCTTTCAGATACTTGCCAGAGCCTAAGTTTGACTTTTGTTTTTGTTTTTGAACTTTGGTCTCCCTTATTTTTTCTCTGAAGCTCATTTTATTATTTTTCTGTCAGCTTATTCACTGCATACCTCATCTCCGTGCCTAACTCAAATGAAATGGCTTTCTCTCTTCATCCTCCCTTCTTCTGGCAGGTGCCAAGTTTTACAAATTGCCTGACACTAGGGCTTTCTTCAAAACTCTATTTATCCACAAGCGTCTTCTGGAGTCTAGTCTTAAATAATTTTGTTGATGAGACTAAGAACTTTTAGAACGGACCCTGATTTCCCTGACTGCAAAATGATTGATGCTAAAATATAATTTCAATAAATAAATTTAATTTTTTTTCCAAAACTAACTTAGAGTTTGAAAAATAACAGTATGCATGTACTTGTTTCTACTTGACCAATTTAACTTTTAACTTGGTCATGTGATGAAAATTCAAATTCTCTAATAGTTCTAATAGTGAAGTTTTGTTAGAATTGCATTGCGCTAAATAGGAAAGGTTACCTTAGGTTTGTGTTAAAAAATAATATTTATGTCTGCTAAGACAATGTAATGAACTGCTTTCCACTTTAAAGAAAGCAGAAGAGGACCCTTGAAAGAAAAATGTGAAGTTTCTAGGTGACTGAATATTTTCTTTCAAAGAAAATCCAAAGTACTTCCTTTCTCTATTTTTGCCTCCTATAATATTTAACTTTGATTAATTTACATTGTTGAATATTTCCAACATATGTTAAGAAGACTTAGAAAATTATAAACAGCAGCTATGGCCACAAATTGATTTTAATTGATAATTGGTTTATGATAGTTCACTTTAATTGTCAATTTGACACAATCTAGATTCTCCTCAGAAGAGAGGTTCAATGTGGATTGTTGGATTGTCTGCATTGAGTTGGTATGTGGACATCCCTGTGAGGGGGTTTCTTGATGGGTTAATTGAGATGGTAAGAACCAATAGGAATGTAGATGGCATCATTTTGTGAGTTGGGTGTGGTGATATTTTATTTGTGCTGAAATGTGGTGATATTTTATTTGTGCTTTAATAAATAAACCTTGCCTGGAGATCAGAGGAAAAGGCCAGCCATTATAAGTAAACGAAGAAGTCAGGCAATGGTAGCACACACTTTTAATCCTATCACTTGGCAGACAGGGATCTGTCTGGATCTCTGTGTGTTCAAGGCCACACTGGAAACAGAGCCAGGATTGGTGGCACACACCTTAAATTCCAACACTAGTTAACTATGGAGGTCTGGAGGTCTTTACAGACAGACAGGAAGTGATAGAGCTGGGCAGGAAGAGGAAGTGATGTAGCTGGACAGAGAGAGCAAATCAGATGGCAGAACAGCAAGGCATATAGGTGTGGGTAGACAGGAAGTCACTCACATTTGGAAGCTGCCAAGTTGGTAAGGTGAGGTTAGCATGTGGCTGTTCCTATTCCTCTGATCTCTCTCAGGCTTTAACCCCTGTATCTGGCTCCGTGGTTTTTTTTTTTTAATTTAATTTAATAAGACTATTCAGAAATTCATCTACAGTTGGGCTGATGGATGAAAACAAGAGTGCCATCTGAGCACTGGCAAATATTCACCCACTCTCTTTTTGTTTGTCTGTGTTAGGACTAGCTGTTTCAAGTTCCTGCCATTTTTTTTTCCTCCTTCCAGTAATAGACTATAGCCTGAGATTGTGAACTGAATTTAATTCATTTTCCCCTATGGTATATTTTATCATAGCAGCCCAAAAAGTAACTAGGAGAAATTAATGAACTTCCTATATATCAAATAGATGCAATCTGGGTAGCAAAAAAAAAAAAAACAAAAACAACAACAACAAAAACAAAAACAAAAACAAAAACAAAACAAAAACAAAAAAAACAAACAAAAACAAAAATGTGAGCCTGTGGAGAACATTTTAGGTTCAAATAATAATGCAAAATAAGACTTGGGGCCATACAGTTGATGAGTAAGTCTTTTCACACTTGTAAAAAAAAATAAAAAAAAATTCATGTTGTATAATCTCATGTTTTGTTTTTCAAAAAGTCAGAATACTCAAGACTTAGTTCTCACTATGAGAAGTTAGCATATGGATAGATCAAAGTTACAAATTTCAAACAGCTGAGCTATCAAACTTTGCCAAAGGATAAAAATTGGAAGCCGGGCAGTGGTGGTACACGCCTTTAATCACAGCACTCGGGAGGCAGAGGCAGGTGGATCTCTGTGAGTTTGAGGCCAGTCTGGTCTACAGAGTGAGATCCAGGAAAGGCACAAAGCTACACAGAGAAACTCTGTCTCGAAAAACCAAAAAAGAAAAAAAAAAAAAGAATTGGAATATTACTCAACATAAAATGAAACTTTTTGGGTCAATTATCACATCTCATGAGGGACACATAGCCAATGATACCAAATGTAGAGGCCTTTGTGTATGTGTGTAGGATATGCATGTCTGTGCAAGCATGTGAGGGATATGTGTGCCTGTGGAGGCTAGGCATTAATACTGAGTCCTTTTTTATATTTATCTCCAACTTATTTTATTTTTAAAAACAGGGTCTAGACTGGCTGGCCAATGTCCTTATCTTCCTTTCTTTGCCCCTCCCGGCTGAATCTAGGGTTAAAGATTTGAGTCATAACAACCAGCTTTTATGAGGAAACTGGAGATCTATTCTAAACAGATATTAATAAGTTTCTTGAAAAAAATCACCAGGGACCCCCCAGGATAACCATCTCCAAGGCTCAGTGCCAGTGACCCAAGGCCACTCCCAAATAGCCTGTCACCACCTCACTAGAGTGTCACTAGAGGAACAAGAACAAAGAAGATGCCTGGGTGACACCAAATTATATCCAAATCACAGCAAACAAGACGCACCTGTGTCCACCACAGTGCTTGCATCAATTACCTAAGCCACAAGTTGAGTTCAATATCTGAATCTACCTTTTTGTTCCTATATAATCTTGGAAACACACACACACACATTATTATTTTAATCTATGTATATGGACCTCTGGTTTGCATAGCAAGAACTTTACCCCCTGAACCATCTCTCCAGACCCTAGAGCTTCTTCTTCTTCTTTTTTTTTCCCCAGGGACTTGGCCATTTAGCTTCTATAACATCTATATTTGCGTTCTTAGCATCCTCACCTTTGGAAGCTATGAAAATGTTCCATGGATGCAAGAGAGAAAACAAAAACACAACCATTGTTGGTCATTTCAATTCAGCACAGTTAACATTCCTTTCATCTAGGCCCATCTGCATAGTTTAAAATAATAATGTGTAAGCATGCATGTGTATGTGTGTGTGTGTGTGTTTCAAAGATTACTATTATATAGTAACAAAAGGTAGATTCAGATATTGAACTCAACTTGTGGCTTAGGTAATTGAAGCAAGCACCGTGGTGGACACAGGTGCGTCTTGTTTGCTGTGATTTGGATATAATTTGGTGTCACCCAGGCATCTTCTTTGTTCTTGTTCCTATAGTGACACTCTAGTGAGGTGGTGACAGGATATTTGGGAGTGGCCTTGGGTCACTGGCACTGAGCCCTCGGAGATGGTTATTCTGGGTTCCTTGGTGGTTTTTGTCAAGAAGCTTGCTGATAGTACCTGGTTGGATAACCCACCTCTGCTTCTGCTCCTAACATGTGGTTTTCCTCCTGTGTGCTCACCATCCACCGTCTGCATGGGTCCCTTATCTCAGCTGCCAGAACCAGCATCATGCTTTCTAGACTCTCAAGTCCAAAACGGTGAGCCGAGTAAGTCTCTTCTTCTTCCTAAGCATTCTGACATGTCTTCATTACAGTGATGAAAACGTAACGAAAGTACCAGTAATGAGAGAGTCATTTTCATTATAAAGTCACTGCGTTAGAAGCAAAACACCCCAGAGAAGGAAACATTCACAATTACCTTAACAGATGTCACCGGGGAATCTAATGAAACTGTCCTTAATTAAAGGTACTTGGAAAATAAAAGTAGAAATGATTCTAAGTCGAAAGCTAATATGAGACTAGTTTCACTAATATTAAACTAGAAGGTACTATAAGTGCCATTACTTTGGTCTGCATTCAGAGTCTCTAGATAAAACTAGAGCAGCAAAAGAAAACAATGTTGTACCAATGAAAGAGTTGTACCAATAAAATCTTACTTTTATGTAAATAATGTATTTGGATTATTTTGCATAGCATGTCTAATGCCAAAAAATGATGAAGTAAGTCCACTCTCTGTCACATAAGGTTGCTAAGCATTACACTCACATTCTTGGAGAGGGTATGGCATATAATTTGAAGAGTAAGCACAACAGAGAAAGATACAAAGTTGAAACAAGTCGATCAAACAGAGATGAAAGGGAGAGGAAATTGGCAGGATGCCAAGACAAGGGTGCGATTTGTTGTTGTTTTCGAGACAGGGTTTCTCTGCATGGCATTGGAGCCTGTCCTGGAACACACTCCATAGACCAGGCTGGCCTCGAACTCACAGAGATCCACCTGCCTCTGTTCCGCTGGATCTTGGGTCAGCCTTCCTGTGGTCAACCTGGTCTGCGCTGAGGACAGGATCTCATGTCTCTGGCAGAGGAGAGTTGTCTCACTCGAGGGTCTGACAAGCTCTATTGGTCGTGTCTGAGGCTTCATCTTTTATATCCCTTTCTGGCTAGGTTTCTAGTCTTATCCCTACTTCCACACATAGCTTATAGCTTATCACTACTCCATTTATGGTTTACTTACACCATTCTATTGCTTATCACTCCTGACCAGGGTTGCTCACCCTAGGTCTTATATGTTCCTTACATTCATTTAATGAGAAAGTGGGATGATAAGTTTTCTGAGGCTCACTATAGAAAATATAGTTCTCAAATGAAAGAAAATTCTGTAAGTTAAATTATGATCTTGTATAAAGTATTTGATACTGAATACCTACCATTATAAAACAAAGAAATGACTATAAACTATGCAGATAGATGTTTGGAGACGATCTCTCTTTAAATTGCGGAATATGGGGTTTATAAGAAAAATAGTCACTCATGAGGGCTGGGCATCATAGGTTGGGTGGTGGTGGTGGCGGTGGTGGTGGCGTCGGTGGCGCTCGCCTTTGATCCCAGCACTCAGGAGACAGAGCCAGGCAGATCTCAGTGAGTTCTAGGCCAGCCTGGTCTACAGAGCAAGTTCCAGGACAGGCACCAAAACTACACAGAGAAACCCTGTCTCGAAAAACAAAAGAAAAAGAAAGAAAGTGCATCGTGATGGTTTGAACAAGCATGGCCCCCATAGACTCATATCTTTGAATATTTGGTCCACACAGAGTGGCAGTATTAGGAGGCATGGCATTGTTGGAGTAGATGTGGCTTTGTTGGAGGAAGTGTGTGACTGGGGGTGAGCTTTGAGGTCTCAGAAGCTCAATCCAGCTCTCTGGCTGCTGGCTGCTGATGCTACTGTCTGCTGATCCAGATGTAGAACTCTCAGCTCCTTCCAGCACAATGCCTGCCTCCATGCCATCATATTCCCTGCCATGAGGATAATGTGATAATGGACTAAACCTCCAAAAGTGTAATCCAGCCCCAATTACATGTTTTTTCTTTTATGAGAGTTGTCATGGTCAAAGTGTCTCTTCACAGCAAACTAAGACAGGCATCCTGGTTATATTCTTTGAAGTATTATTGGAATTTTAAATCATTTGTAAGAGTTATTATATATTTTATTTTTTGTGAGTATGAGTGCTTACCTGTACATATGGATGTGTTCCAAATGTGAACCTGATGCCTGCAGAGGTTAGAAGAAGATACCAGATTCCCCTGGAACTGGACATATGGATTGTTGTAAGCTGCCTTGTGAGTGCTAGGAATGGAACCAGGGTCCCCTGGAAGAGTAGCGAGTGCCATCTGAACACCTCTCCAACCCTATTACTGGGCGCTTAAAACCAAAGAGTGTTGTTTATGAGTTCACACTCTGTATTTAAAAAGCCTATGCTTCAACTTCCTAACTGTATAACTGAGTAATTAGATCATTTCCAATTTGTTTAGTTTTTCTTATAACTACTTAGGAGAAATGAAAGGCTAAGAGAATCAGTATATTTAAGGCATCTAATTTAAATAATGCACTATTAGAAGAAAATAGGCATTACAATTTTTAAAAGTAGTATAAGATACAAAGTAAGCAAAGGCTTACCTCATGCAATGACAAATTTTCAGAGGAATAATCTATACTAATACTATGTAAGGTTTGTTCAAAGCATAAACAAGTTGAAAGAGATAATGGTCTTCAAAAGTAGTGAGTGTGGTTTATGCACTTTAAATTTATGTTAATTCTGATAATGAAATAAATGTTTTTAATGCTGCTGACTCTGGCTGTTTTATTTGTAGATAATGTATATAAAGATATGAACTATTTCATATCGACTCCTAGAGAACAGGTAGCCTAATGCCGATGTTCCCTTTTCTCTCCGCTCCTCCAGACCCAAACCCCGGTTCACCCCCAGCTCTGAGAACCCCGCTGCAGCCTGTTTTGCTCCACCCCTCATCCCAAGTGGACCCCACTGACCTCTTCCTCCCAAATAGCTTCCCTTCCCTCATCGGTCGCTTTGTCCCAGACCCCAAATCCAGAAGGCGTTCCCTGGGAAACCACAGGCCACTCCGGCCAAGCAGGCAGCTTCACTGCAGATCTCTACCTCTTGCTCTGCTCTTCCAAACCCAGTTCTCGGGTCTCATATCCAGCTATGTAGCAGAACATGCGCGGCAGCTCCCCTCCTCCTGTCTTCAGCGGATCATACAGATCTTCCACTCCAAACTTCCTCCTTCCCGCCACTGCTTTGTCCCAGCCCCCAACTTCAGCTGGCACTCCCCAGGAACCCACTGGCACTCTGACCAGGGAAGCAAGCAGGCTAATAGCAGATCTTCACCTCTCCCTACATTCTTCCAAGTCTTATCCCCTAGTCACTTCTCCATCTCTGTTCTCCCCAGACCTGATGTGGCCTCTCCTCACTCTCTGCCCCAATTCCCAGGGAACTAAGTAGATCCTGGTGTAACTGCTTGCTTTACTCCTTCCTTTGAACCACCTTGGTAACCGCCCAGCACATCCCCATTCCTAAGTGTCAGCTCCCAACACACAGAATTACATTTTACATGGCTGCCCAGGAGGCCACAGCTGTCAGGACCACAGAAAAGTTTCCCAATAAACAAAACACAGCCACTACACTCTCCAAAGAACCAGAGAGGAAACAAAAACCAAGGAACATAATGCCTACCTAACCAAGACAAAACCAGATAACAGCACCTAGAATTACAATCGTCACAATATCAGATGCCTAAAACTTATGACAGTATAAAAACAAAATCAGTAACAACTGGGACAAAATGTCTCCACTAGAGTCCAGAAACCTTAACCACAGCAGGTCCTGAATATTCCAACATAACTGAAGCACAGAAAAAAGATGTTAAAATAGCTTTTATAAATATGATAGAGGTCTTTGAAGAGAAAAATCAATAAATCCCATAAAGAAATCTATGACCACACACAACAACAACAACAAACAAACAAACAAAAAGCAAGGAAGAAAATGAATAAAACAGTTCTTGAAAGGAGACACAGAATCTATAAAGAAAACCCAGACAGAGAAATCTAGAAAAATTTAGGAACTCAAAGAGGAACCTCAGAAGAAAGCCACAGAATATAAGAGATCGAAGGGGAATCTCAGGCACTGAAAACACAACAGAAGAAACGGATGAAGAAATCCCTCAAACAAAGTCGGGAAAACACAAACTAACATTTGGAGGAAATGAATAAATCCTCTAAAGAAGGGCAGGAAAAACCAAACAAGGAGTTAAAGGAAACAATTAATACTTTTCAAGACCTGAAAATAGAAATAGAAGCAATACAGAAAACAGAAACTGAGGGAATCCTAGAAATTAAAATTTAGCAATGCAAACATGAACTAAAGAATACAAGATATGGAAGAGGTAATCTCAGGCATTGAAGAGAACACAGAAGAAATGGATCTATCAGTTGAAGAAACTGTTAAATCTAAACAATTTAGAGCCTGGACAGATGTGCTGCAGACTCCAAGAAACCACAGATGCCAACCCATGTACTATACACAGAAAATCTTTCAATCACATAGATGGAGAAAATAAAATACTACATAATAAAGTCAAATTTTAATAATATCTATTGATAAATTCACATCTAAAAATATACTAGAAGGAAAACTTCAGCTATACCTATGAAACACAGGAAATAATCCTACACAAGCAATACCAAAGGAAGGGAGATACACACACACACACACACACACACACACACACACACACACACACAGGCACACACACCCCACCACCACCACCAACAACAATAACAAAATATCAGGAATCAACAATAACTGGTCACTGATATTTTTCAATATCAATGGTATCAATTTCCCCCCCAAAAGATATAGACTAACAGAATGGATGTGGAAACAAGATCCATCCTTCTGCTGCATCCAAGAAACACACTTTAACATCAAGGATAGACATCACCTCAGGGTAAAGGGCTGGAAAAAGATATACTAATTAAATATTCCTAAGAAGCAAGCTGATGCAGCTATTTTAATACTCATCAAAATAGACTTCAAACCAAAACAAATCAAAAGACATGGGGAAGGATACTACATACTTATCAAAGGAAAAATCCACCAAAATGACACTTTAATTCTTTTTTTTTTAACATTTCAATTCTTAATATCTATGCCTCCAAAACAAGGGCACCCATATTTGTAAAAGGAACACTACTACAACTTAAATCACATATTGACCCCCCCCACACACACACACTTATAGTGAGAGATTTTAATACCTAACCAACAAACAGGTCACCCAGACAAAAACTAAACAGAGAAATACTGGAGCTAACTGATTTTATAAACCAAATAGACCTAACAGATATTTATAGAACATTTCACCCAAGCAAAAGAATTTGCCTCCTTCTCAGCACCACATGGATCATTCTCCAAAACTGACCACATACTTGGACACAAAGCAAGTCTCAACAGATACAAGAAAATTGAAGTAACTCCACAATCCTATCTGACCACCAAAGATTAAAGCTGGATATCAACAACAGAAATAAAACAGAGAGCCTACAAATTCATGAAAACTAAATAGCTCTCTACCGAATGAAAAATGGATCAAAATAGAAAGAACTGAAGAAGTTAGACTATCTAGAATTCAATGAAAATGAATACACAGCATACCCAAACTTATGGGACACAATGAAAATGATGCTAATAGGAAACTTCAAAGAATTAAGTGTCGAAGTTAAACATCAGAGAGATCACATATTAGCAACTTAATAATCACAATAGTTAAGTTGCTAATGGATGCATGCTGATGAATCAGTAGGATTAATATAGTAATAAATGAATAAATGGCCATCCTAACAAAAGCATTCCACAGATTCAATGCAAATCCCATCAAAATTCCAACACAATTCTTCACAGATTCCATAAAGAACAATTTTTAGCTTCATATGGAAACACAATAAACTCAAGATAGCTAAAACAGTCCTCAACAATAAAAGAACTGCTGTATGTATAACCGTTCCTAACTTCAAATTATACTACAGAGTTATAGTGATAAAAACAGCATGGTACTGGCACAAAACCAGACACTTTGATCAATGGATTGAAATTGAAGCCCCAGACATAAATCCACACACCTATTTGACACCTGATTTTTTATAAAGAAGCAATAAATACACACTGGAGATAAAGAGAGCATATTCAACAAATAGTGCTGGTCAAACCGGATGCCTAGGTGTAGAAGAATCCAAATAAGTCCATCCTTATCACCCTGCACAAGACTCACCTCCAAATGGATCAGAGACCACAACATTGAACCAGATATGCTGAAATTGATAGAAAAGAAAGTGGGAAATAGCCTTGAACTCATCAGCAGAGGAAAATCTTTCTGAACAGAACACTATTATCATAGGCACTAAGAGTAACAGTTATTAAATGGGATCTCATGAAACTGAGAAACTTTTCAGGGCAAAGGACATGGTAATTCGACAAAGCAGCAGGCAGGCTGCAGCGATGGAGGCATTTTCTCAATTGATCTTCTCTCCTTTCAGATGACATCGGCTCATAGAGTTGACATAAAACTAGCCAGGACAACTGACTCCTGGTCAGCTTGACATGCAAACATATCACTGCTAAACCACAACTTTTCCTTTCTTGTTCATCCCAAACATCAAACATTAACATCAATATTACAATATAAAACATTTTACAAGTATCTCACTCTTTACAAATTCAAACACTTTAAAATTCAGTCTCTTTTAAAAATCCAAATCTCTTTTAAAACTTAAAATCAACTGTGATCTCCTATAAAATAAAAATGAGTTAAATACTTTCTTAATTCAAGAATGAATAGCAGGGACACACAGTCACAACATGAACAAAGCATAATCAAACTCCAAAAGTGTGAATAACTTAATGTCTAATTATCCAGGATTTGCTCACAATTTTTCGGTCTCCTCTAAAGTCCATTCAAGTCACTTCTCTGGCTTTCCCCTCTGCAGCACACAGATTGTCTTCTAGGCTTATGGTTGGCTCCACTTGGTGATCATTCCGTTTTAGTGGCATCTCCAAAATGCTGAGGTCTTTTGTTGCAACTAAGCTGCACTTTTACCAAGCCTCTCCTGGCTGTCTTCAGGGACTCCTGACCCACCACACAGTACCAAGCCTCAGCTGTTCTCAGGGACCCCTTCATGCCTTCAAATCCAGTCCAACTTTGGTGACTCTTAAACTACCAGGTTCCACTACCAAGAGTAGGTACAACCTCAGCCACTTCTGGAACACACCTTCTGTGTGCTCACTCTGAGCAAACACTTCCCAGAAGACGTTATCTCAGTGGTGCCAATCTTTCCTTAATCACAGCTGATTCTTCAGCCCCAGCTGACCATTCTCCATTGTCCCAGCGAAGCGAAGGTTTCTCTTTAATAGCTGTTGTTTCTTCTCATCACAGCCAAATCTTCAGCCCTGCTATCTAGAAACATGGATTCTTAACTAGAATGGCCCAGGAAAGTATTTACTTCCTTCTGAAACATCAAAGTCCAGGCCTGCAACATCTGTGCTGGTCTCAACATTATCATCTTCCAAGCTCCTACAGAACAGCTTACTGAAGTCACAATGCTCAGTGGCTTTTCTAGTCCAGAGTTCCAAAGTCCTTCCACAAGCCTCCAAACCAACACTGTCAGGTCTTTTACAGCAGCACTCTACTCTCACGGTACCAACATGTCTTAGCTAGGGTTTTTATTGCTGCAATGAAACACCACGACCAAAAAGCAACTTGGGGAGGAAAGGTTTATTTGGTTTACACTTTATGTCCTAGTCCATCACTTAAAAAAGCCAGAGCAGGAACTCAGACACAGCAGGTTCCTTGTGGCAGGAGCTGACACAGAGGCCATGGATTGGGGTGGAGTGCTGCTTACTGGCTTGCTCCTCATAGCTTGCTCACACTGCTTTCTTGTAGAACCTAGGACCAGGAGCCCAAGCATAGCACCACCAATGGGCTGGGCCCTCTACCATTAATCCCTAATCAAGAAGATGCCCTGCAGCTGCATCTTATGGAGGCATTTGAGGTTCTCTTCTTTCAAAGACTCTAGCCTTTGAACTTCAATGGTATCCTACAGCAAAATTTGCTAGGGCAGTGGTGGCACAATGCTTGTGGGACTAACCAATTGGTGTCTGATTTGGCTTGAGGCCCAGGCCACAAGATGGAAAACATACCAGACACTGCTTGCGTGGCTAGGAACCAGAGATTACATAGTCCAGCAGCCTACTGTAAAACCAAATACAACTAAAATGACTCCCAGTGACATTCTGCTATACTCATAGATCAAAGCCTTGCTCAGCCCTCGTCAGATGCTTCCTCCTTCAGCAGATGGGAACAAATAGAGAGGCTCACAGCCAGACAGTACACAGAGATTAAAAGACCTTGGGACACTAGCCCTTAATGGGATGCCATAGTCATCAAATTCCTCCCCTCCGGGCTCAGAGAACCTTGCAGAAGAGGAGGTGGAAGGAGCTGAAGAGCCAGAGAGGATGGAGGACACCAAGGAAACAAGGTCCTCTAAATCGGTTTGACCAAAGCTCATATATGAACTCACAGAGTCCAAGGCAGTATGCTCAGGCCTGCCTGGGTCTGCACCAGGCCCTCTGTATATGGATTATGGCTTCTACTTGGTGGTTTGAAGGGGGTTCCTGAGTGGGAAAATGAGCTGGTTTCTGATTTTGTGCCATCTCCTTATCTCTTTTCCTATTGTTTGTTTTGTCCCACTGTGATGCGATAGCTTTTATTTTATCTTATTATATTTTATTTTGTCACATTGGTTGTTATCTCTTAGAATTCTGTCCTTTTCTAATGAGAGACAGAGAGGGAGTAGATTCAGGAGGAATCGGATGTGAGAGGAAGGGGGAAGAGTGGAGGAAGGGAAAACGCAATCAGGATACATTATGTGAGAAGCCAACCTATTTCAACACAAGGAAAAATAGAAAATATTTCATAAAATTTTTACAGGCATTTAGAATACCAACTAGTAATGTCTTAAACCCACATGTAGAAATAGAAGTTCCTGGGAACATGTAAATTTGGGGTAATTTCAAAATTGTCTGTAAGGCTAACTTTTTTTCCAGTTTGTACCCTTAAATACATTTCAGTTTGATTCTTTGTTGTAATATTTATTTATTTATCATTGTCTAATTGCAACCCTTTGAAGAGAAACTCCAAATGTAATTCCTATTGCATATTAATATCTCTGTATCATTCTTGATTATTCAAGGACTACCAGCTTTTTAATGAAATGAATGAGATGGGCTTTGTGAAGATTTTTATTTTTGTTTTAAGTTGTACAAATTGTATTTAAACTTTAGTTCAGAAAGGAACACTGGTAACAGTTTGATCATAGGGCCAAACTTAAGAAGAAAACAATGAATAGATTTCCTCTTTAGTTCTGCAAAATGCAGTGGTTATTAGGAATTGGAACTGACTTCATAGCTATCCTTAATTTTCCTAATAAATTGAGGATTTCAACCACCCAATGTGTGACATCAGTGGAATATACTAGCTCACAGGAATTTGGATTAACATACACAGAAGGTCATTTGGCACTTGGGAAGGTATCATGGTACAGTGGGTAAATGTCTAGACAAGGATGTGATCTGCTTTGACTGAATCTCATCCTAATCCTTAACATCTGTGCAGTATAGTTGTGAGCCCCTTCTTGCAATAGTAACACAGGCTTGCTACTTCTGTGAGGGACCTGGTAACTTTCAAGATCTTCAGAAAACCGTGACAGAAAACATTACATTCCCCCATAGAGGTGGTCTTTGAAGAGGAATGTAATATGTGATAATTTAGATGATATTTAAAAATAATTTTGACAGGCTCTCTTAAAGAAATTCTAGTGATCAAATTCAGGCTCCTTATAAATGAAGGGACTCTAGGAGGCCAGAGCATGGCAAACAGGGCTCTGGCAAGCCTTGACCTTCCCACAGTCCTTCTTCCTTGTTAAAGCTGTTATATTACAAGGTCTATTCCCTTATTTGGCTACTTCCTCTTCCTGAGGCTGACTACCAAGGTCCAGCTATCAAAGTATTGAAGTCCAGCAATCAAAAGCCCCCATTTGGCTGCCCTAATTAACATGCCCAGTTAAAATTTCACATCTCATCCTAACATGGGGTTTCCCCCTTTACCTTTACAAGCTACCATTCTCCTGTGGGTCATGTTTGTCCCCACACCACTGGGACAAATATCTCTCCCCCACTCCCTTGTTCCTTTGACCTTCTCCCTCATCCTCTTTCTCTTGTCTTTATCTTTTTCCTGCCCTTTTTCATCTGTGGCAAATGAATCTCCTTGGTGCGGAGAACTTAGTCTTGGGGTGTCTTGTGCTAATACAGGTCCTTTAAGTATAATTTAGTCATCATCTACCAAGGAAAAGATAGTGAGTAACTGGATTCAAAATTCATTTTGTTGGGGAGAGTCGTCAGAAATGTATATTGTAGGTAATTGCTAGGTGGGGACGTTAAGGTGGGATGGTCAGGAAATACTGTGAAGCAGTAGGGACGTTCAGGGCTCAGAAAGCCCGTGTAGAGCCCTGATGAACGCTTTGTGTCCTGATTCTGTCACCTATTGGTTGTATTTTGGAAAACCAATTTAACTATGTGTTCCTCAGTTTCCTTAATGTGCGACAGAGGGGATGATAGCACTAATTTATTAGGACTGAAGACAAAAATGTGCTACACTGCAGAAGGGTTTAGAATAGTTCCTAACATAGTGCACAACAATGACTATTTTCTTGTGAGAAGCACTCAGAAAGATCATCCAGGTGGGCAACAAATAACGCACATTTCTTGGGCCCTAATTTTTCTCAGGTCTGTCTCTTGTTATTTTTATTGCCCCAGACTGGCTGCACTATGACCTTCTTAGAAATTGTTTCACATCTGTGTGGAATTCTTCACGTGAAAATCCAAGCAGAGGTCTGACCTCCCTCACAGGATTAGTTGCTAAATGATTGCCAAGCACTTGGAAGACATGAAGCTTTCTGAAAAGGTTGTTTGCTAATTCTCCTCATTCTAAGAAGGGCCGGCTGATGACAGCCCTGGGCTGAAGTGTCTCATCTCAGACACTCGGGCCACAGTCACTGTGGAATTTCCAATTTGCAAGTGGCCAGAGGGCACACTGAGACATTCATGGAGAAACAGCCCATCCTGCACCTGGCATAGGATTAGTGGCTGCACAGGGAAAATGTTATTTCCGGCATTCAGTTCTCAATTTAGTTTTTTTTTTTCCACATTTTCTCAGTGGGTTTTGCATAGCAATCTTCCTGTCATAGGTAAGGAGATCAAATGTTGAAAGACAATATTACCTGAGAAAAACCCATTAGAATGAGATTATGGAAATAAATAGGTATCTTTAGTGGTTTAGCAAGGTCTGCAGATGACATCATTTCCACAAATTTTTACTGCATTTAGACCTCTAACAAAGATACTTAAAGGTCCCAAAGGCATCTTCAGCAAATGTGCAGGATGCAATGGAAAAGGAAACAGTTTTCATGGAATTGTGAATTGTACAGGAGTACCATCTAGAGATACATATTCATAAGTCATTAACAAATTCCAGATCAGTTCATGATTATTCATCATTAGAGGCACACTTACTCGAATTTACATGAATTATTCATTGGCTTTGTTTATGAACATCTTTAACTGATTAATGGCAAATCTTGATGAATATTCCCGAATTGTTCAGACTGAAGCCGAGATCAGACTGAATGAAGTCATGCATCACTCCTCAGGAGTGTGGGATGAATAGCTGATACAGGAAGAGAGGTAAGTTCACTGTCATTTTGCAAATATGTCTGGTTTAGAAATCTGAGGGCTTAACTTTTTATTAGTATCATATTGGCAATCAACATCCAACTCTTAAAGCTCTTGGCTATAGAGTCAGAAAAGGTGATGTAAGGCACAGTCAGGAAGCATGCCTCAGGCGCCTCTGTGGAATTTTTCTGGCCTGAATTTCTGAAACCAGTCTCAGACCATGAGTAGGTGGACTGTGCATTTAATTTGCTTCCTCAAATAAAGTATTTTATTGTAATATGATACCAAATAATGTTCACAGTCCCTCCAAATAACCTTAATTTTTCATGAGTTGTTGAAGTTTCTTAATGAGGAATTTGAATGAAAGTAGATCATCAAAGAACATGAAAAATTAGGGAAAAAAGATTTCAAGTTATCTGTATTTTTATTTGGGAGGTTAAAACTGTGGTGCATGTGTGCATGTAGTTGTGAGTGAGTTTTCATAGATATATTTTATTTCCGTACTTTAATGCATTTTCCGGAATACCAAGATATTTATAATAAAACAGTATGAGGAAAGTGGACAGCAGTGCTTTCTTATTATTGTTTGTGACGACACGGAAAGACTAAAGCCAAAGTGATTTTGTCATGCAGGCTACAGTCAGAGTTCATTACTAACTTGTTAGACTCAGCCATTGAGTAAGAATGAATCACAAAATGAAAGTCGATCCTATGGGAAATCAGGACAAAGGGGAAAAACTAAACTATAAAGGAAGTATGTAGTAGACAGAGTAAAAATACAAAATATGGGATATAAGAAGACCTTCTTGAACCACAGCTTATTATTTATTGTGTTTGACTTTTGTGTTCTACAAGGCAACCATAAAGGGTTAAATCATAAGACCCAAGGAAGGTAGTTACTTAAGTATCATGTGTTTCTTTCTTTCGTTCTCCTCAATTTTGGTGTGTAGCTTAACCTTTGTAAACTGTTTCGACAGTATCTAAAATGCAAGCGTAATTTTAGAGGGCAATCACATAGCCCTGTCATACCTCTGTCATTATTTTTACTACCCTGGTTTTTCTCAATCAGATTGTAAATTTAGATCATCTGTGTGGAGATCTGATTACACTGACTCCTTTCATGGGATTGTTTGAGGGAAAGACACAGTGGAACCTGCCTTGGAGGAGTTTTACTCTTGATGGGATTCAGTGTATTCATGGCCTATGTGAGATGATTTCATTACTGTGCATTTGTTTTCCCCCTATCCCTCTGGCCATGCTCTTTAAATAGATATGATTTGGCTATTGGAAAGCAATTGTTTCAGAAGCAGAGGCTTAAGAAAGAGTTTGTAGATTTTCATTGTATATTATGAGCACAGAGTCAGGTGCGACAATCAGAGAACCAAACAGAGATAAGAAAAGCCTTCATTAGCCCATGGAACTGGATGTCCAGTTTCCAGTCAATGTAAACAAGTCCAGTTCCATTCACTAAACCGCTTGCCCACTCATGATGGTGAGCTGTTGAGACTGCAGGTGTGTGGCTATTAAGACAGGAATGTCAAAAGAAACCTGACACACAATTTCAGGAAACAAACTATTTGTATCTGATTCTGATTATCATTGTTTAGATAAAATTCAAAAACTGAAGAAGAGGGTTTTGTACAATATAGCCACATAAGTGAATAAACATAGTGGGAAATAAGCTACTTCTTTCAAGTCAGTAACGGGTGATTCAGACAAGCAGGATTTGTGCCTGACACATATGTTATAAATATTTAGTCCATTATGCTTCCTTCACAAGTGCCACAGTTAGAGTTACATCACTGAAGATAATCAAATCTGCATCTGAAAATATGCACTAAGCAAGGCTAGTGGAATAAATAATATGCATACGTTTGAAGGATTTTTTTTGTTCAATTGTTTACACTTATTATTTTAGCTTTTTATGGACAAATACATGTCAATTATCACTTATGAGTAACAATACATGCAAATGCCATTATGGAAATTAATACTATAAATAAATATACACGTAGAATACATATTTACATATAAAAGTATAAGTAAGAAATATTGTCTCTCCCCAGTATAACCAATTTTTATGTTCATTTTTATAGCACACTAAATGATCACAAGGGATTCATATGTATTTTAAATACATATTCTGCCATACAGCTGAATATAATTATCTGTTTTCAATAGTCTTTTAATAACTGATATATTATCATGTATATAGAGGAGATGTATATGGAGATGCACTCTATTTATTACTCAGGGGAGAAAAACAATGAACAGAAATAACCCTTACCTGGGGACTGCCTTTGTCTCTCAGTTTTAACCTAGCGGTCTCTAGCACTTCCAGTAATCTGGCCTACATACACCAGAATGTTTGAGGACCTTACTAAGTAGCAGTCGCCTGTGCATTTAATGTTTTGTAAAAACCCTAGCATTAATGAAAAGATCAGGATATGTAGACAAAGTAAAAAAAAAAAAAAAAAAGGGTCAGCCTGGTGGTGGTGGCACACATGTTTAATCCTAGCACTGGTGAGACAGAGGCAGGTGGTTCTCTAAGAGTTCAAGGCCAGTGGTCTACAGAATGAGCTCCAGGACAGGTGGAGCTACACAGAGAAATCCTGTCTTGAAAAACAAAACAAAGCAAACAAAAAAAGGTATCTAGAAAGAGGTTTTAAAGGAAACTTTTTAGGACATCACGCTTGTGATTTAAAGATTCTAGTTGTCCATTATACACAGGATGCCATGATGTAGAAACCTAGAGGAAAGACAGAAAGGTGATTGGATGCAATCTTGAAAACACGCACCAAGTTTTTATTTCAAAAAAAATTTAAATGGGAAATTCCATGCTATAGTGTTTATTTTTTTTCAGACAGTATAATGTATTGTAAATTTTGAATTTGGCAAATTAACCATATTTTTTCTTCTTTTTTTTTTTTTTCAGAGAAACAAAATTCCAGTGCAGCTACTTAGAATGTATATATTTCTATAACACAGAAACCCCATGAAGGATGCTTGGCTTAAATTTCTGATCATTCCTGTGTCATTTGGTTGTATAACTTTTCTTGACAATGGAGTATCTGAAAACTCCTCCACATAAGAACTTAAATGACAAGAGCTGTTTCCTGTAACAATGCAATCACTCAATCAGTAGAAGAAAAACAAAAGGATAGAAACAAAGAAAAGAATAAAACAAAAAGACATTTAACATCCAGGCATGATGGGTCTTGAAGGGTTCATAAACTGGGGTGACTAAGTTCGTGCCCACAAAAAATGTTACAGTTACGCGAAATACCACCGATGTTAGCAGACCTCAATAAATAAGCTGTCAGGAAATGAATACATATATTCCTTTGGATCAAAACGAGATTGTTTTTGCCACTGGTGAGAATAGAGAAGGAAGCCAAGCCCGAGTCCATATTGTAAGTGCAGCAATACAATATCTTGCCCCAATAGTGAAGCCATTTTCTTTCTTTGGCAAGGTTACTGCTGCTTGTTTTTAAATCTTCCTTTTTCTGTTTTGTTCTTTTGTCGCAAGCTTCTGTCTTCTTCACATTTCGACTGAGGTAACTGAACTGTTAGGAGTTGGGTTTACTTGATGGCATCATGTGTCTAGTGCCTCGTTTCATTTCAGGATTGTCTCCTCAGGTCAGAACATTTCGCCTTCAGCCACTTAGACAAATTGAAGTAGGAAGGTTAAGAGGCAGCAGAAAAGGCAAGTGTAGAATGAAGTGTCAAAATAAATTGTGGCAGGAAAATTAATCCAGAGCCATCGGGTTCACGGTCGGAAGACCAGTTATTTGGCACATAATTGCTTTTTCCAAAGATGATGTATCAAAAAAAAAAAGGCAGGTATGTTGAAAACTATTGTTAATTGTACATAGAGAAAACTGTGATAGAGTTTGTGAAAACACTTGTTTTTAATCTATAAATGTTTCTTGGTAATTTTTTCCTATAAAAATCTATATTTGAATGAATATATTATTTCCTTCTTATCCCTTTCATGTACCATGAGAATCTATTCTATTATTTAAATTTCTTTCCTTTTCATTCTGCTTTACTTTTCTTTCATTTTAAAATATTTATTTTAGGGGGCTAGAGAGATGGTTCAGTGCTTAAGAGCACAGATGCTATTGCAGAGGACCCGGGTTTGATTCCCAGTACCTACATAGCAACCACCTATAGCTCAAGTTCCAGGAGATCTGGTACCCTCTTCTGCCCTCCACCAGGACCAGACACACATGTTGTAAAGCGTGTGTACATGTCCAGCCAAAACATTCATAAAATAAAATAAATAAAAATATTAAAAATGATAAAATCAAACTGTTCATTTTAGGAATAGAATGGCCATGCTTCAAATAACTATGTAAGTGGACAAAAGAAGTAGTGGCCATAGGATAATATGGTTATTACAAGAGATATGTTGAGTAATCACTGTTAAATTTGCCACGTTTAATAAAGTGTACTGGTTGAAGACACTTGAAGTTTCTAAGATGGCCAAACTGGTATGTCTTTCTTCATGGTATAACAAGATGCTCAAAAGATCTCTTGTCACAAGTCTTCATTGGATCCACTAAGGCCACACCAGGACAGAATGCTTTTGATTTACTGAATTTTTAAAAATGTTGTAAAGATTTCTGCAGAATGAACTATTCATGTTTTTTTTGCTCAAATTCTGAAGAAACAGAGCTATAGCTGAAACTTATTCAGAATCAAAAATCAAGGGGAAAATTGGGATTCAAAAAAGAATTGGGGCCCAAGATTCCTTGGTAAATAGCCAATTTTTTGTAGTCCCAGATGATGTAAAATTGTTTTTCAACAAGGAAATCCAGGATTTACTGTTTTCCATGTTGAAAAAATTAAGAAAAATTAAAAGTCTTTTAGTGAAATAATTTATCCTGGTTTTGAAAACCTTCAAAAAGCTAATAAAAAGTCCAAAGTTTATTGAAGAAAAGGACATTCAACTATATAAGTGCTCCCCATTTCTCTTTCTTTCCATTTCTTTTCACCACAGATTGAGCCAGCTTCTCACTCTGTAGCTCAGGCTTGCTTGGAATTCACCCTGTAACCCCATGTCACCTCTAACTCAATGACGGTCGACATTAACCTCAATGCCAGGCTCTATAAGCATTCTTTCACAGTACTTTTGTGTTTAATGTGAGTATGTATGTGGAAGGGTGCACATGTGAAGTGCTGGTGCTTGCTGGCTTCTGAAGAGAGCATTGGATCCCCTGGAGCTGAAGTTGCTGGTGGGTTTGACATGGAACCTGGAACAAACAGTGAGACCTCTCAATAGCTAAGCCACTTGTCTGGCACCTCTATAAGTTGTAGATAAATTTCTAAATGGTCTTATTAAATAAAAAACACAGAACCAAATATAGGGGTGAAAGCCTTAGAGAGATCAGGGAAATAGGGAAAGCCACCAACCAACCTTCCCTCACCACCTCTGCAGCTTCCAAATGTGAGTTACTTCCTGTCTACTCAAGCACATATGCCTTGCTGTTCTGCCATCTGATTTGCTCTCTGTCCAGCTACATCACTTCTTCTTCCTACACAGCTCTGTCACTTTCTCTCTGTCTGTACTGACCTCCAGACCTCCATGGATAACAAGTATTGGAATTAAGGTGTGTGCCACCACACCTGGCTCTGTTTCCAGTGTGGCCTTGAACACACAGAGATCCTGACTGCTAAGTGATAGGATTAAGGGCGTGTGCTACCACTGCCTGACTTCTTTGTTTTCTTATACTGACTGGCCTTTTTCCTTTGATCTCTAGGCAAGCTTTATTTATTAAAGCACATATAAAATATCACCTCATTTCAGCACAAATAAAATATCACCACAATAAGTAGTCTTCATATAATACATTATAGATATTTGAACAACTGATTTAAAAATGCATCCTTCATATTTTTATCATTCAAAAATCAAGTGGCCCCAGTCTTACTTAGTCTTTTAATCTTTAATTAGTAGAGTAGATTAGTTATATTAACTTGTTTAAATAAAAACTAATACCAAAGTTTTAAACATGATGCCTGAGACAAGTACAATCTCAAAGAGAGTTATTCTCTGCTGTTAGTGTGAGAAAAAGTTTACGGTATGTTTCCAATATCCTGACAATATTTTTGGAAGTTTTGATTATGACTCAGTGGGCCTTTTATTTTATGGTCAACTTTTGATCATATTGCCAACTTTTAAACTAATTTTAATTCTAGTTCCTTTATTCTTTAGAGAAAGTGCCACTTTACTCCACAGTATATGTAGGTAGAGGAATACTGTCAACAGATTGGAGAAAGAGTAATTGAGGAAGAAGGAGTTGTGACTAATTCTGCAGGTGAGAGCATGCTGCACTTATTTCAAGAACTGCAGGAAGTATTGAGTGCAGAGCAAGTTAAGGAGGACTAGTGGGGTGGCAATGTGAGGACAAGACCATGCGCTGCCTCGCAGTCCTCAGCAAAGTCACAGTGTTGACTCGGAGTGGACAAGGTAAGCTCTTAATGGGTTTTGAGGAATGGAGGAAAATGGTAATATTCCCATTTTATAAGAACTACATTGGCTACTCTGTTGAAAATAGGTTTGAAAAAACAAAAATAGCATCAGGAATATTGAAAGTTTATAGCATTAAGTTAGATCAGAACAGATTGTGACTCTGAAGAAGCTGATTATTATGGATGGAATTTTCATCAACTGAGGTACAAAAAGGTAGGTGGAGAAAATCATGTTAAGATGATTTTTAAACATAAAGACAAGCAGTACTGATGATACTCACTGTTCAAGCTAAATGACAATTGTATGTAGAAACCTCAGGTTCAGAAGAGAGGTACAGCCTGGGCATACACACTTAAAATTTAAGAAAAAAAAGTTTCACTGATTATAACAAGAATAAATGAGATCACCAAGTCAGTGACTGCAAACAGAAAAAGACAAAGAATCTAAAAACTTAAATCTGCAGTACTGCTATAGTAAGTCATCATGCAGACAAGAATTAAAGCATCCACAAAACACATTGAGAATTGTGGATGGTAAGCTATGAGGAAAAGAAGACTGGCACACAGAAAATGAGTGGAAGAAAAGGGTAACTGGTGATCGTGTATGATGAATAATTGAGATGCTCACTGTATAAAGCCAGGAAAAATTTTTAATCAAAGTTTAAACATTGATAAGTACTTAACAATTCCTACATTTACTGAAGTGCTATTAATAGTTAAAAATTCGATTTTGAAAATTGGCCTTTCGCTTTCACAATGTAAACATCTTTGACACATAGAGTTGATGCGAGGCTCAAGTAGAATGCATTACAAAACAGAGGTAAGAAAGGAGTCAGTAGCGATAAGCACAGATGATGCTTTTGAACTTCATCCAAAAGGAAGGAAATGGAGGAAGGGATGTTAGTGAGAGAAAATTTTGTTTAGGAAGGAAAAATCTATGTCTCTTTGCCAGTGAGAAAAATGCGATGCAGAATCTGATCTACTGAGAAGACTCTAAGATTGAACAAAGAGGAAGTATGGTTAATATGTTCACTGAATAGACAAGAATCAGCATATGAATTTTACACATAAGTGATACCATGTGCACATAATTTTCTGCTCTCAAATGTAAAGGTTAAATGATAATTGTGCAGTTATCTTCCCCTTCCACTGTCACAGTACCATGGACAGTGACTCACTCACACCAACTGCTCAGCCCAGTCTGTGGATTAATCTGGAAGATTCATAAATACCACAGGTTTTAGAAAGAAGGTCAGCTGCATAACAAGGCTTTTAAGGTGCTAATTAAAATCAGATATTTGACTTGATTTCCAGTATTCTAGGAAACATGTAGTAT
Organism: Peromyscus eremicus; assembly: GCF_949786415.1. Lineage (NCBI taxonomy): Eukaryota > Metazoa > Chordata > Mammalia > Rodentia > Cricetidae > Peromyscus > Peromyscus eremicus. The sequence continues at coordinate 8,171,075 of NC_081430.1, read as the reverse complement.
AATGGAAGGGAAATTGGAATAGAAATAAAAATGACACAAAATACAGAGAACTTGGGCATTTTAATCAGCTAATTTAATATTTCTGGGGCTCGATGCATCCACTGGACAATGATGACTGGAAAGAGAGTTAAATAAATTTGTCAAAGACAGTCTCATGGCCTAATTTCAAATATGGTTGCTATACATTGACAGAAACACAATGCTTATTTCCAGACCTGCATCAGTGACAGCTTTTCAGTGTTCCCAGTTCCATCTCAACTGCAATAGAATGCTTCCTATAAACACTTGCCTTTGTGTATTGGGTAACAGTATAACTCTCATCCAAGTAAAGGAAGAGTCAAAGACAAATAACTGGGCAACGTAGAAATTCAATATTCCATATTTAAAAAGAGGCAGAATGACTGGCTGATGTGCTAAGTTACACCAGAAGTACTCATGCTGTCCCTGTGATTTTCCTCTGTCTACGTATGTGCTGAATTAAACTCTTATGCCTCCTCTCCTCGAGTTCTCAAGTGACTGCCAAAATTTCATGTGTAGCAAAAACATCCAACAAAAAGTATTTTACTTTTACTTGTTGCTGGTGAGAATAATAGTTACTTTGAAAACGTCCCTGTAGGTGTTTTTGTTTATGTCTCTTAGACTAGAGTTCCAGAATGCATTCTATATACATGGTGGAAATTTAGTGCAGAAATTGAATTACCATCATATCTTTTGCCGTGTGAAATTGTGATGTTGAAACTCTGAAATACATTATTATTCCTTTAGTATATCTAATGCCTAGGCTCTCAGGTCTACCTTCTCTGACTTAAAGGAAAATACAGGCTCCACTCCACTCTGCATACTTCTCTCTCTTCACATTGACACTGACAGATATGTGCGACTACTTTTCAATGAGATATCACTTAGGAAATTAACTTTGTTATAATAGGAAGTCTCCTGTCTCTCTTTATTCATGATTTATCCAACATTTGGAGGATTAGCAATAGGTTATGCACAGATTTACATAATTCTAAAATAGTAAGTAGAAATTATTTTAATGCAGTGCTTAAGATGTTGATCCCACTAATGCATTATTATCAATAACTGTATACTCTCACATTATTTAAGATTGATTGCTTGTACAATATTAATGAATAATACATAGAAAATAGAAGTCATTTCTATAGCTTATAATGCTACATTTTACCTTCAGAAATAATTTTTTTCACTTTTTGTTTTCAATTATTCTAAATAATTATATATGTATATATTTATCTTATTACAATATTAATATATTCCATATGGTATATTTGTGCTATTATACTAATTTTAAAATTTAAATGTATCAAATGCATTGGTTTCTCCAAAAGCCTTTAGTAAACTTCAAATTTTAAATCTTACTAATTTCTAATTAGATGGTAAGTTATATCCAAAGCTACTGACTAAGTCATCAAATATCAGAAATAATGCTTTCTAAATAAAAACTCTTTTCAAATCTTTACATTATTACATCCTTGCAATCCCAATAGACTTATTACCAACATTTTTATTTTAATGCCAATTAAACAATTTTCATAAAATAATGAAATTATTGTTTGTCAAAATGTATATATTCTGATTTTCTTTCCCATCAAAAATCAGTAGAGACTGAATACCACAAAATTTTTCAGATAACACATACACAAGAATAACAACCACATAAAATTACATTCTGTAGCCCTGAGCTAGTAAACTGGTATTGGACATTATTAACCTTACTTATGCAATAACCCATAAACAGACATGTCACTGGATTTGCAACCTCAAACTGGAGACTAAAAACCAAGTCACCTTGAGTTTAATAACCAACTCTGTACTCCACTTAGTCACAAAAATATGATTAATATAGCAAATGTAGGTCTTTTCCCTGTGGGTATGACATAATTCTGTCTGTCTCTTCACAAATATATTCCATGTGTGATGTTGATCTGGTTTTCTGCAGAGAACACCAGGAATGCATTACAGTCTCTGTTCAAGAGGAGGAAATATTCAGACTTATTCAATAACAGAAAGTGTAGATTTATATTGCTAAGTGCCATGTGCCATTTTAGAGGGGCCTCTGGTTTTTGCACATGCAGCATCATAATTGTCCTGTGAAAAAAACAAGAAATAAGAAAAATAATTATTCTTTGAGCCCTCAAAGGCCAATAATTATTGGACCTAAAAATGGATCATCAAATAATGATTTGAATTTCTGATGTGAAATTATTGGTTTATTTAGTTAAAATAAATGTTGAAAAAAGTTTTTTTTCTGCAGAACTGCAGGCTTTAAGTTATGTTTCATCCTTCATGTTAAAGTCTAAAGTCAATGAGCAATGACTTTAAGAACATAACAACAATCTTCCCACCACATAAAAATTTCATTTTTTGGAACTATGGAATGTAGGAGAAAAGATGAAGAGTGAAAATGTCTGAAGGCCACTTAGAATGTTGGCATACATTAATTATTTATTAATGCATTTAATACATGTAAATTATATTTATGAGAGATTACAGGTAAAGTCTGAAAATAATGACTAAATTAATATCATTCTTGACAAAAGAAAAAAATCTGTGCTATAAATAAAAAGTTAATGAAAAATATCAATTTATCAATTTGATATATCTCACATGTACTAACACTGAGTGAGAAGAAGAAATCTGCAATAATGTACACTATTAGAAGAACATTGGCATGGTTGACACTTCAGTCTACACATCAGTGTCTGAAATACTGTTTCAATGCCTTTTAATATAAAGTGAAGAAGTAGCTAGATCAGCAATCAGTGTAGAAAGAATCCTTATTCTTCACCATGAAAAGTGTCACTGATGGAAGCTGGCATTTTGCATTTCTGTTAAAGAAAAAATTTTATGGAAAAGCAGAATAATTCTATCTACCTAGGGTCATTCATTGTAAGAAAAATGGTAATGGAGATTTGCAAACTAGAAGACAAAAATAATTATCATTTGAGTTTTCTATGAAATACACAAGAAGGAAAAGTGTGACAAATTATTTTCCTTTTTTTTTTCCTTTCTCATCTCTTCAAATTATTGGATAAAAGAATATGCAACTTTAAAAACATGGGTATTGAAATTATTATGAAAGTGTGGGAGCATACTCCCATCTTTTGAAGGGTTCTCAGGTGGAAGAGAGAGAAATGAGGAAATATCAGATAGAAAGAGAGACCTAGCCAATCAGAAGAAAGACAGAAACACAGGATAGCTTCAGGAGGGCCTGAGTCAATATCCAACAGCCTCATCCTTTATTGAAAAGGGCTTTTTATAATATGCCAAGGGGACAGGTAAAAGGCCTCCTCTTTGCAAGATCAAAGCACACCGTACAGCCAAATGTAGATCCTTCCAAACATATGGTAAACACACTCATGAACAAATTATCTCTTTATGCAGCCCTGCTGGGTAAAGCAAGCTCAGATTCTTTGACCCTGAGTAAGTTCTCACTAGGAAGCCTCTGTGGGCTCCCACATAAAAGATAAAAATAAAGAAACTGAAAGTAAGGGTTATTAGTAGAGAAAAAAGTATTAAATAATTAGTGTGAACAGAAAATACTACAGAAATAGATTATTAAAACAACCACAGGCTTAAGAACTCAGTGAAATGCTTACCACATACACATGAGAATCCAAATTTGAATCTCCAGTAACAGCATAAAAATGTAGTTGTAAGTGCCTGTTAATCTAGAACTTAAGAGGTAGAAACAAGAGGCTTCCTCAAGCTCCCTGAATAGTTAGTCTTGCCCAGTCAGTAAGCTGCAGATTCAGTGAGAAATCTTGTCTCAAAAATATAAGGTAGAAAGCAACAGAGAAAAACATGTGACATCAACTTCTTGCCTAAAAATAGACATGCATCCTCATGTATATGTGCATACACATAAACATGTACATACATATATACTACATATAAAATAATAAATAAAATGATACATTAGATAAGGAGAATGAAGATAAACAAAATATAAATAATCTGTGACTGTTAGACCATCTAACTCACAAATAGGAAAATATTAAAAGAGACACATGAACAACATATTTGTCAGTTGTTGAGCGGGTGTGGGCTCACCACGTGGGTCTGTGGGAAGAAGACACAGCTCACTTTAAGGATATTTTAGCCTTTCCAGCTGCAAGGGAACTTAGCCTCTCATGGGCTGAGACACCCACCCTCCAATTTATACTTTTAGAAAGTTGATCCCCATTTCCCCAAAGCTTCCAAAAGGACAACAGCAAATGAAAACTCTCAATTAAGGAATATCACAGTGCGCTGGATTTTTCCCAGCCAAGTTTTGCATAGGCTTTGTACCCTTGGGAAACTCTCAGACAAGATTCACGTGGAGAGCAACAAAAGAAACAAAAGGTAACCAAGAAACAAAAGGAGAGTTAAGGCTAGGTGTTAACACTCTGGAGCTAGACCAGGGGTAGCTCAGTGGGAATTCTTCCATCGGTCAGTGAAGGAAAACAATAGCTTATTAAGTTATTAAGCATTTGGAAAAGAAGTCAGACTGGCAGACTTCATCACATGTTTACATGTATTTCAGGGTTTTCTAGAGGAACATAAGCAACAGAATTAATTGTGTGGAAATGAGATTCACTGGGTTGTCAGGCAGAGTCTAGTCTGTGCAGTCCAACAATGAAAGATGTTCACACGGAGAGACTGAGAGAACAGCTGCTCAGTTACTCAAGCTGGGTGCCTCAGTGGTCTCGATGTAGATCTGAAGGTCTGGAGGAATCCTGGAGAGCCGCTGGTCAGTCTGCAGGGGAGGGCCAGAGAAGCTTGCTTCTCATGGCGTTTGAGGATGACAGCTGCAGGGAAAAGTAGCAGCAGCAGGGTAAATGAATTTGCCAGGGAGAGACAAAGGCAAGCAGGTAGATATCAAACGCCTCCCCTTTGTAATCTCATATCGGGGACAAGAGAAGATGTCATCCATTTTGGGAGCGCACATTCCAATTTCAACTAGTCCAGAAAAAAGAATCCTTCATAGCTGTGCCAAGAGGTTTGTCTCTTAGCTGCTTCTCAATCCAGTTAAAATTACAACCAAGATTAGCTATTATTTCATCAATATGTCATACCACAAATATAGTAGAACAAAGACTATGATTTTCAGGTTGAAAATATGGTTCACTATTTCCAGGCTCAATTTACAATAGAAAGATACGACACAGAGAGTGCTACACTAGAAATAAGCCACGATAAATAGAAATTATGATTTTTTTCTACAAGAGAATACGTGATAAAATTCAATCTGGCATAACATTTCAAGAACCATGGCATAATCTACCTTGCCAAGTTCCTTCTGTGCTGCCACAATGCCTCCCCACCTGACTAGAGGAAAAGAAGAACCAACAGTAAATACTTCAGGCTTTGCAGGCTTCCAAACCTTTGTTGTAGCTATTGGTCATTCTGCTGTAGTCCACAATAGCCATGAACAATACGTAAACAGGTGGGCATGACTGTGACACAGGAAAATTTTATTTATAAAAACAGCTGCTTGGCTATTGTTTGCCAAACAATCAGCCAGACTGCAATTACTCTTAAACTCTCAATTTCTCAAAAATAACCCGAAGTGTCACAAGTGAGAAATATACTTGGTTTTAATCTGAGATTTTTTTGCACATATTGAAGGCAGTGTAACTTAGTTTATTGTAAAAATGAGTGTATTACTACAAAACTTTGATAATACAAATTGTCTTTAAATTTGATGATCTGTTTTCCTGAGTGATTCCAATGCTCTTAACTAAATGCCATGTGTATATCACAAACAGAATGATTAAAATGCTCACAACAGAGGAGTTAAAAATAAAATGCTTTCCCATGGATGACAAATGATACAATGATTCTTCAGCAGCATCATTTCGTGAATTAGCTTTTTGCTGCTATGATGACATACAATGACCAAGGCAGCTTACAGAATGTAGAGTTTATTTGGTTTGGTTTATGGTCCCAGATGGAGAATCCATAATGATAAAGGAAGTGTGGCAACAGGAGAATGGAGCCAAAAGCTGGAAGATCACATCTTCAACCAGGAACAGGAAACAGAAAGAACTGGACTGAGACATGACGATGACTCTCAAGCCCACTCCCATGATACATTTCTGCCAACTAGACTCGACCTCCCCAAATTCCACAACCAAACAGAGCCACTAACTGGGGAGCAAATATTCAAATACATGAGCATGACCTGGACATTTCTCATTCAAACCACTGTGCTCGTGAAAAACTGGTTTTTTGAAATATTTGTCAAATGGAAAAAATTAAAATAGAAGAGGAATATTTTAAAAATCATCTTTTTGAGTACTTTTGCTACTTAGCTCAACAGTAGAAAGAATATCCAAAGAAGAAAAAACTGGGTTGAGAAGGGTATTAGTGCAGACAGTTGCAATTCCTCGCTTCATAAATTTCACCATCAATACTGTTTTGTCCCATTTTTCACCAGTGTGTGTTACTGAATAATTTGGGGTCTTTGAAACTTTTTTTAATATGATACTGAAAATTTTGATCACATCAGAACATCCATTAAGCAGTGAACTAATTATTCTCTTATACTAATTACTTAATGTGTAAACCTACTTGCTTTACTATTATTTCTTACATTTATTCATTTTAGAGTGTCTTTTGCTCTGTGCTATACACACATATGTATGCATATATGTGTATAATAAAGAGAAAAACAGAGGCTATAAATATATATAACTCCACACATATCAGAAGCTTTTTGTGTATGTGTGCTTGTGTCTACACACGTGTAACAGATTGCCTGTGCACATCTGTATGTTTGCGTGCAGAGGCTGATGTCGTGCATTTCCCCCAGTAAGTCACCACATTATATATGGTCTCTCCTTGAAGCCTAGAACTAACTGACTCATCAAGACTTGCCGGCCAGTAAGCCATAAAGACTCTCTTCTCTCTGCCTTTCCTAGCTCTGGGGTTACAAGCTGTCTCAGTTAGGATTTCTATTGTTGTGAAGAGACAGCAGGACCATGGCAACTTCTATAAAGGAAAACATTTAATTGGGGGCTGGCTTACAGTCTTAGAGGTTCAATCCATTATCACCACGGCAGAGAACATGGTGGCATGCAGGTAGATATGGTACTGGAGAAATAGCTGAGAGTCCTACGTCTTATAAGCAACAGGAAGTCAACTAACAGTCAGTCACACTGAGAGAAGCTTGAGCAAAAGAGACCTCAAAGCCTGCTCTCACAATTACATACTTCCTCCAACAAGGCCACACCTCCTAAGAGTGCCATTTTGGGGGCCATTTTCTTTCAAACCACCACACAAGCACAAATCACTGTTCAAATTGTGATGTGAATGATAGAGATTGACTAAGTTCTTCAGGCTTAGTCAGCAAGTGCTTTACCAACTGAAGCCTCTCTCCAGCTTCACATAAAAGTTTTATCCTGTATGTATTAAATGCATATTCTCATTTTATAAAGTATACTTTTAACTAAATTGTAGTAATCATCTCTCATCTGTTTTTGTATGATCCTAAATATCCATTTTAATAATTTGAAATTTTGCAATGAACTATTAGATGACATATCAGTTCCACTCGTTAGGAATTCCTTGAGAGCCAGGAGGTGTCACTTTCAGACTGACAGAGATGTTTTTATTGTATAACCCTCTGAAACACCATGTGTGATTTGAATGGGACTAATTTTCTCCTGGAAGTCTCAACACCATTGTCTACTCTCCTATACCTTATTAAAATTTCTCCTTAAATGCTATTTCTAGACATTCTGTAGTTGTTGCATTAATGAACTCAAAGCTACTGTGCTTATCTGGACAGATTTGCATAAAATCAAGCCAGTCAAAATCCAGCATGGAGGCATGGATGGGCTCACAAGGTTCTGCCCTTAGCTAAGGAGTTATTGGCAGTGAGTGGCTTCGGGATAAGGGACAATTATGCTCTTGTGGATAACCACACCCCTGTGTGTATATGGGCAGTACTAACTGGTCTCAGTATAATATAAAAAAGAAAAATAATAAAGGACATGGAACTGGAAAGGGAATACGTTGAAGTAGATATCTGGAGAATGTTGGGGAAGAAAAATAAGGATGTTTATGCCCAAAATATATTACATACATGTATGAAATTCTCAAACAATAAAAATATCATAAAGAGATCTCTTTTCAAACATAGGATTGAACTATATAAAAAATAAAGAAGTATGAACTTTATGTTTTACTTACAGAATCTGGAAGTGGAGAGTCAGTGGAATTATTGAGAAAATATCTTAATCTAATCTGACCAGTTGCAAACAAATTCCTTCCTTAATTGCCCAGTTCCTCATTTGTTTTCTTTGTTTAGACACAGATAAATTACTTGTGAATGAGGGGTTCAATGATGTCAACAGTAAAACATGTGTCTTTATTTGTTCAGAGAAAATTACTGACAATCAGCATTGGATGTAGCATAAACATTAGAAGAGAAATGACTATTTAATTAGATATTTAATTACTTTTAATCAATCAGAAGACATTCAGATATTATTGATGGCACTGTTGATCCTGATACTTCTTGAGGGGATATTTACTGAGGAGTTCAATGTGTTTTCAATCTATGATTTTGCAATGAAAGAGGCATGACTCTAAGGGATCAATGAACTGAAAGCCTTAAACAATGTGTGTAGTCCTTGTTTCAAAAACATGTTTCCAGGGCCATGCTCATTTCTATTCTTCTTCCTATTATTCTTCTTCCCATAGAGGTTCTTAATCTCCATTCTCAGTCCCTTTAAGCTTTTATCATGCTGAAAAGTTAGGGTGAGAAACACAGACTTTAGTATTTTACACCATAATCATCATACAATTTGACAATATAAATGATTAAACATATTTTGTTATAAGAAAACTTGTGAGGAAAGCATTTAGGCTAACTGAAGATCTTTACTTTCCTTCTGCTCCTCCAAATCCCATCCTCTAGCCTCATTCTCAGCTCTGTAGCAGACCATCTGATACAGCGCCCTTTCCCTTCCTGCCCTCAGCTCCCGTGAATCACAGAGATTTTTCCTCCAACTCACCCCTTTATCCCAGAAAGCATTCTCTGGAAACTGAAATGCCACTCAGGCCAGGGAAGCAGGTGGGCTAACTACAGATCTTCACCTCTCCCTTCTCTCCTTTAAGTCCAACGCCCCCTCACGCCAACTCTGTGGCAGACAGCTTGCTGTGGCCTACCTCTCCTCTCTGCCCTCATCTTCAACATAGCAGGCAGATCTCCTACAACCTTCCTCACCACTCATCCTGTTATCCCAGCTCCCAACTCTTGTAACAGGCATTTCCTGGGAAGCCTCCAGCCAAGCTTGCGAGAGAAGCAAGAAAGCCCACAAAGCAGGAAGGTAAACTGCACATGTCACTTTCTTTCCTTCCTCCAAATCTAACCTGCCAGTCCCATCTCCAGCTCTGCAGATTACCTGTTGTAGCCTCTCCTCATTCTCTATGTCTATTCCCAAGGAACTAAGAAGACCCCAGTGGAACACCTTGCTTCCTCACTTCTGTGGACTCCATTAGTCCCTTCACTCCCAAACCATTCCCATTCATAAATGTCAGCTGCCAAGACCTAGAAATACATTTTAAAATGAACCCTCAGTGGCCACATTTAGCAGAATCCAAGAAGAATTCCCTACCATGCAACAAAAAGGCACAACATCCTCCTAAGAACCAGAGAAGTCAATAAAAACCAAGGAACAAAATGCCCACACAACTAAGACAATACCACATATCAGCACCTAGAATTACAATAGTCTCGAATCCAGATGCCTAAATTCAGCATAAATACACAGTAGCAATGAGGACATATGTCTTTATTACAGTCCAACAAACTTACTGCATTAGGCCTTGAGAACAGCGACATCACTGAAACACAAGACAAAGACCTTAAAATAGTATTTATGAATTTAATAGGGATCCTTAAAGAGGAAATGAATAAATCCTTTAAAGAAATTTATAAAAACACAACCTGTGGAAGGAAATGAATAAAGCAATTCAAGACCTGAATGTGGAAATAGACCCAATAAAGAAATTCCAAACTGAGGAATTACCTGAAGTAGAAACATTAGGAACTCAAACAGGAACCTCAGAGGCAAGCCCTACAAAAGATGGAAGTGAGAATCTCAGGCAAAATGGACACAGTGGAAATAGATACTTCAATCAAAGAAAACATTGAATATAAAAAAAATCCTGCCAAAAAAGATCCAGAAAATTTGGGAAGTCATGAAAAGGCCAAATAAGAATAATTTAAGAATTAAAAACAGAGTAGTAAGAATAAGCCCAGGTCAAAGACACAGAAAATATTTTCAATAAGATCATGGAAGAAAATTCTCATGTACATACCAAAGTGCAAGAATTATACAGAATACCAAATAGACTGTACCAGAAAAGAAATTCCCCTTGGCACATAATAATCAAAACACTATATATATATATATATATATATATATATATATATATATATACACACACACACATGTGTGTGTGTGTGTGTGTGTGTGTGTGTACAAAACAAAGAAAGAATAATACAAGCAGCAAGAGAAAAAGAACAAGTAACATATAAACACATAACTATCAGTATAATATTTGAATTCTCAATGGACACCTTAATAGCCAAAAGGGACTAGAACAATGTTCTACAGATTCTAAGAAACCATAGATGCTAAACCAGATTACTATAGCCAGCAAAACTTTCAATCCCGATAGATGGGATAAATAAGATATTCATAATAAAACCAAATTTAAGCAATATCTATGTACAAATCCATCCCTACAGGAGGCATTAGAAGAAAAAACTCAAACCTAAGGGAGTTAATGACACCCAAAAATATACAAGGAATAAATAATCTTACACCAGCAAATCAAACACACACACACACACACACACACACAAAGACATTATCACCACCACCAACAACAACAATAACACCAATGGTCTCAATTCCCCAGTAAAGAGACACAGACCAAAGGATGGATTTGGAAACAGAATTCACCTTTCTGCTATATCCAAGAAATACTTGACATCAAGGACAGACATCACCTCAAGGCAAAAGGTTAGAAAAAGATATTCCAAGCAAATGGACACAAGGAACGAGCTGGTTTGATTATTTTAATATTTAAAAATATAGATTTCAAACCAAACTAATCAGAAGAGATAGGGAAGGACACTACATATTCATGAAAGAAAAAATCTGCAAAGAGGACTTTGCAATTTGTAACATAACCAAACACAAGAGCACTTACCATGTAGCAGGGTCCTTGCTGTTGTTCCCTTTGAAGACGGGGCCAAGTAGGCACAGAGTCAAACCACACAGACTCCGGGAGAATGTCGAAACAACAAACTCAGTTTATTCAGGAAGAGGCAAGCCTTATATACCCTCCACCCCACCCTTGGGGGGAGGTCTGATGAATATGCATCAGCTGGTGTGACCTGACTGCCTCTCATTGGTCCAGGTCATCTCTAGATCATGTTTCAGCTGCTGTTGCTAAGACCATCAGGCAGACCCAGGCTGGCTCTCAGAAAGTATCTTTTTTACTTGTTTGGGTGGTCTGGCGCTCAAGCCCGTGAGGGATGAGTCATCCCACACTACTACATGCAAAAAAAGTAACACTACTTTTCATGATCTCTTTTTCTTTTCTTTGTTTTGTCCTATCCCAATATGTTAGTTTTTGTCATATCATATCAAATGATATCATATCATGTCATATCACATAGTCATGTCACATTATATCATATCATATCCTTAGGTTCTAAGGCTTAGAAGCCTATTTGTTTTCTTTTTTTTCATTATTTATTTATTTATTTTACATCCCAACTGCAGTTTACCCTACCTCCTCTCCTCCCATCCTCTTTACCCTACCTACCCTCTACCACTCTCTCAATCTATTTCTCCTGTTTTTGTTTAGAAAGGGGAAGGCCTCCCGTGAGTATCAACAAAGCACGGTACAGCAATTTGTAGTAAGCCTATGCATCTTTCCTTGTGTTAATTCTAGGCAAGGATACCCAGTATGAGAAATAGGTTGTCAAGAACAAGCCAAAGCAATAGGGACAGTCCTGCTTCCACTGCTAGAAGTCTCACAAATAGACCAAGCTACACAGCTATCGGGCCTAGGTCAGTCCCATGAAGAGAGGGAGAAAGGATTGTAGGAGTCAGAGGGGTCAAGGACAACAAAAGAAACACCCACAGAAACAACTAACCTAGCTCATAGAAACTCATAGTCTGAACCAACAACCAAGGAGCCTGTTTGTTTTCTAATGATAGACAGAAAACTGTAGCTAGAGTTTTCCTGCCTGGCCCACAGTCAGGACAAATCTCTCTCACCCACCAGTCCCACAGCTGCTCAGACCCAACCAAGTAAACACAGAGACTTATATTGCTTACAAACTGTGTGGCCGTGGCAGGCTTCTTGCTAACTGTTCTTACAGCTTAAATTAATCCATTTCCATTAATCTATACCTTGCCACATGGCTGGTGGCTTACCGGGATCTTCACATGCGGCTTGTCATGGCGGTGGCTGGCAGTGTCTCCCTCTCAGCCTTCTACTTCCCAGAATTCTTCTCCTTGTCCCGCCTATACTTCCTGCCTAGCCAATGGCCAATCAGTGATTTATTTACTGACCAATCAGCAACACGCTTGACATACAGACCATCCCACAGCAGAAAACAGTCGATTTGGATAGGGGTTGAGGTGGGGCGGAATTGGGAGGTGTAGAGGGAGGGGGGAACCATAATCAGAATATATTATGTGAGAAAAATTATCTATTTTCAATAAACTTGATAATAGAAAATATGTTTGTTCTAGATACTTCTCAAAAGGGTGTTTTGTTGTAACCGTGTTGTGAAACCCCCAGAGACCACCAAGGAGCCAGTGTCTGATGCAAGTACACAAGGGCCTTTTCACTGTCAGATTCAAACCCAGACCACTGTCCTATATTCCTACATAGTGGATGGAGGGAAATGGGGCAACAGCAGGCTCAGGGGTAGGAGAGCTTTTAAAGGAAAAAACTGCAAGCTGGGAGCTACATGCCTTGGTGTTTGGGGATTGGGTAAAGAGATATGGGGCAAGGTGATTTTTTTGAAACTATTGGTTAAACTTTTGGTGTGAAACCACAACCTGCTGACAGGATGTCTGGATATCTGCAAGGTCCATAAACCATCAACAAGATGCCTTTGGGAACATCTGGATCTTGTTAAACTTCCCTGCCCTCTTTCTTAATTGGCTGCTTCTAGGGTATCTCTTCAGATTTCACTGTCATGGCACACTCCTGAGCTTCTTCCTGGAACTAAGTACAGTTCCCAGTTACCAAATGGTCTAACATGATAGCCCTTCTCTAAAAGATGGAGTCTGCAAAGTCAAGCCTAGGCCTTCATATTGCCTTCACATTTTCAGTGTTTTATAAATGTATTTATTTATTTATTTTGGATCGGAAAGATGATGTCATACAAGCAGTTATAGAATTGTGAACCCAGATTACCTGAGCTCACATACAGATCTAATAAAGATGTCAAAGACAGCACAAGTATAGTGTGTCAGTTGAATAGCTGGTGGGGGCTTGAAGTGAGATTAGAAGCACCATGGGCTCCTTGTTTCAAGTGGAATTTTGCAGATAATAGAAATTGTTATCATTGTACTCTGAAAGATTTTCAATATATATTTTCTTTAAAACTGTATGTTTATTTGAATTTGATAACATTTTGTTCTTAATTTTGTAGTTTACCCACAAGTCAATGTTTAAAAAATTTTTTATATAAATTTTAATGTATCAAATTAGTAAAATCTGAAAAAGTCATAAGACATTCCTGACAAAAAAGTTAAGAACAACCCCCAAATTTATCAAATCAGTGTAATCATGATCAATACCTGGCCCTGGTAAATGTATTTGTAAAGTAGTTTTCTTCATCATATTTGTAAAAATCTGTTGTTTATCTCTCTAAGAAAATAAACCAAAACATGTTTCAGCTCATATTTCACTATACTCTTTTCTTCCACACAACTAATAATTACCCAACAACTACCAATAGCTACCACCCCATTCTTAGACAAAATAGTAATGTGCAGCATGAATCTTAAAAGGTCTTATTAATAAAAACAAACCCAGGTATTGGGGGTAAATTCTGAAAGATCAGAGAGAAAGAACAAGCCAGAGCCACCTCGCCTTGCCAGTTTCTCAGCTGATCCTGTTTCCTCAGACTGGAAGTCTCTGAGTCCTCATCCAAATGAATCTCAGCTGAACTGCTGCTAAAAGCCTGAAAGCTTAACCATGTGTTAAAATTAAAGATGTGAGTCACCATGCCTGGCTGTTTCCAGTGTGGCTTTGAACTCACAGAGATCCTGATGGATCTCTGCCTCTGGAATGCTAGGATTAAAGGTGTGTGCTACCTCTGCCTAACCTCTATGTTTAATATTATGGCTGTTCTGTTCTCTGACCCCCAGATAAGTTTATTGGGGTGCACAATATATCAACCACATTTCCATTTTTTGTCTAAAATAAAAAAGCTTATAACTAATACAAGAAATCCATATCCAATAAGTATATACAATATATACAGTCAAGAATTACATTAACAATGTCCAGTCCATTTACATTTGACAGATTCAGACAAAAAACTCCATTATATATAAACAATGTCCAGTCCATTAACATTTGACAAATTCAGACAAATTTTCATTACTTAACTTATTTTAAAAAAGTATTTCCTTTTTAAAAGTAGATTCAATAATTGACCTTTTTATCTTATCATATCCATATTCTCTTTTTTCTTCTCATAATAGATTCAATAATATACCTTTTGTCATTTTTATATCTGTAATGCACTCTTATCCTGATTTCTAAGTTAGAATGTCAAGATTAAATCCCAGTTCTCCCCTAATTCTGCTCATCTCACACTGCCCAGTAGTGTGAGACTACTTTATCTCCTGGGTGTTTACTGAGATGTGAAATATTGAAGTGACCTTAAAGCAGAATCCAGACAACTTTGTTAAAAAAAAAATTCAATCTCCAACTTTCACTTTTATATTTCCTTGAACATAAAATTACTCTGCTTTTCACTTTTTAAGGATAAATTTTCTCTTCTTTCAAAGAAAAATAAAAATAGACCTGACCTTAAAGGACTGTCAGAGGAATTGCTTGAAATAGTTTATGCAACAAAATTTTCATAGTATCTATCACATAGTAAGTGTTCGAAGATGTCACCTGCAATCAGCATCCTTGGAAGCAGTGATGTCATCACTACCCTCATCAACACTAGCATTACTATCATCAGCACCATTATCATAATCATCACTTTGATTTATACCTACTCATGCTTCCTCTTTCTTAACTTGAATCTTCAGCCCATGACTCTTGATGGAGATGATAAATTTCTAGTTATGCTGTTTCCAAAGTTATTACTTTTCAAGAGTTATCTTTTTTAAAGAAAAAACTGGTCATATTTTCTTTCTGCTTAAAATATATATTCAGCAAAACTCTAAGGGGATAAACAAGTTTTAAATTAGGATGAAGTATACCTAATGTCTCACACATCTCACCCTAATTTCTGCTGTCTGCTACCAACTAATATGTATTCATTTGTAATTTATTCATTAGCTACATTCTCTATTTTCTGGGTCTTAAGGCATATACTCAAGTAGCCCAAGGGTGAGCTTGGACTTTTAGAGAGAAGGACAACCCTGGACTCCTTAGATGTCTGTCTTTACCTCCCAAGTGCTGAGATTAAAGGCGTGTAGCACTACTCCTGGCTCACTTTCTCTTTCATCTAATGTGCCTTTACAGTATTTTGTAGCTGGAATTGCTCTTCCAAAGGATAGAGTAGGGGGTATCATTTACTTTCTCAAATTCAGACTCAATTGTGAGTGTTTCTTTGTTGCTTTCATAATATAGATTTTAGTAGACACATTCTTTGAATTGTTATTGCACAATTGTGCAGGAGTTAAAACAGGCTTTATTTGAATGTTGTTTCAGTGTCAAAACCTGAGACCAGTGGTTATGGACTTAGCAAAATCAACCTTTTCTGATTTTCAGTTGCTATAAAGAGGAGCCTTACAAACTACCAATGACAATTCAAACACATTGTTATGTAATTCAAAATTAAAGTTGTGGGAGACCAGTCCCCATATTTATTTACCCCAGGAACTCTTGAGGAATGAGGGATAAGAGACTTCATTAGAAATAAGGAGAGAGAAATAGAGAGAAAATATAGGATAGACTTGAGTGGGCCTGGATCCTTATCCACTGACCCAGAACTTTATTTTAAAGGTCTATTTATAACAATGCTAAGGGGTAGAGCAAAAGACCTCTCCTTTGCGAGTTACAGTCACCTGGTACCCAGTCCCATGGTCCAATCAACCTCTTATGTGGTCCTGCTGGGTAAAGCCACTAGGAAACCGAGTGGGCTCCAACATAAAGACTGTTTGTCCTTATTGACTCCATCTTAGGATACCTACTCTTTCTTGATGATTGCATTTTTTGTTTTAAAATATGCTCTCAAATTTTTAAGTCTCATAAGCCATGAATATCTCTTCAAAATTGGCATGAACTTAAACAACTCAAATAATTCCCTCTTGAAAAACTTTAGAAGATTAAAATTTTATTTTAAAACACATACTTAGTTGAGAATCAATGTCTCTTAGCCATAAAAACTAATACTACTTGACATAATCTTGCTTAAATATGACTATTCAGAATATACTATTTCTTTCCAAAAAGGATTTTAAAATGCTTTTGTTGCACTGAAGTCACACTTGAAATACTAGTGTTTTGAGTATGAATCGTAGAACCCTTCCTTTGGGATAACTTCCTTTCTTATAGCACAGTGGACATGACATCCTGGCACTCACTTGAATCACTGGCCTGCCTTGGCTCAGGCATTTACTGAATACCATCTCAATAAATAGCTGAAAGTAAGGAGAAAGTTCCCAGTTGAAAGTGTGTATCTTCCAATTGTGCTTTTCATCTAAAGGAAATCTCTTCTGGATCTTTTCTAAAGTTTATGATCCTATATAAACTAGGAATACTTCTGCTATAGTCAGTCAAATTCATATACTTGTGAACCAATCCTTTATTTTATGGTATAATTTTAGGAATTTGTTATAACTGCTAAAACCCAAAAGATTGAGAAGTTCACCCAACCTTTCTAGTAATGTATGGCTTTCCCATAATGAATATTCAACATTTTTAGTGTTCAAATCTTAGTGACTGGTATGGTGGTACAAGCCTTTACTCTGGAGGCAGAAGTAGGAGATCTCTGTGGTCAAGGGCAGTCTGCTCTACAATGGGAGTTCCAGAGCAACCTGAGTCACATGCTGAGATCCTTTCATATTTGTTTAAATTGTTATTATAAAACAATTTCCCATGATATTTTTTCTTTTTATTTTAAATCTATTTATTTATTTTATATCCTGACCACAGTGTCTCCTCTCTCCTCTCCTCCCTGTCCCTCCCCTCCCCTCCAATATGCCCTGCCCTCAATCCAGTCTCCCTCCATTTCTCTTCAGAAAAGGGCAGGTCTCCTATGAATATCAATAAAACATGGCATATCAAGTTGCAGTAAGATTAAGCATCCTCCCATTAAGGCTGGACAAGGCAACCCACTATGAGGAATAGGGTCCCAAAAGCCAGCAAAAGAGTTAGAGACAGCCCCTGCTTCCACTGTTGGGAGTTCTATAAGAAGATCAAGCTACACAACTGTCCAATATATTCAAAGGGACTAGGTCAATCCCATGCAGGCTCCCTGGTTGTCAGTTCAGACTCAGTGAGATCCTGTGAGCCCAGGTTAATTGATTTTGTGAGTTTTCTTGTGATGTCTTTCACCCCTCTGGCTCTGACAATCCTTCCTCCCTCTCTTCAGCAGGATTCCCCAATCTCAGCATCATATGGCTGTGAGTCTCTGTCTCTGTTTCCATCAGGTGTTGGTTGAAGCCTCTGTGACAACACTTGGGCTAGGCACAAACCTAGAAGTATAGCAAAACATCATTGGGCATCATTATATTGACATGTTTTTTCTTTAATCATGTTTGGTTCTATCCTAGGTGTATGGGTCATTCTGCCTCTGGGTCATGGTGCTCCAGGCAGTGTCACCGGTGGGATTGCTCTCTTGGCATGGTTCTCAGGCTGGACTAGTCATTGGTTGGCCACTCCCTTAATCTCTATGCCATCCTTACGCAGCATATCTCACAGGCAGGACAGACTAGGTAGGAGGTTATGTGGCTGGGTTGGTGTCCTAATCCCTCCAATGGAAGTCTCACCTAGTCACAGGAGATGGTTGGCTAAGGCTACATATCTAAATATTTCTAGGAGATTTTCTAGTTGTTTGTTTTCCCATTTTTGCTTTTTGTTCTTTGGAGGGCCCACCACTCAGCTCTCCCCCCCCAAAAAAAAATCACACAAAGCTCCTTATTCTTAATTATAAATGCCTGGCCTTAGCTTGTCTTGTTTCTTGCTGGCTTTCTTAACAATTATGCTGTCTACCTTTGCCTCTGGATTTTTTCCTTTTCTTCTGTATATCTTACTTTCACTCTTATTCTGGGACTGGCTGTGTGGCTGGGTGGCTGGCCCCAGCAGCCCCCTCTCTTTGCTTTCTTGCTCCTTTTTTTCCTCCCAGATTTCTCCTTCTATTTATTGTCTCTGCCAGCCAGCCCTGACTACCCTTTCTCCTATCTTGCTATAGGCTGTTCAGCTTTTTATTAGACCATCAGGTGTTTTATATAGGCAAAGTAACACAGCTTCACAGAGTTAAACAAATGGAACACAAAAGAATGTAACACAGTTTTGCAACATTAAATAAATGTTCCACTGCATAAACAAATGTAACACATTTTAAAATAACATTCTACAACATTTCCCTCTTTTTGTCTAAATAAAAATGCAAGGTTTTCACTTTAACATAGAAAACCACACAACAAAAACAGTTATCAAGTAAAAAATATATTTACAATATTCTTATTTATAATTAAGAAAAATGTTGTTGTTTATTTTGGGTATTTTGGGGGACCCACCACCCAGCTAACAAATAAATCACACATGGAGATTTATTGTTACTTGTAAATGCCTGGCCTTAGCTTGGCTTGTTTCTTTACAGCTTTTCTTAACTTTAAATTAGCCCATCTACCTTTTGCCTCTGTTTTTCTATCCTTTCCTTACTTCTGTATATTGTACTTTCACTCGTACTCCATGGCTGACTGTGTGGCTGGGTGGCTGGCCCCTAGCATCCTCCTCTTCTTGTTCTCTTGCTCTTTCTTCTTCCTTCCTCCAGATTTCTCCTTCTATTTATTATCTCTCCTGCCAGCCCCACCTATCCCTTATCCTGCTTGCTATTAGCTATTCAACTCTTAGACCAATCGGGTATTTTAGACAGGCACAGTAAGATAGCTTGCATCATTAAACAAATGTTCCAGAGCATAAACAAATGTAACACATCTTAAAATAATATTCTACAACAATGATAGACCTGCTTGCAGAGCAATGTGAATGTGTTGTAGAAGTCACATATTTTATATCACTCATCAAGGAGACTGAAGCAATACACCCAAGTAAGGTATGTAACACTTTGAAAGTCCAACAATTCACTTAATAGTTTTATGCTTTATGAGTGATAGGAAAGGCCAGCTGTAGCAATTCCTTCTAAATGATTGAAGAAAATAATTAACATATTCTAGACTATGAAATTTCTGCAATGTTTTATATAGATTCATTTTTTTTTTTTTTAGATTTTACTGTCAAAAATCTGGCACAAAAGTTATCTTGTCTATGTATCTAGAGTAGTTGCTACTTTCTGCTCATCAGATAAATCTAATGAAATATCAAGTTTTTAAAGAATCTCTTATATGTACGTACAATGTATGTTGAACATATCAATCCTCACATTCTAATTCCTCCTAGAAACCCTCCCTAAATTCTATTATCAAATTCATGTCCCTTTTTCATAACTCATTTCATAACTCATCACTCTAATCAGTGCTGTCTACATGTGCACAGTATAGGGTTATCCACTGGAGTGTAGACAACCTACCAGGGGTCATTTCCCCATAACTCTTTCTACTTCAGGTGCCTGCAAACACCAATGCTCCTCAATTATTTTTTATTGTTGATGGTTAGTAATCCCACCACCATATGTACTGGAGTTTTGGTTGGTTTGATCTCATGCAGACTTTGTAAGGTAACCTGTGAGTTCATGAGGACAATAGCCATGTCCTGCCTAGAAGACACTGGTTTACAGCAGTCTTTCCTAACTGATGATTCTTACAATTTTTCTGCCTCTTATTCTACAGAGGTTCATTTCATGAGCCATGTGGAGAGGTGGAGGATGCATACTGTTGATGGAAAATGTAGGGCTAAACAGTGCATACTTACATATTCTCTCAACACTGCATAGCTGTTACTAATCTCTGTATTAATTACCATAAACTGTAAAAAGGAGCTTCTTGAGCTTTAAAGGTTTCTCAGTGGTTAAGAGACCTTTCTCTTTTTACAGTGTACTTGGGTAGGTTTATCACACCCACCTGGTACCTTACAACTACCTGTGACCCCAGTTCTAGGTAATCTATACACTGACATACATAATACAAATAAATCTTTGATAAAAATTTTCTCTGATGAGGGTTGATTCATTAATGTATGGTTATAGAAATAAGTATTTAGAAAGCAGTTTAATACTATATCCATTTTTCAGAAACACACTAATAGGTTTTCCCCTAGTGTTTATGACCTCCTCGTGGTTCTCTGCAAGATTATAGTACCAGACATGACCTTTGTCACTTGGAATGGCCCTTAAATCAAATCAGTGGTTGGTTAGCCCCATGGTAGTCATATTACTATTGCACCAATGGGCATATTATTCTTGTGGCATCCAGGATTCACACTTGGTAAAACTATTTATTGTTACTATTCTCTCTCAACAGTCTGTATAATATCTTCTGAATTTAAAAAAAGCTAGTTCCATGTTCAGTACCAGCTCAATTTCTCTATGTCTTGTGACCCACATGTGCAGTGTCTTTGACAGTAGCATCTTACCATTTAATTCTTCTGAACAACCGCAAGCAATGGCAATAGTTTATCTTGTTTTAGAGGTTTATATAACTTAACTGACCAATAACACAAAGGATGGTATCCTACGTGTGACAATGGGCTCTTTTGGATTATCTATGATATTATATGCCCATATAAAGTAACTCAATTTGTATTCATATATTTTTGTTATTCATATAGATTCATATATATATATACATATATTTTTTAATGAATTTTTTTTCCTTTTGAGATGTAGATTTTAGTTGACCAGTAGGCTTTAGAATGGATTCAGTGTTTGGCCATGACCCCAACTTTATCCTGTAAATGGATCACCTATCATAAACTGAGTAGTGCCTGACATAGTAAACTATAAACATATGTGGTGGTTTAAATGAGAATGACCTCCATAGGCTCATATGCTTGAATGCCTATTCTGAAGTTGGTGGAATTGTTTGGGAAGAATCAGGAGGTGTGGACTTGTTGAATGAATTGTATCTCTAGAGTTGGGCTTTCAGGTTTGAAAAGCCCACAGCATTCCCTGTTAGCCTTTTTCTCTGTCTCGTGGTTTTAGAGAAAAGGGGCTGGTTAAAGAAACCCACCCTGATCCTGGAGCCCAGAACTAGGGAAAGATGGCTAAGATCAGGGCAGAAAGAAACACAGTTTGTCTCAATCAGATCAGAGGATCAGAGACATCTCTGCCCCTGGCCAACTGACTTGTGAAACCAACGAATCACAGAGCAGGACAGTAGAACCCTGGACCGCAAGTCAACCCCTGGTTGACTCCACCCCCAAGATATCCTGTGTAAACTGCTCTGCCTGGTCAGTTAGAAAAAGGCATTTCTCTCCACCCTGGTAGAGGCAGCTACTCTAATGTACTCCTCCTTCCCAAATAAATCTCTTTCTTAAAAGAATTTTGGGTGTGAAGATCTTCATTCACTGGCACAGAGGAGATCCTTTCTGAGATGTCCCCCAGTGGACAAAACAAGGGAAAGCTGAAACAGCAGAGCAAGTAGAAGCTGAACAGAAGATCTTTGCTGAGACATCCCTCAGTGGACAGAGCAAGAGAGAGCTGAGAAGTAACACTTTTCTCAGGAGTGAGAGGCTATCACTACATTTCTGCAGTGGCTTCCCCTTTTGCAGAGTGAAGCAAAAGAAGCAACATCTTAGGCCAGAGAAGCAGAGCTCTGCTAGGAATCCCCCTTAATTGGGGTCTGAGCAAAGCTCAGCTGTAGCGGCTCTCCAGGAGAGGAGCAGGATTGCTATATCCTGCAGGGAGACCATCCACCATCAGTTCCAGGCCTGACTTTCCCAAGAAATCAGAAAAATTTCTCTTCCAGGGTTGGGCTGCTTCTTTGCAGTTCCAGCCTTCAAAGCTGTGCTAAACAGCTCCAGGTGTCTGGGACAACTTCAGGGCAGAGCTGTTGTTCTGAGGAGCTCGAGGTGTCCCAGATACCTCACCCTCCAGGGCTGAACTGTCTCCTTGCAGCTTCAGCCAACAGAGCTGTCCTACACAACTCAAGGTATTACCTGACTTCCCAGGTAGTCAGAACACCTTTCCCCAGAGTTGCAAAACTTATGTTTTGGTGCCAAAATCTGGGACCAAACCCAGAGTTGTAACCAATTTACTTACAGTGGTTGTTGTTCCAACATTTAAGTTCTCACTAGTGCTCCAGAGTCATGCCTGCCTACTGCCATGCTCCTCACTATGATGACAAGGAACTAACTTTCTGAAACTTTAAGCAAGCTCCCAATAAACTCTGTCTTCTATAAATTACATGGTTTCACTACCCAACAGTGGAAAAGTAAGATAGCATGTATATATGGATATTGATGTACCATCATCAAATGGAACTGACATTCTTCAACAGGTATTAGTGCCTATGCTGCCTAGTTTATGTCAACTTGTCACAAGATAGAGTCATTTTTAAAAAGGGACCTTAATAGAGAAACTGTCCCCATAAGATTGGCCTGTGAGAAAATCTATGGTACATTTTCTTTATTGGTGATTGATATGAGAGTACCCATCTCACAATGGGTAGTACTACCCCTGGCCTGCTGGTCCTAGATGCTATAAAAAGGTAGGCTGAGCAAGTCAGGAGATACAAGCCAGTAAGCAGGATTCCTCCATAGCACCTTTTCCAGTTCCTGACTCCAGAGGTTTGCCCAGTTTGAGTTCTTGCTCTGAATTCCCTCAGTGATGGACAATGAACTGAGAGTAGTAAGTTGAATAAACCCCTTCCTACCAAAATTGCATTTGGTTATGGCGTTTTGTCACAGTAGTAGAAGCTCCAAGACAGTGGTGCAAACTATTCAGATGAGCAAATGGTGTGAATGCTGATGGTGCTTATTCCTGTAAAGTTACCTTCTATTGCTGACTGCGGACCTATGCTTTTCATTGTAGATGTCTATTATAATTTGAATAGAAAAGAACTTGAAATTAAAGTACATAGATTATGTAATAACAAGTTGCCATCCAAATTTGACAAGTTGAGTACAATAGTTTTGGGAGTTGCTCTAACAAGTAGTGATCAAGATAAATATGTATGTATTGATTATCATATCCAGGGCTGTCACAAAGTCTTGACAACAGCAATTTAAAGAAGGGAGGGCTTATTTTGACTCATAATTCGGGGAGGTACAGCCCATCATGGTGGGAAAGTCACAACAATAGAGGTATGAATGATTGGTCACATTATGTCCACAGGATGAATTAGAAAGAAGAATGCTGGTGCTCCACCTACTTTTTTCCTTTTGATTTAGTCCATGACACAAGTCTATGGTACAGTGCTACAGTGCTACCTACACCAAAATATGCCTTCCTTCCTCAATTAAATCTCTCTAGAAAAACCCCCAAACACTCCTAGAGGTATGTTTTTTACATGACTACAAATCCACTCAAATTAACAAGGAGGTTAACCATAAGACTATAAAACCAGCAGTAGTTGAAAAATGTGCTGCTTCTAGTGGAGAATATATGGACAGAAAATGTCTTATAATGAATTCATGAACTTTGGCTTCTACTTTCACTTAATTTTCAGATGATTAAACAGGACATAATTAAAAAATTCTTTTCAAGTATGACATTTGATAAACATTCCTGAATGGACAACCAGCTGGAGATATTTGTAGCATATGTGACTCTCCATGGAAGCATGCCCTAGTAGGAAAAACTATCAGTGATGGTCGTACAGTTGGCTTGTGAAGTAAGAAGATAGGAAAGTGGTGGGAGGAACAGAAGTTCTGCAGAGATCCTGCAACATATGTTTCTTCTTATCAAGTTTTAATTGCTGTTCTATAAGTGTACAGCACAAGACTTGAATGTGTTTTCAAAGGAAATTGTTTCCTGAAGGAGGAGGGTTGGAAGGGTAGGCCAGCTCCCCTGTGACAGGATGGTTAAACTAGATGACTGGAATTCCATTTTCTGAATGGAATTTGCACTTGCTCTTGACATACATTTCCTTTTCCCAGACCCAGAGCTTATTCTAATACCACCATTCTTGAATTTAAAGCTTAAATGTTAGCTGAAGATTTATTTTTCAGCCAGTATAGGACTGTGTTTTATATTCATGGAGTTCACTGATGTTACTCCATACTTCTGTGATGGTTATTCATGGTTGTGATGTTGACTATATCTAGAATTAACCAAAATCTAAAAAGGGATGTGCACACCTGGAGGAATTTTTGCTTAGTTAGATCACTTAAAGTGGGAAGATCTACTTATGATCTGGATCTTTGAGGTGGGAAGACACAACTTTAATCCAGATCTTTGGAGGTGGGAAGACCCATCTCTAATCTGGGCCATGCCTTTTGCTGGGAGCCTATATAAAGGACATGGAAAAGGGAACCTCTTGCTCTTTGCCTGCCAGCTCTTGCCCTGCCAGCAAGTTCATTCCTTCACTGGCATTAGAGTCTACTTCTCCAGGATTCCAGTGCATACTGAAGGCCAGCTGAGATATCTAGCTGAACAACTACTGGATTCTTGGACCTTCTGTACATAGGCAGCCAATTTTAAATTAGCTGGACTGAAGCTTATAAATCATTCTAATTAATGCCCCCTCTCTGTAGATGTAGATGTATATGCCATATCTTTGTCTCCATCTAGTTTAGAAATTGGAGTAATACTATATTCTATAAAATAAGTAAATAAGTTTACTCCACTATTCCTCTTGTTGGTGACGGCCATGTAATATGTGACTAAGATGTTAGTCCCTGGTGGAACTGGTGTCCCAGGGTGTTGTATTTATTCTACAGAAGCAGCCAGTACTTGGTACCACTCTCCCACTGCCAGCATTCATTAGTCTGGAAAGGCAGCAGTAAGAATGTGAGACGCTCTGGATGCTGCACCTCTAGGGATTCCTTTAAAATGATTCCCTTCCTGGTGTGTGAAATGGCAGACTTCCATTCTAGGATCAAGGAATAAACAATCACACATATAATGTCAACAACAATGATGGAACATAAAATATCATAGAGCAACATTAAAAGATTAAAAGGAAGTTCCCGCAAATAATTTATTTTAATAAACTAGTAGCAGACTAGTAGGAAAAAACCTTAATATATATTAATCAAAACTAATTCCAAAGAAAATAAATGATCTGAAAATTCAAGTATCAAATACAGTAAATTCATGTTTTCACAGTCTTCAAAACTCCAATGCCTACGTTCTGAAAGTACTCTTGGCAAATTCCACCAAAATTTTGAAGATGAAATGCCAGTTACACAAAAACCTCATAGTACATAGGATAGGGAAGAAATATCCTGACTCTTTTTATAAAGCCATTATTAAACTGAAAACTAAATCTGACAAAGATATTTGAAGGAAAGGAAGAAAGGAAGAAAAGAAGAAAGGAAGGAAGTAAGGAAGGAAAAAGAAAGAAAGAAAGAAAGAAAGGAAGGAAGGAAGGAAGGAAGGAAGGAAGGAAGAAGGAAAACAGAAAGGAAAAAAAGCTATAGAGCAATATCCCTAATGTATAGGGGTTCATAAATATTTATGGCATGAATAGTAAATTAAACTACAAGTAGAAATATATAACAAAGATAATATTTCACAAGCATTTCTGCCTATCATAGAAATGTAAGGAGAGTTCAACTTCAAAATTCAATTCATATTACTGATATATCTTATTGTCTAAAGGATAAAAATCATGATCATTTTAATAGATAAAGAAAAGACAAAACATAATATTTAATAATGAGAAAAATATAGCTGGGCAGTGGTGGCACATGCCTTTAATCTCAGCACTTGGGAGGCAGAACCAGGCGGATCTCTGTGAGTTCGAGGCCAGCCTGGGCTACCAAGTGAGTTCCAGGAAAGGTGCAAAAGCTACACAGAGAAACCCTGTCTTGAACCCCCCCTCCAAAAAAAAAAGAGAAAAATATAGGCAAAGTTTTCTTTTCCTGACTGCTTGCTCCCAAATAACCAACACAGAGGCATAATATTACTTATAAGTGCTCAGCTGATAGCTCACGCTTGTTACTAGCGAACTTTTTTTTTTTTTTTTTTGGTTTTTTTTGAGACGGGGTTTCTCTGTGTAGCTTTGCGCCTTTCCTGGAACTCACTTGGTAGCCCAGGCTGGCCTCGAACTCACAGAGATCCGCCTGGCTCTGCCTCCCGAGTGCTGGGATTAAAGGCGTGCGCCACCACCGCCCGGCCTACTAGCGAACTCTTACACTTAAATTAACCCATATTTCTTTTTCTTTTTCTTTTTTTTTTAAGGAAAGTTTTTTTTTTTTAAAGGTTTATTTATCCATTATGTATACAGTGTTCTGTCTGCATGTGCCCTTGCAGGCCAGAAGAGAGCACCAGATCTAATTGCAAGTGGTTGTGAGCCACTATGTGGTTGCTGGGAATTGAACTCAGGACCTCTGGAAGAGCAGTCAGTGCTCTTGACCTCTGAGCCATCCCTCCAGCCCCCAACCCATATTTCTTATCTACATTCTTCCATGTGGTTTATTGCTTGTTACCTCATTTTCTACATGCCCTGCTTCCTTTGGGGCTGGCTGGCATCTCCCCTGACTCTGCCTTTCTTCATCTCAATATTCTCAGTTTGAATGTCCTGCCTAAGTTTATCCTGCATTGCTAATAGCCACGCAGATTCTTTACTAACCGAAGAGAGTAATACATATACATAGTGTACAGAAGGATTATTGCACAAAATTTCTCCCTTTTTATCTAATTAAAAAGGAAGGTTTTAACTTTAACACAGTAAAACTATATGTAACAAAGCAGTTGTTAAGTAAAACTCACAGCTACAATATCCAGTCCATTTGTATTTAGCAAAT
The DNA here is from genome assembly GCF_949786415.1 of Peromyscus eremicus. Lineage (NCBI taxonomy): Eukaryota > Metazoa > Chordata > Mammalia > Rodentia > Cricetidae > Peromyscus > Peromyscus eremicus. Next base: position 8,143,796 of record NC_081430.1, on the reverse strand, counting down.
TTAGAGAAAATACTCTATTATCTATCTTATCTTAGTGAGTCTAAAGTTTTATGCCTATTGTTTTTCTATCATAACTAAGGAAAACTGTAAGTTTAACTATCTAATCTTCAACTCCATCAAAGACCCCAGAAGGATGAAATGTTACCTAATGCCAGGGGCATCAGGCAGTCTGGACAGTCACACAAAGTTCTTCTGTAACATTGGGGCATCCAGCTTTGGCCTACAGGCCTAGCATATCTGACAGACTTTTCTGTAAAGCAGGGAATGTGGAAGGACTGTCCTTCCTTGTCTTGGCAAAATTTAGCAATCTCCCTTTTGGTGTCCTGCTAGTCCAGTTTGGACAGTATATTGTCAGCAATTAAGACAAGGGCAGTTTCTTTGCCCACACAGCTAGCTTTTGTCATAGAGAAAACAAACTCCATGTGAAGTTTTTTCAGTGCTCATCATCTTCTATGAAGTAAATTGGTGCTTCCAGGAGCAAACATATCTCACTGTCATGAAAAGCCTTAGGTTATTAAACATATTAAATGCCATATTCTGCGGTTCTTTGAAGTGTTTGAAGACCGTCTATCTATCTAAATATATCTGTGTATGACACTGAAAACATACCTAACATGACTATAAGTTTGACTATTATAGATGACTATTAATCTGTATTTATTAATTATATATTACATTTTTAAATGAGCTGCATAAACACAATACCTGAAAGAAGAGTAGAAATTACATATAGTATAACAAATTAACTTTAAATCTGAACCAGTAAACTAATATCCATAACACTGTAAAATATTTAAGATTAATAGTTGTTTTTGGATTTAAGATTTAATAATCTACCATTTTATCCTATCATTTCTATATCCCACCCTTTTCTTTTTAGAATGAGATCCCTTAATCTAATTTCCTTTATTCAACTTTTTTGTGTGACCATTACCAATAACTTGTAACCAGCCTATCTTAAATTATAATAAATATCCATAATCCATTTTGGGGGGAAATGTGGGCATATTTTTCTAGACTACTTCCTGTTGATTGGGGATTCTGGTAATCTTTGATGGACCCTTGAGAAAATCTGGATAATTGTTAGGTCTTAGCTGTATTATTCTGAGGCTGTATCTACTCAGTCAGTAGGCTGGAAGCTGTTCTTGATGCTGGATCATCTAGGTCATTGTTTTCATTGGTGTGTGGTCCCCTTGTTCTGATAATATATAAACTTTTAAAGGTAACATCTATATCAATATTAGTAAAGTATAGATAGTGTATTGTATATAAGTCAGTTAAAGATGATTTATTGGTATGTGTTTGAGCAGGTAAAATATACATCATGTGTCTTGGAGTTCTTTTAAGTTTATTTTTTTGTTTGTAGTCAGGATTTTCAGGGGGTCTTCCTTGATCAAACCTGATTTTCCTTAAAGCAGAATGAATCCATAGCCTCTCATTTACTGTGGAAACAAAAGCATGACCTCCCCTTCCAAAGTAACATATCCTTAACTTAAAATTTGAAGTCAAGATATTTTAAAAATATGTAGGTTGGTTTAATCTAGTAGTTTCCAATGTCTCTAAGCAGCCTAAAAATTCAAAGACAACACAGTAACATACAGGATCCAAACTGTCTGTATATTTTCCATCTTTATGAGACATTACTCTCAAGCCATACGACTAGCCTTTTAGGGAACCAAGGGGGAGAAACCAGCTGCCAAAATGCCATGATCTAAGTTACACAGCAGGTTTGTTTGTTTTGCTCATGCTGACAGAAAAGGCTATAAATGCACAGTAAGGACAGATTGAGACCCCAAAAAAAACCTCTAAACAGGTCACAATGTGTTTGAAAACATGCATAGGCTTCAGAGAAAAGAGAAAGAGTATATACAGACTTAGATTTTAAAATATAATTTTAAACAATAAAATAAAGTCCTTAAAAAGAGAATAAAGTAATATAAAGGTAATAAGTCCCATAAAGATAGAAAATATACAAAGAATTTGGATCTTGTATGTTATTGTGTTGTCTTTGAAATTTTAGGCTGCTTAGAGACATTGGAAACTACTAGATTAAACCAATCTATATATTTTTTAAATATTTTGACTTCAATTGAGGCAAAGGCAGTTTCTTTGTCACATGACTAGCTTTTACCATAGAGAAAACAAACTCCATACAAAATTTCTTCAGTGCTCATCATCTTTTCTGGAGTGTATTGGTGCATCCAGGAGCAGACATGTTTCACAATCATGTAAAGTCTAAATTATTAAAATATTTTAAATGCCATATTCTGTAGTTCTTTGAAGTATTTGAAGATTACCTATCTGAAATACATCCATGTATACCTAGAAAATCTAACTAACATGACTATAATTTTGACTATTATAGGTGACTATTATTTTGTACTTCTTAATTATACATTACAATTTTAAATGAGTTGTATAAACATAATATCTTAAACAAGAGTAGAAATATACATATAACAAAATTAACTTAAATTTGTATCAATAAACTAAAATTCATACCAATGTAAAATATTTTGAGATTGACAGTTGTTTTTTGGACTAAACCATATTCAATAATCTATCATTTTCCCCATCATAATAATCTACCCTTTTCCCCATCATTTCTATATGTTATACATCTTCCTTATAGAAAAATATTGACTGATCAATAATAATTTATAACCAACCCCCTTAAATGAAAATAAACAATTATCACCAACATTTTGGAAATGTGGGTATAGTTTTCTAAACTACTTCCTGCTGATTTAGGGCACTGGTAATCTTTGAAGAACCTTGACAAAATCAGGAAAATTGTTAAGTCTTGGCTGGAGTATTCTATGAGGCTAAATCATTTTAGTCAGTAGCCTTAAAGTTGTTTTTAATGTTGGATCACCTGGGCCATTTTTATTGGTGCCTTGTCCCTTTGATCTGAAAACATATAAACATTTAAATGTAATGTACAAATCTGTATTAAAGCAAATATAAATTGTGCATTGTACATAAGCCAGCCAAACATAATTTTTTTGTTTTGTTTGAGCAGATAAAATATACATCATATGTCTTGTAGTTACTTTAGGTTTATTTCTCCATGTCTGTAGTCAGGATTTTGAGGAGGTCTTCCTCAATCAAACCTGATTTTTCTTAACCCAGAATGAATTCATAGCTTCTCAATTCCTTTGGAAACAGAAACATAACTTTTCCCTCAAAGTGTCATACCTTTTGACCTACATTTTAGAATCAAGATTTTTTTTTTAATTTATAGTTTGGTTTAATTTAGCAGCTTTTAAAAATCAAATATCTTATAGCAGTCCAAAATTTAAAAGATGACACAATTATATACAAAATTCAGACTCTGTGTATTTTTCATCTTTACATAGCTTATTTTCTTTATATCCCTTTACTCTTCTCTTTAAGAACTTTATTTCATTATTTTTAGTCTAAGACTGTATATACTTTTTCTCCTTCTCTCTCTCAAGCCTATACACATTTTTAAAACATACTGTGACCCATTTAGAGGCCTTTTTGTTTGAATGAGCAAAACCCAAAACCCATTTCACAACATGTTGGCTTAGCTCGTGCTGGTGACTTAAGCACACAGCTGGCAGCCAGGAGATATCACTCTGTACCACAGCCTGTACCAGAGACATGAGACTAGGAAGCTGCTCTTGGCTCCATTTTAGAAACATTTTTTAAGCTCTTTCAGGTTTTACATGGATGAAGTTGCCCCACGTTGAGCACCATATGTAAACAGAGGCAGAGCTTTCTGTTCCTTCCACCCAGTCCCAAATAAACACACAGAAGCTTATATTAATCATAAATGCTTTGTTGATAGTTCAGGCTTATTACTAACTAGCTCTACATTTAAATTAACCCATTTTTATTTATCTATGTATGGCTATGGCTTTATAGGTCCCTTGGCATCTTGCTTCTTCAGTGGCTCCTGGAGTCTCTCTCAACTCCACCCCTCTTTCTCTGAGTCCTTAGTTTGATTTTTCTGCCTAACCTTATCCTGCCTTGCCATAGGCCAAAATAGCTTTATTATCAACCAATGAGAGCAACACACATTCACAGCATACAGAAGGATCATCCCTGAGGCAGGTAACATACATATCTGTATTAGTATAATTATAGATAGTGCATTGTATATAAATCAGTTAAAGATGATTTATTGGTATGTGTTGAGCAGGTAAAATATATATCACGTGTCTTGGAGTTCTTTTAGGTTTTTTTTGTGTGTGTTTGTAGTCAGAATTTTCAGGGGGGTCTTCCTTGATCAAACCTGATTTTCCTTAAAGCAGAATGAATCCATAGCCTCTCATTTACTGTGGAAACAAAAGCATGACTTCCCCTTCCAAAGTAACATATCCTTAACTTAAAATTTGAAGTCAAGATATTTTAAAAATATGTAGGTTGGTTTAATCTAGTAGTTTCCAATGTCTCTAAGCAGCCTAAAAATTCAAAGACAACACAGTAACATACAGGATCCAAACTGTCTGTATATTTTCCATCTTTATGAGACATTACTCTCAAGCCTATGTGAACACTGTGACCCATTTAGAGGCTCTTTTTGTCTGAATCTGTCCTTATGTGTATCTGTAACCCTTTCTGTCTGCATGGGCAAAAAAAAAACCCTGCTCTGTGTCTTAAATCATGGCATTTTGGTGGCTGGCTCCTCCTCCTTGGTTCCCTAAGAGACTGGTCTTATGGCTGAGGTATGTTTACATCACCAGCTCTGGGAGCCATGTTTACCACCTAAACTGTGGGATATTTCTGAGTCCATGCCACCACCAAATAGCATGTTGCCCACTGCTCATAAACACCATATAAGTGTTTGGTAGCAGGGCAGCTTAAAAGAGCTGCCTGTTTTTGCCACTAGCACCATGCCAGGAAGCCATCTCTTAAAGGAGCTGTGCCTCTGCCAGCAAACAGAGTACACTTGAAAAAAATGTTACCAAGAAGCTGCCTTGACTCTGTTCTTGTGTGTCTAGAATACTTTTTAAAGTTTTGTCAGGTTTTATATGGAAATCTCAGCCACATGTTGGAACACCATATGTAGGTGGAGTTTTCCTGTCCCGACCACCTGCTTACAAGTAACTAACACAGAGGCTTAATATTATTTATAATGCTCAGTTGATAGCTCAGGTTGTTACAATCTAACTCTTACACTTTAATTAACACATTTCTTAACTGTGTTTTGCCATGTGGCTTATGGGTTGTTACCTATTTTCTACATGTCCTGCTTCCTTGGGGTCTGGCTGGCATCTCCCCAACTCTGCTCTTATTCATCCCAGTCTCTTCAGTTTGATTGTCCTGCCTAAGTTTATCTTGCCTTGCTATAGGCCAATCAGCTTTTTTATTGACCAATGAGAGTAATAAATATTCACAGTGAACAGAAGCAGAACAACTACATATACATATACAAACAAAACGTGTAAAAGAAATCTGAGCATAATGACACAAACCTATTATCCCAGCAGTAGGGATTGGCAGGAACGCATATTGCATTGGAAGCCAGCCTAAGCTTTAAAGATTCATGGTCTCTCTCTCTCACTCTCCTTCTTTCTCTCTGTCTACTTCACTCAATTTAGAAAATATTAGAAACTCTCTCAACTTAATAGCACCTATGATGCACTGACAACTAATATAGTGTATGTAATATTGAGAGACTGACTTTCCTTTTCCAGAGTCAGGGAAAAGGACAAGAGTAGCTTCTCCTTCTACTCCTACCAAGGATTATGTTGAATATCATAACCAATTTAACTAAGAAAAATAAAAATTGCACATTTTGAAAATTAAGATATAAAAATATCTTTAGTCACATGTGACATATATATTTATGCAAACTACTACAAAGACCATTAGAAAAAAGTGATACTAGAATTAATATGTAAAAGGAAATTCAGTAAGTTTCCAGGATAATGAGGTCAATGCAAGCATTTAATTTTATGTTTATATACTAACAATGAAAAGATATGAATAAAATTGGAATATTTATAATGACATGTAGAAGTTATATAAATTTACTATAATACATGAACTTTAAATTTTTGATGTCTGAAGTTACAGAACATCTAATTGGAGATAAAAAAAAAAACCCAACCATATAAATACAGTATCAGGTCATTGCTAAGATGCCAATTACCTTTAAGTAAAATAATAGATTCTGTAAAATTGTCATCAAAGTGTCAACAGACATTTTCAGTTAGATCTAAATATGATGAGAATAACCACTGAGATCTATAGCATATTTCAAGCTGAACTATAGCATATGAAGTGGGCTTAATCAGCTTTCCTGATTAAAAAAATTTTTTAAATTCAAATTATAAACCAAAGAGCAAAAATTGCCAAATTAATTTAATAAATGATAAAAAAGAATTTAAGCTATCTGATTTAGATGTTGTATATCTGTTTATAAAATTGAAGGTAATCTGTTGTTGACTGCTGGGAAGACATTTTGATCCCTAGAATATCTTATGAATCTAAATATACACCCAATATATGGCCAAAAGAGTTTTGACAAGTACCTAGTTATTTTGGTGGAGAAAAGATAATCTTTTCAACAAATTATTATACAATATAAATGAACTTTATTTATACTTCACATGCTTGATTCAAATGTATTACAGAATGCAATGTCAGACCTAAGACTGTGAAACTTCTAGAAGGAATCATAGGAGAAAGTCTTTTAGCAACTCTGGATAAAAAGATAAAAACATTTATTTCAATAGATATCAAACATTTTTCATTTTTGAAAAAGTCACTGAGATACTGAAAAGGTTCCAGATATGACCCCCCCACTCCCCACTTTTCCCTTTCACCAACAGAGGACCTCATGGTACTCCATGTGTTGCCCCCGAGTAGAGATTCATGCTGAAATACTTTGAAATTTTTCAGCATCTTTAACTATTGGGAAAATGCAAATGAAAACTACTTTAAGATTTCATCTTAGGCCAGTTGGAATGGCCAGATCAAAAACCAGGAGACAACAAACACTGTCATGAATGTGGAGAAAGGGCAACTTACTCACCTCTGGGAGTGGAAGCTGGTGCAGACACTATGAAATCAGTGTGTAGTTTTTGAATTCTATAGCCTTTACAGAGATGCTTTCTCATCCATATTTATTGTGGCTGCATTCATAACAGCCAAAAGTGGAAACAACATAGATGTGCTGTGGGATAATGCTTTTATACACTGGTTTAATAAAACGCTGATTGGCCAGTAGCCAGGAAGGAAATATAGGTAGAATAAGCAGACAAGGAGAATTCTGGGAAGAAGAAGGCTGAGTCAGGAGATGCCAGCCTGCCATCCAGGGAGCAGCATATAACGGCACACAGATAAAGCCACGGAAAACGTGGCAACATATAGATTAACAGAAATGAGTTAAGTGTAAGAGCTAGTCAGTGGTAGGCCTGAGCTAATGGCCAAGCAGTTTTAATTAATATAAACCTCTGTGTGTTCACTTGGGTCTGAGCTGCTGCCACAGACCAGGTGGGACACAGGAAAACTTGCAGCTACATAGATGTCTACTGACTGATGAGTGGATAGTGAAAATGTGATACATTTACACAATGGAATATTGCTCAGCTCTTAAGCAAAAATCTTATAAAATTTTCAGTTAAATGAATAAAACTATAAATAATCATTAGGAATGAATTAATCATGTTCCAGGAAGATAAACACTCTATAGTCTATGTCATATATAGATGGTAACTTTGAATCTTTAGATTTATGCTTTTAAATTGGAATATCTTATAGAGGCCAAGGAAGTAATAAGGGACTGTAGTAAATGAGGCTTTTTAAAGAAGGAGATAGAATGTAGGCTATATAAAGGGGAAATGGGGAATAATGAAACAGGAAGAATAAAATGGGATAAAGAATGAGAGGGTAGGGTAGAGGAGGAAGTATAGGGAGGGAAAACATATACTAAAAACATTTGGGGAAAAATCATACAGAAATGCACTACTGAAGCAGCCTTTTAAAATATAATGTACACATACAAAGTGAGTTTAAATGGACATCTCAAAACAAGGGAACAGTAATCCTCCTTCATAGCATGAATTATCACATAGAAAGCCCAGTGCCAAGAATGGTTGACTTTTCTTTGAGCTGTTGGTCAGTAGGACCCCAAGGATATCTAAACATCATAGGTTATTGCCATTGTTCTTGCTTGCCTTCCAGCACTTGATTGTAAGACCTATTGTCAACGACACCACACATCTGAGTCACAGAGCATGGGTATTTCAAGCTGATAGTCACCTGAAAGTTTCATCCCTATTGGCTGTTTCTCATAGTGCTGGAAAGTGCTGTGTGCACTGCTGGAGGAGGAAAGTAATCATTGATCTTACCCATTGTAGACCTCGAGCTACAGCTGCAGGTATGGCAAGACGTGCTCACTGGTGTAACACTGGCACAGTACCGTGGGAGTAACCAACCACTGTCTGATAGGATGTAAAGCCCGCCTCACAGAAAGGAACCCATTCCTGGTTCCATAATCAAGGAACTCATGGCTACAGGCTATAGGTTCTACAGAACAATCTAATACTGTTATTCTGCTACCTGGAAATAGTATTAGATGATCAATTTTTATATCCATAGATAAGTGTATTGCTCAACTCTTATCATAGTTTTTTTTTTTTTCCTTAGTAGATGTTGATTTCACACGAAGACACACAACTGGCCAAGGTGTAAAGAGTAAGTGACTAAGTGGAACACTTGTATCTTACTCACTCACACTAAGGCTCAAAGATCATCACAGAGAACAGGCTGTAAACACTCAACAATGTTTGATAACTACAGAGGAAGTAGATAACTATAGCAAAACTGTTTTCTGCACATGCAGAAAAGCTGCACCTAAGAATCACAGCAGTTATGACAGTATGCACAAGACCTGCCAAAGATAAGACTAAACAAAATCCCAGTGTTAAAAGTGGAATATGATGAAGAAGTCCCTCCTCTAGATAAGGAGATATTGTTAATTGATGGTGACTGGAAGAGGGAAAGACATTTTTCCTCAACATATGCTCTGTCAAGTGGTGCATGTTTTCCTTCCTAACAAACAACAAGTTGTCATAATGATTTTGCCTTTTGAAAAAAGTTGTTTCCATCATATATAATACTTTTGGTTGTCTTTTGTGTCTGCTACAAAAGGCACTCTCTGAATTATGGAACCAGGAAAATAATGACTGTAATTTGGTTTTGCCAACCTCTGATTATCTCTGTTGAAGGAAGCACTGATTGGTATAACTAGATAAATAAATATTTTGTTCAAGCTATGGGTTTTCAGTCTTGACTTCCTACGCATATTGCCTGAAGAGCTTTAAAACGTACAGAAATGCAATGTCATTATTTCACTACAGATACTCTAGTTTAGTGGTCTGAGACAAAGCCCAAATCCCAGTACTTTTTAAGAGTTTACAAAGTGATTCTGCTTCTGTTTGAAAGACACCAAAGCTATTATATGTTTTTTTACTCTTTTGACCCTTATGTGAACTGGATTGAATACAATATTGATTGGTATGAATGTCAACAATACTGATTTTTCCCACCTGCTCAGAGCAATGAATAAACAATGAAAGGATGTGGGCATCTGAAACATAGAAAAGAAAAAAACACACGCAGAACTATCTTTATTATCACCATTATATACAACTATTTTGCAAATTGAATCTACCTTTTTTGATTAAGTATATAGAATCCAGACTTCTAAGGTTATCTCTAATATTAGAGATGTTTACTTGTACAGGAATAATAGGCAGTACATTTTCAACACTTCTGAGGGAAATTAAGTTTATATGCTTCATACATATATCAGTATAAAGACTGACATAATTTAAACCTCAGAAACATTAACAAATGAAATTTGAAAGCAAAAATATAACTGACACTAAAGAAAACATATAATTTTCTCATTGTACTTAACAAGATCTTGAATCCAATGTATATTAGGGATTTTGCCTTTTACATATTTGAGTATTAATTTTAAAAATAAATTAATCATTCATTTGAAATATATGGCTATGCTGGCTGGTTTTGTGTCAATTTGATACAGGCTGGAGTTATCTGAAAGGAAGGAACCTCAATTGGGAAAATGCCTCCATAAGATCCAGCAGAAGGGCATATCTTAATTATCGAGTAATGGAGAGGACCTAGCCCATTGTGAATGGTGCTCTCCCTGGGCTGGTGAGCCTGAGTTCTCACAAAGCAAAGCAGGCTGAACAAGCCATGATGAGCAAGCCATTAGGTAGCACTCCTCCATGGCTGCTGTATCAGCTCCTGTTTCTAGGTTCCTGCCCTGTTAGGTTTCCTGATCTGACTTCCTTCAATGATGACTGCTGGAAGTGTAAGCTTAATAAACTCTTTCCTCCCCAGCTGCTTTGGTCATGGTGTTTCATCACAGCAATAGTAACCCTCACTAAGACAGGGGCTTTGAGATCTGGGCACCAAGACTGACCTGGCATATACAGGCTATCATCTTCAAGTTTTAATATCTTTCCTGCTACCATTTTTCAGCATATGTCAGATTAATGTATCTTTTGATTGAACTGTGTTAGAAAACATGTTTGATTTTTAAAATTTACCCTTTGAATTTCTGATTTGAGTCTGATATGCAATTATTATGTAAGTTTTGACTTAAAAAATAAATTTTCAACCATTTGTGAAATGGCTGTAAACATACTTCTACTACACAGTTATACAAAGAAATGTTCTCAGTACTGATGATTATAAAATAAAAAATTTGATCCACTCAGGAAAATGAAGAAATATTCTATATTCTGCAGAATCAAAGATTCAGTAAAGATTTAATATTTAATGTAAAAAAATAAAGAACCAAATCCATGTTATTAGTTTGCTTTTCTATTTAATAAATAGAAAATTAAGTGCATACCAAAGAATTATATAAATTCCTTCCCCTTAAACAATACCAGCTATTGCCACCCTCCGGGTTTCACATAAGAGCATGATTGAAAGACACTGTTGCTGAAGATAACAAACATTTTGGCCATAGAACAAGGGGAAATTAGGCTAGAGATGAGCTAGAGCACCACACCTCCTGGCCTGCATTCATAGTGCCAGATGCTTCTGTGTAGGCTACTGGTGTAGAAGAGTCGTCAGTGGTCTTACCTGGCTGTGAATCCCATAAGCCACTAGAATTACCTGGTAGGTAAGCTGTGCTTTCTAGAACCACAGTGACATGGTTGTTGTAGGGTTGACAAATCACTTTCTGTTTGGATTTGAGGCCTGGACCACTGGAGGGAACTCATGCTTGACTCTCTAAGCCTGCTCAAAATTCCATGGCTAAGGCTCCAGACAGAAAGCTTACCATTATTGTTTTTGTCTGTTTCTTTAGTTTTGTTTGCTGTGTTTTGTTGTTGTTGGTGGTTTGTTTTATTCCTTTTCAGTTTTGAGATTGTAACAGAATTACATTTATCTCTTCCTCTCCCCCCCCATTAAATCTTCCTATATACCCCCCAACCCCTAGTCTCTTTCAAATTTATGGCCTCTTTTATTAGTTGTTATTGCATGCATATATGTACACACATATATATATATATTCCTAAATACAATCTGTTCAGACTGTGTACTCTTACTTGTATGTGTGTTTTCAGAGCTGACCCTTTGGCACTGGGTAATTGATTAGTGGGCTCTGCCATGGAGGAGATCACCTCTCCCACTCCCAGCTTTCCTCAGTTGCCATGGAGGAGATCACCTCTCCCACTCCCAGCTTTCCTCAGTTGCCATGGAGGAGATCACCTCTTCCACTCCCAGCCTTCCTCAGTTGCCATGGAGATCACATCTCCCACTCACAGCCTTCCTCAGTTGCTTACAGTTCTTTCTGTAGGGGTGAGGCCCTGGAGGCTTCCCCCTGTCTGCTTTGGCATATTCATTGGTATTGTCCTTGTTCAGCTGACATTTGCCTTAAAAAACAGGACTACTCTTGTTTTGGTAAATGATCATGCCATCAGAACACCTAAATATTTATGCTTAAGCCTCTAGATTAGTGTTGCATCCAGTCTTCATATGAGAAGTTTCTTACTGCAGCAGGCAGTGGTGAATGCAGGGTGCTGATAATGATACTATGTGATAGAGTTGTGCTCAGTCCCACAGAGGTCAGTATATCACCCTCTCCATCTCTCAGGGAACATCATGAGGGAGAGGGAAGTCAGAATGTAAGCACCAATGGATGTGCCCTTTAAGGCCCACATTCCCTGGCGGCACTGTTTGCACTGATGAGTTTTGGGGCAAGATCATAATTTTCTTCAGTGGAATAAAACATAGATGGATGGGGTTGAAAAATGTTAAAATCATTATATAAATGTTCTAAACTATCTAGAATAAAAGTGATTGAAAATTTTCAAAAATCTTTATGTATTGCTATCAGTTAATGTTCCATTTGTACACCTAAATGCCTAGAATTGTCTAAAACTTTCTTGGGTAAAAAGAACTAGTCAGTGGAGAAAGTTAAAGCTGATAGCTAGTATAATTAAGTTAAACAGACTAATAAAAAAGAAGACAACATAAGTGTGCACACTCTAACGTAGACAAAGTCATACTTCCAATTTCTATAGTGTTAAATTATTATTGTATTGACTTTGAACTTTGATCTTTTGCTGCCTCACTCATTTCCTTATGCAGCTTAGCTCTAAATGTCAGTTATTATTAAAATAAAAAAACCTCTTCTAAACCTCCTCACTCTTTGTACACCTCTAATTTTATGACACCGCCTTGACTGATACGGGCCAATGTTAGGCATGATTGCCACATAATATGGCCAGAGGAAAACACAACGTTTGATTGGTGTTATCCAGTCATGGTGCCCTTCCTGTTCCCAGGCAATCATACTAGATTTCTACAGTCTATATTCTATAACTTTTCTTTAAAAGGTACTTTCTGGGCCTACAAGATGGCTCAGCAGATTAAGGCTCTTGAGACAAAGCCATGCTTGGACCCACATGGTGAATTGAGTCCCAAATGCTTTCCACCAAACTCTACCTACGTTTGATGGCATTCCTTCACACACACACACACACACACACACACACACACACACAACTAAACAAACAAACAAATAAATAAGACATAATCTGGAAAAGTGCTTTCTACCCCAGCTTCAATCACAGCTATTTTTTTCTATCTTGCAGAAGAGAACTTGTCCACATTCCCGTTTCACACTCACCAACCTTACAATTGTCTTCCATAGGCTGTCTTATAAATGTACCAGAGATGAATCATCCAAGCTCCTGCATGTCCAGTCTGCCCTCTTCTACACTAGGTCTTCTGGCTCCCTTTCATTAGAAGATTCCAGCTATTCCCTCCTCTCATGCACATGTTTGAACATTCCCCTTTTACTAGATTATTCCGTAGGTTTCTTGCTACTTATTCAGCCCCTAACCAAATAACATTTGCCTCAATTTTTGTTTTTCTGTCTACTGTTTTTATCTTGCGCATTCCTTTCTGGAGCTCGTTGCAAGGTCACACATAGTCACTGTCTTCAGTTATCTTTCTGACATTGTCTATAGATCATACCATTCTATTGGGAGTAGGTTCTGAAGTCACCAGTAATTCTAAATTATGATAAATCTAATACTCAGTTCTTTGAACTTGTCATACATGGTATATAGCAGTATTTGACACCAAATCATTACTCTTTCCTCTTAAATTTATGTTAGTGTGTTCTGAATGAGATGTTTAAGTCTTTTCATAATTTATGTTGAAGTTCTAATTCCTAGTACAAAGGCAAGTGGGACTTTGCGGGAAGAGGATTAGTTTTAAATGAAATCATAAGAGTGTTACTCCATGGTGAAATTACTGCCCTGAAATGAATCAGAAGGGAGCAGAACTCTCTCGAGTCTGTAAGACCTTAGCCACAGCAGGTCAACCGCAAGCCAAGGAACTTCACTAAGTCAATTGGCTCCTTAGTATTGGACTTCCCTGCATTCAGAGCTGTGAGAAGTAAGTACTTGTACTTTAAACTATCCATTCAATGGTATCTTCTTAAAGCAATCTGAGGAGACCAAGATAATAACAGCTCTTACTCTGTTCTCTCCTCCCTCTCAACCTGCCTCCCTCCCTCCTTCTCTGACTTTATCTCTATCCTATCTTTTTGACTCCCGGGTTATCACTTTCTACTGTATTCCTACAAATTCCTTGCTATGTAATTGTTCTCTCGGTATGCTCTGTCAGGACTCAATTCCTTTTCACCTAATTTCCTTCAGGCTCCAGGCACCGACTTGTTCCCATCTACTCCTCTATCTGCATCTACCACTTCAGTGGTCTTATCACAGCTGCAAATGAGCGTTTCCTGCTCAGAGTCATCTCCCAAAGGACAAACTTGGTTATTTAATTCACCATCAGCATCTCTACCAGCAAGTGCTGGGCTCAGAATCCTCCTTTTCAGTGTTAAGCTCCTTATCTTCTCATCTCTCCTCAGTCTGCAACCTCAAAATGTTGACTCACTGCATGCAGCTCCATTTCCCGTCTTTCCACTGCTCATTCCCAACCCCTCATAGTACTTCCTTTCTCTCACAACAATAGCCATCCTTCCAGAAATGTTTGTAGTAAAATTTCAAAGAGAGCTTTCCTTCTCACAGGAGTCACGATGTCTGTGTCACACAGGCCTTTGTCTCCCTTACTTCTGTCCTACCCAGTATTTCACTTTAAGAAAGGAAGCACAGTGCCTCTTAAACTCAACTATGACAAGACCATTCTTTCCCAAGCATTTCCTTGACTACAAATAGAATTCTTGTGATCACCCCAGGGCACTATGTGATCTGGCCCTCTTGTGACCTTCTGACTCCAACCATGTTTTATTACCACCTTTAACATTCTCAGGTCTCCAGCTAGACTGTCCCTCTTGCTGTTTCTAGAACATATTAGTCACACTCTTGCTTCAGAGACCTGGACAGGATGTGCCCTTTCCCTAAGTATCCCTAGGACCAGATTTTTTCAAACCCAAAAGTCTTAGCAAGATCCATGCCAACTCAGTGATGTCGTTCTTGACTTGACTCACTCCCAGGTCCTCTGCTCTGCTCATTATTTGTGAAGGGCTCCAAGCAGCCCCAACAAGGTAAACATGGCTCTGGCAGGCCTTGCCCTTCCCCCATTCCCTCTGCCTTGCTAAACTGTTAGATTCCATTCCTAAATCTAACTGCCAAGGTCTATCCCCTTATTTCTGCACTTCCTCCTCCCTGAGGCTGACAACCAAGTTCCCGCTATCCAAAGCTCCCTTTTAGCTATGCTGATTAGCATGCCCAATCAAAACAAACAAAACCATCCAAACCAAGGGCTTCCCTTATTTCTCCTATAAACTGCCAGTTGCCCATGGGCTATGTCTGTCCTTTATCCAGAGGCAGTCTTTTATCTTAGTCCCCCCTCCAGGACAAATATCCCTTCCCCCTCCCTGGTTCCGTTCCTCTTCTCCCTCTTCCTATATTTGTTTCTTAGTCCCTGCCCTTTGTCCTTCAGGGCCAAATAAATGTCTTGTGTGCTGAAAACTTTGTCTTGGTGTGTCTTGTACCTTTTAATTTATCTCTGGAAAGTCTGTGTTTTAACATTAAACACAATTTGATTTTTAATCTTTTTTAACTTTTGTTTCCTAAGTTAAACAGGAAGCAGGCAAAATCTGAGAATTTATTTATTTTTATTTTTATCCTAAATTCCAAGAATTATGCTTATCAGAATAAGGGTATTTATATATCAACAAATGATTGAATAACTTTGTTTATTCACATAGAACTCCAAAATATACAGTATTTATAACAAATTACAGTAATTGGCTCTCATAACAGATCTGTGAGGCAATTGATAGTCTCATACTTCAATGAGTCCTTGAGAAGGTAAGCAGCCTATCAGAAATTTTCTAACTTTTAACCATAACTGTAGAAATAAATTAGCAATAATGGGGTAAGGTAGAGTTTGGGCCTTATGCTTAAAACCAAACCAGATAATAATCTTAGTTATTGCTATGCTTGGTAAATTTAGATTTTAAGGAAGCATTGAAGATTTCTCTTATATCACACAAAAGCTGTAATGTGAGTAGATGTAAAATGACATGCCTGATTGAAGGAGTGTCCGTGTAACAGTATTAGGCAATTATTTCACTTGGGTCATTTTTATACCTTTCCATTAAAGCTGTATCAATGACAAAAACAAGTATTCTTGGGATATTTCTCAAATCAGTAACTCATAGCACAGTCTGAATGTTTTTAGAAGCTCATGGTTTTCACTATATTTTTGATGGACACTCCGTAATGGCAACATGAATGAAGAGAAGGCTGTGACTGACTGAACAGCTATTATCTCCTGCATATGATTAAGGACATTAAAAGACAGGGAGAAGAAAATAAAAACCCAAATAACCTAATTTCCCACCACAAAACAGCTGACTGCTCTGCTCTGTGGTGGCCATTTTGTTTCCATGGTTACAGCACTTTCTATGCTATACATAGCCAGATTTTTTTTTTGACACTTAGATTATCAGTCATGGCTATAGAATTTTCCACCAGCAGTATTATGTTGTATTAAGTCAAGCATGACTTGTGATATAGAAAAACCCAATCCTTAGCACAAACTAAAGCAATTGGCAGTGTTTCTTTGCTCAGTCCCTTCACTGAGTCAATGAAGCCTTCAACATAAGAAGTTTGAAAACATTCAGTTCACTAGCACAGTCTCCTGTTTGAAATTTGGAAGGAAACCTAAAATGGGGCTGAATTCCTGTCAGTTTTTACTGTATTTCAAATGATGTTCTTTATATATCTAAAGATAGAAATTTTCTCCAACTTTGGGATTTTATCTGATTTTGCATCAGACTTAGGGACTATGAACCCCTTCCTATAATGCTACCCAAATGATATGATTGTCTGCTACTGTATTTGGATGTTCAATGCTGTTTTTTGAGAACACTGTGTTCTATAAAGCCTATGGCTCTGGTTTAGAGTTTGCTAACTGTATTTCCACAAAATAACTTAAATTCTTTACATGTATTTCTCATATAGAACCAATGATAATGTACCATATAAACATGGTAAATATATGGGAGATGTTTAAAAATGAGGCTGTTCATTTAGAACTTCTTGTAACTAGAATGCCAACCATTATTATACTTGGCAGATTCTTTCAGGCAGTTCCAAGTGTCTAAAACTTCAGAGTAAGAAAAGAAAAGGTCTGAGGCCTGGGTAATTGGAGGTCATTTGTAATAGTAGAGACATACTAGGCAGAAATTGGGCCTCTTCTGTGATTGATTTGGGAAGTATTTTTGGCTTCTGTGGTGGTTTGAATAGGAATGACCCCCAGAGACTCATGTTTGAAAGCTTGGTCACAGGGAGTGGCACTATTAGGAGGTGTAGCCTTGTTGGAGTAGTTGTAGCCTTGTTGGAGAAGTGTGTCATTATGGAGGCAGGCTTCGAGGTCTTATATGCTCAAGCTAGGCCTAGGGCAGTAATCTCCTTCTGCTGTCTGTGGATCAGGGTGTAGAACTCTCAGCTACTTCTTCAGCACCATTTCTGCCTGCATGCCCCCGTGCTTCCTATCATGACAATAATGGGCTAAATCTCTGAAACTGTAAGTCAGTGCCAGTTAAATGTTTTCCTTTTTAAGAGTTTCGGTGGTCATTGTGTCTCCTCACAGCAATAAGACCCTAACTAACACAGCTTCCCATAGATGGTCCTGAGTTTAAGATTGACAAAGAGGGGACAAGATTGATGAACTGCAAGTCTTCCACCAACTCAATACTTTGGGTGTTAATGCTATGTAAATGTGGTTTTAATTACTGATTACCTTCTGCCAAACTTGATGTTTGGCTTCTTAAGCTACATGTAGATGTGTGAAACAGTGTTCTGATTTGCTAGACATTGCTTGCCCATTGTTCAATTACATGTACACACTGATTTTATTTTTACTACATATTTTATCAGGTTATTTATTTGTGTATATGTATGATATGATGAAATGAATAAATATAGAAAGATGGCACTACACATTTTACAGAATAGAGAAAATAATTCATTTTGAGCAATTTAATATTTTATTTAAAGTTAAATTTTATCCTGCTGAAAGTCCCACAAAACAAATGTTTTAAGACATCAGTTCTCATAGGAATATAAACAGAATATGAATGTCCCACCATCTGGGACCAGGATGAAGTGTTTCCCCTCAGAGGTATAAAATTGCATATCCATCCAATCACATTATGGGTGGTGTTTGCCTTCTTTCTAAGCATCTGGTAAAGGTTGCTTGCTAGACAGGATATTGAGACAGAGTTCTGTTCTTATATGACAATAACCACAGTCAAGTCCTGCAAATGTTCATTTAGTGATAGTGTCTGCACTTAACTCAATATAGCCTTGTTGTCACTTGCCAGGTAAATCAAAGGCACATAGTGTATATTGCTTGTCTGATATTATCTAAGTGTATCAGTCATGCATGAGTAGTCCCAAAGGTTCCATTTAAAATAAGAATCACACAAGCTGCCTTGCATAAGAATAGGGGTCTAGGACATATGTTCTAGAAATAGGAAATTGTAAAATGCTACATACAATGATTTCCTTGTTTTCAATTTTAATGTTAGCTTATTGAAAATAAAATCGAACTACAAATATATTTTCTATAATAGTATGAAATGTATTTAAAATTAGTTTTTGACCACATGGACTTGTTGAGGGCAATGGTTTTCAAATTTATTATGATAATTACATTTCAAGGACTCTCAAAAGTTATTTCATCTCCCCTCTATGTTTAAAATTAAGATTACCTTAAAATTTACAAATATTCTCCGTAATTTTCCCTGGTTGTAGAGATGTCCTTTAAGAAGCATGCTTGATGTTTTGTTTCCTGAAACAATCAAATGTGACAACTGCTGTTGTCACCATATTTCCACACCTTTCTCTACTCCCCTTTCCACTCTCTATCTGCCCTTTCCCAGAATAGATTAGCTCTGGAAACCATTTAACAAGAACTGAAAATGTAAAAGTAAATGCTTACAATCTTAATACTCCAGATACAAAATCTGCATAATTAATTGAATAACTACACTTGGCTATTGACTTTATAGTAAAGAAAAATTTTTTATTTAAAATATTATTTTTAAGAGTAAATAGGTGCGAAAGTACATTGTTATCAAGGAAATAAATTTAAACTCAATGGTACACATCTAGCATGTATATGCACTTGTGTGTTCCTGTAAATGAATGTCCATGTATGTGTGTATGTGTCTGTATGTATGTGTTTGCATGTATGCATATGTGTGTCTCTATGTACATGTATTTATGCTTGGATGTGTGTGTGTCTGTGTGTGCGTCTCAGAATAGAAGCATAAGAGAACAATGTTCTCCATTATCATGTTTCATAAGCTATATTACTCTTTGGCATAATGACCTTCTTTGAACACATAATCTTGATTTATACAAATCGATTTCAAAAGATAAAAATGATAATGCTTTAAAAACCTCTTAAACTTCTTGTGCCAATATTTCTCTGATTCTGTATCAAGTCTGCCTTTCCCTGCCATTTTTTGTCAATGGGCCAAAATGTTCCTTTAAAAAGAACTGAGGTCAGAAAAGTCAGGAGTTTATTTCCTCAGCCTAATTGGAATCTTAGCTTAGATAATACTTTCGTACAAAAACCAGAGGCTCATTTATTTATAAAACACCTTTTGTCACTAGTGAGTAAAACAATGTTTAAGAATGGCAAATTATGGCTGAAGAGTTTGAAAGGGGTCAGAGCCTAGCATCTGAAATGACAAGACACACATCAGTCATCCTGAGTTCCAGAACTGTGGCAAGTTCTGGGAACTCATGGACACTGACTGTACTTGCAGCTGCCAAGTCTCTATGTACTTCCATCTTACTCTCTTCCACATTCTAGTAATGTGTAAATCAACAAGCTGTTTTCTATTAGTGATCTGGAAACAGTGGTGTGGACATGTGAACCCAACCGACCATCACTAGAGCTAGACTCTCACACATTGTACATGAGAATGGAAAAGGATCCTGTGGAGAAAATCTTGTATTTATCCTGAAATTTTAGGAAAATGAAGGAGATATAATCACAAATGGATATTTGGAGAATGATTTGATAAAAATCACACTGAGGCACAGAATATAAAAATAGCAGTAACAAAGAAAGGTTATCTGGGGCTTCAGAGAGAACTCTGCATTGAGGAAATATGGTGAGCTCAGAAATAGTCCACAGTGAAGGATTTATAGAAATAAAACCCCTGAGCCCACCCTTCTCACAGTATCCCATTGGGTTTCCAATTAGGCAAATGTTACCATAAAACAGATAGTGGGGTACTTGTTGGTGCTACCATCCAGGCTAGCCTCTAAGATTGATAGACGAAAAGAGGACCGGATCTCAAGGGACATGTAGAAGACACAATGCATCAAGAGATTTCTAACCCTGAAGGACATCAAATCAAAATCCCAGATGGGCTGCCCAGTGGATTTTGTTTTCAGGAGTGTAAAAGAACACTAATGTTTAGTATTCATAAATTCGTTGAACAACTGTTTGTTAACACTTAAATGCAATATTTTTCTCTTTTAAACATTGTTTTAAGAGTTGGGATTCCGTTCTTTCTAGTTTATTTTTGAAAGAAAAATAGAAGTTTATGAAGACAAAAAATAATCTACTTTAAAGTCCAGGGAGAGAGAAGAGGATGAAACTGTACACCAAGGGTGAGTTCAGGCTTTTCCAGAAAGTCCTAACTGAGTTCACAAGGGACAGATAGAGTGGGGAGAAGAAACAGCAGTCATGTAATATCCACTGATGGTCTATATTATAAATACAACAGGACAAAATAATCAGTGTGACTTGGGTTACAGGTCTTCTTAGATACAATCAATCATCAATGGAAGTGTCTTGGAGAAGGTGTCCCTGAGCTTTGGTCTGAAACATGAAATACCAGAATTAACTCTGGCCCCTGTGTATACCTTTCATTTATTGTTCTCACTGATGTTAGTGTTTATCATATTAGGATTGATCAGCAGCTACAGAATTGAAACCACAGCCATGGTACAAATTGAGAGGTAGACAAACATCTACTCATTTAACAAATAATGTTGATTGTTATATGGTACCATGTTTTAGGTTTGGGGAATATAGGAAAAAATAAATACTCAGTGTACTTCTCTGTCTCAATAAAGGCCCTGTGGGAGGCTTACCCATTTCTCTGTGGGAGGCCCACTCCCACTTTTTCCCCAGGGTACTCTTAAGTGAGAAATATTTAGATAGAAAGATAGAGGGGGAGAGAAACAGATAGAAACACCTAATAGCCTTGGGAAGGCCTGGATCAATATCCACTGGCCCCTTCTGTCTCTTCAAAAGGTTTTTTATATAGGAATGCCAAGGGGTGCAACAAAAGACCTCTCCCTAGCTCAGCCAAGTGTAGACCCTTCCAATCACCTGGAAACCATGCACATGATCAAGCCATCCTCTAAGGCAGCCCTGCTGGCTAGAGCAAGCTCAGATCTCACTAGGAAACCTCTGTGGGCCTCCACAAGCCCCCACTCTGGTACAGGGGACAATAACGGTGTATATTCTAAGTACAAATCAATAGAGGGAGAAACAATCAGTAAATGAGACTGTCTGGATAAAAGGACAAACTGGAGTGTGATGTAATAGAATCTAAAAGAAGAGAGCTTCAAAGGGCAATTGCCATTTATCACCCAGAAAACAATCGTCTCTAAGTCATGTAATCCGGGACCTGGGAAGTGAACTTGACAACATGGAGGTAACTGCTGACATTAATAAAAGCAATCTTGGGGAAGTGGTTGTGACCAGAGATCAATTGAAGTGAGTCAAAAATAGAACAGAAGCCAGGCAGAAGAGAGAGCAACTTTTAAGGAGAAAAAGCAATGAAATAAAGACAAAACAGCAGATTGCAGACAAGGAGGGTTTGTTTTCTTTTTTTCTCACAAATTTTTCCTTTGCAGTCAAGTATTGTTAGAGTTTATTTAGTTGTTAGTAAGGGTACCCATATTCAAAGACCTATTGGTCATTGAGGAGAAAAAAGTCCACAATGAGAGGGCTGTCTTTAGGAAGATGAGAGTTAGTACCAGAAGAGCCTTGACATGTAGTTTAACATTGGTACATTGATAGAACTATTATTTCCCTATTTAAACAGTCAATATGATGATTAAAACTTGTGTGAAGTTGGGTATTCCCATGCAGTGTAGCTTTTTACTCTATTTTTTTTGTGACAAATTAGCTATTCAGTATCTTGGGCAGGTTTGAAGAGGTAGCAGCTAATGTGAAATAATCCTGTGGTAGAGTGGGGGAGGGAGAATGCTAGGAAATGATTGACAAGCAGTGCCACAGCCTATTTAGGAACTGCAGTTATAATTTTAGAACAGAAGTAGCTCTTCCTATTATGGGTACTTATGCAGCAATGCTCAGCTTCTCAGGTGAAAGCACAGTGAACAGAGATAACTGGGATGAGAAGGGGACTGAGAACACAAGGAAGGAAGAGAGAAGGAAGCAGCAGCTCTTTTTCCTGGCATGGTTAGCTTAATGACTGTAAGTTTTAGGAAGTAGGGAGGCTAGGCAACATAGAGGAGACAGGTCCTAGCAACTCAGAACCATCAGTACATGGGTAGTCCCCCACACAATAGGCCACCCACAAATAAGAAAATTCTTCATAAGATTAGGTTGTAGGAGGCCTGTAAGGCATTTTCTTAATTACTGATTGATGTGGGAGGGCCCAGCCTACTGTGGGTGCTGCCATCCTGGACTAGTGGTCCTCAGTTCTATAAAAGGCAGCCTGAGCAAAGGCTGAGCAAGAAAGTAAGCAGCACTCTTCCATGTCCTCTGCATCAGCGTCTGCCTGCCTGAACTGACCTCTTGTTCACTTGATAGACTTTTTCAGACACAACTTTTCCCTTTTTGATTGTTTATCCCTAAGATCTCAGATTAATAAATACTACCAATATAAAACATTTTACAAACAAATTTCTCATAGTCTTTACTAATTCAAAAGACTTTAAAGTTTAGTCTCTATAAAAATCCAAAGTTTCTTTTAAGATCCAAAATCTCTTTTTAGAAATTCAAAATCTCTCAACTGTGGGAGCCTATAAAATCAAAAATAAGTTAAATTCTTTCTTACTTCAAGAGGAAAGAACCAGGGCACAGTTGCAATCTGGACAAACCATGACCACACTCCAACAGTGTAAATAATTCAAAGTCCAATATCTGAAATTCAGTCAAGGTCTCTGGGCTCCTCCATGGGGCTTGAGACTCTACTCTTGCTCTGCCCTCTGCAGTATGCACAGCTTGTCTTCTAAGCTTGTTCAGGCTGCACTCCTTACTTTCGGCTGCTCTCGGTGGCCATTCCATGTCGGTGACATCTTCAAAATGCTGGGGTCTTCTGCTACAACTTGGCTGCACTTCACCAACAGCCTCTCATAGGCTCTCCTCATGATATCAAGCCTCACATTAGCTCCATGGCCCCTTCAGTCCTGGGGTTCCAATCGCTACTGAGGCTGCACCTTCTCTCATGTCCTCTCCTGGCCTCTCACAGTGCCAAGACTCAGCTGCTTCTCATGCCTTCAAAACTACTACCATCTGGGTGACTCTTCCAAGTCTGACTGCCAACAGGAGGTACAATGTTGACCACTTCTAGAGCACAGCTTCTGTAGAATGACCCCAAGGAAACAGTTCCCAGAAAATTTCACCTCAATGATGCTGATCTCTTCTTACTCACAGATAAACAGATAATTCTTCAGTTCCAGCAGACCAGCAAAGCAAAGGTTTTACTTTAGTACTTCAGGTCTCTTCTCTGCTTGCTTGCTTTCTTTCTTTCTTTCTTTCTTTCTTTCTTTCTTTCTTTCTTTCTTTCTTTCTTTCTTTCTTCCTTCCTTCCTTTCTTTCTTTCTTCCTTTCTTTTCTTGCTTGCTTGCTTTATTGCTTTTCTTCCTTCCTTCCTTCATTCTTTCCTTCCTTCCTTCATTTATTTTTGGTTTTTCAAAACAGGGTTTCTTTTTTTTTTTTTTTTTAAAGATTTATTTATTTATTATGTACACAGAAGTGGGCACCAGATCTCATTACAGATGTTTGTGAGCCACCATGTGGGTGCTGGAAATTGAACTCAGGACCTCTGGAAGAGCAGTTGGTTCTCTTAACCTCTGAGCCATCTCTCCAGGCCCCTCAAGACAGGGTTTCTATATGTCTTGGAACTCTCTTGGTAGACCAAGCTGACCTCGAACTCAGAGTTGAGGTCTGCCTGCCTCTGCCTCCAAGTGCTGGAAATGAAGGCATGCACCACCACCACCACCACCACCCCAGGATTTCTTTGTGTAGCCCTGGGTGTCCTAGAGCTCACTCTGTAGACAAGGCTGGCCTTGAACTCATAAAGCTCTACCTGCCTCTGCCTCCCAAGTGCTGGGATTAAAGGCGTGTGCCACCACCACCCTAGGGTCTATTAATCACAGCTGACTCCAGCTCCACCTGACTGGGCACTACAGATTCTTCACATAAATGGCCCCATTATTATTTACTTCCCTGTGAAACCAGCCTGGCCTCCACTGTCTGCACTGCTCTCAACATTCTTATCTTTCAAGCTTCTGCAGAACATCCTACTGAGCTCTTAATATTCAATGGCTTTTCTAACCCTAAATTCCAAAATCCTTCCACAATACTCCTAAAACAAGATGGTCAGGTTGATCACAGCAATATCACACTCCCTGGTACCAACTTCTGTCTTAGTGTTCTATTGCTGTGAAGAAACACCATGTCCACAGCAACTCTTATAAAAGAAAATATTTCCTTGGGGCTTGCTTATACTTTCAGAAGTTTAGTCCATTATTATCATGATACAGGATCATGGTGGCATGCAGGCAGACATGAAGCTGACAGCTCTACATCAAGATCCTAGGGAGAGTCTCTGGGCATGGCTTGGGCTTTTGAAACCTCAAAGCCAACCCCCAGAGACACTCTTCCTCCAACAGGCCACACCTCCCAATCCTTCTCAATCAGTGCCACTCCTTGATGACTACATATTCAAAAATATGATCCTATGGAGGCCATAATTATCCAAACCACCCCATGTGTATATGCAATTTTGAATATTGTTGAAGATGGATATATATATATATATATATATATATATATATATATATATGTTCAACAGTTTTCCAAATGTACATAGCTAAGGTAGATAAGTAGATAGATCTCCAAGAACATTATAATTGCTTTATCATTTTTCTGTTAAGGCTAAAAAACAGATCCACATAGTTAGTGGGGTATAACAATGCATATTCATCATCTTTCAGTCACTGTATGTCAGGATCTAGCTTTCTGCTTGAGGTTCCACAATATTACAATTGACATATTATAGATTGGGTCTCATCTTAAAAGCCTAATTATGGAAAAAATCTCCTAAGATTACTAGGTTGGTGGCCTAACAACTCTTGATTCTTCAATTTCTTGGTGGCTATTGGATTGAGGTTTCTCCTTATCCCCCAAAGTGTCCTCCATTCCTAACTCCAAGTGTTTCCAAAATGGGCACTTAACTTTGTCAAAGCCACAAGGAAATAAAATGTCTCCAAAAAATATATTGCAATCATATATAACATAATCATGGGGGTGACATCCCATCATTCTTGTTACAGTGTTTATCTGCAAATCACAGTTCATGATTGCATGGAGGGATAACCCAAGATATGGGCATCAGGAGACAATAATCCTGGATAACAGTGACAAAGGAATTAGAGAATGGATACAATTTATTGATGAGCTAGTGATGTGTGTGAGTATAGAAGGAAGATTAGGGGAGCAGTCGGTAGCGTTAATGAGAAAAGTAGAATGATAAATTCCAGAGGATTTTGAGTATAAGGGGCAGACATTTTGAAAATGGAGGGGAAGAAAATGTCTTAGTTACTCTCCTGTTGCTATGAAGAGACACCATGACCATGGCAACTTATGAAAGAAAGTATTTGATTGGACAGCTTGCTTATAGCTTCAGAGGGTTAGTCCATGATCACCATGGTGGGGAGTATTACACCAGTTATGTAGGTATGGTGCTGGACCTGGTCTGGGATTTTAAAATCTCAAAGCCCACCCACCTTCTAATTCTTCCCCAAAACAATATCACCAACTAAGGACCAAGAATTACATATGAGCCTATGGGGGCCATTCTTATTCAAACTACCACAGAAAGTAATTAAAATGTTTTCTATGTAACATTGCAGATATCTGTAGACGAATTTCTAAACAGTCTTATTAAATAAGAAACACAGAGCTAAATATAGGGGTGAAAGCCTTAGAGATCAGGGAAATAAAGAGAGCCACAAGCTAGACTTAACTCACCACACTGCCGTAGCTTCCCAAGAGAGCTACTTCCTCTCTACCCAGGCTTTTATTACCTTGCTGTTCTACCCTCTTATTGGCTCTTAGCCCAGCTACCTCACTTCCTTGTTACTGCCTGTCTGTACAGACCTCCAGGTCTCTATGGTTGGTACTGGGATTAAAGGAATGTGTCTCCGCTTGGCTGTTCCCTAGTGTGTCCTTGAACACATAGAGACTCTGATTGCCATTTGATCGGATTAAGGGCATGTACTAACACCGCCTGACTTTTGTGTTAATGGCTTGCTATTACCTCTGATCTCCAGAAAAACTTTATTTGTTAACATACAAATAAAATATCACCACAGATATCTATAGTTGAGAGACAACATAACATTATTAGGGAATTCAATCTAACTAAATCAATAGCGGAAAACTTTAGTTTACATGTGAATGAAGTTCTGATATTTTCAGTGAATATTTTATGTTTACTGTATTATAAAATTATAAAAATTAAAATCTAAATAATTAAGAAATAAGCTATGATTGTGTAAATGGATTTTTAATTATCCAAGTAAATAGCAAGCAGTAACATCTGAATCTCAGACCTTTCAGCCATGAGCTCAAGTCTTGGGTTCTGATCAATGGCTTTATTGACAGTGTAAGCTTTAGGAGGCGGGGTCTAGTAGAAGGGCTTCAGGTCATGAAGTGGTGAACCCTCAAAGCAGAGAGTGGGAATCTAGATTCTTCCATGTTGCTGTGGCTGCATGAGGTTCTCTGCTGCGCCACGTACTTCCGCTGTGATACACAGCCTTCCCAACCTGGCCAGCCGAGCCTGGCGTGCAGCCTCTGAGAAACCATGATCCCTAAATAAACTATTTTTTTCACATGCTGATTTATTTCAGAGATTCCTTATACTAACAGAAAGCTGACTAATTTATATCAATAATCAAAGCTTGTTTATCTTAGTATGAATGGCCATATGTTTGCCTTTTTAAAAATCAGTCTAGCAGTTCAGAGAATTTTACCAAGACTTTGAAGACTCACTGCGCAAACAAAATGCAGAGAGAAATCCAAACAGAGCAGAGGCTCTGACCTGTCCAGGTGTTCTAGGGCTCCACTCCCCATAATTTTTGTAGAAGATTTCTAGTGTCAACATCAAGAGACATTTTTCTTCCCAAGTGAAACAGTTGCTGTAGTAAATTAAATATCCCCATATCTTGGCTTTGTGAAGAACTCTGTGGAGTTCTCCTAAGTGTTTCAAAACAGACTCACATAGGTAATAAATACAGAGCTTTTCTTTAAAGAGACATATTATAAAAAGCAACATATAAAATATTCGGCAATTTTTTTAAGTATTGTCTCTCCAGGAACTTGGGTTCTTTCTGCCTCTGATTCTCAAAGTACCAGAATTGTAGTTACGTGTCACAATACAAAGTCAAAATTCTATATTTTTATCAATGTATATTCAGAATAGCAACATGCTTGTTACTTATTTATTTGTTTGTTTGTTTTTGTCGATTTCACACAAACTAGAGTTGCCTGGGAAGAGGGAACTTCAGTTGAGGAATTGCTCTGCAGCAAATCTGTGGGGCATTTCCTTGATCAGTGGTTGATGTGGGGGCATCCCATGGTTGGAGGTGCCACCCCTGGCCGGGTAGTCTTGGCTTGTGTGAGAGAACATCCTGAGCAAGTCATGTGAGACAAGGCGGTAAGTGCACTTCGCCAGGACCTCTGCTTTGGGTCCTGTCTTCAGTCTCTACTTTGGCTTCTGGCTTCCCTCAGTCGTTTTGGTCACAGTAACGGAAAACAAATTAGGACAAGTAGCAAGTAAAACAATAATGAAATTAAAAGATAGAAAGCAGTTGTTGTTCATACCACAGTCCTGCTTTTCAGAGGACTCGCCCTTAAATGCTCATGTTTCATTTCTTCAGTGATTACCTACATAGCTCTAAGTAATATATGTAATCCTCTACTTTTGAATATAAAAACCTAAGAAAAAATGCGTTGACTTTCCATGTGACAGGTGAGGACTTTTCTGAGACTTTGATGACACTTGAACATGAAATTTCTCTCCAATAAGGCAACTCATCTGTCTTCTTACTCTTAAATTTGAAGGGTTGTGGCTGCGAACAGTTGGTGAGTACCCAACTTGTGGCAGGCACTGTTTTGTGAAATTAAGGAGCCTGTGGAGAGGAAGGTATGGACAGTGTAGGTGAGTCACTGGGGGAGGTCTTTGAGAGTTATAGCCTTGCTCCACTTCCTGCCATGGCTAATTTCTATTTCTAACTACTGAGTGAGCAGCTGCCTCATACCTGTTATGATCTGAAACTGGTACCACATTCTGCACCATCCCTGCATGATGCTTTGGAGCCTCTCAAATGGACACTTCCTCCCTTTGCTTACTTCGGTCAAGATCTACATTGGCCAGACACAAATTGCTTATAATTACATTGTCTTTTATTTACTCTATACAACTTTGATTCTAATAGTATTGTGCTTGGTTTTGTTGAATGCAGACTTCTATAATTCTTATTTTCTCCTGCTGTCTACTGTTCACTTTTGCCAAGCTTTTATCCTCCAGAATCCCCCCCCCAACATACACACACCCACACACTGTTGCTTTCTAGATCTCCTTCACAGATGTCATACAGTGATACCCATGAACTGAAATTCTCTTAAGGCCTCTGTTTTGAGCGTTTCATGCCTCTCTCCCCGCTGGTTTAACTCCTTGACTTGCTAAATTACATCTTCAGAAAACATCAAACACACAGAGTCCACAGAATTTAAGCTTCCTTTGATTTTGAAAGTCTGGGGGACGATTTATTTATTCACATTTCACACTTACTTAACTATGTCAGCTCAATATGAAGTCATGGGCTGAAAATCATTTTACTGATATGTGCCTATATTGTACAATTATCAGCTGTGCACAGTTTCTGATTTTTGTTGCCCATTATCTCTAGAAATTTGTTTTATCTGTAGAAAAAGTTAATTTTCTTTCGATTTATGCTACTCACAAATTTCAAACTTGTGTACACTGGTGAGGCATTCTCTCCAGGATTTAACCTATGGCCTCCTGATTAGGTCAGTTTACCATTGTACCACGGAACTAAACACACCAAGACATCTTTGTACTTTGTGTTTTGAAGCCAGGTTTCACTGCTTACTCACATTGGACTTGAACTCTGGAGCCAAGACATTCTCATCATTTATAATCCTCTTATATCATCCGGAAGAATTAGTTTTAAAGATGTTACAAGAAAACTCACAGATGTTTTTCATTTGATGACCTATGTTCTACACCTTTGAAGATTTCTCTTTAAATTTTTGCCTATTTTCTGCTCTTAATTTTCTGGTTTTAGAACTTACGCTGTGGCAAGATCAGTGGTTTAGCTATTAAATGTGCTAGTTGTGATTACAGAGGACCCAGGTTAGACTCCTAGAACCAACATGACAGCTCACATTGTCCTAGAATTCCAGTTCCATGGGGAGGGTCTGATGCACTCTTCTGGTCACCATAGGAATTGCTTGCATGTGATGTACACAAATGCATACAGGCAAAACACGCATACACATAAAATAAAAATGATAAATAAAGAAAATCTGTAACAGGAATTGCTAAACGGTCTTAATAATAATAATAATAATAATAATAATAATAATAATAATAAAAACCAGAGTCAGATATTGGGGTGAAAGCTGGAAGATCAAAGAAACAGAACAAGCCACAACCAACCTCATCTCACCTCACCAACTCCTCAGCCTCCAGAGTGAGACATCCTGTTTACTCGTGCCTTATATACCTTTCTGTTCCCTGCCTGTTAGGATTCTGTACATGCACAGCTTGGGGACCTGTGTCTTACGTCTTACATCATCAGCGGGCACTGGCAACTATGTACCCCCCCACACACATGGTCATGCAATCCCCTCCTTAAAAAGCCTGGACTCCCCCTCCCCACTATCTCTGTTTCCTCTCTGTTCTCTGCTCTGTTCCACTCCCTCCTCTATCTTTCTCTCTCACCAGGCCTGGTCCCCTTCCTCACACCCATTTTCCCTCCTAATAAAGCTCTAAAAACTAACGTTGGTTTCTGCCATGGTCCGTGACTTTTCTGTCGGTAACCAGCACCACCAGCCAGCACCGTTTTACTATCACTGCCATCTTCATTCCTTCCTAGTGCTGGGATTAAAGGTGTGTGCTTCCCAAGTACTTGGTAGCAAAGGCATGAGCTCTCAAGTGCTGGGATTAAAGGCATGTGTGCTTCCCAAGTACTTGGTAGCAAAGGCAAGAGATCTCAAGTGCTGGGATTAAAGGCATGTGCTGCCATGCCTGGCTCTGTTCCCAGTGTGGCCTTGAACTCACAGAGATACAGAAGGATCTCTGCCTCACAAGTGATAGGATTAAGGGTGTGTGCGGACCACTGTCTGGCCTCTATGTCTAATCTAGTGACTGGTTCTGTCCTCTGATCCCCAGATAAGTTTTATTTGTAGAGCACAAATAAAATATCACCACAAAAATCTTAAGCTATTTGTATTTGTACTCAGAGTGCTTTACAGAATTTTCTCTTTACAGAGAAAAAAAATTTTTTCTCTGGGATTTTGTATTGCTTTTGAGAAAGGGGACTTGGTGTATATCTTGAAAGAGGTAGGGAAAGATATGTGTAGTGATGTTTGAGGTATTATGTAAAGACCAAGACAGATCAGAGAAAACTGAAAAGTATAAAAATTTCTTTTTTTTTATATAAAAGAGTGTTTTGTAGGAGATTACTAGAGATGATGCTTCAGAAGAACTATTAGGTTATATTCAGATGTAGTTCAAGCCAAAAACATTTTTTTTTTTTTTTTTTTGGTTTTTCGAGACAGGGTTTCTCTGTGTAGCTTTGCACTTTTCCTGGAACTCACTTGGTAGCCCAGGCTGGCCTCGAACTCACAGAGATCCGCCTGGCTCTGCCTCCCGAGTGCTGGGATTAAAGGCGTGCGCCACCACTGCCCGGTGCCAAAAACATTTTTACTAGTATAGAATAACATGTGAAAGGGGCTAGTAAGTATACAGAAGCCGGGGAATGCCAAGATTGAAAATGTTCAGGAACATATATCTGTTTATTATATGAAAGTGCTTGAAGGAGAGTGTATGTCTGGATATGATAAGGACAAGGAGAGAGTAAAGCCCTGAGGCCAGAGGGAACAGAACAGACAGAGGCATGGTGCTTCTGATTCTGTTCCTGATAACTCTAGTCTCTGCAGCACTCCTTGGTTCTCAACATTTTTGACATTCGGCTCATGTTATAGTTTGGCCTCTAGGGTCATCATCCTTTTCACTCTGCAAATGATACACCCGTTTTAATTCTTGTTCAACTCCCAAGCTCCTTCATTCCTTGCCTTATGGTACCAACCAAAGCAGAACTACCTTTCCCTAGTCAATGAAAATCCCTTTTTTTCAATTTTTAGGATATCTGTTATTAATTAGGATCTATTGTTATTTATTCTGAACCCATTTCCTATAGAGTCCCAGAGATAGGTATTCTGTTTTATTCACTCATCAATCAAAAAATCTTTGTGAAACTGATGGTAGGCAGTAATGACAAAGTAGATGTTCTATAAGCCAATGAATGTCTTTGTGACCTCCCAGATGATTTAAACAGAGTGAAAGACACAGCATGTAATTGGATTTTACTGTACCATTTGGGCAAGATGAGGCTTAATCATTGCGTTCCAAATATAGTATGCATTCTGCGCTGTTGAATCAGTGTTTATCAAGCTTAATGCTATAAAGTAAATTCCAATTATCCACATGAGAAACATATTCTATGTAAAACCAAGGAGTTATAAATCAACCAGAAAGAATTTATAGAAACTTGATTTCCTGGGGCATGAGTTTGCATATAATCAGGTTTCAATTAAGGAGGGAAGGACAGAAGAAGCCATTACCTAAATATCAATGCTTCAATATTTGCCTTACCACAGATAATTTATAGGAGGAAAGGGCAAAAATAGCAATCAATTTATGAAATTTATAAACAGAAATTTAAATATGCTTGAGGAACAACAAAACACCCGTGGAGCTTATAGGTAATGAAATACAGTGCAAGATCTGAATTTGTAAGTAAAATTCTTAGTAATTATAAACTGATTTAGTTTTTACATTTAGTGTGTGTGTGTATGTGTGTGTGTGTGTGTGTGTGTGTGTGTGTGTGTTTACATGTGAGTGACCAGAGAACTCCTGTGTGAGCT
Source organism: Peromyscus eremicus (assembly GCF_949786415.1). Lineage (NCBI taxonomy): Eukaryota > Metazoa > Chordata > Mammalia > Rodentia > Cricetidae > Peromyscus > Peromyscus eremicus. The sequence goes on along the minus strand of NC_081430.1, from coordinate 8,111,315 downwards.
GGTACTTTCTTTCCAGGGTTCAAGCATGGGTTGTCTTGTCAGTCTTGGCTGCAGAAAACTTTACTTTCTCAGCCACTTCTTGGCCTATAAGTTGGTAATTTTAACTCAGTTCTTTAAAATGTTATTAGTGCTAATTTACACATTTCAAATATTACTCGTATACATGCCTGTGTATCTCAAATCCACAAATGAGGAAACTTAATAAAGCAATCAACATTTGCTTTTGTTCACTCAAATGATCATCTAGAGATTTCTGAACATCTTTGAATCTACCTGTGCTTTCTGTCTCCTCTGCCTACTCCTAATTAAAGAGCCACCTTCCAGAAATTAACAATTCTCAGGTACTTACCGTGTGTTTTGTTCATCAGCATTCAGAGCATTAGGTTTTATTGTGGCACATTTAAAACAGCATTGGCTTTTGTTATTTGCCTTTCCCAGTTCCCCCCAATCCACTTCCTCTCCTTCAGCTCCCACCCCAGGAGCTTTCTTTCCACTTTCCTCTCCTGTGCGCCCCCCCCCCCCAGCCAATCGCCATCCCCACCCTCCTCAGTTCCTCCTGCTCCCCTCTCATCTGGCCTCTCTACTTTCAGTCTCCACTCACTTTCATACTCTGTATTTGTATATACACCCACAGAGGTTAGCATCCCCCAAAAATGAAGGAGAAAGGACGTGATGTGAAGAGTTTGTTGTTGTTGTTGTTGTTTTGTCTTTCTGGGTCTGGATTACTTTACTTACTACATTTCCCCAGATTTATCTATTATTGTGAAATTTTCATTTTTCTTTGAGGCTGGGTAAAATTCCATTGTGTACTGTGCCACATTCCCTCCATATTGTGAACGTGTTGTTGTTTGTTCTCTCAGTGTTGGCCATTCTAACTGGAGTGCGATATATTCTCAAAGTGGCTTAATTTGTGTTTCTCTAACAGCTAAGGGTGTTGAACTTAAAAAAAAAAATGGCATCTTCATTCATTTCAGAACAGTCTGTTTATTTCATTGGTCCTTTTACTGAGTGACAGTTTGTTGTTTTGGTGTTTAATTATTGTAGGACTTCATATATTTGAGCTATCAAACCACACTCACTAAAATTTTCTCCTGTTTCGTCAGCTCTCTACTGACCCTGCCTGTATTTTCTTTTCCATGTGGAAAATTTTGATTTCCTGTGGTTTATTCTTGGATTACTTTCTGTGCTATTAGATTTTTTTTTCAAAAAGTTCTTGCCTATACCTATAATTTGAAGTAAACATTTTACGTTTTCCTCTAACAGTTTCTACTCTACATACTTGTATTTAATTAAGGTCTAATTTTGAATCAGTTTTAGAGTAAAGGATGCATATCTAATTTAATTTTTTACTTAAACTGTAAACAGATTTATTTTTTCATACAGTTTGTTCAGACTACAGTTTTTCCTCCCTCTATTCCTCCTAATTCCTTCCCATATCCCCTCCCATCAAGATCCACATCCTTTCTGTCTCTCCTTAGGAAATAAACAGGCATCTAAGAGGGAATAATAAAATAAAATAATCCCGGCAGAATCAACCAGGAGCCATGATGTCATCTGGACCTGAATTGCTACAAAAGGCCATGTCTGGGCCCATGGTCCTACCAGTGTCCTTGGTTCCTGTTATCATCAAAGGCTGAACAGATGCCTAGGGTCTGAGCTGCCACCTGGGGACATGTTAGCATTGGAAGACCATGCTGCCACTGGGGCCATGCCCATCTGGGAGACCAGTTGAGGTACCGCCGCACTTAAGGTTGCAGACCATCATGTCCCGACAGCTCTCTGGGCGTGGCAAAAAATGGAGGACTCCCTTTACAACAGGGCTCCCTCCCTACCTGGTTAGTGTCTCTAGGCTTGGAGGCCGGACCTTATCTGGAAGCTGTTCCTAAGCCTAGATGCCTGACCTATCTCAAGTGTGACCTGTGACACAGATCCCTGAAGAGGCTCTTCCTTTGTTGTATATATGATAATTAGGTTTTGTGCTCCCAGCTGCATGGTAGGACCTTGCTGCCACATGAAAATTGGGAAATGCTAGAGCTGCTGTTCCCATCTTATACATTTCCCCTCATTCTGGAATAAAGCTAAACTGTAACACTGAAACTGTCTCCCGGAAAACTTCTTCCGTGTACCCACAAGCCCTCTGAACCCTGTCCCCCACTTCCGCTCTCTCTTTCCTTGTGGACCAGTAGCTAACGACCCTTGAGGAAGAAGGAGACCCTCAGCTGGCGGCCATGAACAGGGACTCCCCAACGGGAACTCTCCAAGGACCGACAGGAATTTGTGAGTACCCTCCTGCCATCATCAGAAAAGTGGCATTTCTCGCCTGGCCACCCTGCAAGAAGACTGGCACTCCTTCTCTCTTTCTTGCTTTATTTCTGGTTTGTGCCTTCATGAGGGTCCGGATACAGTTCAACAGCAACTGAAGCCTCTCAGTCAGGGCAACTATCTTGCATTGGCTAAGGGTCCTCCTACCATCTTTCCAGACCCCAGCAGTCTGATGGCATAGGCTATAACCATTTTTATCTTTCATAAAAAACTGGTAAAGCACCAACCCACTTAAACATCATTGAGACAGTTGCCGGTTTCTTAAAAGTGTGGATAGGCTTTTGTTTATTAGGACACTCCAATCCCCTTTCATCAAAGGGCAAAATTGCCTCGGGAAAGTTGACATCAGTGGCAGTCTTCTTCTCCTTTCTATAATGAGAAGTGCAACTTCATTCCAGAGATATCTCCAAATCTGTTCCCTCAGAGCCTTACGTAAATCAAGAGGGCTTAAAATCTTCCAAAATGATGAAGGCCTTGAGTTCTGGAACAAGGTGCTTCACTTCACACCCTTCGTCCTGTTGGCAGATATCTCTGACCCTGATGTCTGGATCTGTGTTGCCTGCCTGGCTCAAAAAAAGGAAATCAAGGAAGGCTATCTCATGGCCCTCTCCTTCCTTCTTATAATAGCTGCTGTTAGCAATGTTTAGGAACCCTAGAACCTCAGGATGACCTATTAGAGAAAAAGGCACAGGAAGACAAAGGGCAAGACTCAATGAGGAGGAAGACCCCGAAGACTGCCCTGTGTCTGACTTAGTCACCCTGGAAAAAGCAATCAGATTAGGCAAAGGTTATACCCCAACCCAATACACTCTTGGCAACTCTACCTACCTCCCCTTCTTACAAGGAACCAGGGCCCTCATTGAGTACAGAGAACAAAGGCTCCTAAAAACACCCAGATAAGCTCCCAAATCCTCAGCACCGCCATCTGTGGCAACTCCCCTCACGGCCTTGGAGCAGCTCTGCAATCTCAGCGACACTGGAAACAAATGTGCCCAGTCCCCTCAGCCACAGTGGCCCAGGGATCCAGAGCCCTCACCCATAGAGATCTCCCGGTTAATCTACATTCTACAAGACAGTTTCTGTTAGATTGCTACCTTCTCTTGGTAACAGATTCCGAAGACTTACACCAAGCCATCCTCAAGGACAGATTTCATGTGCCTTGGACCAAGTCTATTTCTAGAGTTTCAATAGCATCCTTTCAACTCCCCAAGACTGGAGAGACATGCGTTGATCTACTCTTCCCACTCCTCTATTTGTACAATGGGAAGCCCTGTTTAGAGATGAATGTCAAGTGCAGTCTGGAAAAAAAAGGAATTACATAATCAACACATAGGACTATAACAAAGACACCCCCCAGGTTAATTCATAACTGAATTATGACCAATTGTTCACCCAGGGTAACCTTTCCACAGGAATACAACGGGCCCCACTCCCCACCAGCTGCTTTGAACAGGTCTACCTACATGCACCTCAAGCCTGGGACTATTTGACTCCCTTGTCCATAGGACCTGGAGAGGCCTCCTGACTGACCTTCTTAAAACAAAACCAACCGAAACTCTCCCAGAATTCATACTAAGAGTTCAAGTCTAGACAGAAAGGTAACAGACTCCACAACTAAAGCAATGTTCCTAAACAATCTTATCTGGAAAGGGAGGACTCTAGAACGTAGGCAGGCTTGTCAGGGAGAAATTAACTATTTTACAACAGTTGGCTAAACACTAATTAGACATGGAACACATTCATCCCATTAGAAGCCCCTGGAACACTCCGGTTTTTGTAATTAAAAAATAAATAAATAAAACAAGACCCAGAGGCTCCTCCAGGATCTAAGAACAATTAATAAAATCATGAAAATGTGTGGTTTGCTCCTGCTTGGCCTGCCCCTTCCCTCTGCTATACCAGTAAATATCCTGATATTAGCTTTGGACATTAAAGATTTCTTCTTTTCAATACCACCCTGTGAACAAGATTTCAAGTGCTTCCCCTTCTCAATACTAAAATCTGCAACTCAGGACCAGCTGATAGATATGAATAGAGGATACTCCCTCAAGGCATGGCTAACATCTCCACCATACATTAAAAACCCTTATTAAATCAAGTCCCCACATATATCATTACATGGATAACCTATTAATGTGCCAGAAGAAAAGACAGGATCAAAAACTAACCTTATAAAATATCAAACAGCAAGCCATAAAGCCTCTGAAAGAAAGAGGATTTATGATAGCAGGAGATAAGATCCAACTCTCCAAACCCCACCCCAATCATGGGGACAGAAATTACCCTGACTTCAGTCCAGCCTGCTAAACCTGTTATTGACTTCCCCAACCCATTAACCTGAAATGCCCTTCAAAGCTTCTTAAGCAATATTAACTGGCTGAGGCCTTGGCTCCCCATATTGACCAGCCAGTTGCAATCTCCATTTGACTTACTTAAGAGTGACAAAACCCCTCCTCTGCTCACTCTCTGACACCAGCAGCTAAAGAGGCCTTTTTTTTCTATTAACATCTATTTTAAAAATGCCTGCCTAGCCCATTATGATTCACAACAACCAACCTAATATTTAATTCTACCCCCACAGTAGTCAGAGCAGTATACTGTTCTCAAGGGATCCTAGATTGGCTCCACACCAGTAGGGGGAGCTATTAACTGGGGTCGACACTTTACCCACCATGACAAAGAGGAAGAGAAGACACTTTACAAGTCATAGGAAAAGAATCTGATATGATTGTCTTACCCTTCCATCCCCCCAGACATCCAATGGCTCCACACTTCTTTTGTGAACAGCCTCATCAGCTTCCCAGGACAAAGAGATAACCACTACCCCAAGGAAAAATTTCTGGCAATGATATACCTCCTTAAGTGGCTCCCTCCCCACTCATTCTCTCTATTGAGACAGGCTCCAATGGCTTTCACAGATTGGGGGTGGGGGTAAACAAGGAGCCACAAATGCAATATATCGAGGAGACAATGACACTGAGTCCCATCTTTTCTTCCTTCCAGATAAATCTCCCCAATTCAAGGAACTATATGCCACTTTCCTGGTTCTAACATACCTTAGAGAACCATTTAATTTATATTCAAACAGCATCTATGTGGTTAATCTGCCCCCTTGGCTAGCCTGCTCTTATGTTAAGCTTGATGGTAATCCTCTCTCCCCAATACTAATAAAAATTTCAAATATACTTCAAGCAAGGACATGTCCTATTTTTATCAATTATATCCAAGCTTACTCATCCCTCCCTGAGACTTTCTGGTGGCAATGCTTTAGTTGATAAAATTGCCACAACTGGGGCCTTCACTATGCCACCTTTAATGCTAAAGAATTCCATCAGCTGACCCCTATCAACTTGAGAGGACTACAACTTACATTCCTCAACACCCCAATAAAACACCTTAAATATTTTCTCAAAATTTGCTCCTTTTGTGCCTCCTTAATCTGCTGCTGGGTCCTAATGACTCCCTTGGGGGAGGAGCTGAGAAGGTTTGGTATCAATGACACAGACACCAGGAGTCTGCAGTTTGCCTTCACCTGACTCCAGGTGTCTGTGTCATTGATGCTGCGCCTTCTCACCCCCTCCTCCGAGGGAGCCATTAGGACCCAGCAACATCTGGCACCCAATGTGGGGCTATTTGTTCTTTGGGGTAAAACGGTCCAGTGATATCTCTTAGCTGGTTTATGCATATTAAGTTCCCACACAGTAAAGACAAAATTATCTTGATCCTGTGGTGCCAGAGGAATCTGAAAAAAGAATCTTTAATATCTAAAACTAATATATGATAAAATGGAGGAATAGCTCTAGGGTGGGGGAGGCCTGGCTGTGTAGACCCCATTTTTTTCCATTACACCATTAACTACACAAAGATCCTGCAGGAGGCAGTAGTGTCCCTATTTCTTGGGGAAACAAATATGGGGGTGTTATGTTTATTTGACAATGGTTCTATGTGCCCCATCTTTAGCTGTTCTGCAACTAATTCCTTTAGAATTGACAGCTTGGGTTCAATTATAGGCCACTATTCTACTCATACTTCTTGATCCAAGAGACATATCGATGGAATGGGGGTAGAGGCCTTGATTGTGGTGTATCTTATGGAAACAGTAGCCCTTAGAATTGGGGGTGCAGATCTCATTCAGGGTTGTAGACTGCAAGACTCACCTTTTTGTGGACCTTGATATCATCAAAAAAGGCCCAGTCATCTGTAGTTAGGACAACATCCATAGCCTCCAAAATATCTCTGCCTCACAGATTCCTAGATATAGTGGAAGTGATAGGGTGAGTAGCTCCCCAATTGCTATCAGGATCCTTCCAATGGACTGGGTGGGTGGTCATCTTAGAGTCTTGTTGGCCTCCCACACAACTGATGGGGAGGCCTGGTTTAAACTTCCAATGAGGGAAGTGAAGTGCTCCAGTTTCTGTTAAAATACTGGCATCTGCACCCAAGCCTTTGACAGTTTGTCCATCAAGATAGATGGTCAGCATTGGGAAGTGTAGAAAATGGGCATTGTCCAATAGATTTTTGGATTACCAGAACCTTCTCTCATTGGCGGGACTGAGGAATGCCCCACCTGGAGTTTAAAGAGGTTGGTGTTATGGCAGGCTGTGACATGCAATCTTTGCCCAATGAAATCTTTTGCATCTGGAGCATCAGCTCCTAGGTTTTGCCTGGGGGCAGTCATGCTGCAAATGGTCTGGTTTGTCAAATCCCCAGCAAGTTCTATCTACCTGGGGCCACTTGGGGGTGTCATTAGCACACTGCTTGTCAATGAGGAGAGCATCCATGGAGATGGTAAGAGCAGTGATGGGACTAGTCCTGTGGTCAAGATCTTTGATGGCCTGCACCTATTTATGTATGTCCTCATTTTGCACAGCTGCAGCCACCTTACAGGTTTAGGCACTGAGCCCCAAGTCAGCTGTTTAATCAACATATCTCTAGTGGTCCCTGCATCTACTCTGTTCTACTGCCTCATTGATATGGACCAGGAAGTCAGTGAGGAGTTTCCCTAGCTGTTGGATAAGACTGGGAAAGCAAACTCAAAGGTCCTGGAGGATGCATGCCTTATTGGTAGTAGGCTTGATGGCCAATCTGTGCCTGATGGATGGGATGGACAAAGTTACCTAGTCCAGTGAGCATGTCAAGGGTCACTGGAATGTTAAGAGGTTCATTCATGCTTGAGCTTCTGCTTGATCATCATAAGCCGATTTCCAGCTAAGAAAGGTACAGCCGCTCCAGCACAGCTTTGAGTACACTATACCCTGTAGACTATACAGACTGTATCAAAGTAAGTCTGTAGTTGCATTGCCCATTGAATGAGGACCTGTTCTAAGTAAGGTGAGTCTGGGATGACTCATTAACTGCCTTCTAATTGAGGGAGAGTTCAGATATAGGGGTGGGAACCCAGGACTAGACATCAGCATTTGGATCCAGGTTAACTGGATAAGCCTCTGCAGGCCTCCCGATTACAAACTAGCTTGGCTGTGGGCAGTGAGGAGTATACAGTGGAGCAGCAGAGTGACCAGCCTCTGAGGCAGGCAGGCCCTGGGGCAGATTGCTGAAGGGATACCCTGGTGGTGGTCGTGGGGGTGACACCTGTGGCAGGAGGGGGACTGAGGGGAGAGCAGCACATGGGGTCATAATGACAGATTTCATGGGTTTGAACTGTTGGCCTCTTCATCATCAAATGCCATAGAGAGGTCAGACATGGAGAGAGAGGAGGTGATGAAGAGGTTACCCATCTTGTAGAGGGAGACAGCAGGCAAAGGACAGACAGTCAGGGAGAAGATGACAGTCAACAGGGGTGGAAATTGGCATCGGACCCTTATGTCTTGTGCCTAGTGGAGGACGACTGTGGTTTTGGTTAGGCCACAGCTGTATGCCCACATGGTGTCTCCGGATCAGGGATGGTATTTGGGAGCCAAACCTTGGTTCCACCTCCTGGGGAATCAGCCTTTATGTGAAGGTTCCGGGCAGATGAACCAGAAAAAATGTGCCTTCCTAATGGGATGGGCAGACAAATATGACAGACAACACAAAAGAAGGAAAGAAATGGGGGTGCCGTGCTTACCTGCCAAAGGGACAGAAAGAACACAACATGGAGGGTCTTCTCACCAAACACACCATCTTAGGGATGCTGTCCAGCACTGTGAGTGAGGGAGGGAAATGATCAGAACTGGTGCAGTAAAGCAACACTAACAGAAGTCCCATATACAGTCACCAGATGTTACTGGGTCCTAACGGCTCCCTTGGGGGCGGGGGTGAGAGGCGTGTGGTCAATGACACAGACGCCAGGAGTCAGGTGAAGGCAAACAGCAGACTCCTGGTGTCTGTGTCGCTGATGCCTCACCTTCGCACCCCCTCCCCCAAGGGAGCTGTTAGGACCCAGCAACATTAATCCACACTCCTGCTATACAACAATTGGGCATGAATCCCAGAGGCCTTAAGGCCAATGCCCCCTGGCAGATTGATATCACCTGTATTCAACTATTTGCTAGACAGAAATATATATTTATCACTATTGACAACTATTCACATTTCACCTGGGCTACAGCACAGACTGGTGAAAACTCAAAAAACTAGTTAATCACATGCTCTCCACTTTTGCTGTCACATGGGTCCCCCTCTAGATTAAAAGTGATAATGGACTGGCCTTTAAGAGCCACCAATTTGAAAAAATTTGTGAGACTTGGAAAATAGCCCACCACACTGGCATCCTGTGCAAGCCTCAGAGCCATCATTAAAAAAACACATCAAACACTTAAAAAGTAGTCAAACAATCACATTCAATTAAATATGGCACTATTCACACCCAGTGTGTTGAATTTCTATGCTACCCAGGACAAACCCCCCATTGTCTGTCACTGGAGCCACCCACCACACACACCACCCATTTTGGTACAATGAAAGAATGCACTTGATGGGTATTGGAAAGTGCCTGGCCCCTTGCTAACAACTGGAATGGGATTTGCTTGGGTCTTCCCACAGGATCAATCTCTCCCTGTCTGGGTACCAGCCCACAATGTCTGACATGACACCTTAGTCAAAAAGATGGTACACTTGTCAATCAAGGAGAAGACAAAGAGGAAGCAATGCAGGCACCTGGGAACATGCAACCACATCCCTGGTTACATGCCCTTATTGATACAACCGATGCAGCTGCCCATGCCAATCTTTATGTTATTCTCATGGTTATTTTTGTTCTTTTAGATGCTAATGCTCATGATCTGCCCAGCCCCCCAAAATATTTTTCATTGGCATTTATTTGATAGGGAGGTTTACCAAGTTCACAACTTCATTATAGTTTCCAGGAACAGGAAATATGAATTGAAAGGTGCCAGAATGCTGTCTCCTTGACCCTCTAATCCAATTCCACCACATGTTCAAATGTCTGTTTCATTTGCTTCCCATACAGACAATCCAGAATCAAACAAGAATGTCTGGCTGACATAGAAACCTATGGGGGATGCAAGAGACTGTACTGTAAAATGGAAGAGTCCTATAATCTAAACACCATGTTTTCATCAAGGAAAGCCTGCTCCTTCACAATACCCGATCCCTAGAATGAGTGCTGGCTGGTAGCTCATGGGAAGTTCTATGCTTCACCCATGGCTCCAACACCTGTGGCTGGGCTTCATGTATCTTGACAACTTGTCACGACATCTTAACCCATTCTGACGCATCACAATATTCTCTTTCATGACAAACAAGTTCCTCAATAGATCAAAGCTACCATCACATGGAACTCATACATTCAACATGTTGCTGACTTCCTCCCTGTCACTGGTCACCCTGATGCCTCTAACTTCTCTTGCACACCCAGCAATAGACCTCTCCGGACAGCTGTACCAGTCAATACCACCCTCTTTCACCCTGGAATCATAAAATATTCCACTGGTTCTTGCCTTTTAGATATTCCACTATTCCAGCAGTTATCCAACTCTCCAGCTGTATTTCCAGTCAGGACAGGCCTACTTATCACCAATGTCTCACTGACATTGCTTGTCAGAGACAAATGTGCATCACCTGTCCCCTTCATCTTTGGTGCAAGGGAAAAGCCCAACCATGTGTTAATTCTTCCTTGTCCACCTTTCGTGTACCTGTGATGACTACCCCCCCCAGGTATACCTGTTCAGGGAAGAAGCTGCCTTTCTCCTTCACAACCACTTACAGAGAGAGATTTTCATCCCTCTGCTAGTGGGACTTGGGCTCACCCTTTCTCTGGATGCAGGCAGCCACTGGTGCCTTGGTACAGATTCATCATCTGGCAGGGGACTTCTGAGAGAAACTTGATCAGGTCATGACACTGATGACTGAGAACCTTGAGGAGTCACTCCAAAGACAGATGAACTCCCTTACAGGAGTAGTTCTCCACAATCAAAGAACCCTTGACCTAACAACTGCAGAACATAGGAGACTTGTGTGTTCTTGGTGGAAGAGTGTTATTCCTCTGTCAATGAGTCCAGTTTAGGGTAGCAAAATGTAAAAACCCTTAAAGCTCTACGTAAAGATCTGGGATGCTATCTGGCCCAGGAATCTTTCTCCTGGTTTGATAACCCTTTGTTTTCTTGGCTCCTACCCCTTAGTCCCCTAATTATCTTATGTTTTATTTTGATGCCTGGCACCTGCCTTGTTCAATTCCTCCAGTGGAAGATTACCACCCTCACTAGAATTACCACCAATCAGGCCATGGTTCACTACCAGGTCCTGGACCCCTCCAATACAGATGACTCCTCAAGGCTTATAAGGACACCTCTCCACACATCTCCATTATAAAATAAAACAGAGGGAGATGTTGGAGTACCATGCATTTAAGGTTTTAGTCTATCATGTCAGATAGCTCTCTGTGCTCAGCATAAAATGGAGGACTCCATTTTCAGCAAGGCTCCCTCCCTACCTGTCTCTAGGCTCAGAGGCCTGACTTTATCTGGAATTTGTCCCTAAGCCTGGATGCCTGACCTATCTGTGTCAAAGTGTGACCTTTGATACAGATCCCTGTGGTTGGTTGGTTTTGCTCTTTTAGGGGGCCCACCAACCAGCTCCCAAATATCACATGTGGAAGTTTATTCTTAATTATAAATACCCAGCCTTAGCTTGGCTTGTTGATAGCCAGCTTTTCTTAATTTAAATTATTCTGTCTACCATTTGCCTCTGGGCTTTTACCATTCTCTTCTGTATATCTTTCCTTCTTCCTCCATGTCTGGCTGTGTAGCTGGGTGGCTGGCCCCTAACATCCTCTTCTCCTTGTCCTCTTGCTCTTTCTCTTCTCTAGATTTCTCCTTCTATTTATTCTTTCTGCCTGCCAGCCCTGCCTAGCCTTTCTCCTGCCCCACTATTGGCTGATTGGGTGTTTTAGACAGGCACAGTAACACAGCTTCACAGATTTAAACAAATGCAACATAAAAGAATACAACACATCTTTGCATCATTAAACAAATGTTCTACAGCATAAACAAAAGTAACACATCTTAAAATAACATTGTACAACAGATCCCTGTGGAGGCTCTCTCCCTGCTGCCCATATCATAATTAGGTTTTGTGCTCCCAACTATATGGTAGGACCTTGCTGCCAAATGCAAACTGAGAGATGCCCCAGCTACTGTTCCAATCCTCTATGGTTCCCATCACTCTGGAATAAAGCTGATCTGTAACATTGAAAACTGTCTCCTGGAAAACTTCTTCCATGTACCCACAAGCTGTCTGAACCCTGTCGCCCACTTCTGCTCCCTCTTGCCCATGGACCAATAGCCAATGATCCTCAAGGAAAAAGGAGACCCATGGAGATCTTAAATGCCAACTAGGGACATGAAGACATGCTGGCCCAGGGTGCTGCCAAGGACCATGTCTAAGACCATGGTCCTATGACAGCCTGAGTCTGTGTTGATGTCTGTGGCCCATGTTGCCACCAAAGGCCACATGGAGGCCCAGATTTGTGCCATTATCTGTGTCCATGTTGGTGCTCAAGGGCTGTACCAATGCCGGCCCCATATAGATCTAAGGGACATGTGCTACAACTCAGGACAATGGCGTCATATGGTCCTGGGCTGTGTCCAGGGCCATGTCAAGGTCCATGGCACTCCTGCAGCCATGGTCTGCATTAATATCAGAAATTCATGTTGCCATGAAAGGCTGTGCAGATATCTGGGATCTGAGCTGTCACCTGGGGCCAGGTGGGCATTCAAGGACCCAAGTCCATGGTCCAACCAAGGTTCCTGTTACCATTGAAGGCTGTGCAGATGCCAAGGATCTGGGCTGTCACCTGGGGCTAGGTGGGCCTTCAAGGGCCATGACGACACTGCTCCATTCTGGTCTATATGACCTGTGTTGCTAACCAGGGCCATGGTGACATCTGCACCCAGGCTGCTGCCAAAGACCATGTTTGGGTCTGTGGTCCAACTGCAACTGGGTTTGTGTAGATGTCTAAGACTCATGTTGTCACTGGGAGCCACACAGATGCCAGGGGCTTGGGCTGTCATCTAGGGCCATGTTGGTGTCCAAGGGCAGAGCCTTGGCTGGGTCATACAGATCTGGGTGGCCTGTGTACTGCCTCCCAGGGTCATGGTGTTGTCTGGACCTTGGCTACTGCCAGGGTCCATGTCTTGATCTATGTCCCTGGTACAGCCACAGTCTGTGTTGCATTCTGTGGTTGCTGTTATCATCAAAGGCAGTGATGATAGGGCTGCACAAAGTTGCTCCCATTCCTGACTGGCTGCAGCACTAGGGAAAACGGGTCCTGACCCTTATCGACTGCAGCTCTCTAGAGAACGAGCCCTGAACATGGTCTGGGCAGCACAATAGTGTTGTCCCCATTGGGAAGTGGGTGCAGGTGAGCTGACTCTGAAGACATTGAGAGTCAGAGAGATGGCCCACTGTCATGTGGTGGCATGGGTGAAGAAAATATGCTCTCCCTCACCACCACTTGGCAGGGGAAAGCCAGCCTTGGGGACATGAGAATAGGAGAGCTGGTTCTGCCCCTCACCAACTGTGGCAATGGGAAAACAGGCCCAGTACCCTGCCTGGTGAAACAGTAGAGCTGGCCCTGACGGTGTGAGGATGGGTGAACTGGAACTGAAGGCGTGAAAGCAGGAGAACTGGCCCTGTTCCTAGCCACCTGCTGCATTGGGTGAGATGCCTGGGGCAGTGCTGGGAGCTCATCTGGGTGATGATGATGAGGGAAACCTGGTGGGCTGACCAACCCAGCTACTACTCAGGCCTAGAACCAGGGCTATGTGTTAGCCCACCCCAACATCAGCCTCATCTATGAGCTGCTAGAGTATGTAAAGGGGCCAGACCTGCAGATCCAAAGTTACAGAATCTCCATGACACAGGACAACAACAGGATATCCAGGAGTCGTCTCAGTTAGGGTCTAGTATTGATAGTGTAATAGAAGCCAGAGGCCTCAAACCATACCAATGACCAATTGCAATAAACACTTAAAAGTAAAGATGTATGGACTAATGGATATATTTTGTGATTCATTGGGTTACACTACAGCTTCTACATTGAGATTTTTTTTTTAATTTTTAAACTTTGTTTTGTTTTGTGGGGGAGGTCACAAGGGCAGAGGGCAGAAGTGAAGGGAGATGAGTGGGATCAGGATGCATGATGTGAAATTCACAAAGAATGAATAAAAAGTTAAAAAATAAATAAAATAAGATGAAGCAAAATCAAACAAATTGGAATAGGACAAAACAACCAAACAAAAAGTCAAATAAAAAGCACAAAAAATACATATATAGATATAGAGACACATATATTTGCACACAGGAATCCTATAAAAACAGAAAACCAGAAGCCGTAAGTGTAGCAGGAATCTTAAATGGTCTTATTAATAAAAATCAAACCTGATGTCAGGTATTGGGGCAACGCTGGAAGATCAGAGAAACAGAACAGGCCACAGCCAACCTCACCTGGCCAACTTCTCAGCTGATCCTATTTCCTCAGACTGGAAGCCTCTGAGTCCTTATCCAAATGGATCTCAGCTGAACTGCTTCTTGAAAGCCTGAAAGCTTAACCAGGCTAAAAGCTTCTAGTTTCTGGTCCTCACGCCTTATATACCTTTCTGTCTCCTGCCATCACTTCCTGGGATTAAAGGCGTGAGTCAATATGCTTGGCTGTTTCCAGTGTGGCCTTGAACTCACAGAGATTCTCCTGCCTCTGCCTCCAGAGTGCTAGGAATAAAGGCATGTGCCACCACCACCTGGCTGGGTTTTGGTTTTTCAGTGGATTATGGATGTTTGTTATTGTTTCAGGGGTTGTTTATAAGTTGTTATTTGTCATAATAAAAACTTAAACAAAAATGTTAAATTCAAAGATCTCTTTTTATAGGAGAAAGGGGGGATATGATATAGAAATGATGAGGTAAAAAGGGTAGATTAGTGAATCTATTTTATTAAAAAACACAACTGCTAATCTAAAAATATTTTACATGGTATGGATTTTGGTTAATTGATACAAATTTAAAGTTAATTTTGTTATACTGTATGTATATTTCTACTCGTCTTTGGGGGTATTGTACTGATGTAGGTCATTTAAAAATCTAATGGTATAACTAAGAAATGCAGATTAATAGTCATCTATCATAGTCAAACTTACAGCTAGGTTAAGTGTCAAGGTCATTCGCAGATACTTTAGATAGATAGATGGTCTCCAAACACTTTAAAGGCCTATAGAATATGGCATTTAATATGTTTAATAGTCTAATTCTTTTCATGACAGTGAGACACTTCTGCTCTTGGCAGCACCAATTTACTTTAAAAGAAGATGATGAGCGTTGAAGAACCTCAATATGGAATTTGCTTTCTTTATGGCAAAAGTTAGTCATTTGGGGAAAAACTGCCCTTGCCTCAATTGCTGACAATATAGTGTTCAAACTGGACCATCAGGACATACAAAATTAGTGACTGCCAAACTTTGCCAAGACAAGGTAGGACAGTCCTTCAAAATTCCCTGTTTCTCAAAAATGTCTGTCAAATATACTTGGCCTGTAGGCCAAAGATGGATGCCCCAACGTTATAAAAGAATATTGGCAGCCTGATGTCCCTGTAATTAGGTAATATTATACCCTTTTGGGGCCTTTGATAGAGGTAAAGACTAAATAATTAGTCTTAACATTTTTTCCTTAGTTATGATAAAATGTACATTAGGTATAAAACATTAGAATCATACAGATAAGATAAATAATATTTTCTCTAATTTTGTCTAATACAAATTAGTATGAACTGGATATTGTAACTGTAATCCATACTTGATAACTGTTGTTGTTGTATATAATTTTACTATGTTAAAGTTAAAACCTTTTTTAATTAGAGAAAAAGGGGGAAATGCTGTGGAACAATCTTTGTACACTGCCAATGTGTATTATTCTCATTGGCTAATGAAGAGCTGACTGGCCTATAGTTGGGCAGGAAGAGATTGGGTGTGAGAGCCAGACATAGAAGAAACAGCATGGGAAGTTCAAAGACAAGGTGAATGAGCCTCAGAGAAGCACATAGATTAATAAAAATAGGTAAATTTAAGTTGTAAGAGCTGGCTGGAGACAAGCCTAAGCCATCTACCGAATATTTATAATCAATAAGTCTCTCTGTAGCTATTTGGGAACTGGTTGGTGGGGCAGAAAAAATCTGCCTACATATGGATACCACTTCATGGAGTGAGCCTTACCTCAAATGAGATATTGGTTGGTTACTCCCATATGCTTTGTGCCACTATTGCATCAGTGTATCTTGCAGGCCATTGCAGATCAAAGGGTTTGTATCTGAGTTGTTGTTTACACTTCTCCTTTGGTAGCATGCAGAGAACTTTCTAGTTCCAGGAGCGCTAGTCCCTAGAGATGAAGGCTCTGTGTAGGCACAAACTCGACTTCTCCATGTTCGATGAGTTGTGTAAGTGTTGCCTTCAGTAGTAGGGACTTACCATTAGTGTCTAGAGAGCCATCAATAAAATTGACAGTGATGTGTGTTGTTTCTGGGGTTCCCATTGGATCCCTCCAGCCAAGATCTCAATTAGATATCACCCAATTCCATGTCTATTTTTGTGTCATTGTGTCTAGATCAAAATGTGGACCTGTGCCATAATTCAAAGTCAGGCACCATGATACCTGTAGCACTGTATTTTTTACTTATTACTACATAGTTATGTTGGTCTTTTGTTTTTCTTCAAGAATTTTTGGACTTTTTTCTAGTTCTATGAAAAATGTCATTAGATGAGACATTGTTTCTCCCCTTATATGATGAATCCTTTTAAATCATTTTCATGTGTGTCAATATTTCAAGGAACTTTTGTGAATGTAGATTTCCATGTAACTTTCAAACAGCCTTTAATGTTAATTGCTCCTCCTCATATTCCCTGCTTTACCTTCCTCTTATGTTCTTTTCCATTTAATCTTCATGTTCTAGAGTTCCTTTATCACATCATAACATTATACTCTATTTCCCTGGAAGAGTCCCTTCTCTTAGTTTGTCCCTTAATATCTACCTAACCTCTGTGGTTATTCAGATTGAAACACACATATCTGAAGTTATGAAAAGTTAATACCCACATATAAGAGAAAACATGTGATGTTTGTAATTTTTGTCTGAGTTATCTTGCTTAGGATGTTCCATGCTCTATCCATTTACATGTAAATTTCATGATTTCATTATTATTAACAGCTGAATAGTATTCCACTGTGGAAATGTAGCACACTTTACTATCCGTTCATCAGGTGTTGGAGACGTAGGCTGTTTTAAGTTTCTGACTAGACAGCTTATGCCACCAAGTAAAACCTCCCATGGCAGGAATAGGTTACATCTTGTTGAGTTGTTAGCTAACCAGGTCCCATATGCCCCCCAAATACCACAGCCTATTGCCAAGGCTATTGGTTACTCGCTATAACCTGATGGTGAGGCTCTTTTGCTACAAATTCCACTTTTTTATATCACTGAACCAAAAGAAATTAAGCTGGTGCTCATCTAAAAGCTTTACCCATACTCAATAGCGTTCATGGTCCGAAGGTACTTGGGACACTACTGGAAGAAAAAAGTATAAATGGAGGCTTTTCTCTGTTCCACCTCATCCTGAAGCCACTTCCAAATAATCACTAAGAGGGTTATATTAATTATAAATGCTTGGCCAATGGCTCAGGCTAATAACTAACCCTTATATTTAAATTAACCCATTTCTACTAATCTATGCATCACCAGGCTTATGGCTTACTGATCCTTTAACATATTGCTCCTTGGGTGACTGGCTTATGTCTGTCCTGACTCCACCCTTCTTCATCTCAGTCCTCAGTCTGATTGTACTGCCTATCCTTATCCTGTCTTGCCATTGGCAAAATAGTTTTATTATTAAGCAATGAGAGCAACACATATTCACAGCATACAGAAAGACCATCTCAGAGCAGAAAATCAATTATCAATGTCATCCACCTACAAACTCTGTGACCTACAGCAGTGACCTCCCTGAAATATATGCTAGTGAAAGAATGGCATAAATATTCTGGAAATAACCATCACTTTTTTTGTATTTAAGGCTCACTCTATGATTTACAACCCGTACATGACACTGCTAAATTGGTCAGGAACTTGAGATTAAGGAGGTCATGGGTCCTGGTGAAAAACCTACCAATGGTGCTGCTAAAGGAACGTAGCAATAAAATGACTCCTAAGGATATCTTGCTATACCCATGGACCAAAGCATTGTTCAGCTTTTACCAGAGAATCTTCTTACAGCAAATGGTAATCACCACAGAGAACCATAGTTGAACATGTGTAGAGAATGGGAGACTTTAGAGCACTCAGGACTAAATGAAATCTTTACTAACTCCCTCCCATCAAAGCTCAGGGAATCTACGGGGAAGAGGAGAGAAGTATTCTAAGAGCCAGAGGTGATGGATGTTTCCAAGTGTGATAGCTAGTTTTATGCCAACTTCTTGCAGTCGTCTGAGAGGAGAGAACCTCATCTGAGAAAATGCCTGCATAAGATCGGCCTATAGGCAAGACTGTAGAATATTTTCTTAATTAGTGATATGGGAGGGCCCAGGCAAGTGCAAGTGGGACCCCTCCCCCCACACTGGTGGCCTTGGGTGCTATGAAAAAGCAGACTGTGCAAGCTATGAGGATCAAGCCAGTAAGCAGTACGTCTCCACGGACTCAATACCAGTTCCTGCCTCCAGGTTTCTGCCCAGTTTGAGCTCTTGCCTTGTCTTTCTTCAGTGGACTATAATTCAGGATATGTAAACCAAATAATCTCTTTCCTGCCCAAGTTACACTTGGTCATGGGGTTTCATTACAGCAACAGGAACCCTGACCAAGACATCAAGGAAATGGGATCTTCCCAATGTTATACGACTGATGTACATTTGAACTCACAGACTATGACTGTTTGCAGAAGGCCTGTACAGGTTCAAACCAGGCAATATTCCATCACTGAGAAGGGTAAGAGCACACTGGCTCCCATCTCTAATAATAAAAATAAAATATTTGCAATTAATACCTGCTGGGAAATAAAAAATGGATTTTCTTGGATGAAATGTCATTGGGTATATCAACCACACACAAGTGCAGGCCACATGCTCAGGAGAAATTGGCAAACAGAAAATAGACTATGTATTTTGGGGGGGCTCTTTTTTAGTTTTGGTACTTTTTGTATAACTTGTTTTTTGTTTTTTTTTTTTTAAGGTGGACATGAAGTTGGGTGGGTAGGGAAGTGGGAAGAGTTTGGGAGAAGAAAAATAATATGATCAAAATATATTGTTTGAAAATTTTAAATAAAAATAAATTAATTTTAAAAAGAACATAATTATAATTTTGACGGGGATTATACTGAACATATAGATGCCTTTTGATACTATGTCCATCTTTGCTCTCAATGCAAATTCTGTCAGTCCAGGATTCTGGAAGTTCTTTTCATGTTACCAAGATTATCAAGCTTTTTAGAAAAGAGTTTCATACTATTTCCCATGGTCTTCTAGATTTCCCCGGGGTCTGTCGTGACACTCTCGCTTCATTTCTAACTGTAGTTGGGTCTTCCCTTCCTTTGGGTTACTTTGGCCAAAGGCTTGTCCACCATGTCACCTCTTTTGAGGACGCAGCACTGGTAGATTCTACATATTTTGCTTCAGTTTCTATTTCATTAATCTCCCCAGTCTTTATTATTTCCTGTAATCTATTATTTCCTTGTTCAAAAGACTTAAAGTCCATCACTCCTTTTCTTATGCGAAATCTTTCTTACTGCAAATTCTTACAGCTATAAATTTTCTTCTTTGGACAACCTTAGCTGTATTCCAGTGTGCCCAGTGGGTGGTGATGCCATTTACATCTGTTTCTAGTCTATTTTAATCTTCCCTTCTGATTTCTCCAGTGACCCAGTGTTCATTCCAATGTGTATTACTAAAATCTCTGCTGTGATTCCATTAATAATGTCTGTTCTTTTTGATTTTTATCTCAGCTCATTGTTTTATTCCATGGAGTCCCTTGAATAAACTTCAGATGTGTGGAAAGTATTTATTAATCCTGCTCCTTGATTTCATGAAAATTTACAAATGTCTGCATGTATTATTACCTCCACTCTGTCCTCTGCCCCTGAAGTGTGTTTTCTGCATTGTCTTATTGGTGCTCTCTGATATAGTTTATTGACTTTTTTCTTTCATTTTTAGAATTCTCAATAAGTTATTTTCCAGTGTTTCAATCCTTCACTGGATTTTCTTCTCTAGTTTGCTAAGTGTTGGGTTAACTTTGTCAAGGTTTTAAATACATTTCTTAAATTCACTCACTGCATGATTGAGTCTTCTACAAGGCCATTCATCTTTTTTAAAAGAAGGATTCTAAATTCTTTCTCAGACATTTCAGCTTTCTTGTGTTTTGGACTACCATTTGGAGAGCTGGAAGTTGAGAATGAGCTGTACTGTGCTGTTTCTTTGTGTTTCTTTGTTTTGTTTGACGTATCTATTGGAATGAATGTGTGTTCCAAGTTTACCCTTCCTCCCCTGCTGCCTTTCCTATTCTAGTTGGTTGATTGAGTAAGGGTCTACAGAAGACTATTTACTAGGAATTGTGTGTTCTGACACTATGTAGAGGGGAGATGCACTGGTGATGACCTGACTCAATGTCAGTCTTGAGTTGTCTGAGCTTAGGAGAGCCCTTGGCATCACCCTGTGTCCCTGTTACCTTTCAGAGACAGTAGTGCAGGGCTACTATTTGGAAAAGCTGAGATTCTTTGATTTTTTTCCTTTTTAAAAGCAAAGGGAGTAATCATTATTTGGTAACAAAATGAAGAAGGGGTGGAGAAAGGAAGAACAGGAGATACCATTTGAGAAAGAAGGTTTGTGGGCCACAGAGGACTACTTTAGATATAAAAACATAGAAAAAATTTTAACTTTTATTTTATTTTTGTATGTAGGGGGTGTTTTTTCTACATGTAGTAGGCATGTAGTAGACATGTAGACATGTAGTCTGTGAACTATTTGTGTGTCTAGTACCCACAGAGGCCAGAGGGAATTGGCTCCCCTGGAACTGGCACTATAGTAATAATCTGCCACGGTACTACAAATCCTAGCCTCTGGAGAGGCCGCCAGTTCTTAACTACCAAGCCGTTCTCGGGCCTCTGTAGAAAATACCTTTGTAGTTTTATATCCTGAAGGTAAATCACAGAGGTCCATTCTGTTGAGGTAGAAGTAATGATTAATGAATAAAATTGCAAGTAGTTATAAAACATAACTAATTTGAAGGAAAAACTAATTAAAACATTAGAAAATGGAGAAAATAAAAACAAGTTCCACAATACATAAAAACTACAAGCCCCCAAGACCCCAAAGAAAATGAAAATATAATCACACCTGCAATCCAACCACAAATAACAAGAAAAAAGGAGAGGTGGAGTAATGTCCCTGTTTCTGGTTTAGACTGTGTGTGTGTGTGTGTGTTTTGTTTTTCATTGGTCAAGGGCAAGATTTCCAGATCCACAGCTGTGTGAAGTTCAGTGATGGAATAGTTGATGCTCTTTCGTGGGTGGAGCCTTGACATGTGGACACTGACCTTCCTGCCATTGGGGCTGAAGCTCATGAATCCTGATCCCGGGGCATGACTGATTGGCAGAGCTGAATGAAGTCTAAATCTACAGGTGCTCATCACACAGTGTGCTCCATGGGCAGGACAGAAGCCTTAGAAGACAGTAGTAAATATCCTATTTGCCATTTTTATTACTTTTATTACGTATCTGTTACATTCCTCTTTCTGAAGATATGTGAAAAAATGTCTCTTCACCCTGACGTAAAACAATGTATCCTTGACTGACCAGAAACACAGGTTATCCTTAAATAGCTGCATCATTGGAAAATGGCCCCCAGCATGTGGTATGTGTGATGACTCCCTGAAGTCTCTATACATGTAAATCCCCTCCTCCAGTTAGCTTTTCATTGCCTATGTACTCTCCTCCCAAGACCAAATGCATCTGAGGGACAAGTGGGTATATTGGCTGGAATACCAAGTGTGGATCTTCTGGCTCCCACCCTCCCCCCAGTCTGCTAGAGAGTGAAGTTTTACTAGCACAATTCTCACAGATCTAACTATTACTGTGTTGTTCTGCTTATTTTGCTGCTCTACCTGTGGGAACAAAGTCATCTTTTTTCCATGATGGCCATGGATGGTCATGTTATGGCCAGAACAACAACAATAACAACAACAAGAAAACACACTGCCATGCTAAAATAGTATCACATGTACCTCCAGATGATCTGTAATTTTAACTCTGTTTTCTGTTTATGAGTTTTCTAAAATGTGACTTCCAACTCACCAGGCTAGTGCATATTGTCATTCATAATGATTTCTGTGTCTTATCCAAGTAGGTCTGTCTGTGTAGCTATTTTTGTCAATGTAACACATAATCTTTACATCAAAGGAATAAGAGTTTCTTCTGACTCTGCCATGAGTGACCATAGGCAAGGAACACTGATTCAGGTAGTTTGACTGACTTATAAAGTTAGACCGCCATGAAAGTTGTTGAATGAACTTTTGTAGTCATAGGACAACAACAGTAATAAATCAATGGATATATCAAACACACGGATATGGGCAGTGGGTAACAGCCAAGCAATGAAAACTCTATTGCTTGACTCAGATACTAAGTGATGTGATTTTTAGCTTTCTGGTTGGGGAAAGTTTGTGGTCTATTACAAAGACATTTTACAGATTTTACCTAAGAGTCAAAGGGATGTTAGATCAGATGCAGAGGTGGGTGATAAATGACCATTAAGGACAGCAAACAGCCCAAGATAAATCTGGCTTTCAATCCACAACTTTCCAACTAACTGCAATAAGGAATCCTAGTCCATCAATCAGGTTGCTGAAACTTCAACATAGATAAGAGTTTTTCAGGGAACATCAGCTCACAGTTCTCTCTGCTAAGCAATATATATTGTGCACATCATGAAAGCTGTTTTTATGTCCCTTAGCAATGGGATGGCTCAGTGCTAGGATATGATAAAGTTAAGAATGGTTGGGCAGGAGTTTAGACTTCAAGAGAGAGAAATTAGATAATAACAATACCATTTCAAGTTTTTTCCCAATAAAATTACCCTTTCACTATGTGCCAAATATTATTAATGATAGGGGTAAAGACAAGAGATGAAATTTGTAAGAAATATGGTTCCACAGTTTTTTATGTCTGTAACCAAATGTCATTCTATTTTACAGTCTAAAAAGAAATGGGACTCCAACAGCAGTCATTTTGTAATACTGCCTCTCTATCTCCTATTGGAAAAATATGAGTGTTATTTAGTGTTTTTCCAATCCCATCTGTGATGGTTAGTCTTGATTATAAATCTGGTAGGATTTAGAAATACAATGACAACAAACTTCTGGGCATGTCTTGGTGGAATTTCTAGATTAGATTAATTGAAGTGAGAAAATCGATCCTCAATGTGGGTGGCAGCATTCTGTGTCGTGGAGTCCTGGACTGAATAAAAAGAAGAAAAGGAAATGAGTAATTCCGTTCATCAGTGTCTGCTCCTGGCAGCAGATCCAGTGAGAGCAGCTGCAACAAGCCCCAAGTGCCATGACTTCCCACCACAATCGACGGTATCCTAACATGTGAGCCAACACAAACCTTGGTTTCCTTAGGTTGCTTTCCTCATGTGTTTGTCAACACAAGGCAAGTAACTCCCACACCAGCTGACGATACCAAGGGATAATTTGAGGAGTTCTTTAATCGGAGCACACATCCTTAAGGTATAGTCTCTTAGGCCACAAGTCTTCATTTCTAAAATAACATTTTCTCTATATGTTCTATGTTTGAACACAAATATTTAAAAAAATATGTACCTTTATATATTTTAGTAAATTCAGCTATCTTAAAGTTCTTTTTTCCAGTACCTATAGCTCTGTGGCCAATTGACAAAAACACCATGGATTCTGTTGCCATTACAGAGTGGAGTTTCTGAGCAATAAAAGTTGTCAACCTTAAATTTTTGAACATCCTAAAATGAGTCAACAGAATTCAAATCATTCTGAGGTGGGGAGAAGTCTGAATGTGCTATTGGCCTTTCCACAGCTGTCTGTGCCTCAGGGAGTGTCTTCATCTTTTACAATTATGGTGCATCAAGTCACTCCCTGTAAACTGTGTTTTGTAGCTGTCATTAGGTTTCAAGTAGTAGTATATCCAGCCATATTTAAAAAGCAGATCATCATCAGGATATGTTGTGTTGTGGCAGGAAATAAAAGCAACTATAACAGATTGATCATTGTACCTAGAGATTGCTACCTTAATGCTTTCATTATCAATAACATCCCAGAAACCCAATTGTTTGGATCCATCAGCAATCTCCTCTTTTACTTGATAAGATTTATTTTAGTTATAGGAATTTTGGAAATAAAATAGAGGTATCCTCCAAACAAAGTTTCTTTATGAAGATTTAAAACACTCTTTTGTCAGTCTAAAACTGGAACTGTTCAAATCCAAATTATAGTTAATAATGAAAGGATTCTTTTGTGAGGGTAGGGAAATGTCTGAAATTGTGTAAAGACAAAGTAGGGGTCTGGGTAAGCAAACAGTAATAACAAAATCAATATTAATGAGAGCTCATAATAATATCATCCTTGTTTTCAATTTCACTAAAACGCAGGCCATCACCATTCCTATACTGTAAGAAAGCACAGCAAGACAAATTCAACTATTACAGACAGTTTTTTAAAATGTCTCAATATAAAAGTATTTAGAGACATGATATTAATATGAGCTGCTAAAAACGTTGGAAGGGTTTGAGTTCATACTTAGTTTATAGAATTGTTGGCATGACTGACGAACAATAGCCAGCTTTTCTGAAGTTCACGTAGATACATGCTCAGAAGCAGGTAGTACAAATTTGAGGTGATAAATATGAACCCAGGAGAAAAATTTCTGAAGTTTTGCAAATGGAAAGGGAATGTAACAGTCTTTTTCACACCTGGGTTTCACTGAAAAAAAAAAAAAAAAAACAGAGCATGGTCAAGAAAAGCCTGTAGTATACAAACATAGGAAAGGCCAGTTCTATGGAGATGATAGTGTCACATGGTCACTGTTTAGTGTTTTGGGGCCTCATTCCTCAACTCAGTAGCCCATTTTCTGGTCTAGTTCGTAGCCTTGTGACACAGAGAATGGAAATAGGTGTCGTTCAAAGTCAGATATGCACTCATAA
Source organism: Peromyscus eremicus (assembly GCF_949786415.1). NCBI lineage: Eukaryota > Metazoa > Chordata > Mammalia > Rodentia > Cricetidae > Peromyscus > Peromyscus eremicus. Next base: position 8,086,347 of record NC_081430.1, on the reverse strand, counting down.
TACTTCACAATAAAGTCCTTTCCACACAAGCTGAAGGGCATCTTTGATGTGATGTCTTTTATAACTGACGCAATAACCTTATTTCATCCTTAACGGTTAGTTCTACAAGTCTCTGGAGCTCATTGAGAAAAGACTCTGTAACCAATTCTTAAGTTACTACCTTTGCTTTGTTTTTGTACTTGTGTCATGATTCATTGGATTCTTCCAAAGCCGTTAGCATGAGTCTGAGTGTGCTGATATCCGCAGGATCATGACTAACTCCCCAGGGACTGCATCACTGAATATCATGATTGCCTTTGGTTCAGCAGCCCATGACTGCTGTTAGCCCCCGTAGGTGGCCAAAAACCCAAGGAGGCTCTCCCCATCTGTGACTGAATGTTTAGTGGTTTAGTTGTATGTGGGCCTTATATACACAGTCACAACTTTTGAAAGTCTATGAGTGTCTTGGCTGAATCATGACCATAACACAGCACTTCTCAATTATCTTTCTATTGTTCATCTCTTACACTCTTTCTGCCTCCTTTTCTAAGATGCGGCTGGGGTCTTGAAGGGACAATATGGATATCCTATTTAATGTCAAGCTAGTTTGTCATTTTTAAAGAGACCTTTATAATGGTATATAATATATCCTTTCATCAGAGATTCCTTTCTCCATTTCTGTAGAATATCCAGTACTTAATTTATAAGGGGATAACTGATGTTTTCTAAAAAGTCAGCTAGAACTAGCCAGAGTGTCATTAGGTAAGGTAGATAATACATTAGTTGGATTTGCTGATTTATTTTTATTGCAGTTTTATCATTATATGAACGTACAGTGATGAAGGCAGTAAATACAATACATTTATGTACAATAGATCAAATTTTGTGAACAGGTTTAAATATTTGTCTATCAAAACGAGTTCTTCTTTTATTCTGTAATTTATCAGTATGCATTTTTAGGTAGGAATGATCTTTGAAATGTATTTTCCCTATTGCTAAAGCAGAGGCTTTCTTCAAGGGATGATTCCAACCCATGATAAAACGTATAAGGTTAGCATTAAGACAGATTGATAGCCTCATGTGCAAGAGAGCCAAAAAAAGAATTCAGGTTTCAAATATTCTATTCAGTAAAACATAAAATCCTTGATCTCTAAGCCATTTTCTATAGCTGTAAGCTCCTACTACCATCTTAAAAAGAAATTTGTGTCTTAATTTATATCAATGACTCCAATTGAGACCTATGGAATTTCTAATAGCTGTATTGTATCAAGCTAATTATATACATATCGTCCTAATCCTTGTATTTCTGAAATGGTTTTATGGCATACTCTAACTTTCCAGTTTAAACCTTATCTATTTCCATTTTGAAGCAATCCTTTACATCACAATTTTATTTTACTATACAAAGTTATATCTGGAAACAATTTTCTCTTTGTTTTCTAATAAAATATATTTCTACATGTTTAATACTTTCGATTCCTTTTTTCATACTTTATAGTTCCATTGGCTTTTAAAAACTGAATTTAGAAACTTAAAAACAAAACAAAACAACTCTGATGTTTTACTCAAAACTCATGAAGCTGTATGTGAAGCACAGAAGGCATAATATTGTATGTTAAATATCTACGATTAAAAATAAAGCCAAAACATGATTGGCATCCTGAAGACATTTCTCTTTTTTCTTATCAGTTGTGGTGGTTTGGATGAGAAGTTCACGGTCATTTATACACTTATTCCTAGCTGGTGGCACTATTCCTGGAGCAGGGTTTAGGTACTATATTCTTGCTGGAGGCAGTATGTCACTGGGGGTTGGATTTTGAGGTTAAAATCCTTGCAATACTTGGAATTCATTTAGTTCTTCATGCCTGCAGTTTGAGATCCAAGCCCTCAGTTTCCTGTTCCAGCTGCATGCCTGTTGCCTGCTGCTATCAATTCCCAACTTACCATTCGGGAACACAAGCCCAAGTAAACTTTTCTTCTCTAAGTTACCTTGATCATGGTGTTTAGTCACAGCAACAGAAAGGTAACCACTACACAAACAATTGAAATTGACTAATTTTTAAAGATCTCGTTAATTCCTACATAGTAAAAGGGGTTTGAATTAAGTTTACATGAGAACTTACTTACTTATGTACAAATTAATTTAAATTTAAATTCAATCATTTTTGGGGAGAGTTTATCATGTAACTATTTCATATAACACACATCTAAAGATAACTTATAGAAAAAACTTCACAAGCCATATAAGTGTATGCATGTGTGTAGTTGTGTATATATGTATGAGTGTGTTTAAAAACTTTCCAATTAAAGTTTTACACGTAAGATAAGGTAAAACAAATTCGTCAATGTAAAAATAAAATACTGAATCAAAATTTATAGTGGGTGAAATAATTAAGATTACTTTATTATTTTGTCAAACTCTAAAACTAATTCTTACTGTTGTCTTAAGAAAACTTCCTCCACATTTCTACCTAGATTTTAAGATGTCCTTTTGTTTTGTTCTGTTTCTGCATTTTCTTCCTTAGTCATAAGCCAGTTTGATAACTAACACTTCCATGTCTGTATTTTAGGTAAGATGGGTTTGAGACAGTAGCCTTGGAAAACCTCTTTCTTAGAGATAAAAGATAGAAAAAGGAAACGAAACAAAAAACAGACAAAAATATGTGTTTAGACACATACAAATAACATTAAATCTTAAAGATAGGCCAACAAGTAGACTAACAGACAAACATGACATATAAAGAGTCATATGAAATCAACAATTACTGTAGACATAGACTAGCAAGTCACAGAAAGGATGCATGTCACAATTACATTCAGAGTGTACCCTTGAAAAAGAATGTTGGGACATTTGCTTCTCACAGACGTAGGATGTAATCTGAATTGGACTGGGAGTAAGTGAAAACAAACAAAGATCAACTGGTAAACCTTACACTGTAGTCAGGCTAATATCCTTCTTTCTTGAAAAGAAGCTTAGCAAGGAAGGGCATGCTACTACTAATTAATTAACAGAAGGAAGAAAACTCTGGTTTTGTCCAGGGAGTGTGAATTTTATCAGATTTCTTCTCCTGTTACACATGATCTTAAAGGAATCCGTAACATTTTTTTTTTAACATGGAATTTTGTTTCACTTGGGAAGATAATGGAAGAGTAGAATAATAAGAGTAAGGTCAGAGAAGGACAGGGAAGATGAAAGAATTGAAAAATATTCAATTATTCAGAATCCATCATTCATCATGAGATAACCTCTAAATTTATTTTTTCCCAAGACAGGGTTTCTCTGTGTAGCCCTGGCTGCCTGGAACTCTGTCTGTAGACTGGGCTGGCCTCAAACTTAGAGATGCACCTGCATCTGCCTCCCAACTGCCAGGATTAAAGGTGTGCACCACCTCCTGGCTTATTTCTTGAAATTTTTATAGAATTTTCCAAACTTTTTTTTTATAACTTCACAGTTTCTACTATTAGATGCTTTCATATTCTAATTAGATTACTTATTTATCATCTCTAGTTTTATTACTTATTATTTCTAGTTTAACATATCTCCAAAATTTAGAAATATCAAACGTTGCTCATTTTACAAGTGCTTATAAATTGAATTATTTAAATTATCAAAAATTAAAACAACTAGAAATAAATGGCAAATTCCTTCTTTGAATTTCTGTTTCCTCTGGTAGTATCTTTGAGTGCTGGTAGGATTTTGTGAATGTTTTTCTGTGTCCTGCCTGGTCCCGCAGCCACTTAGACCCAAGTAAACACACGGAGACTTATATTAATTAAAACTGCTCAGTCATCAGCTCAGGCCTACCACTGACTAGCTCTTACACTTAAACTCAGCCCATTTCTGTTAATCTGTATGTTGCCACATGTTCCATGGCTTTACCTGTGTGCCATTACATGTTGCTCCTTGGACAGCAGAGCTGACTGTCCTCCTACCTTCTTCCTGGCTCTCTCCTTGAATTTCCTGCCTGCCTCTAAGCTGCCTTGCCATAGGCCAAACTGCTTTACTTATCAACCAATCAGAGCAACACATATTCACAGCATACAGAAAAACATTCCCTCCGTCAGGATTTGATTTTTGACTCAGGTTTCTTTGGTGCCCAGCAGAGTGGTTCCCTTGGATCTTACCCTGAGTGTGTAAGATCCTGTCAAGATACCTCCCAATCCTGTCTCAATTTATCATTTACATATGTGGGAACATGAATGGGTTCAGGACTGACTGATAATACATATGTGTATCCTCCCAGCTAAGACAATAAGATGACTTCCAACCAAGAAATGGAACATGCTGTCCAGGCATCCCTGTGAGACTGTGGATGTCCTGTGGAGTTCTCCCTGGTACCTCTACCCTGTTGGGCTGGAAGAGAAATGACTCTTATCAGTAATTAGCATGATTGGAGACACACAAAATTTCAAAATTAAAAAGAGCAAGGTTGAAATAACCAGGCTAAATGAGGCAGAGAAAAATCCAGCAAACTAAACAGATACAGGAGAAAAGGGGAAATACTGCATAAGATTTTGATGAACGCTCTGATGACACAGGTAAGTGGATACACAGCATCTAAATTGAAGGATCACTGACCAAGCTGAAGGGGATATCCCCAGAAAGAACTCAGCATCATCCATCCCCAGAGGAAATACAGATAGTCAAACACAGTGGGTACCTAGTTCCAATCTACCTAATTTCCTCTGGTGAGAGTGAATCATCCTTGAGGTCCCATATGTTGTTTCCAAACTAGCAATTCAAAACACAGATCTCATTTCACAGAAAGCAAGAGTTAGCTTACTCTAAGAGGTGACCAGTGACCAAAGCCTGGGAGCAAATATTCAGGTTGCTACAAATGGCATATTCTTCCATGGAAGTGGGCAAATACATCTTTATATTCACAGGAGAAAAAAGAAGACATAAGTCAATGGATTAATCAAATATATTGGTACAAACTGTAGGTTGGCGGGTTACAGAAAAGCAGGGATACCTCTTTAGTTTTAGATGCTGTTTAATGATATTCTTGGCTTTGGGATTAGCTATGCTAAGAATACAGTTGATAAATTATACCTGGAAAATAACAAAGGATCATAGATCAGATATAGCAGTGGGTGATAAACAGCTAGTAAGGATACTAAAAATAGCTCAAGATAATTTTAGTTTCCACCTGCAACTTTACAACTTCCTGTAGTCAGAAAGTTCTGATCAGTCTTCAGAATCTTCAATATATACCATGTTTTCAGGGAACTTACACTCCTATGTTCATACATTTTCACTGCTTATAATGTTCATTTTCTTGAAAATAAGTTTTAGAATTATTACTTTTTATTCCTTTTTTTCTTTTAATTTCTATTTCTTCTTTGAAAGTTTCATACATGTATCCATGTAACGTGTTCTTAAACATGCTTAATCAAACTCCCTTTCCATCTTCTCCTGGACTACCGATCACATATCTCTTTTAAGTTCATGCCTTACTTTTATAACTTTTCTTATCTATTCATTGTTTTGACCCACTGGCTCACATTAGTGCTGCCCATAAACACGAGTGTGAGGTTCTCCACTAGAGCAAAGGAAACATACTGTCCCAGTGGCCATACTCCTAACCAATAACAACTCTCCCTCCACCAGCAGCTAGCAATCCCTTCTCTGTAGGGAAGAATCTGGGAGTCCCTAAACCAATGATGCTGGAACTTTTGACTGGCTTCATCTTGCAGTCGTCATGTATGTAACCACAATGCTGTGAGTTTGAGTGTCCTTCAGCCATCTCATGTCCTATGACAGCATTCTACCACACTCCTCCCCTTCTTCCTTACAATAAAATATTGGTAGTGGTATGACAAGTATTTTTGACTATATGTGGCCTTATGTAATACCCTGTTGTGATCAAGTTGTTGGAGGATATTACAAATAGAATTATTGTTTAGTTTTATACGTAAATAATGAATCTTTCAATATTCTGCCAATTTTCCAATAGATTTCAGCATTGCATGATGTTGTTGTTGTGGGCTTGTGATGGAGGCCCATGGAGGAAGCACTTGTCCAGAAAGGTTTAGATCTCTAGCGTTATAAGAAAATGGCAAACAATATAAGACACCCTCCTACTGCTATTAGTTTATGGTCTTATCATAAGTCAGTATGTTTTCATAATGTACATAAATATACTTAAAAACAGGCTTTTGCCATGGTAGAGAAAGAAATAAACAATGCAAATGACTTATGTACTAAATACCAAGCTCAGCATGGGGATCAACTGATATCTTCCCAATTGAATTACTAAGAGGAAATCAAATTAGGTACTTTACATAAAAACGAAAGTATCACATAGTTTAATCATTTTTTAGGCTTAGCTGTATACAGTCTCACAAAGTGATTTTATCCAGAAAAAGAGAACAGTGCTGTTGTATTTTCTCTCTTAGTTCTCTGTGTTAAAATTAAATAATTATGTATGTTAGCTGTCTTGGTGCTGAGTCTCCATAACAGTTATATTCAAACTCAACATCCACAGGATTGATTTTTACTTTTCATTACTTAACATAATCAATTCATTTGGACAGGACACAACAAATCTTACTCTTAATGGTCCACACTTTCTTTTTTTTTTTTTTTTTTTTTTTTTGGTTTTTCGAGACAGGGTTTCTCTGTGTAGCTTTGCGCCTTTTCCTGGAACTCACTTGGTAGCCCAGGCTGGCCTCGAACTCACAGAGATCCACCTGGCTCTGCCTCCCGAGTGCTGGGATTAAAGGCGTGTGCCACCACTGCCCGGCTGGTCCACACTTTCTATCAGGAGAACCCAGATTAAAGTATTACTCTGTAAAACATTCTCTGCAGACTTACTAAGATAGAAACTTAGCACTTGAAAATCTCTGCAACATTAACAGCAACACAAATAGCTGTTGTATTTCGACTGAAAATATTTAATCTTTGAAATAGAATTTGTCTAATTGCCTTTAAATTTATATATTCATTTTATAGTCATCTGTTTTTAACTTTATAGACCATGGTAGTTGTGAGCAGATGTGCAATAGTCTTTAAAAAAATGGTCCAATTCCCTGAAATGAGGTGGTCTACAGTGTGAGGTCAAGGCTCTTTCTTTTGTTGCTTGGCCTTTCTACTTCCTTTCCAGGGTTCAAGGCAGCTCATACCACAGTCCTCGTCCAGCCTTGAGGAAGTGGAAATAGTCAACAGTTGACGTCTTAATTTTGAAGGTTCTCCTGCAAATTATAAACTCTTGTAATTTTATGTTATTTCCTGGGCCAGAACTGTGTGTATCCGAGTGACAACTAGCTAGCAGGGAGAGTGGAAAGCAAAAGCTATTCCAGGAATGCCTAACAAAAAACAAGAAATTCTATCTCGTCAAGAAAGGCTGAGAATGAGTGAGAGAAACCCAGTAGCCTCTGCTGTAGTCATATTTACAATACTCTATGTCAAGTCCCCGAGTCTTATAATGATCCATGATTTTCCTTGCACCTGTGTTTAAATAAGAATTACTATTTTTACTTTTATTCAATATGGAGTACCCATCTAGCATCAAATTTACCTCCCAATTTTAGAATATTCTGCAATCAAGTAAGATTAGAGGTTCTCAATAAAGCCGTGCAGTGAAATTTTGTTTGATTTAGCAAAGATGCTCTAAGAGTCCCAGCCCTTGGATGAATGTTTAACTACTAGCTTTGATCTTATTTTTAATATAGTTAGTTAATGTTATTCTCGTCTAAATACATTGAACATATTTGCTTACTATTCCTTCTTGTGCTTTGATTCTTCTATCTAAGATTATTCTCCTTGTGTCTAAAATCTACATTTTACTATTTGCTCTAGGGAAGATTTGTTAGTGGCAGAATGCTCATGTCAAAGTGTATTTTCCCATAGTCTGTACTAACTTATTTTAATTGCTTTTTCTTTTGACTCTAGAATTGAGCAACATTTCAGTCCATAAAATGTAATAAATATTCCAAAGGATTGAGTAAGAGAGATAGGTTTTATAGACAAAAGAATAATTGATCCTTTACAAACTACCTTTATTCTTGGAAGAGTTGTGTAGAGAGTAAATTCTACACTAGCAGTGCATTGAAAATAGTACAGCCTGCTTTAGAGCTGGCTTTCAAAGTAGCTGCTACAGACATCCAGATAATTGCCATTCCTTTTAGATGACCCGATTCTTCTCTGGCTTGATGAAGTTTTCAGACAACAAATATTACTCTGGTTTGATGCAAATTTAGGGAAGTTTTTTATGGACAATCTGAAGTTATTTTCTTGAATCAATATCTATTGCATTCATATTACTATTACTGACCTTTTCCCAAGTACCTTGCCATTTGATATCATACACACACACACACACACACACACACACACACACACACACACACAGAGAGAGAGAGAGAGAGAGAGAGAGTTTATCTTATCTATCTCATTCAGTTCTCCCATTAATTTTTTGAAATAGGCACTCAATATCCCTATTGTCACCTGAGACATACAAGTTATAAGATTCATGGCTACAAAAACATGGCCATATAAAATTAATTTGGCATAGTGAAATGATAGGATAAGAAATGAAAAGCGAGTTTAATTTATAAATTTTCTTATTAAGCATACTAAATAAGAACCAATAATGCATAAAATTAAAAATGAGACTTTAGAAAAATGTCCTTGACTCTTTTGTCTCACCCACCATAACCCAGGTCAAAGGCACAGAAAATGTTTTCAACAAAATCATAAAAGATTTCCCTAACTTAAAGAAGGAGGTGCTTATCCAAGTCCAATAAGCATTCATAACACTAATTAGCTGAACCAGAAAAGAATTTTCCCCATGCTATATAATAATCAAATTATTAAGTTTACAGAAAAAGAAAAAATATTAAGTGCTACAAGGGAAAATATCAAATAACATATAAAACCAGACCTATTAGAATAACACCCAACTTTTCAATAGAGACTAAACAGAGAAATTCTGGAGCTAAATGACATATTAACCAAATTGGACATTTACACAACAGAATATTACTCAGTCAATAAAAAAAAATGAAATCATGAAATTCGTAGGTAAATGGGTAGATTTAGAAAATATCATCCCAAGGGGGGGGGGATGTGTGACTGCGACCCCAAAGGACAAATATGGCATGTGTTTACTTATATGTGAATGTTAGCTAGTAAGTCTTTGATAACCAGGCAACAATTCATATAACCAAAGAGGTTAGGTATAGAGTAAGGAATTGACAGGTAGATTGCAGTACCCTGGGAAGCAGAAATATAAAAAAGAGTTATGGATGGATGGATGAAACTGGTGCAGCAGGATCAAATGGGGAAAGGAAGAGAAAAGGGGGGCTGCAGGGGATACAGAGAGGGACAGCTAAAACTAAGACATTTGTGGGGTTATATGGAAACTTAATATGGTAGAAGCTTTATAAAATACACACATATAAGAAAGCAATCTAAATGAAATTGCCAAATAATGGGGGACACAGAGACTTTAGAACATTTATCCTGCCTGGGATGTTTACCTCAATTTCCTCCCCTAAAGACTCAGGGAATCCTGTGGAAAAGGAGGTGGAAAAATTGTAAGAGCCAGAGGGGATGGAGGGCACTAAGGAACAGTATCCAAGCACAACAGGAATGATGTACGTATAAACTCAGAGACTGTGACAATGTGCACAGAGCCTGTGGGTGTCTGGGTCTGATGGGGTCTCAGAGCTGAGAGTGGAAGTGAGCACAAGCTCACATCCCTCACCCAGACACTCTCTCCAATTGATATCCCCTTGAAAATAGAAATTTAGTTTTCTCAGACAGGGTCTCATTTAGTATATGAACCACCCTTAAGGCCAGACCCCATGCCTAGGAAGCGGCCAACACAAAACAATGGTTATTTTTTGGATATTTTTTTTTTTTTATCTCGTAATGCTTGTCTTATTTTCCTTACCCTACAAGTCTTTGGCTTATATATTATGGTTTCTAACTTGGTACTTCTATGAAATTTCTGTGCTTGTCAGTGTGTGTCTCTCTGGGTCTACATGTTTTTCTTGTGCTTTTCTTTTTGATCTTTGCTTTTCTGTTTCCTTTTTCCTATTCAGGTTTGTTGGTTTTTATTTTATCTTACTGTTTTTTTCTTTTTGTAGATGCCTGTTTTCTAGTGAGAGAGAGCAAGAAATGATATGGATTTGGGTGTGTGGGGAGGTGGGGAGGATGTGTGAGGAGTTGGAGGAGGGAAAATCATAATCAGAATATATTGTTAAAATATTTTCAATAAAAATGTAAAATGAAGAAAAATATCATTGAATTTCTAAAATGTATATTTTCCCTCACAATAAATTGCTATATATATCTATCATATGTCATCATTTTGGTATGTAAATAAATGAAGATTAGAACAACTTTTCTAAGAGATTAAGAATATATTGGGAAAGATATGAACAAATTGTCACCTTTTACTTTATATTATTTATATTTGTAACATGCTCATACGTTGTTTGACAGTTTTTTGTTTGGACTGGGGCTGACTGGACTGAAATGTGCTGTGTAGTTCAGGCTTCAGGCTGGCTTGGACCTCACAGCAATCCCCTGATGCTGTGCCCCGAGTCCTGCAATTACAGAGGTAAGTCACTTTGCGCTGTTTGCTTCCATACTGTTAAGTCTCACTGTTCATCAAAAAAATAAAATTAAATTAAAATTCAAGGAAAGTGCTATTCCTAACACTCACTTGATTTTCTTACAGCAACAAGAGTTCAGAGGAAAAACTGAGAGATCTTTAACGTCTTGTTAGTTTGCATGATGACGACTTTACCTGACACATGACCTGAGGTGCATGAATTAAAATGTAAAGGCATCTAATTATCTGGGGATGCAGGGAGATACAGGCTTTGCAAGACATTTTGTGAGGCTGAAAATGTATTTTTAAGCAAGTAGAGACTGGTATTAAAATAGTTAATTTTTTACGTTTACATTCATGATTTTTCAAATTGTTGGTTGCAACTTTAGTTTTTAATTTCCTTTAAAATAAAAGCAAATGCACCAACATATTCTTCTGCTTTCCAATAGATGTCAGTATCAAAAAGGGAAACAGAAAAGCAACCTTTTCATCTATCTTGCAGTATAATGGAGAATATCTTTGTCTTTATTTCTTTTCCCATGTAAGGATAACAGTTTTAAAACACAAAGCATTTATTATTTGTGGTGGAAACTGTTCACATATTTAGTATAAGGTGATTATGATGACTAAAGTGAGTAAAGAAAGGAGTGCCTGGACATTTTCTGGATAATCCTTGTTTTCTTTACTAGGTATGGTTCTATTTATTTCAACAAATAAATGGTATAAGCAAAGTCGATCACTTCACAATGTGATCTGAGCATGTGGTGTGGCTATTGTCACCTTCACACAATCTACACATCGTTATGGCACACAGCTATGTACAATCATATGTGGGACGACAGCTCAATATCACACAGCCATGTGTGGGTACATACATTTATTGCTAAGTGGACCCATGAAAACCTGTCTAAGAAAATTCTGCTGAATAATATAGTGTTAACCTCGATCGAACTACTGAACACTAAGTCTCCAAACTTACCATGTTCTGTAGCTGTAAAGTTTATAATCTTTGCGAGGCACCTTCAAAGGCCACCACCACCTCTTTATTTTGTGTCCTTGTATATGTTTGCATATGCACATGCCCCTGTGTGCCTGTGGAGGTCAATTGGCGACTTGAGTTGGACTTAGAGTGAGTTCTCTCCCAAGGTGTGGGGCCCTGGGATTGAATTCAATTTGTCAGCCTTGACAGCAAACACCTTTACAGGCCCTAAGAGCAACACTGAATGCCTACTAAAACGAGAAGCCTCAGACCAAACCTGCAGGAAACTACCTCCCGAACCTATGTGGAGGTGGAGTCTTCCGGGTCAAGTTTCAAACAGACTTTGGTCCTAACTCCGTGGCACTGCCTGATCACAAGAATAGGTCCTCTTCTTATCTCTTGGACCTGGGCACCCCAGAGCTGTGGCAGGTGGACTCTTGACACAATTTCTAAAGCACTTCACCAGCACTGAAAGATAATGCCTATAAAATATTCTGAAAATCACGGTAGAAAAACCAGGATTTTAAATCAGTTCTGCTGGACCCAGATTTCTTTTGCAGATGAAAGAAACCATCTGTTCTCTCCAAAAACCTTACAGACATCATTTTTAATGAGGTGCAGTTTATACCACTGACACAATGCCAGAAACAAACCAAAAAGCTCACCATTAGAGCTAACAAAAGAAAGGCTAGACCTGGTCCTTTATTTCCATGAGCCCCTTTGCCTTGGACCTGGCTTTCCTTAAATAAGTTCTCGTTTATATACGTATATAAAACAAAATACCTAAAAGAAACAAACAGAAAATCCCCACCCACTAGACGTTCTCGCCTTCTAGAAGGAAGGATTCTCTTACTTCTGATTTTAGTCCTACTGTTTTTCTTTCGATATGTTGTAGTTAGTCTTATTACTTACATTTTCTGATGAAATTTGTAATCATCATATTCTATCTAAATATATTAAGCATGTTTAGAGCAGCATTAGTCATACTGGCCAAAATGTGGAAACAACCCAAATGTTCATCACTGAATGAAAGGATAAAAAAAAAAAAGCTATGAATATGTAGCAAATTTTATTATTCAGCCTCAAAAAGGAAGGAGATTGTGACACGTTTACATGGAGAGCTCTTGAAAATATAATACAAGCTAATTTTAAAAGGGGAGGGTGTTGTGGGCTTCTACTTACAAAAGGTGCTTAGAATAGCATAGTCATAATACAGAAAACAAAATGGTATTTGTAGGTTTGAGACCTGGGGGAACTGAGACTTGCTTCTCCATGGATAAAGTTTCAGTTTAGATTAAAAAGTCTTGGATATGGATCATTCAATAACAGTGAATATATGTTTAATAGCATAGTGGTATGCTCTTACCAATGTTTAAAATGGCAAATTTTATATATACATATACATATATATGTATATATAAAATCATGGAAAAACTTGGCAAATAACTGGAGAAGGCCTCTCTCTTGTTCAAATATCCATTAAGTTGTTTTAGTGTAATAATGTATATTAGCAATTTAGGAGAACAATTTCTTTATATGTGTAGTTTACCATTATTATATTTTTTGGGTTTGGTTTTGCTTATTTTCAAGTTTAGAGAAAATAATGATTTCTCATTTTCAGAACCCACACAATTGGAAGACTATCAAGTAATTGGCCCTTCACTGGGACTCACTGTGCTCTGTGATTCAGTAATACAAAAGCAAACAAAATGAGTGTTTGAACCTTACAAGTACATGTTTACTTTGGATCCCCTGTCAGAATATTCTAGAGCTTCTCTTTCCAACACAAACAGCACTGATTCCATGTAGCTCTCTGTAGGACACTTTTACCCACAGCATTCTCCTGTAAACACCCTCATTTGCTGCTGGCTGGTGTGGGCGCTGTTCAGTGTATGGAGATTCATATACTGTAAATTCAGACACCAGGTTTCCTTCAGATTCTTACATTTAACAAACATACGACTTTCAGATAGCTTGTTGTTTTCTCTGAGGCCCAATTTCCTGAATTGTGAAATAAAGATAGCGGCTGCTTGAGAAATTCTGTGGGTGATTTGGGGAGTTCATGCACTATTCGAGGAACTGACAGTATTCACTTCACAACCTCCATTAACCATTTTCTGGCCACACTGCAATTAAAGTAAACCAAATTATTTCTTCTAGCATTCAGCAGTTATACCCAAATGAAAAATTATATAAAATAAATTCTTTGTAATTACTTTGTTGAGGGACTCAACAAACAACTGGGACTTCATAGTTCCTGCTTATTAAACCAAGGAAACGAGAGAGCTGCTCCCATGGAAGTAGTTTTTCCATTATGTGGTTGATATTTTTAAGTACATTTTAATCAGGCAGAAAACTGAATGTTTTAATGAATTGCTTAAAAGTATTGTTAGAAATATTTCCTGTAGAAGCAGATTTTATTTAATCCTCGTCGTTAACAAATCTGAATACATTTAGAAGTATCCTATACTTTGCATCAGTGTTCAATATTTTTCAAATACTATGTGCTCATTTGGAATAGAATTTCTAAAACTTTAAAAGAAATTAAAAGGTGTATCTCCGAGGGAAAGAGAGAAAAGAAAAATAGAATCAAAGAAAGAAAGGAAAGAGAGGGGAAAAGAAGAAAGATGAGAAGGGAGGGAAGGAGAGGAGAAGAGCAAAAATCTAAGGAGGAAAAGAAGGGGGGAGGGGGAGGGGGGAGGGTAGAAGGAGGGAGAGAGGGAGAGGGCGGGATATTTAAATAAATTATTTGAGCTACAATAAAGCAATAAAGAATTGCTTTATTTTATGAGTACATTTTCGGCTATTCAAGGCTAGAAACGAAAGTAAACTAGAAATCTATTGTTAAAAACTCGCTCTAGACTATAACAGAAAGTGTTTCTATAAGGTTAAATTTCATAAAATGTATTTCTTTTGTATACATATTAAAATATTTCATATGCTGTGCTCAGGCATGGTGTCATCTTTACTGTTACTATTCAATGCTTCCTTTGATTTGTATATTAATTTCAACTAGTCTTACTAGTCTCTCTTCTAGAAAAATATAAACTGAGTGTATAAAACATTTAAATAGAAAGTCCAAGGTAATTATTTTATGTATATTTCTGTTTGTGTGAGTGATGTTTATTGTCATTGGGTCTTGGTTTCATTTTAATTTTATGGTGTTTTGTTGAAAAGGTACCCACAACTATTTCTCCTGTTGGTAAATGAATGAACCCACCGACTCCTGAGTACACTAAATGTCTTCTGTAGCTCCCACTTTGATTACCTAATCTCCGTAGAGATTAGGTAATCATAAAGAGTTCTTTAGTGGATGATGACAGTCAGGTGCAGTTCAGTGGTGAGTAGTTTAGACCTGCTCTCCAGCATCCTAAGGAAGCCTTACTGCTCATGGATTCCAGGAATGAGCTATAAGCAAGAAAGGAAGATGGTGTGCCTAGAATTTAACAGTTAACTAGCTGTAAAGACTCTTTGACTTTTTCTTTTTAAAACTGGAGACAAAACCTGGTTCACTAAGGTTCTGAACCAAAGGTGAAGAGTGCAAGCTGTAATCTATGAGGCACTTACATCTTGTTTTCTATGAAAGTAAGGTTAATAGAATTTCATTACCAGTGTGTATAGGAGACTTATTAAATTGGTCCAGAATCAAAATTAATTACTCAGGTTCCAAAAGTTCATGGTAGCATTTTTCTTTTTATCCAGTCTTCTCAGTGTAGTTCAGGCCCAAGTGATTTTGGGGAACTCTGCAGTTAATTCTAAATAGCCTCATACGTGAGCTTTGAGCTGTGCAGAATGGACAGGCACATGGTTCTATAGACCAGAGCAAACCCACATGCATTTGACAGGTATATGAATACACCTCCCTACTCTCTAACTCTTGGAATTGGCTCCTCTTTATTACAAAAGTCAACTCTAAGGCTGGTTATTGTTTCACTAATATTCTGTTGGTAAGATGCCACTGTGCAAAGCTTTCTTCATGAGTTCCAGAAAGCATTTGGCTCCAGACAACACAAAGGATCCTTGCAAGCATTTTTGGTCAGTTTTGATTGAATGCAGATTGCAGGCTTGTTTTGCAAACCACATTATTCCTTCAAATGTTTCTTCAGTAGTAGCATATTACTTTCTAATGATAATCATTTGCATTTCCAGGACCCCGTTGGTCCCTGATGTTTTACAATGAGTTCACTCCCATCTTTATCGTGCTTCCCTCTTGGTTAACAAGAGGCTTGCAGCTCCTGGTCTTTCACACAGCCTCCTTAACAAATGGCTGCACAGGACAACCAGGGAGCAGCTCATGTCAACCACCGGCTTAGGCTTTTGTAAAGTGTGACTTGCAAAGCACAAAATTTCTCACGCTCCCAGAAGGAGCGGATCCTAAAGCATGGCCTCAGTTCTATTTAATCGCCGTTATAAGACTGTCTTTAATATGCATGCTAGGATTCGTATGTTTCTTATATAACGCAAAAGGTAAACTGAAGGTTAGGCGGTTCAGTGGGATGTTTGGTCCCAAACAGAGCCAAGTTTTTCTTTTCATTGTCTGCCGCCTCCGCCCCCTGGTGCTTCCTCCAGTCCTCTTCTGGTGGTCCACCAAGCTCTCTGCAGATGTTTCTCCCACACAGTGGAAACATTCCCTAATGGATCTGGGCACTTCCCGATTTTGCTCATATGGGAAAAGGAAAAGTTGGAGAGAAAGAATGAATTTCTGGATTGGTCTAATTTCCTTTTGAGCCTTTTAAAAGTGCTGAAATTGAGAAGAAAATGAATTTAGACCTATTCACCTTTCCCACACTGCTAGTCATGTAAGTCATTTGTAAAATAATTTCTTTTTAAGGGAGAAACGAGTAAACAAGTAAATATGTGAGCTTATGCAATCTTCTAGAAGTTCAAGGTAGCAATTTCGTGTTAGATAAGTTTACATAATTGTATATACTTTTTTTGACTTTTGAATAAATTATTATGGATGCTCCACTTATTTGGGAAATCAAAGTGTATGTCATTTATTCCACACAAAGCTTAAGCATTGGTTCTTAAAATTGTCAATTATTTATGTAAGGATTTAATTTTCTTTGTTTGCACAATGCATGGGGGTTGTGCTCTGAAAACACAGAACCTGCAAAAGTTTCTCCTTCTGTCTATCTCATCTCTGTAGAGCCCTCCACCCCTTTCTGTTTTCACCTTTGGCTTTTAGAAAACATTTTAATTTTTTAATAATAAAATTTCTTTTGTCACAATAATTATAAAACTATTCTCTGGAAATTAATGTGTCAATATTTATGGTTAAAAAGGAGTTTATAAAAGTTAATTTTTCTCCATTTCTAGAAGCTTCTATTTTCCCAGTTCATCTGGGGAGAATTTTGAGAGGAAGGTAGGAAGTTGGAGGGAAGCAAGTAGGGGAATTGGAAATTGAGGGAAGAAAGTTGGGAGAAGGGAGTTGGGGGAAGGGAGCTGAGGAAGGAAGCTGGGGGAAAGGAGTTGGGGAAGGAAGTTGGGACAAGGGAGTTGGGGGAAGAAAATTGGGGGAAGGGAATTGGGGAGAAGGAAGTTGGAGGAAGGGAGTTGGGGAAGGGAGTTGGGAGAAAGGAGTTGGGACAAGGGAGTTAGGGGAAGGAAGTTAGGGGAAGGAAGTTGGGGAAGGGAGTTGGGGAAGGAAGTTGGGGGAAGAGAATTGGAGAGAAGGGAGTTGGAGAAGGAAGTTGGGGGAAGGGAATTGGGGAGAAGGAAGTTGGGGGAAGGGAGTTGGGGAAGGAAGTTGGGAGAAGGTCAAGAGACAGATTGTTGTGTGCTTGGGATTTGGTTTTGGTTTCTTTTCACACTGTGGGTTTTACCTCTTAAACAGGAGGTAGGAGCAGGTTTGCTGGGCACCTCTAATATCATACTGTGTCTGCCTTGTCTAGGCCTGGCAATGGCTGAAGCTAAGGTCTTAGTAGGACCTCCCATGGTTCTTCCCCTTCCCCATCTGTAAATCTTCATTGCCAGTCTCTTCCACTGATACCTGGTGTGGGCTCTCTTGCTTCTGATTCCACTGATACCTGGTGTGGGCTCTCTTGCTTCTGATTCCTGGGAACTTGTTCTCAGGCATAATGAGTGAATTTACTTCCTGAATGAAGCTAGGAGCCATATGGGTAGCAGATAGGACAATCAGAACTCTGCTGAGAAAAACAAACTTCAAAGAATGAAAGATCAGGACTGCCTCGGGCTTGAAAAGGGCCATCTGCTCTGCCTTTAGGCAACTTCCTATCACCGTTGCTCTGTACAGAAATCCTCTCCTTTGAGTCTATCTCCTAGACTCTCACGTCTACATGGACTTCTGTGGGAGTAATCAAGGATCTTAGTGCTCAACTGTAGATAATTTCTGTCTCTTATGGCTTCTATAATCCCTCTTTCAATTTAGGATTAGCTGGTAATTATTATCTTGAAAGTCAGCCAGTACTGAGATAGTTTCAGTTTTTCCTTGGGCTGTGGATACAGTTTTGAGCAAAGAAAGCATTAACGTTTATTAATGTTATTAATTAATGTTATTAATCTTCTCTCATGTGACAGCATTATATGAGATGCTGGGAAAATATTTCAAGAGAACTATCAGTTTTTGGTCTGAGGAACTCTTTGTGAATAACAGAACACACACACACACACACACACACACACACACACACACACACAAAACACAAGTAAACCCAAATCATCTTAGCCTTGCAACAGAAGAATGAAACAGAAAACAAAGAGGGAACTCTCTTAGGAAAGTGAGTGTGTGTGTGTGTGTGTGTGTGTGTGTGTGTGTGTGTGTGTGAAATCGTAGTGAGGAAAACAATATCTTCATTGAGATTTCATTTGGTTAAAATTCATTGTCAGGGAACCAAATGAGTAAACCATTTTCAAACCTGAAGGTACTTTTAATGGAGATTGGCAACAACAACCATTTGAAAATGACTTAGGAAAACAGCTTTCATTTTATGAAAATTTCAAGGCCTCCCTTCCATTAGAGAACTGGACAAAACAAGTGTGTCGACATCACTGTTGGCTGGATGTAAAGCAGTCAACAAATGTGCAGGGACAGCAGAGCCCTGTCAACAGCAGAAATGCCCCCTTCCCATTCCACCCAGAGCCTCTGCGGGATGCAGAATTGGGGTTGTAAATTTCAGTTATTGAGATAGCCAAATTAAGCCCCTTTTTATAGATGATCTTGGCCTCTTATATGTCCTAGCAGAGAGAGTATCCATAGCATAAATTTCTTGTTGCATTTTTATGCCAATAGGTTATGTCTCTGAAAAATTGTCCTCATACTTTCAGTAAAATATTGTTTACCACTCATATTTAATAGTAAAATAAAAATGTGAATGTTTCCTGATATAGTAAGCAATTTCCTTTGGTGTCCCGGGACCTTCCCTGCTTCTGCATGGTGCTACTTACAACCATATGGAGCAGATGACCTGAATTTCCTGAGTTGTTTGTGAAGTCTGTGTTCCCAAGCTTTGCAATAGCTGCATATGAACTGGGCTGTTGTTTATTCATTTTTAATAGCAGAGGAAATGCTCATTGAGGAAATTCTCTGAGCATTTTTACTCTGCAAAAGAATAAAAAGGCAATACAGCACTAACAAGTAAACACGTGGGGGCTGAAATGAGTACAAGGAAAGAAATGCAGACCAAACTTTCTATGACACTTCCTTGTCCTAACCCTAGCGTATAGAACAGAGTAAAAGCAGTGGATGCCACAGATAGAGACACACAGAGCGCAGGAAGGACTTCAGAGCGCACTTTAGGTGGAGAGTGCTCAGGGGCGTGGCTACCTATGACAACATTAGAAAGCGAGGCATGTCTGAAAAGACCTGAAGTTTGTAAATGATGCTTAAATTTTGAACTGGGGGAAGGAAATTAAAGGTGTTTGCTTTATAATGTTATAGTTTTCTTACCTTTTTTCTAAGCTTGACCCAGTAACTGATTATAATGAGCAATTCTAAACTTTACTAATTCATTACTGGCATAACAAATTATAGAAAGTCAGAGTGGTACATGTGTGTGCCCTCATGCGTATCTTTTTGGGTGTGCTTCTGTATGTGGGTGTGCAGGCACAAGGAAGCCAGAAGTTGATGCTCAGTGCTCAGTAGTGCTCGATGTTAATTTTTAGACAGAGTTCTCGCAAGACCTAAAGCTTTCCAATTCAGCCAGACAGGCTGGCTAGTTAGCTCCATGAATCCTCTGTGGTCACCGACTCCTCAATGCTGAGATCACAGACGGATAACACTTGTACCCTGTGGTAACATAAGTGTGGAGTGGAATCAAACCCAGGTACACATGCTTCTCGATGCTGAGATCACAGACAGAGACTGCTTGCACCCTGTGGTAACATAGGTGTGGAGTGGAATCAAACCCAGGTACGCATGCTTCTAGATGCTGAGATCACAGACGGGTACTGCTCTCACCCTGTGGTAACATAAGTGTGCAGTGGAATCAAACCCAGGTACACATGCTTGCATGACAAGCATATTAGCAACTGAGACAGCTCACTAAATACATTTTCTTTACAACATGAAAGCAATTTGGATGAACTGCAGAGTTGGAATTGCAAAGGGCCATGGACACGATTGCTCCAGGGATCCTATTTTTCTGTCTTACGGAGATCTGAAGACAATGGACTATCAGACTTGGATATGAGGACCTGTGATCATTATTTCTGTTACTTTCTATGCTTAGTCAACAGTAAGTCCCTAACTTATCAGCCCAGTCTAAGTGCAGCCCGACATTCATTTTCCTTAGCCAAGTGAAACTCATTTTGGAGAAAGTCAGTCATTTGCTGTATGTGTTACAATTTAAAAATTTTATTTGAGGAAAACATTGTTTGAAATAGCTTGAAAGTGGCATCAGGTGTTTTGTTGAAATTATTAAACAAAATTCATGCTTTATAGATCTATGTACAGATTTTTGTTGTTGCATAGCAGGAGAGAAAATTTTAGACCAGGCTCAATGAGACATGGTTTCTCAATTAATATCTGGGGGTAAATGAACCCGTTTCCCTCAAAGGCAGAAATTCATGGAATTTTATGGTGCAAGTAATTCTATGGGGAGCTATTGATTTAGAAAGATACCAGAGACTGCTATTCTCTTAAGTCTGAGATGAGGTCTCAGAAGCAAGCAGTGTTTTGATGCAGAGAAACCTTAGCCTCTAAACAGAGGACTATCAACCCAGTCGGACACTATTGTGTAGCCTCAACATCAAATAACACACAACATTCTCCATTCCAGTTACTTGACTCATCATTAAGATTTCCAAAACCGCTGGGCGGTGGTGGTGCACGCCTTTAATCTCAGCACTTGGGAGGCAGAGGCAGAGGCAGGCGGATCTCTGTGAGTTCTATGCCAACCTGGGCTACCAAGTGAGTTCTAGGAAAGGCGCAAAGCTATGCAGAGAAACCCTGTCTCGAAAAACCAAAAAAAAAAAAAAAAAAAAAAAAAAAGATCTCCAAAACCAAGCTTTAAATAGAGTGGATTGCATAATGATCATGTTCAAAACGATGTTGTGGGGTGTGTGTGTGTGTGTGTGTGTGTGTGTGTGTGTGTGTGTGTGAAGGTCAGAGGACAACTTTGAAGACTAAGTTCCCATTTTCCAATGTGGAATGTATGTTCAAATTTAAGTCTTCGTGCCAGGCTTGAACAGCAAACGCTTTTACACACTGAAGTATCTCACAAGGTCTAGGTCAATGTTTTATCAGTTAGTAAAGATTGTAAAATGTTTCTTATCTTTATCAAATTGGTATCTTCAGAATATAAGAAAATCTAAATGCCTAGATCCACTTCTATATCTTCAAAATAGAAGGACTTGTCAGTGTTGAAGAGTATGGAAGAATGCTGTAGACAGTGATCATCTAGACCTTTGACCAGAGTTGCTCTCATACCCATGTATACAGAAAAGTGCATTTATTTAACTAAAATCTATCAATAGCTAGATTTATACAACAGTTTTCTCAAATCTGTTACCCAACATTTTTTCAAAATATAAAAATGTATAATCATATGTTCAAAACAATGCTAAGAAAACTTTCACACTTAAACTATGGTAATACTGACTTGTCTTGAAAAAATACGGCTGATGGATAGAAGTTTCTCTCATAGTTTTAATTATTGAAAGAGGTAAATAAGGAGTAGTTGAAATAGTTGAGATTTTATGCTTGCTTCCAATTGGATAAATCCAAACCTGTTTGACAAATATATCAAGGAATTTGCTCTAAAATCTCATTAGAGCTTCAATCAACCCAGCTGCTACAATTGTTTTGGCCTTTAAGATGTTAGTTCCTTTTCAGTGTCTAATGTAAATTTATCCATTTAAAGTAGCATATAAAGAACTGTGTTGGAATTTTGATGGGGATTACATTGAATCTGTAGATTGCTTTTGGTAGGATGGCCATTTTTACTATGTTGATCCTACTGATCCGTGAGCAGGGGAAGTATTTCCATCTGATCTCTTCTTCAATTTCTTTCTTCAAACATTTGAAGTTCTTGTCATAGTGGTGTTTCACTTGCTTGGCCAGAGTTACACCAAGATATTTTATATTATTTGAGGCTATTGTAAAGGGTGTTGATTCTCTGATTTCTTTCTCAACCAACACACACACACACACACACACACACACATTTGTCCAGTTAAATTTAAGACCTAAATATTATTATATTTTTCAAATATGTTCACTGTTTTCCTATTTCCATAGAGACAGATATCCATTTCCTTACTCATGAGTTTTGCTTTCTATTTGTAAATTCAGTAGCAGCTTTGAGACCTCACAAGCTCTGTCGGTGTTCACTCATGTCTGTAGAAGAATTTCCAATTAGTCTTGAATAAGATCCAACCTAGCGTAGCAGACTCTCAACACACAGTCTACCACTGATGGGGAATGTAGGGTCATCTATATAACCATTCTTTATGCCGTGTGTTGTTCCATGGCTGAGCACCTACTGAGCATGTGCAAGGCTCTGCTGCAATCTCCAAGACCAAAAGTTCTTTAAAACCTCACACACTACTGAATCT
The DNA here is from genome assembly GCF_949786415.1 of Peromyscus eremicus. NCBI lineage: Eukaryota > Metazoa > Chordata > Mammalia > Rodentia > Cricetidae > Peromyscus > Peromyscus eremicus. The sequence goes on along the minus strand of NC_081430.1, from coordinate 8,063,808 downwards.
GATGCCTGAAAGAAAACACACTGTCTCTCTTTGTTGAGTATCATTTTCTCAAGTACCTCTCTAGATAACTTACTATTCTGGGTATATAAGGTATTTTAGGCTATGAATATATCTCTCTGAATACTAATAATCACACATCTAACAATGTATATGTCACTAGTTTCTTGATTTAACAGTATTATTACTGTTATCCATTAGAATTTCTATTCATCTTACCACCAACATAAAGGTTTTGATCTTCTCTATTAAACTTTTGATTGATGCAGTAGTACTAGTGTAGCATGAATCTTAAAGAGTCTTATTAATAAGATCAAACCTGGGGCCAGTTATTGGGGTGAATGCTGGAAGGTCAGAGAGACAGAACAAGCCCCAGCTACCTCACCTCATCAGTTCCTCAGCTGGCCCTGTTTCCTCAGACTGGAAGCTTCTGAGTCCTCATATGAATGGATCTCAGCTGAACTGCTACTCGAAAGCCTGAAAGCTTAACCAGCCAATTGCTTCTAGTTTCTGGTCTTCACACCTTATATATCTTTCCTTTCTACTGTCACTCCCTGGGATTAAAGGCTCACTTTCTGGGATTAAAAGTGTGAGTCACCATGCTTGGCTGTTTCCAATGTGGCCTTGAACTCATGGAGATCCCAGATGGATTTCTGCCTCCGGAATGCTAGGATTAAAGGCATGAGTGCCACCATTTTCTAGCCTCTGTATCTAGTGGCTGTCTGTTCTCTGACCCCAGATAAATTTATTAGGGTGCCCAATATTTTGGGGAATACAATACCACCACATAGTAGATGTTCTGCATTGGATGTGAAGAACATCTTACAGATGGCTTTGGTTCAGTAGTTAAGTAATTGCTCTTTTGCTGCATTGTGTGAGGCCAGCCTAGGGTCCTGTAACTGAACTAATGGCCTTCAGCTTCGGGACCCAGGACTTGAATAGCTGTTGCTTCTCTTCCTGTTTGTGCACTAAGAGGCTGTGATGGTTAAGTAAGTGAGGTAAAACTAGGAGAGTCTTTCAGCCTGAGTAAAACTCCATTTCTGTGTGCATACGTGCCTCCGGCAGTGGCTTGTGCTGAATCATCTCCTATAGACATGACCGTCTCAGAGAAGGGCAGACTTTTGAAACACACATGATGCTTCTTGGCTCATCGATTTCTTTCTATTTCCTGTAATCACAGATATTGTTAACCCCTCCTCACCCTGAGAATCACATTGATTGATAAACGTTTATGCACGCTACATATATTTCTTCAGATTTCTTAGAAAATTTCAACACTTAGTTTACTACATACATATTTTTACTTTTGAGAGAGTGATCAGTGCAGATTGGCGCCTGCTGATTCTTCCATCCTCTAGACCATCGCAAATGCTAGCAGCGCTTCTGAAGGGGCCACTTGGCTGCCAGGTGCCATGGTGGAAGGGTCACTTAATAATTCCCACCCAGGAAGAATTAGCCATGCTTAGACGCTGATTGTCATCACATATATTATTTTCCCTGTGAGTTAAACTTCATGCTGGGTTCTCAGTCTAAATGGGAAGTTCAAGATACATTTTGTCTCGATTGGATGCAAAATGAGCAGAAACCATTATATATGAAAATCTTTTTTGAAGAATTTTGTTAAAATGTATTAAAGGGAGAACACTTCATTGAATCTCTTACATTAATACAAGAGAATATGCAGGGAACTGGAACTATTAAACAGCTTTTACAAAACCTAAAGCACTATGTGCTAACATTTCTATCAATGGCACTAATTAAAATGAAGACTACAGACAGAAGCAGGTGCTGTGGTCACATTTCTCGACCATGTGTCCTCTACTCCACAGCTTGTTACTCCTCATCTTCCTGAAACTTCCCCTGCCATTAAACCTTCTGGATTAATTTCTTAAAAGGTGCAATCAAAATAATTCTATGTTAAAATGTGTGTGGCATCTACATATTTATAGAGATATTCAATGACTCCTTTCCTGTGTGGCATTCTTAAGCATCCATGCTTACTTAACCACCATCACCTACTTATCTTAGTTAAGATCTTTACGATACCAGTGATACTACCTTATACCGTAAAACTATGGCTTGGAGAACTTCTTCTTCCTTCCTGCTATCCTGGGAATAGAACCTACTACCTTGCACATTCTAAGAAGATAATATCTCTCCCTCACTACATTCTAGACTGCTTACATAAAAGCTCAGTACTTGATTGTGAAGATAGCTCAGAAATACATTGTTCTGAAGCCTAATGTAGGGTTATTTTATTCAAATGAATGTTCCCATCATGCATTTACATTTCTAGAAAGATCTACAGAAGGGATAGAGATATAACTTAGCAACAGAACACTTGCCTAGCATGAGCAAGTTCCAGGATTTGATCCCTGGTGCTACAAAAACAAAAAGAAGAGCACAGATACTTATTTTGTAAAAATGCAAATAGTTTCTTTTGTGGAGTTATGAATAATATAAATTTATGCTGTTTCTAACTTTGCACTTATTGATAGTAAAATGCTAAAATATATCCAAAGAATGTGCTTATAACCATGGATTCTGGTTACCAGCAGTAGCTGGAAATGATGGGCTAAATGGCATGAGAAGAATGGAATTTCAAAACACCCAACACACAAGAAAGAAGCATGTTATTCGTTTTTGTTTATTTATTTTAAGAGATTTTGTTTTTGTTATTTTATTTTATTTGCATTTTTATTGAAATTATTTTTCATATAATATATTCTCATTTTGGTTCCCCCTTCCCCAACTCCTTGAGATCCCTCCCCCTCTCCACCAACCCATGCTTCACCTTCTTTCCCTCTCTCTTTAGGAAAGAAACGAACAAAAAGTCTAAACAAATCAGAATAATTTTTAAAAGACACATACACACAAACATTAAAACACAAAATCAGAAATCTTATATATAAGCAAATTATCAGTAAGACAAAAGAAATGCCCAAACAGGACAACATGAGACAAAAAGTCTACAAAAATACCACTGAGTTCATTTTGTGTTGGCTGTCTACTGCTGAACATGGTTAAAATATTCAAGGAGACTCCACTGCAGAACACTCATTTTTTCATTGCAAACAGATGCAAATTAGTGATAGCTTCTTCCTTAGGGACAGAAGGACATGTCTACCCCCCCCCCCCACCTTCTCGACACTGGGACCCCATCTGATGTAGGCCTGTGCTGGCCCCATGAATGCTGCCACATCTCTCTCTGTGAGGTCATATGTGTGTCAACCCTCATGTATCTGGAAGACACTGTTTTCTTGGATTCATCCATCACCTCTGGCTCCTACAATCTTTCTTCCTCTTCTTTAGCAGAACTTTCTGGGCCATGACAGGAGGGGTTTGATGAAGACATCCCATTCAGGACTGAGTACCCCAAATCTCTCACTCTCTGGACATTGTCCAGGTGTGGGTCTCTATGTTAGTTCCCATGTGCTGCAGGAGGAAGCCTGTCTGATGATGGCTGAGGAAGGCTCTGATCCATGGGTATAGTAGAATGTTGAGAGAAGTCATTTTATTTCCATGTTCCGTTAGCAGAAGCATAGTATTTGGTTTTCTCCTAGGCCCACGGCTTATCTAATCTCAGATTCTTGGCCTCCTGAGAAGTGTCCAGAATGGGTTTCATCTCATGGAATAGAGCTTAAATCCAATTAGAGAGTGGTTGCTTATAACAACCGTGAGAAATCATTTCATTTTGAGAATAACCCTTTCTAATTTTGTCCTTTGTGAGAAGAGGGGCTAAGCTGCTATGTTGTTGAATACAAGGAAGGACAGAACGGGATTTGAAAAAATATACTCTAATCATGGAAACAATTTGTCAGTTTCTTTCCTTGGAGGCAAGCTTAGATGAAGCCTTTTGCTTCTGAAGAGTTGCTGAGAATCGTGACATGAAAATTACTTTAAGTTTCTGGAAGCCAAGGTATGCTGTATGCTTTTCATCTTCCATGGAGGTTTTGAGAAAATGGGGAGTAGGAAAGAAAGAAGGAGCTTGGATTCTGGTTATAGCCACTCTCCTTGGTAGATTGCATCTCCTTAGACCAAAATGCATCCTGACTTTACAGAAGGCCTCTCTGTATTCCTACTGTAGATTTCTTACTGAACAGTTTAATTACATGCTACAGTAGAGCAAGATTTGGGGAATCCAATGAACAGTAATGTCAGCTAGGAATGCCAACTGTAAGGAGGGCCTATTCCATTTAGTGGCTAGTTGAACCTCTGAATGCAGTTAAATTAGAGTCACATATCCCAAATAGCATGGCCTTGTGAAGATTAAATGCAGTTTAACAAATATGATTATAAATTAACTAGTGCCAGGAAAATGAAAGAGCAATTCTAGCGAAAAAGACAGACCAAGAACAGGGATGGACTCTTTTTTGCCTATGACAAGCTTATCAATAAAACTAGTACATTACCAATTGTCCAGGTTGTGTTTTTGTGTCCATGTGATGCAAGCCAAGGTCCCTTGGGTAGAAGAGCCTCAATTAAGAAAATGTCTCTATCAGATTACCTGTAGGCTAGTCTGTGGCATTTTCTTGATTGATAATTAATATAATATCAAGTAACTATGACACAGTGGGCAAGGCCCACTGTGAACAGTGTTATCACCTGGCAGCTTATGCTGTGTAGTATAAGAGAGCAGGCTGAAAGAGCCATGCGAGTAAGCCAGTGAGTAGCATTGTTCCATGATCTGCTTCAACAACTCCAACCTTGACTATTACCTGAAAGTGTAATCTGAAATAAACCTTTTCCTCCCCAAGATGCTTTTGGCTATGGTGTCTTTATCACAGAAATAGAAACTTAATTAAGATACCAATCTTACAAGGTTTAAAAGCCCAGGACTCATATACTTTCTAAACTACTACAGAAAAATTCTTCTTCAAACCTTTTTTTTTTTAATAGAAGCATCAAATTGAAAAGTAAAGGCATACTCTGCACATGAACTATAATCTTTGAATTATGCTCTGAATACCTTCTAGCAGGAAATAGAGAAGTGTCACAGTCTTTGATGTTAGAATTTAGAGAATTAAAAAAGAATGGCCATCAACTGTGTTCCATGGTGGCCTTGGATAAATGATTTAACCACCTCAGAGTTCTGCAAAATGGTTTTGTAATACCCATTTCTGCAGTAATTTAGAGGTTCCATTAAATATTGTTAATAGAGTTCTGTCCTATAAACGAATTTTGGTCCTCTTGATAGATAAGTGGGACTGAGTGTCCCTGTGACTATTGCAAAGGCACCATGCACCTCTCCATCAAAAACGGGTAATTGATGAGCCCTATTTTCAGTGCTATTCTCTTGAGGGAGAAAAGTAGGGACAATTAAAGTCCTTCCAGTCAAGAACCAGCATAAATTACACGGAGCCATTCAAGATCAATTTAAGATATTACTAAGAGTTGCATGATATGTCATCATGCATTAGTGTTTGCCAGAGAAAATAGGACCAGAAAATTAACAAGGTTGAAGGTTGAAAAATTGTCCTATCTCAGGCACAGAGGCCTGAGGCACATTGCCTATCTGGGAACCATATCCATATTCAAAGGCTTGGAAATTTGTGACTTGAAAATACCTGTATTTCTAAGAGAAAATTATTTAAGTCATAGTGAAAAAATTAAGGTAGAAAAGAGAAAACAAATACATTTGAGTTTATTCAAAGAAACCTGAGTTGCACATGAATTATTTTCATGATTAAACTCATTTTAAACTACCCCTGTATATTCACATATATTCAAGTATGCCCCCATCATAAAATTATTTTGGCATGTTAAGTAAATATTTGAGAATCAATAAAAATTCTATTTTCTTTCCATTAATGAATGATGTAACTTATAGCATAGAAATTCTTGGGAATACATAATATGCATCTCAAGAATTCTAATGGTACATTAATAGTTTCAAACCAGCAGAGGGCTCTCTCCTGTAAGGTAGGTCTGGCTATACCTATGAAGCCCAACAATGCCTGTTAATGAGGCACCAAAGTAGGATTTAATACTTGTTATTGACCTCAGAATTTGCTCAAATACTGCATTTAATTAAGAAGTATAAAAACTGAATGAAGCAAAGCCAAACCCACTTCTGACGCTTGAGATATAATTATTAATATTTCCATCATGCAAAGTTAATTTTCTTCTGCTGTTTCAGCTTGAAAAGTAAATGTGCTTCAGTTTTGCCTCATGAGTAGGCACAGACTCCTGCAGCCTGATTCTCTGTCAGCTCCCAACGTTTTCTATTCAAATCTTAAGTAACATACTTAAAAGTGAGGCTGAGCAACTAGAGCTAGCCCTCTTAATTCAGTGATGCTTGTGAGTAGAGAATAATTCTGACCTGGACTGCTAAAATTGTCATTTGAAAATTGTCTGATAAAGATTGGAGGAAGGGAAGAATTCTGACTTTTTAAAGACTTTTGTCCAACACTTTTCTGAACTCAGTTCTTATCTCTGTCAGTGTATTCAAACGGAACATACAACAGACTTTTAATATTTCATAAGCAGTATACACACACCATTTTTGTCGCTTCCGTTCAGACGATTTTATTAACATTATTGTGACTATTTGAAACAGCATGAATTACAATGTACTCCTCAAGCTGTTGAAACAAGTTGACCCACCATTCTAGAAGTATGTTTTATAAACTAACATGTTGAACAACTAATTCTGTCCAGTTTTAATCATTTTCACCACGTTGATGAATTTCACGTAATGTGGCAATACAGATGATTTATTTGCAAAGGCAAATGCCAGCTCACGTAGACTCCAACACATTTTAAAGATGACAGAGATGGATTTAAGTATAGTTTTAGCAAATGTTAAAGGAAAAGTTGTCAAACCAAGCAAGACAAATGTAATTTTCATTTCGTTAAATATTTTAAGCCCACCCTCTCCTTTCCATAGGCGTTGTGACAGACAAGAAAAGTGAATACAGCCTCAGTATATATAAAATAATCTGGCTTTTAGTGAGAGCACATAGTATACTTCACTTTAATTTTAACAGAAAAACAAACATGAAAAGCATAGGTAAATAAGTACTTTCATTTTTCATTAACTAAGTAGCTCCTGTAGGCAGTATGTAAGACAGCGATCTTTTTAGCAGATGACTGACAGGACCAAGAGAGCTAGCTGTCTGTAGTTGGGCTATTTCCAAGAGCCAGCGGTGAGTCGTTTCATGCTTCTCACTCCCCAGAAAGCAGTGCAAACAGAAAAGAAAATCTGAAGAAAAAGAAAGTGAGTCAAAACTTTCATTCCATTAAATTAAATTATTTTCCTGGAATAAAGCAAACACAAATAATTTCACACAGTCAAATTTCTTAAACAAATTTTAGTAAATTGCTCAATGATCAGATTTAGTCAACCTAAGACATGCTATGTGAATATAATAATGAGAATAAGAAGTTTACTTTTCCTCTTTTTTGTTGTTCCTATGTTTATATATATGGGTTATTTAAAGATAACTAGATGCTGAACAAAAAAGAACAAGTTTCTTCTACATTTATGGGTACCAAATACTGTATGTTCTATGTTAAATGATGTCATTGCTTCTACAATTTAGGGAGGTTTAGGAATAGGAGAAGTGAAAACACTGTTGAACAATCATTTACCTCTGAGGTGATATAATCTATCCAACTATGCATTTCATCCAACAGGAAGGAAAGCCACAAAACTATGGCTAACCTGCCTTCTCCAACTTTTGATCTCACTGTGCATAAAAACATAGCAACAAAATTCTCCTTAAAATTGAGTGTGTGTGTGTGTGTGTGTGTGTGTGTATGCCTTGGGAGTACTTTGAGTTCAATCTCTTGCTTTTAGGTAACATTAGATATGCACAACAAATCATCGAAAAAACCAAACACATGATATTTTTGATTTGTAGTGAATTTAGCAATAAGAAGCAGACATCCATTTCCAGCAAAAATCATGGTTGTAGCATTTTCTGCTCTGCATAATCTAAATACTGTATTCCATAATGCATCTGTCTCTGCACAGGGTGTAGGTTGTGTGTTTTCAGGTTTCTCCTATGTGAATGCTTCCCCTCATTCTTTTTGTTAAGCCATGTGGCTGCTTTCCTGACCTCCATTTTAGGAGAACGTTAGACTAATGATGAGTGTTAGATGGTGATGAAACAGTGAAACTTATTGTAATAAGTTTGTAATAAGCCAGACTTATTGTAACAACTATGTGGGTCTGTGAGTCTCCTCTCTACACCGTGTCTCTCTATACGTACGTATGAACTGTGCAAACCTTCTCTCCAAACTATGACAATACCGCAGTTACTTCTCCCCAGGAAGACACTTACTATTTCTGGAAGATGCATTAAATTACACAATGGAAAAATACTTAAGCGGTAACATGTAAGCATTGGAGTATGCTGGGGTGAGGTACTGAGGTAAAGTTAAAGACATCAACTGAAGTCAGCAATTAAATTACCTAAAATACTTTTGCTATCAGGATCAGAAAAATGAAACAATGTCAGCAACAATTAAAAAAACAAATTTTGCTAAGCATTGGTGCTTAGATGTGACGCATTGTTCAATTTAATTAAAAACTCCTGGTTGTTTCTAGATGATTATTATCCTGAATGTTGATTAGTCATATAGGTTTGTTCCCCTTATTCTATGCATTCCTTTCAGCCTATCACACCCACAAAATGAAAAAAAAAGAAAATAAAAATCAGTACTTATATTGACATATAAGGCAAGAATAATATTAACATTTGGAGTTGCTTCAGAAGTCAAGCACAATGTATTTAATGGCTGGTTTTCAACTTGTTTCTTTTGACTGTAACTCAAGAGAAATGACCTCATGAGATTTCTCCCGGTGGTGCCAGGTAAAATAATACCAGGACCAGAGGAGAACTGAACACTACTGTACTAGAGTAGCGAGCTCCTCTTGTCTCTGAAGATGAGTTAATGTGGACTGGATAGCAGAGAATACAGCTTCCCAAGAGGGTCAGAGGTGGCCTATAGTACTGGTAAATATTTTATGTGAATTCAGTATCTTCATCAAATAACTAGCACATGGTAGTAGAATCTGAAATATATGTGGCAATGAAGGATTTTATTAAGTTTGAATCTGTATTTTCTACATGAAGGAAGACCTGAGGTGAGTGATTTCTATGAAACCTCAAAAACTCAGTGTAAAATTTCATGTGTCATGATTCAATTTTTTCATTGTTCCCACGTATGAGTGGTTTCCTTAAGACTACACATACTTCTATCACTAAAAATTCTTCAGTAAAACAAGTGAAAAAGTAAAAAATTACAGGGAATGACTTTGTTATTATTCCACCATGATGGAAAGCCTTTCCACCTTTGAAACCCGATCTTTTTGATACATGTGAACCTCCTTCCCACCAAAGCCCAAGTATCTCCTGTTTCCTACCTTCCTCAAATGCAGTCAGCGCCATACAGAGGAGCAGGGTTCACTTTGTTCATTTTATCTGTTTGGGGTATCTATGGACTAATCCTCCAAATAAATGTACAGTTGGTTGTGGAAGCCCACAGAGGCTCCCTATTAAGACCTTACTCAAGGTCAGAGAATCTAAGCTTGCTTTACCCAGCAGGGCTACCATAATGGGATGATTTGGCTATGGGTGTGTTTTCCAGGTGGTTTCTGCTGTATGTTGTGTTTTGATCTTGAAAGTGGGAGGTCTTTTACCTCTCCACTTGGTAGTGTATAAAAAGCCCATTAGAATAAAGGACAAGGTGACTGGGTATTGACCCAGGACCCTCCCAAAGCTTCCCTGTGTCTCTGTCTTTCTTGTTGTCTAGATCTGTATTTGTATCTAATACTTCCTCATTCCTCTCTCCTCCCTGCAGGAACCTTTTGACAGGTTGGAGCTGGACTCCTGCAGCTAGTAGCTTTCAGGTGACTCAGTTAGACCTTCCTAATATGCTGTAGAGAGATGCTTGGACCAGGGAAGCTCTTGGTGTCCTTATCAGACCATGTTGTCTGATTCCCACAACATGTCTTGGAGGATTATGATCTACTTTGGATGGAGCAGTAGGAGCTCAAAATGTGTTAATAGATGTTTACTAAACAATCTCAAGAGTATCACTAGCTGAGACTGTGCTTCACATTTGCAGTGGCCCCAGAAAACCCCATTGCACATACAACTCTGACGGCAGCTGAATGAGATGAGCATCACATCCAGAGTTAATTGTTTTATTTGTTTGTTTGTTTGTTTGTTTATTTATTTATTTATTTATTAAGAGTAACAATCTGGATTTGCAGGTTTTAAAGCCAATAACCACTAGGCTTTTAAGATGTTTTCACAATCAAGATTTTAAGGATGAAAATTAGGTTTTTAAACATAATATATTGACAAAGGGTCACAAAAATGATGTAAAATGACTGTATTCTTCTAAAACTATGGTTGACACTTCTCTGTTAGAAATATTAAAGTAGAGGAAAACAAATTAGTTTTTATATTCTGAACATATGTGTACAGATATATTATATTAGCATATATAACATGTAAGAAGTTTAATAATGTTACGTGCATAATTTAATATGGAAAATTATTTGGGATAAAATTCATTTAACCATTTGATTATTGAAATCAATTCTGTCAAAATTTTTCTCTTTTTCAATTTTGTTTGATTTTGTATTAAGCTATTTATTTTGTGTTTTCATAGTTATTGAGACTAAATGTGTCCCATTTGATAATAGATCATTACATATTTCTCAATTAAGTTAAATGAAAAAAGCTTCATTTTTGCAGAAGCATAGTGACAGAGTAAATGAATATTGTAGCTTTTTTTTATTTATTCTTATGTTTCTGTAATCAAACTCAATGCACCCTCATTTTATCATAGGTCTGGCCAAGTCCCGTGATTTTAACAGCTGGATGCAAAATATGAAACAGAGGGAGTTCATTCTCAGTGTCAAGCCCTCCCTGTGCTAACACATCATTAGTGGTCCTTGTCTTCAGGCTATTTCCTTGACTTCCCAGGGACTTCAACTCTAATGCCTGAACTTTGACCCATACAGATGCTCTCTCTGTTTATTCCACCTCATTCTAGAAAGCTCATCATTTGGCAGGTGGCTAATCTGAGCACCTAATCCCTATTAAATACCAATGGGAACTATTGCCCCCTCCCACTTCAGTCTGTTTCAGGGGCCTTGTTGAAAATGCTTCAAATATGAGCGAACTAGGATTCTAACTTACTGGAAGGAGAATCATACAAGCAGGGGTAATTTCGTGTAAATGACATGCTCTACAGCTGCGAATCCCCAAATCACAAGCCAAGTGAGTTGACTTCTTATATGCCTCTGTGTATCTCTTCTGGCTTGGGTATATATCTGTAGCCATTCAAACAGACACGATGGCCAAAGGAAGCAAACATCTCCTTGAACAGTGGGCCATTGCAATTACAGCTAGTGAGCAGCACTACAGCTTTTATGGAAGTGTGAAAAAGACTTTTCATAGCATTTAACTTTGACATAAATTTGTAGGTGAAACGCATGCTTTAAAATTACTCGAATTATTCACAGGAGAAAGAATGTCTATGGAATAACTTAACTTTTTGGTTTGGTTGTATTTTTAATCTTAAAAGTTTATTTTCAATTATGTTGAAATTCACTGTGCTATATCTCATTTATTTCCTGACTACTGATAAAAACCAATCAATGCTTTATGGAGCTCTGTAGCACTAATGAGTTGATGAGCATGCCAAATGTGTTAAGTTATTTCTCATAGGGAGGACCATTTATAATACCTGACCAAGGAAAGGATCTCATTATTGATATATGAAATGCTAATCTGTGAATTTCATTTTATTTTTATTTCATTTAATTAAACAACAAAATGTATGCAATTGTCTAAGTTTACAAAAAACATGTAGATTTCTAGACTAATTTCCTAGGATTCCTGATAATCACATACACTCATTCTCAGCTCTGACACCTCATACCTGAACCCTAAACAGAAGTTATTTTAACATAAAATGTCTTTCTTTCCCATCCAAGGGTTAATAGGTATAAATTTAAAACATTCAAAAGTAAAAGTATATAAAAAGAAAAAGAAATATTGCTCTCTAGTTTATAAAGATGGCTCAGCAGCTAAGAACATTGGTTGTCATGCAGATGACCTGGTGTTCAGTTTCTTACATCCATATGGTGACATACAACACCCTCTCACTCTAATTCTAGAGGAACCAAGGCCCTCTTCTGACTTTCACAGGCACTGGGCACACATGCATGCAGGCAAAACACTCATACACAGAAAATAGAAATCATCTACAAAGTTAAAACAATTATTTTTTCTGGTGTCAATGAATTTTGACTGGCTATTGTAAAGAATGCCAATAATTATGAGCGAGAACTGCTTTAATGAAAACATGAAAAGTATCTACATTATTTGAAATTATCTGGAGAAAACTAAGCTAACACTCTAAGCACCATACTTTCAGTTTTAGAAATGGCTTTTGAGAGCTGTAGAGATAAGGACTCAAGCAAACATTAAACTTGAATTGCTGTAAAATATCACTATTTTCTATCAATGCATGGAACAAAGATGCACACACAGAACAGGGACAGACACCAGACGTCCTTAAAAATGAGAACAGAAAGTGACTAGGGAGTGGTAGATTTTCTTTTCTTGGACTTTATCAAGAACCTGTTTCACAAATGTCTACTCAAAAGAAATTAATAGGCTTATCTTTGCCTATAGTGTATTCTGTAGATGGCTAAAATAGTGAGTCATACAGAAGAAAGCAATCAAAGTGTAGAGAAGCTGTTTCTAGATAATGTAGAAGCCTTGAGAACTGTGTGTGTCTGTGTATGTATGTGTCTATTTCTAAATAATATTTTCAAAACACAATCATAACTATATTTAATATGAGATTAAAGGACAATTTACTACTGTTTAAAAATGAACTTTTTGTACCATGCATTAAAATGAATTAAAGTTCTTAGCTTTGAGAAAGCAGTACGTTTATGCACATGTATAAATGAGAACTGTTTGGAAAGGATGTATTTCAGCCCTTTTGTATCTACTGATATTAGTTTTAAGAAAGGGAATATACTAAACATCCATGTCCAAATTAAATCAATACAACTTTGGGAATATGTCTTAAAGCATAAGTAGTCATTTGTAAGCATTTAGCTGACTTCTGTACAGTGAAAACTCAGATATTTTGCAATTTTATGCTAAGTTGGGGCAAAGGAAACAAAGTGGAAAAGGTATTCAGTTGACTAACACAAGTGTCATATCATCCATGTTAATAAATTCTTCAGTCCATACCTGATAATCTCTTAACATGTACAATAATTTATTCACTTCTCAAAGTCTAGTCTCTTCCTACATTATTTGTGAACTAGTCTGCTGTCCATCTAGACCACATTTGAATTATCACATACACACTTGAGAACAACAAATATTCTTGATAAGATTAGGGATCACTTAGAGGTCTATGAAGCCTACCTACATTTCAGAGAATATGTTTGAAGACAGTTGGCTTTAATTAGCTACTGTGCATGCAAACCCATCTGGTTGGAATTGTATAAACCATAATTAGCATAAAATGAAAATACATGTTACATTTCTCAAAAACATCTGTGGAGTTTTCTTCATTGAATTAAAAGTATGAATTAATTGTCTTTATTGATACACAACATTTTTAGGAATACTAACATTACCAAGCTTTGTTTTCAGAGTACAGTAACCTGCTCATACAATTTGTAGAATTGTTTTTGACTAATTGCTGAATTCTTTCCTTTTTTATAGGCAATGGTGCTGCTCCATATAGACTGTTTTCTCTACAGAGTTTAAACATTTTCGTATATTCTTACTATCCAAACTTCCTTCTGTTTTTTTTTTCTGGTTAGATGTTTATTCTTTTTATTTTCAAGTTGAAAGAAACTAAAGAGAATGCAGTCGCTGGGCTGGGGACTGTTGTAGGAAAGATAGTCTTTATGGGATTCTTTATACCAGGCATCTCTTGCACTTATTCTCTTTTTTAAATCCATGTGAGAAGGAAACAGAACAAAGCAAAGCATGACAAATTCATAAGCATGGTCAACTTGTTTTAGCTTTTAAAATGTTGGAACTAAAACCAGAGTACAAAGAATAAAAAGTGCTTGATGAACATTACCTAGTTTTACTTTGTGCTGAAACTTTTATAATCATTAAAATTACTGATGGATAAACTATTCTAAATATGCTGATATTATGTCCTAAAAGTGAATGAACTACAACTGAACTTTTTTTAAGAGTTTAATGAATTCAAAAGTTCAATATTAAAATTCTATTTTTTTATTTTATTGAAGATTTTTATAATGGTTGAGTATCAAACCAAAGCCCTCATAAACGCAAAGGAAATCCCCCGCCCCTCAACTATACCCAATAGCTACTCAAATTTCTTTTGTATGTCTATACAGCTATACAAATGCTTTACTTATAATTAGAAATAAAGTCTCTTTGACTTCCATTGGCACAAAATTCCTTGCCTCATATCCAGTATGTTTGAAACTGAAAACTTTCATGTAAAAGATTGATGGGCCGGGCAGTGGTGGCGCACGCCTTTAATCCCAGCACTCGGGAGGCAGAGCCAGGTGGATCTCCGTGAGTTCGAGGCCAGCCTGGGCTACCAAGTGAGTTCCAGGAAAGGCGCAAAGTTACACAGAGAAACCCTGTCTCGAAAAACCAAAAAAAAAAAAAAAAAAAAAGATTGATGGATCCCAGTGTTTCAGGGTCCTAAAAGATTTATCTCAAATGAAGATATGCCTGAACAACTAATCTACGATTGAAAATATTTTATATTTCTAATTATTTCCAACTAGTGAAATTATGACATTTGTACTCTAAAACAGAGCCCTGTTTCAATGAAATTTATAAAGGAAAATCAATCAGTCACAATCTTCTACCAAAATTTCATTTCTGTAATTATTGAGTGGCAAGCAAACTCTCTCCCCAGAATCTTATCATACAGCAAATGGGTTTTCAGTGCATCCAGGAGCAAGAGCCTAGAATGTCTGATGTGGCTAAAAAATTCAGCTTTTGGTCAATACTCATATATTCAAAGAAATATGTTTTATATGCAAAATGACATTCAGCAATGCTTATCATGGCATTTTGTGTGTCACCAAAAATTTCTTTGTATTTGTATACTACTTAGGAAAAACAACAAAAAGTCTTATATGTTCAGTTTTTCAGGAGAGCATGTTGTGTTTACAGACATAATAGTGGTAACTAGTGTTAAAAATAGGACAGTCTATGTTAAGAGAGTTTTTTTAAAGACTCTTGCATATTGTTTTTGCTTGCGTCATAGGGATGATTAGAGCCTCAGTAACTGGAGGCCTCCAGAGTAGACTAATAGAAAGCCAACTAATAGAAAACTACATATGGCTCACAGCTTGACAGATTTCTTAGAGTTTAACCAGAGATGGGACGGCCCAAATGGTTTTCCGTGAATGTCCTCAGTCGTAAACTGCATCCTACTAGACCAGGCATGCCAGAACTGGTCCCAAGGGTATACAGAACTGTGGCTGATGGCTAATAATGACAACTTCCTAAGGAAGCCACAGCTGCTTTCCTGAGAGACACCCCAGATGCCTGAACTTGCCCTTACTTTCTATTTGGACTACCTGTTCTGGCAACGGTTCCAGTAAAGAGAGAGGCAGGCAACAGGCACCCAGCTGTTTCCAATAAGTTTGGCAATCTAGATCCTGCTTGCACAAGTGCTGCAGACATCCAATGTGCACAGTCTAGCTTTGAAGCTGTAAATAAGGTGGTAGCCCGTACCAAGACACAAATCTCCTCTGTTCCAAGTGATAATAGTAAGAACAATTTAATTATGAGAGCAAATACATTACTAAAGAACCTATCATGACCTGAAGGAAAGAGGTAGAATCTCCACAAATTGAGGGACAATATATATATAGGTGTATATTAATTTCAGAGTCAAAATACACATTTCACATAATTTTTGAGAGAATCTTGAATAACATAGTAGAATATCTGCATCAAACACCCTACAGTCATTAGGCAATTCAACAGTAGAAGTGTTTCTTGAAATATTCATTGACAATTGTAAGAAAAGGCAATAATCAAAACAGAGGCAATCCTGAGAAAAGAAAGCATATTAGAATGATAAATTATTAGAATAGACAACTGATGATAGAACTATGAAAGAAAGGGGCCTGACCTGAAGCACAAGATGGACGAAGAATGGGAAGAAAACTAGGATGAAGGATGCACTTCCATCACCTTTACTACGTTGTCAACAAGAGAAGAAAGACAAGTACGTTGTGAAAAACTAATAAAAGCTTCAATATAGAGCCAATGGAAAACAACACCATATTTTTAAGTCACAACTAATAAAAACCTAGATTTCAATCTTATTTCAAATAAATACTCATATTACTCTATCAATTCATTAACTATTTATTTAGTGTTAGATATGCAATACAAAGAAAAAACCAGCATGACACCAACTTGAAATGTGAATAGGTATACAAAATATTATGTGGACTCAATCTTCATCAGATAATATTTGTTCATCAATAATCCCTCCCCCAAATTCCATTCTGTTCCAGGCATGTCCCTGCTAACTTGAGTCAGAAATAAGAGCAATATAGTCCTTGAATGTATAGAACTTAGAGTTATATATGTTTTTTGTGAACTTATCTCCTATAGCCTGGTAAACTTTTATATGTGTCTTTCTGAGTCTTTTGTTTTGCTAAAATTAGTTAAATTATGGAGTTATTATATTTAATTTCATAACTTTTTTGAAAAATGAGTATTATGTCCCATAATTATTTTGGAGGAGTTTACTTGAGTAAGGAAAAAATCATTCTCATTTTAGTAGACAGAGAGTTTCCTATGCAAATCATAATTCATTACCAGTGTTCCACTTTTGGGCACAGAAATATATTTGAATCACAATTTTATCTTGAATAAGATTTTTTTTTTTTTTTTGGTTTTTCAAGACAGGGTTTCTCTGTGTAGCTTTGCGCCTTTCCTGGGACTCACTTGGTAGCCCAGGCTGGCCTCGAACTCACAGAGATCCGCCTGGCTCTGCCTCCCGAGTGCTGGGATTAAAGGCATGCGCCACCACCGCCCGGCTTGAATAAGATATTTAATGCTACTATACTTCAGTGTTTATATCTGAAGACAAAAATAATCTGAGAAATTCCTTGGAAATAATGTGCATGAAAATGTATTGCAGCTTCAATTGTGCATCTGTTACAAACAGGTTTTAGGCTATACTATCATGTTATCCTTACTGCTGCTGTTAGTGACTTAGCCTTAGCAGTGATGATTCCTAAACTTTGTTCTGAAAATATTCACAGTTCATTGTTTCTAACTTTATTTTGGTGATTATTGTGTAAGACACATACGAAGAACTTATTTTTGTAATAGAGTAAAGAAAGTATGAATGGAAATGATAACATCTGCTTCTTTTTCTAAATGGCTCCCCTCACTCATTGTCTTTGAAAACCACAAGTCAGAACTATAAAAAGGCTTAAAAGATCCAAACTTTGGGGTTCTAGAAAACCACCGCCTGAGAGCCCTGAAATCTGATTTGTTCTTCTTGTTACAAAATGACTAAATCATTCTACTTTGTCAAGAAGTGAAAAGGAGTTTGCCAACACAGTATGACAATATTAGAAAGTCCCCAGGATTATCCCCAGAAATAATTACATCTGCCAGGAAAAGAGGGCAGAGAAATAGTCTTGCCCCAATTATTGGCACAACAATGTTGCTGAATGAACAGAGGAAAAGTCATGAGAAGTACCTTGTGAAAAGCATTCTCTACACATTTTGGAGACTGTAGAGAGACTAGAAACGAAGAGAAAAGAGGTGATTTTAAGTTCCCAAGTCCCAGATGACAAAGTTTGTAATCTCCAAGGACATAGTGGTCTCTGGTAATCAGTTGTCTGAAATTTAACAAAGCCAGGCTGCAATAAGGTCATGTTCAAAAAATAATGTAGTGGATATGGCCAAAATGATGGCAGATGACATATTGGTAATGACAGTGATTTTTGCGAGGACTGTGTAGAGGCACAGTGATGGGAATTCAAAGGGAGTGCAGTGGTAGTGGTTACTGCGTGAAGACGATGGGCTTTAAGGACAACTTCAAAAGTAAATACTTCACTTACACATGTAATTCAAAAAGTACAATACATATTCTTGGTCATGTTACAAAATGACAATCTACAAATTATTGCTTAGCTTTTAATGTAGTCGAAAGTTCTTTATTGTTGCTTCTTTTCCTTTCTGTAGATGGATAAAATTTGGGGGAGACAGATGGAACTAGAGATGAAAAGAGGGGGATGAAGAGAGAGTTCTTAGGATTCCTAAAATAATTAGGATGTTTTGAAGATAGTGGAAAACTTATGAAACATTTGATGCAAGGTAAATTACACTTTAGGCCAGTATGAGTTCTCAGTAACTCTCTCTGTAGCCGTGGATGCATCTAAAAGGGTTGTGATGGTGCATCTTACAGATGCTGAGGCCATGCCAATGATTCTGGAATAAGTAGGAGATAGTGAGATCTCCTGGTTCAGATCATGATGCTAGCATGTGGAATAGAAGGTGTCCAGAGGTAAAATTACCTAGAAAATCCTTGAGATAGTCCTTATATAATCCAAATGGTTTTGTGGATATAATCCCCTTACACTAAGTTTCTTACTAATAGAGAAGCACTGTGAAAGACTGAAGGAAGGGGTGAAGGAAAATTACTACACAAAAGTCTGGCAATTTAAACAAATTCTACCTGTAGGAGGTAAAGTGCAGAATATCAGACAAAAGAAATATATTCATGATAAACTCCTGCAGGCTTCTAACTGATGAGCTTCTTCATATGTACTAGGCTAGTATACATATTTAGTTGTTTTTGTAAAGATCAGCTAAGTGGAATCTACCATAAAGATAATTTCCAAATTGTGAAATTACCTTAACAGCATAGCAGTGTTCTTCCCCTAGTCTGCATATACAGACACAAAAGCTTATTTGAGATCAGTGTTTTCACTGCCCTTGGCTTTTGTGTTTATTGCTATTTCAAGCTGCATCTTTGACAGAAATTGTGCTATAAGACTCTATGGAAGCCAAACATTCATTGCAAACATTCAAAAGAAAACATTCAATATAAATTATATCCCAACAAATGTGCTATATGAAGATTTTCTGCTACAAATATTGTCGGCCAATTATATTTGAACATTTTTTCTTTACCCAGTTATGATCTTCAGCAATAAATCAGTCTACCACAGAATCCTT
The DNA here is from genome assembly GCF_949786415.1 of Peromyscus eremicus. Classification (NCBI taxonomy): domain Eukaryota; kingdom Metazoa; phylum Chordata; class Mammalia; order Rodentia; family Cricetidae; genus Peromyscus; species Peromyscus eremicus. Next base: position 8,044,594 of record NC_081430.1, on the reverse strand, counting down.
ACTTCATCAGTTCTCCTTGGTAAGAAGCGAAAGGCCAGAGAAACCTCACAGAACTCTGGAACGAGAAGACTGATTGACCCTTGACAATTTCACATGGATAAATACTGATGAAATTTTAACATGATGGAATCAAGGAATAATCTATACTCAAAACTGAAAAAAGAACCCACACTCAGAAATGTTCTCTGTCTTTCTCATTTTTTTCCTTTCCGTGTTTTATGTTTTTTCCTTTGCTCTGGCCAAGTGAGTTACAAGTTCCCAAATGACCCGAAGCCTCAGCATAGCTGAGTTGCCGACCGGAATTCTCCCACATGGCTTTACCAGCCAGGTCAGTCGGCATGATACTAGTACATTTAATTTTCAAAACACATAGAGTTGGAACAGATGTGTTTTCTGGGGTTGCAAGATGAAGTTCATGAATAAAGGGGCCTGGGTAATGTTGGAATACAAGATGGTTAGTGGTCACTCGGTGAGACTAATGCCTGCTGATAACCATAGCTTGTCTTTGTGAAGAGAAGTTTCTAGTATTTGTGTGCAGCGCTGTGGGGAATATCAGAGCTACTGAAGCTGAAGCAGGGCAGCAGGAGCTCCAGATCTTTATGTAAATTAACCCCACAACATGGAAAGCATTAACTTGAGGGTTTTAGGAATTTGGAACACGGAATGCCGAGGGTGTGGGTTGAATTGAAACACAGTATTATGACAATCAGTTTTTCTCTTGAGACAATTTTTTTAAGGTGCATACAAATATGTAATTGAGCATTGACATATTACATCATGGTGTTATGCCCTAAACAGGCCCTATCTGTTTTATAGTATTTATTTCACCAAATACCACTGGATATTCATAGATTCCTCCTTTAGAGTCAAGCCGTCTGAATAAATGAGCAGGATGCTGAGGTGAGCCAGTCACTTCTCTGAAGAAGCCAGGCCCCAAAGGCTCACACATACACAAAGTACTTCTTCTGGAAAAACATTCCTGGGTTTTCAACATAAATCAGGGTCAACACATAATACAATCGTACTCTAGTGCATTTAAAAGCTGGAGAACAGTCTAACTAGGACATTGTTGCTTCCAACAAACCTTCAGGCCAAACAGCAATCAGAAAGAATTCATGGCTTGTGTTTAAATCCATCTCGGTTAAGGCCCAGGAAGGGTTTGCCTGGCTTCTTGGGGAATTTCCAAGTGGGCGTTAGGAAACAACACTTCCTCACTGCCAGGAGTCCACAGAATTTCCTTTTCTTCTTCTTTTGGTCAAATAGACACATAATAACAAAGTAGTAATTAATAAAAAATGTTAAAAAACTTGGTGTTCACTCCATAACAATTGACTTACATGTTTATGGTCAAGAACGGGCAGATCTTTTGACTGGAGTCTCACATGTATCCACTCATAATTTTTAGTATTAATGAGATTTAAGAATTTGAGGAATGACTGGTGGTTAGCTGGATGCTGAGGGAGAAACATCTTACAGGCAATTAAACAATCTTGTTAAAAGCCTCACCATGTATGTCTAAACCACAGCTTATACACAGCCAAGGAGAACTGTAAATAAGCCCAACAAAAGCATAAAGCATTATGAAGGTAGTTTGGGTGCGATTTTTAAAAATATTTATTTTTGTTGTTAGTAATTTGACTCCATAGTTCTGTAGCATAGTTTCTGTAGTTGGTATCTCCTGTCTCAAAGTCACAATGTCAACAAAAAATTTCATTCACCAGCAGGCCTAAAACAAGCGAACAAACACAAAAAATGGCGAGTTTGATAAATAGGAAGAAAGATGTGACTGAACCATAAAAAAATGTGTTTGGAGTTTTGAAGAACTAGTATTTAAGTATCAGTACAAAATGTAGATGCCATAAGATTATATATAAAAGTAAATATTCTGTTTAGTCAAATTGCATAGTGGATTAAATAATTTGCTAGATACATCGGTTTAATTTTATTTTCTAATATAAAAGTGTAAGGCATTAAAAGGTTCATATTGCACGTCAGAATTGAAAGGCTGTAGCTCAGCAGATGAAAGCATCTCAGTTGAACATGCATTCTGTTCCTAGACATGAACATAACAAAGTGACGAGCCTGGGGGTGCGGTGACACTTGGAAGATAGAGATGAGATTATGAATTTGAGGATGGCCAGAGCAAAAGGGAAACACTGAGACCCTGCTCTTAAAAAAGCAGAGAAATCACTGTGCATTCATGTTTATGTAGTTTCAATGTCGTTAACAAGGTTTTAAATGTGAAATGCATAGTTCCTCTTGCCAAACAGTGTAGGCCTCAGTGTAAAGTGACCTATAAGATGCATGTAAAGATTTCTTTTCTCATTATGTGGATCAGGAACACCTCTAGGAAGCCTAATATGTAGCTAATCTCAAAAGAAAGAGTGAACACCAGATTCTATGGGCAAATCAAAGAAGAGAAAGAATGCAAAGCTGGAGCAGGAGTTCTGATGTTGCAGCTGAATTATGTGGGACTTTGCATCTGTGAGAGCAGGAGAGCTGGACATCAGCCTATAAGTGGTCCAACAATCAGAATAGAGGAGTGCTAGGAAAAAACACCACTGGCCCTTGGTTCCAAGATATAGATAGTGAGACTCCATGAAAACTGAAAAGTAAAAAGTTTTCTTCAAGTATAGTCAACACTAAGAAATTAACATAAATTGAGTTTTCCCATGAGGCTGATGGGGACCCAAGAGGAGGAAATGTAAGTTACATAGAGATGCTTTCATGGGCACGTGAGAAGCCCAAGAATGGAACAATCTCAACTAAGCCTGGACTCACAATAAACCACCAAACTCCTGGATCATGTGTACTAGTATGCTTATGAATGTAGGTCCATACACACACACACACACACACACACACACACACACACACACACACACACACACAGAAACAGAGAGAGAGAGAGACAGAGAGAGAGGAGACATCACAAAGGAGATAGCAATATATTTAATGAGGAGAATTATCATTGCAAATATTAAAAAGTGATGAGGAGTCTGAAAATGAAAGGTAAGATTTATAAAAAGCTCTTCATATGATTTATATTTATATTTAATTATGTATGTTTGTAAGTGTCTGTGTGCAGGTGTGTGTGTTAGAACCACTAGAGATATCTTGAATGGGTGCTAGGATCAAAATTGTAGTCCTTTTTAAGAGCAGTACAAGCTCCTAAGAGAAAAATCATTTCTCCAGTCCCAAATTATAAAAGATCTAATGATAATTAAGCAATAATAGAAATAAGGGGAAACATATAGAAACTGCGGAAATCGCAGATAAGTCTAAGTGAAAACCAAATAAAAATATTTCAAAACAAAATGTACTTATTGAAATTAAAATCTGATGAGCTGATAAAAACAAAATACTTGAGATGGGAGATTTAAAATCCACA